>NC_142886.1:27065000-28315000 GCF_051225735.1 Oryctolagus cuniculus
CGCGTCCTCGGACTCGGAAGAGAAGCCACTGCCATCTCTCACTCAGCAGACCGAGCCCTGGTCGTGCCCCTGACTCGTAGTGTGGCCTGGGGGAGTTTGCGTGAGATTTCTATGCCTCGGTTTCCTTCTGGTGTCAGTAAAATGACCTCATCTAATGTAAAAGCAAGGCAGGCAAAAACCAAGTCACATACCCCAAATTCAACCTCTCGTCCTTTGCCCATTAGAGCTGTGCACATGTTAAGGAGAGAAAAAGAACGAAGGATTACAATAAGCTCTTGCCTACAAGAGAAGATCCTGCCACACCTGCCGGCTTCCCTGGGCTACCCGAGGCAGGTGTTTAGGTACCGCATTCCCTGGTCAGCCCCTTTGAGCTGTGGCGGCCTCAGTGTTTTAGTAGCCACCCCTAGGAAAGGCTAATGCAGCCCCGAATCCAGGCAGAAGGCTGGGGAAACCTCAGCCGTCAGTAACTTCTGCTGATTCAATGTCATGGCCGGGATACACATCGTTCACCCCAAGGACAATTTACAATGCGAGGAGACACATTCAAGGCAATCAGAGCTGCATAGTTTAATACGCGGCCATTGAGGAATCTGCGAATCTGATATTCCACTGACTCACAAAGTCACAGCATTTTGGCCTTTTAGAGGAACAGCTTTCATGGGGACAGTATTGTGGCACAGGGGCCGGCGCTGTGGCATAGCGATTAAAACTGCCGCCTGCAGTGCCAGCATCCCATGTGGGAGCTGGTGCAAGTCCAGGCTGCTCCACTTCTGATCCAGTTCTCTGCTATGGCCTGGGAAAGCAGTGGAAGATGACCCAAGTTTTTGGGCCCCTGCATCTGTGTGGGAGACCCAGAAGAGACTCCTGGCTCCTGGCTTTGTTTTTTATTTTTAAAAAGATTTATTTATTTATTTGAAAGTCAGAGTTATACAGAGATAGAAGGAGAGGCAGAGAGAGAAAGAGGTTGTCCATCCGCTGGTTCACTCCCCAATTGGCTGCACTGGCCAGAGCTGGGCCCATCTGAAGCCAGGAGCCAGGAGCTTCTTCCGGGTCTCCCACATGGGTGCAGGGGAGCCCAAGCACTTGGGCCGTCTTCTACTGCTTTCCCAGGCCAGAGCAGAGAGCTGGATCAGAAGTGGAGCAGCCAGGACTCGAACTGGCGCCCATATGGGATGCTAGCACTGCAGGCAGTGGCTTTCCCGCTATGCCACAGCGCCGGCCCCTATTCATTTAATTTCATAAAATTTTAAGAGTTGTTTGAACAAGTCAAGGTATCAGATACGTGCTTAAGGAAGAAGTAAAATATAGCACATTTACAGAATGCAGCTTAAAATGCCTGAAAGTACTTAACAAGCTGGCTTTTTAAGTGGCACAAAACAATGTAAGGGCCCCTCAAAATGACTGCTAAACTAAGACTAAACTAAATCTGTAAGGCATGAGGACAATCAGCAGCGAAAGTCATCTTACACGGCTGCTCGGAAATTCTGGGACCTGTCACCGGGGCATGAAGTGAACCAAACCAGCTCCAGAAGACAAAGGCCCTGGGAGCCCTTGACGTGAAGGGTCTCCAGGGGTCAGGTGCAGAGCTCCAGGAAACAGAGCGGCGGGAGTGGGTACTTAATGCGGGCGACATCAGGGTCCGCAGATGGAAGAGGGGCAGCAGCGGGCTTGCACTCAACACTGCCCGCCCTGTGCTTCCGGTGTCGGCGGCAGACAGAGGCATCACGTGGGCTTTTGTAAATCACAATATTTGGGGGAGGGGCAGAATCTACAAGGAACTGTGGCTGCTCGTGCCTCATCTGAGCTTATTGCCCATCACATTAATGTTGAAAACCTCCAGTACCCGTTTCCTTCTTATAAAAGCCACCTTCAAAGGCGCAAAGTCCATCACATCCAAGATGCACATAACCAGGATGATCAGGCCTGGCTGCGGGAGCCATGAGCCACAGCACCAAGAATGGACGCCCCTGGTGGCCCGGGGAGCCTCCCAGGCATCTCCCGATCGAGCGGGGACCCAGGTTTTGGGGGACCAGTCTCTGTCTGCACGCTCTGGACTGTACTGCCTTTACATGGTAAGCGATTGGCACATCAGCTGCCCATCTCTCAGCTGGAGTCCAGGACACAGAAGTGCGGCCGTGCTGCCTGGGGACACAGAGGTGACCCTCGCTGCCCGGGTGACCGTTTTCCTCTGGGTACAGAGACAAAGGAAGCTGGGCTGCAGAGAAAGCAGAGAATCAACACAAGGAAGGAAGCCGAGGAGAGGCAGAGAGGGACGGACAGAGAGGGCGCGGCTGCGGCTCCCTTGACGCCTGCCAGTGGCTCAGCTACGCTCCCTGGCTCCGGCTCATTCATCCACCCCACCCACAGTTGGGGAGGCCCGCCGCACCCCGGGCCGCATGCTACACGAGGGCTACTCGGCAGGTAGAGGAAGAGACAGCGTTTCCATCAGTGAGGTGGCATCCACGCCGGAGACAGATGATTAATGGGGACAAAATAAGTAAACCAGATAGCTTTCGGTTGTGAGAAGTGAGGTGGAAAGTGAACAGCACAGCGTGACGGCCAGTGGTTGCGGTGTGGGTGTGGGTGCCGGTGCGAGGCCGCCCTGAGTTAGACAGGGGGTGAGGGTGCTCACCGAGGAGAAAAACGATGCTTTCCTGAGATGGTAAAGATAAGGATGAGTGCATTGCTGCAGGAGCCAGCAGGAAACAATAAATGCAAATGTCCTGTGGCAGAAACAGTTTCTGCTTTGTGAGAACTCCTCTGTGTCCTTCCCGTATTCTTTCTCAAGGCAATCCAGGTGAGATTCTGCCATCTGTGGCCACGTGAGGACTTGGGCAGTACAAGGGATCCTCAGAGAGTTCCCTGGACATGCCTCTCGTGAAAAAGACTATGCGTGGATTTTGAAAAATTATTGCAACAAAATACACATTTTTAAGCTCCGTTTTCCATGAAGCTTGCACGCTGTCTCGTATTGAAGGTTTGGCTCCAGCCTCGGCCTGGCCTTTTCCCAGCTCTGCTCCTGCACAGCTTCCAATGACTCACCGTAGCCCCTTCTTAGGGCCCGCCTTTGTTCGTCAGAACTCTGCAGCTGCAACGACAGGTCCCAGCTCAAGCAGATTGGAGCCCGCAGGGAACGTATTGGCTCACGGCACTACCAGGGCAGTCAGGCGCAGCCAGACCCGGCGCTGCGGAATCATCTCAGCACCCTGCCCGTCCACCGCTACATCGTGGGCTGGTTCTCCTGTGCTGACCTCCTGTGGACAGCTGGCTCTTCCCACACGGGGCACAGATAAGCCCCGGGGGCCAGGCTTGTACTCAATGGATCCAGCAATCACAGAGACAAGAGGGAGTCTCTTTGTTAAAGGTCTCTGCACATCAATCAAAGCAAACCAAAGCAAGAAATTTCCTTTGGATGAACCCGAGCCCTGTGCCCACCCCTGAGCCATGAGCAGATGACCGATTGTGGCTCCCGCCCATCTCCTGTCTTTGGAGTGAGGTGGAGCTGGGTGGTTTGCCAGAGAAAGGGAGGACATGTTGGGCAGGCTTTTGGTGCAGTGGTTGACATGGCTGGGGCTGGAGGTTGGTTGGGGTGGGGCGGCGCTGTGTAGCAGTGGGTTAAACCCCGCTTGCAGCACTGGCATCCCATTTGGGTACCAGTTTGAGTCCCAGGTGCTCCACTTCTTATCCAGCTCCCTGCTGTTGGCCCTGTGAAAGCAGCAGAGGGTGGCCCAGGTACTTGGTCTCCTACTACCCACATGGGAGACCCAAATGGAATTCCCTGGCCATTGTGGCCATCTAGGGAGTGAACCAGTGGATGGAAGATCTGTGTGTATGCATGTGTGTGTGCTTTTCTCTCTATAACTCTTTCAAATAAATAAATCTTAAAAAAAAAAAAAAAGACATGATTTGGGACGCCCACATCCCATATTGGAGTGCCTGGTTTGAGTCCCTGCTCTACATCCTTTAAGATTTATTTATTTATTTGAAAGGCAGATCTAGAGAGAGAGAGGAGAGAGAGACACAGAGACAGAGAGGGAGAGACAGACAGAGATTTTCCATCTGCTTGTTCACCCAAATGGCCTCAGCAGCCAGTGCTGGGCCGGGCTGAAGCCAGGAATCAGGAACTCCATCTGGGTCTCTCATGTGGGTGCAGGGGCCCAAGTACCTGGGCCATCCTCTGCTGCCTTCCCAGGCACAGGAGCAGGGAGCTGGGTCAGAAGTGGAGCAGGTGGGACTTGAACTGGCGCTCTGGTATGGGATGCTGGAGTCACAGGCGGAAGCTTAACCTGCTGTGGCGCAAGGCTGGCCCCAGCTCCACCTCCAGTCCAGTTTCCTGCTCTTGCAGGCCTTGGGAGCCAGTGGCGGTGGCTTAGTTGGGCCCCTGACACCCAAGTGGGAGACCCAGATGGAGTTCTTGGTTCTTGGCTTCAGCCTGGCCCAGCCCCGACCGCTGCAGGCATTTGAGGAGTAAACCGTGGATGGGAGATCTCTCCTCCCGACTCCCTTTCAAACACATTTTTAAGAAACCTAAAGGAATGAAGGAAGTGTCCAGGGGACACTGCTGTGCCCCCGTCTCTGTCTCTCTTGCATGCACTGCTTCCCACACCGGGCTCCTTGGTGCTCCCAGAGCAGCGTCCTCTCGGCTCTCAGGTGACACCTGCTGTCCTTCCCCATCAGACCCCTCTCCCTGCACCTTCATAGCCATGGACGGGGGCGTGAGCAGGCGCATGCGCTGGGCAGCGAGGGGGCGTGGCGTCCACCACCCCCATCGCAGGCTGGTCTTTCAGCACCTTCGCGGTCCAGGCCGGAAGACGCGGATTCGCAGAACACTCACGTGTGGCGATCGCCCGAGACGGCCTGAGCAGGTATTGCCAGACCCCTGGCTTGGAGTTTCTCGGTCCAGTTTTTAACAAAATGCATTCCTGGAGCCCAGGAGAAAGGAGCCGCTCTGTACCCAAGCATTGCGGGGCCCGGAGGGTGGGAGACGCAGCTGGGTGTTTCTAGCAGGAGCTGGGTGCTCTGACCTGCTGGCTGGCAGCTGTCACCTCCCATTCCGAGTGCTTCATGGGTTGTAGTCTGCTTGATCCTCACAACAACCCACGCAATTGTATCGCCCCCGTTTCACAGATGAGAACGCCGAGTCTCAGAGTGACTGAGGGACTTGGGCCAAACCATCCACCTCCAGACCCGTACCGCCTCTCACCTGCTGGGCTGGACATTGGCTTTATCCCCTTTTTGATGCCAACAGTGAGGCTCAAAGAGGGTAAGTGCCTTGACTGGGCTGCACAGCTGACGAGTGAAAGATGAGACTTCAGCCCAGGTCCCTTTGTTCTACGCCCTGGGCAGCATTGTGCACACCCAGTTTTTGGTTCTGCGGGAGGGACCAGCCGTAAAATGTCTTCTTGCTGCTCCTTCTCGGTTTAAGAGCTGCTCTGCTCACGCCGGGGCCTTGGCTTTGCCACCAGGATTCAGCTGTGGTTGGTTTTTAGAACACATAGTGACAAAAAGGAAACCATGTCATTATTTAGTGCGGCGATTCTTAACAGTGGCTACATTTAGAATCACCTGGGGTGCTTTATAAAATATTGACGCTGATTGTCCAGCCCAGGATTTCTGGGGGGCATCAGGGTTTTATAAAAAGCTCTCCTGGTGATGTTAACGTACAGTGGGGACCAAGATCCACTGGCTCAGGCAGTCCCAGACACACAGGGGACCAGAGCGTATTGCAGGCCATCCCTTCACCTCCTCCATTAGCTTGCCTTCCATTCCCAAACCCTGCCCCGTGTGGCTCCTGACAGCCCGTCACTCCCCACTCTGGCTCTGCTCTCTGCTCTCACTCACCCCAGCCCTCTGCTCCCCGCCAGAGTTCCTGGCCCTGTCCTGGGAGGCTAAGCAGATCCCCATAGAAGCAGATGGATCTGCCTGTTAGACAATTCTTCCTGTGGCCAATACTGACCGGCGAGGATGAGCAGGGCTGCAGAGACTCCGTTCTACAATCACACACCCAAAGGGGCTGCCGGGAAAAGCAGGGAGCAGGTTGAACAGCGACAAGACCATCCAGGGTAAAAGGCCCGCAGCACCTCCTCTTGCTTTGTTTTCCCACCTTTTTTATTGATTTATTTGAAAGACAGAGACACAGAGACAGACACAGACAGACTTCTACTCTCCAACAGCTAGGGCCAGGCCAGGACAAAGCCAAGAACCCGGAACTGAACCCAGCTCTCCCACGTGTGTGGCAGGGACCCCGGCACTTGAGCTGTCCCCTGCTGCCTCCCAGGGTGTGCATTAGTAGGAAGCAGCGATTGGAAGTAGCGGCAAACTTGAACCCAGACACTCTGACATGCGGTGTAGACGCCCCAAGTGGTGTCCTCACTGCTGTGCTAAACGCTCGCCCCTATTTCCACCTGTGAAACTGGACTGCATCCCTCAGCCACATGTCTTAAGTCAGTGGCCACAATCGAAGTCACTGGAAACTCACCAGTTTCTTTCCTCTGACCATCTCCGCCCCCGCTCTCCAGCAGGTGGTGGTGCTGGGGTCCCCTGCGCCGTGGAGACGCTCCCGTCCTAGCCACACAGGGCTCTGGGGTGGGCAGAACACGTCACGGTGGGACACAGCTGTCTGCAGGCTAATGCAGGCAAGGGCATGGTGCTTTGTCCCCCACGGGGTCACGCCTTGGAGCTTGGCTCACCGGTGCTGTGCTGTGCGGGGATCTTTCGCAGATGTGACTTGGGTCTTCGAGGGACCGCCTCAGAGGTCATCAACAGAGCTCTCGTGGGGCCCTGGTCACTTCCCCTGGACGAAGCTGCTGTGAAAATGCAAGACGAGCCTCTCCCAAGTTCTCCGCAGTCCTCCCTCGCTGAGCCCCGCCCCTCTGAGTGCGGTGTCGCCAGGGGGCCCTCGCCAAGGTCGGCATCGTAGGGCAGCCTGGCCTTGGGCATTCAGCCTCCAAATCTGTGAGTCACTGAGACCTCTTTTTCCATACCACAGCGGTGGGAAAACAGACTTACACAGCAGGAATGCGCCGCGAGGGCGGGGGCCTTGGGAGCGCTGTAGAAACAGATTCAACAGGCGCTTTGGGAGCCAGGCCCTGGGGTGGGAGGAAGAGGCTAGATCTTCCCCGAGGGCATAGCCTGTGGGCAGTAGTTCTCAAACGCCCTCGTGTTGTCAGCCATCCAAGAGGGTCTTCCTCACTGACCGGTCCCTTAGATATGGGATGAACAGGAGGCTGGATCAGGGCCACGAGCTGACACCACCCACCCCACCCCACCCCGTCACGCCCCACCCAGTCACGCCCCCAGCCCATGTAATCCTAGCAGTCAAACTACCCCCTCCCAGGGTGTGTGTCCCTTCACCTGGGACCTGGGGTGGGAGGTGCCATGTAACCACTCCCCTTCTGACCCGAGATGAAAGAGGCCAGCAGCTGGGGGCGGGGGGACTCTCTCTGCAGAGGAGGAGGAGAGAGGGTGCTGAGGGCTCTCTGTACTTCTCTCCCTCTCCCTTTTTCTCTCTCTGGCCCACTCCACTCCTCAACTATGCCCAGGTGAGTGTGTGTGCATGTGTATGTGTGTGTGTGCACACGCACACCTGTGTTTGCTGTCTCACCTTTAAATAAACTTTACCGCTTTGTACACAGTATCCATGCCTGTGCTTAGAATACTCCTCTAAGTAGAACAAATGGATCCCCACTGGAATAAAATGGAACCCCCCCCTCCCACTGCACCTTGAAGCAGTCAGGACTAGAAATGATTGTACCTGCATTTCTGTCTCTGTCCTGGAAGATAAAGTCCTGTCCCCTCTGCTGTCGACACTCTGACACCAATGCGTGGGTCCACACCAAGCACCTCTCCAGTCCGCTGCAGCGCCAGCTGGGTGTCCACAAGCTAACTCAGTCCCACACGAACTTCTCCAGGGTAGCCCAGATCGCATGGGGGCGGGGCTCAATCCCACAGTACGAGCCCCAGTTGAGCTGCTAGCTGCAAGGAGTGGGCCCTCGAGGTTCTCAAATCTAACTTGGCCGCAAATCAGGGGTTCCGTGGCCACCTCCTCGCGTTTGATGTGTCGCCTTAACGGCTCACAGAACTCAGGGAAACACCACCTATGGTGAAAGGCATGGCTCAAGAACAGCCAGATGACAGGGATGCCTGGGCCAGGCTGAGGATGAGGGACACAGCTGTGCCATCCTCCTTGTGTTCACCAACAAGGAGGTCGGCTGAGCCCCGCTGTTTAGGGTTTGCTGAAGTTTCCTTACACAGCCACGACTGAGCAAAGGCATCAGTGTTGGTGATTAGGTCACCAGCCCCTCCTCCCTCCCCAGAGACACAGTGAGCAGAGCTGAAAATCCCGACTCTGCACTCACAGGATCAGTTCCATTAGCATAAAGGTGTGAGTAGAGGGGTCCTATTACAAGTAACAAAAGACACTCCTTTTTTTTTTTTAAAGATTTATTTCTTTATTTATTTGAAAGTCAGAGTTACACAGAGAGAGAAGGGGAGAGAGAGAGAGAGAGAGAGAGAGAGAGAGAGATCTTCTATCTGCTGGTTCACTCCCCAGTTGACCCCAATGGCTGGAGCTGTGCCGATCCGAAGCTAGAAGTCAGGAGTTTCTTCCAGGTCTCCCACGTGGGTGCAGGGGCTCGAGGTCTTGGGCCATCTTCCACTGCTTTCCCAGGCCACAGCAGAGAGCTGAATGGGAAGTGGAGCAGCCGGGACTCGAACTGGCATCCACAGTGCTGGCCCCAAACAATGCTCCTTTCACCCTAAACACATATGAAGTCCCAAGTGTTTTACAAACTGTACCAACAACCAAGGATGAAAACTAAAAACTCCCATATCCCTGTGTGTCTTATTATTTTTTTTAAAAGATTTATTCATCGACTTGAAAGTCAGAGTTACACAGAGAGAAGGAGAGGCAGAGAGAGAGTCTTCCATCTGCTGATTCACTCCTCAATTGGCCACAATGGCCTGAGCTGCACCCATCCAAAGTCAGGAGCCAGGAGCTTCTGGGTCTCCCACTCAGATGCAGGGGCCCAAGGACCTGAACCGTATTCTACTGCTTTCCCAGGCCATAGCAGAGAGCTGGATCAGAAGTGGAGCAGCCGGGACTAGAACCGGCACCCATAAGGGATGCCGACACTGTAGGTGGTGGCTCCACCCGCTACGCCCCGCTGTGTGTCTCTTCTTATTCCTCACATCACAGCTCACACACCACAGCTGGGAGCCACGGGGACGACTGCCCTCCTTCCCCTCCCCCTGTATGCTCTTTAGCTGTAACTGGAAGTACGACCAAGCTGGCAGACGGGCCACGTGCTCTCCTGCCAGTAAGTGTGGGCCTTGAGGAATTTTTAAGACTATTTCTGCTTTACACTGCAAACGGCGCCCTCCCGGGTCTTCACGAGAACGCGTTTCCTGCCGCATTGCCACTGCTCACTTCATCTTTAGAGAGGTGGAGCTAGAGAAGGGGCGGAGTCAGGAGGCCAGAACACGAGCATGTGTTGGTGATTAGTTATGGGCAAAGCTCTGAGCGTCCCCCAACCGAGGTCAGTGCGATTACTATACCCACTTTACAGATTACAGAAAGAAGGTGACCTGGATGACAACAAAGAAGCAGCTTGCATAACATTGGCTCTCCTGTTAAAAGCAGGTAAAAAGCTTAACAGCAAACGGCACTGCTCATTTCAGACTTTAGATAGCAGACATCACAGCTCTGAGGAAGGAAACAACAACCTGGTGTTCCGCCTAGCAGCGTTTTCCAGGCCATAGTGCATGGGTGGGGGACTTAAGGAAAACCTAGCAAGATCGTTGAATTCAGGAAGCTGAGGCTGGAGTTTGAGGAGGCTCAGGCAGCTGGAATTTTAAAGGCAGAGAGCCAGACCTACGGGTACCATGCACAGACAGGTCTGCCCTGGCGACCTGCTTGACATCACCAACCACAAAGGATGTGGAGGTGTCAGCTCCCACCTGTCTGCAGTAGCAACCCCTCCCAGAACTCAAGAGACAGGGAAGACCCCCTTACTGAGTGCGATGCCTGCCTAATACTGCTGAGCCAGCCCTGGAACAAAAGCTGCTCTAGACACAGTCCGACAAAGCTGACAACTAAACGATCAAGTTGATCCATAAGACACGTGAGAATCTACCAAGACAAGCTGCTTTTCTCTCTAAAGGAAGAAAAGTAAAATCCAGCCATTCGACAATGTAACATCCAAAATGTCCAGCACCCACTCAGGAACACCAGGATTTCAATGATGCAAGAATAAGACGTGCAAGTAGTAGCGGAGGGAAACAGTCAACAGCGAGAGACGCAGGCATGAAGAGATGATGGGTTGACAGATGGGGGCTTTCAAAGAGCTAATATGAATATCTATATTTAAATGTGCTCTACTACTTAAAGGGAAGCACGGATGTGCTGAGGAGAGAAAGCAAAGTTATGAGAGAGAACTACATGGAACGTCTGGAACTCAATGATGTAATACCTGAAAGTTTAAAAGCAGATGGATGTCTATTTGGTAGAGGAGAAGAGTCAGTGATTGAAGAGTTCGGGGTGGAGGTTGTAATGAGCACATCGGTTTCAGCTGCCACTCAGGCTGCTTCTGCCCACGTCAGGGGGCCTGGAATCGAGTCCTGCCTCTGCTCCGGCCCGCTGTCTGCTAACGCACACCCTGGAAGGCAGCCCATGACAAGCCATGTGCCTGGGGCCAGGCTGCCCGTGGCAGGGACCAGGTGGAGTCCCTGGCTCCTGGCTTTGGCTTGGCCCAGCCCCAGCTGGTGCAGGCATTCGGAGAGTGAACCAGCAGATGGAAGATCTCTCTGTCTGTATGTCTCTCTCTCTCTGCCTTTCAAATAAATAACAAATAACCTTTAAAAATTAAAGATTTACAATAGAAGCTACACAAATTAAAACACTCAAAGAATAATACATATGTTGCATATTATGTATGTTAACATTATAAAATATCTATTATACATACATATATGTGTGTGTATAGTCTCTCTCACTCGCTCTCTCGCTCTCTCTATATGTGTGTGTGTGTGTATATATATATATATATATATAAAATCAGTTACACCGTAATATATGTGCAATTGAAGTCCCAGAAATGGGGAGGGGGATATTTGAAGAAAATTTGAAGTTTGAGGGGAATCACACACCTACAAATCCAAATAGTCCAGCAAACACCGAGCAGGATAAACACAATGACTGGCGCACTAGAATCAGGCTTCTGAAAACCAGCAATGGAGAACATCGGAAAGGTGTTCATCTGCGTAGGACCTGTATGTCCAGGAGAGCCGCCGTGAGGGCCACTACAGGCTTCTGGCTTCCACCCCGCAGTCAAAAGGCAATGGCGGGACGCGCTTCCAGCGCTGAAAGAAAGAGTCAAGCTAGTATTCGGAGTTCACACCCGGCGGAAACAGCCTTCAGAAATGAAGGAGAAATGAAGACGTGTTCAGGAGCTGGCGCTGTGGTGTAGCAGGTGAAGCTGCCTCCTCCAATGCCGGCATCCCGTATGGGCACCAGTTTGAGTCCTGGCTGCTCCACTTCCCATCCAGCTCTCTGCTCTGGCCTGGGAAAGCAGTAGAAGATGGCCCAAGTCCTTGGACTTCTGCACCCAAGTGGGAGACCCAGAGGAAGCTCTTGGCTCCTGGCTTCGGATCAGCGCAGCTCCGGCTGTTGTGGCCAATTGGGGAGTGGACCAGTGGATGGAAGACCTCACTCTCTCTCTCTGCCTCTCCTTCTCTCTGTGTAACTATGACTTTCAAATAAAAATAAATAAATCTTAAAAAAAATAAACACATGTTTAGCCAAACATCAGTTGACCTATACTACAAGAAAAAAAATCAAAGGAATTTATACAGATTCGCGGAGAACCATATGGAGCAAGGTGGAAACTCAGAATCACAGACAGCAATAAAGACTGCTGGAAACTGCACAGTCAGGTAAATACAAACCCTTTGATGTTTGATTTAATTATTTAAAGATAATTTACTATTTATGGAAAGAATAACTTCTGCTTGGAAAGCAAAGTTTAGAAAAGGAGGGGGATTATAAACTCGGGCAGTTTAACACTATCTTTAAATGTTTAAAATTTTTTATTTACTTTACTTACTAGAAAGAAAGAGTGATCTTCCATCTTCTGGTTCATTCTCCAACTGTGACAAGAGCCTGGACTGGGCCAGGCTGAAGCAAGGAGTGAGAACTCCACCCAGGTCTCCCGTGCCGGTGGCAGGGACCCAGGACCTTGAGCCGTCACCTGCTCCCTCCCAGGGCATAAAAGAAACTGGACCAGAAGTAGAGGTGGGACTTGAATCCAGGCACTCCCCTCCAGGACCTGGCACCCAGTGGTGACTCACCCACTGTGCCAAACACCCACCCTAACCTGACCTTTTACTCCTGTCCCGTTACCTGGGCCTACCATAGCCTACTGGGTCCTAGCCATCTTTGTCCCCAGCTGGCTACCACAGATGCAAGCACTAGGTTGTCTTCCTGGTTCCTGGGACATTGTTCCATCTTTGTTACCTCCCCACTGCATGTGTGCTCGAGTCGACAGTCCTGAAACCAGCATTGACAGCCTGTTGTAAGCTGAACTAGACCAGCCCAGCCCTGTCTACCACCTCCACCTTATCCCTATCTACCCTAAGTGATGGGCACTTTCTTGCCTCCCACTTCCCAGATAAGCCTCTGCCCACTTTCCCCTCTGGCATGTCCTCCACTCCAAACAGAGCCTCCCCAACACACATACACACACATGACACACAACACGCACACACAACACACATACACACAACACACATACATATCACACACAAGACACACATGCAACACACAACACGTACACACAAGACACACATATACACACATGACACACACAACACATGCACACACAAGACACACACGACTCACAACACACATATACACACAACAGGAATACAACATGACACACAACATGCACACACACAACACACATATACACACAACACACACGACACACAACATGCACACACATACACACAACACACACATACACATACAACATGCACACACATACACACCACACACATATTCACACAACACACGACACACAACATGCACACACATACACACAACACACACATACACACATGACACACAACACACACACACACACACTCTTGTTTCTGTCCTGCTCCTCCTTCACACCAGGGTAAGTCTGACTTCCCTTCCTCACTCACCCCTGGGGTATCGGGTGGAAGGGATCTCCTCCCCTTCCCAAGGCCGTGACCGTCCACAGAAGGACCTGGGGTTCCACAGTCAGATGAACCTGAGCTCCAGTTCCGGCTGCACCATTAACTGAGACACCTGGAGGATGGGCTGAATTTTAATTTCCTCCATCTATAAAATTGGGGTGTGTATAATAATTGTCTTGAGTTATTGAGTTGTTGTTAGGATTAAAAGGAAATGATGTGCCAAGTACTCATAGTAGACCCCAACTGTTAATCACAGCCACATTTCCCCTTTTTTAGAGATTTATTTCTTTATTTGAAAGGCAAAGTTACAAAGAGAGAGAGAGAGAGAGAGAGAGAGAGAGATCTTCCATCCACTGCTTCACTCTGAAAATGGCCACAACAGCCAGGGCTGGACTAGGCCAAAGCCAGGAACCAGGAGCTTCATCCAAGTCTCCCACATGGGTGCAGGGGCCCGGGGACCTGGACCATCTTCTGCCGCTTTCTCAGGTGCATTAGCAGGCAGCTGGATTGGAAGTGGAGCAACCAGGACTCAAACTGGCGCCTATATGGGATGCCGGCATCACCATCAGCATCTTAACCAACTGCACCACAATGCCGGGTCCAACCCTCCCCCTTTCAAATGTGGGCTTCATAGCTGGAGGCGACATTCAGGAGGTCAGATGGCCGTTTTCCATCTAAGCATTGCTCGGTCATATCTTCTCCAGTTTTATTAGTTCGGTTGGTTTTGTGGAGCCAAGGTAACCTCATCCTTGGAGACTCCTGTGCCCAGCCCTCATCTGTTGGCAGACAAGGGAGCTGCCTGGCTAATTCAGAGGGCGCATGCCCAGATGAAGATGAAGGCGTTTGCCGAAAACCTCAGCTGTCCCCAAATGTCTCCCTTTCCCAAACGACCGCGACATGCCTGGGGTGCTAATCGGGGGAGATCTGGGGGCTGTGTTGGCTGAAACACTAGGTCTTCAGTCCAGTTTCCAGGTGCAGAGTTTTGAATTCAGAGATGGGAGGAACCACAGAAGTGGTCTAACTCAACCTTCAAGCCTCACAGATGAGGAAATGAAACCAGTCAGGTGCATCGTCCAAGTGGTAGGGTTTCTGATTCCAGGTGAGTGCTCAGGAAGGCCCCGAAGGTTGATTCCAAATCACTGGACTGTGCCCACCAGGGCACAACCAGCTCCTGGCACCAAGCTGGGCATGAATAGGACCCCATAAACAGGTTGTTTTAAAGATTTATTTTTTATTTATTTGGAAGGCAAGTTGACAGAGAGAGGAAGACACAGAGAGAAAGAGATCTTCCATCAACTTGTTCACTCCCCAAATGGTCGCAACAGCTGGGGCTCGGCCAAGCTGATCCCAGGAGCCAGAACTCCATCTGGGTCCCCCACATGGGTGCAGGAGCCCATGCACTTGAGCCAACACCTGCTGCCTTCCCAGATGCATTAGCAGGGAGCTGCATCGAAAATGGAGCAGCCGGGACTCAATGGTTGCTCCAACATGAGACACGGGTGGCAGCTGAACCTCCTGTGCCCCATGAATAGTTACTGAATGAATAAGTGGGTTTTGAAGTTGCAGCTCCCACAATGACTCAGAAACTCAGGAAGCCACTGACAACCTAGTAAGAATTAGTTCACAAGCCACGAAGAGTTCATTTCTATCCTAAGAGCCGGAGAGAAGAGCACACAGGACAGGTATCCTGGAATTATAGACCCAAGAAATAGATTCACAAACCTGGGGGTCCAGGTGCTCAGGAGACCACGGTGAGAGCCGCCTTAAGCAAGCTTGGCCGAGGTTAGCACTCAGCGTCTGCTGCCTTTGCCCTGGGTGACCTCCGAGAAGCGCCAGGTACTTCCCATGCTCCTTCCAGGTATCTGGACAGACAACCATCTAAGGAACGTGGCCTGCATTTTAACAGGGATCAAAATCTAATCTAGGGGCTGGTGCTGTGTAGTGGGTCAAGCCACTGCCTGCAGTGCCAGCATCCCATATGGGTGCCAGTTTGAGTCCCAGCTGCTCCACTTCCAATCCAGGTCTCTGCTGTGACCTGGGAAAGCAGTAGAAGATGGCCCAAGTCCTTGGGTCCCTGCACCCACGTGGGAGACCGGAAAGAAGCTCCTGGCTCCTGGCTTCAGATCGGCACAGCTCTGGCTGTTGCAGCCAGTTGGGGAGTGAACCAGCAGATGGAAGACCTCTCTCTCTCTCTCTCTTTCTGCCTCTCCTTGTCTCTCTGTGTAACTCTTTCAAATAAACAATAAAAAATAAATTTTAAAAAATCTAATCTGTAGGTGTGTGGGCCAGCAAGCAGCTCCAATAAAACCCTCACAGTTCCTTCAGTTTGCTAGGGCTGCCATACAGAGTACCACAAAGCACATGGCTTAAGATCCTCCCAATTCTGGAGGTTAGAAACCTCTGAAATTCTCCAGTGCATGTCGGGTGTGTGTGTTGGGGTGGGGAGCGTGTGTGTGTGTGGTATGGGGCGGGGTTGGGGGACGCTCCTTCTCCTACCTCTCCCAGCTCCTGGTAGCCCCAGGTATGCCTCGGCTCCACTCCAGTCTCTGCTTCCCTCTGCACGTGGTCCCTTCCTTCTGCGCCCGTGGGTCCCTTGTTGCCCTCTCATAAGGACTCCACGTCAGATTGTGACTCACCTGAATTCTGTAGGACTTGGTCTTGATTACAAAGACCCACAGAGACCCTGTTTGCAGCTGCGAAGCCTTGAAGCAGCCAGCAGACCTCCCTGTGGAAGGGCTCTCCCAGTGTGCTCATCCGGCTAGAACGCCAAGACGAAGTTAAGCCGCTCGGCGAACAGTGCGGACTAAAGCTGTAGGCATGAGTTTTGCTCCTTGCACTGTCAGGCTGAGGCCTGGGACGCACCCGCCTGCTTCATCAGCACCAGACACAGGGAGCCCAGAAACGAGAAAGAGCAGAGAGGTGGTGGAGCCACCTTCATCCCTCGCTCTCAGGACAAAAAAAAAAAAAAGACGACAAATAAAAGGGCCATTGTAACTTCATTCTCTGCATTAATTTTCAGCCAACTGCTGAACTAACTAAATCCTTTTCTTTTCGTAAGGACCTCTAGAATCCCATCATTAATAAAATCAGACATTCAATTAGAAGGGTGCTCCGACGTCCGACGGGCAGCTGATCGGCACCTTGACACCGTCTCCCCCTCGCTCTTCGCACCTCCAGGGTCTGCCTGGGCTCTTCCTGGCTGTGCCCCAGCTCCCGTTGTCCCCTCCTCTGCCCCCCATGCCCATCAGTTACCCCCCAACAAAAGCCAGGAAAGAACACAGGCTGATTCCATTAACCCCTGTCATTGCTTCAATCTCTCTCTTAATTAACAGGAGTTAATATGATTAATCAAAATAATGAGACAAACCCATTAAATCAGGGGGCTCAAACGACAGCAGGCAGCAGGAGCGGTAACAGCGAGAGGCCAGGGGCAGGGTGGTGAGCCCAGAGGTGAGGTGGGTGGGTGGCCAGGTGGCCAGGCAACCCACTCTGTGCAGCCCGGCCCAGCACAGCGGCTTGGAGAAGTTCCGTCTCAGGACAAGCGCAGGGTCCGTGTTTATCTCAGCTCCTTACGGCAGCCCAGCTTTGAGGGAGGAAGCAGCTGCCACCCCCAGCTTCTGAATTCTTAGAATCTCTCCTCGGGTGCCATCCGTCCCTGGCCTCGGCCATCTCTCCCTCCAGAGGCCAGGCTCCCAGTAGCAGCCGCTTCTCCGAGGCACATAGTCTCAGACTCCACTGGGAGAGTGGCTTTCCGTCCCTGAGGCCCTGAGCTTGACGCACGGCTATAAGAATTCAGAGCAATGCTATATAGAAATGCCCGGCAGGGCCAGGTCCACGGTGAAGCCTGCCCCACCCCCAGGAAAAGTTCTTCCCCCGGCCCTGCCCACAGTGGCGAGGGCACACCTTGCTATCACCCTTTGCTTGTTGGCTCTGCACTGACACTCAGAGATGAGCAGTCTGGTGTTGGTTACACACCATGAGCCTTTGCAAACATCACTGAGGCCCGGTTGTGTGGCAGCCACCATGCTGGTTCACTGAGCTCCCTCCGGATGAAGGCGCTGGTCCGCGACGTCTAGCCTGGGTCTCCTAACTCCTTGGCCAAGGGGGTCTCCACCACCAGGAGCCCGCACAGCAGCCCGGGAGCTCCCTTTGCTCCCTGGGTCATTCTCAAGCCGCAGCAGAGGCCAGCACAAGCCTGTGGCTCCGTGGCCTCCAGTTTCCAAGCTGCTTGGCTGATGTCACTCAGCGGAGGACACAGTGGCTCCAGTGGCGCTGTCCTGTCGCTGGCTCAGCATTCACAATTTCTTCCTCTGCTGCACTGGGCTCCTGGGATCTCCCCTGCTGGCTCCTGCGGCCACCCAGACAGCACAGGGGCACAAGGCCGTGGCCCTCTCTGGATGCTCCACTCCAAGAGAACAAAGCTCTTACGAAACCCACAGGGAGAAGCCTGAGACCCCCAGATGCTCCATGGAGTAATATTCCCTCCTCAGGGGAAGCAGACTCTCGGGGTCTCACCATGACCCAGGGGCACCTCCCCAGGGAGGAGCTGAATGCGAGCAGCAAGGGAGAAAACACGAGGTCTGAAAATCCCCTGATGCTCTCTTGATGTCCCGCCTTCTGTAGAATTCCTACTTACTGCAGGTTTCCATAGAGAATAGAGACAACGGCCCTCCGTGTCCCAGACACGAGCAGCAGATGTCACCAGAGACCCCAACTCTGCCCTGAGCTTCCTTAACCCACACACAGACACAGTACACATATGCACACATGCATGCAGACACACAGACATACACGCACGTGCATACAGATAACTGCAAACACATGTGCACATAGACATGCATGTACATGCCCACACAGGCATGCACAGAGAGACACATGTGCAATACACACATGCATGTGCACATACAGACATGCAAGTACATACACATCTGCATGCAGACACAGACACAGACATGCAGGTACAGACACACATGCATGCAGACACAGACACATGTGCACATATTCACACGTGTGTGCAACCACAGGCATCTGTGCACACAGCGACATGCGTGTACACACACACGAGCATGCAGCCACACAGAGACATGTGTGTACATACACACACGAGCATACAGACATGTGTGCACACACACGTGCATGCAGACACACGGTCAGAGCAACCGCTCTCCCCAGCCCCTTGCCAAGTGCTCTCCCGCCTGTTCCTGAAGAGCTTGACTGTGGGGAAGAGCTTCCCTCCCCCTGCTCGGCCATCGTGGAGTGAGCCTCTGTCGGGGCAGTTGAATGACAGCCTCCAGACGGAGGTTGCAAACGGCACCAGCGACTCCTGAGCGGCAGCCATGGACGGTGTCCTTCTTAGGGGAAAAGGGGGAGTGGTGGGACCCTGGAACAGGCTCTGACTCCCGGCCGCCTGCGATACCCGTTATAACACAGAATGCCAGGAAAAGATTGTAACCGTATTACGGAACACCACCGGTGATGATAACGCAAGACTGCAGACAGGCGCAGTTCTGATGGCCTTGAGCACGCTGGCAAGTTTGTGCGCTCAAATGCATGCCCCAGCCTTTCTCAACCCTCTCCCCTGCCTCCCCTAGTCCTACTAAGTGGGGCTCCCCACGGCAGCACCCTGACACCCAGACCGCATCTCCACGGTTATGCACGGGAGTTCATCCTACGCCCAGTTGTGATTGTGTGATTGACATCTCTCCCTGACAAAACTGAGTCAGGGCCTTGTCTCCTTGCTGAACATAGCAGACCAAGGCCCCAGCACCCTGCCTGGCACAGGGGCAGGACTCCTATGCTTTAGCTGAATGAATGCAGGTGTTCAATATGGCTTCCCAAATAGGATCAGAGCTCCTGATTCCAAGACAGGAAGCGGACAGTTTCTCACCAGGAACCCAGACAACCCTGAAAGCTTGGTTCCATGCAGTGTGCGCCAGTCACCTCTCGGCCCTGGCACTCTCACATGCCTAGGGGAAGCGGTCATCTTAAGAGGTGACATTATCGGCTGGCACCACGGCTCACTAGGCTAATCCTCCGCCTTGCGGCGCCGGCACACCGGGTTCTAGTCCCGGTCAGGGTGCCGGATTCTGTCCCAGTTGCCCCTCTTCCAGGCCAGCTCTCTGCTGTGGCCAGGGAGTGCAGTGGAGGATGGCCCAAGTGCTTGGGCCCTGCACCCCATGGGAGACCAGGATAAGTACCTAGCTCCTGCCATCGGATCAGGGCGGTGCGCCGGCCGCAGCGCGCCGGCCACGGCGGCCATTGGAGGGTGAACCAACGGCAAAGGAAGATCTTTCTCTCTGTCTCTCTCTCTCACTGTCCACTCTGCCTGTCAAAAAAATAATAAATTAATTAAAAAAAGAGGTGACATTATTCTGGGACTCCCTGGCATACTCCTTGGCTACAGTTGGATGGAAGGACACACTGAAGAGTGAGACCCTCACAGACAGGACCTGTCTGTGTGTGTGTGAGTGTCTTTGTGTGTATCTGTGTGTCTGTGTATGTGTTTCTGTGTATCTGTATGTATGTCTGTGTGTGTCTGTGTATCTGTGTGCATGTCTGTGTCTTTGTGTGCGTGTATGTCTGTGTCTGTGTGTCTGTGTCTGTGTGTGTATCTGCGTGTATGTCTGTGTCTGTGTGTCTGTGTGTGTATCTATGTGTATGTCTGTGTCTGTATCTGTGTGTCTATGTGTATGTCTGTGTCTGTGTGTCTGTGTGTCTGTGTGTCTGTGTCTTGTGTGTATCTGCGTGTATGTCTCCATGTGTGTGTGCTTGTCCACTCCCCGCCAGCAGATGTTTCCCAAACATGTTGGCCATTGCCTAAGCCAGATTCTGAAGCGTGTGCCCCCAGCATGGGGCATGCATTCTGCGGGCACATTCCCTGGGCCCTCCCAGCCTCCTGAGGTTGTCTTCTCCAGCGAATGCAACAGTCACGCCCATCTCCCCTGGTGTCCCCTTGCCGTTCTGTGCTCCGTATTTCCCACTCCTCTGGCAGGCACAGGTGACCATATCCTCACATCTGGGCTTTTGAGGTGGATGAGCTACCAAAGAGATCCTAGGAAAACTAACTCTTAATTAAAGAGACAGATGCGCCTGGAGGTACCTCCTCCTGCTTCTTTCATTTTCTTTTTATTTTTTGGACAGGCAGAGAGACAGAAAGAGAGAGAGATATTCTATCCACTGGTTCACCCTTCAAATGCCCACAATACCTAAGGCTGGGCCAGGCTGAAGCCAGGAGCCCAGAACTTAACCCAGGTCTCCCACAAGGATGACAGGGGCCAAGTACTTGAGCCAGCACCTGCAGCCTCCCAGGTGCGCATGAGCAGGAAGCCAGACTGGAAAGCAGAGCTGGGCCTCGAACCCAAGCACTCAGATGTGTGTGCATCTTAACTGCTGCTACAAATGCCTGCTACCTCCTGCTTGTTTTTGACGTGAATAACCATCCGATATCCGGAGCCACAGCAACCATTTTTATGGCCTTGAGGCAACACAAACCAGACTGGAAAGCCAACAGCCGAGGATGACCAAGATAAAAGAATATAGATCCCCAGTGTCTTTTTGAGACAGCAAACCAGCATCAAGTTTACATACATCTGGGTTTCTTAATGAGTAAGCAATAAGCATCCCAGGTTTAAGGTACTCTTGGCCAGGTTTTGTGTTACCTGTGGCCAGAAGCATTCTTGGTGGACAAAAAGAAATCTTAAGTTCGTGTTTTAACTTAAGATGTGACCTACAAATTAATGTAAACATACCTTGTGTCATCTGGAAGACCCTCTTACAAGACTGAATACAGTCCTGTGTTCCAAAGCGTATGCTCACTTTCCTAAGAAATGGCCGTGTAAGAATAAAGCTATCCTTTGCTATCCAAATACTTCCTATCGGAAATTAGGAATTGACTGAAACTCAAATTTTTATTAAAATAAGGGTAATATCCCTTATGATATGAACTCTTGACGTTTGTTATCTAAAACACAGAAACTAAATAACCTGAATACGTCAGGAAGCTTCACTGTATAAAATCTCCTTCTGTGGGTTTCGGAGCTGAATCACTTAGGAAGTGGGCATGTGTGCCTTTTGCCTCGGGCTGATGAATGAAGAGGAGTGACTACGCTCACTGTCGGTGGTGCTCTTTGCTAAATGAAGATCAAATCATGTCACCTCCCGTGCCCTCTGCCAGCACAGATTCCCTAAGAATTGGGAAGGGCAGAGACTCGACAACGAGGAGTCACGCTGCACGTCGTGGAGAGGGTGTAACGGGCCTCAGTGGACCTATGTGAGGAGCAGTGCACGCTGGAGCTCAGGAGAGCCGGTTATTAGGGATTGGCGTCGGGGGAAGGAGGTTAGCTGTCCCTTGCGATGCTGGCATCCCATATGAGAGCTCAAGTTCAAGACACACTGCTCTGCTTCTGACCCAGCTCCCTGCTAATACCCCTAGCAAGCCAGGGGAAGATGGCCCAGGTGCTTGGGAGACCAGGACGGAGCTCTGACAGGACAGACCAGCCCTGGCCAGTGCAACCATCTGTGGCGTGAACCAGCAGATGGACAATCTCTCTCTCTCTCCCTCTCTCTGTGTCTCTCTCTCTCTGTGTGTCTCTCTGTCTCTGTCTCTCTCTTCCTCAATAGCTCAAACTTTCAAATAAATAAAATGAATCTTTTTTCTTGAAGATTTATTTATTTATTTGAAAGGCAGAGTTTATAGAGAGAACAAAAGACAGAGAGATCTTCCATCTGCTGGTTCACTCCCCAAATGACCACAATGGCTGGGACTGGACAAGGCCAAAGCCATGAGTCAGGAGCTCCATTTAGGTCTCCCACGTGGGTGCAGGGGCCATCTTCCACTGTCTTCCCAGATGTATTAGCGATGGCCCATGGGCCAAGCCCAGCCCACGCCCCGTGCAGGCAGAGCTCACAAACCACAGTGATCTGCACATTGCTAAACAGTGGAGAACCAACTGTTTTTGAAGGGAACTATTTTGTAAGCTGGGGATTTGTGTGGAATTCCAGTTTCGCTCTCCATAAGGAAGTCTCCCTGAAGCAGAGGCGCGCACTACAGAGACTCCGGTCGCTGCAACCCAGACCACAGGGGCTGCGAGGGCTGCCCCGCCTGCTTCTGGCCCTAAACAGACAACTGGGCAGAGCTGAATGCTGTCATCAAACAGCCAACTTGTCCGCTGTCCCCTCAGCTCCCCACAGAAGGGCATTCGGCGTGTGACGATTTAGTGTCATGCCCTTACTTTTATAGGGGTTCATAAGAAACATCCATTTGAATGGAGTTTCTGTGCCTTTTGCAATAAATATTTCCTTGAATTTTATGCCAGGAGAGAAATTTGTCTTCAATTGACCTTACAGACGTCACTTCATTATCTGTGCGTGGCTGGCCCATAGGAGGTGGCAGACAGAATATTTTCAGATTATGTTAACAGACAGGAATTCTTGGCTTTAATGATCATGCACTTATTTATGTGCTTGCCCTCTATTTGTGGTTAGCAATGATGATTTTAAATGAAATGGTTATATCGATTTCAGAAAATGTCAGGCAAGTAATAATTTTTGTGGATCTACAGGAGAGGCAAAAATGAGACAAACATTCAAGAGTGACGGAAGTTTGAGAAAAACTGTATGGGACCATAGGATCATGTCTCCCACACTGGATGAGAGCAACATATTTTCCTTTTCACCGTGGCTGCTGGGGAGCTCAGCATTAAAGGCGGTGATGTTTAGAAGCAATACCCAGGGTTCTGTAACTTATCTCGGTCTCCTTCCTTGCATCTGCTCCATCAGAGCACTGGTCACGTCATGTAGATTCTGTCGGCCCACATGTCCACCTCCCATGTGAAATGGGCGCGTTGGATCCCAGTGTTTCCGTATGCTCTGCTCTAGCCCACGTGAGTTACACAGACAAGGTTTGTGAAATTGAGCGAACAGAAGAATGAAGGGGTGCATGAGTGGGAGCCCTTGTTTTCTTATGCTCTCCTTACAATCTCATTGGAAGGGGTCCCAGACAGTGAGTGGCAAAGAGGACCACAGCTCCTGGGGAAAGAATAGGGAGAAGTCCAGGGGGAGGCCATTCACCTTGCACTCCAGACACCTGTGGCCTGCGTCCAAGCCCCAAGTCCGACAATGAGCTCCGACTCCCGCCTGGGGCTTCTTCTAGGGCAGACCCCGCTGGGCGGCAGTGACAGCTCCAGGAGTTGGGTTCCTCACCCACGGTGGGGACCTGGATGGAGTCCTGGGCTTCCTTCCCGCTTCAGCCTGGCCCAGCCCCAACTGTTGCGAGTATTTGAGAAGTGAGCCAGTAGTTGAGAGTCCTCTTTTTCTCTCAAATAAATAAATAATGCTTAAAGTTCATGTAAGTTGGAATTAAAAGATAAGCTTGTTTTTTTTTAAAGCTCGGATCAGCCAACTTGGTGGGCAGCCCAACAGAGGTTGTGTGGGAGCCAAGAACACTTACCATATCCCAGACCCTGTGCCCGCCTGCAATATCTAATTAGTCTACACCACAGACTTGTCCAAGTAGATGCTGTTCTTATCCACATTCACTGATGACACTCAGGCATAGAGACTTTGGGAATTCACAGACCAATAAGATTTTCAAAGATTAGTGAGAGGGTTGCCTGTATTCGTTCATTGAGTAGAAAAAAGTATCATCTGCTCTCATCATTTCCTCAAAGTGTAAATTTGAACAAATGAGGGAGAGGCTTTCAGAAAAACAGCAATTCTTTCTCTTAAAAATTAGCCTGGCTGGCCCGCACCATGGCTCAGTAGGCTAATCCTCCGCCTTGCGGCGCCGGCACACCGGGTTCTAGTCTTGGTTGGGGCGCCGGATTCTGTCCTGGTTGCCCCTCTTCCAGGCCAGCTCTCTGCTGTAGCCAGGGAGTGCAGTGGAGGGTGGTCCAAGTGCTTGGGCCCTACAACCCATGGGAGACCAGGAGAAGCACCTGGCTCCTGCCATCGGATCAGTGCGATGCACCGGCCTTAGCACGCCGGCCGTGGAAGCCATTGGAGAGTGAACCAACGGCAAAAGGAAGACCTTTCTCTCTGTCTGTCTCTCTCTCTCTCACTGTCCACTCTGCCTGTAAAAAAAAAAAAAAAAAAAAAAAATTAGTCTGGGCCAGCACTGTGGCGTAGCAGGTGAAGCAGATGCCTGCAGTGCCGCCATCCCATATGGGCGCCGGTTTGAGTCCCGGCTGCTCCACTTCCAATCCAGCTCTCTTCTGTGGTCTGGGGAAGCAGTAGAAGATGGCCCAAGTGCTTGGGTCCTTGCACTGGAAGAAGCTCCTGGCTCCTGGCTTCGGATCGGCACAGCTGCAGCCATTGCAGACGATTTGTGAGTGAACCAGCAGACAGAAGACCTCTCTCTCTCTCTCTCTCTGCCTCTGCCTCTCCTTCTCTGTGTAACTCTTTCAAATAAATAAATAAATCTTTTTAAAAAGATTAGCCTTAAAAGAAACCACCACACTGTCCTTCATTTTCTTATCTCTGCAGCAAAGACTTGGCTGAGCTGGCCTAGGTGGAGCATGGGAACCCGTGAGGTAGGCTGTGGGGTCGAAGTCAGAACTGACAGGTCCTCAAGTGGGGCACACCTCTGGGCCACTTGGGCCAGCACTCAGGAGGTCCAACGAGACAGTGAAGGTGGAAGATGCCGTGTGCACGTACAGCACCTGGAGAAGTAGAATCACCGAGCCAGAGTGCGCCGGTGAGACCACCCAGGCCCACCCCCTCTCCTCGCTGAGAGGGACAAACCGCGGGCCGGAATCGCAGGCTGCAGGGACTCGAACCCGAGCGTCCGTCTCAGCAGCCAGGACGCCTCCCACCATGTCCCCGGTGCCTGCCAGAGGACAGCAAGGGCGCCCGCCCGCTGTCTCCAAGGGCAGCCACTCTGAAGCTTGGTGCGGCCTTTTGCCTGCCTCCAAGGTTCTGGGGGGACACACCTCCCGGGCAGCGACAGTGACCCCTTCCGCAGGCACATCCAGTCTTCAGAGCACGGAGGATCTCCACGGCAAGAAGCAGCCCGGCCTCCCGGCACCTTGCAGCATGCAGGGCTTGGCAGCCGGGGCTGGGAGAGACTGTGCGTGTCCCGAGAGCTTGTTGGGGTCGGCCGGCCAGAATCCGAAGGATCTATTCCACTTCCGGCCAGAACCCGAAGGATCTATTCCACTTCCGGCCAGAACCTGAGGGATCTATTCCACTTCCTCTCCCCACTCCTCTTGAACCCACTGACCTCCATTGCTTCCCCACAAGAGGCCAAATGCGACAACCACCTCCTCCTGGCCCTCCACCCCGTCTCTCTCCGCAGCGTTGATCACGGTTTACGTGCAGGTCACCATGCAGCTCACCTACGTGGGCTTCGGAAGCCAGTGACAGCCCCGCCCACCATGCCCCTGGCCACTCCCTCTGGGTGTCCTTCCTGTTCAACCTCTGGGCCTCTCTCCCATGATCCTTGCTTCTGCCACCGTATATCGTTGCATTCTCTGCTCCGCTGGACCTGGCGTCAGCTTCTACACCCGACTTCTCCTCACTCCAGTGCCTCCCCATGTGGCCGCTGGTTAGCAGACCAAGCCCAAGGGGTCTAAACCCCGCCCATCACCTGTCTTTATATTTTTTGTTGTGTTTTTCTATTTTAAGTGGTCTTCAAAGTGCCCACTTATCTTCAATTTTCCTCCTAGCACAAAAAGTTCAGCTCTTTCCAGAAAACCACTTTGAACTGGTTGCTCCCCCGGATCTCCTTGCCAACACCAAGCTTCCGCGCACGTCGGAGTCCCCTGCTGCGCTGGCGGAAACGCAGATTTCTGGCCCCGACAGCTAGAGACGGATTCCGCAGCAGGTCTGGGTGGAGCCTGGAACCTACACACCCTGTGTCACAAGGGTCACAAGCGGTGAGAGTGGACTCTAATCACTGAAACACGCTGAAGCCCCTGGGACCCCGCTGCTGAGCTCGGCCCACAAAGCCTTGGAAAATGCCTTCCTCCTGCCCCCAAGCCACATCGTCTTCCCAGTGCCCCACCCTACTCCAGACAAGCATCGCCACCTCCCCTCTGTCCTGCCCCTCCACCTCCCAGATGATGCGCTGGTGTTTGTGTCTCGGCGGCCAGACCACAAGCCCTCCCCAGATGACGTCACTTCGCCCGGCCCTTGCACGGAAGGCACCGGATCGATAATTGACTGAATCAATGAATGAATAGATGGCCTCACTCCAAGCACTGCAGGGAGCAGAGGAGAGTCGGGACCAAGTCCAGACACCAGGATCGCCCGTGGGGTCACCTCCTTGGCTGGAGCGCAGTGGCTCAGAGCAGGGGTGTGAATCCAGCTCTGTACTTGGCTAGCTCTGTGACCTTGGGCGACTTGTGCGAGCTCCCCAGGGGCCCATGACATCATCTCCAAGATGAGAAAGCTGACACTAATGGCGGTTACCTCATGGAGCTGAGGCCGGGATGCTACAACCCCAGAGCCGCTGTGGGCACAGAAGAAGGGGGGATTGTTGCCGTCCTCTCGCTTTGTCCACACCAGGCATCTGCCCAAGAGGAGCCCAACGGGAGGTCCCGGCGTTCTCCGTCCCCACCTCCCCTCCCACTCCCACTCACCTTCCAGGCGCGGGCAGCTCTGACAGCCCTCTCCCCTCACCGGGTCAGATCCTCCCGCCACAGGACTGCACATGCTGTGACTTGCCCTTTGCTGTGGCAGGAACGTGTCCCCCTAAGTCCATATGCTGGAAACCTAATCCCCCAGGCAGCGGTGCCGAGAGGTGGACTTTTCACAGGTGATGAGCTCACAAGGGCTCTGTCCTCATGAATGGAGCTGTGCCGTCACTGCAGGAGAGGGCTGGGAGTGGCGGGAGTGGGTTCCTGAAACAAGGGTGAGTCTGGCCCTCTCCTCTCTTGTGCACACACCTGCTCTCTTGCCCTTCCGTCTTCCGCCAGGGGATGGCACAGCCAAAGGCCCTCACCAGCAGCAGGCTTCTTGATGTTCGATTTCCTGGACCCACACGCTGTAAGAGGCACACACCTCTGGGCTTGACAGTCTAGGTGTTCCCCTACAGCAGCACTCAAGGGACCACGACGCCCAGCACAGAGCCGGCCACGGCTGCGTATTCAGCCCTATTCACGGATCGCTTGGTGGCTTCTTTCTTCCTGGCTGTGCTATAAGCTCCACCGGGCAGGGCTGCCTTATTACCCACTGTATTTTATCCCTGGTTCCTAGAAGCATGCCAAACACATAACAGGCACTCCATAAACATTTACTGAACCACCGAAACCCAGGCCCCAAGAGCAGCGGTGAGTCGCTCACGGTGGGAGAGACTGAGGACTGCCGCACTGGACTCAGAGCACGGAGTTCAGGGCTCTGCCCAGAATTTGCGCCACTTGTTCGAAGCAGGGAAGGACAAGGGCCGCCCAGCCAGTGCACAGCCCTCACTGGCCAGCGCTGCTAGCCAGGCAGAGGGGCCCAGGCCTGCCTCAGGCCCTCTCTGGATCAACAGCTCTAGGCAGTCAAGACAGGGGGTCGACATTTTGGAGAATATTCTCCTGAACTCCCCTCCAAGTCAAGACTATGTTTTGAAGGCACTGAAAAGTCCCAGGTCGGGGCTGGTGCCGTGGCTCACTTGGTTAATCCTCCGCCTGCGGCACCAGCATCCCAGATGGGCGCCGGTTCTAGTCCCAGTTGCTCTTCTTCCAGTCCAGCTCTCCGCTGTGGCCCGGGAGTGCAGTGGAGGATGGCCAAAGTGCTTGGGCCCTGCACCCGCATGGGAGACCAGGAGAAGCACCTGGCTCCTGGCTTCGGATCTGCCCAGCGCACCAACCATAGCGGCCATTTGGCAGGTGAACCAACGGAAGGAAGACCTTTCTCTCTGTCTCTCTCTCTCACTGTCTATAACTCTACCTGTCAAAAGAGAAGAGAAGAGAAGAGAAGAGAAGAGAAGAGAAGAGAAGAGAAGAGAAGAGAAGAGAAGAGAAGAGAAGAGAAGAGAAGAGAAGAGAAGAGTCCCAGGTCAAAAAGAAGCCATAACCATAATAAGCAGAGGCGTTTTGCGTGTGCACAGGGATAGTTCTACAACCAACCAGTTAAGGGGTCTCGAGGGTCAGCCCCAGGCACAACCTAGTGGACACTCATTCTTAGAAGAACACTTAGCTAAGGTCTCCTCAGGGCTATATATGCGCCAGGCACCAGGGACTCAGCAGAGGGCAAGGCAAGCAAGGACTGGCCTCGGGGAGCTTACATTTTTACAAAGGAAGATGCCAAACGCAAAACCAACTGACCGTTAAAGAGCAGCCAGCCACTGGGTGACGTCACAGGAAGTGCGATCGAGGGGAGGTGCTGATCGCTCGGGCTGAGCTCTCTGAGGCCCTGGGGCCAGCACGCAGGAAGGCCACGGGCAGACATCCCAGGCTCCCTAAGTCCCACCCTTCTGCTGTGAGCCTCGCTTCAGGCCCCCAGAGAGCCCTTCCTCCCAAACACCTCCGGGCAGCCGCCACAGGGAGAAGCTGCTGCTCTCCCCAGGTTATGACTTAGAGGGGTGACATGGGGACCTCTTTCACAATTTCAAACACACTGGTTCTCAATGGCAAAAGGATGATCCCCCTTCCTAGGCAAAAAAAAAAAAAAAAAAAAAAATCTCAAAAACCAAGCAAGATCAAGGTACAGTGGAAAATAATCGTGGAGGTCCGTCCTTGGTGTCTGCACTGTGTCAGTGGCGGCCGAGGCGCTTTGTGTTGTAACTATTGTCTCTTAGAAAACATAAAAATAGGCGCTCCTCCAGCCACCCGGGTGCCTGCACCCATGTGCCTCATAACACCTGTGCTGTCCACAGAGACTTCTCCAGCTGTGGGAGTTTTTGACCGTGAACCTCGTGGGCTCCGTGGCTGCGGCGGGCAGTGCCATCAGCATCCGGGCCCCCGATGGGTTCCGTGAGTCTCTGCAATGGATCTGGACAGAGGAAGGTCCTACTCACGGCACGATGTCTTTGTGTGACCAAGCCCAGGTTTGTGGGGACAATGAGGAGGGCATTGCTTCTGGGCCTGGGCTCCCCGCTCTGGCTGACCCAGGTCATGGCGCGAGGAGCATTTCTCAATGTTGAAAGGACTCCTGGGTGCCGACAGGGCTGAGCAGTAGAAAAATGAGGCTCGCCTGACCCCTTGTGGTGCACAGCTCCCAAAGCCAGCTCTGGGCTGCCCCGGGGAGGACCAGCAGAGAAGACGGCACAGTGGGAATGGGAGCGTCGGGAGTGGGTGCAATGGTGCCCCTCCCCCAAAAGCTGCGTTCCCCAGATGGGACCTCATTTGGAGAAAGGATCTTGGCAGATGTAAGTCTGCTGAGGATCTTAAGAAGTGATCATCCTGGCCGGTGCCGCGGCTCACTAGGCTAATCCTCCGCCTAGCGGCGCCGGCACACTGGGTTCTAGTCCCAGTTGGGGCGCCAGATTCTGTCCCGGTTGCCCCTCTTCCAGGCCAGCTCTCTGCTCTGGCCAGGGAGTGCAGTGGAGGATGGCCCAAGTGCTTGGGCCCTGCACCCCATGGGAGACCAGGATAAGCACCTGGCTCCTGGCTCCTGGCTCCTGCCATATGATCAGCGCGGTGCGCCGGCCGCAGCGCGCCGGCCGCGGCGGCCATTGGAGGGTGAACCAACGGCAAAGGAAGACCTTTCTCTCTGTCTCTCTCTCTCACTGTCCACTCTGCCTGTCAAAAAAAAATAAATAAAAAAAAAATTAAAAAAAAATAAAGAAGTGATCATCCTGGATTCCCAGCGGGGCCCTAAGCCAGCGGCAGAAGTCCCAGACCTGGATGAGCCGACTATGTGAAGATAGGGGGCAGAAGCCGGGCTCTCACAGCAATGGGGCCAGGAGTGAGCCACAGATGGATCCCCCATCAGAGCCCCCAGAAAGAATCAGCCCCTGCCAGGGTCTGGGTGGGGGACTCTGGCCTCCAGTGGTGAGAGAGGACACAGCCCTGGGTTGGAAGCCACCAAGTGTGTCATGTAGCTCCGGGAAGTGACTGTGTCTTTTCTATTCAAGGTGGGTTAAGGAACGGAAGGGCGCAAAGCCAGAAGTGTCCCAATAGTGCTCCGAGGAGAGACTGGGGCCGATCACCGAGGACACTGGTTGGGACAGATTCTCGATTCCAAGGGAGCCCTGCGGTGGCCTGGAACGGGACTCGTGACAGCTACACCTGGGCTCTTCTCCTGCACGCCCTGTTCTGGAAGCCTGCCTGTCCGGTAGGACTTAAATACCAGATTGAATATGAGAATATTGTGGGGTTTCTAAACTTCTGTTTACTTATAAGAGAGAGAAGGGAAGAGAGAAAGATCTTCCATCCACTGATTCACTTCCCAAATGGCTGCAAGAGTCAAAGCCAGGCCAAAGCCAGGAGCTTGGGACTCCATTGGGTCTCCCATGTGGGTGGCAGGAATCCAAGCACTCTACCTTCCCCTGCCTTGCCAGGTGCATTAGCAGGGAGCTTGATTGGAAGCAGAGTAGCCAGGGACTCAAACCAGTGTTCCCAGATGAGATGCCGGCATTGCAAGTGGCGGCTTAATCTACGGAGCCACAACGCCAGCCCCAAGATAGAGCTGCGTCTCCTGGCTTGCTCCCCAAATTCCTGCAGTGGCTGAAGCTGGACCAGGGCCAAAACCAGGAGCAGAAAACTCAATGCAGGTCTCCCCAAGGGTAGCAGGAACCCAACTACTGAGTCATCGCTGCCTCCCAGGGTTTGAATTAGCAGGAAGCTGGAGTCCGGAGCCTGAGCCGGGAATCAAACCCAAGATTTCTCATCTGGGATGCAGGCATCTTAACAGGGTCTTAACCTCTAGACCAAATGCCTACCCTAGAAATAAAAGCTATTTTATTTCAACTTCAACTCGACCCCCCTAAGGCAAAATTTAGCTATAGATACATTTTCTGACATTTATAAAAAAGTTGACTTAACATGTTTCTGACTCATAATAGTAGACAATTCTCGAATTATGGGAGACACAGAGCTGAACTCAAACAGCATTGACTCCAAGCAAACCCCAGCACTTGTTTCCTGGCTGTTCTCTTGACTCACTACAATGAATGACTTTCCAGCTAGTGTCGAACCTTCATGTGCATCCGTTGCCTTGCGATCTTGTTAAAATGCACACTATTTACATTCGGCAGAGGGGCCAGCACTGTGGTCTAGCAGGTAAAGCCACTGCCTGCAGTGCTGGCATCCTATATGGGCACCAGTTCGAGTCCTGGCTGTTCCATTTCCAGTCCAGCTCTCTGCTGTGGCCTGGGAAGGCAGTGGAAGATGGCCCAAGTGCTTGGGCCCCTGCACTCGCATGGGAGACCTGGAAGAAGCTCCTGGCTCCTGTCTCTTGGCTTTGGATCAGCTCAGCTCCAGCCGTTGTGGCCAACTGGGGAGTGAACTAGTGGAATGAAGACTCTCTCTCTCTCTCTCTCTCTCTCTCTGCCTCTCTGTAACTTTGCCTTTCAAATAAATAAATAAATCTTTAAAAAAATGTTAGCAGCTCCAAGATGAGGTACCGCCTCGGTCTGTTCAGGCTGCAAAAAACAAATAGCAGATACTGTGCATCTCAGACAAGAAACACTTACTTCTCACAGTTTTCTGAGGACAGGCCGTCCGAGACGAAGGCACCAGCAGATGTGGCCCCCGTGAGGGCCCAGGGCCTGGCGGGCGGGCGGCCACGTTCTCAGTGCGTCCTCCCAGGGTGGGGCACGAGTCCTCTCCCCTGTGTCCTCTCGGGCTTTGATCGCATTTGTGAGGGCTGCCCCCTCCTGACCTCACCAAGTCCCCGCCTCCAATCGCCATCACGCCGGGGTTTGATGAGCACTTCCACACGGGAATTTGGGGGAAGCAGAAAGAGTCATTCCTAGCAGGTGCATCCTGGTATACCCACAGGTGGTGCCACTTCTGCTGGTCTGTGGCTCACATTGTGAGCAGCAAGGTTCTAGGCAATCCTTTGCTACCTAAAGGGTAAGTTAATTGCACACCATCTGCAATTGCAATAAACTACATCTGTGACACCATCTACCGTTTCACACAGGCACAACGTCAGCTTCATAATGGCCTTGTCTACCAGAGAGGGCAAGGGGCTGTTCTGATCCCCACTTTGCAGCTGAGAAAAATAAAAGCTGCCAAGAACTGATCTCAAGATGATACCCCCAGGACGTACCAAGGATCAGACTGGCACATGAACCTTGTCGAAGCTCTGCCACGGACCTCCAGGCTTCTTCAGTGTGTGAATGCCCTGCAGGATTCTGACCAAGCTACGCGGATGTGTGTGGGTGCCACTCAAGGGCTTTGGGCCTTTCCAACGCCGCCTCTCAGTCGCCCTCCTCACATCCACGCTAGGATGTCCTTGTTATGGGGGAAACATTGCCATCTGGTGGCCGTTCAGAGCATTAGTTCTTAGGGCGCACCTATTTTCCTTTGCTGTAACACAGTAAAGAGCCCGTAATTTCTAAAGGGAAGAGATTTGCTTGGCTCGCAGTCCCGGAGCCTGGGGCATAGCACTGTTGAGGGTCTTGGGCTTCAGCTCATGGCAGAAGGCGGAAGGGCAAGAGGGCATGAGTGGAAGAGAGAAAACTCACCAGGACGCACTTCATAGCAACCTGTTCTCGTGGGAACGAGTTCAGCCCCACAAAGCAAGAACTCACACCCCTGAGATAGGCACTTAGCCCTCCTAACAACCGGACGGCGTCCCAGAGGCCCACCTCCGACACCACTCCTGGGAACCAACTGCACCGAAGCCACAGGAAAGTTCTGCTGGTGTCTCGCGGGTAGAGCTGAGGGTGCTGCTGAAGACCCTATAAGGCAGAGGAAGCCCCACGACACGGACCTCCCCACCCCCTACATGGCAACAGTGCTAGATGTAGGCATCCGAAAGCTGATGCTGACCCCAGCTGTGTGTCGTACCAGTTCTGGGGCTTTGTCTCCCAAATCCTGATGTCTCTGGGTTTGTCTCTCTGTAAAATGGGATGATCATATACCACAGAGGGAGGTGAAGAACAGGACAAAGTGACCTAGCACCTGCCGCGTGGTGGGTCTGGAGAAACCCTACAGCTCCTGCTAGCCATTATGGATTACTGACACCGACTTCTGCTCCCGGAGCTTGATACAGGTCACTTTGAAAAGGTCAAATTCCCTCTGGCTTAGCGCCCATCATCCTACAACACAAAAGCAATTATGCTAACGTTTGCCTCTCCCCTTCCACCTGTCCCAAGGACGTGGAAAGCGGCAGTACAATGCTGGGAATGACCCTGAACTCGCCCAGCGGAGCTCGGAGGCGCTGAGGCTCCTCCGCTTGTACCCAGCTCACGGTCAGTTTGTGACCTTGACACCCCCTCCTGTACCAGGGCCTCACGCACACATGAGTTGGCGGGACTGGGTTTCCCACCACGCACACCCCATGCCGTGACTAACAGAGTGCCAGGGAGGGAGCCGACGACTGGGGTGACAGTGATGGACAGAGCAGTAGGCAGCAGGGAGCCGTCTGGCCACGCCCCCGTCTGGATGAAGGGAGAATCACTGAAAGCACAGCAGAGCCACAGCAGGGAAAAAAAAAAAAAAAAGCAAAACCTGTGCAAGCGCTGGGAGGCTGCGTTGGCTTTGACCTTGCTGGTGATGCGTGTGCAGACAGAGGCCCTGGCCTGCGTGCAGTGTGTGCATTGGGCTTCCAGCTTCCCTGGAGGTCCCCACGTGGGGCCCCTAACACCTGGGGCTAAATGCCAGCTGTCAGCCTGGCGACTGTGCCCGACAACTGGCCTCCCCTCCAGGGCCTCAGGTTAGAGATGACCCTGGCCTAACTGTGAGGACGGAGGCCCAAGGGTCAGTTCCTCCCTCTGCAAGGGTCAGCTTGTGGGGGTCAGGTGGAGGCAGAGGGGGCAGCGGGAAGCAGGGGAAAGAGCGATGGAGAAGAACTAGGACTAGGAGAGAGACCATGGCGGAGAGTGGAGAGCTGAGGCTCTCTCGGCCCCTCCTCTCTGCCAGGCACCACGCCAGGCACCCGCGTTCACTTTCACCCCCAGCTGCTCCCGAGTTCAGCTGACGACCGCTCATTCCACCCGGCGTCTCATCAGTGCCGGACACTGCTTAACCACACCCCGTCAGAGACCCTGGACGTGAGTCCTGGCTCCGCTCCCAGTGTTGACTTCCTGCCACTGCACACCTGGGAGGTGGCAGGCAGTGGTCCAGGTGCTTGGGCTCCTGCCACCCACGTGGGAGACCCGGATTGAGTCCCTGGCTTCCAGCTTTGGCTTCAGCCTAGCCCAACCTTATCTGTTTTATAGGTATTTGGGGAGTGAACCAGTGGGTGGGAGATTCCCCCCCCCCCCATCTCTCTCTCTCTCAAAATACATAAATGAAAAAAAGTTTTTAAAAGAATTTCCATTTTACAAAGTTGAATCAATGTGCTCTGTGAACTACGCTGCTTCCAATTAGCTCACTTTCAATCTGTTCAGCAGACGTGACCCTGGGGTGGGATGTGAACTGGCTTGGAAGGGAGAGCTGGGAGCTGACATTGTGGTGTTGCAGGCTAAGCTGCCACTTATAAAGCCAGCGGTTCATAACAGAGCACTGCTTCCGGTCCCAGCTGCTCCACTTCCGATCCGGCTTCCTGCGAATGCGCCTGGGAGGCAGCGGAGGACGACTCAAGTGCTTGGGCCCCTGTTGCCCACATGGGAGACCTGGATGGCATTTCAGACTCCTGGCTTTGGCCTGGCCCAGACCTGGCTGTTGTGGCCATTTGGGGAGTGAACCTCTCTTTCTGTCTGTTTCTCTCTGTGTGTGTCTCTCCCTCTCTGTGTCATTTTGCCTTTCAAATAAGTAAATCTTTTTAAAAAATTATGAAGACCTGCCTTATAGATGAGGCTTGCCACCCAGTGTGTGTATGTGTGGTGTGTATGTAGCGTGTGTGTGTGGTATGTGTGTGGTGTGTGTGCATGTGTGGTGTGTGTATGTGTGGTGTGTGTAATGTGTGCATGCGTGGTGTGTGTGCATGTGTGTGTGTGTGTGTGTGCTGGGGAGGGAAGCATTCGATTGGGGTGGCTAGCTCGTTGTCGCAATGATTGGGAGATGAGAGAAGCCAAGGATGCCACACGCGTGTGAAGCACGGGCACCTACGGCCCACAGCACCCAACTGCAGAGTGTGCACAGGACACCTGCATCGTCTGCATCACCCGAGACAGCCCCTCCCCGGGGGCAGACGCTGCCCGTGAACTCCCGGCCCTCCTGATCCCCAGCCGCCAGCGCCTGTGTGGGGACTGCAGAAAGCTCGTGGGAAATGCACACGATGGAAAAATGATGCGTGAATCTGAAATTTTTTGCATCCAAGCAGACGTTTAATTCCATTTTCCATGGACTTTTTGGAGTCTTCTTGTATCTCTATATCTCCGACAGCTTCTGTGGCCCACAAAGGCTGCCCGGCCCCTGACAAACTCAGGCCCTTAACCCCTGACGGGCAGAGTCGGTGAGCACACGTGCCTGCTGCCTCACCGACTGGGGGGGGGGGCAATTCCAGGCTTGGGCTCTGCCCCCTCCCAGTGCTCCCCAGTAAGATGCACCTGCAGTCCCTGACAGGGGTCACCAGCCTCCCTTCCTTCTCGGTCTCACTGCCCCACCCACTTATGGTACTTTTTGGGCTCATCTCCCCATGGAGCCACTTGCTTGCAAATCCTTGTCTGCAGCTTGATTCTTGGAAGCCCAGCCCAGGCACACCATCCACAGCCGGCTGTCAGCCCCTCTCATCCACTTTGCCAGCCTCCTGCTCTCAGCCTGCAATGGTGTGGGTCTTCCTGCCCTGACTAGCTCGTTCTGCTAGCCGGGAAAGATGTCAGCTCCCTTTCCTGTTTCCTGGCTCGTTAGCATCCACGTTGAAAGCTGGGTACCCGTGGAACGCCCCCACATAGCCCTAGGCTATGTGAGCCATGCCATTTCCACTCTGGGACTGACAAAGCCGGGGAGAAGGCTGGGGATCGTGGCTCAGCAGGGAGAGAGGCGTGTGGGTGCCGGGCTGCTGTTACCCCCTGAAGGCGCTCGCCGGCCCCTAGCAGAAGCACTCATGCTCAGCTGGCCGAGAAGTGGGTCATGAGGACCGCGCTGATGGTCTCCCATAGGAGCGTGACCACACCTGCCAGATTCCTGGGTCAGCCCTGCCCGTGACCCCTTACTCCGGCACCAGCCCTTGGCTGGGCCTCCCCTGGAGCGATCCTGACTCTCAGGAGTTTCCCCATCTTCAAGTCTTCTCCCCTCCTGGTTTTTTGGTTTTTTTTTGTTTTGTTTTTTGTTTTTTTTTGTTTTGTTTTTTGTTTTTTGTTTTTTGTTTTTTTTTTTTTGTCATTGGGCAAAAATATCCCTGGCCCTGAAAAAACATGTAAGTCCTCCTCCCTGAGCACACAAAAGTCTCTCCGGGGTGACTCTTCAGGATTTTTTTAAAATTTATTTATTCCTGGCCGGTGCCACGGCTCACTAGGCTAATCCTCCGCCTTGCGGCGCCGGCACACCGGGTTCTAGTCCTGGTCGGGGCACTGGATTCTGTCCCGGTTGCCCCTCTTCCAGGCCAGCTCTCTGCTGTGGCCCGGAAGTGCAGTGGAGGATGGCCCAAGTGCTTGGGCCCTGCACCCCATGGGAGACCAGGATAAGCACCTGGCTCCTGCCTTCGGATCAGTGCAGTGCGCCGGCCGCGGCAGCCATTGGAGGGTGAACCAACGGCAAAAGGAAGACCTTTCTCTCTCTCTCTCTCTCACTGTCCACTCTGCCTGTCAAAAAAAATTATTTATTCCTGGATGCTCTGAGGATGGCTTGGGTTTCAGACCCCACTCATTCTCCCATCAAGGTCAGTAGCAGGTACACTCTCACCTCCTCCCCAAGAAGGGCCTCCTTCGCTGGATCGGCAAATATTCCCACAGGCTCCTGCTCCCCTGGGGGTCCACAGACACAGGGAATTTGGAGCCTGGAAAAGACCCTGCCTTCTCCTCCTCTCTTCTCTTTCCTCTCCCCCCACCCCCCGCCACACCTCTCAAATGACAGCCTAGGTTTGCCTGGTTATAACCTCCAAGGACTGGGACTGAAGGGAATCCTACTTCTCTAATGTACAGATGAGGAACTAAGGTGCAGAGAGGGTATGGGATTTGCCTAAGATCACACAGCAAATGAGTAGCTGCACTAGACTAACTCCCAATTTCTGGACTTTCAGTCCAGGGCTCCTCCCAGAACGCCATTCGGTTGAATTGGCCTGTGGGTTTATAGTCTCGACTTAAGGACCACACAACTGAATGAACAAAATGCCACCTCTTTCCCATCCTGCTGCACGCCCAGGTCTGTTAGATTTGTGCTGCCAGGGGCTGAGCTGACAATTACTTCTCTTACCCTTACGCTAAGGCGGTTCCTGACTTGTCACTTGCTGTCCCCTCACCATGAGCCCTCCCAAGACCCTTGCAGAGTTCTGTCCAGCAAGTTCAGGTTCTGCTAAGTGCTGCCCTCTGACCTCCAATGCTTGCTCTCTGCCATCCCCCACCCCTCACCTCCCAGCCTGCTGTCTCTCTTAGAGGACTGTGGGGACTTGTTCGCCCAGCCCTGCCTGCCTCCCTCCCACATAGAAATGTGAAGTCTGCAAAGACTTGACCACCGCTGCACCCTCAGCGCCCGGCACTCGGCGTGCCCAGGACGCAGTGTATGTGTGCTGTCAATACGCTATTGATGAATAGCCGTTAGAACCACAATACACCAGCAAGCGTAGGATGGCGGCCACGCAGAGGGCGGCACAAGACCCAGGAGGAAGTGAACGGCTTGCGGCCTGGCAGCTAGTATGCCGGCTGGGACACCCACTTCCCACCCCAGAGTGTCTGGGTTCAAGTCCTGATACCACTCCCAATTCCAGCTGCCGCCGCCGATCACCCTGGGAATTCTGGTGATTAGGTCCCTGCCACCCACTCAACTTGAATTGAGTTCCCAGTTCCTGGCTTCAGCCCAGCTCAAGCCCAGCCACAGTGGGCATTTGGGGAGTGAACCAGCAGATGGAAGATTTCTCCGTCTCTTTGTCTTCTTCCCTCTCTGCTTCTCGGATAATTAAATTAATAATAATTTTAAAAAGAGAGAGAGAGAGAGTCTTCCATCCGCTGGATCACTCTCCAGATGGCTGTAATGGCCACAAGTGTGCCGATCCGAAGCCAGGAGCCAGGAGATTCTTCTGGGTCTCCCACGCGGGTGCAGGGGCCCAAGGACTTGAGCCATCTTCTACTGCTTTCCCAGGCCATAGCAGAGAGCTGTTTTGGAAGAGAAGCAGCCGGGACTCGAACTGGTGCCCATACAGGATGCCGGCACTGCAGGCAGTAGCTTTGCCTGCTACACAACAGTGCAGCCCCGATTTTTTTTTTAAATCCTGTGTCTTAGACACGGCAAGGTTCTCCTGGGTGTGCCTGGATTGGTAACCTCACACATCACATCTGGCTGCTGACGGGGAGAGTGGGCTGTACCTCATCCTCCCATGTCAGGAGTCCAGGCCCAGCCGATGTGCTCCTTCCTGCATCCCCTCCTTGCCAGACGGCGGAGCTGTCTCTGCGAGGAGCTGCCCACTGCCTGGGACCCCACCCCCTTAGGAGGGCCACAAGCCCCTCGCCTCCTTGGAAATGCTGGTGGTGGTGCTGTCAGTCCACCCGCCCCCGGCAGGAGTCAGAAGTAACTGGCACCCGGAAGTATGGTGCCGACCGCCCCAGAATTCAGCAGGACGAGCCGTCTGCCTTCTGATCTTGGAGCTGGGCTCTCAGCGGGGAGTCGAGAGCCTATTTCCAGGCCCACTGGCATACTTTCTACGACACGAACAGCCACTGGGAGTCACAGGAATCCTTGCCCTGCCTCGTGAGCCCCTCAGTCAGGTGAGGATGGAGCCCCCACACGCTGACGGCCCCCTTGCTTTCCTGTCTACACTGGCACTGAGATGCTCAGAGGGTCCCCAGGCCTGTCCTGCCATCAGCCCAAGCCAGGAGCGGCCCTGTCCGCGGAGCGCCTAGGAGCCAGTAGGTGCTTGGGCGGCACCGCCTGTGTCCTGCCGGGGCCCCTGCCCTGCTGAGGCCGCCCCCTCCTGTCAGTCCCTCAAAACGCTCCCTTGTGTTTCCTGTATTGTTGGAACTGCTTTCCTCCATGACTAGCATTCATAATACATGCTAGGCACTGCTCTGGGTAAGTCACGTGTGCAAGCTAAGTCTCACAGAAGACCTCTGTGGGATTAGTACTGTTTCTATTCACACTTTCAGAAGTGGAAACACGCCACAGAGTGATGTGGGGGGCGGGGATCATGCAGCCAGTAAGAGCTAGGGAAGCAGGAAAGGAACCTTTAACCCAGACCATGTGGCTGCAGAGCTCCAGGCTCTACGTTTTTAAGGCTATGAATTTTCCACTGACAGTAGCTTTAGCTGTAGTCCTTATTGTTCAGTGTGTACTGCTTTGATTGTGATGGTTTGCTAAATGTTCTGTAATTTCTGCATGGGCTTAATTCTTGACCTATAAGTTGTTTTTTTTTGTTGTTGCTGATGATGATTTTTTTTAAAGATTTATTTATTTATTTGACAGGCAGAGTGGACAGTGAGAGAGAGAGACAGAGAGAAAGGTCTTCCTTTTTTCCGTTGGTTCACCCTCCAATGGCACCGCACTGATCCGAAGCCAGGAGCCAGGTGCTTCTCCTGGTCTCCCATGCAAGTGCAGGGCCCAAGGACTTGGGCCATCCTCCACTGCCTTCCCAGGCCAAAGCAGAGAGCTGGATCGGAAGGGGAGCAACCAGGACAGAATCCGGCGCCCCGACCGGGACTAGAACCCGGGGTGCCAGCACTGCAGGCAGAGGATTAGCCTATGGAGCCGTGGCGCAGGCCTATTTATTTGAAAGGCAGAGTTAACAGAGAGACAGAGGTGGGGGGTGGGAGTCTTCCATCCTTGGGTTCACTCCCCAAATGGCCACAATGGCTGGAGCTGGGCCAATCTGAAGCCAGGAGCCAGGAGCTTCTTCCGGGTCTCCCACATGGGTGCAGGGGCCCAAGCACTTGGGCCATTTTCTACTGCTATCCTAGGCCATAGCAGAGAACTGGATTAGAAGTGGAGCAGCCAGGACTCGAACCAGCACCCATATGGGATGACGGCACTGCAGGCGGCAGCTTTACCTGCTACACCACAGCACCGACCCCAGACCTACGAGTTGTTGAAAAGAGTATTTGCACTTTTGAAATGGCTCTTTGCTGCCTCTACTGTGAGACCGAAGGCCATTCTGAGCAATCAGACTGCCAACATTCTAGAAGATGTAGACACCAACCTGCAGGGGGCACAGTCATTGTGAAGAACCCAGAGGAGCTGTGGAGGGACCCAGTCACATCAGTGTAGAACTCAGCCACCTTGCAAAGCAGAGGCAAGGCCATGGCTTGATAAATGGTAGAGCGATAGCACGGAACTGGCGACTGTTCACAGTGTCGGGCATCCGGGGGTTACCCTGGGCTCCTCACAAGATGAGGTCTGTGCGCTCACTTCCCATCAGTGAGGTTATTCAGGAGCGTGGGTCTCTTGCTGAAATCCAAAGTTTAGTGGGTGAGAAGTACATCCAAAGCGTTCGGATGAAGTCAGGTGTTGCTTGCTCAGCATTGCAAGCAAAATGGGGACCAGAGCATTGGCGTAGTGGGCTGAGCCTCCGCCTACAGCACTGGCGTCCCATAGGGCTGCCAGTTCGTGTCCTGGCTGCTCCTCTTCCGATCTAGCTCTGGCCCAAGTGCTTGGGCTCTCACATAGGAAACCTGGAAGAAGCTCCGGGATCAGATCGGCCCAGCTCTGGCTGTTGTAGCCATCTGGCGAGTGAACCAGCAGATGGAAGACCTCTCTTTCCCTCTCTCCCTCTGAAACTCTACCTCTCAAATAAAATGAATAAAATATTAAAAAAAAAAAAAGACAGAGGGGCAGCGCTGTGATACAGTGGGTTAATGCCCTGGCCTGAAGCGCCGGCATCCCATATGGACGCAGGTTCTAGTCCCAGCTGCTCCTCTTCCAATCCAGCTCTCTGTTATGCCCTGGGAAAGCAGTAGAAGATGGCCCAAGTCCTTGGGCCCCTGCACCCGTGTGGGAGACCCGGAGGAGGCTCCTGGCTCCTGGCTTCTGATCGGCGCAGCTCCGGCTGATGCGGTCATCTGGGGAGTGAACCAGCGGAGGGAGGACTTCTCTCTCTCTCTCTGTCTCTCCTCTCTCTGTGTAACTCTGACTTTCAAATAAATAAATAAATCTTTAAAAAAAAAAAACAGAAAGATGGAGTAGTCCTTGAAGGAAAGGACTTTGAACTTCTTTCGAATTCGGCTGCGTGGATTCAGCAGGCAACAACAGTGAAAAACAAGGGGATCGAGCATTGCTGCAGGGCATCTGTGTCTCTGATAAAGAAACAGCTCAGCGAGCCCATGAATAAGACCTAAAAGTTGTCCAGCCATGAAACAAAAACCCAGGTTATAAGTCTAACTTATGGTATTTTAATAATGCAATAGAAGATCTACTGATTTGAGGGGAAAATAAAATTAAAAATTGAGGTCTTATTTGTTTTTTTTTTTATATACTTTTTTTTTTTTTTTTGGACAGGCAGAGTGGACAGTGAGAGAGAGAGAGAGAGACAGAGAGAAAGGTCTTCCTTTGACGTTGGTTCACCCTTCAATGGCCGCTGCGGCCGGCGCACCGCGCTGATCCAAAGGCAGGAGCAAGGTTCTTCTCCTGGTCTCCCATGGGGTGCAAGGCCCAAGCACTTGGGCCATCCTCCACTGCACTCCCGGGCCACAGCAGAGAGCTGGCCTGGAAGAGGGGCAACCGGGACAGAATCTGGTGCCCCGACCAGTACTAGAACCCGGTATGCCGGCACCGCAAGGCAGAGGATTAGCCTAGTGAGCCACGGCGCCAGCCTTTATTTGTTTTATGAGTTGAAATTCTCTGATTGCCAAGAAAATAACTTTACCTGACTTAAATTAAAGAAAGGAATTAATTAGAAGGAGATGAGGGTCCTGTGAGACTTTAAAGATATTAATCAGTGACTGGTAAGCTATCAAAGGCTTCTTTCCAATCTCTGCTCTCTCCTACATATTTATTGTCGCTCCCCCTCTTCGTGGAGGAATGACACTAAACCCTGCCTAAGCTTCATATCCGAGTCACGGCACCGTTATGTCGCTCCCCGTCTTCGTGGAGGAACGACACAGGACCCTGCGTTGTTCTTTCGTCTGCTCGGCCCTCCCCGGGTTTGCTGCTGGTTCTTCTCGGGTTGGCTACCGTCCCTTCCACCTCTGTGGAAGGGCGGTTCCCCCTGCCACTTTCCCCACTTCCGCGGGGGAGCGGCACACTGCTGGCCAGCTCTCTCGGGGGCTGCTCAGATGTTCCTCATAGATGTTCCTGGGGCATGTTGTCTCTCTCCTCCTTTATAGTCCTCTTCCACCAATCCCAACTCTGCTACCCACACGCCAAGTACGCTGCTCTCCTCCAATCGGGAGCAGGTCCTGCTGTTTATTGGTTGAACTGGAGGCAGCTGTGTAGAAGCTGTTTCCTCCTCTCCCAGCGCCATATTGTGGGAGAGCAGATGCATAGAATAAGTCTTAATTCCAGTAACTTAGTCTAGTCCGAGTTGCTCCCAGTTGCTCCCCACAATTTATTGCATTCAATTCCAAATTCCCAGGGTAGGGACTCTGGCCTGTCTGGGTCAGGTGTTCAATCCTAGACAAGTCAACGAAGGCCAGGGAAGTGGGATCATGTTGTTGGAAACCCACACCGGGAGAGCTGGTTAGGAAAACAGTGAATAGGGGTTTTTCTTATGTGACTTATTTCAGAGTTTGTTACATTGCGCACAGAGAATATAGGCTGTTTTATTTCTGCCTTTAATTTATGGAGGCCAGTGCAGCAGCTCACTTGGCTAATCCTCTGCCTGCGGCGCCGGCACACCAGGTTCTAGTCCCAGTCGGGGCGCCAGATTCTGTCCCGGTTGCCCCTCTTCCAGGCCAGCTCTCTGCTGTGGCCCAAGAGTGCAGTGGAGGATGGCCCAGGTCCTTGGACCCTGCACCCGCATGGGAGACCAGGAGAAACACCTGGCTCCCAGCTTCGGATCAGCGCGGTGCGCCGGCCACAGCGCACAGGCCACAGCGGCCATTGGAGGGTGAACCAATGGAAAAGGAAGACCTTTCTCTCTGTCTCTCTCTCTCACTGTCCACTCTGCCTGTCAAAAAAAAAAAAGAATTTATGGAGATTTCATCAATTATTATTATTAATTATTTTTTTCTCATTTACTTTTTTTAAGTTTATTTATTTATTTGAAAGGCAGAGAGGCAGAGGCAGAGAGAGAGAGAGAGAAAGGTCTTCCATCAGCTGATTCACTCCACAAATGGCCAGAGCTGGGCTGATCCAAAGCCAGGAGCCAGAAGCTTCTTCCTGGTTTCCCACATGAGTTCAGGGGCCCAAGGACTTGGACCATCTTCCACTTCTTTCCCAGGCCACAGCAGAGAGCTGGATGGGAAGTGCAGCAGCCAGGACTCGAACCAGTGCCCATATGGGATGCCAGCACTGCGGGCAGTGGCTTTACCTGCTACGCCACAGCGCTGGCCTCTCTCAATTACTTTTACAGAAAAAAGAAATGTGATACAGTTTTCTACTACTGTTGTTTCTGTCCACTGTTGATATCCTTGAGTGTTACTGCACATGTATATGGTAGTCTGTTGAAGAAGTGTATTCCTGTTCTCTGGGGTGCTTGGTGGATCATGGCTCTCACAGCTACAGAGACTTCCTAAGGCTCATTTAGTTCATTTTTCGGGCAGAAGCTTGGCTGCTCTCTCTAACACTCCCACAAGGGGACATTAGTCACACTTGACCTCTCCCAGGGCCGGTGAACCTGTTCCTCTCCCTCTCCCAGGAAGTCCATTCTTTTATTGGTCTCTACTGGGCAGGACATTCCTTCTCAAACTGAACTGGACTTTGTCACTTCCAGCCAAGGGTGACTCAGTGCTAACACTGAGAATCCCCCCCATACAGCAGACCATCACAGGTTCCAGATCCACTGCTAGAAACGCAACGCAGAGGCCCTTTCTCTGGATGTGTTTTCTGATACCTTCGACTGTACCAAAGCCATCCACACGGGGCTGGTGCAGGGTGTAGTGGATTGCACCACCGCCTTCGATGCCAGCATCCCAGACGGGTACCAGGTTGCATCCTGGTTTCTCCATTGCAGATCAGCTCCCTGTTAACGCACCTGGGAAAGCATCGGAAGACAGCCCAAGTGCTTGGGCCCCTGCCACGCACGTGGGAGACCCAGACAGAGTTCCAGGCTCCTGGCCCAGCTGTTGTGGCCATTTGGGGAGTGAATCAGCCAGTGGAAGATCTTTGTGTCACTCCCTGTCTCTCTGTAACTCTGCCTTTCAAATAAATAAATAAATTGGGAGAAAAAAAACTATCAACAACTCCAAAATTCCAGTGTGAAAAGAAATACTTTAATCCTGGAAGTCTTCTTGGGTTTGTCCTCAGTTTATGAGGGATGCTGGAAGAGGTTAGGTTGTGTGTTCTTTGCCTCCGTTTCCCTCAATTTCATCAGAGGTCCAAGAAACACAAGTTTACAGAGGCTTGTGACGGGGCAGGGGTGTGGGGAGAGAAGTGGCCTCTTTGTGTGGGAAGATGCCCTGGTGGCCCTGCGGGGCAGACTCTGGGCTGGGAAATGCAGCCACTTGGGGTGGACATTGCCCTTCCGTTGTGTTTGACCAGTGGCTGGAGATTTGGGAGCCACCAGCAGATGTCATAGGGACGATTGTGGCTGCCCAGGCCACCGCCATTGCGGGGGCGGACTTTGGTTTTGTCAGCGCGTGCCTGTCTCCCCCATCGAGGACGTAGGTGCCCTACACCAGGGATTTTCTTCCCCTGTCTTGTGCATTTCTTCATCCTCAGTGTCTAGAACAGAGCCTAGCACACAGTAGGCTCTCAGTAGAGAGCCACGGAAGGAAGGGAGGGAGGGAGGGAGGGAGGGAAGGAGAAAGGAAAGAAGAAAGGGAGGGAGGGAGGAAGGAGTTCGCGCAGCTCGGCTTTGGTTAGTTAATTATGCCCCTGCCTTAGGATCAACGTCTTGTCTGATGTAGAAGCCAGAGCCTGCTCCTCCTGGATACAGGGGAAGAAGCCACTTCTATCATCCCTCTGCTGTGGTTTCTTCTTTAAAGTGGATGTATATATTTATCTATCTGAAAGGTAAAGCTCCTTAGAGAGATCTTCCACCTGCTGGCCGCAACTGCCAGGTCTGGGCAGGCTGAAGCCAGGAGCTGCAGTTCAGAGGAACGATGCTGGTCTGTCAATACCAAGAGATGGGCTGCCCTCCCCACGATGGACTGCCGTCCATGCAAACAGCGAGGCACTCTCCTGGGAGTGCAGAAGGCTGGGGTGGATCCCTGGTTCTGGCTGAGTCAGCTGAGAGGAAGTCAACTCACCACCTGGTCCCTCAGCTGGAAAAACAGACACAGATGGGTCACGTGACACGTCTAGCCACACACCTGTTAGAAATAGTCATCAGGGTCCACTGAATGGCCCAGGATGAGAGCTAGCGTTGTGATGTAATAGGCTAAGCCTCTGCCTGCATCACCAGCATCCCATATGGGCTCCGGTTCGAGTCCTGGCTGCTCCACTTCCAATCCAGCTCTCTGCTATGGCCTGTGAAAGCAATGGAGGATGGCCCAAGTCCTTGGGCCCCTGCACCCGTGAGGGAGACCTGGAGGAAGCTCCTGGCTCCTGGGTTCATATCAGACCAGCTCCAGCCCTTGTGGCCATTTGGGGAGTGAACCAGCAGATGGAAGACCTCTCTCTCTATCTCTCCCTCTGTCTCTCTCTCTCTCTAGCTCTACCTCTCAAATAAAGAAATACATAAATAATTGGCCCAGGAGGAATTGACTGATCCGGAGAAGGAAGCCAGATCTCTCACGGCTCATTGTCCCTCTTTCTACCCCTTCAGAACACGGGGATTCCCTTACCATCCTTGTAACCACAAGAGGAGGGATGCAGGAGGCAAACGTAGGAAGTGGAACAGAACTCGAACAGAGAGATCTGACTTGAGGGTGGCCCTGGGCTCCAATCGTCCCGCCTCCCCCCTGGGAAAGTGCAGGGTCCCTGCAAGCCCGAGGCCCTGTCTCTCCCGGGGATTCCCTCCCTCTGCTCATCAGATCATTCACACCCTGCCAGACTTTACATGAAAGCTACATTCTGCCTAACTGCCTAACAGCTGAGTTGCAACCAGCTAGCTGACATAACGTTATGATTTATAGACAGTTCATTAAAACACTTTCGAGGCTAATGCTTGCTTTTCTTGTTTTGTTGGGTCGACCGTTTTGGAAGGACCCTGCAGAACTCAGACAGGGCAGATGGCAGCAGTGGTGCATCTTGCTTACCTGTGCTGCTCAGGTTCCCATTCTAAGGGGTCAGCCCTGTGCCCGCCAGGTAAGTCTTCTTTTTTTTTTTTTTTTTTTTTTAATTTTTTTATTTTTGACAGGCAGAGTGGACAGTGAGAGAGAGAGACAGAGAGAGAAAGGTCTTCCTTTGCCGTTGGTTCACCCTCCAATGGCCGCCGCTGCAGCCGGCGCACCGCGCTGATCCGATGGCAGGAGCCAGGATCCAGGTGCTTTTCCTGGTCTCCCATGGGGTGCAGGGCCCAAGCACCTGGGCCATCCTCCACTGCACTCCCTGGCCATAGCAGAGAGCTGGCCTGGAAGAGGGGCAACCGGGACAGAATCCGGCGCCCCGACCGGGACTAGAACCCGGTGTGCCGGCGCCGCAAGGTGGAGGATTAGCCTATTGAGCCACGGCGCCGGCCCTGCCAGGTAAGTCTTCTAACAGCACCTCTGCCCCAAGGATACAGGGACCCAGCTTGGTCACCTGCCAACAGTGGCAATGGTAAAGGTTACTAGGGTCCTTCTTCTAGTTCCTCAACTCTAGAGTGGAGATACTCCTCCAGCTCAAAGGTTGCTACATGATGGGGGGGTGATGCTGTCTGTGAAGCACCTGCCCTCTGGTTGCCAGGCAAACTGCCTGCTGCCCTACTGCACATCACACGTTCCTTTGAACACTCCTGGACCAGCCCGGGGCAGGAGCACACAGGCAAAGGGTTAAGAACCTGGAGCTGAGAAGGTTGGGACAGGCCTGGATTTGAAGCCACCCTCTGTCACCTGTGACTTTGGACCAGTTATTTAACCTCTTTGAGCCTCTTCAGCTGAAAATTGGAAATGAAAATCTAGTCATGCCTCCATATTTGTATGCTTACTGTGGGGAGCAACTCGGACTATACTGTTACTGGAATTAAGACTTATTCTATACATCTGCTTTCCCACAATATGGCGCTGGGAGAGGAGCAAACAGCTTCTACCCAGCTGCCTCTCACCAACTTGATTGACTGAGCTGCAGGAGCTGATCCTGCTCCTGATTGGAGGAGAGCAGCGTACTTGGCGTGTGGGTAGCAGAGTTGGGATTGGTGGAAGAGGACTATAAAGGAGGAGAGAGACAACATGCACCAGGAACATCTAAGGGGAACATCTATCTGAAGGAACACCTGTGCAGCCCCCGAGAGAGCCGGCCGGCGGTGTGCCGCTCCCCCGCGGAAGTGGGGAATGTGGCAGGGGGAACCGCCCTTCCACGGAGGTGGAAGGGACAGTAGCCAACCCGGGAAGAACCAGCAGCAAACCCGGGGAGGGCCGAGCAGATGAAAGAACAGTGCAGGGTCCTGTGTCGTTCCTCCACGAAGACGGGTAGCGACATAATGGTGCCGTGACTCGGATATGAAGCCTAGGCAGGGTTTAGTGTCGTTCCTCCACGAAGACGGGGAGCGACACTTACATTCAACCAGAGATCAAAACTATTTTTTAAATTGCATCTGTACTGAATATGTACAGACTTTTTTCTTGTCATTCTTCTCTTAAAAATAAAGCATAGTAATTATTTATATACCATTTACATTCTAGTGGGTATGTGAAGTAATCCGGAGATGAGTTAAAGCATGTGAGAGGAGGAGAAGGTGTTGTGGCATAGCAAGTGCAGCTGCCTCTTGGGATGCTCACCTCTCATATCCGAGAGCCTGGGATGGAGTCCTGCCTCTGCTTCCAATCCAGCTTCTGTTCATGCATGGGGAGGCAGATGACGGCTCAAGCAATTGAGTTCCTGCCACTCATGTGGGAACTCCACTCAGATAGAGTTCTGGGCTCCTGGCTTTGGCCTAAGCCAGCCCTGGCTGTTGTAAGCATTTGGAAAGTGAACCAGAAGAAGAAAGATCTCCATCTCTGTCATTCTACCTTTCAAATAAATAAAAATAAGTACATAAACTTTAAAAAAAAAGAAGAAGTATGTGGGAGGATATGCCTAGGCTACATGCAAATGCTATGCCATTTTACATGAAGGAGCTGAGCATCTGCAGGTTTTGGTACCCAAGGACTTCCTGCAACCAATAACTACTGATGGCAGCATCTCTCGGTGAGCACCTACGTACCAGGTGTTGTAGTAGATGCTTTATGAATGTCATCTGGCAAAGTTCGTGTTTTTATCTTCATTGAAACCTTTAGATATTGAGGATGGTTGCAGGTCATAGCTAGGTTAAAGCCAGAATTTAAAGCCAGATCTATGAACGACCAAAGCCCATGTTCTTTGCACCATGCCAAGGAGTTCTTCTTGTGGTCTAAGAATCTGTCAGATCACCTAGGAATTTTGCAGACAGCATAAAATTGAAGCACATTGAAACTTGCTGATCCTAGTCCACTGGGAGCATTGAGAAACAGTAACAAAGACACTGCCCAAGAACGAGCAGCTCTGGCTGTAGCTGCCATCATTCCAAAAACGTTGGCTCACATTGGGCTGAGCTGCCCTGTTTTAAGTTGAAAGGGTAATCAGATAGAATCCTTTTGGTCCACAGACCACTGGAGCTACTTAAAATTTTATATTTATCTAGCTCAGGGAGAAGGTACGTCTGATCCACAGACCACATAAAGCCTGAAAAACCATTTGGTCTGCCTCTGCCAAGGCAACAGCAGGCAGAATCCGAAATGCAACCAATCTATAGCAGGCTGATTTGTAAGTTGATAATTTTGTATGACCTGTGAATGAGGTTCTAAATATCCAAATAGTCCTTGGCAGAAAAATGGTTCCCCACTCCTGAATTAGCACCTAACACATTACAAAACACTTCTGCATACATGCTCCAAATTTATGCTTTCACGTACACATTCCAATAGTCCTCATTATCATTGTCCTCAGTAGCTTAGACAAAGACAAGGAGGCCAATAGGTACAATTATTGCACCAGTAGGTAGCAGTCACAGTTAAAATTGGTTCCTAACATCTGAAACTAAAAGGTTTTCATTGAAACATTTGAATTTTCAGCTCTTGTTTAAGACGGATTGGACAGAAGGCATTCCTGGGAATGCTGTTTCCTTTTTAAACTCTTCTCTCCAGGCTATTTCATGGATTCTTTATCCCTTTGTTTCTATATCTTTTGAGTAGCTTGGAACCTGTCAGAAGTTGGGATATAATATCTCACACCAGCAATTCTCAAACTGTAGTGTGCATTAGGGTTACCCAGAGAGCTTGTTAAATACACAGGTCTCTGGGCTCTGGTTCAAGAGAACCTAATTTGGTATATCTGGGAATGTGCATATTTAACATGTGTTTCGGAGCACATAGAAGAAATTATGCCACAGGCACTAAACCCCAATTCTCTTGACTCCAAATCCTCTCATTTTTCTATAACATTAAAATATTCATAGATGGCTACATGGATGGACAGATGGAAAAGCAAATGAATTACAGTTTCACCCAACACAGGTCCACTAGGCTTTAGACAGGTAATAAGAGGCTGGGGCCTTGACCTTGTTTGACTCTTTTATCCTAGTATCATGGCTCCAGTGAAGAGGCTGAGCTCTTGAGTGCTAACCAGATGTTTCTGAGACACCCATCAAAACCAGCTGAGCACGGCAGAAAGAAGAGGAGCTATGGAATAAGAACACCCAAGTGTCAATAGACCCTTGTTGTGTGACAACATGGAATTCATGACTTTAGAAAGAAGATAAAAGTGCCCAACCTACAAAGTTGTTAACTATGAAAGCAGAATAAATGCCAGCTAGTTTCTCCATCTAAAAACACACCCCCATTGCTACTCTCTTTCTGATCTGAAATCCTTAAGGGGCGTCCAATAACCCCTGATATTTATGTTCGCATGGTTTTCAAGTCTGTAGTCCCATTGGAGTCTCTTATGAAACAGTTTTTGTGGATGTGATTCCCAACTGACAGTGGAAACAATCAAAGTGCACAGAAGTGGAGGCCTTGGGTGAACATCACCCTATCAGCAATTGAACTGTGGAACTAAGGGGCATCTTTCAATTTTCAGTCCAGTGGTCAAAAATTTCAGCTTCTCCTCCTCAAGATGATTTCGCATAAACTCTACAGTCAGCATTGACAGCTTGGGAATAGGTAGCAGTGACAGCTAAAATTAAATTGGTTCCTAATATCCAAAACTGAAAGATCATCATTGAAACATTTGAATTTTCAGCTCTTGTGAGTCTACACTGTGCTGTTTAAGACGGATTGAACAGAGGGCATTCCTGGGAATGCTGTTTCCTTTCAAACTCTTCCATCCGGGCTATTCCGTGGATGCTTTATCCCTCAGGGCTTCACAAGGCATTGTGTCCTACTTTCTGCAGAGGAGGCTCTGTGAGGGGCCAGCATCCATCCATTCTGACTTGCTCTGTCCTCTCTAATGTCCTGTCACACAAGTGACTTGCTGCACGATGCTAGCAAGGAAACAATAAAATGCACGATTAAGAGTGTGGCTGATGCCTCCCAGGGAGTCACACCCTCCAGAGGTCACATTTCCCTCGAATTCGTTGCCTGCAGGCCATTTCTGCACGGCCTTCACAGGGCGCAGCTGCAGGAGGAGCACGTTGCCCATTTCCCACTTTTTCTGTGGAGTTGGGAACTAGGTGGAAAGTGGGGAGGTGGCGTAGAGCAGGCAGCCGGAGTCCACTCCGTGTGGAGACCACCAAGCTGAGAACGGACGGTTGGAGCTGCCTCTCCTCACCCTTGAGTGCCACCCCTGCTTCAGGGACCCTGTCCAGCTCTCACCTCTGTGACTCAGAAAGATCTAGAATGAACAGATTTTCCTGATTTTTAAAGTATCCAAATCCTGGAGTTCTCCTTTTTAGAGAGACTAAAGGATTAGGGGCTTTTTTTTTTTTTTTTTCAAGATTTACTCATTTATTTGAAAGGCAGAGTTACAGAGATGCAGAGGCAGAGAGAGAGAGAGAGAGAGAGAGAGAGAGGTCCTCCATCTGCTGGTTCACTCCCCAAATGGTTGCAATGGCCAGAGCTGCACCAGTCTGAAGCCAGGAGCCAGGAGCATCTTCTGGGCCTCCCACGTGGGAACAGGGACCCAAGGACTTGGGCCATCTTCCACTGCTTTCCCAGGCCATAGCAGAGAGCTGAATAGGAAACAGAGCAGCCAGGACCCAAACCGGCACCTACATGGAAGGCCGGCACTGCAGGCGACAACTTTACCTGCTACGCCACAGCGCCAGCCCCTGGGGTTCTTTCAACAAAGCCAATTGTCTTGGCAAGAATTATCACTTTCCTCCAGGACAACATCTGTCAGCAAATAGAAGCAGCAGAGTCCTGGTGTGTTAGTCAGGGTTTTCCAGAGAAAAGAAACTGCTAGGAGATGATATGGATGGATGGATGGATGGATGGATGGATAGAGATAGAGATGACAGATAGATGATAGATGAGTACAGAATTGACCAATGAGATTACGGAGGCTGTTGAGTCCAGAACACTGTCACGTGGAAGAACTGTCAGTCACGGAAGGGTCACCCTTTTGCTCTATTCAGGTGTTCAAACAATTGGCAGAAGCCCGCCCACACAGGGGAGGGTGATCCGCTTCACTGGGGCTGTAGATAGAAATGTTACTCTTATCCAAAAACAACCTCACCGACACACCCAGAATCATGTGTGACCAATTGTCTGGGCACCCCATAGCGCATGCAAATAACCACCTCACTGGTGGAAAGTTGGAAGAAAGAACCAACAAGACTTAGTGCAATCGTGTGCTGGGTATTTTAGGTGCCTGTCTAATGTCATATGGGCCAGATTAGTAGATCCCTGGCTTGGATTCCTCTTGGCAGTGTTTTTTCCACTTTAGCTGGGCTTGGATGGTCCTAAATGTGGCTTTTTCCCAGGAGGCCAAAGGGGTAAGACAAAACGTAATGACAACAAAAACTCGGGGTACCATTTGAACAACAGTGCATGACGCTGCCCTGCTGGGGACCTTGGTAGGAACACCAGACCTTACTCAGAAAGTTGCACCCAGTTCCTGCTCAGTTGTCCTGATGCTCCCACTCTGGGGAGATCCCATATCCAGGCCACAAAAGGGGAAAGCACAGACTGGGTGCTGCGGGGCTCTCGGGGCACGCCTGCCTGGGTGCGTCTCGAGACACAAGCCCCGGAGGCACTTTCTGGAAGTGACAGCAGAAATCTCCCATGATGATCGTGACAAATCAGACCAGTGTCCACCCGACGCGCGGCAACATACCATTCTTTCCTTGGTGTGTTTAATTTCTCAGCGTCTCAGTCGGCCTAGGATGGGGCAGAGCCGACCGCGGATGGAGAGAGGCGCTGACGGCTCAGAGCCAGGAGAACAGCATCCAGGGAGCGGAGTGGAAGGAGAAGCAGCTGGGGCCCGGCCAAGCAGGAGGACCCCGCGGGCTGCCACTCCCGGGCTGAACTTGAGCTTTGACGAAGCTGACTTTAAGCCGACCTTCAGCGGTGCTTCTTAGCCGTGTACACCGGGCAGTCGCTGGTAAATCTTTATTAATTTTAATTGGCGGCACCCATTTATAAGAACCATTAAAAAGGATAAATTGAGCCCATCCGGCGTAATGTCTTTTGTTAATTAGTTTGTCAGCACTGTTTTAATACCCCCTAATGACTTCATATTTCAGACCTGACATTAAAGGAGACGCTGTGAGAAAGGAAATGGTCTTATCACAGTGTACGGCCCCGTTTTTCTTTTTTGAACAAAAAGTGTCCTTCCAGTTGCTGACCAAGGTTAGATGTCATTTCACTCGCAGAGGCGGGGGCTTGCCGACCTCCGTACCCAGGTCCCCCTGCACCTCCCTCTCTCAGCTCTCCTTTCTCCACCATCCAGACACCCCCCCCAAGCACTCCTTCCCTTCTTTCCTTCATTTATTCAACGCTTACTGAGCCCCCCAGAATCAGGGCAATGGGCTGAGATGAGATCAAGTGAGACGCGGACGCTTTCTAGAAAAAAGGACGTAAATGCTTTGCGTCCTCTGTCGCAAAAGGACTTTTTCTTTTTTTCTTTCAAATTCAAGGCCTGTGTTTGTATTTGGGCAGGAAGCAAAATCTAAGAAGGAAGCAAAAGACAAGCAAATGGATAACGTGGGCCCTGATTCCTAGCTTCAAACACTTTTACCCTACAATCAGCTGAAAAGCAAACCACACCAAGGTGGTCTGGCCCAGAAGTAGCACAGGTTTGGGCTTGGGCGAGGGGAGGAGAGAGAACTGGGTTTGGATCTTACAGCAACTGTTTTATCAACATCGAGAAAGGGGCACGAGTAATGTGCTGGAATAATGCCAGAAGCTTCTAGAACTATTTACACATTCATAAAATCTAAACGAAAAGAAGAAAATTGAGCTTTGCTGGTGTGTAATGAAGGGTTTCATGCGGCCGTTCTGCGACTCTGAGACGTGGAGTTAGGAGCGAGTTTAGCAGCCGCCCACCTCTGCTGCTTAGCCATCCGCGTCTCTGCCTGCTACTGTTCTCTGCCTGGGCAGGTGAATTACAAGCAAGAGAACCTAATTTTAACTGCATTACCCCCACTAAAGGGATAATTAGAAATCGTAGCTTAAACCACAAGTTGACATGAAAAATGAGAGTTGAAATTTTCCCCACTCCTACTACAAGCTCTTTGTCAACCATACGATGAGATAAAAATAATGTTGATCTAATCACATCTGACAAGTAATTGGCCAAAAAAAAAAAAAAAAAAAAAAAGAAAAATCTTCAAGAAGACTATTTGAAATGTGGGGGTTTACACTCACCGTTATCCACAGCAAGCTTGCCCTAGGCATAGTCTCTGCGGGGAGACAGAGCAAATGGTCACGGTATTGATTCACCCTGCATGAATGAACAGACGGACACAAACGGAGGTACACACCAGGAAGTTCTCGCCGGCAGGGCACACAGCTGGGACAGCGTGTCCGACACCTCCCAAGAGCGGGACTTTTGACGAGTACAGAGCTCCCTGGGCCCCTAGTTTTCCCATCTGTGAAATGGACATTATTCCTACCTTGCGCTGGCCTTTGAAGTGTCCAACACCGGGGCTGGCGCTCTGTCGCAGGGGTAAAGCCACCACCTTCGATGCTGCTCCACCTCTGATCCAGCTCCCTGCTAACGACCTGGAAAAGCAGTAGAAGATGGCCCAAGGGCTTGGATCCCTGCCACCCACAGAGGAGGCCCAGACGGAGCTCCTGGCTTCAGCCAGGCTCAGTCCTGGCTGTTGTGGCCACTTAGGAGTGAAGCAGCGGTTGTAAAATCTGAGTTGTCCTGTGTCTGTGCGTGGGTCCAGCTACTACCCTTCAGCAAGAACAGGTCCTCTCGCTCCTCTTTATGTGTGCACACCATGGAACAGACTCTGCTAAGTGCATTGGACCCCACGACGGAGAACGAAAGCAACCAAGGAGCTCTCCCTCTGGCGGCAACTCCAAGTACGCTGCGCTGGAAAATCTGCTGCAAGTTTTAAAAGAGGTGAATCTGGGAATATTCAAGGGTGCTTTTGGCAAGTTCGTGGCAAATGGAATTCAAAGGCAAGTTCATTTTGGTGCAAAAATGTTTGAAATCCAAGCAAAGGATGGGTCTTCAAAAAGTTCTGAAAATGCCTATTGTGAAGAACTGACGCGTGCACTTCAAAACGTCCTTGCAGCCAGCGCCGCAGCTCACTAGGCTAATCCTCAGCCTGCGGCGCCGGCACCCCAGGGTTCTAGTCCTGGTCGGGCCGCCAGTTCTGTCCCTGTTGCTCCTCTTCCAGTCCAGCTCTCTGCTGTGGCCTGGGAGGGCAGTGGAGGATGGCCCAGGTGCTTGGGCCCTGCACCAGCACAGGAGTCCTGGAGGAAGCACCTGGCTCCTGGCTTCAGATCGGCACAGTGCGCCGGCCGCGGCTGCCATTGTGGGGGGGGTGAACCAACGGAAAAGGAAGACCTTTCTCTCTGTCTCTCTCTCTCACTGTCCACTCTGCCTGTCAAAAAAAAAAAAAAAGTCCTTGCACCAAAGGAACTGATTTTTTCATCCCATTTCCCAAGAACTCTTAGAAGTAGCCTGGTGGATGACAGAGACACTCACCTCTTCCTGTGGGAGAGTTGGCTTGGGGAAAGTTTCTTAAGGTGTGCGTTCCATAAATCCAATACTTGCTGAAACTCTTGTTGTACAATGTATCACACAGAGAGGAGTCTGAAAGGTGCGCAGGTGCCATTTAAAGCAAACACTGGGAGCCCAGCACATATCCTAAGAGGTAGCACAGCCTCCGTATCTTCAAAGCGATTTAAAGGACCCCTCTTCGATCTCATTAGTCATTCTTTTGTTTTTACTATAATAATTTTCTTTTTTTTTATTTTTGACAGGCAGAGTTAGACAGTGAGAGAGAGAGACAGAGATAAAGGTCTTCCTTCAGTTGGTTCACCCCTGAAATGGCCACTACGGCTGGCGCTGCACTGATCCGAAGCCAGGAGCCAGGTGCTTCTCCTGGTCTCCCATGGGGTGCAGGGCCCAAGCACTTGGGCCATCCTCCACTGCACTCCCTGGCCATAGCAGAGAGCTGGACTGAAAGAGGAGCAATCGGGACAGAATCCGGTGCCCCGACCGGGACTAGAACCCCATGTGCCGGTGCTGCAGGTGGAGGATTAGCCTATTGAGCTGTGGTGCCGGCCACTTACAACAATTTTCTACACATATACCTATAAAATCTATATTTTCTGCTTGCTTGGTTTTGAAGTTTCTGTCAATGGAATAATACAGCATTATTCTGAGACATGACTGTCTTTTTACCTGACCTTCTGAATTTTTTTTTAAGATTTTATTTATTTATTTGAAAGTCGGAGTTACACAGAGAGAAGAAAGGCAGAGAGGTCTTCCTTCTGTTGGTTCACTCTCCAATTGGCCGCAACGGCCGGAGATACACTGATCCGAAGCCAGGAGCCAGGTGCCTCCTCCTGGTCTCCCATGTGGGTGCAGGGCCCAAGCACTTGGGCCATCCTCCACTGCATTCCCAGGCCATAGCAGAGAGCTGGACTGGAAGAGGAGCAACCAGGACTAGAACCCGGCACCCATATGGGCTGCTGGCACCACAGGCAGAGGATTAACCAAGTGAGCCACGGCGCCAGCCCCTGACCTTCTGAATTATCTAGGTTCATATACTCGTATGTAGCCACAGCTCTTCAGTACTTAGTGATGGTAGTTTTTCGTTGTGTGAACATATCCTGACTTATTGGTCTGTTTCATCATTCATAGCTTTTACATTGTTTCTAGTGTTTGCTGTCAGAAACACAGACTCTAGGAGTTGAGTCTGTACGCCTGCTGTATGTGTCACCTTCAGGAAGAACTATTGCATTGTTGTAGTTTGGTATACTGTTGCTTCTTTTAAATTATTATGCTGTATATTTTTTTCCTTAACTTTAGTTGTCACAACTTCTAATACAATATTGTATGGGAGTTATGATAATATATATCTATGTCTAGCTCTCAACCTTAAAGGGGATGCTTTTTTTTTTTTAAATTTGACAGATAGAGTTAGCAGTGAGAGAGAGAGAGACAGAGAGAAAGGTATTCCTTCAGTTGGTTCACCCCTCAAATGGCCACAACGGCCGGAGCTACGCCAATCTGAAGCCAGGAGCCAGGTGCTTCCTCCTGGTTTCCCATATGGGTACAGGGGCCCAAGCACTTGGGCCATCCTCCACTACCTTCCCGGGGCCACAGCAGAGAGCTGGACTGGAAGAGGAGCAACTGGGACTAGAACCCGGCGCCCATATAGGATGCTGGCTCCTCAGGCAGAGGATTAACCAAGTGAGCCACGGTGCCAGCCCTAAGGGGATGCTTTTAACATCTTACCATTAAGCATGTTATTGCAGTTTTTAAAAATGTATACATTTAGGGCCGGCGCCGCAGCTCACTAGGCTAATCCTCTGCCTTGCGGCGCCGGCACACTGGGTTCTACTCCCCGTTGGGGCACCGGACTCTGTCCCGGTTGCCCCTCTTCCAGGCCAGCTCTCTGCTGTGACCAGGGAGTGCAGTGGAGGATGGCCCAAGTGCTTGGGCCCTGCACCCCATGGGAGACCAGGATAAGTACCTGGCTCCTGCCATCGGATCAGCGCGGTGCGCCGGCTGCGCCAGCCGGGGCGGCCATTGGAGGGTGAACCAACGGCAAAGGAAGACCTTTCTCTCTCTCTCTCTCTCTCTCTCTCTCTCACTGTCCACTCTGCCTGTCAAATAAATAAATAAATAAATAAAATAAAAATATATATACATTTAATTTCCCTTTATTAGGTTAAAGAAGATTTCTTCTAATCATGATTTGTTGAGAGTTTTTAATCATAATTAAGTTTTTAATATTGCTTTAAAAAAAGATTCAATGAATTTTTTTCCATCTTTAGTCAGTTATTAGGATGACTTACCTTAGTCAGTTGTCTGACATTAAACCAACCTTGCATTCCTAGGATAAACCCAATAGCTCATCACCTGTATTAATGTGTGTAGTTAAAATTAATCAGTTTTTACTGATGTGCAGTATTTTGAACTCAGCGCCTTTAAGTCCTAGCTGGCAGTACTTTGGCCAATGCAATTATCATAAAGACTTTGTGGGTTTCCAGTTAATGTGATTCTGATGTGCTTCATGCCATATAGACACATTCATAATTCATTTTAGATAGCCCCTCCCTTTGCTACTTTTTGGCAAACTACGGCTCTTTGTCTACTTGAGAGAGTCTAATAGGAACTGCCATGAATCTCTTAGTTTTAACTAAGGGTCCTGCCATCTTAACGAGCTCTCTGGAAATAATTGACAGTTAGAAGAATTAAGCAGTGGTTTTATTTTCCAGCTCATTAAGTACAACTTCTCCATAAGCATCCTAAATTCTCACAAACTGAATTCTTTCCTCAGTTCACCTTTCTCTCCCCATATTTTACTGAATGAGGCTAAAATAAACCAATTGACACTTTAGACATTCTGCCTGGAAACCATTTTGCCAAAGGCCACAGTTTGTTAGATATATTTTCTATTTCACAAATTCGCCGCATTCCAGACATCTCCCTGATACTCAGCACAGTCCCCGTTTCCCCAGCCTTCTACAGTGAGTTCTCATCACAGACTCCACAGCCGCTGACCTGCAAGCTTTCCAACCTGGGGCACGGGTTTCCTCGCTGTTTCTCCAGCCACAGCCTGCCTCCCAGCCCTAAAGACACTGCCTCGTATTTTAGGAATTTTATAAATTTATTTATTTATTTGAAAGAGAGAGAGACAGAGACAGAGACAGAGAGACCTTCAATCCACTAGTCTACTTCTCCAGTGCCCACACAGCCAGGGCTTGGCCAGGCTGAAGCCAGGAGCCAGGAGCTCCATGGATGGCAGGACAGCGAGGACGTGGGCCGTCATCTGCCTCCCAGGTGCATTAACAGGAAGCTGAATCAGAAGCATGGGGTCGCTAGGGCTTGAACCAGGCACACGGATATGTGACACGGGTAACTCAAGCGGTGATTAACACACACACTGTACCACAACATCCACCCCATTTGAGGTTTTAAGAACAGCAGTACCCCACTGCTAGGTGCCAATTTCTGTCAATCACTTTGTGCTGTGTAACAAAATACCTCAAAATGTAGTCACTTATCAGCCTCATTGTGATATGGTTAATAAAAACTGTATACATTCAGGTTGTGCAATGTGATGTTTTAATATACATATACAGTGTAAAATGGTTGTCACAGTTAAGCTAACATTATAATGTCATATAACTACCTTTTAAAATTCTAACTTTTGTTTATTTTATTTAAAAGGCAGAGAGAGAGAGAAACAGACAGACACGTAGAGATCTCCATCCACTGGGTCACTCCCCAGATGCCCACAACAGCTGGGGCTGGGCCAAAGTCAGAAGCCAGGAGCTCCGTCTCGGTCTCCCACAGGGGTGGCAGCAACCACACCGCTTGCATCATCAACTTCTGCCTCCCAGGGTGTGATCAGCAAGAAGCTAGGACTTAAACTCGGGCTCTCTGACATGGGACGCAAGAGTCCCAAGTGCATCTCAGCCACTGCACCAAATACACACTCCTAAAATCACCTTTTGTACGTGTGTGTGCAGATACTTAAAACCAACTCTCTATTTCAAGTCAAATGTTAGCATTAATTGTAGTAACCGTGCTGTGCCCTGAGTCTCCAGAGCTTAATCATCTTACTGTTACAAGTTGGTATCCTCTGACCGACATCACCCCGCTTCTGCCACCTCAACTCCCACCCCCAGCAACCACCCTTCTCTGAGTTCTGCTTTTTTTTTTTAATTATTTATTGATTTGAAAGTCAAAGTTACACAGAGAGAGAAAGAGAAGCAGAGAGACAGAGAGGTCTTCCATCCACTGGTTTTACTCCCCAGTTGGCTGCAACAGCCAGAGCTGCGCCAACCTGAAGCCAGGAGACAGGAGCTTCTTCCAGATCTCCCATGTAGGTGCAGGGGCCCAAGGACTTGGGCCACCTTCTACTGCTTTCCCAGGCCACAGCAGAGAGCTGGATGGGAAGTGGAGCAGCCGGGACTTGAACCAGTGCCCATATGGGATGCCAGCTCTGCCGGCGGCAACTTTACCTGCTATGCCACAGTGCCAGCCCCTGAGTTCAGCCTTTTTAGATTCCATATACAACTGAGATCATGCAGTACTTGTCTTTCTGTGTCTATTCATCTCACTTAGCATAATATTCTCCGGGTTTGTCCATGTTACCACAAATGGCAGGAGTTCCTGTTTTGTAAGCCTACATAATGTTCTATCACATGCAGAAATACAGACGTACATACAGACACGCATATGCCGCATCTGCGCTATCCGTTCACCCACTAATGGACATTGAGGCTGTTCCCACATCTCAGCCACTGTGAGTGGTGCTCCCATGGATATGGGAGTGCCCAGATCACACTCATAGTCAATGGCATATGTTTTGTGCAGTTTTCCAGTTGTTATGGTAAGAGGGTCATTTTGGAAACTGCTACTCTTTCATGGTCAGCAGTCCTCTCACGCATTTTCTTTAAACACTTTGCTATGTTAGAGCATCTGAGGGCAAAACAGAGAAGCGCAGAGGAGAGGAGAGAGTCTGCCCCAACCCCACGCAAGGCCTCCCCATTCTCAACACCTCCCGGCAGAGCGGTACATGTGTTACAGCGATGCACCCACACGGACACGTCACCATCACTCTCAGTCCACGGCTTCCGCTAAGGATCACTTCTGCTGGTGCGCATTCCTGGGGTTGGGAAAAATGTATAAAATATGTGTTCATCATCCCAGCATCAGACAGTGCTTCATTGCCCTAAAAATCCTCCGTGTTGGGGCCGGTACTGTGGCATACAGGGTAAAGCTGCTGCCTGCAGTGCCAGCATCCCATATGGGCACTGGTTCAAGTCCCAGCTTCTCCACTTCCGATCCAGCTCTCTGCTATGGCCTGGGAAAGCAGTAGAAGATGGCCCAAGTCCTTGGGCTCCTGCACCTACATGGGAGACCCGGAAAAAGCTCCTGGCTCCCGGCTTGAGATGGGCTCAGCTCTGGCCATTGCAGCCATCTGGGGAGTGAACCAGCAGATGGAAGATTCTCTCTCTCTCTCTCTCTCTCTCTCTCTCTCTCTATCTCTTTCTCTTTCTCTCTCTCCCTGCCTCTGCCTCTCTGTAACTCTGCCTTTCAAATAATAAATAAATAAATCTAAAAAAATTTTTTTTAAATCCTCCATGCTCCGCCTCTTCAGCCTGTTCCTCTCTGGCGACCGTTACTCCTGTCACCTCCTCCAAAGTTCGGCCTGTTCCAGGATCTCACGTTGCATGGAGCCTTTTTATGCTGTCCCACACTTAGCAATCAACACGCAGCCCAGCTCCCTCCATGCGCTCCTGTGGCCTGAGGCACTGCATACTCTCTCATCGTCCGAATGGACCACGCTTTATCCATTCATCCACTGAGGGTCCTCCTGGTGGCTTCCACATTTCGGCAATCATGCACAAAGCTGCTACGAACACCCACGTGTATGGACTTCAGTTTTCAACTTATTTGGGTGAATACCAAGGAGTGCGACTGTTAGATTTTACTTAAGAGTATGCTTAGCTTTGAAAGAAACAGCCGAACCATCTGCCAAAGTAGGTGTGACATTTTGCATTCCCACCAGCTACGGGTCAGCTTGATCAGATAAAGACAGAGAGGGAGAGAATAGCACAGGATATTAAAAGAAATACAGTCACATTTTAACCTGATTGATCTTGATCAATATTTTAAAAACTGGTAAAGTGCAGAAAAGCTTATTTAACATATGGAGTTGGAGGACAAAAGTGCAGGTAGCTTGAAACCAACTAAGTAGCAAAGGAAATTCACCAAATTAAGCTTGGGTCTTCCAAACAGGGGATCTTAGGAAACTTAGCCAAGCCATTGCCAGAGCCTGCAAAGCTCACGAACGCATGGAATATTCTCACGTTCACAGTGATGGTGACTTCAGACACAGTCCACGCCGTCCTCACAGCAGCGCTTTCCAGTAAGGAATCTTACAGCTACGGGGGAGGCAAACGGAAGCCAAGGTCAGCCAAGGTCAATTAGAGTGGCCCAGTTGGAGGTGGCTCTGCTGTCCTACTAGGTGGGGATGTTGGGGGGCGGATACAGCAGGAGAACCAGCCCTTCCAGCCGCTCTGGACTGAGCCCTGTTCCCAGCTGCTAGGCTGCAGGGGAGCAGGTCAGAGGAGGAGGAGGCTTGGCCCACTGGGGCGTCCTAGGCACTGGGCTGACCCAGGGAAGCAGCTGTTGGAGAGTAGGCAGTGTGCCAGCTGCTGGCGGAGACAGAAGCCCAAAGTGTCCTGGACCACGGAGTAGGAAGAGGTCCTGCCCCAATTCTGCAGCGTCCCAGCCGTGGCCTTGGGAAAGTCACTCCTGCGCTGGACCTCAATTCCTTGCTTAAAATGAGGGCATTGGGCCAGATGACCTTTGCTGTTGCTTCTAACAAAGCGTGATCCTGGCTATGATTTGAAAGCTCAGAGGGATTCTGGGACAGCGCATGTAGCCTGAGGAAGAGCAGAATTCTCTGATTACAGGACAGAGACACGTTTCCCGTGTTTCCGCTGCCAGGCACACCTGCCTTCCACCTGCTTCGGTAGGGACTCAAGCCTTCCCACATTCCAGGGGATTCTGAGGGGGCTGTCAATCACAGCACCAAGCTCCGCCCCCAACAGCCATGATTGGCTCGAGTGTTTGGCACCTGACCCAAGCAGCCAATCAGAACCTTTCCCTGCCTGTCTCTGTGTGGATACAGGGAGACACATAAAGGTCTCACTGCCTGAGCTGCAGGACTGAGACAAACCTGGAGATGTCTGCTCCCCACCTGCCCACTATGGGCTTGGCCTGGCCTTCCGGTCCCACTGAGGGGGGGGTCTAGGGTGGGAGGGGGCAGCAGAGACCGGAGGGGCAGAGAGGAGGGCGGCCAGGCGCTGTCTGCTGGTGTTTCCCGAGCCTCAGGTGTCAGCTCGGGGTATGAGCCCCCAAGTGCCCCTCATGTGTTTCCTGTGGGCGCGGAAACGAATTTCTCCTAACCTGGTGGCTTCAAACACGGCAACTGCATCCGACATGGTCCCAGGGCAAGTCAGTGCCACGGGCCGAGGTGAAGGTGTCCACGGGGCCCTGCTCCCCGAGACAATAACTCACTGTGCTGGGTCGGAACTTGCAAAACAAAGCAATCTGCTCTTAGGGCCCACATCGTGGTGCCGTGGGTGGCGCCGCCCGCTGTGACCCCAGCACCCCCTGCGAGCACTGGTTTGAGTCCCTGCCGCTCCAGCGCCCTACTAAGGTGCTTGGGAAAGTGAGGGAGTGGCTCTGCTCTGGGATCCAGTGTCGCAAGCAGCAGCTTAAACCCTGTACCACACGCCCACCTCCACCCGGTCCTGGTTCCTTCTCTGCCGAGGCCTGTGAGCCGCCCCTTGTCTCACTCCCAGCCACTGATTCCAAAGGCCTGAGACAGGCCAAAACTGGGAGCTGGAAACTCACCCCCGGTCTCCCACAGGGCTAGTAGGCACCCATCCGGGCCATCATTGCTGCCGCCCTGGGTGTGCATTCCCAGGAAGCTGGAATCCAGAGCCAGAGCTGGCGCTCACCGCCAGGCACTGTGACACAGGGCACTGCGACACGGGCCACAGGCACTGCACTCCGCATCCTCACTGCTCGTCCAAACGCCTGCCTCTGACTTCGGGGTTTACGTGACTGCGTAAGGTGGGGAGACCAACTCTATTCAAACCACAGCACACTCAGCCCCTTCCAGGCTCAGCACCCATGCACCTGCTGCTGCTTCTGCCTGGCCCACCCACACATGTGCGCACACACACACACAGACACCCTCACACCTAACATATGGCTCCCAATGCCATCCCCTCCCCAGGTGTACGCCATATAATTATTTGTCTATGTCATCATGTCTGCGCTGTAACAGGGCAGGGGACAGGGTGCCTCTCCCACCCTTAACCGGCACAGGTATTAATTACTTAATGAATGAAATATGAATTTTTTTGACAGGCAGAGTTAGTGAGAGAGAGAGAGAAAGGTCTTCCTTCCGTTGGTTCACCCCCCAAATGGCCGCTACAGCTGGTGCGCTGCACCGATGGAAGCCATGAGCCAGGTGCTTCCTCCTGGTCTCCCATGTGGGTGCAGGGCCCAAGCAATTGGGCCATCCTCCACTGCACTCCCGGGCCACAGCAGAGAGCTGGACTGGAAGAGGAGCAACTGGGACAGAACCGGCGCCCCGACCGGGACTAGAACCCCGTGTGCCGGCGCCGCAGGTGGATTAGCCAAGTGAGCCGCGGCGCCGGCTGAAATGTGAATTTTTGAAATTAATCATTAGTTAACAGACCGATGGTCACCAGCCTAGCGTAGGTTATAAGCCATCCACTCCTGGTTTAGAGCCCCGGGGCGGGGCGGGGGGGTGCTGTTACTCTGTGTGTCTGACGTTCTCCTACCAGCCCTGCCCGGCCGCGCCACTCCCTCTGCTCTCCAGGGGCCAGCGAGGGGCTGCCTGTCCCGGGTCCTCCTCCCTGACTCACCGCAGCAAGGCTCCGACTGGCGGAACGGGAGGTGGATGCGGCTCCCAGGAGCCCGCGGAAGATCAGCAATGGCTCCGGGGCCGCTCCCGCCTCCTGCGGCGCTGCCTCGGGACCACCCTGCCCTTCCTGGCGTCGAACCCAGCACAGCGCCGCCAGAGCCTTGCGATCTATTCTATCTCATCCGAGAACCAGCGGGTTGCAGGAGGGCGCCAACGACCCCCTTTTAAGAGACAGGCGCTAATAGAAAACCCCGCCCGGCGCGCCGCCCTGCAGCCCAAATCCGCAGGCCGAGGCGAGCGCGGATCCGCACTTGGAATTTCAGCCGCCAGGGCCCACTGAGGCCGTGGCAAAGCCTCGGGCGGACTTTTCGCTCAATTAACGACGAAATGCAGGCGGCCACGTGGTCCCTTCCCTCATCACAGAGTAGCTGGGACAATCAGGCATTGTTAACCGTGGGGCGATTAAAACCCTGTAATTAAGGAAGTTGAGGGGCGGGGGGAAAAGACTGCGGAAATCAGACCGAGGGAGAGAGCAATATACACGGTTGCCACTAGATGGCAGGCTACCTGCTTTATGTCCTAGCCCGCCCAATTTTTTTTGTTCTCCAGTTTTGTTTACAAGAAAAATGACCACTAAGCAAACAGACCAATCCGAACACAGTTAGTTCCACAGAATGCTAAGCGTGAACAGAAATTCAGGGAGTTCGTGGTTTGGGCTAAATCGTAGTTACAGAAGAAGAGAGAGCCCCCAAAGCCGGCCAACCCCAAGTTAAGACATTCTGGAGACCTTGTTACTCCCCTCCGCATTTTGATTAAGAATAGATGTGAGGGGCTGGCAAGGCGGTGCAGCCACTGCCTGCAACGCTGGCATCCCGTATCAGAGCGCTGGTTCTGGTCCCCACTTCCAATCCAGCGCCCTGCCAATGCCCCTGGGAAAGCAGTGGAAGGGGCTCCAGTGCTTGAGTCTTCGCACCCATGTGGGAGACCCCCGTGGAGTTCCAGGCTCCTGGCTTCCGCCTGGCCCAGCCCTGCCTGTTGCAGCTTTTTGGGTAGTAAATCAGCGGAGGGAAGATTCCTCTCTGTGTGTCGCTCCCTCTCTCTCTTGCCAGTCTGCTTTTCAAACAAAAAACAAATCTTAAGAAAGAAACGTGACACTGATGGGTTCAGTTCCCAGGAAATGCACAGAGCAGCGCTCTGAGGTGGGCACTTTTCTCTGTGTTCATGTCACCAACACAGGGAGAGACGGCAGCTCCTCCATACACAGAGTGTGCTGCGTGTGTACTTTCTAGCTTGCACTTGTTTGTGAGCTTGGCCAATCCTTGGCTAGGGAGCAACTTGGAGTCTGGGGTCCCCTATTCAGTCTTGTGCTCCCCCAGCCTGCACCTGCCTGCTGAAAAGACCGGTGATCCACCCAAGCTGGAGGGAGCACATCAAAGCAGAGACCTGCAGCCAGCTGGGGATGTCAGCCAAGGGACTTGCCTCCCAGGATCTTTTTATTTTTTTAATTTTTTAAAATTTATTCGACAGGTAGAGTTATAGACAGAGAGAGAAACAGAGAGAAAGGTCTTCCTTCCAATGGTTCACCCCCAAAATGGCCGCTACAGCCGGCACTGAGCTGATCCGAAGCCAGGAGCCAGCTGCTTCCTCCTGGTCTCCCATGTGGGTGCAGGGCCCAAGGACTTGGGCCATCCTCCACTGCACTCCCGGGCCACAGCAGAGAGCTGGACTGGAAGAGGGGCAACCGGGACAGAATCCGGCATCCATATGGGATGCCGACATCACAGGCGGAGGATTAACCAAGTGAGCCACGGCACTGGCCCCACCTCTCAGGATCTTGTTGTTGTTGTTTTTAAGACTTGTTTATTTATTTATTTATTTGAAAGACAGAGTGAGAGAGAGAAAGAGAGAGGTTGGTTCACTCTCCAATTGGCTGAAAGGGGTGGAGCTGTGACGATCTGAAGCCAGGAGCCAGGAGCTTCTTCCAAGTCTCCCACATGGGTGCAAAGGCCCAAGGACTTGGGCCATCTTCCACTGCTCTCCCAGGCCATAGCAGGGAGCTAGCTGATCCAGCTCCCTGTTAATGGCCTGGGAAAAACAATGGAAGATGGCCCAAGTCCTTGGGCCCCTGCACCGGCGTGGAAGACCTGGAAGAAGCTCCTGGCTCCTGGCTTCGGATCGGTGCAGTTCCACCCCTTTCGGCCACCTGGGAGTGAACCAGTGGATGGAAGACCTCTCTCTCTCTCTCTCTCTCTGCCTCTACCTCTCTATAACTCTGCCTTTCAAATAAATCTTAAAGAAAGAAAGAAAGAAAGAAAGAAAGAAAGAAAGAAAGAAAAGAACGTCCACAATTCCTTTCTTAGCTCTTTGATGCTTATCTTTCACTATTCGGAATCAGGAAGTGGCATATCCGTGATGTGAATTTTGGCATTGTCTACAACAGCGCAATAAAAACAAAAGAGAGACAGCCCTGAGCATCTCCTATCAGGGGACAGTGTGATAATAATACATGTGCTCCATTAGCCCCGCGGAAATGAGTACTGTAGTCTTGTGTGGCAGTGAAATGATAGGACGATATGTGAGGCGAGACTAAGTTGGAACGGCCACTGAGGGTAAAACACGAGAGCGGGGTCTAAGGGAAACAGAAACTGACAGCTGTTGGACACTGTCTGCACGTCAAGTTCTTGGCTGATGCTTCTCTTTAATTAAGCTAGGGCTGTGCTCGCTTCAGCTGAACGTAAACTAAAACTGGAAGCTAGGAGCTATTACTGTTGCGTTTTTTAAAAGCTGCTTCTTTCTTTTTTTTTTTAATTTTTTTTTTTATTTTTATTTTTTTGACAGGCAGAGTGGACAGTGAGAGAGAGAGACAGAGAGAAAGGTCTTCCTTTGCCGTTGGTTCACCCTCCAATGGCCGCAGCAGCCGGCGCGCTGCGGCCGGCGCACCGCGCTGATCCGATGGCAGGAGCCAGGAGCCAGGTGCTTTTCCTGGTCTCCCATGGGGTGCAGGGCCCAAGCACCTGGGCCATCCTCCACTGCACTCCCTGGCCACAGCAGAGGGCTGGCCTGGAAGAGGGGCAACCGGGACAGAATCCGGCGCCCCGACCGGGACTAGAACCCGGTGTGCCGGCGCCGCTAGGCGGAGGATTAGCCTAGTGAGCCGCGGCACCGGCCATGCTTCTTTCTTTTAATCACCTATTTTTTTTAACTTTTACTGATTCCTTTTATTTTTTTATTTATTCTTTTATTTTTTGACAGGCAGAGTGGACACTGAGAGAGACAGAGAGAAAGGTCTTCCTTTTGCCGTTGGTTCACCCTCCAATGGCCACCGCGGCCGGCGCACCGCACTGATCCGAAGCCAGGAGCCAGGTGCTTCTCCTGATCTCCCATGCAGGTGCAGGCCAAGCACTTGGGCCATCCTCCACTGCACTCCCTGGCCACAGCAGAGAGCTGGCCTGGAAGAGGGGCAACCGGGACAGAATCTGGCGCCCCGACCGGGACTAGAACCTGGTGTGCCGGTGCTGCAAGGCGGAGGATTAGCCTAGTGAGCCGCGGCGCCGGCCTGATTCCTTTTCATTTATTTGGGAGACAGAGAGACAGAGACAGAAAGAGACCTTCTGTCCTCTACTGGGTCACTCCCTCACAGAGCAAGGACTGAAACCTCAGAGCCATTTTAGCTCCTTGCCTGAAAGCAGATCAATCCCCCCACCCCCACCCCAGGGACTCCCTAGCCCCTTCCTGAAACCAGCTCAGTCCCATGCCCTGTGCTCTCCCTCACTCCACCCTCTGCATTCTTTTCCTACTAACTGCCCACGGAGAAGGCAGCCCCGGGTTTGCATGGTCCCCCCTCCCCCCGCCATGGCCCTTAGCTGGCTAAAGCTGTATAAACCCAGACCCTCAGCACACTCTTATTACCAGCCATCTCCGCAAACTCATTCCCTTTGAATACATTCCTATCCTGTCTCCTCTCTGTTCTTCCCCTCCTTCCTCTCTGCTCTCCCCAAATGACCACAACAAGCCAGGGCTGGACCAAAGCCAGGAACTCAGAACTCAGTCCAGGTCTCCCGCAGGAGTGGCAGGAAGCCAAGTACTCCAGCCATCACCTGTTGCACCCAGGTATGTGCGTTAGCAGCAAGCTGGAATCAGAGATGCAGCAGCCAGACTCGAATCCAGGCACTCCAACGTGGGATGCAGGCAGCCCAGCCAGCACCTTAACCATACTAAACACCTGCCCCACTGCGTATTTTTCAAAGGAACATTTTGGGGCCACTGTAGTGGTGTAGCAGGTAAAGCCACTGCCTGCAACACTGGCATCCCATATGCGTGCCAATTCGAGTCCTGGCTGTTCCACTTCTGATCCAGCCCCCTGCTAATGAGCCTGGGAAGGCAATGGAAGATGGCCAAAGTCCTTGGGCCTCTGCACCTGCGTGGGAGACCCAGAAGAAGTTCCTGGCCCTGGCTTCAGACTGGCCCAGCCGCAGCCATTTGGGGGAGTGAATCAGTGGATGGGAGATCTTTCTGTCTCTGTCTCTTCCTCTCTGTGTCTGTAATTCTACCTTTCAAATAAGTAAATAAATCTTTCCAAAAAAGTAACATCTTTAAGTTCCCATTGTGGATGCCTGGGGCTCCCCAGTCTCTTAGCTCCTTAGTCTCTCTTCCCTTTAACAAGTCGTAAAGCTTCCCAGTTTTGAAAAGCCAGTGTCCTCCGGCCGACCCCAACAAGAGTGCCTGTCTCAAAGGCCTCTGGGAGCATCCCAGGCAGACAGCAGCTCTGTATAAACACAACTCCCTGGCCCGGCCTCCGTCACACACTTGACCCGCCTAAGAGCACGGGCGCCCACTGAGAGGCTGTCTGCTCTCTCAGCCTGTGCTGCCCACAAAAGGTCATGGTGGGGCCAGTGCCGTGGCGCACCAGGTTAATCCTCCGCCTGCGGCACCGGCATCCCATATGGGCGCCAGGTTCTATTCCCGCCTGCTCCTCTTCCAGTCCAACTCTCTGCTGTGGCCCAGGAAGGCTGTGGAGGATGGCCCAAGTGCTTGGGCTCCTGCATCTGCATGGGAGACCAGGGAGAGGCACCTGGCTCCTGGCTTCGGATTGGCGTAGCTCCGGCCATTGTGGCCATTTTAGGGGTGAACCATCGGATGGAAGGCCTTTCTCTCTGCCCCTCTCTCTCACTGTCTATAACTCTACCTGTCAAATAAATAAATAAGTAATCTTTAAAAAAAAAAAAAAAAGGCAGGGGGCCGGCGCTGTGGCACAGCAGGTTAACGCCCTGGCCTGAAGTGCTTGCATCCCATATGGGTGCCAGTTGGAGTCCCAGCTGCTCCTCTTCCGATCCAGCTCTCTGCTATGGCCTGGGAAAGCAGTAGAAGATGGGCCAAGTCCTTGGGCCCCTGCACCCGTGTGGGAGACTGGGAAGAAGCTCCTGGCTCCTGGCTTCAGATCGGCACAGCTCCGGCCGTTGAGGCCAAGTGGGGAATGAACCATCGGATGGAAGACCTCTCTCTCTCTCTCTGCCTCTCCTCTCTCTGTGTAACTCTGACTTTCAAGTAAATAAATAAATCTTTTTTTTTAAAAAAAAAAAAGGTCATGGCGAAGAGAACGACCTGCATCCCCCCTCACCGGTGAGCTCCCCAGCACCCCCTCCTCTTCACTGCCCCCTACCCAACACACGCACCTATGCCCACACGCACATACACCTGCACACATGAACATCCACGCATGCACGCATGCAGGGTGGATTTGTCTTGCTTCCTAGGCGTGTTAATAAGCGCCCTCTCTAGCCCCTGCTTCGGAGGCTTTGCTGTTCAAACACCATCACCACATCCTGCTTGGTCTTTCCCCAGCCACCCAGGGCCATTTCCCGGCTCAGACATGAAGATGTTGATGGTTCTCAGCCAAGCCCCCAGGCAGCGCAGCCCAGGGTGAAAGAGCGCACAGCGCAAATTAAGGAGACAATTCATTCCAGCTACTGCAATAGAGAGATTCACGTGTGTAGAAGAAGCGCTCAGGGAAGCGGAGGGGGACCCAGGCCTGTGTGGAGGCAGGTGCATCAGAGAGCATTAGGAAGCCTGAACAAGTCCCACGTGAAGGGAACGTGCTGCCCACGCAAAGGCACCGTGGTCCTTCGCAATTTCTCTACCTACTTTTGAGCACAAGACTCCCCTGAGGTTCACCGTGGCCAACAGGTAGCCCAAAAGCCTACCTCCTTTATAGGAAATGAGTATTGAGAGCGAAGCCCTAGCTGTGTCCAGGAGTCAGGGCTAGAGGGCCGGCAGGTAGAGGAGGAGGCAGCCAGGAGGTGTGGACACCTCACTGGGGGTCTTCCGGCAGCTGAAATTTCACTCCTCGAGTTCAGGAATCTCCTTCTCCCACCCTATCCTCTCTTCCTCTTTCTCCAATGGCAGGTGAGTGAGGATAGGATTGGAAGCAAACCAGATCGGTTCCCAAGCCCGTGGGGCTCTTGCTGCTGCCAGAGGATCCCAGCCAGATCCTGGCTTTCCTGAGGGACATCTTTGGACAACGGGTGAAAAATGTAGAGGGCTGAACAGCTGCGACCGCAGTGGGAAGCTGTCATTTTCCTGGGCAGCACGAATAGCCTTGCTTCTAGAATCTTCTTTAATAAAGGCAAACTCACCCCACTTCCCCACCTTAGCCCCACTCTTGTAGCCACCCAGCCACATGTGAGAGTTTTTTCCATGCCCATGGCACAGGGGTTGCAGATGGGAAGAAAGATGAGCCGTTTGCACCGTTCGCAGCTCTTTCCAGCCCCAGAGACTGGGGAGGCTTGTGCCGCCGGCTGCAGATCGAACAATGGAGGTGGGGGCAGCTTGGAAACAGAAGCAAGGGGATTTTTCCATCTGGAATCACAGGGCTCTGGGTGGCAGGGCCAGATGGAACCGCGAGCTGTCTGTTTCGGAGACAAAGCTTCCCTTGAAAGGGGCTGTGCGAGTAAGAACGGGAGGTTTTTGACAACTAGATGGCCGAGAGACAAGAAACGGAGGCACGTTATTTTATAAAATGCTCAGAGCAGATCACTCCACAAGAGGTGTCCTCGCGGGTGAGAGCAAGGACTGGGGAGCTTTGCATTCAAACGGGGACTGCAGGCAAGAGGCTCGCACGTGGTCGGCGGTCTCCAGCCCCTTAGCTCAGCCATCGTTCAGCTGGGAGCAAACGCGCCTGCTTAGGCTCCAGAACAAGGCCGGGACTTGAGTTTCTCGGGAGAATTTTGCAAACGCTGAGTGTCCCTGTCGACACTATTCATGAATGTCCTGTGAGCTGCATGCGAGCCAAGCGCCAAAGAGTAATTAGGGATACTGAACAATGCTGGGATTTGATCGCTGGTTCGCTCAAAGCTCCCTACTCCCAATTAGAGGGAGGGCAGCCGATTGCCCAGAGCACAGGATGTGAAACCATCTGCCGCAGCCTCTTCCGAAGCCCCTCCTCCAGGCAGAGCGCACGGTGTCACCCAGCAAAGCCCGCCCGGCCCTCCAAGCCCGCCTTCCACCTGGAGATCCATCAACAAGCGAGCAGGGGGCCCCGGGGCACGTCATTCTCCCCCTCTGGTCCTTGATCTTCCTCTTCTGTAGAATGGGCCTGTTGGACATGGGGTGGTGACTTTCAACATTTTTAAGCAGTAGAAACTTTTTCTCAGAGGGAAACTTTATGGTGGAACTCCATTTGTAAATATGTGGGAGGAAGAGTAATAAACACGTCACCAACTGGGGCCAGCGGGAGGTAGGGAGCTCGCTGTCTCCATCTCCAAGCAGGTGCTCAGCCTGGTGCAGGGGCCCCTGCCTGCCAGTGTTAGGTGCAGGAAGCCCGCTGCTGCAACAGAAGCCGTGCACGGCTGGAACACACCTTCCTGGGGGTGTAACTGGGGTGCCGGGGTGGGCGGATGTGGGCCTCTCATGGCCCTTGCACCACTTCACAAGCCTGCAAATTGTTCGTAACTGGTAGACACCCAAACAACTCTGGCTCTTAGGTTTGCAGATACCTTGTCTGGTGGAGACTCAACGGCCGTCGCTCCCCGATTCCCAAGGGCACAGCCAGTTTCTTTCTGCACACGTCACCGCTCACCTTGGTGCGGCTTGCTAATTTTGCTTTTTATGACGGTGTGAAAGGCATCTGCATTCCGTAGAAATTGTACTGCAAATTTTGGATGCTGAATTTTTGAATTTACTTTTCGAATTTTTTATTTATTTTTATTTGAAAGGCAGAGAGAGACAGAGTCATACCTTCTATCCACTAATCCACTCTCCAAAATGCCCACAAGACCTGAAGCCAGGAGCCTGGAACTCAGTCTGAATCTCCCATGTGGATGGCAGGGACCCAAGTTCTTGAGCCACCACCTGCTGCTTCCCAGGACCGGCATGAGCAGGAAGCTGGAATTGGGAGCGGGGCCAGGGCTCAACCCCAGGCCTTCCAATATGGAAGCAGGTGAACCAAGTGACATCTTAACCACTATGCCAAATGCCCAGCCTGGAAGTTCGCATTTTGGTCTCTTCCCAAGCTGAGGATATGTGCCAGGAGGTTCTTGCACTGCCAGGCAGCCAGGAGGCCACCGGGGGAACCACTGACACTCTCCAGGGTGCTGTGCTGGGCTTTGGGTGTTCTTGCTGTTTTCCCATCCTGTCATGTCTGCAAAATGCTCATCTGCTTCCCCTCTACCAGACGACCATTCCGGTTTCACTTTAAGTAGCCAGTACGTTGCATGATGGTCAGCACTTCACCGGGTGTTGGATGATTTTATCCAGCTGTGTTTGCGCTCCTTGGGCAGGCCAGGCTGAGCTAGGACATTGGGGAGGTCAGACATATCCAGTGCCTCTTCCGCTGATGGTGGGTTTATCAGGGCGCAGTCCACCCACAGGAAGGAGCGCCTGTAAGTAGCTTTACCCCCTATAGCCGTATGTTTCCTTGACTTCTCATCTGGACTGAATGTACCCCCTCACCTGCCTTCACCAATGAACTAAACGAACTTTGTAATATGTATCCACTTCCATGTTTAAATGAGTGTCATGATTTCGGCTTCCTTTGAAAATTACCTTATTTTGAAAATTTGTTCATAAAAGCATCATCTTGTGGTTGTTTTTTTTTCCCCTCAGGTTCTCTCCTGCTCGGCAATACCATTTATACTCTCCACACAATTGACATTAAGAACACAGTGTTCTGGAGGTGCCTTTAGAAAAGCATGACATGGAGCCAGCCTCCCATATGGGCGCTGGCTGGAGTCCCAGCTGCTCCACTTCCGATCCAGCTCCCTGCTAATGCACCTGGGAAAGCAGTAGAAGACGGCCCAAGTCCTTGGGTCCCTGCACCCACATGGGAGACCTTGGGAGAAGCTCCTGGCTCCTGGCTTCGGATCGGCCCAGCTCTGTTGCATTTGCAACCAGCGGATGGAAGACACCCCCCCCTTCTCTCTCTGTCTGTCTCTCCTTCTCTCTCTCTCTCTCTCTCTCTGTAACTGTGACTTCCAAATAAATAAAAATAAATCTTTAAAAAAAATAAAAAAGTACCACATGCTCATTGGGAATAGGAAATAAGAGAAAAAGCAACAAGAGTTAGCAGTGGCTGGGCTCCCCTTGGCCTGAAAGGGCAGGGGCGGGGATGTTACCCCCGGTTCAAGAAGCAGGGTCTCAGAAGGCTGCAGAGAGCCAAAACAGGGGGCCGCAGCCACCCGGGGGCAGCCGAGAAAGCAGAGGGCAGAGACCATTGTTCCAGCCTCTCCAGCCTCTCTGGACCCTGATGCCCGGGGGGCCAAACCCAAGCAGACCCAGGGAGGAGCTGGCTGCAGGGGACAGCCCTCTCCCTGAGACAGCTGACACAGGCTGGGAGGGGACTCGAACTGCCCACAGCTCACGGTGTGTGCTACTGGGACCTCCCCATCGCACCCTCCCCATCAAAAGCACTTCACCCACGGTGCTGCTGAAAGATGCTGCCACCAGGGAGCAACGCCCCGGGAACTCCCGGAGAGCCACCCCACATGTCCACCGGGAGCTTCACGGACGGGTCCCGCCCCTCCAGTCTCTGAACCACTCAGCTGCAAATCTCCACTCGGCTGTGTCGGCTCCTCCGTGACCCTTACCTGTCCTAACCAAAGAGCTGCCTGGATCCAGAACCCGAACCTCAGCCAGCACCCCAGCGAGGCCCTGGGCTTTGAGAAGCTGCTGAGGCTGGGTGGAGGCCGTGCCGTCTCTGCCCGCGGGAAGCAGTGAACGCAGCCCGGCCTGTCCACAGGGGTTGCTTTGGAGCCATTTAGGGGACAGCAGGCAGCAGAAGGGAGACAGATCTGGAAGCAGCCTGAGTCGGCAGGCAGGCGGCAGGCGGGGGCGGCGGACACTTCCCTGCTCAAGTTCAGCAGGATGACGGCATAAATAGTCTTTCTTTTTCCTGTGCCGATACAAACGACACGGTCGGTCGGGGCTGGAAGGATCCCAGAAATGACTTCATCCTTCCCTTCCTTTTGGATTAGGTCATGGGAGGGGGGTCAGCCAGGGGGCTGGGACTTGAATTTGTGGTCTCAGCTCCCAGCCAGGGGCCCTGCATCCGTTCATTCTCTCGCTCCCTCGTTCATTTTTGAACGGTCATCTGTTGCATGGACTGGGCACTGTGCCATGTGGCCAGAAGGGGGACCACATCTTTTAGTACCTGCGCCCTACACACACCCCCGCCCTTAATTTCTGCTCCCTTTTTGCAGATCCTGGGCACCGTGGTCATTTCTGGAAGAAAGGGTTGGCAGGGCAGAGGCTGGAGCCAGCCTGCGAGAACCCTCAGCTTGCCAGTCCCTGATGTCGAACCCTTGGGAGGACCAGAGAACGTTAAAGGAGAAGACACAGAGACCTAGGAAAGACTTCCCTGGGCTGGCGTTGGCGGGGACAACAAAAGGGACAGATTCCAAGAGAAGGAGTCTGGGCCCTGCTCTGGGGCCAAGTCTAGGGATGCCCCCTGCAGACCACCAAGCTGATGGCGACCCCCAAAACTCCCAGGGCCATTGGGACAAGACCAAGGGCAGCTCAGGAGAGACTGGACCAGGCAGGACCTAAGCCCATGGGACCCTGAGGGTCTTAGCACCATGAAGATCTTGCAACTCCAAAACCACCTACAGGGCACTGGTGCTGCACACTCAGAATGGCCCAGGGTTTCGCCCCAAAGGTGGTCAGGAGGTCAGAGTTTCCTCCCTTGCAGGGGGCCAGTGCAGGAGGAGGCCACTGCCCACTGAGGTCTCAGGACAAAGAGAGAAATGTGTGCTGTTTAGGAAAGGGTGTCGGGAGACACGGTGCGGGGAGACGCGGCGGCGGTGGCTTCTAAAATAAGCCTCCATGTTACAGCAAACCCGGGAGTTTTCAGAGCGACTCCCAGAGCGCTTCCTGGTACAGGCAGGGTGTCTGCCAGGCGGGAGTTTGTGTCTCCTGGTTCCAGAAAGAAATGGAGAGAGCAGAGGCCGCTGCAGCATCTGCTGTTTTCCAAGTGCCTTCAGCTCAGAGCAGTCTCAAGCCAGAGAGTATCCTCTGGGGTGTGTGTGGGGGTCCGTCTTCCTTCCCCCTAGGGGTCCACAGGCGGTGCCCTTCCCCTCACCCCTGGCAGCTGGGGCCACCCCGCCCCACCTTACAGCTGCTCCCACCCTCCCTGCAGGCTGCAGGCCAGATCTCTGGTTCCAGTCTTTTCCACTGCCGGCATGGACCTGACTCTCAAAGGGGGGAAGGAAGGGAGGGGGTGGGAAGGAAGAGGGGAGAGGAGCGGGTGGGGAGCTCAGGAGCAGAGAAGGGGGAGAAGGTAAAATGGGAAGGGAACGGAGCAACAGATGAGTAACTAGTTGTAAATTGTGGCTGTTGTGACCTCAGCTCCTCTGGGTCTGAAACTCCTGCCCCGGGCCTCTCCCAGGGACTCAGGAGGGACGTTTGCTGTCTCACATTCAAATGTGCGTTAGCTAAGAGCTCTGAAGGAAACAGGAGAGGCACACGCTTCTGTTTTGAGAAGCCGAAGTTCAACCACCAACTTAGAACTTGTCCCCTGGTGCCAGCGCTGTGTTGTAGAAGGCTAAGCCTCCGCCTGCAGTGTGGCATCCCATGTGGGCACTGGTTTGAGTCCTGGCTGCTCCGCTTTCAATCCAGCTCCCTGCTATGGGCCTGGGAAAGCAGCAGAGGATGGGCCAAGTGCTTGAGGCCCTGCACCCGTGTGGGAAACCCAGATGGAGTTCCTGGCTCCTGGCTTCAGCCTGGCCCAGCCCAGTTGTTGTGGCCATTTGGGGAGTGAACTATAAGATGGAAGATTTCTCTCTCTCTCTCTCTGTAACTCTTTCAAATAAATAAATAAATCTGTTAAAAAAAAAAGAAAAGAAGAAAAAAAAAAAAAGAAACGCAGCGTTGAGAGGTGACCATCACAGCTCGTACTTGCCAAGACCCAGACGGTTCCTGTCACTCACATGTTGTGGCGCCTGTCACTCACGTGGCACAGCTCCTGATGCAGTCCAGAGCCGGGTGAGGTTGCTGAGACATAACACTGCATAGTGCTTTTTAAAAGATTATTTGAAAGGCAGAGTGACAGAGGAGAGGGAAAGACAGAGAGAGAGAGAGGTTCACTCCCCAGGTAGCTGCAACAGCAGAAGCCAGGAGCCTGGAGCTCCATCCAGGTCTCCCACATGGGTGCGGGGCCTGAGCACTGGCGCCATCTTCCACTGCTTTGCCAGGCGCCTTAGCAGGGAGCTGGACTGGAAGCGGAGAAGCTGGGACTCCAACCGGTGCTGACTTTGCAAGCAGGGGCTTCACCACTGCACCACAACACGGGCCCTCAGCCTTAGTGTCTTACAGCAAACTTCTTTCATAAGCAGAAGTCTAAAATAATGACCAAAAGGATAGGAGAGAGAATGCACGAGCCGGGTCTTTATTATCAGATAGTTCGTCCTGCCCGTGACTGCACGTGCTGGTGGCACCGTCGGTGTGTGTGCACCAGCAACACCAGAAGCACGTGAATAAGTCCCTGCCTTACGATGTCACAGCATCCACCATGTCACTAAGCAATGGCACTTTTTGGCTCCCTTGTGGTTTCATGGGAACCCTGCTGTATGTGGGGTGCATCACTGATGGAAATCCCAGGAGACAGAGCATGACTTTAGAAGTAGCCTTTTTTAAAATATATATATATATATATTTGTTATGATTTATTTGAAAGGAAGAGTTACAGAGAAGCGAGGACAGAGAGGGAGATCTTCCATCCACTGGTTCACTCCCCAAATGGCCACAATGGCCAGAACTAGACTGATCCGAAGCCAGGAACCAGGAGCTCCTTCCAGGTCTCCCACACAGGTGCAGGGGCCCAAGCACTTGGACCATCCTCTGCTGCTGTCCCAGGCCATAGCGGAGCGCTGGGTGGGAAGCAGAGCAGCCGGGACTCAAATCGGCACCCATATGGGATGCCAGTACTGCAGGCAGTGGCCACAGTGCCAGCCCCTAGAAGTAATCTCCTGACCCAATTCTGGCCAATGAGCTGGAGGGGAAATTCTCCTGGGAGACTCTTGGGGACCATTTCCCTCTCTGATACAAATAGAGAGGTGGGAGGAGAGCTCCCATACCCACTCCCTTCTTTTGGGTGCCTGTTGCCGAGACAGCCTTCCCCCTCCCCGCGGGAGGAGAGGACAGGAAGTGTGTGAAGGTGGAAGGACAAGACAGTGCGGAGCTGGTGCCCACACCTCTGAGCACTCTCTACCCAGACTTCACAGCGTGCAGGATAATCACACGTTGAAGCCTGTCAGACAGGCTTTGTACAACTTGCAGCTGACAGCTCTCCTAACGCCCAAGGCTGGGCCGGGCTGCACGCCGCTACACAGAGACACCCGGGACCTGGTCTCTTCCTTCTGTGCTGGAAGCTAACAGTCAAGGTGGGGAAGCTAGACAAATGCACACGGGCTCGATGAGCTTCCAAACGGCTCCAGCCCGCTTTGCAATGGAATGCAGCAGCAAGTCCACTCCTGGGAATTTTGCCCAAGAGAATGGGTTCGAAGACGGCCACTAACTAGCAGCATATGAGAGAGCACGTGGGTATACCCTGCCAGGGTTTGAATGCTGTGTCCCCCCAGTGTTGAAACTCTAGATAGAGTGATGTGAAAACATTAAGAGGTGGGGCTGGGGCCTTTGGAGGGGAGTTAAGTCTGGTGGGTGGGGCCCTGGTGGGTGGAACTCCTAGAACAGGTGCTCTCCTATAACAGGCTTCACGATGTCGGTCCCTTTCACTTTCTGTCATACGAGGGCACAGCATCGGCCATCCCGCCACACAAGGCCACAGCAGCAGGTGCCACCTTGGTTGTGGACAATTGATCAGACCCCAATTGCTGGCAACTCCACCGTGGACTTCTCTGACCCGCTTCTGCTCTTCTGAAGTTAGCCAGACACGTGCCTTTTGTTCCAGCAGCACAAACGGGCTAAGACACGCCTTGCATGTTCATCCATAGGGGCGGAACACGACGATCCTGAAGACCAGATACCGCTGCTGATCTGCACGCAGGGAAAGCGATTCTCCAGAGAACCATCAGAGAAAAGCAGGTTTCACTGAGGTACCGCATAACCCACTCTCACACGAAGAACCTCTCGGAGCTAGGTTATACCCAAAACTGTCAGCAGCGATTATTGCTACGTGGTGGAATTGTGGTTCGTTTTTATTTTCCTTACTCCTTTTTATAGTATTTGTGGCAATGAGAACATATAATAACCGTGATCTGGTAATAGTTATTATATAATAATTCCAATAAAAGTCTTTAGAAATGCAGCTGACTAGTAAGGCAATTCATGTCAGTAGAGCACAGTGGGAGGCTTCAACAACCCCAGTGCTCACTGCACACGAGCTGTTTGCAGAGCAACACTCTCCCAATGCCTCCAGAGAACCGAATGTCTACCCGGGAAGCTAGGACGTGGGCGGGTGAAATAGCTCCACCCATCTCTATGAGCTACGGCATATTTGTTACACGTTCCATCCTCCCCAGCGATAGGATGTATATGGAAGCAAAACACTGAATAAGTGTTTGACTTTTATTTAAAATTTTAACAAAAAAATTGTATTATATGTTATATATTAATGTTAGCCATTGCAAAACACACCGGACACTGGAGTAAGGGGAAGGGTTTATTGGGGAACACCCTACAGACCAGAGTGAAGGGGCGGCGAAGGGAAAGAGAGAGAAAGAGAGTATAAGAGAGAAACAGAGAGGAGAGGAGCTAGCAAGGAGAGAAGAGAGCAGAGAGGAGCGGAGGGAGAGAGCCAAGAGACCAGAGGAGGCTGGAGAGAGGAACCAAGAGAGCACGTGTGCAGGAACAGGCCCTTTTAAAACTTTGCCCGAGGGCGGGCAGGGAAGCAGAAGCAGCGAATTCCATTAGGATGAGGGTGGAGCCTGGCTCAAGTAGCTGGGCCATTTGGCCACCTGGCTAAAACTGCGCCAGTTTCCTAACATTATATCCATTATACACAGAGAACGTACCTCAGCATTGTGGGTACATAATGACTACTTTCAGGTGGTCACATTCGGGTACTTTCTTCTGAGCTTTGCCTAGGATTTGCTTGCCAAGTCTGTCTGTAATAGAGAAACCTAACTCACCCCAGTATTTATTTATTTGAAAGTGAGAGTTACACAGAGAGAGGAGAGAGAGAGAAAGAGAGAGAGAGAGAGAGAGGGAGGGAGAGAGATCTTCCATCTGCTGGTTTACTCCCCAAATGGCTGCAACAGCCAGAGCTGCACCAATCCGAAGCCGGGAGCCAGGAACTTCCTCTGGGTCTTTCCATGTGGCTGCAGGGGCCCAAAGACTCGAATTATCTTCTACTGCTTTCTCAGACCATAGCAGAGAGCTGGATTGAAAGTGGAGCAGCCGGGACTTTAACTGATGCCCGTATGGGATGGCAGCACTGCAGGTAGGTGACTTTATCTGCTATACCACAATGCCACAGGGCCCCAAAATCCTTTGTATTTCTTAGAGCCACAAAAACACCAAAGCATCAATTTGAGAACACTTCCAATAGTAAATAGTGTTATCAGTTTAAGCTCTGTGATATTCTGGTAGGCTTATCACTCAACTGCTGTCACCCCAATATTGCCAGTAGCAAGGCTGAATTCCTGAGTTGGGCCTTCTTTCATTGTTTCTGAGTTTATTCTAGCAAACTAGAAAGCTTTCTTTACATTAGGACAACATGAGAAGAATGGTCATCATATACAGCATTTGAGTACGGAAGAAGATGGTCTACGTTATTTACTGAAATGATCAGCCGGGCCCAAGGTCGGGGAATATTGGTTCACACCACACTCTTGGGGCCACCTCTGGCTCTCAGCTGCACCTGCTGAGTCACTTGACTGAGGACTCATCTCGCTGTCCTGTTCTGTCGCCATTGTCCACACGCCATCATCCACAACGCTGGAGTCAAGGCACTTCCCTGCTTTGCACAGGGGCAAGTGCATTCCTGCGTCATGTACAGGTGCACACGGCCCTTGCACCTCTTCCTGCCCCCCAAACGCAGGAACTGGCTTGGATGTTTGTTGCTTAGGCTCCTGCTGGAAGCGCCTCTCAACCTCTTCTTTTTTTTTAAGCTTTATTTATTTGAAAGGCAGAATTACAGAGATACAGAGGCAAGAGATAGCGAGGTGTTCTATCCACTGGTTCACTCCCCAGATGGTCGCAATGACCGGAGCTGCACCAATCCAAAGCCAGGAGCCAGGAGCTTCTTCCGGGTCTCCCATGCAGGTGCAGAGGCCCAAGGACTTGGGGCATCTCCTACTGCTTTCCCAGGCCTTAGCAGAGAGCTGGATCGGAAGTGGAGCGGCCCTTGAACCGGCGCCCATATGGGAGGCCAGCACTGCAGGCAGCAGCTTTACCAGCTATGCCACAGCACCGGCCCCATCCACTTCTCCAATTATTCATTCAGAAAATATTTACTGAAGCCTTCTATGTGCCAGCCGCAGTGATAGGTGCTGGGGTGGGGGGAGAGGGGGAACAAACCAATCACACCCTTAGCTCCAAAGAGCCCACAATCTCCTGTCAAAGATAAACCTTCTTCAGAGAACCACACGATCAGATATAGTGTGGGGAGCAGCCCGGACTGGACTGAGTTACTGGAATTAAGACTTATTCTATGCATCTGCTCTCCCACAATATGGCGCTGGGAGAGAAGTAAACAGCTTCCACACAGCTGCCTCCAGTTCAACTAATAAACTGTAGGACTTGCTCCTGATTGGAGAGCAGCGTGCTCGGCGTGTGGGCAGCCGAGTTGGGATTGGCGGAGGAGGACTATAAAGGAGGAGAGAGCCGGCATTCACCAGGAACATCTATGGGGAACATCTAAGGGAACCCGTGCAGCCCCCGAGAAAGCCGGCCGGCGGTGTGCCGCTCCCCTGCGGAAGTGGGGAATGTGGCCAGGGGGAACCGCCCTTCCACGGAGGTGGAAGGGATAGTAGCCAACCCGGGAAGAACCAGCAGCAAACCCGGGGAGGGCTGAGCAGACGAAAGAACAGCGCAGGGTCCTGTGTCGTTCCTCCACGAAGAGGGGGAGCGACATAATGGTGCCGTGACTCGGATATGAAGCCTAGGCAGGGTTCTGTGTCGTTCCCCCATGAAGACGGGGAGCGACATAATGGTGCCGTGACTCGGATAGGAAACTTAGGACGGATAGCAAACTTAGGAGGGAAGAAACGGGAAGAAATGGGAAAATACCGGAGAGAGAGACTAGCAAAGAGCCTAGGTGCCGGAAGAAGCTATTGAAAGCCTAGGCATAGACTCGGATATGGACTGTGGGAAAGAAGTTAGGATTGACAGCGAAAGTGAAAGCTTTCATAGACTTGGATGCGGACTATGGCGGGGAAGCTAGGAGACTGAAAGCGAAAGTGAAACCTGGAGGAGGCTTGGACTCGGATACGGACTGTGGGGAGAAGCCAGGAGAAATGAGAGGAATATTGTTGAAAGAAAACTTAGGGAAACACACCGGGTAGAGAAAAATGTTAGGGAGGATGAAGCCGCGAGTGCAGGCCAAGCCATCTTGGAATTCTTCAAGTCACCCCGGGGAGCAAGAGGCGAAGATCTGGAACCAGAGGCAGAGACGTGGGCCGCCAGGATTCGCCAGGTTAGTCCGGGGAACTTGGACTGAATGCCGGTAGTGGCGGAAACATTCGCGGAAGCCGCTGCGTGCAGAGAGAGCACGGGGCGTGAATAGATGAGAGAAGCGCGGGCTGAAGCGGCGCAAAGCCGGGAAGCCGCCGCGGGGCGGGCGCCGGCGGGGCGAGGCGCCGGGAAGCCGCGCAGAGCTGTGAAGCCGCCGCGGGGCGGGCGCCGGCGGGGCGAGGCGCCGGAAAGCCGCAGGGATAAGAGAAACAGAAGTTTAGAAGTAAAAGAGAAATAGGAATGCTGGAAGATAGAAGTAAAATGGGAGAAATAGGAATGCCCGGAGATAGAGAAATAGAGAAATAGAAAGGCCTCCCTACAACACTGCAATGTGAGAGCTTGGATTCGGTCTGCCTGATTAAGTGAGGCGATGAGCACCTGGGCGGCTAGCAGCTTATGCGCCGCAGGTCACCGAAGACAGGCACGAATTAACATCAGTAAGGCTTCCCCACAATACAACCATTAGGAGGCTTGGATTCGGTCTGCCTAATTAAGGCGGTAAGCGCCAGCAAGCAGCTCGACCAGAGTATGAGCTGCAGGTCACCGAAGATAGGCACGAACCAACACTAATAAGTCTCCCCCACAATACGGCAATGAGAAGGCTTGGATTCGGTTTGCCTGACAGGTTTTGTAAACACCTGCAGGCAGTTCTAGCAGAGCAGAGCATGCGCTGCAGGGCACCGAACACAGGCACGCATCAGCGCCTAAAAACCTCCTCACAACATGGCGAAGAGAGGACCCGGATTCGGTTTGCCTGATAGGACTTGTAAGAGCCTGTGGCAACTCTAGCAAGTAGAGCAGAGTGTGTGCTGCGGGACACCGAAGACAGGCGCGTATCAACGCCAAAAATAAAAAGAAAGGGGGATCTGTGGGGAGCAGCCCGGACTGGACTGAGTTACTGGAATTAAGACTTATTCTATGCATCTGCTCTCCCACAATATGGCGCTGGGAGAGAAGTAAACAGCTTCCACACAGCTGCCTCCAGTTCAACTAATAAACTGTAGGACTTGCTCCTGATTGGAGAGCAGCGTGCTCGGCGTGTGGGCAGCCGAGTTGGGATTGGCGGAGGAGGACTATAAAGGAGGAGAGAGCCGGCATTCACCAGGAACATCTATGGGGAACATCTAAGGGAACCCGTGCAGCCCCCGAGAAAGCCGGCCGGCGGTGTGCCGCTCCCCTGCGGAAGTGGGGAATGTGGCCAGGGGGAACCGCCCTTCCACGGAGGTGGAAGGGATAGTAGCCAACCCGGGAAGAACCAGCAGCAAACCCGGGGAGGGCCGAGCAGACGAAAGGACAGCGCAGGGTCCTGTGTCGTTCCTCCACGAAGAGGGGGAGCGACAATATAGTTCCTCTAAGTGCTTTTTAGCTTTTATTTTGAAGCAATTTTGACTCACATAAAAGACCACAGAGTCCCTGCGTGCCCTGGACTCAGCTTCCTCCAGTGAGAACATCCTACATAATCATGGCACAGGTCTCCAAGCCAAGAAATATGCATGGATACAACGTCATCAACGAAACTTGCAGGCCTTTTGAATCAACACTGACCTGTCTCTACGTGCTTTTTAACCCTTGAATCATTATGACAACCATTGGGAGTATATGTGCCATCATTCCCATTTTATAGATGCAGAAACTGAGACCAGAACAGTTATTCACCTTGTTCAAGATTCCATTTGCAGCAGCAGCGTGAGGGTTGCAGATCCAGGCAGGCAGCTGCGAGGGACTTGCTCCTCACCACTGCATTATTCTGCCTCTTCCCATGAGCCTAGCTGATCACGGCAGGCCTTCTTGTCCCAACCCAAGGAACCAACTACAGCCGTGCAATGAACCAAATCTTTTGCTTGCAAAATCCAAGTTTGTTTCAATGACAAAAGCTTCCCAAAGGGCATGCCTCTGTCATTCCTGCACAGGAAACAATGTTCTTGGGGCTAACAAAGGCCTGGCTTTCAAATACTTCCCTCCCTCCCTCCCTTCCTTCCACTTCCAAAATGACTTCAGCTAAAATATTTTGACCCTCAAAAGGAAGTTCCTTTGTAAGACACTGCAAGAAATGCAGGTGCGGTTATGACCCAGCCAGAGCACACACGGTTTCCTCTCCAAGTCACCCACTCTTTCCCCACCCCAGCTCCCATGGGACGGAGAAGGCGGTACCTCCCCAAAATCTGCTCTCCTGGCATAGTCGCTGTTTGGCACTAAAGGAACTTGGAAGACAGCAGGGCCAAGAAGGGCCTCAGAACTTCCTTCTGCTTCTCTCTCTATCTCTTTTTTAATTTTATTTATCTATTTGAAAGGTAGAGTTACAGAGAGAGAGAGAGAGAGAGAGAGAGAGAGAGAGAGAGGTCTTCCATCCACTGGTTCACTCCCCACAATGGCTGGAGCTGCACTGATCCGAAGTCAGGAGCCAGGAGCTTCTTCCAGGCCTCCCATGCGTTACTGGGGCCGACTTCCACTGCTTTCCCAAGTCATAATCAGGGAGCTGGAATGGAAGAGGAGCAGCCGGGACACCAACTGGGGCCCATATGGGATGCCAGAGCCGCAGGCAGGGGCTTGGCCTACTATGCCCCACAGCACCGGCCCCTCTTTTTCTTTTTTCTTTCTTTCTTTATTTGAAAGGCAGAGTTACAAAGAGTCAGAGGCAGAGAGAGAGAGAGAGAGAGAGGCCTTTCATCCACTGGTTCACTCCTCAAATGACTGTAACAGCCAGATCTGGGCTGATCCGAAGCCAGGAGCTTCTTCTGGGTCTCCCATTCAGGTGCAGGAACCCAAGGACTTGGGCCATCTACTGATTTCCCAGGCCATAGCAGAGAGCTGGAATGGAAGTGGAGCAGCCAGGACTCGAACTGGCACCCATATAGGATGCCGGTGCTGCTTGCTGGGGCTTCAGCCCACTGAACCGCAGCGCTGGCCCCATAAATAACACCTTCAAGAAATGGTCAACTCCGACTGTCCCTTGGGCTTTTCACTTCCCAGGCAGCTCCCGAGCCATGTAAAATCCGTGTTAAATAAGCGTGCACCCTTTTCTCCTGTTCCTGTCTTACGTCAATTTAATTCTCAGTAGGAAAAACCTTAAGTGGGCAGCGATAAAATTGTCTCCCCTGCAGCATCCAATTCTTAGTCAAATGAAATCTAAAATAGGTGCCCATCGGTGGCCTGATGTTGGGAAACAGAGAAATAGGGGAAAACAGGAACAAGGGGAAAAAAGCCTTCTTGCTGGATGACGCCCCTGAGGCATTTCTATTTGTTAGGAAAACGCAGAAGTGGCTTCAGTGACCACAGAGCCCACTCCTTCCTCCTCCGCGGCCGAGAGGTCGCTGGGCCAAGCCCATCCGGAAGCCAGCTCCATGACTACAGCGGGAACTCCCTCTCTCCAGGTGCTGCCACGAGCAGCAGCATCGGAGGCTTTCCCTTGCCTTGTAACCTGGGCTGCTCCTCCCCATGCTCATTCGCCTCTGGTTTTCTGATTTTGCAATGGCTTACCTTTGGGGTTCTGCAGGGCAGAAAGCGAAAGAGCAGCGAGTCGACGCCTCTTGTGCCACCCGTGGCTGGGTCAGGAAGCACACAGGGAATGCAGTGTGTTCGGAGGGAAGAGGGAAGGAGTAGCAGCACAGGGAGCGGAGGCCCCTGCCTGCGTGGGGGAGCCGGGCACCTCTTCCCCACCAGATCTGGAGGAACGGGGCTGTCGCGGACCAGCAACGACTGAGGGAATGAAAGGGCAGAGTAAGGGGCGCTGGGAGAATTACAAGAAGCACAAAGTAGAGAGAAGAAAAGCTCAGGCCAGGGGGCTCTGCAGGACGACACAAGACAGCCCTGACAGGCACTGGATTTCCGTTTTTACTAGAGCAAGTGCACGCTTTGACCATTAACCGCGTTCTTTTACAAATACAATGAAGATTCTGTGATCTCACTGTGTTAGTTACCCATTTACCCATCGCTGTAATCGGTTTGTTACAGTACATGATCTCAACATGAACATTTCTATAAATCTGTTTTTTTGTTGTTTTGTTTTTTGTTTTTGTTTTTGTTTTTGTTTGGACAGGCAGAGTGGACAGTGAGAGAGAGAGAGAGAGACAGAGAGAAAGGTCTTCCTTTGCCGTTGGTTCACCCTCCAATGGCCGCCGCGGCCGGCGCACCGCGCTGATCCGAAGCCAGAAGCCAGGTGCTTCTCCTGGTCTCCCATGGGGTGCAGGGCCCAAGGACTTGGGCCATCCTCCACTGCACTCCCGGGCCACAGCAGAGAGCTGGCCTGGAAGAGGGGCAACCGGGACCGAATCCGGTGCCCCGACCGGAACTAGAACCCAGGGTGCCGGCACCGCAGGCGGAGGATTAGCCTATTGAGCCGTGGCGCCAGCCTAACATTTCTATAAATCTTAAAAAAGAACAAAGTTACTTGACATCAACCACGTGAAGCAAGGGGCGCCATGCGGCCTTGTGACGGGCACGCGACCCTGTCCAACGTCATGCATGGGAACGGGGAAAGCAACATGCTTTTGCACGACGGTGTTCCGTGACCTGCTTGCAGGGGTCGAGCAGAGGGCAGCCCTATACCTTCAAGATGGCTGCACGTAGGCTCTCTGGTAGAAAACCCCACACGGCGGGTTGTGGTGCACCGAAGGACACTGAGCCCCAGATACCAAAGGCTTCAAATCTGCCAAGAGTCGCTTGCCCCACACGTGGCACCAACACATCCAGGAGCCCAAAGGGACTGTGCAACCTGACTCCCAGGGTCCCGTAGTGACCACTGAGTGGGGGGCCTGGCACAGTGTCACACATGAGGACCTGGTGCTTCAGGCTGTAGGAACTTCGTACAACCCGGGGCAGTTGGAGTACCGTGGGAGAGCACACCCCCTGAAACATAACTTCCTGCCTATGTAACAAGTGGGATAAACCCAAGGTAACTTGGGGAGCACAGAGGAAAGTTCTGTTTTTGAACATCTGAGCTGGTGGCCCCACATTCCCACCAAGCCTACGTTCATCCACACGCTCATTTAACCAAGAGTAGCCGGCACCGTGGCATAGCGAGTTAAGCTGTCAATTACAACTAGGAGTAACAGCTCGCACCGCGTGCCCCTCACTGAGATGGTACTGCAGACACTGAAGAGGAGGGACTCCCAAGAGATGGGCTTCCTGGCCCAAGAAAGCCCAGTCCCAGCGGCAGACAAGCCGGCCTGCTCACACGCTCTGCCACGCCAGACCCAGGTCCAAGCTGATGCCGGCAGAGAGACCCTCGCCTCTCCCCGCCCAGCGTGCTCCGCTGGTCCTGAGAATTCAACACTCAGCAGGTGAAAAGCACACAGCCCTGTTTCATACAAGTCCCTGCGGTGCCGAAGTCGTCACCAGGAACTGAAGTCCCAAAGAGATGAAGCAGAACACTCGCTCGCGGACTTGGACAGCAGGGAACCACGAAGTGTGGCACGGAGGCTGGGGTAGGGTAGCTCCTGAGCGGAGGAGTGACGGGGAAGGGAAGCCCGCCTTGTTTGTAGAGATCGCTTCAGCCTCAGCTTCCGGTTCTTGGCAACAAGGGGGTGACTTGCTTCCGGCAGAGAAAAAGCATTCTTAACCCTGGAATTTCATCTCCTGCTTTAAGAAACTGGACTCACCTTGCACCTGCTGTCTTCCAAGTTCCTTTAACTACAACTTGTCAGTGTGCCATTTGGAGTGGCACACTTATTATTATTATTATCATTATTTATTTGTTTGTTTATTTGAAAACTAAAGAGAGAGAGAGAATGCTTCTATCCACTGGTACACTCCTCAGATGGCCGAAACAGCCAAGGCTGGGCCAGCCCAGAGGTAGGAACTCCATCTGGATCTCCCACATGGGTGGCAGGGGCCCAAATCCATGAGCCCTCCTCTGTTGCTTTCCCAGGAGCATTAGCAGGGAGCCAAATCAGAAGTAGAGAAGCTGGGACTGGAGCAGGCATTGTAAGTGATAGCTTAACCTGCTGTGCCACACGCCAGCCCCTGGGCTGTCATGTGCTTAACCCCTTCAATATGACATTTCAAAAGTATGCCTTTGGAAAGAAAGTAATCCTGCATGAAGGTGCTGGTTCACTGTTGCTCCCCCATTTGCAGAGGAACAACACTGGACCCTGCGCTGTTCTTTTGTCTGCTCGGCCCTTCCCGGGTTTGCTGCTGGTCCTTCCCGGGTTGGCTGCCGACCCCTCCACCTCCGTGGAGGGGCGGCACCCCCTGCCACTTTCCCCGCTTCCACGGAGGAGCGGCATACCGCCAGCCGGCTCTCTCGGGGGCTGCTCAGATATTCCTCAGGTGTTCCTTCAGATGTTCCTGGTGCATGTTGTCTCTCTCCTCCTTTATAGTCCTCTTCCACCAATCCCAACTCTGCTACCCACACGCCGAGCACACTGCTCTCCTCCAATCAGGAGCAGGATTAGCTCCTGCAGCTTATCAGTCAAATTGGCGAGAGGCAGCTGCGTAGAGGTTGTTTGGTCTCTCTCTCAGCGCCATATTGTGGGAGAGCAGATGCATAGAATAAGTCTTAATTCCAGTAACTTAGTCTAGTCTCAGTTGCTCCCCACAGTTCACCTCTGTGTCACTCACAATAGCAAGCCCTGGAAACACCAAAAATATATTCATGAAGTATATTACAATATAGCTGCCCACAGGAACAAGACATGGCAGAAAGGGTGTCTCACTTGTTACTTTTAGAATGAAAAACAAGGCACGAAAGAAAAATACTTCAGAAGAACATTTGATAACAGGGAAAGGCATGACAAATATTTTGTTACAAATCATATGTGTGGGGCTGCCACTGTGGCAGCAAGTTAAGCCACCATCTGTAGTGCCGGCATTCCATATGGGCACTGGTTCTAGTCCCGGCTGCTCCACTTCCAACCCAACTCCCTGGTAATGCACCTGGGAAAGCAGTAGGAGATGGCCCAAGTACATGGGACCCTGCTACCCATGTGGGAGACCTGGAAGAAGCTCCTAGCTCCAGGCTTCAAATGGGCCCAGCTCCAGCCATTGCAACCATTTGGGGAGTGAACCAGCACATGGAAGATCTTGCTCTATCTGTCTCTCTGTAACCCTGCCTTTCATATTAATAAGTAAGTCTTTTTTAGAAAATAAAAAATACATAGGTATACTGTGTACCTGCAATGCAGGAGGATACACACACACACACACACACACACATATATATCTATATATAAACATGGGGTGGGCGTTGTTGTGGTACACTGCCTGTTGGAACACCAAATCTCACATCAGAGTGCCAGACAGAGTCCCAGCTACTCTGCTTCCAATCCAGCATCCTGCTAATGTGCCTGGGAAGGCAGTGGATGTAGCCCAAGTATTTGGGTCCCTGCCATCCATGTGGGAGAGCTAGATAGAGTTCCTGGCTTCAACCTGGCCCAGCTCCAGCTGTTGTGGGCATTTGGAGAATGAAGATAAGGTCCCCCTCTCTCTCTCTCTTTCTCTCTCTCTCTCTTGCTCTCGCCCTGCCTTTCAAGTAAATAAATGAATAATTTTTTTTAAACCAGTGTGAGTAGTTCCTTCCATCAGAGTTGCATTGTGGCTTTTACTTTGCCCTTAGGTGGTCCCTCCTCCTTGGGAAGGAAATGTAGGAAATTATGTTTTATAACTGCACTGGTATAAAGATGGCTACCATCCAGGCTGTGTGCGTCATTATTAGATTCTGCCTGTCAAAGAAGTGGACGCGCCGTGGGCCCTGGGCGCTGGGCGGGCTGCGCCTCTGCCTCTTGGGTGACCGCTGAGTGCGGGGATGACCTGCCCGTATTTCCTTACTTCTACCCATCAGCGTTTTCTAAATTGTCGATATCTGAGCTTCATTCTTTTATCAGATGAGAAACTATTTGAATAAAGAAACCAGAAACATAAATGCAGGGCTCACGTGAGATTGTTTTCTTTTTAATTTACACCAAAAACTGCTCATCTCTATGGGGTGCAGTGTGATATGTCAACCCGGAAGTACGATGTCTGCCGACGGATCGAATCAGCCCAGCTGGCATTTCCATCTCCTTCCTTCCCTCGCGTCTGGAGACTTGGAGCTCCTCGCTTGCACTTCTTCATAAAATACACCACAGCTCATTGCAGACCGCAGCACCCTCCTGCGCTACACAGCAGAGAACTTTCTCCGCCTGTCTGTCCGGTCTCAGTCGCCTAATCTCCCTCGAGCCTCCCTCTCCCCTCCCTGGCCTCTACTCATTACCATTCTGCTTCTGTCTGTTTTATAAGTGGCCCATTTAATGCAGGCCAACACCCAAAACTGAAAGCAAACACACCTCTAGGGACCACACCCTCGCCGGGGCGCAGGCTGGCGCTGAGGGCCCTGCTGGTCTGTGCCATCAGAAAACTCCTTGCCCGGACCAACACGACAAAGGCTCTGCTTCAGAACAAAGTTGTTCTGCTTTCCCTAAGAGAGGGGTTCCGGGGCTGTCCGGTTCACACTCGCTGTGCTGCTCCAAGTGGAGACGCTGGCCCTGTCTGACCACGCTCCTGCCCAGTCTGACATGTGGATAAGGAGGGTGGGTTCTGGAAGGTATAAACCTGTTCTTTCCAGAGTTTCACCCTTGGCACCCAGGCATCTTAAACAGGTTATCTTTGCCAAGCTGAAGTGAGGCAACATTTTTTTAAAGATTTATTTATTTGAAAGGCAGAGTTACAGAGAGAGGTAAAAGACAGAAGGAAAGATCTTCTCTCCACTGGTTCACTCCCCAAATGGCTGCAGTGGCTAGAGCTAGGCTAATCCGAAGCCAGGAACCAGGCGCTTCTTCCGGGTCTCCCATGTGGATGCAGGGACCCAAGGACTTGGGCCATCTTCTACTGCTTTCCCAGGCCATAGCAGAGAGCTGGTTCGGAAAGTGGAGCAGCCGGGACTCGAACCGGTGCCCATATGGGATGCTGGTGCCACAAGCAGAAGCTTAGCCTACTACACCACAGCACCAGCCCCTATGCAGCATTTTACAAAATCAGCCTTACAAGATTATCTTTTTAATGTATACCTCCTCTTCATTCACATTCCTAATAAATAGTAATTAGGCATCTATCTGTGCCCGGTGCTGTTCTAGGAACAGGAGACTTGGTCCCTAGCTTCAGCTTGCTGGGAGGAGAGACACTGAATAAAGGTGTAGAGTGTTCTAGAAGAGGGAGCAATGGGTGCACTGAGAGGGTGTGGCACAGGGGAATCAGCAGCAGATGTAGCCAAGGGTCTCAGCCTTCCTGAGGAACCCAAGTTCAAACCCATACCTGGAAGGCAAGCAGGGGCTGGTCATGCGAGCAGAGGGGAGGAGGTGCCGCTGCTCAGAACCCACGGCTAGAGTCTGAGTCATTCAACAAACTGAAGACGCCCAAGAGTTTCAGAGACTATGGCTGAAGGAACAGCGCAGAAGCTGGCAGAGTTAGACTGTGAAGGGCTACTGAAGTCTGGTCAAGGAGCTGAGGCTGGGGCCGGCGCTGTGGCAGAGCAGGTAAAGCCTCCGTCTGCAGTCCCCACATCCCATATGGGCACCAGTTTGAGTCCTGGCTGCTCCACTTCCAATCCAGCTCCCTGCTAATCCATCTAGGAAAGCAGCAGAAGATGGCCCTTACAACCATGTGGGAGACCCAGAGGAAGCTCCTGGCTCCTGGATTTAGATTGGCCCAGCTCTGGCCATTGCAGCCAATTGGGGAGTGAACCAGCGGATGGAAGACCTCTCTGTCTCTGTCTCTCTGCCTTTGCCTCTCTGTAATTCTGCCATTCAAACAAATAATAAGTCTTAAAAAAAAAAAAAAGGAACTGAGGCCGTCTCCTTCCTCCAGCAGGAAACCTGTACGGAGTTTGAAGCGGTTGAAGCGGGGTCACCGGATCTCTTGTGATGCCTCCATATGTGTTAGCCCTACAATGAGACACGCTCAGCCAGAGGAAGCAGACCCAGGCACTGGGACCGCCGAAGCTTCCCAGGCTCTGCAGAAGGGTGCAGCCTTCAGAGCCACAGGAACAGGTCCGGCTTTGACTCGGGGAGGGTGGGACCCCAGCGGGACCCCACACCTGCTCGCCCTCCGGGGACTACAGACCCACAAGTCTGGGCTCTTCTGACGTACATCTTCCAGCTTGCTTCTTCATCTTCAATATTGCCATTACTCTTTTTGGCCTTTGGAGTTTCCCAGACAAAGTCTAAAAATCAACTTGTCAATTTCCATGAACTAAAAGCCGCGTGCATTTTGATGAGGGTTGCACTGAACATGAAGACTAATTTTGACCTCTTTGCAGTCTTGAGTCTTCTGACCCATGACCACCGTCCAGCCCTGGGTGTCTTTAGATTTTCATTCCTGTCAATAACGATGCGGTATTTTCAGTACGGGGTCTTGCATACGTGTTGTTAGATTCATCTCCGTATGTGTGATGTTTTAAGGTAATGTAATGGGCAAACATAAAAGATATTTATTGAGTGCCTAGAGCAGATATTTTGCAAAATGTAAAACTTTATGTAAATTTGAGATTTTTCTCACCAACAGCACAGCACGCCTCATTTTGCAAATCCACTCTACACACACTGCAGGCCAGTCGCTACTGATTAACCAAGATGTGCTGCTCCGTAACCAGGATAGCCAAAAAAGTGACGTCAGACACCAAGAGAGTGAATGGCCTGGAATATACTGAACCTGATTTTACCCAACAGCCACTAGATGGCCTCGAGGGACGGGACAGTGTCAACAGGCACAGGATTCCATCAAACCCAGGGACTTGTCTCCTTCCCCCATGAGCTCCCGCTGCACCCCAGCCAGCCTGCAGCGGGCGGGCCCTATGAGCCCCTTGGACTGCCCCTGCTCTTCACAGCGATCCTCACTGCAGGCGGCTGTCCACAGTGGAGACCTGGCTTCTTCCTGGACATGGTCCCTGGCAAGGCAACACTCCTGCTTCCAGCTGCCTTGAGTGATTCACGGCCCTCGCCAAGCCAGCCCCACGGCCCCACCCCCGCACACGGCCTGCTCCCCATCTCCTTCCCATTTCCACAGCCTGGAGAAGAAAAAGACCAGAAGCAAAGTCATGGGGACGTGAAGATTACTCATCAAACACAGAAAGCGGAAGGACTTTTGCTGTCCTGCCATTTCAGTAACTCTGGGATGGAACGCAGCGACCTGTGTCATAACAAGTCCTCCAAACGCCGTAGGGACTTTCCAGGGCTGGACACCTACCCTTGTCTTTCTACTGACTAAGCTGTTTTAACCTTGGAAAGCTAGAAGTTTAGTTGTAGAAAAATGAATCACATTGCAAAATATCCTTGTCCATAGATATGCAAATTAATTGTGTCCAGTAGAGGACCATGGATTTTCAGAAAACATAATCCCATTCCGATCTGTAGAATATCCACCAGTCTTTACGCCCATCGGCAAATTCATCTCAGCATTGCTGATCAACTATATCCCTCTAAAGTGTTTTTAACAATTTTTTGAGGCCGGCGCCGCTGCTCACTAGGCTAATCCTCTACCTAGCGGCGCCGGCACACCGGGTTCTAGTCCTGGTCGGGGCACTGGATTCTATCCCGGTTGCCCCTCTTCCAGGCCAGCTCTCTGCTGTGGCCCGGGAGTGCAGTGGAGGATGGCCCAAGTGCTTGGGCCCTGCACCCACATGGGAGACCAGGAGAAGCACTTGGTTCCTGCCTTTGGATCAGCGCGGTGCGCCAGCCGCAGTGCACCGGCCGCGGCGGCCATTGGAGGGTGAACCAACAGCAAAAAGGAAGACCTTTCTGTCTTTCTCTCTCCCACTGTCCACTCTGCCTGTCAAAAGAAAAAAATTTTTTTCTGAAGGAGTTAAATAAAGTCTTTAACACAAATTCACTTTATGCTTGTACGAGAGCTGTAACCTTATGATTCTGAAAATTACACTTCAGCGTCATGAGTCTCTGGGTGAAGTCCCAGCCCAGCTGGGAGCATGCCACAAACACAGGCTCTCAGGCCTCACCCACACCTACTGAAGGGACTCTGGGAGCTGGGCCCCGCCCCGACCTTCTGGTGCAGACTCCAGTGGGAGAGGCACTGCCCTAGCACCGCCACCCATCACCACCCACATGCTAACACGAGTTAACTCGGTTAACTCTTGGCCCCTAACACAGCCTGCCTGTGACAGCTGAGGACAGGCCAGCCACCCTGGTCCCTCCTCCCCAGGGACCAGTTCAGCCGTCCCATCCCTCCCTCCCTCCCTCCCTGTCTCTCCCACAGTAAGAGAGTGAACAAGGGTCCTTTGTGAGCCACACAGAACAGGAGTGTCAGGGTTTCCTTGAGCGGGTCATCTAGGGCCTCTCCACTCTTGCTGGTCTGACCCCGTGGGAGTTAAACCCCCCGAGCTTCATAAGTCACGGTCCCAAAGGGCAATGGCCCTGGAGAGAAGGGCCTAGGATAGAGGGGACAAGTGACCTCAGGGCCCAAGCCCCAGTACTGCATCTATTCTCGGCCTCCTGCCGGAACAGAGTGCTCCCTCACTGCTGGCAGGTGCACAATCACAAGCCCTGGTGCACCAGGCTGGGGAGAATACGCTGCCCATTTGTCCTGCGGTCTGACCGGGAGCTCTGCCCTGTTCACAGGAGCCCTCTCTGACTGTGGGCCACCACATAAGCCAGATAATCATTCCCCCCCCCTCCCCCGGGGGGATCCACCAGAACACAGCTCCCTTTCTCAGCACAACTGATGGGGTAGGAAAGGCACCCTAGCCCCCCCAAACGCCAAACCCCACTTCTTCAAAGCCCCCCAGGCCAGCTGGGGCAGCCGCTACTCATTGCTGTCCCGGGGACACAGCACAAGGGCACTCAGAGCCAGTGGGCAGTGCCCGGGCCAAGGGCACCCTCAGGGAACAGCAGAGCACAGGGACTAAGACAACACTTAGCATGGTCTGCGTTCCAATCCTGCTCCTTCCCCCACTGGGCACGGCCGTGAACTTGGGCACGTTGCTCCCCTCTCCTAATCCCATCTCCTGCAGTTGAACGGGGATGATAAAAACACCTTCCTCCAGGTGCTGTCAGGATTAAATGAGCTCACAGCTGATGGTGGTGGCTGTTCATAAAATAGATTCTCTAAAAAGCCCCCTGACAGGGGAGGACAAGTCATGGCCTAGGGATGAGATGGGGTGAGCACAGGGCGGAGCAGTTAAGACACTGCTGGGGCTGGCAATGTGGGGTAGCAGGTAAAGCCACTGCCCCACTTGGACCCAGTTTATGGTCTGCCTGCTCCCTTGCCGAGCCAGCTCCCTGTTAGTGGTCTGGTAAAACAGCGGAGGATGGCCCAAGCGTTTGTGCCCGTCACCCATGTGGAAGATGCCAATGAAGCTCCTGGCTCCTGGGTCCATCCTGGCCCATCTCTGGCCATTGTGGCCATGTGGGAAGTGAAACAGCGATGGACTCTCTCTCTCTCTCTGTAACTCTGACTTTGTGTGTGTGTGTGTGTGTGTGTGTGACAGGCAGAGTGGACAGTGAGAGAGAGAGAGACAGAGAGAAAGGTCTTCCTTTTGCCGTTGGTTCACCCTCCAATGGCCGCCTCAGCCGGCACACCGTGCTGATCCAAAGCCAGGAGCCAGGTGCTTATCCTGGTCTCCCATGGGGTGCAGGGCCCAAGCACCTGGGCCATCCTCCACTGCACTCCCGGGCCATAGCAGAGAGCTGGCCTGGAAGAGGGGCAACCAGGACAGAATCCAGAGCCCCGACCAGGACTAGAACCCGGTGTGCTGGCGCTGCAAGGCAGAGGATTAGCCTATTGAGCCATGACGCCGGCCATAACTGACTTTCAAAATAAATAAATCTTTAAAAAAAAAAAAGAGAAAAAGATGCTGCTTGGGATCCCGCATTCCATATCAGAGTGCCTGGTTCAAGGCCTGGCTCCACTTCCCATCCAGCTTCCTGCAAATGTGCAACCTGGGAGGCAGCAGGTGCTGGCTCAATTACTCGGTCCTGACACCCGTGTAGGAGACCTGGAGGCAGTTCTGGACTCCTGGTCCAGCTGGCGCACTGTTACATTTGGGGGGTGAACCAGCAGATGGAAGATCCCTCTCACTTTTTTTATCTCCCCTTTTCAAATAAGATTAAAATAAAGTTTAAAAATAGGCTACTAATAAATAACTGGGCACTAACGGTGGGCTGGACTCACAGAGGCCAGGCAGGAGAGCAGTGATGAGGAATCACACACTGGAGACTTTCTGCAGGTGCTGCTTGCTCTGTATGCTGACACGAGCAAGCCACGGGGTCAGCGGAAGACCAAATTGGAAGATCGAAGGGAATACTCTTTGTTAAGGGAGAAAACCATTTAATAAATGAGTGTTTCCTCCTAACCATCGATACGGCCCAGGACAACCCCCTGCAGCGAAGAACTGTGCAGCCCCAAACAGCAATAGTGCCCAAAGCCAAACACAGTCACCCAGGCTAGAGCCCATGTCTCCCTCTGTGCACCTTGCACACCTTTTTGGAGTACGAGTAGGAGCATCGGCCTGACTCTGCCGGTACTGCAGTCAGCTGGTGGCTTCTTGGCACAGCAGAAGGGGCGGTCATTCGACGGCGACAGCCTAGCAACAGCCAATTTGCTTCTGAGCGAGCCATTTCCTCTTCTGTGAGATGGAAATTACAGTCCCTGCCTGTAAATCCATGGTAAGCTTTACATGAAACACTGTGCAGAGCCTCTGGCCAATGGGACGTGACCTAGTGGATGCATCCCCAAGGGCTGTAGCAATCTTGTGCACATCCTGGCATCTTTAGCAGCACCTGAGGCCACGCCACGCTACATGGCAGACACTCCAAAATTGTTGCCGAACTAAAGGGAAGTCTTCCTGGGAGCCAAGGCTCGCAAACAAACCCAGGCCCATCTCAGAGAGGTATAGTCCTGCAAACGGTTCTGATGCACCAGCACCCCAGAACACCCTCTGTTCCTCCTAGCTACAAAGTCTGGGGCCCATCCAGTGAAGGGGGATTCTGAGACCGGCCTTTGATTCCTTCTGGGTCAGCCAGAGCCTTGTCCATGGCTAGAGAGCTACCAGAGCCTGGCCATTCCAGGTTGACCAACTCAATCACCACCCACTAGCCAAACACCTGCATCCAGTGCCTGGAGAACAGCGGAAACACTACGCTCCTGACAATAGGACGGGTGGGTGTGATTTGCCTGGAAGCTGGAGGCGCCATCCCTCAGTGCCCCAAGTTCAAGGGAACCTTGCCACGTGCACACCCCCACCTGCCGTCACCCACTGGGACACACAGCGCAGCCACACCTGAAACCTGGCACTGCGAAACTTTCAAGGGCTCAGCTGGTGCTGGCTTCTCCCCTGCTGGAGAACACGTCGGAGAAGGTAGATGGCGCCGGGGATAATGGGGGCACTAGGTCCACGTGTGATCCCCCCACCGGCCGGCTGCGCGAGCCTTGGCACATGCTATCCTCTCTCTGGGCCTCTGTCTCCCATCTAGAAATGAGGGCTGGTCAAGAAGAGCAACGAGGGTCCTTTCTTCGCCATGTCCGGCTGTGGCTCTGTTCCCAGCAGACCCGCTGGACGCCACACAGCCAAGCCTAATCCACTATAAATCAGGCCGTCGCTGCTCTCCAAGGCCTGGATCTCCTGTTACTGTGCTGGCGGCCCCCAGAGAACGACAGGGGTGAGATCTCTCTGTTAGAGTCCTTTGGAATAGACACAATGAGTGCTGCCCCTGTCCAGCCTCCAGAGGCCAGGCTGAGCCGCCCAGGGAATATCGGGCAGGGACTCGGATTAGCTGTGTGCATCCTGAAGTGACACAGACACTGCCAGCCCACGGGAATCCAAGCCAAGACTAGATCACGCTTATTCGGAGCACGCACCATAATTGCTAGGTGTGTAAGAACTAGCTGGTCCAGGTACAACACTGCTCTTAGCTGTTGCCTTCAAATCCTTGAGTAAAAGGAACCCAGGCACACCATCAACTAAAAGGACTCCACTGCAGATCCCTCCACCTGCCTTATCCCCAAATCCCCCGGCCCCCAGTCCCCTAGCACTCTCACAGAACACAGCTGCCTGGATCAGAGCTGTACAGGGGCCTCTTCTGACTCACAAAGCAAGGACGACATCCCAGTCCCCCGTGAGGATGCAGCGCAGAACACTGCTGTCTGCCTGCTGCCCCGAGCTCCTGCCTATGGGGTCGCCACACAGCGCTACAGGGGAAAGAACGTGGAGTTGGGACCCCAACAGTGCCAGCTTAAAGAGTGACAATTCAGGGCCGGCGCTGTGGCATAGCAGGTAAAACCGCTGCCTGCAGTGCCGGCCTCCCACATGGGTGCTGGTTCAAGTCCCAGCTACTCCACTTCCAATCCAGCTCTCTGCTATGGCCTGGGAAAGCAGTAGAAGATGGCCCAAGTCCTTGGGCCCCTGTACCCACATGGGAGACCTGGAGGAAGCTCCTGGCTCCTGGCTCCTGGCTCCTGGCTTCGGATCGGCTCAGCTCCAGCTGTTGCAGCCATTTGGGGAGTGAACCAGCGGATGAAAGGCTTCTCTCTCACTCTCTGCCTCTACCTCTCTGTAATTCTGCCTTTCAAATAAATAAATAAACATTTAAAAAATACAAGAGTGATAATCCTTAATGACTTGAGATCTCGGTTGCTCATCTGTAAACTTGTGTCAGCAGCTTGTCCTGGGGACTACACGGAACACTGCAGGTAAAACAGCTGACCTACACCAGGTGCTTTGCAGAAGGTAATTATTATTATAGGGACTCCACTCACTTGATGGAATCATGCAGATCAAGGCATGAAATACAGGAACTGTTTGAGAAAGAAGTGATTTCCAGTGGACCCCACAGGGTAGACATCTGGTCTGTCCACTAAGATGCAGGCTAAGATATTACAACCCATACCAAAGCGGCTGGGTTCAATTCCCGTTTCTAGTTCCGGATTCCAGCTTCCTACTGATGTGGATCCTGGGAGGCAGCAGGTGATGGCTCAAGCGGTTGGATTCTTGCCTCCCATGTGGGAAACCTTGATTGAGTTCTCAGCTCCCAGCCTTGGCCAAGCCCAGTTCTGGCCATTGCAGCCATTTGGAGAGTAAATCAGTGGGTGAGATATCTCTCTCTCTCTCTCTTTCTCTCTCCCTCCCTCCCTCCCTCTCAACTGACTTATTTGAAAGGCAGAGTTACAGAGGGAGATATAGAGAAAGAAATCTTCCATCTGATGATTCACTCTCCAGCAGAATGACTGGGGCAAGAAACTAAAATGACTGGAGCAAGGAACTCCATCCAGGTCTTCCACATCGGTGCCAGGGACCCAAGTACTCATGCCGTCTTCTATTGCTTTCCTAAGTGCATTAGCAGGGAGCTGGGTCAGAAGCAGAGCAACTGGGACTTGAACCGGTGCTCCAACTTGGGATGCTGGTGTTGCAAACAGAAAAAGCTCAACCCACGGCACCACTATGTTGGTTCCCTTCTTTCTCTTTAATAAGTAAAAGGTTTAAACTTGTGTAGGGGTTGTCATTGTGGCACAGTGGGTTAAGCTACTGCCTGCAACGCCAGCATCCCATATGAGCACAGGTTCAAGTTCCGGCCGCTCCACTTCCCATTCAGCTCCCTGCTCACGTGCCTGGGAAAGAGCATCCCAAAGCAGTCCTTCTGACACTATATTCAAAGTGAGCTGGATTCCATTAGGGCTCAGCAAGAGTAGGGTTGTTCTCCTCCAAGAATCTTGCATGCAGTTCAGACAGATGCCCCAGCCGGGGAGAGCTCTCCGAGTTTGTCACTGGAGCCCCACAGTGGCAGTCTGGCCCAAGTGCATTCAGGTGTTCGGGCTACCTGAGCGAGTCACTTCCCCTTCACCGTTCACAGCAGAGTTCAGTGGTTGGCAAGCCGGGCTACACATCCACACCGCCTGGGAAGCTCTCGGACACTGTGGGTGCCGCACCCCACCACACACCCATCTCATCCAGAAGTTTGGCTGGGTGGGGCCCCGGCGCCAGGAGCTCCCTGCTGACTCTCTCCTGGGATGCACTCGGCACATTGCTCAGATTCTTCCCAGGTATCCCTGCACGGGGCAGGCACTGGGGATGCAAATGAAGATGCTGATTCCCCCGCTTTCTTATTGATTTCACATCTGTAATATACGAGGAAGAAGAAGGAAAGGAAAGGAGTTGGAAGCCAAGTAAGAATCCTGGAGCAGCAGTCCCCAATGCAACTCTCACCACGACGGAGATGCATCATTGCCTGCACTGTTCATTACAGCAGCCACGGGCCACATGTGACTGCTGAGTCCTGGACACGTGCCTGGTGCAGCCGAGGGACTCGATGTTCAATTTTTCTTATAGACTCCTCTTTAAATTCCACTTTACACACACTTCTTTTTTTCTTTGAAAGGCAGAGTTAGAGAGAAAGGGAGCAAGCGAGTGTCAGAGAGAGAGAGACAGAGAGAGAGAAAGAGGCATCTTCCATCTTCCGGTTCACACCCCAAATGGCAGAAACAGCTAGGGCCAGGCCAGGCTAAAGCCAGGAGGCAGAAACTCCATGTGAAAGGGCCCTAGTGCTTGGACCATCATCTGCTGCCTTCCCAGGTGCTCTGGCGGGGAGCTGGATCCAAAGCAGAGCAGCCGGGACTTGACTCAGCACTCTGGTATGGGATCCCTGCATCACAGCAGCAGCTTACCCTGCTGTGCCATAAAATACCAGCCCCTGGATTTTAAGTTTAACACCAAATTCAAAGTTTCAGGGCCACATATAACTTCAGGCTGTGCTAACAGTGGACAGTGCAGAGTCTGCGTTTTCTAAGCCCACCCAGGCCTAAGCGTCTCCGTGTCCTGTTTTCCTAACAGCACCTTTTCACCTTCAGGGCTTCCTTCCCCAGGGCTTGCGAAGCTGCTCCTCTGGCCTAGAGGTGGCCCCAGCCCAGGCCAAGCCAACCCGACCTCCCTTTCCAGGAACTTGCCCAGAGTTTCAGTGTCACAGAAGAGAACATGAGTCCGAGTAGATGGGTGCGATTGTTGATGCCCTAAGACAGTGTGTATCAGTTTCTAGAACATCAGTCTAGGGCGTGATAAGAACAGGAACGCACAACCTGAGCTAGGCACCTTTGTCATCATCCCCGTCACCAGTCACTGGGAGCCAGCAGTTCTGACACGCCAGCGACTGGGCGAGGTGCACACCCGGCCTCACCTCCCCGGTGCAGCGTTTCTTCACTGAAACTTCTCCCAGACTTTTTCTGAACACAGCAAAAGAGGTGACGGCTACAAAAGCTTTGAGCCAAATAGAGAGGTACCCAAGTGCCTGTCGGAGCGGCTGTTCCCAGGGCCCAGGCATGCGTGAGTCAGGGGAGGGTTTGGTGAAGGACCCAGGCCTGGGCCCATGTCACACGCTGTGCGACCTCAGCCCCACGCTCCTCCTCTTGGGGCTCTGGCCAAGAGGAGATTAAGTTAGACACAGCCCTTAGCAGCCCCACCATGGTCTGCTCTGGGTATGTGCCCTCTCACCTAACACACATTCCCTCCTATGTGCATACACACATTCTAGAAAATTCTCTAGCCTAGGTCATGCCAGTCGGGTTCCCGACTCACCTCTTCTCCACTTCCCCACCTGCCCGGGAAGTCGCTCTGAGCCTGCGGTCCCACAGATTCCTGTCCTAACCCTTTGACGGGGCACCTGCAGGGGACCAGGTCTAACCATCTCCTCAGCAAACAGACCCCAAGACCCACCAGGGAAACTGCAGCCCCGTTCTCCACTATGACTTCTCTGGTAGCTGGCACACAAGCAGGTGCTCAGTATGGGAGGGTCTCAGCGAATACCTTAAGTCTAGTTCACTAGCTGGCATTTCAGGAAATCCACGAGTCAGGCCAAAATTCACTGGTTCAAAACAGTGAGGGTCACTGAGTCTCTCTCCGTCTCTGTGGGAGAGAAGTTCAGACAGTGCACAGCAAGGTGGGCGTGTCTGTGCCCCCTGCATGTCGGATTCACAGGGCAGGTGCTGGAACTATCTGAAGCCTTGAATCCCCACCTATCAGGTGCTCGGTTCTGGCTGTCGCCTGACAGCCTACAGGGTGATGCCAGCAGAACACCCTGTCACAGCTGAGAAAGAGAGGGCGCTGTCGCCTTGATGTCACCGTAGGAGCCACACAGCCTCCACATCCGACCCATGAGGGATCACCAAGTCCAGCCCACGTCCAAGGGGAGGGAATTACTCCCTCCTTGGACAGAATTTGCCAGCATATTTTAAAACCACCAGAAGCACGTGGCTAACACAAAAGACAAAGTGTATGGTGAGACCCCGGTGTCTGGATTCTGGCTCCGCTCCACACTCCCTGTGAGAGCCTGGGGGCTGCTCTCAGACTTGCTGCCCTTTTATACGGTGAGTAGGTTTCATTGTGGAGACCCAGTGGCTTTCTCTCTTTTAACTTTATTTTTCAGGATTTATTATTTGAAAGGGAGTTAGAGAGAGAGAGAGAGGTATCGTCCATCCGCTGGTTCACTCCCCAGAGCCAGAAACGGGTCAGGCAGAAGCCATAAACCTGGAACTCCACCGAGTGGGTTGCAGGGGCCCATCTTCTGCTGCTTTCTCAGGCACATTAGCAGGGAGCCTGATCGGAAGTGGAGCAGCCGGGACTCCTGGCGCTCCTCTGGGATGCGGGTGTCCCAGGTGACAGCTTGACCCTCCGTCCACAGTGCCTCAATGGCTCTCCCGGGCCTGTTTCCTTCTCACCTTAGTGAGTCTGAGAGGACCCACACTTAAGTTACTTCCTTGCAGCCCTGGGATCTCGCCATCCCGGATCCCCCATGGCTTCTGACCCTGGCTGCTGGTGCTCAGAGACCCCAGGAAGCTCAGATCCCAGAGACAACCCCACAGATGGGGAGCCCCAGAGGACCTGGGGGTTCTCTGAGGTCTTCTCCGCCCCAGCCTTGGCACACACACCTCGGTTTGTCAAGAAATGCAGTGAGCGGGGCAGCGCTGGGGCCCAGCGGGTTAAGCCGCCACCTGGGAAGGCAGCATCCCAAGTCAGAGTGCCGGTTCCAGCCCCAGCTGCTGATCTGCTGATGCGCCTGGGAGACAGTGGACGATGGCCCCAAGATCTAGGGTCTCTGCTGTCCCCCTGGGAGACCTGCAGGAAGTTCCAGCTCCTGACTTGGGCTTGGCCCAGCCCCAGGCATTGTGGTCATCTGAGGAGTGCACAAATGCATGGAAAATCAATCCTTCTCCTTCCCTCCTCCCACAATATGTGTATATGAGATTCTGTCTTTCAAATAAATCTGTAAAAGTAAAGGGAGGGGCTGGCATTATGGCGTAGCAGGAAAAGCCTCCATCTACAGTGCCGGCATCCCATAAGGATGCCGGTTCAAGATCTGGTGCTCCACTTCCGATCCAGCTCTCTGCTGTGGCCTGGGAAAGCAGCAGAAGATGGCCCAAGGCCTTGGGCCCCTGCACCTACATGGGAGACCCGAAGAAGCTCCTGGCTCGTGGCTTCAGATAAGCGCAGCTCCAACCATTATGTCCATCTAGGGAGTGAACCAGCGGATGGAAGACCTCCCTCTCTCTCTCTCTCTCTTTCTCCTTTCCTCTGCCTCTCTGTAACTCTGCCTTTCAAATAAATTAATTATTTTTAAAAAGAAAAGTAAGGGGAAACAAGCAAAGGAAAGCAAACCGTGTAGGCAAGCCTAAGGACCTGGAACCTGCCCGCTGCGGCCCAAGAATCCGCATGTCCCATGCACCGGCATTGGCAGCAGCTGCGGGCAGGACAGAGGGGAGGAAACAGAGCACACACCAGGCTCCGCGCATCTAATTAAGTCCTTGGCTTCTGCCGGTTTGTGTTGCCACGAGTGGAACGGGCAGCTTTGTGGAGTGAGTGGGGAGAGAGAACAAGCTGAGTTTCTGAAGCCCAGGGACCACACAATGGCAGGCGACCCTCCCCTCCTCCGGGCCCTGCTGACGCCCCACCTCTCCTCCCACTCCCAAGTTGCAGCCCTGCAGCCCTACAGACCCCAGAGAGCCGCAGCCCTCCCTCCCCGTCCAGGGAGGCAACTCCAAGCACCCAACTCCCACCCGTGCTACTCCTCCGGGCTTTCGGTTCCAGAAGCAGACACCGCCAACCTCACTAACTCCTAGACATCCTCTCTTAAGGAACACGTGCGGGCTGGGGGGCACTCTGCGCTCACCCAGTGCGACCACTACTGCGGGCACATGGGGACCCGGAGGCCTTCAGAAGGAAGCGATCTGTTGAGCCTCTCACAGCAAAAGCCGGGTCTTCCGGACCAGTGTTCTCACTTCCACCCTAGCCGAGGGCCCCCGCGAGGGACCCCCCTCAGGGAAATTCCTGACCGCGATAATTCCTTCCGTGCCGGGAATCTCCCTGGAGTTTGCGCTCTGTCCTGTCCGGGCAATCGAAAACTCCTTCTGCGACGCCACACCGACCCCGCCGCGCCCCAAAACGGAGGTGAGCAGGGAGCCAAAGCCCCCCGCATCCCGGAGATAACTTAGGGAGGCGAGAGGGCGGCGGGCGCCGGAGGACCGGCCGGGAATGAGCTGGCCCTTTAAGGGGGGGACCGGGCGCATGCGCGGAGCAGGCCAGAGTCGAGCCCGGTGGGCGACCGGCGGGCAGTGGACTCGGCGGGCAGCAGCCGGGCCCTCGGGCGGCGGGGGCGGCCCCAGCGTCGCCGAGCCGCCAGAGCCGCGATCCGCCAGTGCGCGCCGCGATCCGCCCGTGGGCGCCGCGCTCGCAGGCTGCTCCCCAGGGGCCGGCGCAGCGGCGTTCGCCCAGGCTTTGTCGCTCGCCTCCAGCTGCATCCGCCAGCCGTGGCCGCGCGGAACCTGCGGGCTGGCCCTGCGCGCCCCGTGGTCCTCCCTCCAGCCGCTCGCCGGGCCGCGGGAGCCCGAGCGCACAGCCACGGAGCATCCTTCGCACGCCCCGGCCGCGCCACCGCCCATGCTGCAGCCGGTCTGGGACAGCGACCCCGCGGCCGGAGCCCGCCGCTCGGTGACCTCTGCTCGGCCCCTGCGCGCTGCCCGAGAGGTTCCTGCTGAGCCCCGGACCCCGGCGTGGGACCCGCGCCCGGCGATGGCTCAGTCAGTGCAGCGCGGCGCCCGGTGCCCGCCGTCCGCCCGCTGAGACGCGCCCGGCTGGGGACCTCAAGGCCTTGGCTGTCCCAGCCTCCGCCTCTCCGCCGCGCCCTCCTCCTTTCTGGGGGGGCTCCGCTGCTGCTTCCCGCGGGCGAGCGGAAAGGGGGCCCAGACAAAGCCCACTTGGTACAGGGAGTTGCAGCGGGCGTGGAATGCGCGCGTCGGCGCGCGCCCGCTCCCCGCGCCCCGCCGGCCGCGAGTCGTGGCTCCGGGACTAGTCTCGGGCCCCAGCGCCTCCGGGGCGCCCGGACTGCTCGGAGCCTCCCCTCCCGCCCGGTGTCGCCTGGGCCCCCCGCGCCGGGGCGCGTGCCGGGGCGACCTCGGGAGGGTTTTGCGGAGGGACTCGCTCTCGCCGCCAGCGGGGTCCCGGGGCGCCGGGTCGGCGTGGGCACTCGTGCCCTGACCCTGCCTCCGTGTGGCCGCAGGTCCGAGTCCTCTAGCCTCAGTTTCCCTCCGGCGGTCTCCTCCAGCCCAGACTGCTTGCCCGGCATTGTTCTCCCCGCCAAATGGGGGTGCTTTGCGAAGGTCGCCAGGGTTGGGGGTGTTCTCTTTATCCCGGTTTTCAAACAAGACGAGGCCTCTCGGGCTGACCCCTGCAACCCACCCCTCAACCCCCACTTCACGCTGTTGCACTGACTTTTTTTTCCTCTTTCTTTCGAGTAGTATTTTATTGTACAGGAGCCACGCCCTGGTGTCTTAAAGGCGCCTTGCACTCTGTTTGGCCATGTGGCATCCTCACAGCTGGTGTGTGGGAGGCTTCTTGTGAGCCCCCCAAATTTCCCGCCTCCTGATACATCCTCCCACCCTTGTCAAGGATTCAGGGATGCCCGGGGGGAAGAAAGTAGGCGGGGGTGGCAGCGGCGGTGCTGCCCCGACTGGAACTGCTGTGGCCGCCGCTGCCGCCTCCTCCGCTGGAGCCGGAAGCTTGGAGCCCAGCGAAGGGGCCTCGGCCCAGAGAGACGAGGAGCCAGAGGAGGAAGGGGAGGAGGACCTGCGAGATGGAGGCATCCCTTTCTTCGTCAACCGGGGCGGGCTGCCCGTGGACGAGGCCACCTGGGAAAGGATGTGGAAGCACGTGGCCAAGATCCACCCCGACGGAGAGAAGGTGGCGCAGCGCATCCGTGGGGCCACGGATCTGCCCAAGGTGAGGCGTGGGGCGCAGGGCCACCTGGGGTGTTCGGTGATCCGGAGTCACCCTGCCCTTTGAGGGTTAGGGATCCGCGGGCACAGTAAGAGTTTAAACACCTGTCAAGAAGGACTTTCCTCTGCCATTGGGGTCTCCTGGGAGGGGGCACCCCTGTGTCCTGAGCTGAACAGCAGGTGGATTAACAAATGTACTTGACAAAATGTTTTCAGGCATTGTCTCAGCAGTCTCCCAGCATCTGCGGGAAGGACGTGCTGGTTGCGTGCCCATTTTACGGATGGGGAAGCTGAAAACTCAAGGTCCTGGCACCAAGAAGTGGCAGAGACTCCATGCCAGGGCCTGGGGCTCTGGGATCTGTGCCCTCCTGGGCGTGAGCTTTGGGGCCCTTAGAAGCAGTTCGGTGGAGAAGGGTGAAGTTAAACGAATTTTCTGTGTTGGCTGGACTCTCCCACCACTGCTGTCTTCCCTTGGGTCGCCCACGGGGGCAGAGGCTGTCTCATTCATCGTTGTCTTCTCAGGGTCTCCTGTGTGCCTGGCACTGAACAGGCACTTATGTGTGTTTGCCCAATGAAAGGGTGTTTGAGACTTCTGTGTTGCACAGTGCTTTATGCAAAGACACACTTGGTGTTTTTTTTTTTTAAAGAAACATTATGGTTAGGACTAAGGACGCATTCTCCCAAATGCAGAGACCCGAAATCTCCCCGGCAGAGTCCCACAGACAGAGGCCCGAGCCCAGTGCTCAGCCCTGCCTGCTCAGGTGGCGAGGAAGGGGACGAGGGGGGATGGCAGCCAGTGCGATGGAACAGGGGACGCGTGGCCTGCTGTGTTTTGTTTCCGACAGGGTTTGGGCAGAGCCACCCAAAGCACATTTTCAGTGAGAATCAGAGGTCGGAGGTTGAGCTACTGCAGGATATTTCCTGGGGAAAATAAGATGCAGATGGATTTCGAATCGTTGAATCGCTGCGCTCTGCACAGACTTGTCATTTATTTAGCTAATCCCCTCTGGTTGGACATTTTCTCCCTCATCTTATTTTTAACCCTGTGGTGTACATTCTGGAGCATAAATTTCGGGGTTCATCTCTGATTATCTCCTCTGGATACATTCCTGAAAGACAACATGTTGCACCCAGGGCCGGTGACATTGGCTGGGTCGGTCTGCCAGGCTACATGACTTTGGGCAAGCCTCATGGGCCTGCGTGAGCCACAGTCTTCTCATCCGTAGAATGGAGTTGATGGTCGAGGAAAGTAAATGAGAGGTTGTGTGTTCAAACGTTCGGCAAACCATAACGCCCGAGCCAGTCCTGGCGGCTGGCTGTCCATTGCGTCCTGCGCGTCCTTCGACTCAAGGCCACACTAGACTTTACTCATAGCTTTTGCGGCCACCAGGCCCGAGTCCCGTGCTCCTCCCTCGTGAACCAGTTGGGGCTGAGCAGGTGGCTCTCCAGCCATCTCACTTCTGTCTAAACCGGGCCTTGGCTTCTCTGCTCCCAGGGCCTGCAGGAGCGCCTTAGGGATTGGTCCACGGTGTCCTCGTGTCACCCTCCGTCCTCAATGGAGGAAGCGCATGGATGAAAGACACTGACATCTGTGGACAGGGAGGGATGTGAAGAGACTGACAGGAGTGTGGTGGAGAGAAGGGGGATGGGTGAGGGGTTTGGGGGAATCTGAAACCGCTTGAGCCACGCCTGAGTCTGCGTGAGGTTCTTCCTGTACCTCCATTAGAGTAGGGGCGAGCTCTGCGAGCCTGGGAGGGGTGGGGGGTGGGGCAGGGCATGGAGGAGTGAGGGCAGGCCCAGGCCAGTGGCTGCAGGGTGGGTGGGCGCCCCCTGGGCTCGCCCCTTCCTGAGTGGCCCTGAGTAGGAGCAGGGCCAGAGGCAGGCTCTGCAGAGGTCACACCATAGGGGGCCCAGGAAGTATGTTGGGGGGACTACAAAGACCACACGAGCCAGGATTTAAAGTTGGGAGATTTCCTCCAGGAAGCTGCAGACTTCTGGCATGAGAAGGAGAGGACCTGGGAGCAGAGAGGCAGTCCCATGCTGCTGCACAGTGGCGGCTGGTGGCTGGGACTGGGGAGCACTGCCCCCCCACCCTCAGTTTGGCACAGCCCCTGCCATCCACCTGCCCAGCCTGCCTTCCCTTTTCATGTTGCCTGCTGGGCCCCTGCGGGTGGCTGAGTCTGGAACCCCCTGAAGGGTGGTGTAACAAAAGGATGCTGTGGAGTCAAACCCAGCGCTGAAATCCTTACTTTCCCGTAACTGCTCACACGAGCAAGGCATGGGGATAATAGCAACGCCCACTCCAGAGGGATACTAAGTGGCGTGGATGGCAGAATGCGTGTGATGCTGCAGTCGGTGTCCCGGGCTGTTACCAACATGTTAAGGGCAGCTGTTTGCAAGAGAATCCCAAATCCATCGACAACGTCCGCTCCCCAGAAAGGATCTCTCCTTGATGGTTCGAGCTGTCACCACCTTTCAAAGCTTAGTGGCCGCTTGCCTCAGGTCCAGCTGCAACTCCAGCTAGGGAGTCTGGATGTCTCCCCTGAGAGGGTCACAGTGCTAGGGTCGTCGTGTGCCAACCCTGACACCTTTGGCACGCACTGATGATAACGGTGATGGCTTGTGTGCCCGACCCTGCTCGGATGCTGCGAGGTTGGCTGTGGGCTCCAGATGGGGCAGCCAAGGCACAGCGAAGTTCAGAAGCTTCACCAAGGTCACCCGACTGTCAGTGGCAGAGCTGGGCCCTGGGAGGCAGTGTGCAGTGCTGGAGCCGGCCCCACTCACCTCGAGGCCGTTCACCCTCGGCACACGTTCGGTCGTAGGCGCTCCTGCTTCCCTGAGCCTTCTGCCATCCACGTGGACCCACCAGTAAGAACATCTTGGTGGAACTGGGGGCTCTCGGGGTGTCCTGGAGGACACCCTTGGCCATGGCAGTGGAAAAGGGGCTGTCCCAAAGAGATCCGGGCAGCTGACGTCACTCGACCCTACCACATCCCCACCTGACCCACTGTTCACAGGGAGGAAGCATTTTCTGGCTCCTGTTCTGGAGGTGGTGGGTGGAGGGCAAATGCCTGTGACCTGCCCTAAAGTAGGCCTGGTCATTTGTTTGTATCAGTTTATTTATTTGAAAGGCAGAATGACAAGAGAGAGAGAGAGAAAATCTTCCATTTGCTGGTTCACTCCCCAAATAGGGATGGGCCAAGCTGAAGCCAGGAGCCGGGAACTCTATCCGGATTTCCCATGTGAATGGCACAGGCCCAAGCACTTGGGCCATCTTCTGTTGCTTTCCCAGGTGCATTAGCCGGGAGCTGGATCGCAAGTGGAGCAGCCGGGACTCGAACACTCACATAGGATGCTGGTAGCATCGCAGGCAGCGGCTTAACTTGTTGAGCTACAACACAGCCTGCAGGGTCTTTGTTGATCGTGTTGGGATGAATGCGTGTGCCTGCAGAGAATATTTAGAGAGAAGCTGGTGGCATCCGCAGTGGGCTTCCAGGAGTCAAGGCCATGGCCGACCAGCCCCTTCCAGCTGAGCTGCAGTGGGCGCGGCCTGCAAGGGCCTGCTGGGAACCTAGGTCTTTCCCAACTCTTCCCACTCTCAGAGCAGCCAGTTCCTGGGTCGTTTGGATGGCAGGTGCCAATGCTGTTGTGGGTCCCGTCTGGCCCTGGCCTGGGCCTGGCCTGGCTCTGAGGGAGGTTAGGTGAATGGTTCCTAGACTGCGGCCCCTTCCCTGTGGGAGCTTCTCATGAGAGGGTGCCTTGCAGACTTTTAGCTGGAGTTCTTCGAAGCCACTGGAGTCCCAGCTAGCAAGTGGGGATGACCCTGCCTTGCAGAGATGGCCACTTGAGCGGGTCAAGTGACCGATGAGCGTGCGATGCTGTTTATAGCAAACTGCTCAGTAATCCCGTTCTAATTCCCCCCTCCCTCCCCTCCTCCCATACCCCTGTGACGGGGGAAGCCAGGCCAGGTCCATGGAGAGTTCTGGAGTCCCCTGCACACAGGCTGGTCAGGCAGGAAGAGGGGGAGCCCCCATCCCTGGCCTTTCACCCCTGCCGGTGACTCCAGGTGGCAGCACCCTTGTAGGGAGGGAGGCCATTTGGAAAGGGAAGTGGCTTCCTCCAGCTTCCCAGACCGGAAGCAGGGGACAGCAAGGGCAGGAGGGAGCGGAAGTTCATGTGAACTGTCAGTGTGGGCTGGGGGCCCTTCCCTCCGGCCTCTCTGCCCTTCGGAGTGAGGAAGCATCTGTTGGGCGCTGCCATGGTCCCCTGCTGTCAGCAGCACCCCGGCCACTAGTGAGCAGCCATAAGTGTTGTCCCACTTCCCTCTGCCGCTGTGGCCACATCACTTAAGAGGCTGTGTCCTGTGGGCTCAGCTCCCGACCACGACGAGCATCCCAAGGACAGGAGGGCAGGAGTCGGGTCCTTCCCCCACTCCCCCGACCCAGACCTACCCCAGGAGACAGGGCTCCTGTCACACCCTACCTGCACAGACTGCAGCCCCCTGCCACGTGCGCGAGCTCTGTGTGGCCTTGGCGGATCAGCTGGCGGCCTTGGGGGGAAGAGGGTGGCACTTCCCAGGTGGGAGCCTGAGACCACCTCACAGGAGCTCCAAGGGGTGGGCCTTGTCCCTGGAGATCTGGTTCTTCTACCCAAGGAATTGTGTTCTGAACTGGGGTCCCGAGAGGACCCCCAGTCGGTGCCTCCCCTGGCCGCTTCCAGCCGCACTGACTTGTTGGAACCGAAGCTGCAGCACCTGGGCTTCACTGGCTGAAGGCTGAAAGACAGCCCGGGGCCTCGGCGCAGCCTGGCAGTTCCCAGGCACTGGGGGCACCTGCCTGACTCCTCCCCACTGCCCCTCCTTCCGCTTAGATCGTTCTGGGGAGATGAGCTATCGGGTTACCCAGGTACCTGTGCTGCTCAGGCGGAAGAAGGTTGAAGGAGCCCCCGAGGCCTCTATAAAGCAGCTGGGACCTGGAATATGGTGACAGCAAGACCTGGCCCCCTCATCCCTGGCCTGCTGCCGCTGACTGCTGCCCCGGCCAGGAAGCCGCTCAGAGGATGGGACACTGGGATGGGCGGCTTTGAGCCAGCGCTTGCACCAGAGCAAAACCCAAGCCCAAACGAACTTAACCCCAACGCAGGCATCTCGTTAGGCCTTGAAGTTAACAAATACTTAAAATTCAAAGCAGTCAATGAATCAACCTATGTTTTTCTAAAATTATTGGAGAAACATAAAATTGGAGCGTCAGCGTGAGTTCCAAATGAGGCGTGCTGTCTGTGCCAGGAGGGAGGCGCTGCTGGGAGCAGTCTCGGGAGGGAAAGAGGCCGCCCCTTCCCTAAGGTGTGGCTCCCCTGGGAGCTAACCCCGGGCGTCCGGTGGGCTGCAAGCCGGGCCTCCCCTCGTGACTCGAGCTCTTTCTCTGTCCTCAGATCCCCGTACCGAGTGTGCCTACTTTCCAGCCGACTACGCCCGTCCCTGAGCGCCTGGAAGCCGTGCAGCGCTACATCAGGGAGCTGCAGTATCCGCTCTGGTTCAGGGTCATGGCCGCTGGCCGGCTGGTGTGCTGGGTCCAAAGCCAGACAGGCCTGGAGAGGGATCCGCGGGGCCTCCTCCTTCCCCAGCTGCAGAGGCATCGTTCTGTGACATGGCTCTGTTCCCCGAAACGCTGGGAACCCAGCCTGTGTCCCCCCTGGGTCTCAGAGGAACATTGATGAGTGCTGGCCTGGCTCCAGCCTCCATCACCCGCTTCCTGGGATAAAGGGGCAGTACTGTCTCCTGAGCAGCTCGCTGTGGCAGGGGTAGGAGCCTAGCTCATCATCAGCCGCCAGCCCCAGCAGAGGCTCCCTTGGGGCTGTTGAAAACATGATTTTAAAGGCAGGGGGAACTGAAGAAGACAAAGGATGTTTATGCCCCAGAAGGTTAACTTTCGCTTTCTGGAATCTTCTCTTGGTTCTTGCCTTTGCTTCCCCCAGCAGGAGCTAGCTTGCCCAGTCTTTCCAGATTCTGCCCTGAGTCACTGCTGATCCTGCGCTCAGCCCCTCCAACCTCTGTGCTATATACCCCAGAGCCGAGCCGAGTCTCCTGGGGCCTCTCCCTCCAGTCCCCCTGGCTGCAGACGAAGCCAGAGGTGGGGGAAGCAGCACAAGTCTGAGGTCGGGAAAGGCCCTGCTGAGGTCCGAAAGGCTGGTCTGGCTGTCCCTTTGCCAGCGGGGAAAGCGTCCAGCAAAGGGAGGGACTTGGCTCAGGAGCCCCCAGCCATTAGCCAGGCAGGACACTGCCACAGCCCCAGGTGTCTCCTTTCTCGCAGCCAGATGGGAAATGAAGCAATGCAGAGTCCGAGCTGTCGCCAGCTGCGGCCTCTCTTCCAGCCCCAGGCGGGAGGGTGCAGGAGGCCGCCAGGGGGAGCAGGGGGCATCCTTGCCACGCCTGCCTCTCCCTCCGGGAGAAGCAGGCCTTGAGCAGCTTCCAGGGTGCCTGCAGAAGGCTCTTTGTGGGGTCCTTATGCAGCCTGCACCCCTGGGAGTGCTGGGGCCCCCGCGGGGAGAAGGGCTGCCTCTTCCAGAACAAGCCAGGAAGCCCTTAACCGGCACCCGCAGGTACAATCACACAGGGACACAGTTCTTTGAAATTAAGAAGAGCAGACCTCTGACAGGGTAAGTCCGGGAGACCCCAAGTCCCCTGCCCCCAGGCCGGGTTGGAGCCTGAGGTGCCTTTGAGTGGAAGCTCACGGGGCAGGCAGGGCTGCTCCGGGCATGCCAGCCTCCAGGGGGCAGGTGCCACTGGGGCTCTGGGGACACCAGCAGATGACCGGCCAGGGCTGGCTTGATGAGAAGGAAGCCCAACTCCATTCTGAGCCAGCAGGGGGAGGGGCAGCCCCGCCCCCACCCACTTGCCTTGGGGGTGCCAGAGGGTGGTCCGGAGTGGACTACAGCTGCATGGCCAGAGGACAGTGAGCAACGGATGCCACAGCCGGGGCTAGGCTGGGCCCCTAGGGTTTCAAAGTTAATGGGAATTGTCCATCTCGCTGCCCACATAATCTGTGTTTGCTTCCTGGTAAAATGTGCTTTAACCGGTTCATTAGCAAAATGACTTCCTTACCCCTGCTCCGGGCCCCATGGTGGAATCCAGGCTCCCTGACCCCAGAGCCTGGCTCTCGCTCTGCTGCAGCTGCAGTGTGTGAAGCCAGTGGCCAGGCTAAGTCTCACCCCAGGCCTTGAACAGCATTCAGTGCGGAGGGGGGAACCGAGCCTTGGGCACAGATGTTTGGAAGGGCCTGAATTCCAAGTTCAGGTGCAGATGGGGGGCTCACCAGGCAGCTCTCTGCCTGAGATCACACAGCCAGGCCTTGGGAGCAGGCGCAGGCGCAGCCAGTCTGGAATTCTTTGGAGAAGCCGTGGTTGGGTCAGGGGTGTCTGCCCTGCTCAGGAATGGAAGGAAAGAGTCCCTGCCTCTCCCCCGGGTCTTAGAGCTGGAGCCAGGAGTGGGAGGAGGCAGGCAAGGGCAGGAGGGGCCCTCTGTCCACCCCGACCGCCCCTTCCCACTTCAGAGGAGGGCGGCTGGGGGCTGGGAAGGCTCTGTGCAGCCAGTATTTCTAGTCCCCCTGCCCCCTCCACTCGACCCTCCCCCACCGGAAGGGGCTGGAGACAGGTGCTGTCCTCATTGCTCTGCGTCCCTTTCCCACAGGCTGATGGACCTGGCCAAGGAGATGACCAAAGAGGCTCTGCCAATCAAATGCCTGGAAGCTGTGATCCTGGGAATGTATCCTTCCTCTGGGGTGGCGCCCAGCCTCCCTGGGCTCTGCTTCCGGCCCTGGCAGGGGAGGGCCCAACGAGGGCCAGAGCTCTCCCAGCTGTTGCCTGGGCAGTCATCCCCCGGACCCTCCCCAAGGTGGAGGAGCCTGGGGGCCCAGGGCCCCACGCCCCAGGCTTGATGGGCAGCTGCCTTGAGTCATGTGGGCATAGCTGCCCTGTTCTCCAAGCCCTGAATCGGGGCACAGATCTCCCAAAGACTGATGTCCACTAGCCAGCCTGGGAGAAGCAGTCAGAATGCCCAAGTATTGGCATTTCCAGGGCATGCTGATTTGTGGGGACGACGCGTAGGATCCTGGGAGTAGAACTCTCTTAAAAAAAAATAACAACAACAAAAAAAACTCACAGACAGGGTTTCTCGGCCAGCCCCACCCAGAGGGCAGAAGTATGGGAGGCAGGGGGGCAGCCAAACCCCCAGCGGGTGCAGGGGGAGGGGAGGCAAGTTCTGCACCCTAAGTGGTCAGTGCCCGAGCCCAACCTTTTCTTTATTCACTTGTTTCATTACAAGATTTTTCAAGTTTTTGCAGACGGAGCAGTGTGGTCAACACCCACGCACCACTGCTCAGCTGCAGTAACTCCAGGCCAGTCCCTCTCTCCCCAGCCCTCACATGTTCCCTACCTGCTTTTAAACACTTTGCCTATCTCCCCTGAGGTCAGAGGAGCACAGATGAGGGCGGGGCCGGGAAGGGGAGAGGGTGCGAAACTGGTTTTTCCTTTGGAGGAACAGGACCCGCAGGGGTCCCCTCTTTCCCCACAGACAGACCTTGGGTTTATACAGTGAGACCACAGGTGCCCTCCTTCCACCCCACCCACCCCCGCCACCCAGAGGTGCCAAGAACCGAGTCCACGGTGGCCACAGTAGGCAGGCACATTCCTAAGAACCCGGCTGGCACTGCAGTTGATAGCTAGGATGGCCATGAGGCCCCTGAGAACTTTGTACCACGGCCAGTACACGGCCTCACATCCACTTCTTCAGGGAGTGTGTACCAACATGGAGGCTGCCCATCCCCCATCACAGGAGGGAAGCTGCTCCCAGTCCAGGCAAAATCGTGGGGTCCCAAGGCCTTCCAAGGATCAGCTGGTGGCTTACGAGCAGGAAGAGAGGAGGGGTGTCCATCTGGGTGAGGGGCCCCCAGAGCCCCCTGTGCCACTGCACGTGCACCGGGCCCCGTGCTGGTTCTTCCTGGCCCTCATCCCTGCTGCACTGGGAGCCACTGCAGGACAAGGCTGCGCACGTCTCATCTCTGTCCCTGGACGCTCGCAAGGAGCTGGGCTCAGTCAGCATCGGCGGAGTGGGTTTAGTGCTGGAGGGACGTGATGTAGGGGCTGAGGGCATAGACTCTGGGATCACGCTGACCGGTGCTGGAATCCTGGCTCTGCCACTTACACACTGTGTGACCCCACGCAGGCTCCCTAACACCTCGGAGCCCTCCCCTGAGAAAGTGGGTGATTAATGGGGTACGTGTGGCGGAGTGCTTGGTACATGGAGGGCTCAATGCATTGTGCGCATGGCAGAGCGGTCGGTGCACGGAGGGCTCAGTGTGCCGTGCGCAGCACCTGCTCCGTGCTGTATCCACACGTCCCTTTCTACACACCCATTCCAGAAGAGTTTACTGAGCAACTACTATGTGCTGGCTCTGCCCTGGAGAAGCCGCAAAGAACCTGACAGACAAGGTCCCCAGTCCAGCAAGTTTACATCCCAGTGGGGGAGACAAAGTAAACAGAAATAAGCAAAATACAGGTCGTGATCAGCTAACGAGCAGAGCAGACTTGCTTTAGAAAGGTAGGCAGGAGTGGGGATTAGGACGCCGGCTGGAGAGCGTGCGTCCTGTACTGGGAGCCTGGGTTTCAGTCCCAGGCCCTGGGAGGGAGCAGGCAATGGCTCCAGGAGCTGGGTTCTGCTACCCGCACAGGAGACCTGGGTTCAGTTCCTGGCTCCTGGCCTCAGTCAGGCCATTGTGGGCATTTGGGTGATTAACCAGAGGATGGGAACTCTGCCTCTCCAATTACAAGGAAGGAAGGGAGGCCGTGATGGCGCTGGCGGCCAGGCTTATGGACTGAGAGCAAGGGGGGAGGGGCCACGGGACAAGGCACTGGCGGGGGGGGGGGGCGGGGGGGCTGCAGAGGTGGAGCAGGCTGGGCTAGGGATGGGCAGCGAGACTGCCATGCTGGCCTCACGGGCCACAGCAATGCCCTGATCCTTTGTGAAGGGCAACAAGCGGGGCGGGGGGGAGGCGTGTGGACCAGACAGAGGGAAACCAGCGAGGGCCTGTGACGGGTGTGAGTGACAGGAGCAGGGAGGGTTGGGGAGCCGGCCAGGCCGAGGGGCTGCAGCCTCCCTCACCCCTTCTCCAGCCACTGCCGTCTAAGAGCACCTCACAAGGTTTGTGGGAAATGGAATGAAAAGAGAGGATTATTTTGACGCCAGATAGTTACCATCTGTGCCTATAGAGGCCTCCAAAAAGTTCTGCTTTGCAGCAAAATAAATTTACCTTCGGATTTCATGTTTTCCACGAACTTTGTGAAGAAGTCCCCGCTATTATTATTATTATTACGATGAGGAGGAGGAGGAGGAAAATGATTGGCCCAGCAGCTGGGAATGTTCTAGTAGTCCTGTTCCTAACAGAGATTCCGTTTATTAAGCACTTACTGTATGCTGGCCGGAAACCAGTGGGGAGGAGGAAGTCACGTGTCTGCACGGCTGCGCAGGGGCCATGGGCGCGCGTCCCCCGCGGGTGGGGCCCCCACGCCTCGCTGGGCTCTTTCCTTAGCTGCGGTGCCCGGCAGTTACCTCACCAACAGCATGCCCGCCCTGGAGCGCTTCCCCATCAGCTTCAAGACCTACTTCTCAGGGAACTACTTCCGCCACATCGTGCTGGGGGTGAACTTCGGGGGCCGCTACGGGGCGCTGGGCATGAGCCGGCGCGAGGACCTGATGTACAAGCCGCCGGCCTTCCGCACGCTCAGCGAGCTCGTGCTGGACTACGAGGCCGCCTACAGCCGCTGCTGGCACGTGCTGCGCAAGGTCAAGCTGGGCCAGTGCGTGTCCCACGACCCGCACAGTGTGGAGCGCATCGACTGGAAGCACTCGGTCCTGGACGTGGACAAGCTGGGGCGCGATGACTTCCGCAAGGAGCTGGAGCGCCACGCGCGCGACATGCGGCTCAAGGTCAGCGCGGGGGAGGAGGGGTCCCCGCGGACGGGAGGTGGAGCCTGGGCAGGGGCGAGTTTGCAGAGAGGTGGCCGCTGGGGTGGGCAGACCGCGACGGCTCCAGGACCAGGGTTTGCTTGGTGGCTGGTGGCGGGTGTGTGTGTGTATGTGTGTGTGTGTGTGTGTGTGTGTGTGAGATCCTGGGAGGTGGGGAGGGCCTTAGGAGTGAAGACCTGCTGGTGAGCACCTCCGTAGCGCCCCCTATGGGTCCTGACTTGGGCCCCCAGCCCCCTGCATCCAGTGAAGGACTAGGAGGAAGTCAGAAGAAACACAATGAGGGCGGTCACTTCCTCTCCCTCCCCCCACCAGCGATGAGCAGGGTCTTTGGGGAGCTAGAAGGGGGCTGGGCTGTTTGGACTAGAACAGGCGACCTAGCACTCGTGCGTATCCAGCTGTGCCTCCGCTGGCCACCTGGGCAAGTTCCTGTCCACTGCTTCCTCCCCACAGTCCCGGGAGCCACTTGGATGGGGACAGGAAGTCAGAAACTTGCTCACTGGTGCTGAGAGGCGGATGGGCCGGACCTCGGCCTCGGCTGGGAATGCAGGCTTGCCGAAGATGCCTGCAGGCAGCCGCCCTTGCCCTGCCAGGCGGGAGGCCGGGAGCCTGCAGGGTGCCGGTGCCTTCTCCCAGGGCACACATGGGCTCAGTGGACCCTGCATCAGGGAGGGGGCTGCTCTTCTCTGCTGCTCCTGGGCTGCCCGCCCCCGCCCCTGGCCTGCCTCTGGGCAGCCCAGCCCCCAGCCCTGGCCGCTCATGGTATGACGTGTCTTCAAGGCCGCAGGTTGGGTCTGGAGCTAGAGCTGGAAGTTCCCTGCCGGGTAGCACTGATCCCCAACCAGCCCAGCACTGAGCACTCCCCCTGTTACTTGCCCCTCTCCTGTACCCGACGTGCACCCCAGGCTTTTGGAAGCTCAAGCTGTGCTGCACTAAGGATGATTCATTGGTTTTTGTCATTTTCCTTAAGGTTTATATTTGAAAGGCGGCGTGACCGAGAGAAAGGGAGAGTCAGAGAGACCCTCTGCTGGTTTGCTCCTCTAAGTGGTCACAATGGCCAAGGCTGGACCAGGCTGAGGCCAGGAGCCTGGAGCTCCATCCAGGTCTCCCATGGACTTGGTCATCTTCTGCTGACCTTCCAAGCCCATTAGCAGGAAGCTGGATTGGAAGCAGGGACACGAATGGGCACTCTGATCTGGGGTGCCAACGCCACAAGTGGCGGTTTAACCTGTGCACCATAACAGCGGCCTCTGATCGTTTTTTCTTAGCGACAAAGCTACCAGTCTGACTCCTGATTGGCTTGGGATAATCAGTGCCACTTTTGGGGTTGATAAGGCCCCAGACCTGGGCTACCTCCCCAATGCCATGTTCAGCGGGCATGGCTGAATGGGCTTCTCTTATCAGCCCAGCCACAGCCCCTACTTCCTGGCTACCTGCGGGGGTCCACAGGGACAGGACAGCCTTGCTGAGCACCTCCTGCCCTGGTCGCGGGGGTGCCTGGGAAGGGGGCTTGGACAGCCCCCAGAGCAGGGCAGGACCTTGCCAGAGGCTTCCCAGGTGCCTGTGCAGGGCAGGTTGGGCCCTGGAGCAGCCTGGAGTGATGCTTTACTTCTCTCCCACCCCCACCTAGATTGGCAAAGGGACAGGCCCTCCCTCCCCCACCAAGGACCGGAAGAAGGACGTTTCCTCCCCACAGCGGAGCCAGTCCAGCCCCCACCGCCGGAACAGCCGCAGCGAGAGACGGTGAGAGACGGGATGGCCCCTGCATGCGGCCCAGGGAGGCTCTTTCCTTCCCTCTCCTTGTCTCCATCTTTTCCTCTCCCTCCCTTGTCCTCTCCCCTGTCCTCTTTCTGTTCTGCTCCTGCCCTAGGGCAGTGATGTGGGATGGTCGGGGTGGGTGTTTGTGTGCTGAGCGAGGCAGCCCATCTTCCACCAAAGACTCCACCCAGAAGAGCCAGGCAGGCAGCAGAGTGGGCTGTACGGGAGGGAAGGGGTCCCTGGAAGGAACTTCCCACCAGAGGCTGTGCGCATTGGGTGCTGGCTGTGTGCAGCCTTGGTAGATGGCTTCAAACGTGACGTTGAGTCTGTGGTTTGTGTCTCTATCTAGATGGAAAAATAATAATAATAATAATAATAACCAGGCCTCCTCCTGTGACTTTGTCTCCTACGATATGAGGCTGGCTCTTGCTTTAAATGCAGTTGTCATCCAGGAGCCACCTCTCTGCTGTGAGGCCTCTGGCTGGCTTTGATCTAGGCTTCTGCTTCTATAGGGATTTATTCTGCAGGCCGTTCCCCACCAGCTGCCTCCAGGGGAGCCAACCCCCAGAGGAGAGCGAGCATCTGTAAAAGTGAGCAGGACCACGCTCAGGAGGGCGCGTGCAGGCCAGCGTTCCAGAAACGCATCTGCCCGCCACTCTGCTGCCCCGGCAGGGCCCCTGGGGAACAGAGCTGAGAGCCACAACCTCCCTGGGCGGCCACTCACTCGCCCTGCTCTCTTCTCCTCCTCCCTCAGACCCTCGGGTGAGAAGAAGCCTTCGGAGCCCAAAGCCATGCCAGACCTCAACGGGTACCAGATCCGGGTGTGAGGCAGGCGCCAGTGACCCGGGGCCTCCCGCCCACTTCTGGGGACCAGGATCCACCTGCTGGAACCAGCATCGCTCACGGCGAAGAAGGAGCTTGTGATGGGGCAAGAAGAGTGCGCTCCAGCTCAGTGCCCCAAGACCACCCCAACTAAGCTGAGACCCCTAACTTTGGGCAGAGAGGCAGTTAGTACTTGATTTGGCGTTTTTAGCTCTGCAGCTGAAGCTAAAGGTATTTGGGGAAAATGAATCAAGTGGGGTCTGCTGATGGCTGCAGGGCTGGCAGGTAGGAGCTCCAAGTGCCATGCGCCGGCTGAGGCAGGGTTGCCGGTTCTGCTGGTGACGCGCCCTGGCGTCTTGTCCTATCTGTGGGGTGTGGTGGGGAGCGGGAGGGTGGGGGGATGCGTTTCTCCGGTTCTGCCTGCACTGGCAGAATCTTGACCCAGGGAACGGGAAGCAGGGTAGGCACCATCCTTGAGAAAAGTCCACATGGCCCTCAGTCCGGAGCTCGGCCCCCGTGACTTCTGCGCCCAGAGTGGGATCCTGTGGCCTGGAGACCCTCAGGCCCTGGTGCAGAGTGGCCTGGGGCTGGACTGCAGGGGAGCAGGAAAGAACCATGGGTCCAGGGTGCTCATGTCCCCAACTGGGTCCGCGTGCTCAGCCTTTTGCTGCAGGCCGGGGGCCTCCCTATTGAGGGTCTTAGCTGTGCACTGGGTTCTGCGTGACCGTGGGGATGCAGCAGACCAGGAGCGGTGGCTGGACACGGGGTGACTGCCTGGGACCCTCAAGGCCTGGGTCCTTCCCCATGGCTCAGCCCTTGCCGGGGGAATCAAGAGCAGCCAGGGACGGCTGTGGCCCCGGCCGGCCCCCCTCCTCCGACAGCCCCTGTAGGCTGGGGGTCCCAGTGATGGCCGGGCCTGCCGTTCGGGCCCGTTCTCCAGGCCCCGGCAGGGAGGGATCTAGGCGGCTGGAGCTGTCTGCAGGCTCTGACCAGACCCCAGACAGCTGGCACGGAGGTGAGACACGTGGGGAGGGGTCCGCAGGGCCGGGGAAAGGCTCTGCAGGCTCAGGCGTGGAGGTGTAGGGCCAGGGCGCCGTGTGTCCATGCAGGGGGGCCAGGGCCCAAGAATTGGGCATGTAAGTGACAAAGGGGTATGGGGAGAGTTTGGAATCAGGCTGCTTGGGGAGCAGAGTGTCCCCTACAGCAGAGATAGGCAGCTACTTTGTCAGGAAGCTGAAGAGGGTTCGGGTTATGGCCGGGTGGCCAGGTGAGCTTATCATTAAGGTTTTTGACTGAGAGGTTGGGTCAGCCAGGAGCAGCTGCCCAGGAGGCCCCGTAAGGCAGGCGGCAGCTGGGGGCCTGGATCAGGAGGAGTTGTGTGCTCCAGGGGAGGGCTGCAGGGCGGGGTGGGGACTGGCAGCGTCTAGGGCTCTCCCCATTAAAGGGGCAGCCGCTGCTCATCTGTTCTCCCACGTCAGGCCCTGCGTGGAAAGAGTAATTCCTCAGAGGCCAGAAGTCTGGACTTCTATGAGAAATCTGCTTTTTTAAAGGTTGGCAATCAGTTCATAACGTTAACAAACCCAATACAGAGGAAAGAGAAGGCATTTGTGAACGCTGGAGCAGAGCCAGTTGGGCAGGGGGAAGTCTGCTGAGGGCTTTGAGGTGGGAAGCCTGAAAGGTTCTCAGCCTGGCAGAGAGGGAGAGGTGGGCCTGAGACTCCTCCCACAGCGGGCAGCGGCCTGTGTCCGCCTCCTGTGTCCCAGCAGGCCGGAGACAAACAGGACCACCTGAGTCACCACTGGGTCGCCAGAGCAGGTGCACTGGGATGGAAACGGGGCAGCCTTCCCCTGCCCGGGAGATGGACGGTGCCTCTGAGCAAAACCGGAAGAGGCGGAGCCAGGGCTGCCTTTGCTGCGCAGAGCCTGCCGGGGAGATGCCCCAAGGCTGGCAGCTCTTCAGTCCGGCAGCTCTGCGCCCAGATCCGGGCCCGCTGCTCCCAGAAGACCCTAGGAGCCCAGCTGGCCAGTCCCTTGCCTGGACACACTCCTCCTGGGGTTGGTGGGCCTGGCCCCTCCCCTAAGCCACACCAATCAGAGGGGCGTGGTCAGGGATCCCGAGTCAGCCTTCAGCGGGCAGGGAGGGTGGTCCCATGTTGCTCCCTTGGGAGGCCTGAGGCTGCACACGCTGCCCTCTGGGTGTGGGTGTCACTCGCCATCAGGGCGCTGGGAGCCGGAGCCTGCTTCAGGAGGGTCCAGGACCCTGAGGATTGCGCTGGACCACAGGGCCTGTCCTGCAGAACCCTGGGGGGCAAAGGAAGCAGAACGGAGCCCTGACCCACGGTCCGCCCCTCCCTGGCTGGCAGCCCCCTGGCACTCCCCTCCCAAGCCGAGACCTCGCCTAGGGCGACCACCACAGGCCGCAGCGGTGCTTCTTACTTTCTGTTGAACAGTCTCTCCTATGTAGCGGCCCCCCCTCCCCGCTGGGCGTGTTTACACAGGCTCTGCTCCCCGGGGCTGGCCTGGCTGCCGGGGTTCTGGGGAGGCAGAGACAGGGACTTCGGGGCCTTAGTCACCGTCCATGGCGTCACTTCATCTCACTCCCCAGGAGGGACGGGGCCTGGCTGCTGGGGAGGGAGCCCAGCTCCTATGCCCTCTGCAGGTGGGAGCTGCTGGCTGAGGAGGGGGCAAGGTGAGGTCAGCCCGAGCCGCCTGGGGAAGGGGGGCCGGGGTCAGCATTAGGAAGCTGTCCACCTGCCTGCCAGTCCTCCCCCTCTGCAGCCTCCCCACGTCCCCACACTCCCCTCCCCCATCATGCCCGCCACCACCATCCCTCCCTGGCTGCAGCCAAGGGCACAGCAGGCACAAAGCCGGGGCTGGGGTTTGAGGAGTAGAGAGAACCCAGGAGTTGACCACATCTGGTTTCCGGCCCTTCCTGGCACTCCCATCCTGCCCCTTCCAGCTTGGACTTGACTTCCCCGCTCTGGGGTTAGATGGGAAACCGGGCTGGCAGAGGGCCCAGGGGCACCTGTGCCAGTGTGCACACCTGTTCTTCCTGCCTGCAGCCATCTCCTGGCTGGGCCACAGCACCACGCTCTGCCCTGAGCCCCTGGCCTTGTGGACGGTGTGAAGGCAGGAACAGTGCTCTGCGGGGGGTGCCCCTGCCAGGTACTACAGCTTCCCGCCAGCTTCCCCCACCCCAGGGCTGCGTGGTGCTAGCCGGGGGTGTGTCAGTGTCGGCCCTCTTGCCCCAGCCTGGTGCTCTGAGTCCCAGGTTCCGGAGGGAAGCAGCCCGGGTTGGTGACGGAGTACCACCCCTCCCCCAGGCCTTGTGTTTGGCTGCCGTGTTATACTTGACATTGTACTTCCTGTGCTCATATCAGTATTGCCCCTCCCTTTCTCCCTGACACTTCGTCTCATTCCTGTTCTCACTTCTGCCCTGAAATGAATAAAGTCTCCCAGCTCCGATGTGTGGGCTGGGCTGGCGTCACCACACCCCGGCTGCTGCGTCTCCTTTTCCTTGGGAGCTGGGGCCCTGTCCGCGCATCCCCACAGTGGTGCGGGGAGCCTGAAGCCAGGGACCAGGATACTCCCACCCCTGCCTCTGGGGTCCCAGACTTTCATCCTCAGCCAGCCGAAGCCACTGGCTTCTTGTGAACCCTAATCCGGGAGTGGATCCTTGCTTCTCCCTCACACGCTGCGCCGGGGCCCCAGAGCCTGCGCCCAGCGTGCATTCCAGAGCCCTGCTCTTCCTGTCCCCATCCACAGCGGCCCATGGGGACGGGGAGCAAGGGGAGGGCTCTCCTGGGAGATGACCTTATTTCAGGGAACCATGGCAACAGGGGTCTGGAGTCCCTCCTCACAGCCGCCAGCCCGGAGCGCACCCAGTGGTGAAAGTCACAGCTTCGGGGGACACCCCTGGGTCTGCCAGCCTCCCCCACCCCTCCGCTGCCCCTCTGGCTCTGGCCCTCTTCCCACACTTGAACACAAGCCCAAACCCTTGAAGGCGGACTGGCACAGAAAATACCTTTCAGATTCCCAAGGAGTTTTCAGACCTAAGTCTCCCTCCTCACATCTCTGTTCTTTCATTCAGCCCAAAGTAAAACCCCAGACTTAAGAAATAAGACGGGAGGTCTCCCCCCAGCCAGACCTCACGACGTGCTAGCAAGGCTCCCGAGGAGGCCTGGCAGCTGGGGAGACGAGGTGTTGGCTTCTGTCCCACCCACAGGGCCAGTTTTGCTACAGGCTTAGTGGACTCCAGCTACAGCAATGCCCAAAAGAGCCTTTCGGTAAAGGTGACCAGAATCATGATTTCACAAAGGCAGTGTCGGTGCACTGCAGTGGGAGGACAAGGGCCTGGTGTGCAGGCCTCCCGGAGACCGCTCCCACACAGGTCGTGTCCGCAGAGACCCCTGGGGGACCCTCAGGGGGAGGCAGCTGGCTCACAGCAGGTGCAGCCGATTTAGGCATGTGTCTAATCAGCGTGGCCCTCTGGCTGCAGGTGGCACCTTTCAGAGCCCTGGAGGTGAAGAGGTTGGAGCTCTGCCACCCCTCTCTGTCAGGGTCCGGCATTCCGACTGCTACCGTGGAGGGCAGTGCTGGAAGGAGGTGGGGGTCTCGGCCAGGCCCAGGCTGCCTGGCCACCCTTAGTGCTTGCCAGTGGGAGTGAAGGGAGCCCAACTGGGGCCTGGCAGGTGGTAGCCAGGTGCCACCCCAGTCATCTGGAGGTCAGCCCATATGGCAGTTTGCACACAGTCTGTCTCGGACCCCTGGCCAGAAAGGACTGGGTCTTGGGAAACACAAAACCTCAGGATTTCAGTGCAGCGACTCTGCTGTGTTCACAGCTGGCCAAGGGCCCAGGCCTTACTCGGGGTGACGGGAACCGAGGGGCTGGGCAGAAGGGCGGGGTTCCCTTCCAGTCAGCCAACTCAGCTCTCCTGGGCCTGGTGGAAATGCACTCTGCCGGGCCCTCATCTGGGTGGCTCTTGCCTGGGACGGGTTCCTGCCGCACGTTTGTTTAGAAGAGAGAGGAAAGGAGCAGGGGGGGTGCACCCAGGTGTTGGCAGCCAGGGGAGGGCAGCACCCCCTGGTGGAAACCACGCTGTGTGTTCACTGCGTACCCAATCCTGCAGGGAAGAGCTACCCCAGGCCAGGAGAGGTCTCCAGCTAAAAGCCTTCTCTGCCCGTCCTGGGCCCCTATCCCACATGGGTGACCACCACACAAGGTAACGGCCTCTCTCCCAGAGAGAATCTGTTCCAAGGAGCTTGGGGTGACAATAAGGCAAAGGGATCCCAGTGTACACGCTGGGAACTTCTGTGTCTTCAGCTGTAGAGGTGCCATCTGAACACACCTGAACCCCGCCTCGAAGTGCTGTTGTCTCAGTCACGTGGGGGCACTGTGTGCACTGCTAACAAAAGTGTTGTCCAGGGGCCGGCGCTGTGGCATAGCAGGTAAAGCCTCCACCTGCAGTGCCGGCATTCTATAAGGGCGCCGGTTCAAGCCCGGCCTGCTCCACTTCTGATCCAGCTCTCTGCTATGGCCTGGGAAAGCAGAGAATGGCCCAAGCCCTTGGGCCCTGCACCCATGTGGGAGACCTGGAAGAAGCTCCTGGCTTCGGATTGGCACAGCTCCAGCCGCTGCAGCCATCTGGGGAGTGAACCAACAGATGGAAGGTATCTCTCTCTCTCTCTGCCTTTCTAATGAATAAATCAATCTTAAAAAGTGCTGTGCAAAGCTAAGTGACGGAGGCGATGAGGGGGCCCAGGGAGAGGACTGTGGGGCCACACCTCCAAGCCTAGAGCCTGCTTCCCCCCACTCGAGTTTGTACTGGAGTGTAGTTCTGCTCTAAGAACGTACTGAGCTCCTATCGGCATCACCACCGGGTGAGCACCAGCCTTTGTTAAAGTGGTGCCAAGGTCACGCCGCTCCTGCCGTGGCCCTACCCTCCATTCACAGTGCTCTCTCTCCGGACCCTCGCGGCAGCACTGCAGAGCTGAGATCAGCACTCACGCTCTCCAGAAGAGCAAGCCGCGGCCTCTCTGGCTAGCCCGCAGTTGAGCCGGGGTGCCTGACCCCAGGGCCGACGCTGACCGGAGCTGGCACACACTGCCTCCCAGGTGGCGGCTGTGTCCCCCGCGAGCTCCTGGCACTCGGATCTGCTAGGGAGCTGACCGAGGACACTGCTGATTCAGTTCGCAGATGCCTGAGAGCAAGGACGATGTTAATTAATTTAGCTACTGAGGATTCCAAGTAGGGTCGCCAGGTAGGCCTTCAAGCTTTGGAAGGCGTCCCAGCTCGCAGCCCGGTCGTCCAGCCTGGCCAGGGAGAACCGCACACCCTCAGCTCCTCCCAGCGGTGTCTGGAATTCTTAGCGTCCTTTCCTTGCCAAAGCCCGGAGGAAGACTAGGATCTGAATCCTGCTCACAAGTGGAAGTGACCATGACTTTCACTTCCATCCCGCCAGGGAATGTGCACTGAACACACCGTGGCTGACCTTCCTACAGTCCCCAGCCAACCAGGCCGAGATGACCGGTCGGGTTCCCAAGCCCGGGCCCTTCACCTCATCTGTGGACCCCAGCTCAGGGAGCGCTACGTAACTCTGATTGAGTGTGGAACCTGGGAAGGTGGCGCCCCACACCTGGTGTCAGGGCTCCTGAGGGTGTGTGGGCCTGGCAGGGCTTGCGGCACGGGATGCTGGAGAGAGACCCAGGAACCAGCAGCGCCAGGCCCAGGAAGGAAGGGAGATGTCTCCAGCGACAGATGGTCATGGCTCAGCACCAGCTCCCGAATATAAGAGGGATGATCAGAAATAGACTCTCTGCGAGAGGCACCGCCCCACGCCTCCTGCAGCCGCTGTGCTTCCATGGGGAGGCTCACCTTACCCGCTTCCCATCACTGTCACTGTGCAGGGGGAGGCGCGGGGCGGTGCCACAGCCGCAGTGAAAGGCAGCTCAAAGAGCCATTCTCCTCTCAGCTGGTGGGGATGGAAGAGGGAGCTGCCTGCCCAGCCCACCTCATCTCAGAGTGGTGGAGATGGGGGTCACAGCAAATCGCTCAGGTCCAAGCGTGGGTCTGGATCCTACCCACCTCACTCTGCCAGCCCTGTTCAGAGACCCCCCTCGGCCTCCATAATGACCAACAGTAGGGGCAAAAAGGCAAACCTTTATTTGGAAAAAGAGAGCTTAAATGACCATTGAAAACCCCTATTTCATTTCCAAAACAAAACAAGCAAACTAAAGCACATCTCAGCTCCTGTCCTCCGCCACCATTAGCCGTTTCCAGGCTGTCTCTCCTGAGCTGGGCCCCCGTCCTAAGAAGCAAGAGGCACCATCTGGAGGCCGCTTCAGGAGGTGCTGGGGACAGAGTGAAGGGGGCGCTGTGGACAGACAGGCCTGGGGCTCAGACAGGCACATGCCTACTCCCTAGGAAACAAAACTGAAAGATACACATACATAGAAAAATCAATTCCCTGGAAAAACAAACTCCCCAGAACCAAGGCATGGAAATCTCAGAACCGCGAATGTAACAGAATTCAAGCCGGGTCTTTGGCTTTCAAAGAAAGGAACGCACGTTAACTTCCGGCGTGCTGCCCCTGACTCGGGCCCTTGGCCATTCTCTTCAGTCCATTGCAGAGGCCGGGCTGGCAGCTGTAAGAGCAAGCGGGGCCCACGGCGAGGCTGGGTCAGGGGTGTGAGGAGGGGCAAGTAGGGAGCACCCCTGGGTCAGGGGAGTGAACGCAGCAGCAGCACCGAGCAGCCGAGGCCTGCTGGACTGAGCAGCCCTCGAGGTCCTGGTTCCACCCCAGGCCACCCTTCCGCTGAGCCAGCTGAGCCTCAGCTAAAGCAGGCTCCGCTGGAGAAAGTGGACGTGAATGGCAGGAGGCAGCGCAGAGTGGCGGGAGGAGGGGGCGGGCACCAGGCCCCGGTGTGCAGGGGAAGCACCACAGCCCTGGCAGAGTGCAGCAGGGCCGAGCTGCCCTTCCCCTCCTGGGACTCCCGCCCCATCCGCTCTGCAGGCCGTGGTGAGACAAGTGTCCCAGGGTTCTTCCTCCTCATCCTCAAAGAGTGGACACCTCAGGCACTGCCTCGGCCCACCCAACTCCACACGGGGGTTCCACTTCCGCCTCCCTCAGGGCCGCCTGGGAAAGGGCCTCGCCCTGGAGAAGTCATGCCAGCTCCGTGCGGAGTTGTGAGCAGGTGCATCCCTGAACGCGCTGCTCCAAGCCCTGGGGCCCTCCTTCCTAGAGCCCAGACGAGCCTGGCCTGGCTGGCAGGACACACGCCTCACAGAGCCCAGGAGGAGAGGAAGAAGGGCCCCGGTCCTGGCCCCTGTGACACGCTCTCATCCTGCCCCCAGGCTGTGGCCCTGGCACAGAAAGTGGGCCAGGCACAGGCAAGAAGAGCCGTGCGGGCGGCCCCCTGCCCCAAGAGTACAGACATGTGACACATGCAGCAGCTCGCGCACGCACGCCTGCCAAGAGGCTGGGCCGGGGGTCGCGGAGGCAGGGAGCAGGTCGGGTCAGGAGGAGCGCCCGAGAAACAGCCTGAAAGCAAATAACCAGTGAGATCTAGAACTCCCGCAACCCTGGTAATTAACAATCAAGGCAGAGTTGCTGGATACATGGAAGGAAGGGGCCCCCTCTGCCTCTCCGGGGCCACTCACTGAGTGTGCGGCACAGGATCAGGAAGAGGCTGGGGGCAGGGACCACGGGCAGAGCGTAGGCAGGCCCGGAGAGAACCTAACGGTGGGAAGAAGGGACCAGCAGGGGAGGGCAGGGGACATGAGTTTCTTGGCTCTAAGTTTCCAGAAGCAGGGGTATTTCCAGTCTCTGATCCACTGAGCTCTTCTGGAAGAGACGCTCTCTTCCCCTGGGAGCCCATCAGGGGGCGGTGACTTCCATCCCGAAGCTGGCTAGCAGGCAGAGGTGGTCAGAGGAGCAGAAGGGGTTGGGCAAGCCGTTGGCAGCCCACAGGATCTCTTCCGAGAGCAGGGAGAGGCGGCCCAGCAGCTTGAGAGTCCCATCTCGATACAGCCTGGGGTCTGGGGGGGCACAAACCAGAAGCTAGACACGGGGCGCAGGGCGGCAGGCGGCGCCTCCGGGCAACCACGCTCTGTGCAGGCTGTGCCCTTGGCGGCCCACCCTCCCTCCTGCCTCCTGTGCCCTCTGGCTCTCAGAGATGCCCGGGCTGACATCAATGACTGGAACAGGCAGGTTCAGAGCATGGGCACACAGGAGCACATGCCCAGCCCAGCACCCAGGACCCAGTGGAGATCCAGGTGGTCTATATCAAACCTGAGTTTTAAGCACGGGCAACCAACGCGGACACTTCAGAAACCTTTAAACAGAGGCAAGGAGGGAGCTGGGGCGCGGGGGGTGGGGGTATGGGACTCCAACACAGCCTCGTCCCTCACTAACTGGCCGCCACTGAAAAAGCGCGGCCACCTCCCAGTGCTCTCTTTACACCTGAACCAGGGGTGGAGAGTGGCTGTCCTACACCCTCTCCCTGCTGCTCCAGGAAGCAAAGACACAAGGCAGGCAGCTGGCCTGTGGGGAGAAAGGCAAGCATGCCCAGTGCCAGGCTGCTGGGAAACTGCCCCTTGGCTGCCTGGGCCTCCAGAAAGCCCTACAGGCCACGGGTGCCCACCCTCCCCTCCTCATCTTCTGGGACCCCAGCCCCCGCTGCACTCACCAGTTCTGTTCCCACTCTCGTAGGGCTCCGCCGAGAAGAAGATGTAGTCCACTGTTGTCCCCAGGCCCAAGGGCATGGTGGTGACCTCTGGGCTGCCGTGCTGGGGCAGGAAATGGGTGTACACTGAGGTCAGGTGGAGGCAGTGCTGGATGGTGCCTGCGGTCCTGGGGGGCGGGAAGGGGAGCCGCAGTCAGCTGAAACCATTGTCTTCCCCAGGTCACTTGCCCCAGGGGTTTATTGCATCTTTTTTAAGGGAAGATCCCAAATGAGGCGACCCTAGCAAATTCCCTCCCATGCTGATAAAAGGCTGGCAACTTTAGCTGGAATTAGCCTAAAAACAGATAGGCTGAGACCCCCTGACACTCCTCACTTCTACCATCTCGTACACCTGATGTGCCCTAGCCACGGGCCAGCAAGCCTGCTGTGAGGCTCTACCCCCAGGGAAAGGTGGCACACACGGCCTAGCAAGTATTAGAAAGACGCGGCTCAGCACAAAGTGCTCCTGCAGATCTGTCTCAGGATAGCCAATGGGACTCTTTCATCACAGGACAGCCAATCAGACTCTCTCACTTATCTCCAGACAACCAATGGGAATCGCTCTCTCTCGTCCCCAGACACCGAGGGGAACTGCTCTCTCACACCAAGGCAGGGGCGGAGGTAGGGTTACCTGGGGAAGACAGGCTCAAGGTCAGATGTGTCTTCCTCAAGGACAGACTCGGCCCAGTCAGCAGGTCGCTCTGCAGAGGACCAGAGAGAAGAAGGTCTTATCACCATCGACGGTGAAGCAGGTCAGAACCGCACCCTGCAGTTCCTCTCGGATCCTTGACTTGCTCCAGAAGGATCCAGAAGGGGAAAGGGAGAGACACAGGGGCGCCAACAGGAAGAAAACAATGAAAACAATGAGGTCAGGAACCTCCCCAGGGCGGCCATCAAGGCTTCTCACCTAGACATGTCTCCCTTGGCTCAGCCCCTGCTTTGTAATTCAATTAATTAGTTAATTAATTAAAAAAAAATTTTTTTTTTTTTTAGGGACTAGGTCAGACAGCTACATAGTATAAAATCAAAATGTAGAAAAAAATATCAGTGAAGTTTCGCTCCTGTTCAGTTCTCCTCCCCAGAGGCATCAGTGCTATCAAACTCCTGGCGCATTCCTCTAGAGATCTTCCATCACAGGCCAGCCATGGTGCGTCTGTAAGTACCCATGAATGCATGTGCACACACACAGCACATGTATGTACCCCACACACACATAAAGGTTACCAACCTAAGGAGAGAAGAGAGGACACACTTGACATCATTAGGGTAACAAGAATCAACTTGGCAGCCCCTTAGAAGAAAAAATACTCAATAACATCAGGAGTGAAAGCAGGGCCTTAGTTACAAACCATATAGAAGTCAAAAAACTCTACATGAATACTGTAAACAACCAAAAATTAGATAACTTAGGTAAAATGGACAAATTTCTGGAAAAACACAAACAAGGAAACTAACTTAAGAAGAAACAGGAGATCTGAGCAGGCTTTCAGCAGGAGACTGAGTTAGAAATTTAAAAGCTTCCCACAAAGAACAAACCCAGGCACAGATGGCTTCACTGGTGAATTCTACCAAGCCCCTGCAAGAGAACGGGTGCAAATCCTTCACAAACACTTCCCACAGCAGGAGACGCATCCCAACTCACTCTACAAAGTCAGTGTTACTCTGATACCAAATCAGACAAAAACATCACCAAGGAAACCATAGATCAGGGGTCAGTGCTACGGCCTAGTGGTAAGGCTGCCGCCTGAGGCGCCAACATCTCCTATGGGTGCTGATTCAATTCCTGGCTGCTCCACTTCTGATCCAGCTCCCTGCTAATGCGCCTGGGAAAGCAGTGGCCCAAGTGCTTGGATGCCAGCACCCATGTGAGAGACTGGGAAGCAGCTCCTGGCTCCTGGTTCTGGTCTGGCCCAGCTCCGGCCATTGCAGCCCTTTCAAGAGTAAAGATTTCTCTGTATGAGGCCGGTGCTGTGGCATAGTAGATTAAGTCTCTGCCTATGGTGCCAGCATCCCACATGGGCCCCGGTTCGAGTCTCAGCTGCTCCACTTCCAATCCGGCTCCCAGTTAATGGTCTGGAAAAACAGTAGAGAATGGCCCAAGTCCTTGGGCCCCTGAACCCATGTGGGAGACTCAGAAGAAGCTCCCGTCTCCCGACTTCAAATTGGCCCAGTTCCACCCATTGCGGCCATTTGCAAAGTGAACCAGTGATGAAAGATCTCGCAGTCTCTGTCTCTCTCTCCCTCTGTAACTCTACTTTTTGCATAAAATAAATTACAAAAAAGATTGCTCTGTCTCTCCCCCCTCTCTCAGTGTAACTCTGCCTTTCAAAGAAAGAAGAAAAACTACAGATCAATGTCCTTTATGAATACAGATGCAGAAGTTCTCAACAAAATGCTAACAAACCAAACCCAGCAAAATATACAAATGATTATATATGGTGACCACATAGGATTTATCCCAGGACTATAACATTAGTTTAGCATCTGAAAATCAATTCATGTAATACATCACATTAATTGAATATGAGGGGGTTTCAAAAAGTTTGTGGAAAATGTGTATTACACAAAAACATGCATGAATTTTGAAATGCTAGCAGTAACTAAACTTCTCTTTTAACTCCATCTTGCCATCCACATTTTCCACTCCTCTTGCACTCAGCTGAGCAGAGAAACCCCGTATGAGCCTTCTTCCTTCTGCACCTGGACACTTCTCGGGCCCTGTTTCCCTGCTAAGTAGGTTAGCTGGCGCTTGTGCATCAACAGCCGGTTCTCAGCCAACCAACCCTTGGAGTTTATGCCACTGCTTTTCTGCTCTCTCAATTATCTCCATTTCAATTGTTTTTCCTTTTGTTTTCTTTCCTTTTCTCTAATTTCTTGAACTGGATGCTTATTTCACTTATTTTCATCCTTCCAGATTTACTCACGCTATGATTCTAAATCTTGCATCTCACTCTATGCATTTTTCAATGAGCAGTTTTAGCAAGTCTCGCAAATATAGGACATATCATTATTATTTCCTAGCTAGTCTTCAGTTTGCTTAGATTTGTTTTTTACAACAAAGTTTAATTGTTCAGATGACAGTATTTCCTTTCTTCACTCCACTGCTTTCCCAGGCCACAGCAGGGAGCTGGATTGGAAGTGGAGCAGCCAGGACTTGAACCAGCGCACATATGGGATGCTGGCGCTGCAGGCAGCAGCTTTACTGCCTATGCCACAGCCACAGCGCCGGCCCAGTGATAGTTTTTACACTTGGAGTCTTTAAAAAGGCTTCCCCAGGGGGCACTGGTCAGCCCCAGGTGAGGTGACACTCGCAGTATGTGCTGAGTGGGCGTGTTCACAAGCCCCGTCTCTACGTTGGGAAATGCTACTACTATTTTGCACCGCTGGTGAACTGGCTATTTCCCCTCCAAAGATGAACTCTTTCCTACTTACAACATGACTGTCAGTATGTATTTTAGAGACTTTTGGTTTAATTTGTTTGCTATTGAATTGAAATGGTTATTCTATGCTGCACTCAAGTATAGCAATGATTTTTCAAAATAACTTTTTGGTAACATGGAATTACCTCGGCGGGGTCCTGTCGCCACTCCTCCGTAGGATCCTGTGATCCTGGAACACTGAGCACTGCGCTCCTGCCTGAGCTCAACCCACACAGCACTCACCCCAGCCGTGGGCACAAGGGAATCCCACAGCATGGCCATGCTGGTTGTTGGTATTGCTATTGCCACGATTATAGCATACTTGACTTCGGGGTGGGCACTTGGCAGAGCAGTTAGGAAGCCCCTCTCTTCCTGGAGTGTCTGTGCTCAAGTCCCAGCCCTGCTTCTGACTCCAGCTTCCTGCTGACACATCCTAGGAGGCGGCAGGTGACGGCTTAAGTACCTGGGTCCCTGCCACCCACCTGGGAGACCTGGACCTGAGTTCTGGGCTCCTGGCTTGGGCTGTTTGAGCTTTGTGCCTTGCTTGGAGCGATGGCCCAGTGAGCTCCGCAGCGCCGCCCCGTGGCGCCCGCGCTCCCCGCAGCCACTCATGGGGTCGCGGTTGTTCCCGCCTTCAGCCGTCTGCCCATCTCGTTTGGTCAAAGATGGAGTTGGTTTCTTTGCTCCGCTCTCCTAGAGGCTTCGGAGACGTGAGGGGACGATGCTCCGTTCGGCTTGGAAGCTCCCCCCGCAGGAACAACTTCCTGCGACGACCAGGACCACTGGCGCCCTCCAGAGCCCGAGGCCCCTGGCGTCTCCCTTCCCGACTCCACGGTGCCCACGGGCAGCCTCCTCAAAGCCTCCGGGCCACCGAGCACCAGCTCTCGGCCCGCCTGCCCGGGCACGCACGCGTGTGACCGCCTGCGGCTCTGTACCAAGCCCTCAGGGCTACTGAGGAGAGGCTTGGAGGCCGCCCCACGCACACACCGCGGCGCCCGTCCCGTTACCTGGCTTCGTGTCCGTCACGCCCTCCATGAAAACCAGCCCCACCGGGCGCTGACAGGCGACACTGCAGAAGCGGAAACGCAGCAGGAAGTCCCGGCCGTACTTCAGTCTCCCTGTGAACCGGGAAAGGCCGCACGGTGAAGGAGAGGAGCCCCGAGGCCGCGGGGAAAGTCGCCGTCTCCCCGGGTGACCGTGGGGCAGGCAGAGAGGAAGAGGGGAGCTGCGCAGAGAGTGGGGGGGGGGGGGTTCCGCTGGCTCTCGTCACCCAGGCGCCGGCTTCCGCCCAAAATGGGCCTGACAACTCAGCCCGCGCAGACGCCGGCACGTGCTCACCTGCTCGCTTGGGGTGGCAGGAGGTGACGTACTGACAGCAGTCCGTGATGCCCAGGGAGCTAGGCCACAGCGGGGCCTGCAGCTTCCGCTGGTAAAGCTGGTGGGAGAAGTCCTCCTGCCCGGACACCTGCAGCGAGGAGCAGGGCGGGAATGAGGGGCGCGAGCCCGCAAGGGAGCACCAGCCCACGCTGGAGGATGTGCGGACAGACACAGACACACGTGATCACACGCTGCATACAAGGGACACGCAGGCCATGGTAAACTCACGCTACAGACAAGGGACAAGCAGGCCACAGCAAGTCCCAGGGTAAGGTTAAAAATAAGGAGCTACTCGAAACCACTACGCTCTCGCTGGAAACGCTGAAACGTCCACGAGACAGGAATGAAGGGGAGGAGAGGGAGGTGAGCCCAGGGGAACGGGGCTGCATGAACTTGCGAGCCCGAAACTTCCCCTCAGAAGACACACGCCGTGCTCCTCGGGGAGGACCCGCCCTCGGGGGCTTCCGCTGCAACAGGAAGCTTGGACCCCAATCTCTGGATCTTCCGGATCAAGGTCTAAGGCCTGTAGCCTTGTACTGGGAACTACAGGGCCAGACAGCACGGGAAACACGCCAAAGCTCTCTACCGTGTCTACGTCACCATCCTCGGGCAAAGCCGACGAGCAGCCTGCGAACGGACAGAACGCAGCAGGGGAGACAGTCGGCAGCATCAGTCGTCGGCGTACCTCCAACGCGTGTAGCACAATTCCTTTTATTTCATTTAACAACAACCAACAAATAGTTGCGTGCCAACTATGTGCAAGACGTTAGCTCGGTGCTGGGGGCTGGGCAGGGGTCTCCAATGGCGCCTGAGGTCAGAGAGACCTGGGGTGCAATGCCCATCGCCAGCTGTGTGACTGGGCAGGTCAGTTAACTCCCCGGTCCAGTATCCTCCACCGTAAAGCGGGGTAGTAACATCTCCAATGTACAGATGAGGCAAAGGGCACTTCAGGGGCTCAGTGACTCGCGCCAGGCGTGAAGGCAGGGATTCGAACTCGGGGCTCCTGCTTCGGAGCAAGCGCGCTCATTCCCCACGCCTAACAGTGCCTCTGCCGAGCCAGGCGTGCAGTGACTCCTGTTCTCTCCCTGAGCTCCGTGACCACAGCTCCCTTAGGCAGGGCCGGCCCATTCTCCACACACGGCAACCTGGACACCACCGGCACTTGAGGAACCTCACTAAAATAAAGCCCAAAGTGCCCAACCAGAGTCCAGTCATCCCGCGTCCTTTCTCCCGGCCAAAAGTTCAGCAGTAAGTTGGACCAGTAAGGGCAAAAGAGGGGAACAAGCACTTGTGACCTGTAAAACAATCAGCACACTCTGTTTAAGACTATGAGATCCGGCAGTTAAAAGGAATGAGAGCGAGCTAAGTGCAAAATGCTACGAGAAAGAAAAACCACGCTACAAATGAAACCACGGTAGGTATCTCGTGTATACAGCACAAGCACACGCGGCGGACTACATATCAGCTGTCAGAAGCAAACAGCACAGTAATTAAAGGCCAGATCTCAGCGGCCAGACCACCTGGCCAGGTTACAAATCCTGACTCCGCACCTAACGACCTGCGTTACCTACAGCAAATTACTTCACTTCTCCGGCTTCCTCCCTGCAAAGCACAAACAAGGGAGGCAATTGTGAAAATTAATGAGTTAATCCAGGTAAAGCGCTTAAAGCAGCAGCTGGCACACAGTAAGTACTTCATAAATGTCAATCTCGGCTACAACATCATAGGAACATATATATCTCTGAATGCATAGGAACAAACTGGCCGAAGGCCACCAAGCTTGCAACGGTCATCCCTCGACTCGACAAGGCGAGGGGAGGGAACACAGGTACCACGGGGGGCTTTAGCCCTGTCAACGTTTGGGTTCTCGCAGCAATGTAGTACATTTATTATGGGTGAATTAAAAGTAGTGATAAAAACCAGAGAGGATTCCAAAATGCCAAAGATATTCAGCGGTTCCTAACTGCCAGACTTGGGCACAGCTACTCAACCAGACCAGGGAAAGCAGGAGGGAGCCAGAACAGGTGTCCCCAGGTCCCTGCCACAGAGGCAGACCGGAGGTCAACACCCGAATCTCTCCCTGCACCGTGCTCCCGCCCACATCACCTTCCAGGCTGGCATCCCGTGGTACTGCAGCTCCCCGTCCCTGATGAAGCTGTAGAGAGGCGAATCAGGCACAGAGTTCAGGTCCCCACACAAGATGATGGGGCAGTGGCTGCCGTCCGACAACCTGGCCACCTTGTCCACCTCGGCCAGGAGAATGGCCATCTGGGCCAGCTTCACGTCACCGCGGCGTGGGTTGTACAGGACGTGGGTATTTGCCACACACAGCGGGGCCACTGAGACTGGCCCTAGGCCCTCCGGGACCAGCGGCTGCAGCAGCAGCACCAAGCCCACGTTGTCCCGATTGAGGAGCTCCAGGCCTGGCCGGAAGTACTCCACAGGGCTGGCGCAGAGCAGACGGAATCTGGTCGGCTTGTAGCAGACGGCACAGCCATCTGTTTTACACCCCGTCCTCCTCTTGTAGAAACAGGTAAAGCCTGCAAGGAAAACCCCACCAAGCAGCCAGTCAGAGTCCTGGGAGCCAGCAGCAGGAGCCCAGCAGGGTCTAAGGTGCAGGCCCTCAGCAAGGGGAACCCTTGCCCTTGACACTTGTCCTGCAGAGGATTCCCTCATGCTTGAAACCAGAGCGCTGAGGGCTGCAGGGGGAAGAAGGGAGGGCAGGGAATGCAGCAAGATTCCTATAAGGTGATCAGAAGAACCCGACTCTGCAGGTGAACGAGCTGGAGCCCCAGTTCCACCCCTGTCAGGCGTCACAGCTTTGTGACTTTGAACACAGAAAGTTTTAGAGCCTCGCTTTCCTCCTCTGTAAAATGGGCACAGTGCTCAGCCTCACCAGGCTGGTTACGTCAAGGATCAGAGAGCTATACACAGGTGTCAGGACGGCTTGAAAACTGCAGACCTCAGCGCCGGCATTGGTGGCGCAGCGGCCGTTGCCTGAGACACTGGCGCCCCATATGGGCACCGGTTCGTGTCCCAGCTGCTCCACTTCCGATCCTGCTCTCTGCTAATGGCCTGGGAAAGCAGCGGAAGATGGCCCAACTGCTTGGACCTCTGCACCTGCGTGGGCAACCTGGATGAAGCTCCTGGCTTCGGCCTGACTCAGTCCTGGCCATGGTAGCCATCTGAGGAGGGAACTAGGGGACGGAAGAGCTGTCTGTCTCTCATTCTCTCCCCCTCTCTCTACAACTCTTTCAAGTGAATAAATAAATCTTAAAAAACCAACAGACAAGCCACCTGCAGACCTCTACTTTCTTTGCTACCCACACATGGAAGGAGCGAGCTCGTCAGTGCGACTGGGGCAGACAGGCCTGGGGGGAGACCGGCACGCGAGCCAGGGGCTGCATTACCCATCATTCGCAGCGAGGGCTCCAGCTGCTCCCAGTAGTGATCTTCCTGGACTTCCTGGAGACACAGGATCTGAGGATGGACACAGAAAGCCATCACCCCAGAGTGCCGGAGTGTGACGTCCACCCTCTGGGAGCAGACCTGAGGCCCCGGGCAGGGTCACGGCACCAACTCCTCCCCGACGGCCGCCAACGTGAGTTGAGCAGGCGTCATGTGTGCTGCCTCTTCCTGCTCCCTGAGTCCCCGGGGGCCCCTCCCGGCAGCAAGCACGTGCACCTTGCCGGATTCTTCTCAGCATCAGCCCAGAACTCACGGACTGACCAGTCATCTGAGCAAGCACGGGTGGGACTCGGTGCCCGCGCGAGAGGACACGTGGCCTCGTCACTCACGTCGGGGTCCCAGTGCTGGAACTCCTGCATGATGTTGGCGAAGCGGTAGCTCCAGCTGAGGATGTCCGGGTGGCAGTGCAGGTAGAGCTCCGCACTCTGCTGCATCAGGTCCTGGGCCAGGATGTTGTAGGACATCAGAGTGAACTGGAACTGAGGGCCGTCCCCTGCCTCCAGGCCCTGCGGGTCTGGCTGCGTGGAGAAATCCTCCCACTCGCGCCACAGGATTTCTGCAAAGAGGTTGGAAGAGAGTTCAAGGCCACAGCTGCGCGATCCAGCGGCCCCGCCCTCTCCATTCTTGATGGGGCCTGAAGCTCTTCTGTTCCTATCACCTGTCCCTCTCTGCGGTGACTGGGCCAGGGCTCCAAGGACACTCTCATGCCAGAGTAGCAACACAAGCCAGAAAGAATCCTGGCCTGTTCACCACCGCGTCCCCCGTACACGGCACCTAGTAGATGCTCAGTAAGGATTTACAGCCCGACAGCCCCTCACTTTGCATCAACCCAGGAGTCTCTGGAGCATCAGTCATCCAGGGCATTCCTGGGGTCGTCTCAGCCTTGGGTGTTGGCTGACCTCCAAAGCTGGAAAAGTCCCCGGGGCCAGAGCCCACAGTGTGCCCCCATGTCCTCTACAGTGTGGGGCAGCACAGTGGATTTCAAGCCTTCATGAGCCACAGAATCCTTTCTTCACATCGTAGAGGACACCCAACGTGTATCACAAAGACCACGGGAGTCACTCTGGCCGAGGCAGATGGGGGAGGCTGAGACCCCCACTCCTCCCGCAGGGAGCCCTGGGAGCGTGGAGGAGGAGAACCAGGGCCAGGTCTCAGCCCGCTCCCCCGCACCTCCCACCTCTGGGGAAGGCAGAGCAGGCGCAGCGGCCCAGCTCCCCGTCCGCCCGCCCGGGCACCTGCCGTTCGGCAGCAGCTCTTCCCAGAGCCGACAGCCTCTGCGGCACCAGCTCCCTCGGCCTGCTGACGGCCAGACTCACCGTGATACGGGATTTCCATCGGGGGAGGCTGCAGCTGCCCCAGGCCATCAAAGGGCCAGATGGTGGCCTCCTCCTGGGGCAGAGGCTCAGGGGCGATACTCCAGGCCACCACCGCGGGGTCCTCTTCCCACTGCTCAGCGGCGGGGGCACCCATGGGGAGGACAGCACAGTCCACGTACTGGGGGCCTGTCTGCACGGGGACGGCAGTCCACAGGGGGCCCCCGGCCTCTGGCAGCGGCTCCTCTTCTAGCACCTCGGGGAAAGGCTCCTCCAGGCTCTCCGCTGCCCGCAGGTCACTCAGCTGCCTGCTGGACCACTTGTCCTCTGACGCAGCGTCGTGTTCCCCAGGGTTATCCATCAGGAGAGCCAGGCTGCTCTGCGCCAGCCCCTTGTCCGCGAGGGGGCCCTCGCTGGCCGCCGAGAGCACCGGGCTCGCCCCTTCTTCTCGCCACTGCTGCAGCAGGCCCTCACACTCCTCCTGGTCCGTGCCCCGAGGGGCCATGGCAAAGTCGCCCTCTAACTGGGGGGCCGTGCTCTTCGCCAGGAGAGCATTTTTCCGACATGTGAAGAAAGCATCTAAGAGGAAACGTAAAACACCAGGTTGTAAGAAGGTGGCATCACACAACCCACACCCCTCCACCTCGCTCATGTCCGCGCCGTCGCTGAGCCTGCCCACTTCACGCTGGGCCACCCCCATCACGGCAGAGTGCCAGGCACTGTGCTAAGTGCTTCCCCTAATTTACCCGGTAGGGACCTGACACACAAATAATATTCACCCGGTGCCCCAGTGAAAGACTGCTGTCCTGTGTAATCCAAGACACTGACGGGCACACAGAGGCACGCCCCTTCTGTGTGCACGCTAACATGGCCGCTAACAGCAACCTTCTGGTTCAAAGAATCACATGACGTGGGAGCCATGAGTCGGAACCACAGGTTATGGTCCGGCCTTGAAATTAACTCCAACATCTCCAACAATAATTATCTCCGACAATGCCCCTCACTCTTGACTGTAAGATGGGGACAAGATCACCCTCAGGAGCTTTCCAAGCTCCCTGAGTCACCAAATCTATGACAGCACTCACTGCAAAAAAAAAAATATATATATATATATATATATGCCCCAGAGTAGACAGTCTACAAATCCAAACAATTGACTTCTGAGTGAAGGCCCTAAGGCTTCTTCTCAAAGCTCTTTACTCCACTCGTAAAATCTTCCTGCTCCATGATCCACTTTCCCATTCCACAGCACCTCAGAGACTGTAACCCAGAAGGTGCCAACAACCGACAGTAGAGTCAGCTGTCACCGCTCGGCTACCGCAGCCACAAATGATAGCCAACAGGCGAGAGGGCAGAGTCCCCAAACTCTGAGCCCAGCATCTCAGCGAGAGCAGACCCCTCCCCACCTAAGCCACCGAGTCACAGCACAGGACAGGCGACACACACACAGCGGACCCACAGTCTCCACAGAATTGCTTTATGAGTACTGGCGGTTATATTTAAAGGCAAGAAAAACCTCAAAATGGCTTAAATATTGAAAGATAACTCAAAAGTCTTATTTAGGGCCTATGTGCATTTCGGTGACTTTGCCCCCAGGGGACACTTAGCAATGTCCACGGATACTGTGGCTGTCACAACCGTGGCAGTGCTGCGGGCATCCAGAGGTGAGCAGACAGGGCTACAGGCAGACCCTCAACAAGTGATCCAGCCCAAAATGACAATGGCACCTGCTCTAAACCCACAGGCTGGGTCGCAGGTGTTGGTGTGAGGGACCCACTCTGTGCCCTGTGTATAACAGAGGGCAGAGGCTCTCCGTCCTCCATGCAGGAGGCTACCAGCTTTCAAATCTGGCAGCTTTTGGGTTTTTTTTGTTTATTGTTGTTTTGGTGGTGGTGGTGGTGGTGCTTTGTTTTTCAGAAATAGAAAGCTTTTCTTTAAAAAAAAAAAAATCTTATCTAAAAACCAAATCTGCACAGCTAATACAAGCACAAGGCTCTTGTCACTAGTGTTTGCTACAAGGCTGCCGCTCCGGACGCGGGTGCAGCTCCAGCGACAGCGGCGGTTGAAGGAGCAGGCTTAGTTCCTGTAAAAAACGACTTCTGGGGAGTTTTGCATTCCCGCCCGAGTTCACTGGGTACCTGCTCTCTACCAGGCAGGGCACTGGCGCTGGAGAGACGCTGCACAGAACGGACTTGGCCCAGCCCTGCCGAAGCTTGCGCTGTAATGCAGGCACACAGGAAAACCGAAATGAAAAAGCTTCCGCTGAAACATATGCTAGCAATGACACACACACACACACACACACACACACACACCGCGTTAAGTTCCAGAAAGGAAAACACGGACCGCACAGCGGGACCCCGCCTGCTGAGAAAGTAGCCCGCGTTCCTGCTCCGAAATCGCAGAAGTCTGGCGGCCCCGCGGGATGTCAAAGACCACGGACGGGGAAGCAGGCAGATTGCGAAAAAGTGAAGTAATAACCCTGCCTCTTCTCCGGAGCAGGGCACCGCCCCCTCCCCGGCACAGGGGCGCGGGCACCCGGCCAAGGCGCCAGCGCTGACATGTCCACGTGTCCCTGCCCCTGAGCAGAGCCCAGAGTCAGCTGTGAACGGGGCGGAAGTTCACCAGGCGAAGGCGGGTAGGTCCCGCAGGGCCGCCCTGCCTCTGCGTCGGCCCGGAGCTGCCAACCCTCCCGGACCCCGCAGCCAGGGCACTCCCAGGGACAGGCGGGCGCGCCCCTTCCCCTGCCCGGCTCCAGGTTAACCGTGGCCCGACGTCAGCAGACCACAGACGTGAGGAGGGGCCGTCGGCCGGGCCCGGGACTTCTGAGGCCTCGCTGGACCCCGCGGGTCCGGGACGGCATCCCCACAAGTGGGCACTGCCCGGGGGACGGTGGTCGCGAAGCAGGGCGCACCGCCCGCTGCCCCAGGCCCAGCGCTGCCCCGCACGGCCCCGCCCCGGCCGGGCTCCCGCCTGTCAGGACGCGGGGCCGGTACCTGTGAGGGCGCGGAAGAGGCGCGCGACCGGCAGCAGCAGGTAACACAAGCAAGACGCGATCATGGCCCGCCTCGCGCGCCCGCGCCCGCGCCCGCGCCCGCATCCGTCGCCCTCCGCCTCCGTCGCCCGCCGGGTCAGCCCCCTGGCCCGGCCCCGCCCCGCCTCGGCAGATCCCGCCCCCAGCCTGGCCACGTGGTGCCGCTGCGGCTTCTTCCGCCCGAGCTTCAACAACAACTTTATTGGGAGCGCAAGGTACCGGAGTGCGCGCGCCCGCTGCCATGGCAACAGGTGCGGCCTGGCTCCGAGTCGCCCAATGAGGGCGCGGGTTTCACAGGAAGGGGTTCGCTGAAGCCTTTGTCGTATCTTTCAGAAGCCACAGTTGTATTGTCACTTTCGCCGCTGACTAAACTCTGGCCTCTCGGTTTTCTTCCCTGCAAAATGGAGGCGGACTGGACTTCCCTCAGGGCGACGCCTCACCCCGACTGGTGTATTCCAGCCCTTCCCATCCCAGGGAGGACCGAGAGTTTGTCCCCACCCCGCCCTCTTCCTGCTTCTGCCGCCGTCCCCAGCTCAGACTCTAGGGCACGATAGGAGTCCACCCTCGCTCCTAACCTGGAAGACAGAGCGTGCCCCGTTGGTAAGGGCGTCTCAGAAGGAAAGCAGTTCTGCCAAGCCAGGGGCAAGTCCGACTGGTGGTTTGTTTACCTTGCGGTATCTCGAGATTAAACTTTGGAGCCTGCCACTAAAGGGAGACCAGTCCCCCCATCTTCCCCGGTGCTGGGCAAGACCTGTCTGAGCGCCGCCTCCCTCCCGCACCCACCACCGCCTGCAGCAGGAAGAGGTCAGCGTGTCGTCCCCCCCGTCAGTACCCAGTGTCTGAGCTGTGCAACTTCCGATTTGTGGCTGGAGCCTTGGTTGTTCTGGGAAGCCCTCCGGGGAGTCACCAGATCCTGGACCGGCTGGATACATCATAACACTGACAGGCTAGGAGGAGGAAGCAGGAGAGAGTCAGTGCGTGACCTTGTGTGCGATGCTACTCACCCGCTGTAGAGGCCCCAGCATCTGCCCTGGGCAGCGGCGCTCATCCCTTGGGCCGAGAGGGGTAGGAGGCCCCAGCCCTCTGAAAGTTGCCAAGCTGACTAGAGAGTAGTGCACAAATGTTAGGTCCACCCAAGGAGCCCCCAAGGCCAGGCGCTCGTCTTTGACGTGCTTAAGTCAACCCTCCTCTTGCCTGAAGTCAACCCTCTTCGTGCCTGCCTTTCTTCCATTTTGTGCCAGTAGTTACACGGAAGTCCAAGTTCAAATCAGATTGTGGAACAAGGTACTTATCTGTATTTGCCATTATGTGAAGTACTAGTAACCTTATCTATTTGGGAACAAAAATTAATACAAATTTCTAGGCCCCATTCCCAGAGTCCTGACTTCACAGGTCTGGGATGAGGTCCTCAGACCCTCACCAAGTTAGCCGGTTGTGCAGTGTGGGCACCTCTGCTAATACAGCTAGCCTTGGCTGAATGTCCAGTGCACAAAGAGGGTACAGCATGGCAGGCTGGCCTATGCCGTGGTTTTTTGTAAGGTGAGTTAAGCAAGGCTTCTCTCTTCTTGCTTCCTGATCCATGGTCAGCTAGGTTGGAAGGTGCGCATCATCGTGCTAGACCAGCTGAGTTCAGACCCAGCCTCTGCCATTTCCTACCTGTGGAACCTCTCCATTCTCCTTACCATGCCTAGTCCAAGGTAAGCTCTCTGTTTACTATTATGTTCTTTGAACTTGGGCAGAAAACAACTCAGATCACTGTTAATTCATGGAGGGGAGGTTTCTGCTACAATCCCAGGCTGAAGTCAGGCTCTTGCGTGCCAACTGTGGTAACGAGGGCAATAATGCACACCTGCTTCCATCATCAGTGTGATTTCAAGGGGGCAGAACCGACCTGCGGGGCCAGGGCTGCCTCTATGGTACCGCGGTCGGGCTGCCACTTGCAACACCAGCATGCCATGTCAGAGTGCTGGCTACTCTGCTTATCATCCAGCTTCCTGCTAATGCTCCCAGGAAGGCAATGGAAGATGGCCAAAAGGCTTGGGTGCCTGCACCCATATGAAAGACTTAGATGGAGTTCCTGGCTCCTGGCTTTGGTCTGGCCCAGACCTGGCTGTTGCAGCAATTTGGGGAATGAACCAGCAAATGGAAGATCTCTCTTCCTCTCTGTGTGTGTCTTTCCCTTCTCTCTGTTGCTCTACCTTTCAAATAAATAAATATTAAAATAAAAACTAAAAAGAACCTTGCCAGTGGGGCAGTTGGGAGGTTTTATAATCCTCAGAGGGACTGAAGGAGAATTTTTTTAGGAGCATTTCCTATGTACAGGAAACTTAAGCCCTTAGGGACCAAATTTTACTTAGAACAACAGGTACATGTGGAAGTTCAGCAGTATGGCTGCATTCACGAATGTATTGGTTGAACTTGGACAATATACAGGGGGTGCATAAGGCTTCCTTTTGGACTACAGATGCTACTGACCAGGACTGGGAGCAGTGCTGCCAACCACATTCAAAATTTCAAATTTTCTGGTGGCCTCATATCAAAAGTGAATAAATAAGCAAATAAAGCAGATGAAATTAATATTAACAATTTTTTGACCCTGTAGATCCAATAGTTCGGCATGAAAGCATGTAATCCATATGTTTAAATGAGGTGTTGTTGTCCTGAGTAATAGTGTGTGTTGCACTTGGACATCACATCCCAGTTTGGACTGGACATGGAGGTGATGAGGGGCTCCAAGTAGTGAGCAGCACCGTATTGAATCCGTGCCGGTCTAGAGAACACAAATAATGACTCTGACAGGCTAAGCTTGCCCACGTATAGCTCATCTGGCCCTGAGGCCACTGCACTCTGATAAGGTGGCTTCTCCTAGCCTAGTGTTTCCTTCAAGTTTCCAGGATTATAGCAAAGTAGTCCCAGAATGCGCCAAAGTAGTCACGAGTTGGTCATTCCTTCTCTCACTCACTCACCGGCTCATTCGTTCATTAGAGTGCATCAAACACTCATCAGTGTTTACCCCAACCTCACTCTTCTCTTCATTGTTTTAAATATTTGTTTATCAGAGTTGCAGAGAACAAAAGAGAGAGATAATCTTCCATCCACTGGTTCACTCCCCACATGGCTGGGCCAGGTCAAAGCCAGAAGCCTGGAACTTCATCTGGGTCCCCCATGTGAGTGCAGGGGTCCAAGGTCTTGGGCCACCTTCCATTGCTTTCCTTGACACAGTAGCAGGGAGCTGGATCAGAAGTGGAGCAGCTGGGACTCGAACCAGCACCCATATGGGAAGCCAGCGGTGCAGTTGGCAGCTTAATCCACGGCACCGCAGTGCCAGCCCCAGCCCCCATCAATTTTAGAGGACAACATAGAACCACCAAGTGGGAACTCTCTGACCCTTCCCAACACAGTGGCTGAGCCTCCCACCATGAGCGGGACCCCTCCTTGCTACCTGCTCAGGATGTTCTTCTGCTCACCCTCGCCCTTTCTGACCTGACTCCTTCCCGTGAACACCTAAACGTGCCCACATCACTCCTGTACCTGAAACCCTCCTTCAGCCCCAGGTCCTCCCACCCCCAGCTGCCCCTCTGTCTCTGCGCCTCTCCCTCAGCCCCAGGTCCCCCCACCCACCCCCAGCTGCCCCTCTGTCTCTGCACCTCCCCCTCAGCCCCAGGTCCCCCCACCCACCCCCAGCTGCCCCTCTGTCTCTGTGCCTCCCCCTCACAGCCATCCCAGGAGTTGGCTGGACCTGCTACTTATGCTTCCTCATCTCTCAGTCAGACTTTTCCACCTAACTATGGCTGCCTCCACCACCACTCCTCTGAAACTCCTTCACCCCAGATTGTTGGTGCCTCCCTTGCTGGGGACAGTGGAGAGCCCAAGGAAAGAATGTATTCTAGTTCCCACTGATTCTTGACTATTCTGCTATTTTGCTTACTGTCCCCTCTCTTCCCTTGGTGTCTGTGACATTCTTATTTCCCCTGTCTCTGTGGACATTCTGTCCTCATGTGATTCACCGTGCCCCCTGCCCACTTCCCTTCACTGATGCCATCCTAGGATTTCACCTTGGCCTCCCTCCTCCCCTTACTCTACAGACCTGTCTTGAGAAATATTTACCACTCCAATAGCCTCAAATACAGTCCACATACCGACCACTCAAACGTTTGTATTTGTAGCCCAAATCCTTTTCCTTGACCACAGATCCACAAACCTCTCCAGTAGTTGTCCCAGAGGTGACTCAAAGAGCCAACACACCCAAAGATGTGTTCATCGCCTACCTCCACCAGTCTCAGAAATACCCACCTCAAGGTCGGCATTATAGGGTAGCAGGTTTAGCCGCCACTTACAAAGCGGGCCTCCCATATCGGTGCCAGTTCACATCCGTGCTACTCCACTTCTGATCCAACTTCCTGCTTACGGGCCTGGGAAAGCAGCAGAAGATGGCTCAAGTGCTTGGGCCCCTGCACTCCATGTGGATGACCCAGAAGAAGCTCCTGACTTTGGCCTGGCCCAGCCCTACCTTTGGCTTGGGCCAATCTGGCTTTGTAGCCATTCAGGGAGTGAACCAGTAGATGGAAGATTCTCTCTCTCTCTTCTCTCTCTCTCTCTCTTCCTCTCCCCCTCCCTCCCTTTGCCTCCCTCTCTGTAACTCTTTCAAACAAGTCAGTAAATCTTAAAAAAAAAAAAAAATACCCCCCCCCGAATCTTTTGCTGTAGGAATGGCACCATCATCTACTGAGCTGTCTGCCACCTACCTTTTCATCTCCTCTTTCTCTCTCTCTTTTTTTAAGATTTATTTATTTATTTGAAAGACAGAGTTACAGAGAGGCAGAAGCAGAGATAGATTTCCCATCCACTGGTTCACTCCCCAAATGGCCACAATGGCTGGAGCTGGACTGATCTGAAGCCAGGAGCCAGGCGCTTCTTCCAGGTATCCTACATGGGCACAGTGTCCCAAGGACTGAGACCATCTTGCACTACTTTCCCAGGCCATAGCAGAGAGCTGGATCAGAAGTGGAGCAGCCAGGACTCAAACCGGTACCCATGTGGGATGTCGGTGCTGCAGGCGGCGGCTTTACCCGCCACACCACAGTGCCAGCCCCGTCCTCTTTCTTTTCTATCCCATCTATTCCCAAGTCCAAGTGGCTTGGCCTTCTTGATATCTACTTGATCAGCCCACTGCATGGCTTTAGCCACTCCTAACATGTGTTGATCCCCCACTTTCCACACTGCAACTGGAGCACTCTACTGTGCAAATCTGATTAGGTCACACCACTGCTTCTTATAAACCCCCACGGTCCCTAAGATGCAAGTCTAACTCCTACACAGGCATCAGGGGCCCTTCATGATGGGCCTCGGCATACCTTCTCCTCTAACTCCAAGTACATGCTCCTCAATACCACTCTCCCGCAGCGGGAATCCTGCCCCGGGCCTCACTACTCTACCTCAGACTCCTGCAATGTGTTGTGGGGACTTGGTACAAGAGTATTCTAAAGAGTTTGTAGAAAATTGTGTTGCAAGTTTATTTTGGTGCAAAAAAAATGTCAAAAGCCATGCATGAGAGGAGGCTTCAAAATGTTCATGGAGGCCCATGCTATAGCGCAGTGGGTTAAAGCCCCAGCCTGCAGCACTAACATCCCATATGGGCACCAGTTTGAGTCCTGGCTGCTCCTCTTCTAATACAGCTCCCTGCTGTGGCCTGGGAAAGCAGTAGAAGAGGGCCCAAGGCTTTGGGCCCCTGCACCTGCCTGGGAGACCTGGAGGAAACTCCTGGCTCCTGGCTTCGGGATCAGCTCGGCTCTGGCCATTGCGGTCATTTAAGGAGTGAACCAGCAGAATGGAAGACCTCTCTCTCTCTAGCTCTACCTCTCTCTGTGGCTCTTTCAAATGGATAACATAATTCTTTAAAAAAATTTCATGAAAAATGCATGTGAAAAACTTAGGCATGGGTTTCAAAAATTTTTGCACCAAAATAAATTTACCTTTTAATTCCATTTTCAAACATTTGCTTATTTATTTATGTGAAAAGCTGAGCTACATAGGAGAGGGAAAGAGAGGAAGAGATACAGAGAAAAAGAGAGAGAGAGAGAGAGAGAGAGAGAGAGAGAGAGAGAGAGATCTTCCATCCACTGGTTCATTCCCCAAATGCCTGGAACTGCCAGATCTGGGCCAGGCCAGAAACAGAAGCCAGGAACTCCATCCTGGTCTCCCACATGGGTAGCAGGGGCCCAAGCACTTAGTCCATCTTCTGCTGCCTTCCCAGGTGCATTAGCAGGGAGCTGGATTGGGAGCAGAGCAGCTGGGACTTGAACTGGCACTCCAGTTTGGGATGCTGGCATCGTAAACGGTGGCTTAACCCATTGTGCCACAATGCCAACCCCTTCTTTTTTAAGATTTATTTATTTACTTTATTTGAAAGGCAAAGGTCATCCCAAGAAGAGGGAAGGAAAAACAGAGAAAGAGAAAAATCTTCCATCTACTGGTTCACTCCCCAAATGGTTGCAATGGCCAGGGCTGGGCCAGGCTGAAACCAGGAGCCTGGAATTCCATCTGGGTCTCCACATGGGTGGCAGGAACCCAAGCACCCAGACCATCTTTTGTTGCTTTCCCAGGTGTGTTAGCAGGGAGCTGGATCAGAAGTGGAGCAGCTGGGACTTGAACCCATGCTCATATGGAATGCCTGTGTCACAGGCACCAACTTACCCCTGTGCCACAATGCCAGCCCCTTGCCAGTGTCTTTGATCCTTTTCTCTCCATTCTCTCCCCTGAAGAACTTGGACCTTCAGTCATCGCCTTGTGTTAATAACAATGAAATACGTTTTTAATGAGTCAGATAGGAAATGTCTTTGCCTTTGTAGCATGAGAGTAGCCACAGGCAACACCTAAATGCATGATCATGATTGTTTCAATAAAAGTTCATTTACAAAATCAAGCAATGCACTGGGGCTGGCCACCAGATTGTGGTTCAACAACCTCTGAAATACCTCACCTAGGCTCAGACCTGTCTGGCTGTGGGCAGCAGTTGTCCTGAGGAGTAGAGTGGCCAGGGGGCCCATTTAGAGACAGCGGAGGCTCTGTAGCTGACTGATCTCACTTATGTCCCAACTCTGCCACTCACTACCGCCTACCAGCTATGTGACCTGGGGCCAGGTGCTTAACCCTCCTGTGCTCAGCTACCTCATCTACAAAATGGGAATAAGAACAGCAGTGTCTCACAATAGCATCCTAATAATTGTTGGGCAACTTCAGTGCATCCATGCATGTGAAATCCGTACAACAGTGCCTGTTAGCGCTATAGAAATGGTAGGCTATTAAAGGGCTCCCTCTGCCTTAAGCCCCACTGGTGGAAGTGTTATAGCGGGAATGACCTCCAGACCAATCCCAGACGACCTTGTCTTTGGCACATTTCAAGTCAAAGTCACAGCTCCGCTCCTCCCCTGGCCTGTCTCGCTTGCCCCTCCTCCGTGGATTAACCACAGCCAATTCACCTCCCACCCGACACACCTTGGAACCACTTCCCATCACTGAGCTCACAAGCCGGCAGTTTTAAGTCACAGCACTCAGACGGTGCCGTGCAGCCCTGGCCCGTGGTTTCTGAGATGCTAGCCCCGCAACAAAACCGAAAGGATGCAGATCCAACTGATTTTTGACAATGATGATAGGACAATGAAATAGTCTTTTCAGCAAATGCAGCTAAAACAACTGAACGTCCACAGGCAACGTACATGAATCTCATCTCGTACTTCATGCCGCATATAAAATTCACTCAAAATGGGCCAGAGGAAAAGTTCTGGAACAGCAGAGTAAGCTACCACTCGCCATGCTGGCGTCCCGTGGCAGAGCACCAGTGTGAGTCCCTGCTGCTCTGCTTTCAATCCAGCTCCCTGCTGATGTACCTGAAGGCAGTAGAAGGGGCCCAAGTACTTGAGCCCATAGAGAAAAGCTGGAGGGAGTTCCAGGTTCCTGCCTTCAGCCTGGCCCAGCTCTGGCTGTTGTGGCCATTTGGGGAGTGTACTAAAGATAGATCTCTCTCCCACCTCCCCCCTTCACTCCGCCTTCCTAATAAATACATATTTTCTATAAAGTCCTGGGAAAAGTGGTGTTAGCTGCACAATAGTGTAAATATATTTAATGTGACTGAACAGTACACTTGAAAAGGTTAAAATGGTTAATTTTTTTCTTCTGTGTATTCTACTGCAGTAGAAAAGATTGTTAAATGGATCATAGCTCCAAACATAATAGCTAAAACCATAAAGTTCTAGAATAAAACATACCAAAAAAAATCTGTCTGAGCTTGGATTAGACAAAGAGCTTTTAGATATGAAACCGAAACCATGATTATGGGCAGGCACTTGGTTAAGATGCCGCTTAGGACACCCACATCCCATATCACCGTGCCTGAGTTCAAGTCCTGCCCCCGGTTCCAGCTTCCTGCCAATGTACGTCATGGGAGACAACAGGTGACGGCTCCAGGAGACACAGGTTGAGTTTCTGAGCCCTGGTGTTCCCGTGTGGGATGCAGGTGTCCCAACAGGGGGCCCAACCACGAGGCCACACCCATCTCCCGTGGCCTTTCAGTTGTCCTGAATCTACTGAACTTGCCCTGGCCCTCCAGATCTCCCCTTTCCCCACCTCTCCCCATGACTCTGCTGCCTTCCTGCATCCTGCACTCCTGGAAGGGCCTTTTCCCCAGACCATACGTGAGTCCGGGGGAGAAACCCCACCCTCTCCTGGACTCCCGGTGCATCTCCCTGACTATCCTTCCCAGTGTCCAGTGCTGCTCTTAAACCTGCGCTGGCAGTGCCACCGTCTGGTGGCTATTGAGAGTCCCCGCCTCCAGCTTTTCTAACTCATCTTTCAGTATCTGAGAGTAGACGGTGCTGTCCAAGCAGAGCTCACAGAGCCTAGACCAGGACCCCACACTCCCGGCTGCCTCCTCCTCCTCCACCCTAGTGATGCTTTCTTATCCTCCACCCAGCCTGTACCCAGCCAGATGCCCCAAGGGCCTTCCATGCTCATGTGTTCCTGGTCATCCCAGGAGCTGACCACTTCCCCTGGCCTGTCCCGTGTATCTCTCCAGGGGGCATGTGAGATTGGCCCACCAAGATGGTGCCACCTTCTGACTTAGAGGGACTCAAATTGTTTATATGAACAGGGGAGCTGCCAAACAACTGACCCAGGACCCTCACCCTAGGGGTGGCCCTGTCTAGCTCTATCTTGCACTGCACATGCCTGGGAAGGTTCTTGTCTCAAACGCCTTTGCACCCCCTCCCCACAGTAGTGCCAAGCTCAATGCCTTGCACATAGTGGATACTCAGTAAGTATTTTTCAGAATGAATGCCTGAAGGAATCATAGCATCTCTTTTTAGCCATGGATCTTTGATTTTCTCGCACAAGTCTTAACATCTTCATCGTTCTTCTCAGGTGAGAGAGATTGCCATTGTCTCGTCCCAAGCCCTCCAGTCACTGACCTGACAGTTGGTGTGCAGTCAGCTTATCAAGAAGGAACAAATGGCCTCCAGATTCTGTTGGCAGGAAACTGCACCTGGACTTCAACTCTGAGACATGCGGAAGCAGCCAAACGTAGGGATGATGGCCAAGTGGCTTCAAGCTAAGCAGCCCAGCGGTTTGGATTGAGCAATGCTTTGGCTGCAGCCAGCTGCAGTGATAGAACCTATGTTTGTCGTGCTTTGCTTTTGGTCTTCTGCTCCAAGGTTGAGGATACTCTGCCAAGGGGGGAAGTGAAATGGAAGAACCGGGCAGAGGAAAACTGACTTCACCCATCACTGAAATACTTCGTACCCGAAGCACAACCACCTTGAGAGAAGAACATGGTGGCAGCTCTTCACAGTCACCTGCTTGGGGGGCTTGGGTTTGGTCCTGACTCAGAGGAAAATACAACACCAGCAAGAGGGCCCCCACAGCACCTGAGCACTCACAGCCAAGCCTGGGCTCGGCCCCAGTGGACATATGAGAAAAGATGATGGACAGAGCCACCAAGAGGGCGGGAGGCCTGCTGTTGCCAGGTCCACCCACGTAGATCACAATGACTGCATGAGGTCATGGAATGTTGAGGGGGAAATGCATGTGGCTCCTCAGTCACAAAGTCGCAGGCGGGTGGTTATCCTTTCGCTGGGGCTGCCGGGAATAGAGCTGTGTGCCGCTGTCCCTGATGATCTGGGGAAGGGGCTGCCTCTCCCAGGCATAAATGGGGTCAAGATCACGCACGCCCAGTGACCACCAGAGCCCACTCTCCCTGGGGCTCACTGGGAAAGAGGGTTAACTAGAGGCTCCCCTGGGATTGGCCGGGGTTGGGGGGGGTCCCACACAAAGTTTGAGACAGAGGCGAACGAGCAAGCATGCTTCCTAGGGAAGCAACAGAAAGGTGGCGAGAAGCTGACAGCAACCCTCAGGAGAGTCCCGACACCATGGACAGTGACACACCTCTTGAGCTCGAGACACAAGGTGAAAAGTCTCCCACCTCTCGCCATGCAGGCCCTTCCGGGCCCTGCAGTGCAGTCCCCAGGGATCACAGCGCCCTGGAAGCCCACCTCACTGCTTCCTGGGACCCTCTAGGATTGGGGAGATGGCTTGGGTCCCGGATCCAGCACACAGTGAGAGTTGGATGCAGAGCTGTGCTGAAGCTGGGTCGCACCAGCCATGGCCAGCTTTCATTCTTACCTGGCCAGCTGCTTGATGTCCTGTTGGTAGCCTGAATTCAGCTGTGTTGGAATATTTACACCACATGAATTGGCTCATGCTATCAATCAGGATGTTCCTGGTATAGTCCCTCCCACCCTCTCGAGGAAGCCAATTGTTAACTATTTACCAATATTCTACTGGTTGAATGAAATTCTAAGATTGTCTGATCACCCAACTAGTTGTTTGGCCTCTCAATGACCACATGTCATAACTTCCAGGCCACTGCTACCTGCATCCTATATCACACAGACCTTATCTCACAAGCTAGGAAATGAATGCCGGGCCTGCAGATAAGGACTAAGAAAAACACATGCCTGTGTGGACTCCCTAGGAACCCACCATCTGAGAATCTGAGCAGTCAAAACTTGGGACCCCAGCCACGGTGCTCAGCACACCCCAAGAACAGGCAGGCTAAATTCTGCCAGGCCGCCCAGAGGCCCAGCGTCTTCCCTAAGCCACTGGGTCCTGCTGGTGTCACAGGACTGAGTTCTGGACCTTCTGTATAGCTTCCAGAAGCCCATGGCTTGTCCCAGACCGGCAGCCAATGGTGGGAAAACCACCTGTAGCAGGTGCAGCGCACTGGTGTGGGGGCAGCTGTGCTCCTGTCTAGAGCAGCTCAGCAGACTCTGAGGCACGTGGTTACTCAGAGCAATGGATTCCACCCAAGCGGGTTTTCAAGCCCCTCCTTCTTCCTGGCCATAAAATGATCCATGTTGGTTGGGTTAGAAGCTTCTTGTTGAGAAACCAGATCGAATTCTTAGACTCAGCTTCTCTCGAGCTCCCTGGAACTGCTCCTGGTCCATTTCCAAGTTACCACCTGCCCCACTCTGCCCCTCCCCAGCACCTTTTGTGCCCAACAAGGGGCATGCCCAGGCACCAGGCATGCCCCTTCACCTGGAAGAGCAGGTGCAGACCCTGAAGCCCACCCAGGTGAACGAGGAGGGGGAAGTGTGAGCAAGGAGCCCGCCCCCACCACAGCCCCCCACAGGGAACAGGGTGGCAGCAGCCAGTGTGAAGGGACGCAGCCGAGTCTTTAACATAAGAGCCCATGGCAGGCAGCTTCATGCTGGGAACTGTGCCTTGTAGTAGAACGAGACCTCCCTGGCCGTGCAGGCCACCTTGAGCCACGTGCAGCTGAAGGGGGGAATGGGGTGGGCTGGGGAAGGGGTGAAAGGCTGCAGCTAGAATCTGGGATGTGGGGGCCGTGTGGGTTTCAGTCCCGTTCATTCCCACAATCAGAGATGTGTTCCGCCTCCCCCTGTCCCACCCCCAGAGGAGCCGGAGAGCCCACTGGCACCGCACAGCAGCAACGAAACGCTCTACTGTGAGGCCGAAGCGCCCTCGACTGTGATGAAGGAGAAGCCAGCCTGGGAGAACTCAGAAACAGACCTCGAGGCTGAGGGTGAGAGTGGGCCGGGAGGAGGTCCCCCACCCCACGCCCAGCGTCCTCAGAAGCTGGGCGAATCCAGCTCTGCCCGCCAGCGTCTGGTAGAGACTGAGGCAGACACGCCCTAGGCTCAGTTTGATGCCACGTTCTGCCGCTCCCCCTCCTCTTCCTCTTCCCCCTCTTCCTCCTCCTCCTCTTCCTCCTCCTCCTCTCCCCGCCCCCACATCAGCTTGCTGGAGCCTGAACCAAAACACCAAGAGGGCTTCTGTCTTCTAAGTGCTCCCCTCCGTGGGGCCTGGTCTGATCTTTGCAACAAGCCCAGGGGCTGACCCTTGTCACCATCACCTGCCTTTTCCAGACGAGAAAACCGAGGCTTAAAGAGACAGTGTGAGTTGCCCAAGCCCACCATGCTGGCCCGTGCCTTTCTGGACCTCGCCGATGATCTGAGCATTCAACATTCCAGGGCCCAGGCGCGTCTGGCTGGCCCATCTCACATCCCAGTGACTTTCCCAGCGTCACCTTTTTTTAAAGACTTATTTATTTGAGAAGGAGAGTTACAGAGAGAGAAAGATCTTCCATCTTCTGGTTCACTCCCCAAATGGCCGCGAGCCAGGAGCCTGGAACTCCGTCCAGGTTACTGGCATGGGTGGCCGGGTCCCAAGCACTTGGGCCATCTTCTGCTGCCTTCCCAGGAACATTAGCAAGGAGCAAAAGCAGAAGCAGAGCTGCCAGGACTCAAACCAGAGGTCATGCACAATGCTGGCTTCACACGTGGGCAGCGGTTTACCTGGCTGTGCCTTAATGCTGGCCCCACGATCACCATACAGCTCTTCTCTCCTCTGTAAATCCACGCCTGCTTGAGCATCGGGGGCCAGTTGAGCTGGCACAGAGACTCTGTTACTGCAAACACCACCCCCACCCTCTCTCTCCTCCCAGTTTCCCCAAGGAGAGGAAGTACCGAAAAGAACATTTGTGAAGCAGGGGAGAGTGATGTCATCGCATTGGATGGGACCAGCCTCAAGCTTCCCAGTCCGAGGCTAGCCCAGTCACCACTCCTCTCCCCATGTTCCTGTAGCGGGCGGCAGGCAGGGAGGCTCAGGAGCGGAGGCAGAGCCTTGCGCTGCTGAATTGTGCAGCGTGTCTGCATGGGGTCAGCTCCAGACCCCCTCTCCACGGCCAACACTCAGCTTCCCTCCTCTTCTCCGCTGACCTCTTGCCTCGCCGTGTTGCTCTTTCTCTTGTCCACGTCAAAGCTGGCACGAATACTGCTCTCAGTGCCTGACTCCGTGGATGGAGGAGGTGTCGAAGCGCAACCCCAGAGGTTTTGCCCAGGGCTTCTGCTTCCGTCTCCCCTGCCCTCTTCCCCACCCGCAGCGAGTGATCACAGGTGCCACTGCTGCCCGTCAAGTAGAATCAGGGCGGGCATTAGATGCGGCAGTCAAGACGCCCACGTCCCACACCGGAGTAGCTGAGTTTGAGTGCTGGCCTCGCCTGACTCCAGCCTCTTGCCAATGGGCACGCTGGGAGACAGCAGTGATGGCTCAAGTGCTGGGGTCCCTGTCTCGTGGGAAAACTGGATTGTGTTGTACACTCCTTGCTTCAGCCGGGCCCAGCCCCCAGCTGCTGTGGGCATTTGGATAGAATCTTTCTCTGCCTGCCCCCACACCCACCCCACCCCCACTTTTCAAATAAGTTTAAAAATAAATGAAAAATCAAACACAGTGAATACAGGTAGAAAGGTTCAGCATCAAACATAGCGGAATTAGTTCCAAGGACAAAACTAGGGGTTACCTTCCCTGCTTTGGCCAACAGGAACCTCCAAAGGCTGAGTTTGGCTCCAACAACCCTGACCCAAGCAGAAACCTGGGCTCAGCTGCTCTGGCTTCCAGCTCCCCTGCAGCTGGTGCTGAGAAACTGGGAACTGGGCTGGAAGGATTTGCTGGGCAGACACGAGACTCGAGACCGGCAGGAGCCGCGAACTGGCAGCCAGGACCGAAGACAGACAGAGGGAAGCAGGGTTTGCTCACTGGAGAACTTGGTACCCGAGGGGACATTTAGCCAACCAGGGAGTAGAGGGTTGCTCCTGGCATCCTGTGGGTACAGCCCAGGGGTCCTACTAAATACCCTGCAACGTATAGGGCCAACCCCTCCCAGCGGAGAGAGATCCAACTCAAAACGTCAGCAGGGCTGAGGTAGAGAAATGCGCTGCACGACCATCCCAGGAGAAGGCAGGTCTGTAGCTGTGCTTACAGGACCAGCCTCCCCGTGAAGCCGCTGTGCTGCCACCAACAAAGCTCTGCTTGTCTGCACAGGCTGGGTGCGGGTTGGCCAAAGGCCCCGGGATCTGAAGAAAAACAGATGCAGACACAGACGCCAGCTGGCCACAGAGACCCTGCCGGCCACTGGACTTGCCTAATGAGGACGCCACCGCAGGGCACCCAGGATCCTGGGAGGCCCAACACCTACTGACCACAGGCCAGGCTGAGCTAAAGCCTAAGGAGTAAAGACCCCAAGGGGCTGGGGTGCGAAGGCGGAGTCCCCACTTCTGTTAGCTGGTTCAAGCACCTGTCAGCTGCGTGCGTGTTTCCAGGGTGGAAGTGTCACGGTAAGGCCTCAGGCACAAGTCCCCACCCGACCTGCATGCCTTCCTGTCTTGCACTGACTTGCATCTCCAGATGTCCACTCTGTGCTGCTTGGGCTTTGTTTCTTCAGCTGCTACTTCTCCAAGTCTTTGATGAAACTTTAGTCATGGCTCATGGCATTCTCTTTAGCGTGGCAGCCACGCTAAACTGAGAAGGGGACACTCCCAACCATTCAAAGTTACCAGCTTCAGGGACAGGCGTTTGGCCTAGTGGTTAAGACAGTTAAGATGCCCACATCCCATGGGGCCGGCACTGTAGTGTAGCAGGTAAAGCCACCTCCTGCGGTGCTGGCATCTCGGCTGTTCCACTTCCAATCCAGCTCTTTGCTGTGGCCTGGGAAAGCAGTGGAGGATGGTCCAAGTGCTTGGACCCCTGCACCCATGTAGAAGACCCAGAGGAGGCTCCTGGCCTCTGGCTTCGAGTTGGCCCAGCTCTGGCCATTGCAGCCATTTGGGGAGTGAGCCAGTGGATGGAAGACCTCTCTGTCTCTGCCTCTCTGTAACTCTGCCTTTCAAATAGTAAATGAATGGATCTTTAAAAAAAGAAAGTGCTCACATCCCACATCAGAGGGCCTGGAGTTGGTTCTTGACTCCGACTCCTGACTCCAGCTTCCTGCTAATGCAGACTCTGGAGTGCCTGGGTCTCCGCCACCCAAATGAGAGACTCACACTGAATTCTGGCTCCCAGCTTTGGCCTCAGCCTAGCCCCAGCCATTGTGGGCACTTAAAGAGAGTGAAATAGTGGATGGAAGTGCTCTATCTAAAAAAAAAAAAAAAAAGATTGTCATTCGCCATTGACCATTGACCACGATTTTGCCCTTGCAGAGGTGTCCCAAAGTGGACCAGGGGGCTGGGCCTTCACTTGTCCCTTAGGGTTCATCACTACCTGCAGCCAGCCTGGGAAGGCAGGGTAAGGGCACCTGCTCCTCTACCCTGGGAAAGCTGGGGGCACGAAACCAGGAGCCACATCTTACCCAAAGGATGACGTCCCTCGGGGGCTTTCTGGAACTGGGGTCTCCTGTTCCACTCCCAACTGACTTTCAGGATTGGAGCAGGCTCCTATAGCCCATACTACTCACAGGGCCGGCTCCCCCAGTGGAGGAGCGAGCGTTGCCTGGGGTTAGAGGGAAGACCAGGCAAAAGTGGAAGAAAACCCTACTTCCTCTCATCTTTCTCTGCAGATAACGAGAAGTTTTTCACCACTGGACAAAGGGAGCTGTACCTGGAGGCCTGCAAGCTGTTGAGTGTCGTGCCTGTCTCCTACTTCATCCGGAACATGGAAGAGCCCTACATGAATCTCAACCACCATGGGCTCGGCCCCAAGGGCACCAAGGCTATTGCCATAGCCCTGGTGGTGAGCATCCCCACGGGGCACACGGAGGCTGGTAGAGGCGGAGGGTTGACAGGGTGGCAGCCCCTAGACCCAAGGAGCCCCTGGTAGCTAGCCCGCCTGTAGCTTTTATGCCATCTGGGCTATGCCCGGCTTCCCATTGATTTCCCCAAAAGCATGGACTCCGCTTCAGCTCCTGGAAGGAGCGGCTAGAGGCCAGGGCCTTACACGTCTGCGCCTTTCCTGTTTAAGAAGCAAAGGCACCTGCACTGGGGGCCTGGGGAACGTGGCTGGGCTGGGCTCGGGCTGGGCCCCAGTTCATGTAAGAGCACAGTATGAAACGCCAGCCTGTTCTCTCCATCCCTGAACACACCTTCACCGGGGAAGACTCCTAACAGTTCCTGGAAATAGACTTGAATGTGTTTCCATCAGAACAAAACCTGTGGCAATCCATGCCTGCTTTTTTTTTTACTTGTATGCATTTTCCATGAATTTTTGGAAGACCCTTGTATGCAAGGGTTTTTAATTTTTTTGCACCAAAATAAGCTCATCTTTTAAGTCCATTTTCCCAGGAGCTTTTTGAAGTGCCCTGGTATAAACAGATTCATGGCCGAAGCATTCCATTCCGCGCCTGTCTTCCGCAATAGGGCACTTCAGAGCCGAGATGCTATCCCTTGACTTAGCACTATGGAGCAAAGACGTGACATCGAATTCATCGTAGCTTTATGTATTGTAACTGATTGCACACCAGCCTGACTCGCGTCACAGAGTAGAACCTGCAACAGCTGTTCATCAGCACAGCCCGGTGTGTCCCCTTAGGGAGGTAAAGAGGAAGCTGCATTTTCAAGGAGCTCAGGAAGGGTGGGACATAGATGGTTCCTTAGCGGTGATTCTGGGGCAGGCATTTGGCACAGTGGTGGATGCTGATCTTGCATCCGTACCAGAGTCCCTGGGTCAAGTCCCACCTCTGTTTCCAGTTCCAGCTTCCTGCTAATGTGTGCCCTAGGAGGCAACAGATGATGGCCCAGGTGCTTGTGTTCCTAACACCTGAGTGGAAGACCCTAGTGCACTTCCTGGCTCCTGCTTTAGCCTGGCCCAGCGCTGGCTGTTGTAGGCATTTGGGAAGTGAACCAGCAAATGGAAGATCAACCTCCCTCTGTCTCTCTCTCTCTCTCTCTCACTCTCTCTCTCTCTTTCTTTCTTTGTCTATCAATCTCTTATGCCTCTGCCTATCCATCTATTTGCCTTTTAAATAAAATAAATCCCTTTTAATTTTATGGAAAATTGAATTGAAAAGTTTATTTTGGTGCAAAAAATTAAAAATCCATGATAACCTTTTCATAATACATATTTTCTATAAACTTTTTAAAGACTTGTCATACACTGTCAAAAATGTTGGAGTACAAAATTATCCTCTCCCCTCAGGCTATATCTCTCTCGTGTTTTTAAAGATTTATTTTACTTATTTGAAAGGCGGAGTTACAGAGAGATGGTGAGATAGAGAGAGAGGTCTTCCATCCCCTGGTTTACTGTCCAAATGGCTGCAATGGCCAGAGCTAGGCCAGACCAAAGCCAGGAGCCAGGAGCTTCTTAGAGATCGCCCACATGGGTATAGGATCCCAAGCACTGGGCCATCCTCTGATGCTTTCCCAGGCCATAGCAGGGATCTGGATCTGAAGTGGAGCAGGGGCCGGCACTGTGATATAGTAGGCTAAGCTTCTGCCTGTGGCTCTGGCAGCCCGTAGGGGCTTTGGTTCATGTTCCAGCTGCTCCTCTTCTGATCCAGCTCTTCCCTATACCCTGGGAAAACAGTAGAAGATGGCCTGCGTGCTTGGACTCCTTCACCCACGTGGGGAACCATGAAAAAAGCTCCTGGCTCCTGGCTTTGGATTGGCTCAGCTCTGGCTTGCGTGACCATTTGAGGAGTGAATCAGAGAATGGAAGACGTTTCTCTCTGTCTCTCCCTCTCTCTCTGTAACTCTCTCAAATAAATAAATAGCATCTTAAAAAAAAAAAAAGGAAAGAAAAAAAGGAAGTGGCACAGGCACAACTTGAACCAGCGCCTATATGGGATGTCGGCACCACGTGCTGTGGCTTTAACGCACTGTACCACAGCGCAGGCCCAGGCTACGTCTCTTGAGTCCTCCTTGTGCCTCTTACCTTTCAATGTTTTGACGGCCTTGTTCTAAATTCCCCCAGAATAAGCACAAGGTGGGAGCCAGGCTCAGGGACAAGCTCATCCACTGGGCCACTGTCTCCACGCCTTCAGAACGGCCGGCCTGCATCTGCATGCGTTTCCTGTTACAACACTGAAATCCCTGAGGCTGGGCAGTGTACAGTCAGCATTAGCTGGGCTCTGAGGAAGACTTCCCGATGGAGGGCATCGTAACAGGAGCACATGGGAGAGGGAGCCATCACAGATGAGCCAGGAAGCTAGAGAGACACGGAGGCGGGGCCAGGAATGACCATCCACTCGCCACCCCCTCCACCACCACCAAGAAGTCCCACCGCCGCTTAACCTCCCTGGAAACCAAGCTGCCAACACACGGACTCGTGGTGGGGGCAAGGTGGGGGTGAGGGTGGTTTACAAACTACACCCAAGCCACAGCACCCTCTCACCTGGCTGGGGTGTGCAAGAGGGTGGACACGTTCTGGGCGCAGGTGGGCAGGCGCTGACTCCTGTCTCTCCCCCTCCCGGTGCGGTGGCTGAAGTCCAACACGACCATCATCAAGCTGGAGCTGGAGGACAACTGCATCATGGAGGAGGGCGTGCTGAGCCTGGTGGAGATGTTGCAGGAGAACTACTACCTGCAGGAGCTGGTACTGCGCCCGGCCCCGCCCCCCGCAGCACCCGGGGCTCGAACCAGCGGCCCGGCTGCGTGCAATGGTCCGAGGGCCCCTGCCCTCCCGGTGTGACCTCTCAGAGGAGAGCCACGCCTCCCAGGCTGCCCGGGGACTGTGGGAAACCCTCAGAAACTGTTTCTGTCTGGGCCCTAGGAGCCCTCCCTGGATAAATTTACCTCTCCATAGAGGACTTAGAGGGGACCTTCTTCAAGAACATGAAGACATGAGCTAATATAAAATACAGTGTGCCTGGAGGTAGACAGTGGTGATGGTTACAAGCAACAGAAAAATACTTTTTAAAAAAGATTTATCGATTTATTTGAAAGAGAATTACAGAGCGAGAGAAGGAGAGAGAGAGAGAGGTCTTCCATCTGCTGGTTCACTCCCCAAATGGCTGCAATGGCCGGCTCTGCACCGATCCAAAGCCAGCAGCCAGGAGCTTCTTCCAGGTCTCCCGTGTGGGTGCAGTGGCCCAGGAACTTGAGCCACCTTCTGCTGCTTTCCCAGGCATGTTAGAAGGGAGCTGGATCAGAAGTAGAGCAGCTGGGACTCCAACCAGCACACATATGGGATGCTGGCACTGCAGGCCATGACTTAACCCACTATGCCTCAGGGCCAGCCTCAGAAAGATACTTCATACTATGGAACTGTAAACTTAAAAATAGTTGAGTGGGGCCGGCACTGTGGCATGGCGGGTAAAGCCACCACCTGCGGTGCCAGCATCCCATTTGGGCTCCTGCTTGATTCCTGGTGCTCCACTTCCAATCCAGATCCCTGCTATGGCTCAAGCCCTTGGGCTCCTGCACCCAAGTGGGAGACCCAGAAGAAGCTCCTGGCTCCTGGCTTCAGATTGGTGCAGCTCTGGCCATTGTGGCCATCTGGATAGTGAACCAGTGGATGGAAGACCTCTCTCTCTCTCTCTCTGCCTCTTGCCTCTCTGTAACTCTGCCTTTCAGATAAAATAAATAAATCTTTTTTAAAAAAGTTTGAGATGCTAAATTTTATGTCATATATATTTGACTAACATAAAATATTTTAAAGGGAGGAAAAAAAGCCAAGGAAAATGATGGCTGTTTTATATAAAACCTCTCCCCTAGGATGATGTCCGTGTGTAGCCCTAATTTTTTTTTGTTTATTTTATTTTAGATTTTTATTTGTATGTTTGAAAGGCAGAGAGAGAGAGATCCACCCCCATCGCCCCCATCTCTTTTGTTAACAAGGGCCCTGGGGGAGCCTTTGAGACACAGTGCGCTCTTGCCTTTCAGAATATTTCCGACAATGATCTTGGTTTGGAGGGGGCCAAGATCATCTCAGAGTTCCTCCAGAGAAACGCCTCCTCGCTCTGGAAACTGAAGCTCTCAGGTGAGCCCTGGGAGGGGCGGGCGGGGACACTGGGAAGCAAAGGGAAGATAAGAGGGGCAGGCGCAGCGGCAGGACCCTCCCTGGGAAGCCCACGGTGCTAGCACGGTGCCAGGTTCAAGTCCTGGCTGCCCTGCTTCCAGTCCAGCTCCTGCTAATGTCCATCCCGGGAAGGGTAGCAGAGGATGATGGCCCACGTAGCTGGACCCCTGCTACCCACATGGGGGATGCCGATGGAGACAGCCCAGGCTTTTGTGGACATTTGGGGAACAAACTAACGAGTGGAAAAATGTCTGTCTCTGTGTGTCTCCGTCTGTCTGTGGCTCTCTGCCTTGCACATAAAACAGAAAGAAATACATAAAATAAAAAAATATTGTTTAAAGGATAGGAAAAAGGGAGAGAGCGGCTGGTACGTAGGGTCTGGTTGTTCCCAGCAGCACCCTCTGCTCTCAGCAGCCTGCCTGTGGCTTCGCTTGCTAAGCCCTCCCCGTCTTCCTTCTCCCACTCCATGGCCACGCTGGCTTCCTGCTTCCTAAAGCAGTCACCACTGGTGGGCTTGGCAACTCTCCCGCCTGAGCTTGCAAGTCCCCGCCTCGGCGTCCGCGTGGCTTCTGTGCCGGCCTCTCCAGCTTCGCTCACACCTCTGCTCTGGGGTCATCCCCCGAAGGGTTTCCCCGAAGCCAGCAGCGCTGCTTCTCCATGATTCTATTCCCTGCTTGGTTTTACTCACCATCCAGGAGCTCCAAATGGGTCTCTCATGTGGATGCAAGGGCCCAAGTACAAGCCTTCCTCTGTTGCTTTCCCAAGAACATTAGCAGGGAGCTGGATCGGAAATGGAGCAGCTGGTATTCAAACTGGCGCTCGAATGGTATGTTGGCATCACAGGTAGTAGCCCAACTCGCCACGTCGCAGCACCGGCCCCCCGTATGCTATTTTTAAAGTAGCTTATTACCTGTCTCCCACAGGGGACAAACAAAGCCATGTGGGAATTCGAGAAGCCACAGACTTGCCGTCACTGAAGTCTGTGGCTTGGATTTATGCTGTCTAGAGTGGCCTAGAACCCCAACACCGAGCAATTAAACACAAGGAGTGACCCCATACTGATAAGAGTAAGGCCCCTTGGGAGGAACACCACCTCCTGCAGACTGCTTGGGATTCCCACAGAGAAAGCCCCACTCAAGGTGGGCTCACAGGCCACATGGCAACAAGACCGTGGGAGTTGTCGAAGGCAACAAGTGGTAGGATTGGACTCTCAAGAACTTCCGGAAACTGAAGTGTCAGGGGTTGACTTTTGGCAGAGCAGTTAAGACATTGCTTAGATGCCCTCGGGCCATATCTGAGTGCCTGGCTTGAAGTTTCTGCTTCCACTTCCCGCTTCCTGCTAAGGTGTACTCCGGGAGGCGGCGTGATGGCTCAAGGACTTGGTTCCCTGCTACCACGGTGGGAGACCTGGGCTGAGTTCTGGACTCCTGGCTTCAGCCTGGTCCAGCCACGGCTGTTGTGGGCATTTCGGGAGTGAACCAACAGATGAAAGATTCTCTCTCTCAAGTAAAAATGCAAATAAATTTAATCGTACATGAAATAAATAATCAGATATAAACTATAAGGGGGCCCCATACAATTTACCACCAAAACCAGGGGCAATGTACCAAGTATAATCATGTTTAACATGGTTAAGAATGTAAAAATAGCTGTGAGTGGAAACATAAAAGAGCATTCCTCTCCTCACCAAGGAATTTCTAAAAATGAAAACTATAGAGCCACTGAAATCAAAGAATAAATCCAACAGCACATTTGATATAGGTGAACAGAATTAATAGAAAACATATTTTTCTATCTTTCCAGCATAGAAAGATTTAAAAAATAGAGACTATAAAAGAGAACATACGAGAATGAGTACACTCAATATAGCTGATAGGACTTCCGGAAGGAGTAGAGATTGGGTGGGCAGTGGTATTTAGACAAATAACAGAGGACGTCTTTCCCAGATTGACGAATTCTGAGATACGGACATTCTAGTAAGTCCCAAGTAAGATGAAAAGAAACCCACACTTGAATACGTCACTGAAAAAAGTTCGTAAGATCTTTAAAGTATCGGGGGGGGGGGCAATAAAATTTGTGTGTTTTTAATATAAATGCTGTCACATGTCAGATATTAGTCTCCAACTTTGCTCATGTTCCTCTAAAGATGTCTTGGGTTTCCTTCTGTGCTGGGACAAGCACATGTACCTCATTCTGCTACACTGCCAGGGACGCCCATGTCATGAAATTAATATCTTAATGTCAGACAAAATAATATCTTAATATCAGACAAAATAAACTTTAACACAAAAACTGTTAAGAGAGACAAAGAGGGGCACTATGTAATGATTAAGGGATCAATTCAACAGGAAGATGTAACTATTATAAATGTATATGCACTTAATTACAGGGCACCGGGTTATTTAAAAGATATGCTAGGGAACTTTAAGGGAGACTTAGACTCCAACACAATAGTATTGGAGGACTTCAATACTCCACTTTCAGCAATGGATCAACCAGACAGAAAATCAACAAGGAAACAGCATATTTAATCAATACTACAGACCAAATGGATCTAACAGATATCTACAGCACTTTTCATCCTACACTTGAAGAATACACATTCTCTCAGCAGTACATGGAACTTACTCTAGGATTGACCACATACTAGGTCATAAAGCAAGTCTCAGCAAATTCAAAAGAATCAAAATCATACTATGCATCTTCTCAGACCACAATGGAATTAAGCTGGAAATTAGCAACTCAGGAATCCCGAGAGCATATGCAAACACATGGAGACTAAACAACATGCTCCTGAATAAACAGTGAGTGATAGAAGAAATCAAAAGAGAAATCAAAAACTTTCTGGAAGCAAATGAAGATAACAACACAACACATCAAAACTTATGGGATACAGCAAAAGCAGTGTTAAGAGGAAAGTTTATAACAATAGGTGCCTACATCAAGAAATTGGAAAGTTACCAAATAAATGAGCTTTCAATGCATCTTAAGGATCTAGAAAAACTGCAGCAAACCAAACCCAAAACTTGTAGGAGAAGAGAAATAATTAAAATTAGAGAAGAAATCAACAAAATTGAATCAAAAATATTACAAAAGATCAGCAAAACAAAGAGCTGGTTTTTTGAAAAAATAAAATTGACATACCATTGGCCCAACTAACTAAAAAAAGGAGAGAGAAGACCCAAATCAATAAAATCAGAGATGAAAAAGGGAATGTAACAACAGACACCACAGAAATAAAGAGTCATCAGAAATTACTACAACTACAACTACAAAGAGTTGTTTGCCAGCAAACAGGGAAATCTATCAGAAATGGAGAGATTCTTGAACACATACAACTTACCTAAATTGAACCACGAAGACATAGAAAATCTAAACAGACCCATAACTGAGTCAGAAATTGAATCAGTAATAAAGCCCCCCCCCAACAAAGAAAAGCCCAGGGATTCACTGCTGAATTCTACCAGACATTTAAAGAAGAACTAACTCCAATTCTTCTCAAACTATTCGAAACTATTGAAAGAGAGGGAATCCTCCCAAATTCTTTCTATGAAACCATCCTCACCTTAATTCCTAAACCTGAAAAAGATGCAGCAGAGAAAGAGAATTACAGACCAATTTCGCTGATGAACATAGACGCAAAAATCCTCAGTAAAATTCTGGCCAATAGAATTCAACAACACATCAGAAAGATCATCCACCCAGACCAGGTAGGATTTATCCCTGGTATGCAGGGATGGTTCAACGTTCACAAATCAATCAATGTGATACGCCACATAAGCAAACTGTAGAAGAAAAACCATATGATTATCTCAATAGATGCAGAGAAGGCATTTGATAAAATACAACACCTTTTCATGATGAAAACTCTAAGCAAATTGGGTATAGAAGGAACATTCCTCAATACAATCAAAGCAATTTATGAAAAACCCACAGCCAGTATCCTATTGAATGGGGCAAAGTTGGAAGCATTTCCACTGAGATCTGGTACCAGACAGGGATGCCCATTCTCACCATTGCTATTCAATATAGTACTGGAAGTTTTAGCCAGAGCCATTAGGCAAGAAAAAGAAATTAAAAGGATATAAATTGGGAAGGAATAAGTCAAATTATCCCTCTTTGCAGATGATATGATTCTTTATTTAAGGGACTCAAGGAACTCTACTAAGAGACTATTGGAACTCATAGAAGAGTTTGGCAAAGTAGCAGGATATAAAATCAATGCACAAAAATCAACAGCCTTTGCATACGCAGACAATGCCATGGCTGGGAAAGAACTTCTAAGTCAATCCCATTCGCAATAGCTTCAAAAACAATCAAATACCTTGGAATAAACTTAACCAAGGATGTCAAAGATCTCTATGATGAGAACTACAAAACCTTAAAGAAATAAATAGAAGAGGATACCAAAAAAATGGAAAAATCTTCCATGCTCATGGATTGGAAGAGTCAATATCATTAAAATGCCCATTCTCCCAAAAGCAATTTATAGATTCAATGTGAAACCAATCAAAATACCAAAGACATTCTTCTCAGATTTGGAAAAAATGATGCTGAAATTCATATGGAGACACAGGAGACCTCGAATAGCTAAAGCAATCTTGTACAACAAAAACAAAGCCGGAAGCATCACAATACCAGATTTCAGGACATACTACAGGGTAGTTATAATCAAAACAGCATGGTACTGGTACAGAAACAGATGGATAGACCAGTGGAACAGAATAGAAACACCAGAAATCAATCCAAACATCTACAGCCAACTTATATTTGATCAAGGATCTAAAACCAATTCCTGGAGCAAGGAGTATCTGTTCAACAAATGTGCTAGGAAAACTGGATTTCCACGTGCAGAAGCATGAAGCAAGACCCCTACATTACACCTTTAATCCACTCAACATGGATTAAAGATCTAAACCTATGACCTGACACCATCAAATTATTAGAGGACATCGGAGAAACCCTGTAAGATATAGGCACAGACAAAGATTTCTTGGAAAAGACCCCAAAGGCATAGGCAGTCAAAGCCAAAATTAACAATTGGGATTACATCAAATTGAGAAGTTTCTGTACTGCAAAAGAAACAGGAAAGTGAAGAGGCAACTGACAGAACAGGAAAAAATATTTGCAAATTATGCAACTGATAAAGGATTAATAACCAGAATCTACAAAGAGATCAAGAAACTCCACAACAACAAAACGAACAACCTGCTTAACAGATGGGCCAAGGATCTAAACAGACATTTTTCAAAAGAGGAAATCCAAACAGCCAACAGACACATGAAAAAATGTTCAGGATCACTAGCCATCAGGGAAATGTAAATCAAAACCACAATTAGGTTTCACCTCACCCCGGTTAGAATGGCTAACATCCAGTAATCAACTAACAACAGATGCTGGTGAGGATGTGGGGGAAAAGGGACGCTAATCCACTGTTGGTGGGAATGCAAACTGGTAAAGCCACTTTGGAAGTCAGTTTGGAGATTGCTCAGAAACCTGAATATAGCCCTACCATACAACCCAGCCATCCCACTCCTTGGAATTTATCCTAAAGAAATTAAATTGGCAAATAAAAGAGCTGTCTGCACCTTAATGTTTATTGCAGCTCAATTCACAATAGCGAAGACATGGAATCAACCCAAATGCCCATCAACAGTAGACTGGATAAAGAAATTATGGGATGTGTATGCTATAGAGTACTCTACAGCAGTAAAAATAAAAAAATCCGGTCATTTGCAACAAAATGGAGGAATCTGGAAAACATCATGCTGAGTGAAATAAGCCAATCCCAAAGGGACAAATATCATATGTTCTCCCTGATCTGTGACAACTAACTGAGCACCTAAAAGGAAACCTGTTGAAGTGAAACAGATACTATGAGAAACAGTGACTTGATCAGCCCTTGTCCTGACTGTCGAGGAACAACTTACTATTTTATTCCTTTTAGTATTTTTTTGGTTCTACTTAATACCATTGGTTGAACTCTTTAATTAACACACAACTATTCTTAGGTGTTTAACTGAAAAGTGAGCCCTGTTAAATCTAAGAGTGGGAATAAGAGAGGGAGATGTACAGTTCGGCACATGCTCACTCAGACTTATCCCTCATGGTAGAGCTAGAAATGTGCCAGGGGATTCCAAATCAATCCCATCATGGTGGCATGTACCAATGCTATCTCACTAGTCCAAGTGATCAGTTTCAGTTCATAATTGATCATAATGATAGGATTAAGTGTCAAAGGGATCACATAAACAAGACTAGTGTCTGCTAATAATAACTGATAGAATTAAAAAGGAGAGAACTATCCAACATGGGAAGTGGGATACACAGCAAACTCATAGAATGGCAGATGTCCTAAACAGCACTCTGGCCTCAGAATTAGCCCTTAAGGCATTCGGATCCAGCTAAAAATTAGCCCATGACAGTTTCTCAGGCATGGAAAGCCAAGACACTGTGGAAAAAAAAAAAAAAACACACACCTAAATGAAAGATCTCTGTGAGTGAGTGTCTGTCTCTCTGCCTTTCTCTGAAGGAAGGAGAGAACTTCCACTTTGATTATGGCCTTGTCTTAGTAAGGTTGGAGTTTGTGAATTCAAGAGTTATATATTTAAATATATATATTTATATATTTACTACTGTCAGGACCATCAGGTTTTTTTTTTCTTTATGGATTGAATTTTTTTAAAAAAAGATTTACTCATTTATTTGAAAGGCAAAGTTACAAAGAGGCAAAGCAGAGGCAGAGGAAGAGAGAGAGGTTTTCCATCTGCTGGTTCACTCCCCAAATGGCTGCAATGGCCAGAGCTGCACCAATTCGAAGCCAGGAGCCAGGAGCTTCTTCCAGGTCTTCCACGCAGGGGCCCAAGGACTTGGACCATCCTCCACTGCTTTCCCAGGCCATAGCAGAGAGCTAGATCAGAAGTGGAGTAGCCGGGACTCAAACTGGCACCCATATGGGATGCCAGCACTGCAGCCAGCAGCTTTACCCACTACACCACAGCATCAGTCCTCAGAATGCTTTTTCCTAATTGGTTATTATTGGTATGTCCGAAAGCTATTGAATTTGCACATTCATGCTGTATCCAGTCACTTTATTGAATTATTTTGTTAGTTCCGATGTTTTGTTAATTTTCTTGGATTTTATTTAAAAAGGGGATTATATCTGCCAATACTGAGAGTTTCACCTCTTTTTTTCCAGTATGTGTAACTCCTACTGGTTTTCCTGGCTGAGTTGGTTGAAATCCATAGCATATTAAAGTAATGCAGAAAACGCTTTGTAAAATACAAATTTCTTACAACCAGCTGTGCACTATTTATAACCAAGGATGTAATTAACACAATAACTTTAATAGCTAACCACCTAATTTTTGTATTGACTAGCTTTTTATCTCATTGCAGATGAGGGAAGGGAGCAGACACAGATGAACAAATCTTTGTGTTTCAGGGAATTCATTCATTAATTCTGAAAGCATTTATTAAGCACCTGATATTAGCCAAGCATGAGTTAGGTGCTGGAGACACAAAGATTAAGTATTCAAAGGAGGTCCAACAAATTGATAGGAATTATATAGCAATTGAATGATTTTGTGGTTATTTTAAAATTTGCATGAATAAAGTTGAACATCTCTTCATTTGATGATTGTTTATGTATGCACCTTGATGATTTTCCTGCTGCGCTGCGATCCTTTTACTTTCTATTTGTTGAACTTTCCTTTAGTGGAGCCACTAAACCTTTGACTATAATATAAATTAAATACGTGTTATCTCAATAAAATAATAAAGTATGAAATTTTAAAAAAGATTCAAAGAAGAAATTTGAGAATAAAGCTCTGTATCATGTATTTTTTTTTAAGATTTACATTTTATTTTACTTGCAAGACAGAGGGACAAGGAGAGAGGGAAAGACAGAAAGAGAAAGAGGTCTTCCAACCACTGGTTCACTCCCCAAATGGCTGCAATGACCAGGGCTGGGCCAGGCGAAGCCAGAAGCCAGGCACTTCTTCCAGGTCTCCCATATGAGTGGCAGGGGACCAAGCAATTGAGCCATCTTCTGCTGCTTTCCCGGGTGCATTAGAGGAGCTGGAAATGGAGCAGCCAGGACTCAAACCGGTTCTCCAATATGGGACACCAACGTTGCAGGTCATGGCTTACCCTGGTGCACCACAGCACTGGCCCGTAGTGTACGTTCCCAGGAAGTCACGACGCTTTAACCTGCAGGCCGGGCCTGGAACCAGGGCAAGGTGAACGAGGTGCTTGTCTTGGTTGCAAAACACAAGGGTGCCTCAAAAGCTCAGTAATCAAGGAAACAGCATCTGACTCAGTAGTTTCAAAGTCAGAATTAGTGCAGAAACATCCATGATGGACAAACTATGAAACTTTCAATAAAAGCAGTATCCAACAGGGGTCGAATAGGTGCAGTGACTAAGGCCTAGCCATGCAAGTGGAGGGTTAGATCCCTTTTCTATTTAAAAATTTTAAACTCCATTCAACATAGATGTTTTTGCATTTTTTTAAAATAGTTAGGTACTATTCTTACTGAGTTTTTGGCATTCCTTAAATTTTGCACCCATGGCAAGTGCCTCACTTGCCTCCCTGTAGTCCCAACCCTGCTCCTTGAACTTCAATTAGCATTTTTAAATTGTATTTATTTTCATCTTATTTGAAAGGCAGAGAGACAGACAAACATCTTCCATCCATTGGGTCACTCCCCAAATGCCTGCAACAGCCAGGGCTGGGCCAAGCCAAAGCCAGGAGCCCAACCACATCCAAGTCTCCCATTTGGATGGCATGGGTCCAAGTACTTGAGCCATTACCTGCTGCCTCTAGGGTCTGCATTTGCAGGAAGCTGGGATGGGAAGTGGAACCACGACTCACAGCCAGGCACTCCAATATGGCAACTTCACTGCTGCACCCAAAGCTTACCCCTGCCTTAGCATTTCTTATAATGTTACCGACTTGGAGCACGAGGCCAGGGGCTGATGCTGCCAATGGAGACCCAGGGGGTGGTGTTCTGAGTGCTGAAACTTCTCAGACAGTCATGGCAGAGAGGGAAGGGAGCGTTAAAGGAAGTGGTGAAGATGAGCCTTGTCTCCTGTTTTCTCATGCTCATGTAATACGCACAAAGTTCTCGCCGCCTTTCCTGTGTCTGAGTGTCCCAAAGCGAGGAGGACTGGCAGGGCTAGGACTCAGGGTGGGCGAGGGGAACGGTGATGTGGGGTGCACCTGCTAACTCACCATCCTCCCTCCAGGAAATAACTTCAAAGAGGAGTCCGCGGCACTGCTGAGCCAAGCCATGTCGGTAAGAAGCGAGGGGTGTGGGCTAGCCATGAGGGACAGCAGTACCTGGGTGGCCCAGGGGGCTGCTGTGAGGCCCCTGGAGTAGTGCAGGGAGCAGGCGAGTGTTCAGGCTCCACCAAGCCCCTGGCCAAAAGCTGCAGCAGGCCACAGGGCTGTTAGCATGGCGCTACATCCCCCATCACCAGTTACACAGAGAATGAATCAGCACTCGTCTTCCATCTAAGAACCCTGGCCCACCTAGCTGTGAGTCCGTGGCATCCCTCCAAAATACTGCTCTGAGATGAACACCGTGTCTGCGGTCAGAAGCTAAAATAACCTCTCTTTCCACTGTTTGTTTCTCTAGTCCAATTACCAAATCAAGAAGCTGAATCTCAGCCACAACCAATTCTCTGACCAGGGAGGGGAGCAGCTGGGACAGATGCTAGGTAGGTCCCCAGGCAGGGAGGGGCCAGCCAGCGGGAAGGTGGGCGGGAGCGCCACTCGCAGGGCTGTTTCTTTTGGCATTATCGTTATTGCAAGTAATGAATGTCTTTATTAGAGCAGAGATGTAAACCAGGCCCAAAATACACTTTATTAATTAATTAATTAATTTTTATTGGAAAGGCAGACAGACAGAAAGATCTTCCATCTGCTGGTTCACTGCCCACAACAGCCAGGGCTGGGCCAGGCCAAAGCCAGGAGCCTAGAACTCCATCTGGGTCTCACACATGGGTAGGGCCAAGCGTCCACTCCTAATTTTTTATATTAATCAAATGCTGTAAATATCTACTCCCTGTCTGCTGCTTGTCCTTTTAGGCTGTCCAGGCTTCTCTTATTATATCCATGTATCATGTGTATTGTTGTCAAATACACGAATTACGGCTGTTGCGTTTTAAGCCCGCCATGCCTCGGGCCATCCTCCTTAGCCTACCTAGGTCAGCCAGTCATTTTTTTTCCTATGGGATTATTGCAAAGTGTAACTTCCTGCACCTGGGTGTCTGCTTCATTTAAAATGCATTTTGGGGGGCAGGTATATACGATGGCTCAGGTACTTGGGTCTCTCTCTCTCTCTCTCTCTCTCTCTCCCCGCCTCTCTCTCTTTCAAATAAAACAAATGAATAATTGGTTTTTAAACATTAGTGTTCAGAACATTGATAAAAGATGCTATAGATCAATAAAACAATACTACATACCCCACCAATAGAGCAATGGTAAGCCATATGGACAACAGGAGAAAAAAGCCGCATGCCCAACCTCTTTAGGAATGACAGAAATGCGACATAAACCAGGAAGATCACCCTTGTCTGCCAAGGCTGCCAGTGTGCAAAGTCAGTGAATACGACTGCAGGCAATGGAGAGAAGTGGACTCCCCGCCCTCGCCCGCGGCTGGGTCTAGGCACTGTGGGGAACAATGGACGGCGTGTCAGCCGTGTGCAGATCCTCTCTCCCGTCTCAGAGCAGCTCTCTCCTACAGAGATGTCTGGGGACCTTGTATAGTGCAGCATCGTTAGAAGAGAGAGGGAAAATGGCAGCACCTTTAGTGATTGTTCCTGGGCCAAGGAATTGTCCCTAGCCAAAGGAGGTGGGGCTGGGGCTGCGTGTGTAGACGGGAGGTGACACAAAGCCTCAAGGGAGCAGAGATTCCCTCGGCTCGAGCAGACAAGCCACAGGAGGAGAGGGAAGAAGGGGTCCCCTGTGAGTTGGCCCGCAGGCTCTGGGGACCATGGCTTGCAGGAGGTCGGGTTTTACTTCACTTGCGATGGAGTCACTGGGGGCGGGGGTTGTTCAGCGGAGCAGGGACACGGCTCGAGTTGTGGATTTGGAACCACTGTGTCTACTGATGAGGGTCTTGGCTCAGGGAGGGGGCGATGACAAACAGAAGTGGGCAGATTCAGAATATATTGGGGGTGAGGCCAGGAGGACTGGGGTGTGATGCATGAGGTAAAGGGAGAAAGAGAGGTAGACCCTGGGTCACTGTGCTTCAGCCACTGGCCGGACAATGGTGTCACTCGCTTAAATGGAGAAACCCCAGGGAATGCACGCTGCAGAGAGGCAGGAGTGGGGCGTCTGGCGCCCTCCTGGCCATGTTGTGTCTGTGATGGCCGCTGGACACCCACACCTCCGTGGAGGTGTCAGGCAATTGGTTTGCTGCGTGAGTTTATAACATGGTGAAGAGGTCAGGATGGGAGATTGGCACTGGGAGTCACGGACACAGACGTATTGAAAACCAAGAGACAGTATGAAGACATCGAGGCCAGTCATCTAGACCGAGCGGAGTGGGTGGCCATCAAACTGACCCCCGAGGAATGCCATATGAGCACAAACATCCCTGCACATACGATTCCTGTGCAAACCCAGCTTCTGCACCGGCCTGAGGCCTCCCTACTTACAGCTGCGTGAGTGCCCAAGGCGCTCCAGAAGCGCAGTTCCGGAGTGGCCCACGGCTGCCCGTGACAATGACATCACCATGGCCCTAATACACCAGGGCCACCACTGCTCCCTGTGTCAGCCCCGCCCTGACGGGGTTTCCCACACTGTCTCTACCTTCTTCTTTCAAAAAACTTTTCATTTGTTTGTTTTTATTCAGCTGAAAAGTAGAGTGACAGCGACAGACAGAAAGAGAGCTTCCATCCACGGACTCACTCCCCAGGTGCCCACAGCAGTCAGGGCTGGGCCCAGAGAAAGCCATGAGCTTGGGATTCCATCTGGGTCGCCCACGTGGGTGGAAGAAACACGGAGCCATGACTTGCTGCCTCGCAAGATGTGCAGCAGCAGACAGCTGGAATCAGAGTGGAGTCAGGGCTTGAATCCACGCACCCGTTAGGGGACACAGGCTTCCCACATGGCATTTTAATGGCTGCTGCAAGCGCCTGGCCTGGTCCCTGTCTACTTTAATGGCTGTGGCCTCTTCCAGCAGAGGGACAGTTAGTACGTGCTCTCCGCTTCCCGCTTGAGTCAGGGGTCTGAGCTCTCCATGATGGTGCCACGTAAACATACACAAACACAGGGCTCTCCCACGTCCTGTGCTGTCTCCCTAGAGTCTCAGGCAGGAGGGAGGGTCTACACAGCGCTGTGATCCCATACTATTCTCCAAGTAGATTACAGCAGTTCACTCCCCCTGCGATATAGGCGTGTGATCATTCTATGACACCTGTGCCTGCATTGGGAATCAATTTGCGATATTGTGTTTAAAAGAGTAACTCAAACACTTCTGCCCTGGTTTTGCGTGGCCATGGAGCAACCGTTCTCCGTGGGTGAGGCTCCTGCGCGCCTGCTGGCTCTGAGCCAGGGTCGCTGGGGAGGTGGGGAGTGCAAAGCTGACGCCCTTCCTTTCCCAGCCCTCAACGTAGGGCTAAAGTCGCTGGATCTCAGCTGGAATCACTTCCATATTCGGGGAGCTGTGGCCCTGTGCAACGGTCTCCGGGTAAGGCACTCCCTGGGAGCAGTGCATTGAGCCTGGGGTGAGGATGGCCAGGGCCTCGGGGCTGCCATCTGGAACCCTTCCGGGGAGGAGAGCACCCCGTTCATACTCTGTAGCATAAAACCCAGCTGCGGAGGCCTGGGTGGCATCTCTGGGGACACTTCAAGAGGGCAGTTTACTGAGAGGGGTAGGGAAGGACCAGGGCCCAAGGGGTGTGACTGTCTGGAGCTCTCGAGACTCTGAGCCCGGCTGGGAGGGGACTGGCGGAACTGGCTCTCCCAGGGCCCGGATCTGGACACCAGCAGGGCTTAGACATCAGGCTCACGTGGCGCAGCCCTGACCCTGGTGCTGTTCTCTCCTCTCCCCCGAGGCGAACGTGACCCTGAAGACACTGGATCTCTCCATGAACGGCTTTGGGAACGAAGGGGCCCTGGCCCTGGGCGAGGTCCTGAGACTCAGCAACTGCTTGGTCTTCCTGGATGTCAGCGGCAATGACATCAACAATGACGGGGCGTCCAAGCTCAGCCGAGGCCTGGAGTACAACGAGAGTCTCCGCGTTCTGAAGGTTGTCCTTCCCAGTGTGTGTGTGTGTGTGTGAGTGTGTGTGTGTGCATGACTGTATATGTGTGTATGCAAGTGCATGAGTGTGCATGTGTATGTGTGTGCGTGTGCATGTGTGTCCATGTGTGGTCCCTGTGTGTGTTCACGAGTGTATATATGTATATGTGTGCATATGCACGTGCATATGTGTATGCATGAATGTGTATGTATGTGTATGTGTGTCCCCTGTGTGTGTGTTTATATGCATCTGCGAGAGTGTGTGCATGTGTGTGTGTCCATGTGTCGCCCGCGTGTTGGGGTGTGCCGGGTGGGGGGCACAGCAGGGTGGTGGGGCTGGATATTGCTGCAGAGAATTGTTGGGAACACCTGTCTTGGACTTCTGCACACAGGGGTGCTTGCTTGCTTGCTGTCTCTGCCCTAGACCCAGTGCCACCCTCGGCTCTCCCCAGTGCCCCGCAGCTGTCTCCCAGCTGGACTTCCTTCCCTATCCCGGGCCACACTGCAGCCGGAGTCTGCTTAGAACACAAATCTGACTTCCGTCCCCTGCACCCTGCAGTCCACTCTGCAGCCTGGATCCCCAGCGGCTTCCCGTCGCTCACACCCACGGCTCTGCTTACCCCCCTCTCCTGGGGTCTCCCCTGCGTCCACTACGGCCTCCTGGTCCTGTCTCCCTGCGTTTCCTCCTACCCCAGGCCTTGTGGTGCTTTCTCCTTACACCCCCGCCTCCTGCTTGCTCTGGTCACAGCCGGCTGCAGAGTGAGCGCCCGTGGCTAGTCCTCGGGGAGCCCTGCCAGGGTCTCTGTCTGGGTTTTCTGCTCCCCCTCCCTGCACAGCTCAGGTCAGTCACCCCCACTGCTTTAACCAAGGCTGGTTTTCCCGCTGTTCCACCCAGCACAGTGCTGGGCACGTGGTAGATGCCCAGTGAAGACTGGATGAATGAACCTGTATTTTACTGTGAATTAATTCACATAGAATTAATTAATTAATTAAGCGATAGCATAGAAGCTGCTGGGCAGTGGCAACATAGACAAGAGAGGACTCCTGACACTTCCTTCAGGGGCTGCTACCCTGAACTGGTCCTTTTGCAAGTTGGCCTCGCTTCTCAACGCCACGCTGTTAGCTCCACTTGGCAGATGAGAACACTGAGGCCGTGGCACGCTCTCAAGCCACACGCCAGCAAGAGGCAGGGAGAAGCTCCCTGGAGATGCAGGGATGGCTGGGGGCAGGGAGCCACAGAGGTGGGAGCGCTGGGGGTAGGTGCAGGGGAGAGTCACACGGATGCTAAGGAGACAAGGAGGAGCGAAGCTCCCTCCAGGGAGAAGGGGCCTGCAGACTGGACCAGACAGGTCAGCCGGGGACCAAGAGAGCTGCTCAGCCTGGCCTGGGTGCTGGAGTGGGACGGAGCCCAACTCAGAGAAGAGAGGCTGACCGGGCCGTGCCTGCTTCTGCCACAGTGGCTGTGGGAGCCAGGCATGGTGCTGAGAGCCTGAATTTCAAGACTAGGAAATGGTCCGAGAGGGTGAGGGCAGGGGCTGCTTCTTGCTAGTGGGGTAGAGGTGACTTAAGACATCTTTTCCTACCTCTTTCCTAACGTTTCCACGATGACCATGCGTGGTAAACATATTTTAACGTTTAAAACGTGTTTCAGAAGTAAAAGACAAAAGCTGAAGGCAGAACTCTTGAGTTCAATAGCAGGTAGAAACCACACCAACTCGGCCTTGGGGAGCGGGGGTCTCCACACCCAGCCTCCACCCGCTTCCCGGAATCTTGGAGAAACAAGGAATTCTCCCTGGGAAGCCGGCCGGCAAGGGTCCACACCCTCTCACCACAGCACGGCACAGCCCGCGTGGCGCCCCGCCCACAGCACATCACGGCACGCGTGGCATCCCCTCCACAGGACGTCACAGCCCGCATGGTGTCCTGCCCACAGCACATCACAGCCCGCTTGGCGCCCCGCCCACAGCAGGTGCTCGGTGAATGTGCTGGCGGCCACAGGAAGCCACCGGCTCACTGGGAGACAGACGGACAGGGAGACAGGTCCTCCCAGAGACATCTGCAGGGAAGAGGGAGGTGTGCCTGACAGGAAGAGGTGGAAGCCAGGCTCCAGGCCAGCCCTTCCTGCGTCCAGCTCAGCACCCCCGTCTCATCCCTCTTTCCACAGCTTTCCCTGAACCCTATAACTATGGACGGGGCCACTTTACTTGTCATGTCCATTAAGAAGAACCCCAAATCGAGGCTGGAAGAGCTGGACATTTCCGTAAGTGACCAAACGGTAGTTGGCTGCCCAAGGGATGGAGCCAGTTCCCACGCCCACTCGGTTCACCAGGGCCAACAGCCGATCCCTCCCACAAATGCACTGCTTTGGGTACAGCTCTGTCCCTCTCCAGGGGTTCTTCCGGAAGGGGGAGCCATTCAGTCAGTACCCAGGTCCTGTTCCCCGCTGGCCAGACACCCGAGGGCAGAGGCAGGGAGACAGCAAGGAAAGACAAGAGGAGCCCAAAATGTTTGCTCACCATCAGCATGGCTGACGCGTGGACCTGGATCCTGCAAGATTTTCATTTCTTAAAGACTTACTGATTGGTTTATTTATTTGAAAGTGAGAGATAGAGGCCAGCACCACGGCTCACTAGGCTAATCCTCCACCTAGCGGTGCCGGCACACCAGGTTCTAGTCCCGGTCGCCCCTCTTCCAGGCCAGCTCTCTGCTGTGGCCAGGGAGTGCAGTGGAGGATGGCCCAAGTGCTTGGGCCCTGCACCCCATGGGAGACCAGGAGAAGCACCTGGCTCCTGCCATCAGATCAGCGCGGTGCGCCGGCCACAGTGCGCCGGCCGCGGTGGCCATTGGAGGGTGAACCAACGGCAAAAGGAAGACCTTTCTCTCTGTCTCTCTCTCACTATCCACTCTGCCTGTCAAAAAAAAAAAAAAAAAAAGTGAGAGATAGAGAGAGAGAAAGAGAAAGAGAGAGAGAGACTAAGAGAGACCAAGAGAGAGACTGAGAGAGACCAAGACCTTCCATCCACTGGTTCGCCCACAACAGCTGGGACTGGGTCAGGCCAAAGCCAGGCACTGGGAACTCCATGCAAGTCTCCCAGGTGGGTGGCAGGGGTTCAACACTTGGGCCTCATTGCCGCCTTCCCAGGAGCATTAGCAGGGAGCTGGAGCAGAAACAGAGCAGCCGGGACTCCACCCAGCACTCTAGAATGGCACGCAGGTGGGCGTCCCCAGCTCAACCCACGGTGCCACAATGCCCACCCCCCAGAATCGCATTATCGGGAGGATCCGGGCCTCAGAACCTATACAGATGGGTGTTTTTGTTTCCTGACTTGGCCGGAGGAAATGACTGTGACCCCAGCCATGTCTTCCTGCCCGAGTCGTCACAGAGACGGCAGCTGGGGGTGAGCTTGACCACACTCCACAAAAACACCCGGTCAAAGTCATATAGGAGGGGAGGGCATTGGGCTGCACCCTGCTCTCAGAGGGAGGGAGTTCGAGTCCCAGCTCAGGCTCTGGACTCCAGCTTCCTGCTGCTCTGTGACGTCCTGTGGGCGGGGCACCACGAGGCAGCACGAGATGATCCCAACATGCAAGACCAGCATGGAGTTCTTATCTTCAGCCTAGGTCTGCCTTAGCCATCACGGGCTCTTGGGGAGTGAACCAGTGGATAGGAGGTCTCTCTGCTTCTCAAGTAAATAGATCCTTTTTGAAACCATGCAGGAAACTTCCGAGTCAAAATCACAGGCCCTGAAATCCCAGCACTGTCCAGTCTAGGAGCCTTGCGCAGCCAACTGGACAAAGCAATGCTCCCCAGTGGCCTGGGAGTAAGCGGAGGGCCCTCTGGCAGGCAGGGCCAGGGCGCCATGGCAGGTCCCCTCTCTCTGCCCAGAACGTGCTGGTGACCGAGCAGTTCACAAAGATGTTGGACGGGGTGTACGCCGTTCACCCCCAGCTGGATGTGTTGTACAAGGCGGTGCAAGGCCTGGAGGAGAAGAAAGCCCTCTTCCTGTGTAAAAACCCCATGAAACTGATCCAGGTGAGCTCCCGCCTGCGCCTTCCCAGAGCCTCCAGGCAGCCCTGGGGAAAGTGTGCCTTGGGCTCCAAGTCAGCTACCCGGATCTCCTCTCCCCCAGAGCGTGGGAACCATCCTCCCCAACCAGCAGTCTCGGCCGTGGGGCTGCAGACACCAGCACCCCCCCACCATGGACACTGGGTTGCTCAGCCATGCTTCAGTGCACAGGACCCACTCTGGGGGCTGCTGGGAGGGGGAGGGAAGGGAAACAAAAGGGTCCAAAATCTTACAGACACTTCAAAGGCATTCAGAATGCAGGTGCTGGGCCGATGCTGTGGCGTAGTGGGTGAGGCCGCCGCCTGCAGTGCCAGCATCCCATGTGGGCGCCGGTTCAAGTCCTGGCCGCTCCACTTCCGATCTGGCTCTCTGCTATGGCATGGGAAAGCAGTGGACGATGGCCCAAGACCTTTGGCCCCTGCACCCGCACAGGAGACCCGAAAGAGGCTTCTGGCTCCTGGCTTTGGATCAGCACAACTCCAGCCATTGCAGCCATCTGGGGAGTGAACCAGTGGATGGAAGCTCTCTCTCTCTCTCTCTTTCTCTCTCTCTCTCTCTCTCTCTCTCTGCCTCAGCTTCTCTGTGACTTTCAAATAGATAAATAAATCTTAAAAAAAAAAAAAACCAGGTGCAACAGAAAGATGCTAGATGATGACAAATAAATGAGATATACAAATAGATAATAGATTGATGATAGATATGATGGGTAGTTGATAGACACGATTTATAGATAGTGGATTGATAAGATAGTTGATAGACCTAAAGATGGATGAGTAAAGAGGTGATAGATATTAGATTGATAGAAATATAGATGATGGCTGGCGCTGCACCTCACTTGGCTAATCCTCCGCCTGCGGCGCCAGCACCCCAGGTTCTAGTCCCAGTCAGGGTGCCAGATTCTGTCCCAGTTGCTCCTCTTCCAGTCCAGCTCTCTGCTGTGGCCTGGGAAGGCAGTGGAGGATGGCCCAAGTCCTTGGGCTCTGCACCCGCATGGGAGACCAGGAGAAGCACCTGGCTCCCGGCTTCAGATTGGCGCAGTGTGCTGGCTGTAGTGACCGTTTGGAGGGTGAACCAATGGAAGGAAGACCTGTCTCTCTGTCTCTCTCTCTCTCTCTCTCACTGTCTAACTCTGCCTGTCAAAAAAATATATAGATGAATGGATGGATGGATGATAGGTAGATACATAGAGAGATAGTAATAGGTGATACATAGATGAATAGATAGATAATAAATAGATGGATGACTGACAGATGATAGATGCTAGATAGATAGATGATAGCGATGACAAACATATAAAAGGATACATATCAAGATGTTACTTCTAGAACTTCAGAGAGAGAAAGAGAAAGAGGGAGTGTCAGAGAGAGGACTTCCATCCACTGGTCTGTTTCCCAAAAGACTGCAACAGCCAGGGCTGGACCAGGCCGAAGCCAGGAGGCAGGAGCCTCCTTTAGGTCTCCCACATGGCTGCAGGGGCGCAAGCATTTGGTCCACCCTCCGACGCCCTCCCAGGAGGATTAGTAAGGAGCTGGATCCAAGGCGGATCAGCCAGGTGCTGAACCGGTGCCCATATGGGATGCCAGCGTCGTCACAGGCGGCAGCTCCGTCCCCTGCACCACAATGCCAGCTCCTTGCGGGTTCTTTTTTGTTTTCTTTCTGCTCATCTAAAAATCACACAGCGAGTGGGAAGTACTTTTGAAATGAAATGATGAAATATTCTTTTTTACATGTTTGAACGGAGCACATCTCCACATAAGCATCTGTGAGAGACTGAGACACCTAAAAATTCTTAGCATCTGCCCAAGCCTGCGCGCCACGCGGCTGTGGTTGGAGCTGCTGCTCACCGGCTCACAGCAGCCTGCCTGCCCACCGCGGGGCCCATCGAGCGTGGTCTTATCAGAGGTGGTTTTCCCCGGGCAGCCTCCCTTGGCGCCCTGACACCTGAGCAGCACCGACTCCCACTCCTCCATCTTTGGAGTGGGTGGGGCTTCTGCTCAGTGGGGGTGGGGCTTTGAGACCCTGAGCACACACCCAGGAGCCCTCGGGATGTGCAGCCTTGTCATACATCAACTGCACAGGGCTCATGGTCCCAAACAGCTGCTAACAGGAAAGACTGGGGTCCCCGGGTTCCACTGCGGGCCCTGTCCTGAGCGTCCCTAGGAGCCTGGGTCACCCTTTGGAGGAGGGAGCCACGATGCTTGTGGCAAGACCACGGGTCTGCTCCCGCTGTCTCCCGCTTCTAGAGCTACGCAGACAAGAACCACATCAGCATCTTGGACTTCTTCAAGAGCCTGAACCCCACCGGAGCAATGCAGATGACCGTCGGCGAGTTCCGGAAGGCTCTGTTACAGGTGTGCCTGGGAGAGAGAGAGAGGGAGGGAGGGAAGGAGGGAGGGAGGAAGGGAGGAGGGGTAGGGGAGCCTCTGGGCAGATAACAGGGAGTGAGAGCAGAGAGCACCTCCGAAGGCCCCAGTCTTGCCCCACTTGGGCCCACCATCCTGCCTGAAATCCCTCGTCCACCCCCAATATAATGGAGGGGCTGAGGCCCCCGCAAAGCTCACTTGAAGGGCTCCATTGCCAGGAGAGAGCTGGGCCCTGCAAGGAAGCCCAAGGAGAGGAGTTCCGGGGCCCAGGCCGGGATGGACAAAGACCCAGGGCGCAGACCGGAAGCAGGAATGGCCCTCAGTGCTGCCAGGCAGAGTTCCTGGCCCTCGGGTCCTGACCTCTCCCCTCACCGCGCCCTGGAGAAGGGGGTCCCCAGGGGTCCAGGTAGTGACCTGTGGGCTGCAGGCTCCTTCCAGCCTGTGTGTGTGGTGGCTGCATTTCCTCCGAACTCTCAGTTCTGTCCACGGTCTCAAGGGGAGCGAAGCCTTGAGGGGCGGGGCTGGGAGGGCTGAGCAGAGGTCTCCGCTAACGCACTGTTGCATCCCCCCCCCTCAGCAAAGCGAGGTGCCTGTGAACCACAGCCAGATCAGGGAGCTGGTCAGGAAGCTGCAGGAGAAGCCCGGCATGGTGAACCTCAGGTCAGCCCGGGCCACGGCTGCTGCCCACTCGCCCGGGCCGCCCAGCAGTGCACAGGCTACCGGGAGGGGACTCGAGGGGCCAATGCTTGGGCCCTGGAGGAGTAATGGAGGTGTGTGCTGGCTTGCACCAGAGCCCAGAAGCAGGTGTAAGCCCAAACGGGAGCTGGCGATGTTTCCATTGAGTCTGGCAAGACAGACAGACACAGGCGAGACAGAGGGACAGCCGAGTCCCAAGTCAGTGCGGTGTGCAGGGGACCACAACAGGAGCAGAGGCAGTGAGGCAGGTGCCACGTGGGCTGCACTCTCCAGAGAGAGAGGAAAGGGCCCAGTGAGGCAGCAGCAACAAAGGCCCCCACTGAGCCCTCCCCGAGCCTGTGCGCCCAGGCAGGCGTAGCCCCCAACGGCTCACCGCGCCCAGCGGTGCCACCACAGGCCCCTGGTGGCAGACGGTGAGCTTTGGAGATGCGCACAAAGAAGCCAGGCCCTAGAGGCCAGGAAGGCGCAGCTGCAGCCTGGACCTGGCCAGGTCACGCCGCCCTCCCTCCTACCCTGGTTCCTCGCCTGAAATCACACCAAGCGCGAATCTACATATGGCCTCCCCCCGACCCTCCCCACCCCACCCAGTCCCTGTCCCAGGGCCTCTGCCCCCCTCCCCACAATCCTTGCTGCCTCCCCCAGACCTCCCTGTGAACAACGTCAGGTGCACGTTCAGTGCCTTTTCCCATGGCATGGCCTTGAGGGCATGGGTGTGGGCCAGAGACGGTGGCTGCAAATGCGGTCCCAGTGCTCTGGTCCAGCTCCACTGCCGGGCAGCCCTGGGCGAGGGGCACAGCCTCCCTGTGCCTCAGTGTCCCTGGCTGTGTTGGGGGGCTGACAGCAGCACCCACAGCGGGGGCTTCTGAGGACTACACGATGTCTGTACACACTGAGAACACGGCGTGGCACACGGCGGGGGGCTCATGGAACACGTGGTTTTATTACATGCTTTACAAACACACGCACACACAGACACACACACACAGTTTCTTATCATAAGTAGGAGCTCACTGTCCCATTCCTCCAAACGTGCTCCACTTAGCACAGCACCTCAGTGCCTAATACCCTCCACCTAGACCCAGCTCAGCCGTTTCGACTGCCACAGCAGCCTCAGACTTTAATCTCGTTTTTATGGGCACTTAGGCTATTTCTGATTTTATTTTTTAGTTTTTGGGTTTTTTACTGGACAGAGAGACTGTGATAGACAGCTCCCTGGGCCATTGCCTAAATGTCTTCAGTGGTCTCCAGCTGGGGCTGAAGGTGGGAACCAGGAACTCAATCCAAGTCTCCTGTGTAGGGGGCAGGGACCCAGACACTTGAGCCGTCACCACTGCCTCCCAGGGTCCATTAGCAGGAAGCTGGAGTCAGGAGCGGAGCCAGGAGCAGGTCGACACTTGCAGATGGGCCATGGGCTTCTCACCGGGCCTAACAGCTGCCCAGGTTTCCAGTATTCCCCTCGCCCAACAGTGCTCACACACCGCACACGAGTGTTTCTCTACAGTCGGCTGGGTGGAGGCCAAGGGCGTGCACGTTCTGCAGCTTGAATCTGCCCAGCCCTTGCCAATCACAAGCCCTATTCTGCCAGGATGAGCGTGCCCCCTCCCCCATGCTCTCGCCGGTCAGCCCTGAGGCCACTCGAATGCTCAACACGACCCCCTTACCTTTCAAACCAGTTTCTTGAAATGACAGAAGCCACAGGCATAAGTCTGGTCTGCAGAGAAGTCTTGAGAGAGAGAAGTCCCAGCAACTCGGACGGGGACGCGAGGGAGACGACGCAGTGGCCGGACGTCGGGGGACGAAAGCCAAGGCCAAGACTGAGCATGAGCAAATAAAATCCGGCTGGGCTCTGGGCGTCTCCAGGCTGCTGGTGGTGTTGCCCCTCCCCAGGGAGCACCTTCTAGACGCAGTGACCCGCAGGGGACACCTTCTTGGTGGCGGTCACAGCAGGAGCTGCGGAGACCAGTTGGGAAAAGAGCCCGCAGCAGCAGGTCAGAGGCCCACCGCAGTCACAGTGGCCACGGGGCTGTGCCCACGGGTTTTCCGGAAGGAAGGCAGTGGCAGAGGGGCCAGCTGATGAGGGCCCGTCAGAAGTGAATGCCAAGGTCACACAGGGGCAGCACTTAGTGACCCCGTGCCACCTGGCCACATGACCTTGGGGCCTGAGAACCAGAGCAGCTGGAATCAGGCGTTGCTGTCCATCCCAGGGAGCTCTGCCCTGCGTTTCACTGTAAAATTCCCTGGGAAGCCGAGGAGACAGGCGGAGCCCACACAAGACAGACCAGGAAAAGTCAGGGCAGCAGGCCCTGCATGGGTGGGCGGAGCCGGCACTTCCCCGGGCGGGGCTTGCCCTCCCCAGTCGCCACTGTGGACAAACTGGAGCAGGCAGGGTCTCCTGCACCTCGGTAGCACCCACCCGGGCCCCGGCACGCGGTGGACACTCAATAAAAACCTGTGCACTGAACAAATGCCGTCGCCTGGCAGTCACTGGGGGCGGGTGGTACAGAGCTGGGCACACCGGGGACTGGGGAGGCCCACACGCAGGCGCACAGCAAACCAAGTCACCAGTACTTGGCTTTCCCTAGCCTGCACCAGGAGACTCAGCAGGTGCAGCAGACCCGGCACTGGAGAGAGTGCATGGCCCCCACCATGTGCTGTGTGTCCCCTTCCTGCCCCTGCAAGGCCTGAGCTTGGTGGGGTTTAGGGCCAGCAAGACTCGTCCCTCCCACAGCCTGAAATTCCTAGAAAGGAGAGAAGACATGGGAGGGCAACAGGAGCGCGAGAGAGCTTCCTGGGCCCTGTGGGGAGGCCGGAAGCTGCACAGGAGCTCAGAGCAAGCCAGCTACTGATTCTCAGCCCCAGGTCCCCAGCCTCGCCGAAGCCCCCCTTTCTCAAGCGCCCACGAGCCCAGGGGAGCAGCAGCCCTGAAGTGACCCCAGGCCCCCAGTGTGGACAGGCAAGCACTGGGAAGCACCATTCTGCGCCCAGCCCTGAAGGCCGGATCCGGCACCTGCTGAGACGAGCTGAGACGCAAACTCAGGCCCGTGGAGCTGATGGACTGAAATATCACCTCAGGGTGGGGTGGGGGGCATATGGAGGGTGCTTAGGGGTGTCGGCGCTTTCTCCACAACAGAAGCAAGGCCTGTAGAGTCGGGGTCCCTTCTCTGCACGTGACAGCCAGGACACCGGCATCCTTTATAGGTGCTGGTTCCAGTCCTGGCTGCTCCGCTTCCGATCCAGCTCCCTGCTAATGTGCCTGGGAAAGCAGCAGGAGATGGCCCAGGTGCTTGGGCCCCTCCCAACCATGTGGGAAACTCAGGTGGAGCTCCAGGCTCCTGGCTTCAGCTTGGTCCAGCCTTGGTTATTGTCCATTTGGGGATGGAAGCTGTGTATGTGTGTATGTGTGTATGCGTGTGTGTGTGCCTTTCAAACAAATCTTAAAAAAATATATAACCCATGGCATTCTCCAAGTTCCCCACCTGTGACTCAATGTACAACCCCTGTGGGGATGAGGGGGAGCCCTGAGGATGGTGTGGGGGCTGCAAAGAGAGGCCACCAAGTAGGAAATGTGCAATGGACAAATCACAAATTTGCCACGGTTACAGATCAGTAAAAATGCTTTGTTCATGGCCGGCACTGCGGCTCAATAGGCTAATCCTCCACCTGTGGCACCGGCACACTGGGTTCTAGTCCCGGTCAGGACGCCGATTCTGTCCCGGTTGCTCCTCTTCCAGTCCAGCTTTCTGCTGTAGCCCGGAAGTGCAGTGGAGGATGGCCCAAGTCCTTGGGCCCTGCACCCGCATGGGAGACCAGGAGGAGCACCTGGCTCCTGCCTTCGGATCAGCGTGGTGCGCCGGCCGCAGTGGCCATTTGGGGGGTGAACCAACGGTAAAGGAAGACCTTTCTCTCTGTCTCTCTCTCTCTCTCTGTCCACTCTGCCTGTCAAAAAAAATGTTTTGTTCATCTTTTGTATAAAATGGAAAAGGCAGCGACTGTTCCTATCAACTACTGCTTTTGTTGGGGGAAACGGTGGAAGGAAGCTAAAATCCCCTCCCCCATCAACACCCCTGACCAAGAGCAGCCAGGGGGCGCTGACCAAGCCCCAAAGCTGAGCACAGCTGCCCTAACCGCCCGGAAGACGGTGCAATTCCCAACAGTGGCCACCAGGTGTCAGGGCAGCCCCAAAAGTCCCAGGGAGGTCTGTGCGGGGCGCTCCTGGAGACAGTTCCTAAACTTGGGAGTCTTCGCCACACACTGATCTCCCCAGGGCCTCCCCGGCTTAAAACTGGAAGACTCCTCCAAAGCTCCGCGTGGAGCTTGTTGGAGCAAGGTGAGCAACAACTACTTGTCACCCCTCGTTGCCAGAAAATCAGGCGTCCAGGAAGCGCTCTTTACACAGCCGACCCCAGAGCGGGGCGAACCCACAAGGACCAGACGCGAGCCCGCAGGGGAGGTCGCTGGGGGAGGGCCCAGCAGGAGCCACGGCGCTGCCACCGGCCAGGCGAAGGACCTGGCCAGGGTCCAAGACCACCAAGGTGGAGGATGGCCTCTGAAGGTGGCCAGGCGGGCCCAGCCCTCCTTACTCGCTTCCCTCGTGGCTAACTGCTGGCGTCACTGGAGCCACGCCGGGTGGGAGCACGGTTGTTCGCCCATTTCACAGCTGGAGAAGTGGAGCGCCAGGGTCTGGCAGCCGGTGAGCAGCGCCGCCAGGGAGGCTCTGGTTCCCTGAGGGCTTGGCTGTGATGCCTTCCCCGCACCTCCCCTGTACCTCCGCCTTGGTGGGGAAGCTCAGGTGCGCTCACCCCGCGGGGCTGCTTCCTGCACCCAGCAACAGCCCCCAGCTCCCCCCCTCCCGCTGGCTGCTGATGGAGCGGCTCAGAACTTGCACTGTGGAGGGCGGGGGCAAAGAGGAACAACGGGGTCACCTCTGTGCATGGTCACCTCTGTGGTCACCTCCGTGCATGGTCACCTCTGTGCATGGTCACCTCCGTGTGTGGTCACCTCCGTGCTCCGTGCATGGTCACCTCCGTGTGTTGTCACCTCCATGAGTGGTCACCTCTGTGCATGGTCACCTCCGTGTGTGGTCACCTCTGTGGTCACCTCCGTGCACGGTCACCTCTGTGTGTTGTCATCTCTGTGTGTTGTCACCTCCATGCGTGGTCACCTCCGTGCATGGTTACCTCCATGTGTGGTCACCTCTGTGGTCACCTCCGTGCACGGTCACCTCCGTGTGCAGAACCACAAAATGGCCACGCACCCGCCCTCTAGCCTTCAACCATTGTAGGTCTGAATTCTTCTTTTATTAACTTTTTTTTTTAGCAATTTTGGTTTTCATTGTATTTGCAAGGCAGAGTCTGTGGGGGGCCTGAGGAGGTTGAGGGAGCGCTCGAGGCTGTAGCTGGCCACTCAGAAGCGTCTGTGCCGGGTGGACGTTTGGTGTGGCCATTAAGATGGGTCAAGATGCCCCTCCAGGGGCCGGCGCTGTGGCTCAGCGGGTGAGGCCACCAGCCGCTGCTCCAGCATCCCATATGGACACAGGTTTGAGTCCTGGCTGCTCCACTTCTGACCCAGCTCCCTGCTAATGCTCCTGAGAAAGCAGGAGAAGATGGCCCACGTGCCTGGGCCTCTGCACCTGGTGGGAGACCTGGATGGAGTTCTGGGCTCCTGGCTTTGGCCTGACCCAGCCCTGGCTGTTGTGGGTGATGAATGATATCCCTCTCTGTGTCTCTATGTACCTCTGTCTGTGTGTCTCTCTGCTTTTCAGGGGAAAAATGAAAATATAAGTGTTTTTTTTTTTTAAGCAGGAAGCGGCTGACATCTGATCTGGAAGACGCGGGCTGGTGGAGTCTGACGCTGGTCCTCAGCGGCTGGTGTGGCCCTAAGTTGCGAGGGAACAGAACACTGGTCCACAAACACAGGTTTCCATTTGAAACCCAGACGCGTGGCCTGTGTGCTCCAACGTTCCCACGCCCCCAGAGAGGGGTTCCTCTGTGCCTACCGCACCGGCCATCCAACCTGCCCTGCTCCGGCAAGGCCACTCCCGGCTGTACTTCTGCTCTGCCAGCAGAGGGCGCTCCTGGCTCGCAAGTCCTCCATCTCCACGACGCTGTGCCAGTTCTCCAGGGCCTGCTGGGTGCAGGAAGCACAGGAAAAAAGGAGTTGCCCAAGCTGGCTCGGGGAAATCGAAGCCTTTCCAGACGCCTGCAAGAGGCAGGGGCACAGGTCACAGCAGGGAGGCTGCACCAGCACCCACCGGGGCCAGCCCACCTGGGGCCCCACTTCCCCATCCAGGGCCAAACCCAAGGCCTGTTGGGGCTGAGTTTATACAATTTAGGAGCATTGTTTTAAATATACACAAATTTACAGAAACAACGTTAGAGATGGAAAATGGATGCGTGTTCAAAATGAGGGAGGAAATCAACAATTTCCCACTTTTGAAAAGCCGAGGGTGCTACAGGGCCGGCCGTTTGGCCTGGTGGCTAAGTCCTGCGTGGGGTGTTCATGACCCACCTCAGTGTCCCTGGGTTCGAGTCCCAGCTTCTCCTCTTCTGGCTCGAGGCTCCTGTTAATGCGCACCAGGGAGGCAGCAGGTGAGGGAGGGAGGGCTCAAGCTCTTATGCCCCTGCCACCCCCGTGGGAGACCCAGATGGAGTTCTCAGCTTCCGGCCCCAGCCCCAGGCGCATGGAGGGCATCTGGGGAGTGACCCAGTGGACAGGAGTTCTGTCTGTCTGTCTGTCTGTCTGACTCTCTGCCTAGACCATCAGAAAGCCAGCTGCCAGTGCCACACATGTGGCCTCCCCCCATACACGGGGCCTCTGCACACAAAGGCAGCCTGGGTTCCGCTGGCCCCTGCTCTCGGCTCTCGGCTGTGGGAAGGGGAGTCTGGGGCAGCGAGCAGACAGCGTCCCAAGGCAGAGGCCGGTGTCCCTGCTGGGGAGAGGAGTCCAGGAGCTGCCCTGCCGAGCAGCTGGTCTACCTCTCCAGGCTCGTTGGCCAGTGTAGCCACACATGGCTGCCTGCCCCTCTGCTCTGGGGGCACAAGGCAGCCTGCCTCCCGTCTCCACAATGGGCCTTTGATCCCCTCAGGGTGATGTTAAGACCCTAAAACCCACAGCTCCCAAAATGCCTGTCCCCAGCGCTGCGACATAAGAAACAACCCCTCCCCGAAACCAGTGGGGAAATCCCAGAATGCAAAGTCTCTGCGAGAATGAGCAATAGCACATTTGCTTATTTAGTGTGCAAGCGACTTCAGTTACATTCCAGAAATACAGATTGAGGACTGACTGGGTGCCCAGTGCTATGGGAGGCGTGTTTGAAGTCCATCAGTGAGGGGCCGGCGCTGTGGCGCAGTGGGTTAAGCCTCTGCCTGTGATGCCAGCATCCAATACGGGTGCCGGTTGGAGTCCCAGCTGCTCTACGTCCAGCTCCCTGCTACTGCACCTGGGAAAACAGCAGTAGATGGCCAAGGTGCTCGGGCCCCTGCACCCAGGTGGGAGACCCGGAAGAAGCTCCTAGCGTCTGGCTTTGGCCTGACCCAGCTTCGGCCGTTGTGGCTATCTGGGGAGTGAACCAGTGGATGAAAGATTCTCTCTCTCTCTCTCTCTCTCTGTGTGTGTGTGTGTGTGTGTCCCCTCTCTCTCTGTAACTCTGCCTTTCAAATAGGTAACAATGACCAAACCCATCTCTTAAATGGAAGTTACATCTTTTTTATTTTTTTAAAGATTTATTTATTTATTTGAGAGGCAGAGTTACAGAGAGAGAGAGGGAGAGACAGAAAGGCCTTCCATCTGCTGGTTCCCTCCCCCTGTGGCTGGGCCTGGTGCTTGGTTGCCGGCTCTGCCGTCACCACCTTCCAGTTCTTGGAGCAAGCATTTGGCCCAGTGGCTGAGACACTGGTTACGAGGCTTGCATCCCACCCCTGGGTCCTAGTCCCCGCCCCGGCTCCTGGCTCCCGCTTCCTGCCAAAGCAGACCCTGGGGGGCAGCAGTGACAGCTCAAGGAGTTGGGTTCCGGCCGCCCACGTGGGGGACCTGGGTGGGGCAAACAGCTCCCTGCTGCAGCCTTGGCACAGACCTAGCCTCGCAGGCATTTGAGGAGTGAACCAGTGGATGGGGACCTCTCTCTCTCTCTCTCTCAAATAAATACATTTTAATTCATTTTTAATGAGTAATTTTTTTTCCCAAAATGTCCTCATCCTTGATCCTGCCTGGGCCCTACCCAGGCCTTCCTGCCTGGGAAGCGGATTGGAAGGTTCTGGGAGAGTCAACGCCCCCTCCTCTCTCGGCCCCAGCCCTGCCCCTCCCCCAAGCCATAACCATGAAAAGGAGAGTTTCGGCAAGGCCTCCTTTTGCCATTGGTCACATGGGCTGTATGGTTCCAGAAGGGAGCAGAGCCAAAGGAGACCACTGACAGGGAGAAGGGCAGGTGCAGCGAGGGCCTGCGCTCCTCACCGGGGACCCTGGGCAGCCCTGGGGGGCGGGGGCTGCTGGTCATCAAGTGAATGAGCCCCTCGGGCTGCAAGGCGGCAAACGGGCGGCCGCGGAGGCTCGGAGCCAGCAGGAAGGCTCTCTGGGCCTCAGCCAGCAGTGCCAGCCAGGCCCGCGCTGGCCCCTGGGCTCCGGCCAGTCCCTACTTCAGAAATTCCTCCCAGTCGCTGCCTGGCTCCTCCCAGCTGAGCCAGCCGCCTTGGGCCCGCCAGACTCTGGCTTCCCTGAACCCAGATGCCGGCCAGCTGCTCCTGCGGCCTCCCCCGGCACGCACAGCTGGTCCGGGGTCAGGCGGTGCCGGGAACGGAGCTGGCAGGAGCGGAGCGGGCCCCGGGGCCCCCGGCCCAGAGCTGGGAAAGGTCCAGGCTCCTCAGAAGAGAGCGGACCCCACCCTGTGCGTGTTGGGGTGGGGTCATGGAGCCTTAGCCCCAGGGATGGGCCCTCGGAGGCCTGCCACCAGAACCTGGCCAGGCGGGAGCCAGCAGCGGGCAGGGCCGGGTTCAGCACCCCACCTTCCGTCCCTGAGGCTGAGAACTGGGCCACGGGAGACTCCTTCCCCAGCATCTCCCAAGGTCCGGGTGGCTAATGCAAATGTCCTGAGGCCGGGAGAGGGCTAGCATCCCTGCAGGAGCTGTGTGGCCAGCCCCCCCACCCCAGTGAAGCCCAGAGTGACCGAGAAGGCAGGGATGAGGGGAGCAGGCAGCCTTGCTCTGCCCACTGCGACAAGGGGCCAGAGGGTGGACGAAGCTCCCAGCTACAACACGGAGCCGCTACCTCCGCCCTGCGGTCTCTGCCCGGCCCTGAGGTTCCTGGAGCCCCAGAGACTTGCTAAAACTGCCTCTCTGTCACGGATGTCCTTCCAGGCATCCTCCCATTTCACAGACAGGGAAACTGAGGCCCTGAAGTATCCGGGGAGGCCACAACAACCCACAGGTGGGGCCTCTGCCCCCAGCCTCCTGGACGGAGCACTGCACAGCTCTGAGTCAGAGCCCAGCGCTGCTGCTTTCTGACCCGGAGAACACGGGCAAAACACTAACGGGCAGACAGAGAGTCCACTCCCCCAACCCGGGCTGCTGGGGGCCCAGGCTTTGCTGTCGGTCAGGCGGGGCTGCAGGAGAGCTCGGTGACTGCCCACCCCTAACACAAGCTGAGGAGCCCTGGAGGCGTGGCCTCGCGTCCCCAGCCCCAGCAGGCCTCCCCTGTGCAGGGAGCACAGGTGCGTGGCCTGCAAAGGGCTGGGTCCAGCTGCCTTCCGCCATACTTTAGAAGGAGTCTGGATCTAAAACCTGCAGCAGTCACAGAGCATGCGCCAGTCCCTCCTCCCCTGTGAGAACAAGACGGTCCCAGGGCCTCTGCAAGGGGACTGAGAACCCAGCGCAGCCCAGTCTGCTCACCCTGGAGAGCAACTCTGCGAGCCGCACCCCTGGCCCGTGGATCTCCACCACCCCACCCCTGCCGCCTGCAGTGCCGGCATCCCCTATGGTCGCCGGTTCAAGTCCCGGCTGCTCCACTTCTCTGCTATGGCCTGGGAAAGCAGTAGAGGATGGCCCGGGTGCTTGGGCCCCTGTACCTGCGTGGGAGACCCAGAGGAAGCACCTGGCTTCTGGCTTTGGATCAGCGCAGCTCTGGCCATTGAGGCCATCTGGGGAGTGAACCAGTGGATGGAAGACCTTTCTCTCTCTCTCTCTGCCTCTCTGTAACTCTGCCTTTCAAACAAATAAATAAATCTCTTTTAAAAAGATCTTATTGCGCTGTCCCCACTTCCTCCTGTGGTGATGAAATGACTCAGCACCTTCGTGGTAGACGGGAGGGGCGAGTCGCGTGGCACTGGGAACCTGAGCACAGAAATGGCATCAGAAAAGCAGGGCTACCAAGTGATTGCCGGGCGGGTCGTGTGCCTAGCAGGCAAGTGCAGGACAAGCGGGCGCTCATCCTGGGAGGACAGAGCTGGACGGCCACTCAGATGGTGCACCATTTTAAATTTATGAACTGTTTTATAAGACTTGTTTGTTTGTTTGAAAGGCAGACTGACAGAGACAAAGGGAGGGAGAGAGAAATCTTCCATCTGCTGGGTCACTCCCCAAATGGCCACAACGGACAGTTCTGGGCCAGGCTGCAGCCAGGAGCCAGGAGCTCCACCGAGGTCTCCCACGTGGGTGGCAGGGGCCCAGGCACTCAGGTCATCTTCCACTGCACTGTATCGGAAGCAGAGCAGCCAGGACTTGAACCGGCGCTCCAGTCTGGGAGGCCCACGTTGCAAGCAGCAGCCTAACTCGCTGCGCCACAGTGCCGGCCTCTGACCTAGGAATTATTTCATTTAAGAAATTTCCACTTCATACTTTCAGATCACGGTCACGGAAACCTCAGAAAACAAAACAGTGGCTAAGAGGAGGCTGCTGCACTAACCCACCACCTCACAGCCCGGAGGCAGGGGCGGGGTGTGAAACCAGCGGTGGGAGCCAGTGCGGAGCCCTTGGTACCCACCAGCATCCTGTTCTGGGAGCTTGGCCCAGGGCCGCGGCATGAGTGGCGGCGGGGAGAGGCTGCCTCCTTCCTCTCCTGAGGAAATGGAAAAGACATGGCCTCTCTCGGCTCTTCCCTGTCCCCAAAATAGATCAGAAAGGGCTGTCCCGGGAGGCTCACCTGCCGGGTGTGAGCACAGCACCACCAGCCGCCGCAGCGCCGCGCGGGCCGGGTAGTTCCGCGGAGAAGCCCGCTTGGACAGGCGGCCAGGGGGTCGGCAGAGGCCCTGGCCCGAGCCCGCCAGGTTCCTTCACTTGACACTGCTGCACAAAAGGCCGGCGGCGGGAAACTTGCAGTGAGGAGGGGCTCATTTAGCTCCCCCAGGGCAAGGGCGGCAGCTCAGTGGCAGTCCTGCAGGAGGGAGAGAGCCCCAGGCCAGACAGGAAGCAGAGAGGGGCCGGCCAGTCTAGCTCCCTCCCTAGGGAACCAACTGGGGTCCCAGGAGAAGTCACAGGCCAGGGCCTCCTAGGACCTAATTACCTTGCATTAAGACCCGCCCCTTAACACCCCCCTGGGGCACCAGGCTTCCAACCCGCAGACTCCTGGGGGTCACACTCAGACACATCCAAACAGAAGCAGTAGCAGAGCTCACCTTGAAATCATTTCTTTTTTGAGATTTATTCTATTTATTTGAAAGGCAGAGTGACAGACACACACATACATGCATGCACGCATACACAGAGAGAGAGAGCGAGCTTCCATCCCCTGGTTCACGCCTCAAATGGCCACAATGGCCAGGGCTGGGCCAGGCTAGAACTCCATCTGGTTCTCCCACGTGGGTATCATGAGCCCCAGGGCTTGGGCCATCCTCCACGGCCCTCCCAGGTGCATGAGCAGAGAGCTGGAGCAGCCGGGACTTGAACTGGCTTAACGTGCTCAGTCACAGCACTGGCCTCTCTGCCCCAGATTCTACCAAAGCCTGCCAAGTAGGGTGGTCTGGCCACCAGCAGGAAGATCATTTGAGAAAAGGGGTCAGCACATTCGGGCAGAAGCAGATGGCTGAGGGGAGCAGAGGGGAAACTGAGGCAGTTGCTTCCTCTACCTTGAGCTCCCCATGCAGGACTCAGCTTCTCCTGCAAACCCTCGTGGGTCAGATGCTTCCCCGAGGCCTGCTGGTACGTCAGCCACCTGGCCTGCCTGCCTCCCCGGAGACCCTCCCAGCAGAAAAGCCCACACGGGGTGCAAGCCCGGGGGTGGGCCGGGGCACAGGTTGGGGAGAAGGGGCTGGGGGCAACCTTGGCCAGGCGGGCAACCTCCCCTGGGTGCTTCACCCGTTGGCTCTGGGAGGCCGACTGTGGGGCAGCGCTTCTCACGGTGCGAGGCCCAGGGCCCGCCCTCCTGCACACGGCAGCTGCAGGTCCCGAGTAAGGGAAGTTCACCAACAGCAGGAACGTTTCCACACGCTTTTAGCCATCAGACAGAGTGATTTCGTGCCCATTCCATCCAACAGAAAAAAAAAAAAAACTGGGCTTGTGTTTTGCTTGTCTCTCTTGCCTTTCGTTCTTCCAGCAATTCTTTTATACTCTGCGAAAGCGGCGGCCTGTAATCGATTAGAAATTAGAAGGCAATTGTCCCTTGGCCACACAGAGTTGGAGAAGCTCAGCTCCAGATGTCTCTTTGTCTTTGTCTTAGCAAACTTCTCAACTTTTTACTTTAAAATGTGCCACTTGCAGAGACGGTGCAAATGCTCCCAGCCCTGCAACCCAGGCACGTGTCCAGCCCTGGTCAGCTGTCCCATCCGAGCAGGCCGCAAACCCTCCCTGTCGCCAAGATCACAGCCCCGGCTCCTCCCCTGGAGCCCACAGGACTTTCTGTCCCCTCTGTTCTGTTGGCCATTTACCTAGTTCTTAAAAACAACCACAGCTGCACGCAAGGTGTTGTGCTGTGAGATTCGGCTTGGACCTGGCCGGGCGCTCGCCTGCGCTGTCCCTCTTTGAGTGTGGGGACCCCTCCTGTGGGCTTTGGGGCTGGCTGCTGCAGGAGGCTGAGGCATAGCAGAGATCCAGTCAGGGGTCTGCCCAGGGGGTCCGCAGCCAGTAAACGGGGAAAGGGAAAGGCAGAGAAAGGCCTCTCTCTTTTTTTCCATTTTTATTTCTAAACATCAGGACTTTTGGCTTTTCGTGTGAAAAATTATCCCTTTTTTCCCTGAGTCATACATGTACAAGGTAGAAAATCCAAAACCTACAGAGAGCAGCAAAACAAAAAGTTTTTTTTTTTTTCTGTGCCCACCCCGGGCCGGGGTTCCCTCTGCAGAGAGAGTGGCCCCCACCCCACCTCCAAAGCCGACGGCAGCTCCAAGATCCCCCCTCCCCGTGCAGCTCTGCCTCAGTTCCAGCGCCCGACGCCCCTTCCGTCCCAGGCGCCTTTGTTTGAAAGGATCTCGCCCGGCTGCGCCAGCTCTCAGCTGGACTGTGAATCTGCTTTCCCAGAAACCTGCCCTCCCTCCCAGGGTGCAGCGACCGGACACGGCCCAGCAGCCGGGGGTGCATGGGGGGTAGCCTAGAAATCTGTATTTCCTAAAGGTTTCCCCACCCCTGTCGCCTCCCCGTGGAGCTGGTGGCTCTCTCACTCGCCACATTTGGGACCTGCGGGCTGTATTCAGAGTGGAAGTAGTCTCCAAAAGCCACCCAGGAAGTCAGCGGCAGGGAGAGCCCACAGACACCCAGAGGACGCGACTCCCAGCTCCTGCTGCCGGAGCTGCCATCCCCGGGGGTTTTAACCAACAGACGGGTCTCCCTCCCAGCACAGGAGGCCAGGCTGGGGAGCTGGCAGGGCCACACCCTTTTTTTAAAGTTTTTTTTTTTTTTTTTTGAGATTATTTATCTATTTGAAAGGCAGAGTTAAAGAGAGACAGAGGAGGAGAGAGAGAGAAAGAGAGGTCTTCCATCCGATGATTCACTCCCCAGTTGGCTGCAACAGCCAGAGCTGCGCCAATTTGAAGCCTGGAGCCAGGAGCTTTGTCCGGGTCTCCCACGCCGGCCCAGGGGCCCATGGACTTGAGCCATCTTCCACTGCCTTCCCAGGCCATAGCAAAGAGCTGGATCGGAATTGGAGCAGCCCGGACTTGAACCGGTGCCCATACGGGATGCCAGCAGTGGCTTTACCCTCTATGCCACAGCGCCGGCCCCAGGGCCACACTCTTGCGAGAATCCTTACCTGTCTCTTCCAGCCTCCTGGGGCTGCTGGTGCTCCTCGCTCAAATCCTGCCGCCATCGGCTTGCAGCCTTTGCTCCATGTGTCTCTGTGTTCACTCCTCTTCTTCTTTGATTTTTTGTTTATTCACTGTCATCCATTTGAAAGGTAGAAAGAGAGAGAGAGAGAGAGGAGAGAGAGAGAGAGAAGAGAGAAGAGAGAAGTGAGAAGAGAGAAGAGAGAAGGAAGGAAGGAAGGAAGGAAGAGCATCCAGTAGGGCTGGGTCAGGCTGAAACCAGGAACCTGGAACTCCATCCAGGTCTCCCATGTAGGTGGAAGGCGCCAAGCACTTGCGCCCTCACCTGCTGCCTCCCAGGGTGGGCATTAGCAGGAGGCTGGACTGGAAGCAGAGGAGCGAGCAGATGAAGCGGGCACTCCCTGGTGTGGGATGCGAGAGTGCCAAGCAACTTAACCTCTGCACCGAGTGCCCGCCCCGCCTCTCCTCTTCTAGGTACACTAATCTCACATCCAGGATGATTTTTCCCTCAAGAGCCTTAACTAATTACATCTGCAAAGAGCCTGCTGTTGCAGGCGGACATGCATTTGGGGAAGACATCATTCAACCATGATAGGGCCCTTCCTTCAAGGTCAGTTCCCAGGGGAGCACTGGAGGCCTGAGCCCCAACCTCCACCCCAGAAGTCCTTGGCTGCTGGAGGACCCAGAGAGACTGCTTCTGGCTGGGAGCTGGCGTAGCCAAGCTGCTGGACATAGCGACTCAGGCCCCCGTCGTCAGGCCAGTGTGCCAGCTGCCTGGAGCCTGGCTGCTCCCACTGGCCGCTTCTTCCACCGACTTGGCCTCCGGCAGCACCTGGGCTGCAGCACTGCATGTCTGTCCGCCCTGGTGGAGGGCTCCAAGTCACAAAGGGCTCCGTGGGGAACACACGTGACCTAGGCCTCACGGTGACAGCACTGCCTGTCCTTGACCTCCACGATGGGTCAAAGTGAGCATGGACCTCCTGGGGATCTGTACTAAACACGGGGACACAGAGTCCTCTCTGCCGTGCTGCTGTGACGCGAGCCTGAAGCGCTGGTAGTCTTGTGTCTGCCGGCAGGGGAAACCTGCCTGAGAAGCAGCCCTGCTCAGGGAAAGCAGCGCGAGAGATGGAAGGAAAAGGCTCCGACATCATCATCTGTGCACCCGGATCCCGCCGTGCCTGAAAACAATCCTGAAATGTTTTAGCTACGTGAACCAAGGAATTCCCTTTTGGGGGTTTTATTACTGGGAGACGCTTGGATGTTGCTTCTCCCTGGAGACTACATGATGAACCTGGGGGACCTGCACAGAGGGACACCCACACCCCACATCAGAGGGCCTGTGTTGGAGGCCCGGCTCCGCTTCCAATCCAGCGTCCTGCTACTGTGTGCCCTGGGAGGCAGCAAAGGATGGTGCCTGCCTCCCACATGGGAGACCAGTCTCTTGGCTTCTACATGGTTCAACCCCAGTTGCTGTAAACATCTGGGGAGTGAACCAGCAGGTGGAGGTCTCTGTGTCTCTCTGTGTCTGTCTGTCTCTCTCTTTCAAATAAAATGAATATAAGTAGTTTTAAGGAAGTGGGGCATTGGCTGGTTCAGCCAACACTGAGTCTTCAGCCAGCTCCACGTGGGGCCCTCAAGGCTCTGCGTCAGCTCTCCCTAACTGCCTGTGCCCTCTCCCATCCGGCCAGGAACCAGGGCACAGCTACAAGGTCTTCCTCCATCTGACTGCACCACTGGTTTCCAGCACCTTGCACAAGCCCTAGGTCTGCCCTGCAGAGTCCAAACTCACTTCAAGAGAGACGAGCCTTCATGTGTTCAGGGAAAGCGGCCACTCTCCTTCCTGCTCACGGAGAGACTGTGCAGCCGCACGAAGCAGAAGCCAGACTGCAGCGGCTCCGCCAGGCCCCGAGACACATTCCCCTCCCCTACTATTAGCAGGCGGGGGCCGGGCAGGTCAGAGCTGGGGTAACCCCTCATCCGGGTCTCCCACACGGAGACCTGCATCCAGGCACATTAGCAGGGAGCCAGATCCGGAGCAGAGCCGCAGGACTCAAACAGGTGCCCCACCATGGACTGCCAGCGAGGCCGGCAGTGGCTCAGCCGGCTGTGCCGCCGCGCTGGTCCTGCTGCCCAGCCTGCGCAGACAGCCTTTGTCCTGCCCATGGCCTCTCCACGGCAAGGTGGCAGCTCCACCCGCAGACTCCAGCCCAGCTCCACTCAGGAAGCAACAGCGGCGAATCTCCAAGGAAGTAGGACTTTCCCAGAGAGGGCAAGGGACGAAACGGCCATGGCTGTCAGGCCGTGCCACCGGCCCTTCTGGAAGGTATGCTAGCTTTGGTTTACCTCCACGATGGGTATCTGGACACATCTCAAAGCAAACCATGGTGTCATGGCTGAAGGCCAACGGGAAGACGGGCGTGGAGGAAGCCCAGGGCCTTGCCGGCAAAGTCCGTGGGGGCTGCACCTGGCCCTGCGGGGTCCCCAGCTCCGAGCGCCACCTCACCTCCTCCTCACCCACGCGGGACTTGGAGGGGTCATCCATGAGCTCTTGCAGCTCCCGGGTGCTCCTGTTTTCAATGTGGACATTTAAAACGGCGCCCCATTGCCCATGGTCCGGCAGCGCACGTCGGGACAGCGGCTTGGCCTCCAGCAGGAAGGAGGAGGAGGCTCTGGCCGGCCAACCAGTGGCCCCTGGACGACAGATGGGGACAGCCCCAAGCCGAGGGGTGGCAGCGGCTTCCGGAAGCCAGAAAGGGTGAGGAAGTGGATGCTCCCTGCTGGACTCGTTTTGGATTTCTGACCTGGAGAGTAAGGCGGTGTTATCTGAGTCACTAAGTTCATGGCCATTTATCACAGCAGCCACGGGAAACCGACAGAGGGAGGAGCCTGGGGAATTGGGGGAGGGAGGAGTCCCAGCAAGGGTGCCGAGTTGCCATCACCAGGGCCCCAGGGACGCCAGCTCCTCCCTCTCCACCAGCCGGTGGTTCCTCGGTCTTTCAAAGCTCAGCTCTTCCCCCTGAGTACACCTGGGCTGGCACCTGCAGGGCGCTCCGTCCAGGACCCTGTCCGGAGGTGGCCCAGCTGTAGCTTCCATCTGTGGCTCTGAGTCTGAGTCCCTCGCGGCCGGCAGCCACGGTAGTGTGGCTGTCACGCACGGGAGCTGGGCTCTCACTTCTGGAGGCTCAAGGGTGTGGCGCTGGCTGCTGCCCGGCTGTGATGAAGGCCTCCTGGCGGTGGCATCACTGTGGCAGAAGCGCAGGTGCAAGGGAGAGATGACACAGCCAGACAGGAAGCCAGACACTGGGTGGGGCCAGTACCAACCTCCCCTAGACTCCACCTCTTAAGGGTCCCAGAAGCGCCTCCCAACACCACACTCTGGGCACCGAGCTTCCAATATGTGGCCCCTTGAGGGGTACACAGGCAACCCATAGGCACACCGTCACAAGGACTTTCTCCTAAACGTGGCTGAGGTTGACTAGAACCAAGCCAGGCCCTTGTCATCCTATACTTGTGCTGCTATTGGGTCTCTCTGGTTTCATTTCTGCCCAGCCCAGCTGTTCACAGCTCATCTCCCAAAACAGGAATTTTCTGCGAGCGTCTTTGACAAGCTCCCTTTCAGCACCCCCCTCAGCCGCCAATATAAATGTAACCATGGATACCTACTGTTTTGTTTGCATTCCTCCCAGCAAAGTCCCTCCCTAGGAATTTTTCATCAAGCAAAAGGTTCTAGCCCAGGCTGGTTGCTCCCTTGAAGAAGGCCATGGAAACCCAGCTGCTGCTGTTTTCACTCCTACGTTCTGTGCATCCTAGAAACTAGGGCCAAAGGAGGGGAGAGAGAGAGAGAGAGAGAGAGAGACAGCAAGTGGAGGGAGGGGGAGGGGAGACACCCTGCGCCCCCACTGTGCCCGTCCCTAAGCCCAGCACAGCTCTGCTCCGGATTCCTGAGATAGCCCAACAGATTTCCTGTTCTGCTTAGCCCAGCCCGAGTTGATTTCTGTCACTCATAACTAGAGAAGTCCTAAAAAGCTTGGAACGGACACACTCCAGCCAAGACGGAGCTGGCACAGCACCGGCTGTATATGGTGCGCTCCCCAACCAAATACGGTAAAGCCTTGCTCGCTCACGGAGGCCGCGTGTATGACCCCTGCTCCCCTCGCAGAAAGCCCCGGATGAAAGTGGGCTGCCAGGTGGGGGCAGGAGTGGAGCAATGCACTGGCGTGTGCCAGGGGCTGGACACCGGGGAGCAGCAGCCAGAAACGCCGGGATCCCGTGGCCGGACGGGAGCGGAGTGCTTAACCAGGTGGCAGGGAATGGCCCTTTACCTACAAGACGTCCCTCGTGAGCGTCCCACAGAAGGGCCAGGACGTGCACGGAGGCCCAGGACCCGGCCACTGACACCTCCCTAGCCTGTGAGACACTGAGCCAGAAGAGCAGTTCAGCAGCTGGCGCTGTGGCTTAGCTGGTAAAGCCGCCGCCTGCAGCGCCAGCATCCCAGATGGGCGCTGGTTCGAGTCCCAGCTGCTGCATTTCTGATCCAGCTCCCTGCTATGGCCTGAGAAAGCAGTAGATGTCCCAAGTGCTTGGGCCCCTGCACCCATGTGGGAGACCTGGAAGAAGCTCCTGGCTCCAGGCTTCGGATAGGACATTGTGGCCATTTGGGGAGTGAACCAGCAGATGGAATACCTTTCTCTCTGTCTCTCCCTCTTGCTATCTGTAACCCTACCTCTCTAATAAATAAAGTCAGAAAGAAAGGAAGGAAGGAAGGAAGAGGAGGAGGAAGGGGAGGGGGAGGAGCTGGAGGAGTGGGAGTGCAGTTCCTGAGCCCTGGTCAACCCTAAGCTCATGAACTTGACTCCTAAGAGCAGTCCTTGCAGGGGTGGGGGTAGGGGACAGGGCAGTGGTGTTGTGGCATCGAGGGTTAGCTGCTGCATGGAGATCCAGGCTCCGGGCTTCAGCCTGGCCCAGCCCTGGCTGTTGTGGCCACTTGGAGAATGAACCATCCTGTGGAAGATCCCTCGCTCGCTCGCTCGCTCTCTAACTCTGCCTTTCAAATAAACACATCAATCTTTCAAAGGCCTGAGTCAGGATCACCGAGCTCAGGCTGTCCATGCCCGTCTGCTCTGCTTTCACAACCAGCTTGAGGAGCCGGTGTTCCGGCCCACAGCACGGGGACAGACGCTGTTGGAGGGACAGCAACTACGACAGCCAGCACGGACGCTACCGCAGCCCCAAGTCCGCTCGGGCCGGCTGATCTGCCTGCGCTTTGCAGGATGCTGAGCGGCGTGTGTGGCCTTTCACCACTAGAGGCCAGTAGCACTCTCTCCATTTGTGGCAACAAACTGTCGCCTGGGGCCAGCGTTGTGGCGCAGTGGGTGAAGCCGCTGCCTGCCCATTGTCAGAGGGACGGTCCACTTCTGATCCAGCTCCCTACCAATGCACCGGGAAGGCCGCAGAAGATGGCTCAGGTGCTTGGGCCCCTGCCACCCACAGGAGAGACCTGCAAGGAGTTCCAGGCTCCTGGCTTTGACCTGGCCTAGCCCTAGCTATTACAGACATTTGGGAGGTAAGCAAGCTGCCAGAGGAGTGACTCCTTCTCTCTCTCCCTCCCTCCCTTCCTCTCTCGCTCAAATAAATAAATACATATTTTTAAAACCACAAATATGTCTCCAGACATTGCCACACATTCTTGGGGGTCAAAATCACCCTGGGCTGAGCGCCGCTGTGCTGTGCCCAGGGAGTCAGAAGCACTGGGCAGGCAGTGGCGACACCCTTGCCCAGCTGGTGACAGGGACAGAGGCCCACACTCGCTGGTGGCCCTCAAGAGTAAACACGTGTGGCAGAGAGGAGCAATCCCGGGCACTGGGCACTGGCCCGCGGGGAGCTGCCCACCCACGCGCCACCGCTGAGTCCCCGCTGTGCTCCGAGAGCGCCCAGGAGCACGGGAGCCAGCTAAAGAGTGAGTGATAAGACTGAGCTAGCCAAGGTCACCCCGCCACTCCACGTCCAGCCAGCTGGGGGTCACGGCCTCGGCCTCTGACGGCTTGGCCTCTGCCTCACCAGTGGGTGCTCCCAAAACAGCAGCAGGGTGCCCACGGGCCCAGCTCGGAGGGACTGAAGCCAACAGTGCTCCCCAGGGGGCCTCCCAAGAGGTACCTCAGCAGTGCACCCAACACCTGTGCCGGTCCTGTCATTTCTGATGAAATCCTCTGGCCACTTCAAGGCCTATCCCCAGTGCTGCTTCCCACCCTGGGGTCTTCCCGCCCAGGAGCCTCCCACGCCTCTCCCCACCCGCTACGCTCAACGCATGTAATGATGAAGTCAGAGTCTCTGTTCCCACTCAGAGCCCTGCGCCTGGGACAATCAGATGGACAGGGCAGCTCGGGCTGCAGGTCTCTGTCCCATTCCTCATGTGCAGTGTGGGCCCTTCTCCCTCACCCCTCAAGGAGTGCAGAAAATTGGGAGTGACCTACAGAGCCAGCAGACAGGAGAAGGCTGTGGGTTGGCGCCTGCAGCCTCTGAAGCCGTGGCCCGCCTCTTCCCTTCTCAGAACATCAGACCCGGCCAAGTCACATCAGCTGGGTCTGGCCCGCGCCCAGGCTGGTTGCGTGCATATGCATGTCCGGGTGGGCGTGCTGGAGAGTGAGTGAGCGCGTGGGCGGGCTGGCGAGGAAACGCACACGTGTGTGCATGCACACGGACCTGGCACGCCTTCTCCACGTGGGGTTATTTGGGGTTTGCCCGCGGGGCGCTGGGAGCAGTCAGCCGAGAGGCCTCTTTTGCAGTCAGAGGCGAGGGCCTGGCTGTTCCCTTTTGCAGAAGTGGGTGCTGTGAGGAGTCACGCCAGGGCCCAGAACAGAGCGCAGGCCTGGCTGGGGAATCCAGGCTTCCGGAGCTGGTCTGGACAGCCACTGTCAGCCCTTCCCACGGGGACAGCCCCAGAGAGAGTGGCCTGTGGTGAGTATGTGAGCCCCTGGGCCACAGCCACCGTCAGGCGGGGGTGGGGGCAGGGACCTCTCTGGAGGTCAGAGTCGGGGCATGCCGCCCAGCAGACCCCGTGTTCACGCTGGAAGGGGTGGGCGGGGCAGCCGATCCTGCCAGCTCAGGAAGTTTGCATCATGGGAATTCCCAAAAGCTGTGCCCCTGGAGGCGTGACCTGAGACGGCCACTGGGTGCCACTTCCAGGCTGGAGTCCCACACGAGCTCTGGCTCCTGCGTGGGGACTTACACACTGAGAATGACGCCCACAGGAAGACCCCTGGGACCACGATGAACGGGGAACCCTCGCCACACCGGAAAACGCACAGCTGAGGAAGTGACCCAGAGTTGCTTCGGGGAAAAGCTTTGGAGGACGAGTCCCCGGCACTGTGCCAGGCACTGCGTCACACGGCCAGCTCAGAGATCCTCAAAGCCAGACCCAAGGGCACTGGGAAGTGACAGAGGGCTCAAGACATGAGCAAGCCAAGGCTGAGCAAGAGGAAGTGACTTTTCCATTATCACCCAGCTATGGAGCGGCGGAGCCAGGACCCAGACAAGGGCGAGAGTAGAGTACACAGCGTCCCTCGATCAATGGTTAAAGCAACAGTGGTTTGATTGTGGAAACCTGGGCGGCCACTGACATTTTTTGGTAAAAATTTAACAGCCTAGAAAAATGTTTAAGGCATGTAGTTGGGGTTGGAGGTAGAGCAGGTGCAAGTGCATGGTTCAAAAATAAAATACAGGGGCTGGCGCAGTGGCTTAGCGGGTAAAGCTACCGCCTGCAGTGCCAGCATCCCACATGGCCGCCGGTTCGAGTCCTGGCTGCTCCCCTTCCAATCCAGCTCTCTGCTATGGCCTGGGAAAGCAGTAGAAGATGGCTCAAGTGCTTGGGCCCCTGCACCCCGTGTGGGAGACCCGGAAGAAGCTCCTGGCTCCTGGCTCTGGATCAGCGCAGCTCCGGCCTTTCAGCCTTTGGGGAATGAACCAGTGGATAGAAGACCTCTCTCTCTCTCTGCCTCTGTAACTTCACCTTTCAAATAAGATTTAAAAAGTAAATAAGTCTTTAAAAATAAATAAATAAAATACAGAGGTATGACTTCCCGAAAAACTCAAAGTATTCTGTGGCTAGCAGTAGCTGTGCTCCGTGCTCCTGTCCGTTTCTCCTTACAATGATCACTTTGTGACAAGGACAAGACCGACATGGAAACTCTGATTGGGTCTTGGCTTGTTCACTGCTGGGGACCAAGCAGGCGAGGTGGGGGTGGGGGTATGGCAGGAAGCCCCGCCCTGCCTGATTTGGGCTGTGGAGATCAAGTTGACCAAATTCACCAGGCTCGTTGAAGCCCCCCCACCCCGCACACCCAGGAGGCCAGCGTGACTTGCAGACCCCAGAAGCGTCCCACAGTCCCTCCTGTGGGGCCACCCCCCACGTTCCCAGCCAGGACTCCCAGGGGCCTCACAGCCATCTGCAGCCTCCTTGGCCTCAGCGGCCGGGGGGGGGGGGGGGGGGGGCGGCGCAGACCCCTGAGAAAGGCGAGGAGCGGGCGGGGCAGCCTCCTCCCTCCGGGCTGTCTGCTGGTGGCTCTGGCGGGAGAGGGCATTCTCAGACGCCGCTGCAGCCACTGCACTTGGCTCCTGATGGAGTCCTTAGAGCCAGAGCCAGCGATGATGTCATTGCCTCTGCAGGAGCGTGGAGGGTGACTTTGAGCCAGGCCTTGGCCTCAGCCCCCTCGTCCATCAGGCGAGTCGGGGCGCCCGTGAGGAGTGCCAGCATCCCTGCACTGACACTCTGGTGTGAAGACAGAGCCCTGCTGGGCGAGCCCCTCGGGTGCACAGCGGCGCGCCTCCTCTCCTTCCTCTCTCCCTCTGCAGGTGCTACTGGGCAGCTGCCAACCAAGGTGCCTACCCCCTCTGGAGGATGGAGCGGTGGGCAAGGGGCCCAGGGGGCCCGAAGGAAGCTCTCTCTGTTCATTGGATCATATGGGCATGGTCTTGGGCAGAGCCAGTTAAAAGGTCTTCTCTGGGGTATGAAAGACAAAAGTTAAGCTTCTGGGGATTTATTATGCTGATGTGAGTCTAAGGCAACTGTCTGTAGAACAAAGCTGATACTCAGAGGAGACAAGCTGAGAGGCCACAGGCGGGAGGCAGGCCTGACAACAGTGTTTGAACTCCTAGATCAAGCTGTGCCTGAAGGTGGTCCCCAGGTACCATTTTGCCTAAGCTAGTTTGACTTTGGTTTCTGCAATTCCTGAGACATCCCAAACCAATGCAACTCTTCAGCAGTTTCTCTCCAAGTCGGGCTGCAAGCAGAGTGTTGAGCACATGGAGGCATAGACAGATCAGCTTATACTGCTGCCTGGGCCAGAGACCCCCAAATTGCAGCACGCCTCTCCTGCCCTGTGCTTCCCCAGTCTCTTTGCTCCAGCCTGGTGGAGGGGAGCCCTCCTAGCCTAGCTCACAGCCCATGTCACCATGCGCATTTTCCAAGTGCAAATCTGGCCAACATTTGTCCCAGCAGTTAAGACACCACTCGGGATGCCTGCATCCCATATCAGAGGGCCTGGGTTCGAGTCCTGACTGGGCTTCTTGCTAATGCGCGCCCTGGGAGGCAGCTCAAGGACTTGGGCCCCTGACATCCATGAGGGAGGTCAAGATAGAGCCCCTGGCTCCCGGCTTCAGCCTGGCCCAGTGCCAGCTGTTGCGTGGGCATTCGTGAGTGAACCAAATAGTTAGTAGATCTGCCTGTCTCTCAGCATTTCAGGGAAACAAATTAATGAAAACTAGAAAAAAGAAGCCATGGAGCTCTGCAGGAAATGCACGCAGGAGACTGTAGTGACAGCGAGCGAGCGCTCCCTGGGCTGGGCAGGCGGGAAGCACGGGCGTCTCGGGCTGTAGGACGCACCAGCGTGGGCACTGCACGCAGTACTCGCTCGCTCGCTCTCTGGACCTGCACCGGGACAGGCCATGTGGGCACTCAGTGAGAAGGCCGCCATCTGCCAGCCAGGAAGTGGGTTCTCCCGTGAACCCGGCTTCTGGAACCAGGGAAAAGGCGCTCCTGTTGTCTCGGCCTCCCAGCCTGGGATGGTTCATTCTGGTAGCCTGAGCTGTGACACAGAAAGCTCGCCACCCCCTCAACCCCCACCCCGACCCGTGCTCCCTTCAGTGGGGGTGGGGCAGTGGTTCTGGGCCAACAACTCTCAGCAGCCACCAGGCACCAGGCATCGCCCTCGGCACTTCCTCGTAGTCCTCAGAGCGAGCGCGCGGCGAAGGTGGCAGTGTAGCCTGCACACAGACAAGGAGACTGAGGCCCGGCGCGGCTAAGGAGCCAGGGTCGCCGAGCAGTCCTCCAAGCCTGGTTCAAACCCAGCAGTCTGAAGCCAGCTCTCCCCAAGGCTGAGCAACTGAGCAGAGAGCTCTTGAAGGACTCCGCCATCACCCCGAGAACCAGCAGGAATGGGCCCTGTGACCCCAGCCTTGCTCCTAGACCCCTGCCAAGGCTCTGCTGTGGGCCAACCCACTTCCCTGCTCAGGCGCTGTGCAGGAAGTGCACGGTGTCCCCTCCAGGGGTGGTCCTCACACTCAGGAGCTGCGTGACCTGTCTCAGTCACATGCCGCAACGTAAGAGGTGGAGGTGGCGCCTGGTGCGGGGCTAACTCACCGCCTGGGCACTCGCATCCCATCTGGCAGTGCCTGGTTCAAGCCCCAGCTCGCCTCAGAGCCCAGCCTCCTGCATCCTGGGAGGCAGCAGGTGACGGCTCATGTCACTGGGTCCCAGCCACCCACGGGAGATCCTTGGATGCAGTTCTGGGCTCCTGGCTTTGGCCTGGCCCAGCCCGGCTGTTGTGGGCATTTAGAGAATCAACAAGCAGAGAGCAGATAGGTGACTTCTCTCTCTCTCTCTCTCTCTTCAAATAAATTTTTAAAAAGGAAAGGAAGGAAGGAAGTGGGAGACACACCTGTTCAGCCCCTCCCCCATTAGCTCTGTGGCTCCAAAAACACACGAGGTGGTGCTGTCGGGTTTGACTCAGCTCACAGGCCGTGTCTCCCTGTGGCTTGGGCGGGAGACGGGGTGGAGGCAGGCACCTGGGCTCCGGATCAGACATGGACAATGGGGTCTGCCCCGGAGAAAGGCAGCAAACTCGGCTTTGTGCCCCTCCGTCCCTGGGCGCTCGCACTGAGGGCCCCCCGCTGGGTCCAGTCCCTTCCAGACCTTTCTGGAGGCCTCATGGCTGTGCCCTGGACGGGTCCCCAGAAGTCCTTGTCTCCTGGGACACTGAATCCTTGCCAGCTCATCTCCTTGTCTCCAGCGGTCTCCGGCACTGCCGGGAGCAGTGGGTTTGATGCCCTCACCCCCACCCGCGGCTCTGGGGGAAACGGACTCAGCCCCAGGGACCGGGTGAGGCTCAGAGCTGGAACCCAGGGCACAGCCAGGGAGGGGCTTCTGGTCCTCGTTGTGGTGGCGCCCGGGATCCACCAGGTGTCGCTGTGCTGCCGGCTAGAGGTAGGGTGAGCCTGGAGGGAGGATTTTCTCCAGCACCCATGCTGAGCACTGGGGAGGAAAGGGAGGGGAGGCCTGGGTGGAGGGGAGCAGCGGCCCAGCGCCCCTGCAGAAGCACCGCCAAGAAAGCGCATGTCATGGCCTGCAAGCCTGGCGACAGCAGAGGTCACCATCAAAGGCTTGAAATGAGAGTGACATGGAAGGACCCAGAAACCAGCAGTCCCCTGAACTCCGACTCCGTCCTCATCCTCTTCCGTCTGGAGGTGGGGGTGAGAGGGAGGTACGATTTCCTGTCCTCCCTGAAGCCCCAAGCCCAGGAGCCCCTGGACGTGACCCTGGAAGGACTCTCCCAGGGCTTGTGGGCCAGCCCTACGAGGTCCCCCGCAGATGCCAGAGGCTGGGTGACAGTTCTGACACTTCCTGCCCTGGGTGGGCCTCATGGAGGAGAGGTCTGCATAAGGAGGAAATGAGGGGGCAGCCAGGTGGGGCCCTCGTGCCCCACCCTGGCCCCCCCCCCCCCCGCCCGCCCGGCCAGATCCTTCTCTCTGCCCCACGCTGGGTGGCCTCCCTCTAGCTCTTAGGAAAGACAGTTCAGGGAATGGACTCTGGGCCCTGCGTTTGAGGGGAGAGGGAGGGAGGGGGCGGGCAGAGACTCTGCAGCATGTGCAGGGGTGAGGCTGGGTCCAGACTGCGGCAGCCGATGATGCTGCCGTGGGGTCGGGCTGTTCCTAACCAAACATCACATGAGCATATTTAGGCTCTTCTTTATCTATTGATGCGCAGAATGCAACTTGATCCCCTATTAGAGGCTGCCCTGGGCCACACGAGGCAGGAGACTCGCTGTGCAGGGCAGAGCAGCTAGGACAAGGAGGGAGGAACAGAGAGCGCACGCGGAGCACCTGCCACCACACAGGGGGTGACAGCCCTCCGACAGCTGAGCATGCCCGCGGGGGCCTCTGAGTCGGGGCTCGGAGCAGCTCCAGCCCCAGGTTGTCCCCCTCCGACCTCTCATGAAAAATGCAACCGAGTTTCCTTCGTATCTGTGAGCTTCCACTCAACATTTTGGAAATGTGTGTGTGAGCATGTGCACATGCGTGTGCACGTGTGTGTGCGGCAGGTGACCCAGCCCATCAGTGGCACCTGTGACATTTTGATGGGGGGGCATCCTGAAAAAAAAGGAGTTTCTAAGACTCAGACCTGGGGGATCCACTCGGCCCCTCCTTGTGCTGAAGGGGAGAAGACAAAGGCCAAAGGCTTCAGATCAGCGCCTCTGGTCCCTCAGTGGGTGAACAGCCTCGAGCCTGCCACCTGCTATGTGAGTTCCCGGGGTGAGGCACGGGCAACCCCGAAAGGGGACACAGGAAGTCCTGTTTCCTCTTCTGCCCGTGGCTCCCCTGGGGACAGTTGGTGGCATTTGCTGTCAGCTGTGCCAACCAAAGCTTGACCACCAGCAGGAGGCAAGAGAAGAAAATGCGTAAGGCTGGGCCCTACAGAGCAGCATCCCTGGTTGGAATCTGGCCCTATTACTTACAATTTGCTTCCTAAGATCTGTGGCCCTCAGCGTTCCAATCTGGAAAATGGGGGCAACAATACCACCTCCCTGCCAGGGCTGTAGCCGGAGTGAAATGGATGGAGGCCACGCGCCGTGTGCATCCCTGTCAAGGCCACGTCCATGCAGGGAGCACCGATGGGGCTCAGAGCTTGCCCCTCCGGCCTTCCCAGCTCCCGGGCTGCTTGCTCCGGTTTTACGGACTCACTTTGTCATTCCCCAGTCAACTCACAGAGCAGCTCTCGCCACCTCCTGGTGAAAACAAGAACCGCAGGCAATGGGGGCTGCCCAGCTTTGTCGGGTGGCTGCAGCAAGGGGCATGGACGCCACGCTGTGTTTTCTCCTGCCTGGACACTGCCTGCCTCTTGTGGCAATCCAGGGTGAGTGCTTTACACGGTGGTCAGGACGCTGCTGGGACCCTGCAACCCACGTCAGAGCGCCTGGGTTCGAGAACTGGCTCTGCTTCTAATTCCCACTTCCTGCTGACGTGCACCCTGGGAGGCGGCAGTGAGGGTTCAAGTACTTGGGTCCCTGCCATCCACGTGGGAGACCCAATGGGGTCCCGGGCTCCTGGCTTCAGCCTGGTGCAGCCGCAGCTGTTCTGAGGATTTGGGGAGTGAACTGGTTTCTGCCTCTCTCTGTCTCTGTCTCTCTGCCTTTCAAGTATTAAATAAAAAAATGTGCATCAGGGAGAGTGCCCGCCATGGGGAGTTCACACGATTAGGCTGCTGACAACTGCTTGGAGAGCTCTCTCCGTGTGCCATTTATTTTTATTTTTGTCATCTACTGCGCTCCCTACCTCCCACACCCCTGACGCTGGGCCCTGCTGTTTACAGCATTTCAGGTGAAAACCAGCAGGCAACACGGGCCAACCTTGTCCTCACGGTCGGTGAGGACCCTGAGCGCAGGCAGGTTTTTCCCGTGAGGCTGGGGTGAGCTTTGCCGAGTCTCTGAGTCCGGGCCGGCCGCTGCCCGTCCCCTGAGGCCAGGTGTTGCCAGGCCCTAGCAACAGCTGCAGAATTACGGCCGAGAGCGCGCCTGGGATCTGGCCCCTGGGGAGGGCCCATTTAAAGAATCACACTTGAACCTGAGCCTAGCTGAGCTGGCGAGAGAGGCGGGGCGTGGGCTCCGGGCTGGCACGGGGCCTGTCTGTCCCTCCACCCTTTCCAGAACCCGTGACAAACAACCCTGCCTGGTGCTCCAGCTCTTGCCAAGCCCCGTCACATTAAAACCCTGGAAGACTCCGCGAGGAGTCCAGTTTCAGCCCAGCAGGCAGGGAAACCAAGGCAGCAGAAGCCCAGTGTGACCAAGGTCACACACAGGGCTGGCCACCAGGCCCTGCGGCGGCCAGCACGGGGCTGCATGCTAGGCACGGAGTGCTCAGACTCGCCGGGAGCCAAGGCTCCGTGCCGGGCACCAAGGAGAACAGACATGTCCCACCTGGCACCTGCAGCCGGGCCCAGCTCTTCCATCGGTGGGTTCCTCTTAGCCATCCCCTCTCTTCTGGGGAAACAGAGACCAAGGAGGGTCCCCAGAGGCCCTGGGCCAGTCAGCTCCAGGCCAGGCACTGGGCTCTGTAGCGAGCAGTCCAATTCCCAGCCAGCTGCCCGGAGCACCAGACATCAAAAACCTGGCAGGCCTTGGGAGAAGGGAAGATTAGATCACTATAGCAGAATGCAGGAAACCGAGAAACTGAGACAAAAGCCAGGAATGCCAGGGGCCAGCCTGCAAACCCCCCCAACGGAAGCAGGAAGGCCAGGCGTGTCGCAGGGAGGGCTGCTGGCCCCCCCACATGCGTGCAGGTCTCCGCTCGTGGGTCTCACCGGGAAAACGGGAACACAAGCCTGTCTGGCCGTTCCGTGTCGTCCACGCACCCAACACGCGTGCGCAGGGTGCAAGGCCCCGGGAGCGCATGTGTGTGTTTACGTGCAGTCTGCAAACATGTTTTCACAAAGCTAGAGGAGAAGCGATCAGTCATCTCCGAGGAATCTTAGCAACAGCCGTCCCAGAACAGTCCCTGCCAGCTGGAGCAGGAGTGAGTCAGCAGAGGTGGCGGCGGGGCAGGCGAGCCGTGGGGCCTGCAGCGGCCTCGCCCTCCTCCCGGGAAGGCCTCCAGGCCCAGCCCGGCCTGGCCGCCTCGCCTGGGTCACTGCTTTGGCACGGGTGTTCGAGAACACATTCCTGGAACTGGCCAGCGCAGGCGGCCGGCCGCAGGGCTTTCCTTCCTCCTCTCCTCCCCCCCTTACCCCCCCCTTTCCTGCCCAACACCCGCCCTTTTATTTCCCCTTCTCGCTGCAGAACCAAAGCAGGGTTCAGGAGCCGCAGCCAAATGGCAGGGAAGAGCTGGCGGCGGCTGGGTCAGGATCCAGGAGCTGCCCAGGCGTGGGCAGACCAGGGAAGGAGGACACCTCCCTCCTGGCAGCAGCAGCGAGGGCCCCGCGAGGGGCTGCTGACCTCCGCTGATGTCCTACAGGGCAAAAGTGGCATCGCCCTGCGCCCCGACTTCACCTCGGGGATGGGACCCATCTCCTTGTACAGAAGCAGCGATGCAGGTGTACACAGACAGAGGGAGTTGGCCCCGGGGCACGGAGCCAACTAGCTTGAATGAGCCCCGGGGAGGGCTGGCTCCAGCTTGAGCCACTGGGCCACACTTGCCTCTCTTCCCCACTGCACTCCCAGCTTGGCTGCACGCTGGATCACCGCACTTAAAAACCCAACAGATAACATGGAAACCCCAAAAGGCTAGGCCTGCCCCTCGTCCCTCCCCTGGCCAGAGTGGGGGAGAGCCACTTGCCGGCTCAGCGGTGGTGGCAGCCACAGGCCAGTTGCAGGCTGGCCCAGCCCAGGTCCCTGGCCTCTTCACTGGAGGCAGGAAATGAATAAAAGCGAAATGAGTTTGAAAATGCCAGGAGGCAGTGCTTCTTCTCAGCCCCCTCCCCCTGGCAAGGACCTCGTATAGTTACAGTTTAATCTTGGAAATGCCAGACAGCTGTTCCCCGTTGCTAAGAGACGGGCCCACATTATGCAGATGTCAGGGACCTCAAATGTCTGCCGGAAATTACAGATCATGTTGGAGGAGCAGAGGGGCCTTCTCTCGGCTGGGGAAGCGCAGCGGGAGACCCCCTGGGGGGATGGCAGCCATGAGGGCCCCACCCCCTCCCGGGGCTCCTCCTCTGCGGCTCTGGATCCCTTTGCCAGCCTGGCCCTGCCTCCTGGCTTGCCTCCTTCCTGCAGCTCCCAGCCCACAGCCCAGCCTTCGTCCTCCTCCAACTGTGTCAGCCCCCAGTTTTCCCTCTGGGCACCTTTCTTCTGTCCAGTGTCCCTGTTGCTCTGTCTTCCGGCCTCTCCCACCGCAGGGACCCCAGGGAGCCAGCTGGGACTGAGCTGGGAAGAGGCAGATCCCGATGGGGAAGTGTGGGCCCTCCTCACCTGAAGCTAGCAGGGGGGCCTGCACACGTGGGCCTCCCCCAGCCCACAGGAGCCTGCCAGCGCTGCTGCCTGCTGCGCCCTGGGGAGGGGCAGAGGGTGGCACCGGGGAAGCCCGTTCCCAGACTCCACTGTGCATCCTAATGGCAGGTGGCAGGGAGGCTCCACCAGGGCCCCGGTGGGAGGGGCTGGAGATGGGCCGGGCCAGGCTACAGAGCAGGGCGGCGGGGAGCAAAGGCCTCGTGGGGTGCTCAGGATGGTCCCCAGAGCCCGCGGTTCTGATGGCCTCACGGGGCCTCCCAGCCATGCGTCCAGTGATACCCAGCTCTCCCCGCTGCCAGCTCTGTGACCTTGGCCTTGGCCTTCCTCCAGATGAGAACACCAACCGTATAGAATAAAGCTGAGTGGATTTTTTTAATGTGCCGTGGAAGGTGGCTTTGAAGCTGAGATGGTGTGTGAATGTGTGTGTGTGTGTGCGTGTGTGAGTGTGGGTGTGGGTGTTTCCCCGTACATGAGACTGCCATGAAGGGGCTCTTGGGCACCTGTGACAGTGAGGCCTTCTCCCCATCCATCTGGCCTTTGCCATACGTGCCGGCGAGGCTGCCCATAGAGGCTTCTCCCAGCAGGCCTTCCTCCTGGCAATGGACTTCACTCTCAAAGACTGCCTTGTGGCCCCTGAGACCCGGCCGTTGCTACTGCCACAATGATGCCGGATGGGGAAACTGAGGCACAGAGCCTTCCCAGACCACAAGTCAAAGCGATTGTCTACTGGTTTTGCCACTGTCCTGGCTTGAAGTGGCAGGAGGCCAGGATCTGTGTCCCTGTATTCTATACGGCTGGGTGCCGGGGTTCCTCCTATCAGCACAGCTGTGCAAGCCCCCAAGCCTTGCTGGCCAGCCCTTCTAGAATGGAAGGCCTCAGCCTCTTAGGGCTGCCAGGAGGACCACAGGAGCTGCTGTGGGGCAAGCACCAGGCTCCTGCGAAGCTCTCCGTACACCTGAGTTCTCCTGTCACTCCGTGGGGCTGGCTCCAGGCACCACTCCCCACCCAGGGTCTGCTCTCAGCCCTGGAGATGGTTCTGCCTGGCAGGTGCCAACCACAAACTCTGGAGGTGGGGGTGGGGCTGTCTTTCCCCAGAACAGCGTGGGGCCGTGCCCCCACTCCTCCGGGAAGAGGCTGAGTCACGGCTGCCCCCGGACCGCCCAGCCCCTCGAAGCCTCCCGAGGAAGCCTGCAGGAGGAAGCGGCAGCTGCTGGTCTCCCTCTTTGTTCCTCTTTCTCTCTTCCCACAGCCTCTCCCACCCTTCCCCCTCCCCTCCCCCAGCACTCTCGCGCTCTCTCTCGCTGGCTCGCTCATCCTCTCCCCCTCCTCTTCCTGGAGTTCCCCTCCCCCTCCACTCTTCCCTGGAAGCTAATTTCTTGCTTTCTCATCCTTTCTCCAGCCCTACTTGGCCGGCGTCCCTCCCGCCTCCCCCACGCCGTGTCCCTCCCCCTCCCATCAGCCTCTCCCTCCCTCCCCCTTCCCTGTTCCCATCCTCCTCCTCCTCCCCGCCCTCCTCTCCCTCCATCTTCTCTGTTTCTCTCTTCTCACCTAAAAGAGACACTTGGAGTCCTCACACACAAAACCAGGTCAAGATCAAACCCTCACCGGCTCTGGTCTGGGAGGCCGGAGTCTAGAGACCAAGGTCAGATCTGAGCAGAAAAGCAGAGTGGGCTGGGGCGAGTCCAGCCAACCTGGGCCAGAACCTGGAACCCTCTCCCGACCTGGGGCTTCCTGGGCCAGGTCACCTGCTTCCGTGCTTAGCTGGCCACACTCACTGGGCCCCTCCCCCGCCTGCCTGCTCTGCTCACCTCCTTCCTCTGTTCCCCAGTGCAGGGAACCCAGGAAAGAAATCAGAAGCAAAGATGGCAGGGTTGGGGGAGGCTCTGAGCTCTAGGATAGGGGCAGACCAAGGCTCTGGACCAAACGGGAGCGTCCGAACCTCATGGCCTCTAGGGAGATGCCTGCTGCCCCCAAGGTGGGGCTCCTGGAAGGCGCCCCTCCCTCCCAGGGCTGGCGCCAGGCCGGCTCCCTCAGAACGGAAGGCTTCCTGGAGGAGATGGGGCTTGTTCTGCCTGTGAGGGATGGATAATTATAGCACCCACACTCTCCTCCTGAGCCAGGCGCCATGCTAAGCTCGGCTCATTTCACCCTCCAGCGGCCCCTCCGGGGCAGCTTCTTCCTTCTTCTTTCACTCAGGAAGCCGTGGAGACTCCCAGAAGCACACAGCAAAGTGGAGCCCCAAGCCCTTCATTCCTCTCCTGTCACTTGGGGTGGGGTCGGGGTGGGGTGCACAGGCAGGATCCGGGGCAGCTCCTAGGCCAGGTGGGCACTGGGGACAGCCTCCGTGGCAAACCCACCTCCCACTCCGGGTGGGGCTCGGCTTTCCTGTCGCCTGTGAGCCCTCAGAGCCCCGACTTCTGGCTGCTGAACCACCGTGGGGTGGGGTGGGGTGGGAACCTGGTTTCTCTGGAGCAGCCAGGCCTCCCCTCCCTCCCACAAAGTGCAGATCACCCCTGAGAGCCTCCCCTTGTGCAGTTACACAAGGAGATAATCACTCCTTCAGTGGGTTTCTATCGCCTGCGATGACAAACAGGGTAGAGCAAAGAGGCCAGTGGCCCGGGAGGAGAGTATGGTGGGGAGAGGGGCAGCCAGACCCCGGCTCCTGGAAGGAAGAGGTGAACTGGGAGAGCTTGGGCCAAGCAGGTGTAGAAGCCTCATTCCGCACCCCCAACACCCAGTCTCCCCCTCCCAGCCATCTCAGATTACACCGTGTAAGGCTTTCAAATGGAACTCTGCAGTTTCCATGGCAACTCACCCACGTGGTCCCTGCCTCGGAGGCTGGGGGGGGGGTGGGCAGTGGCAGGCGGTGAATGGCCGCTGATGGGAGGTGTGAGGGGAGGCACTCCTGCAATGGAAGGTGAGTGCCACCCCTAAAAAAAGGCAGAGTCCCAAGCCTCTGGGTCCCTGTCCCACCTCTGGGGCTCTGCAGAGACCACACAAAGCGCCCAGGCAATGAGGAGTTGGCGCTCCAGGACAAAGAGACAGCAGGATCCCTGGCCCAAGCTGAGCCCTAGACCTGCCAGGGGCCTGGGGGAGGGGTCCCCACCCCTCTGGACTCTTCAGGGGGTGGTCAGCGGGGAGCCTGTGCAGGAAACACACCCTTGGTTCTGTCGCACCCTCCCTGCCTTGGAAATGAGGCTGGCACGAGGCTCTGAGCCAGGGTGGGATTCTGGGTAGGCGGCTTGCAAGCTCTGCCACAGCTCCATGACCTCTCTGAGGGCGTGCCTTCCTCCCCACCAGGAGCTCGGACGCGTCTCCTGTCCTGCTGTTGAGAGAGGCAGGTGAGATGACATTTGGGAAGGTGCTTTGTGAAAGAAAAGACACACACACACACACACACACACGCACGCACGCGGCAGACGTGGGCAGAGATGGTTGTGGTGAGACAGGACAGCTCTCAGAGCCCCCTCTGTCTCTCCTGTCTGGCAGGAGCCCAGGCACGCTGCATAGAACCCTGTAGTTCAGAAACACTGTGGTATTTAAAAATGGTTTTTTGAATCTCACCTTCCAAGTTCCAGTGTGTCTTTTCTTAAAATGTTAATTTTTTTATTTATTGAAAGATGGACAGAGATAATGAATTTGCTGGTCCACGCCCGCCATGTACTGGCAACAGCCTGGGCTGGTGGGCGAGAGTGGAGCCAGGAGCCTGGAATTCAGTCTGGGCTCCCACTCGGGTGGCAGGGACCCAGCTACTGGCGCCAACACCTGCCGCCCCCTAGGGTGCACACTAGCAGGAAGCTGGAATTGGCACCAGGACTGAGACTCTAACCCAAGCTCTCCGAGATGGGATGGGGCATCAACCACTGTGTCCAACAGCCGCCCACTGGTCCTCCCCGAGACCCCTGCCAAGGGCATCTCCCTCCAGCCAGGCCTCGTCTCCAGAGCCCCTCCCTCGCTCCTCACTGCCCCAGCCCCTGCAGCTGGACATTGGCCTGGCCTCTGGCCCAGTGTCCACACTGGCTCAGAGGAACGGATCCCTCCCCTTGCTATGGGGTCCCTGGGCTTCCCTCAGCTGGCTGTCCCTGCCCTGGAGGCGCCCCCCACAATGAGTGCCCGCCTCCCCTCCCCTTGTACCCAGGGGGTGATCTCCAGGCCCCTGTGGCTCCAAAACACTGACTCGGCAATTCTCTGCCTCAGCCGCAGCCACGGAGCCGCCCCTCCTCCCTGCACCGCCCAGCCCCCTTCTCCTTTGTCACCTCACTTGGCAGTGCCCTGAATCCCAGAGAGAGGAGCTTTCATCATTTTTTCCCTTTATTTTTATCAAAGGTGGTTTTTTTTTTTTTTTCCAAAAATTGTGTCTCCCCTGAGACAGTGCAGTCTCTGAGCCGGCTCCCCTGGTTTCCATGGCGACAGCAGCTGGCTCACATGTGTGGTTGCTATGAAAACGAGGCTGGTTCTCCTCCCCTTCTTCCCAGCCGCCACTCAGCCACCTCGCCACCCCCTCCTCTCTCCACACCACTTGCTGCCAGGAAAAGGCCCCGTGAGCCCCCAGGGGCCCTGGAAGCAAACCCCACCTTGACTCCTGGCTACGCAGTCGCCAGGTAACCAGATCTTCCTCCCGGCCCAGAGAATGAGGTGCTCTCCACGCAAGGCACGGGCACACACAGCCTTGTGCCCTGCTATACAACGGTCTGGGCGAATCCTGCCTCTTCCTGGGGCCGGAGACTGACCCGTCCCTGACCAGCCCGGGGTACAGGCTCAGCAGAAAGCTGACCAAGCCGTGGGCCACGAAGCCTCTGTCTGCCTAAGCAGGGATGTGCCAAAGAAAAGAAAAATTCTTGGGCAGAAAATAGGAGCCATAGACGTGAAGACAGGGGGAGAGAGGGGATAGCTCCACGCTGCCTGTCTCCTGGGTTCCCCCGCGGACACACAGACACCGCCAGGGTGGGAGCCAGGACCCCCGCCTGCCTGCTCCAGATCCATCCTCTTTGCCTGAGACCCCAAAAGGTTCCTGGAGACTGGTCTTAGCTGTGGTTCTTCACAGAGCCGTTTTGCTCGTTTTCTTCTGTGAATATGTATTAAACGAATCTGTATAAAAGAAGCCACACATCTGTTTGTCTGCTCTTAGAGGGAAAACGGGACCTGGAAGGAGCCCAGAACTGGCATGTCACGGGCTCTTTTAGTTCAATGCTGGAGCAGGCAGTGTGGCCGCCTGGTCCCCGAGACACTGTGACACACGCTGGGCCCAGAGAGGTGCAGTGACTCCCCTGCTGTCTGTAGCTGTAGCAACGGGGACCCTGTCCTGGGAGTGGAACGACAGGCCCTGGCCAGCTCAGGGCAGAGCCAGAGTGAGATCCACATGGACCAGATGTCGCGGGGATAGAGGTGTCAGGGGCCGGGGACTCAGACCGGGAGCTCAGGCAGCCCTCTCCTCATCCGTGTCCCCTTACTCAGTCCCCAACCCCTGCTCGGTCTCCCAGGCCTCAGATGGGGACTTTGACTCAACTGGAGCAGAAAGGGGAGGATCCCAGCTTGTCCCCTGCAAGGCGTCCTCACAGACGAAGCTCGTCCTGCACCAAGGGCAAGTTCTCTGTTTCCTGCCCCCACCGGCAGCCAAGACACAGGCAGCGGCCCCGGGCATCTGGGGAGATGCGATCAGAACCCGGCCTAGGCGGCAGGCGGTCCTGGGCTGTGGGAGTGAGAGGCCTGCGAGGCCTGCTGATGGCCCCCATCCCCGCCTCGGATGGGCACACGGAGAGGCGGGGCTCGCCCTGGCTCCCACCCAGCCCTCATCCGGCCAGCTGTGAAGGCAGAGACAGGGACCAGAGAACAAAGACAGAGGTGCAGGAGGGAGGGGACGGGTCTTGCTCAAGGGGCTGCCAGGGAGCAGGGCTGGCTTTGCTCCTCAGGGATGGGCTGAAGGTCAAGGCCTCCTCACTGCTCAGGGCAGCGGTGGCTCTGGTCCACCACAGGCTCCTCCCTGTGCTGGAGCAGGACTGAGGGTCACACAGCCTGGCCACAAGTAATGGGTCGTGTCCACGTTGGCTCCCCTCTACTGCCCCTCCTGTGGCTTCTTGGATGCCTCCTGTGACAGGGAGCTCCCCACCTCACAGGTAACTCATCTCCCTGCACTTGGCTGGGAGGAGACAACACCCTGTGTTGGGGAAGTGGAGGGGTTTGCAGGGTCCCCCTAGGGTATCTGCGCTACCCTCTGCCTCGCACGGTCTTTATTGGAGACCCAGGACGAGGAACCCCCGGGTGTGCCTCTGGCCTGTGGCCATCACATCCGCCCTCACTCCAAGCGGGTCTTCCTGATACTAGCAATAAAACCCCCACCCCCACAGGACCACTGTGTTGCCCTGGACCCTTCCCACAAGCCTCAGCTCCACATGGGATGCAGCCACCAGCCTGGCTCCGGTCCCGCCGTCTCGGCTGCTCCCTCCTCCTCGCCCTTGGTCTGTGTCCTTCCTAAGCTCTGAGTGTGCCCTTCCCCAGTGTGAGCTCATCCACCGCTCTGATGAGCCGCCTCGTGCCCAGGCTCCGCCCCTCCTCCCTCACGGTCGCACTGTCGCCGTTTCACGGTCAAGGCCTGCCAGGTTGCATCAGCTCCTTATTTTCAGGCTTTTATTTTAGGATTGTGCTCTCCTTGTCCATCTGTGTGTGTTTATTGTTTAAGTTGTATCTATCTATTTAAAAGGCAGCATGAAAGCGAAAGACAGAGAGAGAGAGAATCTTCCATTTTCCATCCATTCGTTCACTCCACAAACACCGGCAACAGCCAGGGCTGAGACAGGCTGAAGCCAGGAGACAGGAACTCCATCCATGTCTCCCACATGGGTGGCAGGGGCCCAATTACTTTAGCCATCACTGCTGCTACCGAGAAGCAGGGGCAGGGGGCCTGCGCCGTGGTGTAGCGGGTTAAGCTGCCCCCTGTGATGCCGGCATCCCGTATGATCAGAGTTTGAAGTCCCAGCTGCTCCACTTCCCATCCAGCTCCCTACTAACGGTCTGGGAGAGCAGCAGAGAATGGCCCAAGTGCTTGGGCCCCGGCACCCACATGGGAGACCCGGAAGAAGCTCCTGGCTCCTGGCTCCTGGCCTGGTTCCTGGCTTTGGCCCAGCCCTGACTTTTTCTGCCAATTGCGGAATGAACCAGCAGATGGAAGGTCTCTCATCTCTCTCTCTCTCTCTCTCTCTCTCTCTCTCTCTCTCTCTTTCCCCCTTTCTCTGTAACTCTGCCTTTCAAATAAATAAATAAATCATTAAGGCTGGCGCCGCGGCTCACTTGGCTAATCTTCCGCCTGTGGCGCCGGCACACCAGGTTCTAGTCCCAGTCAGGGCGCTGGATTCTGTCCCGGTTGCCCCTCTTCCAGGCCAGCTCTCTGCTGTGGCCCGGGAGTGCAGTGGAGGATGGCCCAAGTGCTTGGGCCCTGCACCCCATGGGAGACCAGGAGAAGCACCTGGCTCCTGGCTTCAGATCAGTGCAATGCGCCAGCCGCGGCGGCCATTGGAGGGTGAACCAACGGCAAAGGAAGACCTTTCTTTCTGTCCCTCTCTCTCTCACTGTCCACTCTGCCTGTCAAATAAATAAATAAATAAATAATTAAAAAAAAAAAAAAGAAGAAGAAGAAGAAGCAGGAGCAGCGGCAATGGGGGGAGGACAGGAACCCAGGTGCTCCTCTAAGGGGTCCGAGTGTTTCAAGCCTGGCTTACCCCCTGGGCCACACCACTCGCCCGCCCTCGCCCTCTCCCTCGCCCTCGCCCTCGCCCTCGCCCTCAGTGTTTTGAATGTAACCTGACTACCATCCCCCTCCTCTCCAGGTCTTGCTGGCTTTGAAGCCTGGAGCGTGTATTAACTCCCGCGGCTGCTGCCGGAACCAATCACCAGGAACAGTAGCTTGAAACCGAGGACAGCCCTTCTCTCCTGGCTCTGGAGCCGCGGTGCTGGCAGGGCCACGTTCCCCCTGCAGCCTCCAGGGACTGGGCCCTGCCTTGTCCCTTGGGAGCCTGTGGCAGCTGCCAGCCCTGCTGGGTGTTTCTCGGCTTGCAGGTGCATCACTCCAGTCTCTGCTGTCGAGGTGGTGACCTTGGTGGTGACCTTGACCTCACCACCCAGGATCCAGGTTTCCTCCTTCTGTCACGGGTCTTTGAAGGCAGAGCCCACCCAAGTCCTGTATGTCCTCATCTTAACTTGATTCCACCCACAAAGACCCTATTTCCAAAGAAGGTCCCATCCGCTGGTTCCAGGGGGACGTGAATTTGGGGAGGGATGCTCTCTGACCCAGGTGCTCTCGCTTCCTCTGTTTTGATTTCTGCCTTTCCCTTAGCCCCAGCACCAAGAGACTGCTCACCCCCGCAACACCCCTGCCTGTCCCCTTCACCACCCCAGGCTTTCCTCTGGGCCACACTGCGTCCCTTGCTAAGATCGGAGATCCTAAAGATGCGCCTACCCTGCTCTGGGCCTCAGTCTCCTGATCTGCAAAACGGAGATAATTATAATACCTACTTGATAGGTTTGTTGCCATAATTAAGTGACTTACTCTGGGAACAGATAGAAAAATAACGCCGGGGCTGGCACTGTGGCAGAGTGGGCTAAAGCCTCTGCGTGTGGTGCCTGCATCCCATATGGGTGCTGGTTTGAGTCCCAGCTGCTCCTCTTCCGATCCAGCTCTCTGCTGTGGCCTGGAAAAGCAATGCAAGATGGCTCAAGTGCTTGGGCCCCTGCACTCACTGGGAGACCTGAAAGAAGCTCCAGGCTCCTGGCTCCGGATTGGCTCAGCTCCGGCCATTGCGGCCATTTGGGGAGTGAACCAGCGGGTGGAAGACCTCTCTCTCTCTCTCTCTCTCTCTGCTTCTCTGTAACTCTGCCTTTGAAATAAATAAATAAATCTTTTAAACACACACACACACACAGTCACGAATGCCTGTATCCCGTATCTGAGTGCCTGGGATCCAATCAGGCCTCTGCTTCCAATCCAGCTTCCTGTTAGTGTGCACCCGGGAGGCAACAGGTGAAGACTGAAGCACTTGGGTCCCTGCCAGCCACACAGGGGACCCAGGCAGAGTTCTGGGCCCCTGGCTTTGGCCTGTCCCAGCCCTGGCTGTTGCAGGCATTTGGGGAGTGAACCAGCAGGTGCCAGATCTCTACCCCTCCCCCACCTCATCTGCCTTTCAAATACAAGAAAACAAATAAATAAAAATTTAAAAAGAAAACAGTGCCTGGCACAGAATGGTGGCCACTGGGGTTCCTGGCATGGATTCCTACCACTTTCAAAGCACAAATGCCACCGCGTCACTCTGCGTCCCACTGCAGTCAGCCGTTCGCAATGGAGCACACAGGACCTTTGGGGAGGCAGCCCTCCCCTGCTGTGCCACACACACACACACACACACACACACCATTTCCCAGCTCTCAGGAAGCCCCAGCCTGCTCCTCTCCCTACCGACATCTTGTCTCGCCTCGGAGTGGAGCCTCTGGGCCCCACTGCTCCTCATCCCACCACCTACCAGCAGGTGTCCGAGATGGGTCTGTAAGGCCAGCGCTGTGGGCTCTCCCTGTAGCTCAGGCTGCCTCGCAGAGCCCCAGGGCACGGGAAGGGAGGAAGCACATGCGAATACAAGGGGTTCATCTTCCAGACCCTCCGAGTCGCCTCTGACCTGCATCCCACTGGACGCCCACCTGTCTTCACCGGATTGGTGGGGGGGGCTGACTCCCACCAGCCCTCAGAGCCACCTGCTCTCGGCCTGCAGCCTCTCCTGCCTCCTGGGCCTCTGCAAACTGCTGCCTCTCTCCCTCAGCCCCAGCCTCGGCTGCTTTCCTTTCTCCCCTCGCCGAGGCTGCCCAGAGCTGGCCCTCTCCTGGGCTGCTCTTCGACTTCTGTAATTGCATTTATTTGCATGCACCTGTCATTTGGGGATGCATTTGCAGAAACCCCTCTGCAGTACAGTGTTGTGCATTTAGGCGGGAGCAGGGGAGCAGCCCCCAGCTGGCAGGCAGCAGGGAGCAAGATCTGTAGGCCTCCTGGGAGCTCCTGCTCCTGCTCCACCCCTCTCCAGAGAGCAACAGCTCAGGGCACCCCCAGGGCTTGCCGTGGGGCACCGGCTGCCCTGCTGGCAGAGGTGGGAGGGGAAGCTGCTCCTTTAGGGCATCGCCAGTGGGAAAGGCTCCTCCAGATCAGAAGAAGAAAGGCCTTCGGATGCCCTTCAGAGGTCTCGGGGCTAAGACCAAGAGGCACTAGTGCCCTCCTGGCAGGAAGGCAGTCCTGGGTGACAGAATTACCCATAGCCCAAGGGCTTGGACTGTAATGTAATGCACACTTCTCACGTGGCCCTTGTTTTCCTGTGGGCTAAGATGCCAAGCCTGTCTGCACAAGGGCGCTCCAAGAATTTCACGGAAAAACTGGAATTAAGGGCAGGGGCAGGTGTTTGGTGCAGTAGTGAAGATGCTGCCCGGGACATCCCGTATCCAAGCGCCTGGTGTGAATACTGGCGCTCGTGCTTCTGATCCAGCTTCCCGCTAATGTGTGCTCCGGGAGGCAGCAGGCGATGGTTCCTCCAATGTGGAAGACCTGGATGGAGCTCCAGGCTCCTGGCTTCAGCTTGGCCCAACCTTGGCTATGTGGGCATCTGGGGGAGTGAACCAACGGCTGGAAGATCTCTCCATGCACGCTCACTCTGCCTTTCCCATGAAAATGAAAAATTTTTTTTTTTTAAAGAAAGATAGTTGTATTTTGGTACCAAAAATTTTCAAAACCCGTGCTTGGTTTTTGAACACAGACTTTTCCCATGAACTTTCTGAGACAGTCTCTTAGGCATGGGTTTCAAAGTCGTTCTGCACCAAGATAAAGGTATCTTAACGCTGTCCCCACGGGCTGTCTGAAGCACCGTCACACTGATGGGGCATCTCTCAGCCACACAGGCCAGCTGCAGTCCTTAAGCCCAGTCTTACTGGGCTCGCAGCAGCGTGGCCTCTTCCCCACCACGCCCAGCTCCAAAGCCTCAGGGCTTCTCCCCCAGATCTCCAGGCCAAAGGCACCCCGGCCCACATCAGAGCCCCGGCAGTCTCCTTGCACACCCCTCTGCCCGCTGCCCCCCCCCCCCGCCCCGGCCCCCCGGAACCCGCTCAGAGGGTGGCCACGCTTACCTTCTGGAAGCTTCTCTCTAGCGCCCTCTGCAGGCCCTGGCCTCCACCGCACCCACCTCATGGGCCTGTGTTCTCAAAGGATCCCTGGGCGCCCCGCCCCCTCCATGGCCCCTTTTCTCAAATCACGATGTGACCACGAGGTCCAAAAGCAGAGGTCAATACATTAGAAGTGGTTTGCTACTCTCCCGAGACAACACAGTAGCATTATCCACGGTCTGCTCACATTCAGATCTGAGCTGGGCGAGCTTCGCTGCAGGGCTGGCCTTGGCACCCCAGTGAGGATGCTGCTTGGGGCGTCCAGGTCCATGTCGGAGTGACTGGGTTCAAGTCCCCGCTCCACTTCAGATCCCAGCTTCCTGCTCATGTGCACCGTGGGGGCAGCACCGATGGCTCCAGTGCTTGGACCCTGGCACCTGTGGGAAGACCTGGATGAAGCTTCTGGCTCCTGGCTTTGACCTGGCCCAGCCCTGGCTGTTGCGGCCATCTGGGGAATCAAAATCTCTGTGTGTGTGTGTGTGTGTGTGTGTGTCTGTAACTCTTTCAAATAAATCAATAAATCTTAAAAAGAAACAAAAAGTGGATTTCTGGGAAGCTGAGAGACGAACTTGGAGAGAGCCTTCCCCGCCAGGGGACCCGGATGTGTCCTGCTCCGCCCTGTGCAGCCCCTCCCACAGCCCTGCGTTCTCCCGTGAGGAGGGGCTCGGGGCCCAGGCTTGAGCAGGCCAGAAGAGCAGGCCCTCATGGTCATGGTCACGCTCCTCCCCGGGCCTGCTCCCCTGCAGCCCCACCTCAGGGCTGCCCAGTCCTCCACCTGGAGTCCAGGAAGGATGGTGGGCTGGAACATCGGCACCGGATGGACGCCAGCTGTGCTTTGCTTTCACAGCTGGAATGCAGCCTGCTCCCTCTCACATCTCCCCAACCTGTCCCAGGCCTGCTCCCACTGCCAGCTCCCTGCTAAGCCCTGGGGGCCCCAGGCGGGTGTCACAGGCCCCTCTCTGGAGCAAGGAAACAGGAAGCGTGCCACCCCCTCTGAGGCTCCCCAGCTGCCTGCCTCAGTGCCTTTGCACAGCTTCCCCATTGAATACACAGAGGTTCCAGATGGGTCCAACCATGCTGGGGTAGGGGGCTTATCATCATGGAGGCTGTACTCTGTGTGGTGACCTAGTCATCACGTCCCCGCTTTAAGCAGCTCTGGGAGGTGGGCGTGGTCATCCCCTCTGCACAGACACACGGAAGCTCCCACACCTGAAAGTGACCGAGGCCACAGAGCAGCAAACAGGAGGGCTCCGATGCTCTGGCTGCAAAGCGCCCCCTGTGAGATGACCACCGGCACAGGGGTCTTCCATGGATGGGCCCCCCCCCCACACCACCCCCTCCATTCCCCGGGCCACCTTCCCTGGGGCCGGTGCAGGGGCCTGTGGTGCCACACCCAGCTGGAGCTCCGCCTGCCCCCATGGACCAGGCCCCAGCCAGCCGCACTGGTATCCAGGCAACCAGCTTCAGGCTCCAGAAGAGCAGAAACAGCTGGGCGCTGCGGGCTGGGAGCCTGGGAGCCGGCAGGCGGGCAGCGGGTTATTTTGAGCCTGCTCTTCTCACCCTCCCAGATCTGACCTGCTAGCGCCTGTCCCCAGGCTCGTCCTTGTCACTGCCGCCTGCAGCAGGGGAGGGTCTCCAGGGTGAACACCTGGCCCAGCCTGATTTAGGCAAGGTCAGGGGGGGAGAAGTGCTGTGAGCAAAGGAGGGAGGGAGAGGAGGCCCAGGCTGCCAGGATGAGCCCTGGGGTCAGCCCTGGGGTCATCTGATAAACAAGTCCCGGCCAGGACAAGGATGACCAGTGTGACTTAGCAGGGCAGGGCTGTCAGCTGAAGCTGGCCCAGTTCCACCTTGCCTGGTAGTAGCCAGGCTGTACCTCTCCGAGCCTCTCATCTGTGAGATGATGGAAATGAGGGAGGGGTCGGGGAGGGGCGTGCCTGTCCCCCCTTCCCCCCCCCCCGGCCTGGGCCTGCCCCTGCTGGCCTGATGGCTCCCCCACACTGGATTCTGTCTCCCGCGGGCTATTTCTGTCTCCTGTGCTAAAGGTCAGCGCCGGCGGCCGCTGCCTCTCACCTCTCCGTGGTGTTTGTCCAGTGGCCCTGGCTGTGGCTGCCCCACATGGCTTTCCCCAGCCCCTGCCTCGACCCCAGGTGGCCTGGGCAGGCCCACCTGCGCGTGCACATGTGCGGGCCTGGAGCGCGGCCTCACTGACCACAGCAGTGGTCATTGATCATTCAGGTGACCGAGGCTGAGTCCCGGCTGCCCAAGCCTCTGGCCCTCGCTCCAGCTCCAGATCAGGGATGATGGAAAGACAGCAGGAGACTGCACATTCCCCAGGGTCCCACCCTCCCCCCTTAGGAGGTGAGGTCTGGGGGCTGTGACAGGTGTGGGGGGGGTGGAACAGGCAGTGTCCTGGAAGGAGAGGATCTGGTGAGGGAGTCTCCTGCAACCAGAGCCCAGAACAGGAACCAGGGCCAACCCGGGAAGGGCCACCAGTACCCAGAGGCACCCTGCGGGATGCACTGACCCTCCGGGCAGCAGCCGCCGGCATCTTTCCATGCGTCAGCGGTGACTCCTGGACAGGGAGCCACGATCCCCGTGTCACAGGGCTCCTCCTGAGGCTTGGGGCACAGACTACCTCCCAAGACACACGCAGGAAAGCGCTGCGTCCCAGTTGGCTGTTTCTTCACATCCAGGTTCCTACAAGGGCCCCAGCCCTGGGTGTGCAGACCAAAGGGGCGTGGATTGCTTAGAAGACTGGCCCTGCCCACCCCACCCTCTCCCAGGGTCCCAGAAAGCAAAGTGAGGGGACAGGGCCCCCAGGACCCGGGCTGGGGATTGTGGTGGTGCAGACAAGGCAGGACACCTGCCGAGGCCTCAGTTTCTCCCATTCTCCCAGCCCAAGGAAGGGGGCAGCCTGCGGGGGCTGGGGGTGGGGAAGTGGGAGGGAGCAGCCCCCAGCCCCGCCCCAGCCAGCTTCTTCCATTCTTCCCAGAAGCCCCAGTGTCCTGACACTGTACTGTCGCTGAGGCACCAGGCCTCAAAAGCAAGATAAACAGAAGCAGAGGGGGCTTGGGAGGAGCATTCCAGAGCTAAAAATAACCCGGACGGCTGCTGGGGGAGCAGGCGGCCCCACGCGCCCACTCCCTCCCCAACCTGGCCCCAGCCGGCCAGCTCAGCTGTCTGCACTCTGCACTGTGCTGCGTCCCCGTGGCCATGACCCCTTCCCCAGGCAGCGGAAGTGAGAAGCCCACCACCGCGAGGCCCTCCCCGCCATGGTGAGGCACCCCCTGGAAGGTCTGGGCCTCCCCAAGGGCCCTCAGCTCACCCACCCTCCCTCCTGCCTTCTCTGTCACTGTTTTTTGTTTTTTTTTTTTTTTTTTTTCAACACAGCTTTGCAGAATCAGCCAAAGCTGGGAGGGGGGCCGGCAGATGGGAAGTGCCTTGATCTTCCTAGAAATGTGCCCGCTGGCCAGAGGGAAGCAGCTGTCCCCCTAAGGACGCAAGGGAGAGAGAGTGTGCGGGAAAGAAAAAAATCCAGGGGGAGACGGACGCTCGCTCCTTTTTGAAGATTTCTTTTATTTATTCGAAAGAGTGATGGAGAGAGAGGGCACACGAGAGCTTCCATCCGCTGGTTCACGCCCCAAATACTGCAACAGCTGCGGCTGGGCCGGCGAAGCCAGGGGCCTGCAGCCCCATCAGGGTCACCCACGTAGGTGGCAGAGGCGCATTAGCAGGGAGCCGGATTGGAAGCAGAGCAGCCAGGACGGGAACCGGCAAGGCCCAATTGGATGCTGGTGTCTCCAGCGGCCGCTTGAGCCGCTGCTCCACCAGGCCGGCCCCCAGGACAAAACTGCTTCAAGCGCCCCTTGTGTGCCAGAACCCTGCTGGGCTGTCTGTCCGTGGTGTTACTCTGTTCTCATGGAAGGGATGTGTTGTCACGTTCCCACCTTCTAGAGATGGAAACAGAGGCTCTGAAATGCAAAGAAAGAACCAATGTCATAAGAGGCAGCCCAGGTGGGAGGGGGTGTCCCCGGGCCCTGGTTCTCCCTCAGAGATTCCCACTGGACGCCAGCTCTCCCCTGCGGCTGCGTCCACGGACCCACCTCCACGGTTGGGACTGGACAGCCTGTGCCGCCGGCAGGCCCCTTTCTGCAAGGACAGCAGAGGCAGAGTCCTGCCCATCTTGTGGGACAGGGCTGCGGAGACAGGTGCTCCTCACCCACGACACCCTCAGGTCTCCCTGCAGGAGTCCAGCCAGGGAGCACAGAAGCTCCGAGGGACCATGCCCAGCTCCAGGAGGCCGGGAGACAGCAGGACACCCTTTCCTGAAAAGCCAAGAGGCCTCAGCCAGGCCGCACAGCATCAGCCTGATCCCCACGGCTCCACCCACGCCGAGGTTTGCGCTTCCCCTGGCCACAGGCGGCAAAGCAAGCATCCAGACTGCTAAACCCGGAGCAAGCAGGGAAGGCTTAGATGGGACTTAGCTACTGTCTCCAGCCAGCAGAGGGGTTTGGGTGCAGGGCATGGGAGGCAGCTGCTGTCCTCCTGAGATGCAGAGAAGCAAGAAGAAAAGGGCGCGGTCACACAGAGAGAGCTCAGCGTCCCCGCCAGGGCGCCCCGGCACCTGCTCATCCCCGTGAGAAAGCTCTGGTCACTGGCAAGCTCTCCCTGCGGGCTGGAGCTGCGCCTCTCGCTGTCTGCTTCTGCTCCCCTCTCTGCAGAAAAGGCCCCGCAGGCTTGCCAAGGAACGAGAGGATTCAGGACCACGCCGCTGCCCGGGCTGAGGCCGCTCCCCAGGCTCTAGTCCAGACACACACAGTTAAGGCGCCATTCTCACGGGACGCCTCAGGTAGCAGGACTGGAAGCTTTCAGTGCCCAGCCCTTACACACACCTACCGGGGATGGCTCCAGGCCCAGCAAGCGCGGGACCTTGGTTTACCAGGCTGGCCGGGAGCCTCGAGCCAGAGACTGGGAGTTCCGAGACTCATCCAGACCTCACCCTACCCGCCTTTCTCCACCACTCTAAGCTGTCTGAATCCCCGCCGCTTCTCACCTCCCGGCTGCCCCCTCAGTCCAGAGAAGCACCTGTTCCCTGCCCCATCCACCCAGAAGTCAGAGCACCCTCAGTCCACGCCGGTCTCCCCGGGCAAACCTCACAGTGGCTGGTGCAATGCACTTCAGAGGGAAACCAAACCCCTGGGGCCCACACTGCAGCAGCATCTGGGATGCCTGCGCCCGTATCCTTGCTAAGAGCCTGTGACAGCAGCAGAAGATGGCCCTTGCCATCCACATGGGAAACCCCATAGAATTCCAGGCTCCTGGCCATCTGGGAAGTGAACCAGTGGATGGAAGATCTTCCTCTCTCTCTCTCTCTCCCTCTCTCTTTGTTACTCTGCCTTTCAAATAAATAAAATCTTTAAAACAAAACAAAAGAACGCTAGTCCTCACCACGGGCTACCAGGCCCTCCGCACCCTGCCTCCTGCGGGACCCTGGATTTCCCCAGGGCTTTCGCGCGTGCCCTTGCTCCCTGAAAGGCCCTTGCATGAGCTACTCACCTGCCTGGCTCCCTCTCCACCCTCAGCCCTCAGCTGCAAGGCCACCTTCTCAGACACACGTGCCCTAGTGTCTCATCCATGTCAGATTCCTTTTTTTTTTTTTCCCGTTCTCTGTTGGGGGCCTTGTCTCATTTGTATCATTGCAGCATGTTCACTCACTGTCTGCTGCACTGGTGTACCCACCTGAGAATGGAGACCCTGGCTCTCCCACGCACTGCTCCACCTGCTGCATTCCACATAGGGCTTGGCACCCGGAGACACTCAGGAGTATTTTTGCAATGATAAACAACACCCTAGCCCTGTGCAGGCTGCAGGGGGGTTAGAAGTCAGCCCTCCTGGGAAACAATGAGATGGGCATGAAGACTGCCTGAGCCCCCCCACCTCCCCACTCCCCAACCCTCCCACCCCTCCTCCCCTCCCCTGTGCCTCCTCAGAGGAGGGATGCATTTAAGGAAGTCCGGCCGCTTCTGGTTTATCCGCTCCCTCACTCGCTTATAAATTCCTTAAGCAAAACCCAAGTGCTTCCTGATGGCCATAAACCGTTCGAGGGAAAACACCAATCAAGTCCCTCCTTCAGCAACCTGACGTTAATGCAAGAAACATTCAATTAGAACCAAGTAAACAAGAAACCCAGGGCAGCCACTGGTCGGGAAGCTGCAACACCAGAGCTGGGTTCTGGGAGTAGAATTTGGGTGAGATGGCAGCCGGGGAAGGAAGTCAGCGGAGCCCTTGGCTAAGGAAGGCAGGGCAGGGCTGGATAGGCCAGAGCACCTGCCTCCCAGCCCATTTTATCACCAGGCAGTAAGATGTCACCGGTGGCAGGGTTTCAATAAGGGTGCCTTCGGCCAACCGATTCCCCATAACGGCAACACAGGTAGCTGTGTCTCTTTAAAGTCTTGTGTGCACTGAGCGCCCCCGACCATCCCTGGCAGCCCCACTGGGCTTGTCCCTTAAAGGGAGAATGCAGATTCCTTCAGTGGTGTATGAGGTCAGCACTAATGGGTTCTCTGTGTTAATTACCCACCTGCTGGACCTGCGCACCTGCAGCACAGGATAGCTGCAAACCAGGCACGCACAAGTAGACAGAACGGCCTCCACTGTCACATGGCTTGTAAAAGGCACTCTGCGGTGAGTAAAAACGAAACAGCAGGGGCTGGCATGGTGGCGCAGGGGCGAAGTTGCCCTGTGCAACACCAACATCCGCTATTTGAACACCACTTCCAGTCTCGGCTGCTCTGCTTCCTACCCAGCTCCGTGCTAATGCGCCTGGGAAAGCAGCCACGATGGCCCGAGTGCTAGGGCCCCGGCACCCACCTGTGAGACCCGGATGGAGTTCCAGGCTCCTGACTTTGGCCTGGCCCAGTCCTGGTTTTTGCAACCATTAGGGGAGTGATCCAGCAGATGGAAGTGTGGGATCTCTCTCTCTCTCTCTCTTTCTCTCTTTGGCACACTGCCTTTCAAATGAAGAAAACTAATCTTTAAAAAATAAAACCAGCGCTGCAATCTATTTGTGAAAAGTGACTTGAATGCTAAGATGACTGAAAGAAACAACATGCATGTCAGTGAGCAAGCTCAGTACGGATGTGGGAGGGGGGCAGGTGGGGGGGCAGGCACCCCGGGAGGTGTGCAGGCCTCTGGGCAGGGCACCCATCTGCTCCTTGTTCAGCTCGCCCCACCTCACACACTCAGCCATCAAACGTGGGCATCTCACCACGGTCCCAGGCCTCACAGGCTCCGGGTGGGGGCAGCTGGGAGGAGGGGCCGAGCAAGGGTGGCTCCAGGACCCATTCAAAGCCCCCTCTTCCGCCCTGGGGTACGGCCTCCACCTCCTTGCTCCCCGCCCAAGCCCTGGGAGCCCATCCCCGTGCTACTTCAGAACTCCTTCCTTCAGCCACGCGCCAGCCGGGTCTGGCACCTCTTCCCAGGCTCTGACCGCGCCGTCTGCGTGTGGGATGCCGGCAGAAGCTTCGCCTGCCGCCTCCGCGCCCCTCTGCAGGCACAGCCATCGTTAACACGCGCACATCCGGCCTTGCCGCTGCCCACGGAAGGCCCACGGGCCTCGGAGACCCTGCCCCTGCCCGCCGCCCCACGGCACGCGGGGCCGGGCGCAGGGCGCGCTTCCGGGGGCTCCGCCGCAGGACAAAGCGCGACCCCCAGCACGCGGCGGGCGGAGGCCACCGTCAGGTCCCTCTTCCCTGCGGAACTGAGTGACCAGCCCGTGTCGCCATGGAAACCGCTCACCCCGCCTCCAGGGGCCTGGGGCCGTTCCCTGAGCCCGGCTGGCGGCTTCCCCAGCCGCTGCAGACCCGTTCAGCAGGCGAGACAGGCCCTGCCCTTTGGTCCTCTTTGGCCGGCTCTCCCACCAGCATCCCTTCCTCCCCTCTCGGCTCCTCCCAGCCCGCCTCCTTTCTAAGCCCTGGGAGGGGAGAGCCGAGCCGCGGAAGGACTGGGATTTTCAATTCTAAGCCGATTTCCCTCCGCAGCCAGCGAGCCCTTTCATGCGTTCCCCCTATTATCATAAACGCAGGAACTTGCATTAGGATGAATGAGCAGAGACTGCTGTCTTTGTCAGAGCCCTGGCGGATGGCCAGGCGTGGAATGACCTGAAACACTCAGCACTAAATGGAGCTGGAGAGGGGGTGGAGATCCCCCGCGGGGGAGAAATGGGGAGAGGGGTGGCCCTCCATCTCCTCTCCGATTAGAATAAGCAAGCGGTTGCCTTGTGCCCAGGCCCTGTGCTGAGCTCTCTGCACGGATTCTCTGGAATCAACACAAACCTCCTTCCTCCTGTTTATTCCCAGCCCGGTTTTACAGCGAGGATCAGACGTGTTAGGAACAGGCCCGAGAGCACACAGCCAATGCCTGTGACTCGAACCCAGGTGCCCCAATGTGGTTAAGATGCCCCAGGACCTAGAGGCTCCGAATCCTCCAAACCTTCCGCCTCCCTTCCACAGACTCCCTTGTCCCCTGCTGCAGTGGGTATCACGGATCCATTTCACTGCCCCGGCCTTGGAGGTGGAGGGTTGGTCCCCAGGCAGCGGGAAGAGGGATCCTCCTGACCCAAGGCTGCAGCGCTGAGGCCTTGTTTCATAGACCCGCCCCAGGGTCCCAAGGGCACCTACAGTGCACACGATCCGGTACTCCAGCCAGGCCCCAGCAAGTGTTTCTCAGGTGCCGTGCTGAGCAGTCGTGTTCACCTGCCAAGCCCTCCTCCTCCCCGCTCTCTGCACCCCAGGAGCCTGGCCTCTGAGGACTGTGCCTCCCAGCACTCTTGCTGTCTGATTCTGGAGGGACCCAGGCAATGGAATGAGGCAGCAGGCCATGGAGGGCAGGAGGAGAAGGAACTGGGCTATTTCTTCCCCTCTCTCCCCTGCTGAGCCCGGGGCTGGCAGAGGCTACATTCTTTCCACCCAGGCCTGCAGCTCCTGCCTGCTGGGGGCTGCCTGCAGCTCAGCTTGGCCACAGCTCTCCTGTGCTGCCTGCCCCTTGCTGCTCAGGCCCCCACCCCCAACCACACTCTGCTGCTAGTCCTGGGGGACTTCCCCTTTTTTGCTGGTTCCCCTCACCTGTCTACACTTCTAGAAAAAGGCACTTTCGTTGAAGTCACTTGCTCACTCCCTGTGAGCGTGCCACCTTCTGTTCCCAGACAGGAGTGCCTGTGCCCCTCTTTGTAGGTGGCAGGGAGCTGGCATGGCACAAGGCAGGCAATAAACAAGCAAATAAAAAACAGACTATGCCAGGAAGTAATGAGTGCTGTGAATGAATGAACAAAAGAAACAATCCATGGATGCACGCAATAAGTGAGAGGTCATGATTAGCCTTGAGAGATGATCTAGGAAGGCGAGGGAGCCTAGAGGGCACGCTCAAGGTCACATGGCGAATTATTGGTAAAAGCTGGGCTGGATTCCAGCTCTCCTGGGCTGTGTCACGGCCATGACCGGAGATGCAAAAGCCTGGGAAGTTCCTTCTGCTGCTCCTCCCCCTCCTGTAAGGACAATCTTGCAGCAGCGACAGTGAGGGCAGCAGTGGCATTCACAAGGCTCGAGCGGCTGAGCAAAAAGGGAGGTGTCAGCCAGCAAGAGCCATGGGAGCCGCGCAGATGCCCCCCTTCCGAGGGGCATCCTGGGAGCCCCTCCAGGCAGAGGGCACCCGCAGCCCCGGAGCTGCCCGCAGACCTGGAAGCCGTGTGGGAGGACAGGCCTGGGGTCCAGCTCACAGGGACTGCGTGGTGGTGGTGGTGGTGGTGGTGGTGGTGGGAACAGGCGCAGGGGAGGGCTTGGGCCCTGCCCCCATGGGGAGGGTATTGTTCTGTTGCTGACCAAGCCCCTGCCCACGTGCAGAGCTAGCTGGGAGCCTGTGACTGCCTGCCCCGGCTGACTGGGTCATCCGCTTCCCAAGCCCAGCTCTTTCCTTTCCACCGGCTCCCCTCTGCGTGCCCGCCCCTGGCGTCCCGCTGGGTGGAGAGGAAGAGCAGTCAGCCCTCGCTGGTGACACCTGCAGGGCACCGAGCAGAGGCTCCCACAGCTGGGTGCCAGCAGGGGAGCTGTCAGCCCAGCTCTGAGCTGGGGAAACAAGTTCCTGCCGTTGTGCGATTTATCTCCGGGCAATGGCAGAAGGAAGATTCAAACTCAGACCCGACCCGGCGGCTACCGGGGAAGACGGAGATCCTGTCTCCCATTGCTCCTCAGAGTCCTGCCAGGGAGCTTCCCGGACACAACAAGACGGCCCTCTCCTCGGGCCTGGAACCCGGCCTGCCAGCCCCACCCTGCCCTCCCTCCTCTCCCCATTCCTTCAGGGTTGGCCGCTCTGAAGCTCATGCTGTCCCATTTGGGCCCTTAGACTCAGGTCCACGCCCAGGGGAGCTTCTCTGTCCCATGGCCCTGCACCAGGCTCCCGGCCTGGTGGCCAGACTGGGGTTGCCATGGCAATGCCCTGCCCTTGGACTGCCTCATGGGCCCCCGCAAGCCACTGGAATGTCTCAGAAATCCCACCCTTCGGGCCGGCATCCAAACGCCTCTCCCAGACGGCCGCTCTCATTGTGAGCAGCAGGAAAATCCTCTCAGGGCTGTCCTGATTTTCAGTTTGCAAAACAGATGGCCACCACGGCCGGGCCGGCCACACGCCCTCTTCACTCCTCCCCCTCTCCGCACCGTGCCGTGCTCACAAACACAGCCGAAATGCCGGCCTCGGCACCCCGTTCTCCTCGCTATGACCTCAGCTTCCTCATCCTGCCCGGGACTGATAGCAGTCATGCACGCATCCTTGGCTGTTCACGCAAACTGAGACACTCAATGACTCACCATCAGTGCCACCTCCTTGGCCAGCTTCCCCCAGGCTTTCTACTTAAAACTGCAAAGCCATCCCCACGCCAGACACCCCCACCTCCCTCTTTCCACCATAGCTCGTCTGGATGAGATGACGGGTGCGAGGGCTCACTGGAGTCACGGACTGGCTCCCCTCTGCAACGCCGGCTCCCCGAGGACAGGGACTCAGTTTGTTTTAATTAATTTGAGAAACAGAAGGACAGAGAGCTCCCACCCACTGGTTCACTCTCCAAACGCCCCCAGCAACTGAGGCTGACCTGAAGCCAAAGCCAGTTGCCAGGAACCCCATCCAGGTCTCCCATGTAGGTGGTGGGGCCCGAGTACTGGGCCGTCACCTGCTGCCTCCCAGGCTACGCATTAGCAGGAAGCTGGATCAGGAGCTGGAACTGAAACTCGAACCCAGGAGCTCCAGTGTGGGATGGAGGCATTTTTTTTTTTTTGACAGGCAGAGTGGACAGTGAGAGAGAGAGAGAAAAAGGTCTTCCTTTGCCGTTGGTTCACCCTCCAATGACCGCCGCGGCCAGCACACCGCGCTGATCCGATGGCAGGAGCCAGGTACTTATCCTGGTCTCCCATGGGGTGCAGGGCCCAAGCACTCCTCCACTGCACTCCCTGGCCATAGCAGAGAGCTGGCCTGGAAGAGGGGCAACCGGGACAGAATCCAGCACCCCGACCAGGACTAGAACCCGGTGTGCCGGCGCCACAAGGCAGAGGATTAGCCTAGTGAGCCGCGGCGCCAGCCAGGGATGGAGGCATCTTAACCACTAAGCCAAAAAGTCCACTTGCAGGGCGGATTTTTAAATTTTTTAATTTACTTATCCTTTTTTGGCATATGAAAATGTATTGCTAATGTGTTTCTACCATCCAAATTTGTAAACTTGATCTTTTTTCTTGCCTTTGAATAAGGCCAGAAGAGACATGCTGGCTACTTTGACAAGCAGATTCCAGGAACGTCACCAACACGTGATTTTTTCCACCAAATCCAGCAGCCAGAACTTCACTGTTTTCTCTAAGAGAGTTCTAGTAGGGCCAGCCAGCATCCCATATCAGGTTCAGTTCAAGCCTTGGCTACTCCTCTTCCAATCCAGCCCCCTGCTAATGCAGTGGCCAAGAAAGTGGTGGACAATGGTCCCAATACTTGGGCCCCTGCCTTCCAGGTGGGTGATCAAGATGGAGTTCCTGGTTCCCAGTTGCAGCCTGGTCCAGCCTGGCTGTTGTGGCTATTTGGGGAGTGAACCTACAGGTAGAAGATATCTCTCCTCCTCTGTCACTCTGCCTTTCAAATAAATAGAACCGTGAGTTTTTCCCATCTTTGCTTAGCTGGACCCTGACGCACCTCTGATGGCAGAACGTGGCTGCCTGGCCTCCAGCACTCTTCCCTGGCATGGGAGGCACCTCCGAAAGGGTTGGCCTCTAGGACTGTGCCCAGATGGCCTTTCTTGTCCTGCTCCAATGCCGCTTATGGTCCTGTGGGTACTGTGGAGCTTCCTGCCAGGATGAAGACCCGACAGGCGCCCATGCTGCTGGCGTGCGGGCCTGAGCGAGCGAGCGAGCGAGCGAGAGAAAAGGAGAATGGGGATGTTGAGATCTGTCTCCATAGCCCTGTCCCCTGAACCTAAGGGCTTCCAAAATCACTGGTTGACCACATGCTTGGATGAAGCCGATCTTGTGATTTCGAAGCAACCACAGGGGATAAGGCACCTGGCCTAGGGCCTGGGCCCAGGGTAGGGGGAGAGGTTGGGGTTCGCTCCCTTCACTTTCCTCTGCCCTCACCCAGACCTGAGCCTGCCGGGAGCCCTGCAGGGACACTGCAGTGGAGGCCGGATCCTGCTGCCAGCTCCTGACCCTGCCCTCAGGGCACAGCCCTGGCTGCAGGGCTCTCCCTCCCCTCTCCTGGCCCACGCAGAGGCTAAGTCAGGACAGACGCCTGAGGCACAGTGCCTGTCACTGCCCAGTCAGCCTGCTCTGCCCAGCACAGGGCAGGCCGCAGACCCCAGGGCGGGTCCTTCCCCCGGCCTCCAGCCTCCGGCCTCCGCACAGGCCACTTTCACTTTCGGTTTTCTGCGAGGAAGCAGAAGGGCCGGGCCAGGCCAGGCCAGGGGCTGCAGGTCCAGGGCAGACAGGGGCGGGGGGTGGGGCAGGGGGTCAGAAAGCCTGGCTCCTGGGGGCCTCCTGAGCAGGGGGAGAAAGGGCATCGGCCACCTCTGTGTCCCACAGCCAAGGGAGCAAAATCTCGGCCGGGAAATCGTGGGAGTGAGCCTCAGGGATCCTGCAGCCCTGGAGACCCTCAAGGCCGGCCCGATCCTCACCTTCCTGGATCCTCACTCTGGGCCAGGAAATAAAAACAACTTTAAAAAGCAAGCAAAAAACACCCTGCAGCCTTGGAGTCCACCACAGTGGAGCATGCCGTAGCTCTCCTGTCGCGCCAGACATCCCCATGTCCCCGAGGCCTCTAGTGGCAGAGTCCTGAACAGTCCTGTCTGCCTAGGGGGAGACTGAGGCACACGGAGCCGGGCCTGGAGAGGAAACACGGCTGGCACCTCCAGCATGGTCTCCCCAGTGGTCCAAGACACGCTTAAGGAGAGGAATTCTCGGGGCCGGCGCTGTGGCGCAGTGGGTTAAAACCCTGGCCTGAAGCACTGGCATCCCCTATGGGCGCCCATTAGTCTGGCTGCTCCACTTCCAATCCAGCTCTCTGCTATGGCCTGGGAAAGCTGTAGAAGATGGCCCAAGTCCTTGGGCCCCTGCACTGGCATGGGAGACCTGGAAGAAGCTCCTGGCTCCTGACTTTGGACTGGTCCAGCTCTGGCCATTGCGGCCATCTGGAGAGTGAACCAGCGGATGGAAATCTCTCTCTCTTGCTCTTGCTCTCTGCCTCTCTGTAATTGTCTGCCTTTCAAATAAATAAATAAATCCTTAAAAAAAAAAGGAGAGAAATTCTCCTGCTGTAGCTTCCTCAGAGGAGCCAGGGCTGTTTCAGGAACAGGCACAGGGAGGGGACCCAGAGCTGACAATTACCGGGGAGAGGGGCCGGTGTCGCGGCGCAGTGGGAGTACTGACTGGCTCGAGTCCCAGCTGCTTGGCTTCCGATCCAGCTCCCCACGGATTCCCCTGGGGAAGCAGCGGAGGATGGCCCAAGTGCTTGGGCCCCTGCTTCCCGAGTGAGAAAGCTGGAAGAAGCTCCTGGCTCCTGCATTTGGCCTGGTCCGGCCCTGGCTGTTGCAGCCATTTGGGGAGTGAACCAGCAAGTGGAAGATCTCTCTCTGTAACTGTGCCTTTCAAATGAAAGTAAATAAATCTTTTTTTTTTAATGGCATAATGGGTAGGCTTAGGATGCCCACATTCCATTAAAAAAGCTAACACCATGAGAGAATGAGAAACGTCTTGCGTTCACTCCTTTCCCAGCAGGTGGGTCAGCTGCCTCAAGACACGGAGCTAAGGACCGAGAAATCAGGGAGGTGGAGACTTCTGCTGTTTTCAGGACAGGCGCTTCCCCATGGCGCCCATCCCTAGGAATGCACACACACACATGCACGCATGCGCACACATGCACACACGCATACACATGCATGTGCACACACGGACACACATGCATGTACACACATGCATACACGTGGGCACACACGCATACACGCGCACACATGCACACTCGTGTACACACGCGCACACGCGCACACACGCACGTGCACACACACACTGGCCTTCCCCGTGCATGCATCCTGCATGGTATCAGACTCCCCCCATCGTGTCCAGGCTGCTGCTCTGGGTGCTGAGGATTCTGTGGGACCAAACAAAACCGTCTGGGCTGCCGATGAGCTTTTGTGGAGGAAGGGAGGTGGACAGAAAAGCAGTAAACACAGAGTGGGCATTGATCCTAGCACGTGAGCCACACCCCCGTCCCGTATCCGAGTGCCGGGTTCGAGGCCCCGCTCTGCTTCCAATCCAGCTTCTGCTGATGTGCACCCGGGGAGGCAGCAGTTGATGGTTCCTGCCAGCCACAGCCAGGCGCCTTTGGCTTGGCACAGCCCTGGCTGTTGCAGGCGTTAAGGCAGCGAACCATAGGATTGAACAATCTCTCTCCACCATTCAAATAAAATGAAAATAAATTTTGAAAAGCAATCTAACGAGAAGTACAAAATGAAAGGGGTGATTTCGGAGAGTGGCCCACGGTGGGAGGGCACTAAAGCAGAATCGTGGCACAGAACGCGTCCGGCAGAGCGCCAGCCTCGCTGAGGGCGTGACATTTACGCTGGCCTTGGGCAAGACGAACGCGCTAGGAGCCGAGGTGCCAGGACAGCCGGCTGCACCCACGTGGCCCCGCTGAGGTTTTTAGTAGCTCTGCCTTTCACTGTCAAGGGTGGCGGGGCAGAAGATCAGTTACTGCGATGAAGGCTTGAATTTATTCTCGGAGCAGCGGGAAGTCAGGGGAGGAAATGATGTAATTGATGTTTTGAGAAGATCTCACTGACTGCATTCGATGAGCAAGAGGGAGGCAGGGCCAGGCTGGGACGCGAACATGCCCAGTTCGCAGTGGGGGCCCTGGCGGGTGGAGAAGAACCTCCAACAGGCACCCCCAAGGATCTTCCCCACCCCACCCGCCAAGACTGGGCCACACTGCGGAGGGCAGCCCTCACCTCTGCTGCTCCGCGCCCCCCCCCCCCCACGCCACGGTGGGCGCCCAGCCCCTCGCAGCCCAGCGCCTCCCTGCAGGAAGCCGGCTGGCGGCGCCTGCTGCGTGACCTTGGGCTGCGAAGTCCGGCATTCGCAAAGTCAAAGCGAGCCACTTCCTCCTCCCCAGCGAGCTGGCGGGCGGGCAGCCGGCCGCCACTCCCTGCCCCCTCGCCGCTGGCGCAAGGCGGGCGCTGGCGCGAACGCGCTCCGCATGCTAAGGGCTCGCGCCCGTGCCCGGCCGCCCGGAGGCGCGTCTGTCACCCGCTGCTGACTCAGCACTTCTCGGGAAGGCTTTCCCTGCGCTTTGGAGGAGGAGGCCCGGAAATGAGGCTGCGGCTCCTCCTCCTCCTCCCCTCGGCCCGCAGGGGCACGCGCCAGCGTGTGTGTGTGTGTGTGTGTGTGTGTGTGCGCGCGCGTGCACGTGAGTATTTGCTGAGTCCTGGGTGTGTCTCTGATGTGTATTTATGTGTGTGCCTGGCCCGCACGTCTTTGCATGTGTGTCCTGGCCACCTGTGCCAGCCTGTGCGTTTGTGTGTGTCATACATGTGCCTGGGAGCGTGTGTACATCAGCTCCTTGGCGCTTCCCTCCTCTCTCCCTCAGTCCTTGCTTCCTCCCCTGTCTTCACCTTGACCCCCAAGGTGACCCTGGGGTTTCTGAGGCCACAAGCCACACATCTTCCTCCCGGGCACCTCCCGCTCCTGCCGCACAGTCTGCCCCCAGCCCTCAAATCGCAGGGGCTCAGAGGCTAAAGGCGCAGACTCTGGGGTCAGCCAGATCTGGGGGACAGGCCCAGCTCTGCACCTGCCGGCGTTGACCTTGAATGAGATGCCCACCTTTCCTGAGCCTCACGTTCCTCGTGCTTGGGGCCATCATATCTCGCTGGAACATCCTCAGAGGATGGAGTTCAGCACGGCACAGCGCGCCTGTCGCTTAGGGCCAGGGCCAGTGTCAGGCCCACAGCCAGGGTCCGGGCAGCAGCCCCTCAAGGACAAAAGTACTGCACAGCAGCTGACTTGGCTGCTGGGGACTGTGATTGGGAAAGGGGCGGGAGCTTCCTGCCTGACAGCTTCTGCCGGGAAAAACAAGTGGTGACCTGATTTAGTGTTTCTTGAGCGGCTGGGAGGGAAGTCACAGGTGAGGGGTGAGGGGCTGCCCTCGGGGCCTCCAGCTCCGCCCAGCCTGCACCCTAGAGCAGTGTGCGGTGTCCCTGGGAGAAGGTCCTTTTGTTCCGTCTGCTTCAGCCCGGGAAGGAGATTCTCAGCAGCTCCATTTTGCAGCTGGGCACAGGGAGGCCCTGGAAGGCCAAGTCCCAAGGTCACAGGGCTGACACACAGCAGATAGAACCCTGGCGCATCAGCTGTCCGTCAAGCACTCCCGGATGTGGACACCGCCCGCCAGCATCAGCATCCCGTACCAGAGTGCCTGGGCTCCAGTCCGGGCTCCGTTCCCGCTTCCAGCTTCCTCCTGTGTGCACCCTGGGAGGCAGTGGTGACGACTCAGGTAGCTGCGTCCCAGCTACCCACACAGGAGACCCCCGCTGAGTTCCGGGCTCCTGGCTTGGGCCTGGCTCAGCTGGCTGTTTAAGGCATCTGGAGAGTGAGCCAGCAAATCTGATCTCTCTCTCTCTCTCTTTCTCCCCTCTTTCTGCCTTGTAAATAAAATAAATAAATATTTAAAACAGAAGAGAAAGGAAACTGCAGTGGCAGGGCGTGCCACAGAGCTTCCTTCATGCCCACGCAGGGACCTTAGCGCTGAGCTGGAGACGGGACCAGGGTTCCCTGCTGCTCAGCTCCGGCCTGGACCCTTGGGTGAGGCCAGAGCTTTCAGGGCCTGCGCACGGCAGAGAGAAAGGGGCGACAGCGTCTCCGGCCTTCCTGAGTCACAGGGCTGCCCCGGCATGCAGTGGGGCCTTTGCAAAACAGACGTGCCCATTTCTGCCCTGACAGCGCCGGGGCGCGCAGTGGGCAGCTGTGGCCTGTCCCTACGTGGGGGTTAAAGTGGCCCAGCTACGGTGACTCACCCACTTGCCCAGCCAGCTGAAACCCTGGCCCAACCCCGCTACTCACCAAAGCCCCTGGGCCTGGCCGTCTAACCAAGAAGCATGAGAACTCTGGCTGGGACAACAGGAAATAAACAGAGGGCCACAAGACAGCCTCATTGGCAGCTTGGGAACCACCTGCCTCTGGGCTTCCGAGGGTGTGACTTTATTTATTGAAGTGGTTTGAGATAGGTCTTTTGTTCTTGCAGCCAAAAGCAACCCCCCCCCCCCAGGTGTGAAGGGGATATAGGCCTGTGGCCTGCTGGGGCTGTGATCCTTAGCTCAGGTGGTCTGCCCAACACTGGGCTCTTTGCACCTCTCCTGGAGGACTCTGGGGGCCCGGGGTGGTGGTGGGGGAGCAGAGGAAGCCTGTTGAGAGCAGGTGTGGAACCTGAAGCTGGTGGGTAGCACGCCTGAGTGAGGAGAACCCAGAAGGGGGCCTCCCCAGGAGAACGGGGCCAAATTCCAGCTGGGGTGGAAAACCCTGCAGAGCACACAGCTTCTCCAGAACGGAACTTTTCCATTACCAAAGAGCTTGCGTGGATGCGAGAGATTCACTGCTGCTATGTCCAATGCAGGCCAAAGCCAGGAACTGGGAACTCATCCAGATCTCCTCTGTAGGTAGCAGGGACCCAAGCACGCGGACCACCGCCTGCTGCTCTCACGGTGCCCGAGAGCATGAATGGAGCCGGGACTCCAACCCAGGCACTCCCATACATCTCAAGTGGCGTCCTAACCACTATGCCAAACTCACACCCCAATTTTATTTAAAAAAAAAAAAGGAAACAGAATAGGAATGAAAAAAATATATACGTGTAGGTTGCACACCGTCCAAAGGGACGTGCAGTCTGCAATGCTTCCGCACCCATCTCTGCGCAGCGGTGCTTGTCTGAGTAATGGGCTGAGATGGGAAATGCATTTCTCAGGGTGAGTCATGATTTCAGACGTGTGAAAGCTACAGTTCTGGAAAGCAGACGGATGAAGACGCGAAGTGCACCGTTTGCGAGTGTGTGATGGGGGGGGGGGGTCTCTGTCCTAACATTTAAAGCCAGCCTCCCCCCCAGTATCTGAGGGGCAACAGTCGACCTTGACCCTGACCTTCACTCTGCCAGCCCTTCACACCTCAGTGGACTCCAGTCCTTCTTGCTCCTTTCACGGGGGGAAGGCAGGCGGGTGGCTTTTCCCAGCTTCACCATCTCTGGAATATCCTCACGGTTCCCGAGAACCTCTGCGGTGTGTGTTGATCCAGATCCTTGGATTGAGTGGCAGGTGGCATCCTGTCCCCTTACTGGTCACTGCGACACAGTGGGTGGCAGCAGGAGCTGGGCAAGGCGCTTGGGTCCCTGGGAAGAAGGCTTCTGTGGATGTGTTTTCCTCCCACTTTCTGCAGTAGACAGAATCTTGGCGACCACGCAGCTGGACCAAGAAAAAGCTAGAAAGCCACCAGGGTCAGGGCGGAAGCCCCGCTGCGGTCCCAGTCCCCTGGTTCCTCCCCGCCCCCGCCCCAGGTTAGCCCCTGCTGGTCTCTTTGCAAATCCAGTCGACCCACCTGCAGGGAAACTCCCAGCCTCACCCCGGGGCAGCACTGACTAATTGCAAAACACATTTTCTCCTTTTCTGTCAGGCCCACAGTGGCAGCCCCCACCTCCCTCAAGCCCAGCCCCGCCTCCCCAGACTTCACCGCCTGGGTTCTCGCCTCTGCTCTCGGCTGTACTTTCACTTTCCTATCACTCTCACTTCTCCGGCAGCTTCTCCCCTGGGGAGCTCAGAACTCTGGCCTTTTCTCAAAGGGTTGCCAGGACGATGCCCTGGGCTTTACCCTGTGGGCCAAGGGTTGATCCAACAACAGTCCCCAACGCCTTCTGTCCCAGGCTCTAGGTGTAAAATCACAGCAAGACTAAGTTCTGTTCATCCAAGCTTCTAGAAGCCTGCGACACAGAGATACACTCAGACAGACAGCCGACAACAGTGGACAAAGGCCCGGCGTTAGAGAGGCCGGCAGAGAGGGACAGAGAAGGCAGCCTCGGGGAGCCGAAAGAGGTGCCCTTGAGGGACAGAGGTCCGGACCAACCCCTGAAGGGTGGCTTGGATCCAGCCTTAGCCAGGTAAAGATAGGAAGCGCCTGGCAAAGACAAAACAGCCTGGCGGGTGGTGCATTTTGGTGAAGTTGGTACAGAGTGGGAGGTAGTGCCGGGGCTGGGGTCCCCAAAGATCTAAGGAGAGGTGAAAAGGCCTGCTACGCCATGAGGATTTTGCCCCGAGGGTGCTGGGGAGCCATTGAAGGGTCTTTTTTTTTTTTTTTTTTTTTTTTTTTTTGACAGGCAGAGTGGACAGTGAGAGAGAGAGACAGAGAGAAAGTCTTCCTTTGCCGTTGGTTCACCCTCCAATGGCCGCCGTGGTCGGCGCGCTGCGGCCAGCGCACCGCGCTGATCCGATGGCAGGAGCCAGGAGCCAGGTGCTTTTCCTGGTCTCCCATGGGGTGCAGGGCCCAAGCACCTGGGCCATCCTCCACTGCACTCCCGGGCCACAGCAGAGGGCTGGCCTGGAAGAGGGGCCACCGGGACAGAATCCGGCGCCCCGACCGGGACTAGAACCCGGTGTGCCGGCGCCGCTAGGCGGAGGATTAGCCTAGTGAGCCGCGGCGCCGGCCATTGAAGGGTCTTAAGCCACTCTGCTGGTGCCCAGAGTGGACACAGACCAGCCAGAGGCTGGCAGGTGCAATGGAAAGATGTGGATGGCCGGGAGACAGAACACAGCGTTGGGTGGGTGGAGAGGTGAGAAAGAGAGGTGAGGGTGAGCCTCAGGTTCCACATGAATGCTCGCTCCCTTCTGTTCGTTACAGGAGGAACAGTGGACAGGAGAGAGCGGGAGCGAGAGAGAGAGAGAGAGAGGCGGCATTCCAGGTGTCTGAGGAACACAAGGCCATTGACCACAGTGCTCTGACCCCTAACAGGGGTCTGGGGTAGAGATCCACCTGCATGCGGGTGGCATTGAAGACGAGGTGTAGAGTGGGATGGTGGGAGGGCAGGAAGGCCTGGACACAGTGGAGAAAGGCAGCACGGCGGCCGCAGGCAGACAAGGAGCCCCGCCAAGGCCGGACACCCAGCAGCAGCCGGCAGAAGTGGCCACCTGGGAGCCAGGTGGTGGCTTGGGCTGGGAGGCCGGGCAGCTGCAGACAGAAAAGCCCGACTGAGGTTGAACACAAGGAAGAGCAGAAGTGAGAGCAGTTTCAGTGGTGGTGGCAGAGGGAGAAAGTGACGAAAACCAGTTCTGTTCTGAGTCTGGGAACAGTAGGCCAGGGCAGCAGCAGCCCGGGGCAGCTCACAAGCGCTGCATGGGCCCCAGGTCCTCTCCTGTGGGCTCTCCTTCATTTTTGAACAAGGTTTATTTTATTTATTTGAAAGTCAGAGTTACAGAGACAGAGAGGGAGAGAGAAAGGTCTTCCATCTGCTCATTCACTCCCCAGATGGCCACAACGGCCAGAGCTGCACCGATCCGAAGCCAGGAGCCAGGAGCTTCTTCCAGGTCTCCCACATGGGTGCAGGGGCCCAAGCACTTGGGCCGTCCTCCACTGCCTTCCCAGGCCACAGCAGAGAGCTGGATCGGAAGAGGAGCACAGGGGCCTGTCCAGCCCTCCACCAGCTCGGAGCCAGCCCAGGAGAGGCCCAGCAGCTGCGTGGCTCCCATTCTATGGGCCCTTTCCTGCCACCCTGTGCCTCCTGGGCCACACCACCCTCAGTCACAGAACTCTAAGACAGGAGGAGAGCCTGAGGTCCTCTCTGTCCTTCTAGTCAATGACCTAATTATGCAGCTAGAGTGGCCAGGTCGAGCCAAGGCTGCAGAACCAGCGACTGGCAGATGAACACAGCCCATAGAATCTACAAGCTACGGAGGACACATTCTGCTGTCTCTCAGAGAATGTGGGTTGAGGATGGAGATCTGGAATTGTGGCAGCCTTATTGTCCTATGCAGGAAGACCCTAGAACTGTGGTGAGGTGGAGGGAGCAGGGCCTGGTAGTGTGGCACAGTAGGTTAAGTCACTGCCTGATATGCCAGCATCTCATATGGGTACGGGTTTGAGTCCCAGCTGCTCCACTTCTAATTCAGCTCCCTGCTAACAGCCTGGATAAGCAGCGAAAGGTGGTCCAAGTACTTGGGTTCCTGCACCCATGTGGGTGATCCAGAGCTCTTGGCTCCTGGCTTCAGTCTGGCCCAGTCCTGGCCTTGGCAGCCACTTGGGAGTAAATCAGCAAATGAAAGACACCCCCTTCTCTGTGGCTTTCCTCCTCTCTCTGTGACTCTGACTTTCAAATAAATAAATTAAAGAAAGAAAAAAGAAAGGGGGAGGGAGCAAGCACAGAGTGGAATCCGGAGACAAAGGGAGCAGTGAGGCAGGGCTGTGGGGACCCTGAGAGGCGAGATCGCAGTCCGTCAGGTGGGCCTCACGTTTGTTTATTCATGGAATGGCTGCACTCAGGTTCTTGTCTCTGATATAAGAAAAAAATTCAAGGACCCAGGCAGAGGTTAGCAGGAAAAAAAGATGGATTTGCATGCACAGTGTAAGCACACACGGGAGAGGGTGTGCGGGTGTGCTGGAGCGTGGGCTGTGCTCGGGAGCTTGGGGGGGGTATGACCCTTTTACATGATCTGGAGGCTTAGCAGGTGGTGTCTGGGGCAGGGTTTACCTGGAGTTTGGGGCAGGGCTTGAGTATCGCCCATTTCCCTGCCCTTTGTTGAAAAATCAAAAGTGTCATGGAGTCAGGTGCATGATGGGTGTAGGAGTGTCAGCCATGGTCATTTTATTTATTTTTAAATATTTATTTATTTATTTAGGAGGCAGAGTTACAGAGAGAGAGGGAAAGATGGAGAGAGTAAGAGATCTCCTATCCACTGGTTCATTCCCCAGATGTGGTGGCTTAACCCGCTGTGACACGGTGCCCACCTCCTACCTTCACGTCCCTTTGGCCACCGTCAAACTCGGCCCCACAGCCACCTACAGGGTGGCAGCCCCAGCCAGGGTTTCCTGGTCTTCTACCTGCTTGCTCATTGCTGGCCAGAAATCACCTCCCTTTCCCTCCCCACTTTTTCTCACCTGGGGAGGCAGCAGACTTGAGGCCCAAGGAGAGACCCAGGGGATTTCAGAGTCGTTGCCCCACTGTTTACCTAGGCTGTAAGCCCCGTTCACAGTCCCCATGCACACTGGGAAAAATGCAAGGGTTAGTAATGCCTAGGCCAGCTGAGTTCTAAGGCTCTGAAGGCTTTGGGGGGACAACTGGGTATAATCCACCCATGGAAGGAGGCACGTGTTCTCAGAACTAACCATTCCTCTTTCCTCCATGCGTTCTCAGGGCTACCTGACCAGGTCCACCGGCTGCAGCATTCCTGAGAAGTGATTACAGGTGGTGGATTTCTAGGGAATACAGGAGGGGTTGGCACAGTGGCATAGCAGGTAAAGCCGCGCCTGCAGTCCGGCATCCCATTGGGCGCCAGTTCAGGTCCCAACTGCTCCACTTCTGCTCCAGCTTTCTGCTGTGGCCTGGGAAAGCAGTGGAAGATGGTCCAAGTCCTTGGGCCCCTGCACCCACATGAGAGACCCGGAAGAAGCTCCTGGCTCCTGGCTTTGGATCAGCCCAGCTCCAGCTGTTGCGATCACTTGGGGAGTGAACCAGCGGATGGAAGACCTCTCTCTCTCTCTCTCTCTCTCTCTGCCTCTCTGTAATTCTCCCTTTCAAAATAAATAAATAAATCTTTGAAAAAAAAAAAAAGGAATTACCCAAGCTGTGATTTGTGGACAGGCACAGAGGATGCAGCCTGCTATCCTGTTTCAGAAAGAAGCTGCAAAATAATACATGCTGTATGACCCATGGGTTTAAGTTTTGTACAATTATTTTTTTTAAGATTTTTTTTATTTATTTGAAAGTCAGAGTTACAGACAGTGGGGAGGAGAGACAGAGAGAAAGGTCTTCCGTCCGCTGGTTCACCCCCCAAATGGCTGCAATGGCCGGAGCTGCGCCAATCTGAAGCCAAGAGCCAGGAGCTTCTTCTGGGTCTCCCACACAGGTGCAGGGGCCCAAGGCCTTGGGCCATCCTCCATTGCCCCCGCCCCCCGGCCACAGCACAGAGCTGAACCGGAAGAGGAGCAGTCAAGACCAGAACCGGCGCCCACATGGGATGCTGGCCCCGCAGGAGCTTAACCTATTGTGCCACAGCGCCTGCCCAATTCCACAATTATTTTGAAAATTGTGTTTGTTTTCATTTTATTTCCAAGACAGAGAGAGGAAAAGAGGGGGAGATCTTCTATCTGCTGGTTCATCCCCTCAAATGCCCACAACAGCCCAGCCAGTGCCAGGCCAAAGCCAGGAGCCTGGAACTCCTTCCAAGTCTCCCCAGTGGGTGGCAGGGATGTAATCACTTGGGCCATCATTCGCTGCCTCCCAGGGTGTGCATTAGCAGGAAGCTGGATCAGAAGCAGATCCAGGACTTGAACCCAGGCCCTCTGCATGGAATGTAAGTGTCCCAAGCAGCAACTTAACTCACTGGGCTACAACACCTGCCCTCGTTTTTAAAAAATTTAGTAGTTAGGGGCTGGCGCTGTGGCGTAGCAAGTAAAGCTGCCACCTGTGGTGCCAGCATCCCATATGGCTGCTGGTTCAAGACTCGGCTGCTCCACTTCTGATCCAGCTCTCTGCCATGGCCTGGGAAAGCAGTGGAGGATGACCCAAGTCCTTGGGCCCCTGCACCTGCATGGGAGACCCGGAAGAAGCTCTTGGTTCCTGGCTTCAGATCGGTGCAGCTCCGGCTATTTGGGGAGTGAAGTGGATGGAAGACCTCTCTCTCTGTCTGCCTCTGCTTCTCTGTAACTCTGCCTTCCAAGTAAATAATTAAATCTTTAAAACAATCAGTAATTAACAAATGAACTTTTCACAGCCCAAGCATCCATTGGCCAACAGTCCCTCGTCCCTCACCTCCTCCTCCCGCTCCTTCTACCCTTTGCTGTGTTGGGACTTCAGACTGCAGAGCCCCTCCAAACCCTCCCTAATCCCCGTGGCCAGCTGCTCAAACCAGCCGCGGGCTGCACCCAGGAGGAGCTGGGCAGGGTTTCTGCCCATGATGCACGGAGAAGCAGCTGGGAGCTCGAGGCCCACGTGCCAGCCTCTGGTGTGGGCCCGGCCTCTGCTGCGCACATGCCAGCCTCTGGTGTGGGCCCGGCCTCTGCTGTGCACATTCTAAGGGCTGGGTGGGCTCCAGAGGTGCTCTTGCCCAGCGGTCTAGTTTACCGGCGTGAACACCAGGCCAGGCCTAGCCTTCGACCTGTTTGCCACCTGCATTCCTCCCAGCACCAGCTCTGTCCCTCTACAACTTCAGAGTCCGCGCGCACTCTGGTTCACTGCTCAGCAGTGCAGCCCCATCAGCAAAGCTGCCATTTCCATGCCAGCACCTTGCTCCTCGGGGGACAGGTACAAACCGTGTTACCTGACTCCTACCCTAGGGACTCTGGTTTCCTTCTTTCTTCTTCCTTTCCTTCCTTCCTTTCTTTTTCTTTCTTTCTTTCAAGATTTCTTTTTATTTATTTGAAAAGCAGAGTGACACAGAGAGAGAGAGAGAGAGAGAGAGAGAGAAAAGAGGATAAAGAGGTCTTCCATCCTCTGGTTCACTCCCCAAATGGCTGCAACAGCCAGGGCTGGGCCAGGCCAAAGCCAGGAGCCGGGAGCTTCTCCCAAACACTTGGGCCATCTTCTACTGCTTTCCCAGGTGCATTAGTAGAGAGCTGGATCGGAAGTGGAGCAGCCAGGAGGAACCTGCGGGAGGCTTAACCCACTGTGCCACAACTCCGACCCCTCTGACTTCTTTTAACCGGAGGGTGGCCTGAACAGTGGGGTTTTGTGACTTCCCAGGCCTTCCCAATGTGTAACCACAGTGAGAAGCACTACACAGTATGTGTACACAGAAGCTGATTCCATACGTTGAGGAATGCCAGAAAGTTCATGGGAAAGTGGAATTTAAATATGAATTTGGGTGCCAAAAAATTAAAATCCATGCGTAGTTTTATCATCATATACCTTTCCTACATATTAAAACCTGTTTTTTTGCAACAAAAAATCCTCTTGAGTGGGGGCAGGCATTTGGCCTGGTGGTTAAGACATCCAGATCCCATCTGAGGCCCCTGGGTTCTACCCCGGCTCTGGCTCCTGACTCCAGCTTCGTGCTCATGTGGACTGTGGGAGGCAGCGGTGTTGGGTCAAGTAACTGGGTTCCTGCCACCCACGTGGGAGACCTGGGTTGAGTTCCTAGCTCCTACCTTCAGCCCGGAGTGTGTATTGGCTCCACAATCACATCCATCTTTGGGCCCTACTGGCCTCATTTCTATCCCCTCCTACCTGCCTTGGAGGTCCCAATTCTTGTTCAGAAGCCCCCAGGCCCACCACTGTGGACCTAACAGCTCCAGGCCACAGCAGGGGAAATATCCCTGGGCCTTCCCCCGAGACTCTCAGCCCAAGCTCTCAAGCTGGAATGGTCCCCCAGTGACCTGGCCCAGGGCCCCCAAGCAGTCATGGCAGGCTGGGATGATGCCTCAGGAAAGTTCTTCCAGGGACACCTGGGGCCTGCAGCACGTGCCACAGAGGGGGCGAGAGGCAAGAACGGGTGGGCAGCGGCAGCTGGTGGGGGAGGGCCCAGAGGCTCTGGGACAGGTGGAGAGCCAGGCCACAGCTGAGAAGGGGCCTGGCAGAGAACAAATGTTCAACCAGCAGCCGCTGAATTCTACCTCTGTTCCCAGCCTCGCCAGGGACAACTGTCAGCCACCAACCGGGGCAGGAAGACAGAAGCAGGCCTCTGCTCTCTATAGTCGGAGCCTCCGTGAGAGCAAATGCGTCTCGTCTGTGTCCCCAGGGCCTGGCACAGATGTAGTAGATGCACAATAATGCCTGCTGCGTAAAGGCACCCAGTGAGCTCTATTCATTTTTTTTTTTTTTGGACAGGCAGAGTGGACAGTGAGAGAGAGAGACAGAGAGAAAGGTCTTCCTTTTGCCGTTGGTTCACCCTCCAATGGCCGCCGCAGCCGGCGCGCTGTGGCCAGCACACCGTGCTGATCCGAAGGCAGGAGCCAGGTATTTATCCTGGTCTCCCATGGGGTGCAGGGCCCAAGCACCTGGGCCATCCTCCACTGCACTCCCTGGCCACAGCAGAGAGCTGGCCTGGAAGAGGGGCAACTGGGACAGAATCCGGCGCCCCGACCGGGACTAGAACCCGGTGTGCCGGCGCCGCAAGGTGGAGGATTAGCCTATTGAGCCGCGGTGCCGGCTTATTCATTTGTTTTTACATTTATTTGAGACGCCAAGAAACAGCCAGACAGAACTTCCATCCTCAGACTCCATCTCCACGTGCTCCCAACCCAGGCTAAAGCCAGGAGCCAGGAACCCAATCCAGGTCGCCCAGGTAGGTGGCAGGGGCCCTAGTATGCAGGGTATCATTTGCTGCCTCCCAGGGTGCACATTAGCAGGAAGCTGGAACCAGGAGCAGAGCTGGAACCCAAGCCCAGGCCCTCTGACACGCATCCCAGCCGGAGGCTTGACTGCTAATCTAAATGCAGTGTCCATGGGGCTGGCACTGTAGTGCAGTGGGTGGAGCTGCTGCCTGTGATGCTGGCATCCAGTATGGCCAGCAATTAAAATCCCAGCTGCTCCACTTCCCATCCAGCTCCCTGCTAATGCACCTGGGAAAGCAGTGGGAGATGACCCACGTTCTTGGGCCCTGCACCCACAAGGAAGACCTAGATGGCGTTCCGGGCTCCAGGCTTCAACCTGGCCCAGCTCAGGCTGTTGCAGTCATTTGGAAGAGCTGTGTGTGTGTGTGTGTGTGTGTGTGTGTGTGTGTGTGAGACCCTCTTTTCTGTAACTCTGCCTTTCAAATAAATAAAATAAATCTTGAAAAAAATATTTTAAAAAATGCTTGTCCGTGAATGAACTTTAAATGCCAGAGAGGGAAACTCTCTCACAGCTGTTCACAATGGCTTTCTCGGTCTTTGGGTTTCTTGCACAAAACAGAGGGTAAGAGTGACGCTGGTGCCAGCCTTGTGGTGCAGCAGGTTAAGCCACCAATTAGCACTCAGCATCCCATGTCAGAGCGCCAGTTCAAGTCCCAGCTGCTCAGCTTCTGATCCAGCTCCCTGCTAATACCCCTGGGAAGGCAGTGGATGATGGCTCAAGTACTGGGGCCCTTGCCACCCATGTGGGAGACCTGGATGGAGTTCCTGGATCCTTCAGTCTGGCCCAGGCCTGCCTGTTGTGGGCAGGTGGAGAGTGAACCAGTGAATAGAAGAAAGCTCGCTCTCTCGCACTGTCTCTCTCTCTCCTTCTCTCTCTCTCTCTTTTTCTGTCTCTCTGCAACTCTGCCTTTCAAACAAATAAGTAAATCTTAAAATAAAATAAAATAAAATAAAATAAAATAAACTGGGAATGTGTTTACTATGGTTTTGGAAGCTGGGCAGTTCGAGACCCACACCCAGCAGGTTCACCTTTCCAGTCCACAAATGGGGCTCTCTCACTGCATTCATGGGCAAGAGCGTTCCCTGGGGCTTAGCCCATCCCCTACCCACCTCATCAAAGACCCGAACTCCTAATTCTATCACTTGGAGAGGCTATGCCAGCTGTCACAGCTCCTCCTCCAGGAGTAGATGTAGGGGTGGGACACTTGTGGAGACACAGGCATCAGCAACACAGTATCCTCCTTCTGTCTCTGTGGGTGCCTGCTTTGGAGAGCCCAGTGACCTGGGGGCTGGATCCCGTGTGTGTGTGCTGAGGGGGGGGTGCCTGTACATGTGAGGCTACAAGGACACAGATGGCCAAGGTCTGGGCCGCTCATGGGCTGACGACTGATGGCTGCCACCTTGGGAGAAGGGGGACTGTGGCTGCAGGTGAATGTGGGTGGGAGCTCTGGGGAGCTGTGTGTGTTCTAAGCAGGTGCACAGCTCACTTTCAGGCCATCTTTAATGAGCACATTGAACTGTCCATCTCCGGGCACTTGAGCCCACTCCCATCACAGCTGAGGCTCCCGTGAGAGCCTGCCTGGAACCTTACACCTGCCTGAGCACACAAAGGCATTTGGGAGGCACACACAGCCCCTCGCACCTGTGAGGATTTCGTTGAGACATGGATGTGCTCAAGGCAGATAGAAGGGGAGGGGAGGCCGGAGGTGGTGCCCACCAGAGGCTGCCTAAGAACGGCCGGTCCTGCCCCACCTCGGCCACTGCGCCCTCTCCCTGCCAGCTGCCACGGCTCCTCCCCAGGAGCAGGGATCGGGTGGGACACCCGGCAGGCGTGAGTGCTTATTACAACTCGTGGTGTTTCTGGGACGGAGATCGGTTTAGGAGAGGAAACGTTCTTTTCAGTGCCTCTGAAGTCATCTCCGAACACGCTCTCCTCATCTCGTGCAAGGCCCACCTGCTTCCTGGCCTGGACCTTCTCAGACTGGGGGGACAGGTGCACGGTGTCTCAGGACTGGGTGAGGGGGATGTGATGGGGGCCTTTGGAATAGGAGTGAGGACTGTGCTGTGACTCAGCAAGTCCAAGGGCGAGCGTTTGAAAGCTCCTCCCCGGGGGAGGACAATGGGGGAGGCGGCCGCTGCCTGCAGAGCCGGAGACCCCTGTGTCATTCTCACGGGCAGTCATCTGCTCACTGTGTAGCTGGAGAAACCCATCCTTATCCTCCGCGGGGCACTCAAGGCCCCTGAGACGCTGTGTGCCTGCGTGCAAAGTGGAAACTGTTACCTCTCCCCCCCCCCATCCCTGCTGGCTGCTGGGCCTGCCCAGGGGCAGCCAAGCCTTGGAGAGAAATGTGCTCCCTGCCAGAGGAGGCCCCACCGCGGGGCCCAAGCCGGCTGGTGAAGCCAGGCCGGGGTGGAGCTTTGCCTGGGGTCAGGCAGAGCCCGGCCAGTTAGAGTAGCAGGGTGGTCCTGGCATCCAGGAGGAACACAGCAAAGCAGAAACCAACCCTCGAGGCCGGACCTGCATGGCCTTGTTCTGTGGCCTGTCCCGCGTCCTGCTGGTGCTGTCCCAATTTCAAACCCGGCCCCGTGGCCGGAATCCAAGCTCAGGTCACTTCTCCATGAAAACCATTCCTGCCCTGAAACCTTCTGCGCAGACGCTAGAATCAGACAAATTCGGCCTGAGACTCACTTCCACCACGGTGGGCATGTGAGTAAGCCTCAGTGTCCCCATCTGTAAGGTAGGCATAGGGAGTCATCTCCATCTGCACTCGCGGCCTTGGCAGGATGGAACCCATCCAGTCGTTTATTCCACAAAGCCTCATTCCGCAGCTGGCTAAGCCGGGCACTGAAGACGCAGCTGTGGGTGCAAGACAGACAGAGGGCCGGGCTGCGTCCTCCCAGGGCGATTAGGTGGCGGTTAGCCCACAGCGACCCCCAATCTATTGACTGTGCGTGCGGCGGAGAAAAAGTGCGTGTGGGGTAGGCAGTGCTGTGAGCTCCATTTTGAAGGATAACTAGGTGTGATCTGTGTCATCGAATCGAAAACGCTATCGATTGTCTGCACCGTTAGTTTAGAGAATACAGAGAAAGAAAAACTCAGCCAATTAGCCATGACCCGGAGCCTTCTGACCCTTAGAAATGGGATTCTGTGCTCCCTGAGAGAGCGCTTCAAGACTTTCTCCAGCCACGGAGGAGCTTCCTGTCTCCCACCCAATGTAAGACAAAGAAGGGCCTGCAAGGACAGAAACCAGGAGAACCCCGCCCCCCGGCCGTGCAGCAAGCTGGCGTGGTGGGAACCCCCGAGTCTGCAGCTGACATGCTGGGGGGACTCTGGCCCCCGTGGGCAGGGGAGACAGGACAGAGGGTCATGCAGGCTGGCTTGGGGAGAAGGCTGGGGTGGTCACGCCTGGGTTTGGCCCCTGGTGGAGTAGAAGAAGGGCCAGGAGGAGAAGAGCTGAATGCCAGGCTGGGACGACCTGAGCCGCCATCCTGCTGTGAGAAAGCTACAGAAACAGGAGCACCTGCAGCGGCTCCACGCCCTGGTTTCTAAATGCCGCTCTCCGTGGAAAGGAACCAGCGCAATCTGGAGAGCTGCTAATTCCACCAATGCCCAGCTCAAGAAAAACACAAGAACACTTGACAAAGCTCGTGGAGGGGTGGGCATCTGGCACAGCAGTTCAGCCGCCAGGGAGTAGGCCACACAGGAACACCTTGGTTTCCTGCCTGCCTGCACCTCCCGACTCCATCTTCCTGCTAATGCAGACCCTGGGAGGCAGAGGTGATGGTTCAAGTGATTGGCAGCTATACTGACGCTGAACAGACTTCTTGTCTTGCCATTATCCTCTAAGCCACATGGGGTGGGAGTTTGGTGCAGTGGTTAAGGTGCTGCTCGAGGGAGCCAGCGTTGCAGCGTAGCAAGTAAAGCCGCCCCCTGAGATGCTTGCCTCCCATAGGGGTGCCGGTTGCTGGTTCATGTTCCAACTGCTCCACTTCTGATCCAGCTCCCTGTTAATGCATCTGAGAAAGCAGTGGAGGATGGTCCAAGTCCTTAGGCCCCTGCGCCCACATGGGAGAGACCTGGAAGAAGTTCCTGGCTCCTGGCTTCAGTCTGGCCCAGCGCTGGCCATTGCAACCATCTGGGAAGTGAACCAGAGGATGGAAGACCTCTCTTTATCTGTCTTGTCCTCTCTCTCTGAAACTCTGACATTCAAAAAATAAATAAATCTTTTTAAAAATGATGCTGCTTCGTACGCTGGCATCCCATATCAGAGTATCCTGGGTTCAAGTGCTGGCTTGCTCCCAACTCCAGCTTCCTGCAAATGAGCACCATGAGAGACAGCAGATGATGGCTCAAGTACTTGGGCCCCTGCCACCCTCCCACCCCCATGAGAGATCTGGATTCACTTCTGGGCTCCTGTCTCTGGCCTGGCCCAGCCCTGGTTGCTGCAGACATTTGGGGAGTGAACCAACAATAGATGGAAGCTCTCTCTGTGTCTCTACTTCTTTGCCTTCCAAATAAATAAAAATGAATGAATAAATAAAATTTAATAAATAACATAAGAGTAAAACATTTGCATAGCATTTGTATTGTATTGGCGTCACAAGAAATCTGGAAGTGATTTGAAGTAAGCAGAGGACGTGTGGGTAACACGCAAACTCTACCCCCCTTCCCGCAAGGTGCTCCAGCGTCCGTGGGTTTCGGTATCTTCAGCGGGCCTGGGACCACCACCCCCAGCCCGACCCCGGCAGATACTGAGGACAACCCTGTGTGAACATTTCGGGCAGAGGTACCTGCTGTGCAGGTGCAGAAGCCCTGAGACTGGAGGGAGCACAGGGCTGAGAGGTGAGCCACAGGGAGGAGAAGCCAGCGAGGCCCGGCCAGCGGCAGGTATGGGGACAGTGGCCTTGTTTCCATTTCTCACTCTGGCCCGTAACGGACTCTCAACGAACACTGGCCATCGATTCGGCCCTGTCTGTTGACTCCGATGGCCCCTCCCCAGGGGCCTTTCTGCTGGCTGGGCGCTGGCAGCGGCGGACAGTACCCAGGCTGCAGGTGAGTTCTGAGCATCCCAGCCCGGCCCCACCACCTTCCGTTCCCAGGTCAGACCTGTGTGAGGCCACACGGACCCGCCCCTTCCCCATCAGCCTCCTCCCACCTGTCTGGCCTTCTTATTCCTCTCACCCTGGCAGTCTCGCCTGGAGGGGGCTGAGCTCAAGGTGGAATGAATGGGCTGTCTGACGGGCATCTCCAGGGGCAACCTCCGGGCCTGGTAGTTTGAGCTGCTGTGGGCTTCCTTTTCTCTAGATGAATCACAGTTCTGTGTCTGTGACTGTGTGTGCCTTCCCCTAACAGGGCCTCGGGGGCCCTGCCTCGAGGAGTGGACAAACTGGCCATGTACACGTGACACTGACCCCAGCTCCTCCTAGGCGGGAGCACGAACCAAGGCCAGAGGGACTGGCGCCGAGCGCCGAGGCTCCGACCACACTGTCGCATCCATATAGCAGGAGGGTAAGCTGACCCTCACAAGGCCTACTGCAGTCTTCACACAGCCCATGCATCTCGGGCCCTGGGCCACCGAATCTCTGGACATCAGCATGTGGAGCATCCAGGCCACACGTGGACAGGTGTTCTAATGGCTCTGCTGTGCAGGAAGGGGTTAACCGGGATGCCCTCAGCCAGCCCTGGCTAGGTGGGAGGCGGTTGTCATGGCAACAGCCAGGTTTGGGGAGGAGGGAGGCCTACATGCAGAATCCTGCGAATGGCTGGCTGTCTGCAGGGCCCCTCTGTCTGTTCTGCGGTGAAGCCCTCCCGGTGTCTTGGGGGCCTGTGCGTGGCCACCAGGAGTGGCTGTGGCAGGAGGGGGTGAGGGCGGGGTTCCCTGGGCAGGCACAGGCCAGCCGGCCCTGATGCTGCTACGCCCTCTCTCTAGGAGTGCACCCACCAGCACTGCCCAGGCAGCCTTTTCCACCTGGAAGATTCAGGCTCCTGCTTGCAGCTTGCAGCCCCCTCGACCAGGTAGAAATCAAGAAAGAGCAAGCATACGGGGCCCTAGGAGGCGGTCAGTGTTCCATTGACCTACTCACTGACCGGTGACCCAGTGCCCACCAACAGCACACCAGTGCTGCGTCCTGGGCTGGCAGCGGTGAGCCCACCACGCTGCGCACTCACCGAGCTTCCCTTCCGCCAGGCCCCTCTCTCTGGGCTCACCTGTAAAATGGAGCCAAACATGCGCACCTTGGAGGGGTGCTGTGTGGACGAGAGGCCGTTTGGGAAGCATTTACCTGAACGCAGTAGGGTCAGATACGCAGCTTATCCATAAACAACGCTCACCTTTTCCTCCCGGGTCAGAAGGCGCCAGGCGATGGTAAGGTTCTCCATGAGTCCATACCGATCCAGTCAGGCAGGTCCAACTCTTTCATCAGCCGGCAGGCAGCCTGGCTCGGCTTGCTCATCTGTAGTACAGGGATGACCCACCAACACGTACGCGGGCGGTGCGCCTGAGCTGGTGGGCAGCACCGGCGTGGGCTTCTCTTCCTCCGTCTGAGCCACCCCAGCTCAGAAAAAGCCCGGAACCACCCGATAAGGCCCAAGGCCACGACCCCCAGCTATCTGTTGATTCAAATGTGCTTATTCCAAGCCTGGCTGCTCCCACCAAGGACAAGGTCTCATCCCTGGCCAGCTGGGGGCTGCTGTGCCCCAGAGCAGAAGGCAAGCCCGCCCACCTTGTGGAGAAAGCACTTGACTCCAGGCCCCTTGCTTCCAGGCAAGGACCCTTCAGGTCCTAGGGTTACCTCTGCACCCCAGCACAGGGCAGGCGGCCCAGCTCGGAGGGAGAGCTAATTACAGCTCCAAGCGGCGAGCACACTAAGCCCACACTCGGGGACCCAGCCAAGAAGGAGAAGCCATTGAAGCAGCTCATGTCGTGTATTTCAAATACACGGAAGACTTCAAAGCAAGCATCATGGAAAAATTCAAAATGTTGAAGGGCTTGCTCACGCTCACGAGGGCTGGTGGCTCAGAATCGACTGTATTTTGTATTGCTCATGGGGGCGGGGCGCCTTCATTTTTGCAGAGCTTAATGCCTCTGACAGTCTTAATCAAGGCTTGGGAAATGAAGTGGGGTGCACAGTCGGTGGGCTCCCCTCAAGGCTGTTCCTCGTGACAGCTCCGCCCCTGGAGGGAGGGGCGGGAAGATGTTTTTCCTCTTGCTGTAGTCTGGCACGGGAGGAGGCGAGACGAAGCTTGGCTGGAGGTGGTGCTAATGAGTTAGCCAGGATTTTCTTCTGTCTGCAGCCTTGAATTTGCTTCTCCTCAGTTGGGTGGCAGAGTACGAGTTTAGACCAGGGCAGGGCTTAGCTGGCATTGGTTTATGAAATTCCCTCTGGAAGATCAGTGGGTTGGCAGGAAGCTGCGGAACGGAGGGGCCAGGTCGGGGGCGAGGGGGTCGAGGCAAGGTTAGCATAGGGATCACAGTGACCCAGAAGCTTCCAGCTGGGCTGCCCCCGCCCCCCCGCTGGGAAATCAAAATTTGAGGCAGCCGTAGAGGCAAGGGGCAAGCGACCAGCCACTTAGGGAGCACACACGGTCATGGGAGGGCGGTCCCAACTCCGGGCGGCAAGCAACCAAGCAACGGACGCGAGGGGAGGGCATGGGGGGGCCGGCAGCAAGTCCACAGCTCTCATTTCTTCCCTTCCTTCCTGTCCTCTTCTTTGTTTAATGGAGTTTTTATTTCTAGACATTTCCCATACACTCCTCACCCCTACGCCTACGTAACCCCCCGTCATCATCCCCCAGCAGACTGGACCTTCTGCGAGATCCCCTGAACCGACACTGACACACCGTGCTCACCCCAAGCCCGTGGTTCATACCGGGGTTCACTCTGGGTGTCGTTCAGGGTCTCTGGTAAGTGTGTGATGACCGGGACCTACCACTGCGATGTCCTCCAGAACACTGCCCTAAAAGCCCTCCGAGTCCCACCTGCGCCCCCTCCTTCCCGCCGGCCCTGGCAGCCAGCCTCTCCCAGAGTGTCCTGTCGCTGGGTCCCACAGTACAGGGCCCTGTCAGACCCGCTTCTCTCGCTTCGTCACAGCCTTATGTTTCCTCCACGTCTTTTCTTCTCAGATTTATTTATTATTTACTTGAAAGGCAGAGTTACAGAGCAAGAGTGAGGGGTGTGGGGGGGCTTCTATCTGCTGGTTCACACCCTAAATGGTCGAAGCGGCCAGGGCTGGGTCAGGCCAAAGCTAAGAGCCAGGAATTCCAACCGAGTCTCCCACGTGGGTGGAGGGACCAAGCACAGAGGCCATCTTTTGCTTTCCCAGGCACGTCAGCAGCGAGCTGGATCAGAAGCAGAGGAGCAGGGACTGGAACCGGCGCTCATTCCGGATGCTGAAGTCGCGGGCGGCAGCTTCCCCTGCTGTGCCACCACCCAGGCCTCGCTCCACGCCTTTGCATCACTTCAGAGCTCATTTCTTTTTTTTTTTTTAATATTTATTTATTTATTTGAAAGTCAGAGTTACAGAGAGAGTTGAGAGGCAGAGAGAGAGAGAGAGAGAGAGAGGTCTTCCATCCGCTGGTTCACTTCCCAGATGGCCGCAACGGCCGGAGCTGTGCCGATCTGAAGCTAGGAGCCAGGAGCTTGTTCCACGTCTGCCACGCAGGTGCAGGGGCCCAAGGGACTTGGGTCATCTTCCACTGCTTTCCCAGGCCATAGCAGAGAGCTGGATCGGAGCAACCAGGTCTCAAGCTGGCGCCCATATGGGATGCCGGCGCTTCGGGCCAGGGCATTAACCCACTGTGCCACAGCGCCAGCCCCCAGAGCTCATTTCTTTTTGGGCCTGAATAATACGGCTTTATCTGGAGGTACCATCATGCGTCCACTCACCTGCTGGAGGACCCCTCGGTGGCTCCCAAGTTTTGTTAATTCTGAAGAAATCTGCTGTAAACACATGTGTGCAGCTTTTTGCGTGGACCTGAGTTTGCAGCATAGTTGGGGAAACACCAAGGCGGTGGTTCATGGCTTCTGTGGTAAGAGTATGCTTAGTTTTGTTCGGAACAACCACACCGTCTTCCAGTGTCTGTCCCACGTTGCATTTCCCACCCGCAACGCCCGAGCGCTCCTGCTGCTCCGTGCTCACCAGCACTGGCTGTGGCCGGGCTTTGGCCGGCAGCCCCTCTGGCAGACATGCCTGTGGCTCGGTGCTAGTTCAACAGCTCCCTCGGGGCACGGCACGGAGCACCCCTCCGCGGGACACCTGCTGCCTGCACTTCTCCGTTGATGAGGTTTCTTTCAGGTCTTCAGCTCATCTTCCAATCTCGTTTGTTTTTAAAAATTCATTTACCAAGTGTCAGAGAAAGAGGAAGAGACAGGTTTTTTTCATCTCTCTTTTTTTAAAAGTTTATTTATTTATTTGAAAGGCAGAGTTACAGAGAGAGAGAGAGAGAGAGAGAGAGATCTTCCATCTACTGTTTCACTTCCTAATTGGTTGCAATGGCCCAAGCTGGGCCAGGCCAAAGCTGGGAGCCAGGAGCTTCTTTTGAGTCTCCTACATGGGTGCAGGGGCCCAAGCACTTGGGCTGCCCTCTGCTGCTTTCCCAGGCACATTAGCAGGGAGCTGGGTAGGAAGTGAGGAAGTGGAGCAGCCTGGACTCGAACCAGCTCCCATATGGGATGCTGACACTGCAGGCGGTGGCTTTATCCACTGAGGCACAATACAGGACCCAATTTCTCTCCCTTTTAAAAGATTTTATGTTGTTACTTATTTGAAAATCAGAGTTTCAGAGACAGAGAGATTTTCCATCTACTAGTTCACTCTCCAATGACTGCAACAGCCAGGAGCAGGCCAGGTCAAATTCAGGAGCTCCATCTGGGTCTCCTGTGTGGGTGCAGGGGCCCAAGTACTTAGGCCATCTCCTGCTGCTTTCCCAGGCACATTAGCAGGGAGCTGGGTCAGAAGTGGAGCAGCCGGAGGCCGGTGCCGCGGCTCACTAGGCTAATCCTCCGCCTTGCGGCGCCAGCACACCGGGTTCTAGTCTCGGGGCACCAGATTCTGTCCCGGTTGCCCCTCTTCCAGGCCAGCTCTCTGCTGTGGCCAGGGAGTGCAGTGGAGGATGGCCCAAGTGCTTGGGCCCTGCACCCCATGGGAGACCAGGAGAAGCACCTGGCTCCTGCCATCGGATCAGTGCGGTGCGCCAGCCGCAGCGCGCCAGCCGCAGCGCGCCAGCCGCGGCGGCCATTGGAGGATGAACCAACGGCAAAGGAAGACCTTTCTCTCTGTCTCTCTCTCTCTCTCATTGTCCACTCTGCCTGTCCAAAAAAAAAAAAAAAAAGTGGAGCAGCCAGGGCTCAAACCAGTGTTCTTATGGGATGCCAGATATCTGCTTTAGACCTGGTGCTGGGGAGAAAATAAAATAAAAATAGAATTAAAAAAGAGAAAATAAGTCGGAGTGATGCCACAGAGAGGGACTAGGGGGTCATTTTATACTGGGAGGATGGGCAGGGTGTTTGGCCTGGTAGTGAAGATGCTGGGGGCACCCGAATCCCATGTGATGGAGAGCGCCTGGGTTCAGGTCCAGGCTCTGCTGCTGAGCCCAGCTTCCTGTTAATGTGCCCCCAGGGGGGCATCAGGTGCTGGCTCAAGAATTTAGGTCCCTGCCACCCACGGGATCCATTGCCAGCTCTCTGCTTCAGTCTGGCGCAGCCTGCCTATTGCAGACATTTGGGAAGCGAATTAATGGATGATGGAGCGCTCTCTCTCTCTCTCTCTCTCAATTAAAAACATCTTAAAAAAAAAACAACCTGAGAGATCAAGAAAGCTCCCAAACAGTGCCACCACATTGGGCTGAAACCTAGAGCCAGGACAGAGCCAGCAGCAAAGGAATCCGAGAGAGGAACAGCAGGTGTCGGGGCTGTGTGACTGAGGCAAGAGGCACCCCAGGAATGAGAGGAGCTAAGGCTGCAAAATCGTAAAGATTGGAGTGGGAGGCACATCCTGTAGACCCAAGTCAGGAGTCCGATTTATTCCAAATGCAACGGGAAGCCACTGGAGGGTTTTCCACTTAGGAGTGACGCTGTGGGATTTGCATTTTAAAAGCTCACACTGGCTGCTGGGTGGAGAACGGATTACAAAGGAGCAAGAGGTGGCAGACGGGTGGGGTGCTTTGTTGCTTTGTCCATATAAATATCCCAGCACAAATGACTTCTGCCCTGCACTGGCCGTCCTGATGGCTGGGCTGCAGAACGCCATCCATGCTCACCGCCGGCTCACACCCTACTCCCCCACACTCTCCTGCATACCTGGGCACACACGTGCATCCAGGTGCCCCACACGCATGCTCACACACACACACTGCTGGTACAAGCTTCAAGCACACTCGCTCCTACACACGACTCTGGGATATTTTCATGCACACGTAAGTCCATGCACTCCTGTTGCTACACTTTTCCACCTGCATATGGGAGACTTCATGCTCACGCACACAAAGAGCCACACTCCTCTACAGGCAGCTCCGAGGCGGGGGAGGGGCCGTGAGAAGGAGCCTAGGGGGCTTAGGAGAGGAGGGGGTCATTGCAAGCCTACTTAAAGGAAGAAAACGCTGAGTAACTACGTTACCCTAAGTTGCACCTGGTGGTCAGCCAGCCAGGTACTAGGGCGACTGCATCAAAGCCTGCACTGAGCCTGTTGAGGGCGGGGGATCTGCAGCTCCTCCTGCTTCAGTCACTGCTGCCCACCTGCCCACCTACCACTCCCAGAAATTCACAGGTGGCCCCACGGCTCAGGGGAAGGAAGGAATGGTGGAGGAGTCCTTTCATGGCCTCACCTGCCACAGTGGGCAGAGGGCAGGGTGCGGGGGACCCAAGGGTGCTGTTTGGAAACTCTGAGCCCTCCAGAAAGGACTTTTCTAGGTGCAACAGGACAGCCCCCTCTGCCTCTCCCCACACACCCACCCTTCCCTCCCCCAGGACCCTCTCCCTTCCAGCTCCAAGGCCAGCCACAGGGGCCTGCTTCAACGCACACATCCAGGGATGCATTTGGTGCAGCAGTTAAGATGCTGCTAGGGGAGCCTGGCATTATGTGGCAGGCAGTGGGTTAAGCCTCCACTAGCAACTGGCATCCCATATGAAAGCCCTGGTGGAGTTTTGGATACTCCACTTCCAATCCAAGTCCCTGCTGATGCACCTGGGGAAAGCAGTGGAAGATGGCCAAGGGCCTGGGCCCCTGCACCCACTCCACATCGGAGTGCCTGGGTTTGAGCCCAGGTTCCCTTCCTAACTCCAGCTTCCTGCTAATGCACATCCTGGGAGCCAGTGCTGATGGCTTAAGTACTTGGGTCCCTGCCATCCACATGGGAGACCTGGATGACGTTCCCAGCTCCTGGCTTCAGCCTGGCCCAGCCCAGGCACTTGGCTGGCACTTGGGGAGTGAACCAGCAGGTGGGAACTCTCTCTGGATCTCCTACCTTTTATTATTTTTATTTTATTTTACTTTACTTTTAAGATGTACTTATTATTTATTCAAAAGGCAGAGTTACAGAGAGGCAGAGACAGAGAAATCTTCCATCCACTGGTTCACTCCCCAGATGGCCGCAATGGCTGGAGCTGTGCTGATCTAAAGCTAGGAGCCAGGAGCTTCTTCCAGGTCTCCATGTGGGTGCAGGGGCCCAAGGACTTGGGCCATCTTCTACTGCTTTCCCAGGCCACAGCAGAGCTGGATCGGAAGTGGAGCAGCAGGAACTCAAATCAGCGCCCATATGGGATGCCAGCACTGCAGGCGGCGATTTCACCTACTATGACCTCGTGCCAGCCCCTCTCCCTACCTTTTAAATAATAAAAATTTCTCTCTCTCTCTCTCTCTCTCTCTGCATAAGCTGCCTTGACTGTGCTGCCTGGAACAGCTTCCTTCTCCTTCCAGACACGGCGTGGGAAAGTCTTCTCTGATTATCCCACCTGAATGACCGATCCCACCCACGCTCACCTCCACCCTCACTGCTCTACCCACACCTCCTGGCTGCACCTGTCTCCCCTTCAGGGCACAGAGCACGTCTGTTTTGTGCACTGCTTCCTGGCACATAGCAGGTGCTCACTAAATCTTTCTTGAATAGATGCATCGCCGAAGATTCCTGGACGTGCACAGGAACCAGAAAGGAGGGTGTTTGGGAAATCTTTCTTGAATAGATGCATCGCCGAAGATTCCTGGACGTGCACAGGAACCAGAAAGGAGGGTGTTTGGGAGGAGATTCCTTGCCCCTCTCACTGTCCCTGTTCCCCCAGAGTGTGCTGCTAGACCAGTGGCAGAGTGGAGGCAGGAGATAGCAGGGGCGCTTGGGGAACGGGGTAACACAGAGTGGAACGAGGCAGTGCCATCCCTAATTCCCTACCAGGTACTCTGCAGAGAGGTGGTGAACATGTGTGTGTGTGTGTGCGTGTGTGCCCGCGCACACCACTGTGAGCTGTGTGTCTGTGCCTACAGGGAGGGTCAGGCTGGGCATCTGGGGACCAGAAAAGGCTTCGGGAGGAAGAAAACCTTTCAAACAACCTGGATATGGCTGAAGCTGCTAATTAAAGGAAAGAGATGCCTGGGGCATCCACACTCCAGAGAAGTCTGTGCAGAGCCAGAGAGGTGGCTCCCTGACTCAGGACCTGGGCACTGCAGGTGGCAATGGACCCTGGACAAACACGATCCTGGCCTTGCTGACCCCAGCAGAATTCCACTTCCCTTCTCAAGAGCCAAAGAAATATGAAAACTGAGAGTCATTGTTTAGTGTCTACTACAGAGAAGATAGACACGCCTGCTGCCGCTTCCCAGTCTGCACCAGGACAGACATCACTCATCAATCACGAGTGCACCCGCCGCCCCCAGGCCAGGAGCTGGTGTGGGAATTCTGCTCAGCACCGTGCTCCGAGGAGCCACTACCGACAAATGAAATGGAAGCCAGCAAGTAGAGCGTCCCTAAGTGCCAGGTGCGCACAACAAATCCATGAGATAGGGATTATTTTCTCGACAAGAACAAGGGCTTGGCATGTTAAGGAGTTTGAATGAGTTCACGCAGGTAATGCAGGTGGGGCCGAGAACCCAGACCTTTCTGGGCCTTGGCTGGGACTCTGCTGCTTCCCCATCTTCAAACTCCCTGTCTCATTTGGGGTCCCAGCAGGGAACAGGTGCTACCCTCCAACAGGGTCATCAAGGAACCCTTGCAAAGGGAACTGTTTTACAGGGCAGGGCTCAGGGAAGCAGCGCTCAGGGAGAACAGCAAGGAATGGGTGAGGACTCTGACGGGACAGGGAGGAGGGGCTGGAGCAGAGAGAGCCCGAGCTGCAAAGGAAAGGGGGGACGGGGGAGAAATGCCCCAGCCTGCGCCCACCTGCCCTCCATCTCCTCCAGGAGCACCTTCCACTGGACAAAGTCAGCATCCAGAAGGCAGGGGGGCTGGGCCCATGCAGGCCACCCTTGAACTTCAAGATGACGGAAAGGACGGAGCCACAGACTCAAAAAGTTCCTTTCCTGTATGGGGGCTTGGAAGGGGGCCGTGTTCTCCCTCCAGAGGGTTCTTTATGCATAGAGACCCTGCCCCTCCCTACAGAAACAAAAGCTGGACATTCTGCCCCACCCCCACCTGCTGGCAGCCAGGATGTGAGCTGTGAGTTTGACTCAGCCTATCAGAAACTCTTAGGTCTGAATGTCAGAGAGAAGTCCAAAGGCAGAGTCCGTTTGGAAGTTGCTCCTGGGCTGCGGCAGAGGGTTCGGCTCACAGTGGCAGAGAGGTAGTGTCACACAGACATCCTCATCAGACTGCCCTGTGCCGCGACCTGGACGGCGATGTGGACGGCCCAGCAGCCCTCAGAGCCTGCCCACTTCCCAAGCCGGGTCTCCAGTCTTCCAGTCAATGCTGTAAGCACCCCCAAGTTCTTTCAGTCAACTCTCTCTGCTTAAGGGTGCCAATGTCTTTCTATTTCTTTTTTTTTTTTTTTTTTTTTTTAGGACTTACTTGTTTATTTGAAAGGCAATTACAGAGAATGAGAGAACCTTTTGCCGGTTCACTCCCTAAATGGCTGCAGCAGCCTGGGCTGGGCCAAGCCAAAGCCAGGAACCAGGAGCTCCATCTTGCTCTCCCACATGAGTGCCAAGGGGCCCAAGCACATTTTCAGGGAGCTGGATCAGAAGCAGAGCAGCTGGGACTAGAACTGGGTATGGGATGCCGGTGTCATAGGCAGGAGACCAATGAGCTGCACCACAAAGCCAGCCCCTCTTTTCCTTTTTTTTTTTTTTAAAATAAGCATTTGAAATTTCATTTTTTATGAATTTTTTAAGAGATACAAGGAGGGGGGATTGGAAAAGAGAAACAGAGAGAGAGAGAGAGATCTTCTACCCACTGGTTTACTCCCTAAATGCCCAAACTGGCTAGGGCTTGGCCAAGGCAAAGCCAAGAGCCAAGAACTCAATCCAAGTCTCCCACATGGGTGGCAGGAAACCAATTGCTTAAGCCATCACCACTGCCTTCGAGGGTCTGCATTTGCAGGAAGCTGCAGTCAAGAGTGAGAGCCAGGACTTGAACCCAGACACTGGGACATGTGACGTGGGTGTCCTAACCAGCATTGTCAGGGCTAAGCTAAACCTGCTGCTTGGAATGAGACCCCTGACTGATGCAAGTGCCCAGGTCAGACAAGGTGATGAACAGGGCGGTGGGTGGGAGTGCAGCAGGGGAGGGTGCATCCAGGCTACAGCCAGGAAGGGCCGCAGGGAGCCTCCACCCAGACCCCTGCAGAACCCCAGGGCTCTGCTGTTCACCAAATGGGGCAAGCTGTGCTGAGCTCAGGTGCATGCCTTCAGCTCAGCGAATCCTATTGTGTGTGCGGATCCCAGACGTGGTGGCTGAAGGGGGACAGCATACCCACCCCAGGAGTTCTCTGCAGGAAGCCCGCAGCTGCGTCTGAGCTGAGCCACCTCCTCCAGCCCCAGCCATGCACCCAGGACCCACTTGTCTCTCTGGATGTCCAATATTTGCTCAGGGAATCAGAAGGCAAGCAAAGTGGCAATTGCTGGGGTGACAGGCTAGGGCCCGAGGTAACCAGGCAACACCAGGCTGGGGTTTCCGGAGTGGGAATCTAGGAGTGCCCAGCCCCAGGGGGCAGCCTGAGGGGATAAACACGAAGTCCCAGTGGGTCTGGCCTCAGCCTGTGGTCTGCAGAAATCAATGCCCAGTGACCCAGGGCCAGAGCATGCAGTCAGCAGGCAGCACTGACAGCAAAGCACTTAGAGCAACCCTCAGGCATGCTGGGGGTGGGGGCGCAGGTGCACAAGTGCTCAGGTGGGGAGTGGAAGGGAGGCATGGGCACGTGTCAGGGCTGCCTGGAACCAGCTCCTCTTGCTGAGACTTCCGCCCTCCCCTTGCTCCTCTTCCTCAATGTAGCTCCTGCGGATTCAGAGAGGCCCATATCTGGGCGCCCATGTGTCCCCCTCGCCTCCTCCCATGCCCTCTCTGCAGGGCTGGTGATACTGGTGACAGTGCTCGGGAGATGGTGCAGTGAGACCCAGGGTGCCCCTCCCCAGCTAACAGGCTGTGTTCCCTCTCTGGGGATGGGGGCTCTCCCAGTCCCACACGCAGCCTCCTCCACACCTGGCTTGGTGGTCTTTGCAGATGAGGCATGGAACAAAGTCCCAGCCTAGAGCTAGGGAGAACAGAGATGCAGGAATCGCTGCCCCATGGTCCAGGGATCGCTGAGGGGCTGGGCCTTCTTTGACCTGGCCGCCAGCAGTAGCTATCGTGCCCAACAGGCCCGCCTCTTGTCAGAGGCCACAAAGTGGGAGCCCCAGGCAGGACACACACCTTCCTCCGGCCCTGAATCACCCAGGTCCCCCCGCCAGGCTTCGAGGCTCAGGGTGCTTCTGGCAACCAAGGAGTGAAAGCAGGCATCCGAGAGCTTCTCTCCTCTCTGGATCCCTTGAGTCAGGAGAGAGGGCCTTGGGGTGGGGGGGCCACGTGGCCCAGCGGCAGGCTCTTCTCTGGACTCTGGGAAGCAAAGCTGCCCGCAGCCCTGAGCGGGCTGGCATGGGCGTGCACCCTAAGTCTTCCTGTTGCTGCGGCTGGGCCTGGATTCTTGATAGCTGCAGGCTTGCATTTCCAGCACGCAAATATCACACAAAGGGAAAGGTAATGAAATCTCACCTCCCCTGCCAGTCCCTGTCTCCAATCTGCGGGGCTTCCCAGAGCGTGGGCGTCTGCAGCATGCGTGTGAGAGGCCGCCCTTCAACCCTGCGGGCTCCCTCCGGCAGCCCCGCTCCTGTCACTCACACCTGCACCTCTCGGTGGCCATGCACGCCCCAGACAGCCCCTCCCGCCCTGTCTGTCGCACGCACGCACATGTTTCCTCCCGGAGGCAGGCAGTTCTGAGCCGCCGCGCTCTCCCCTCGGCTCACCCTGCGCCCGCAGACGCGCCCCACGCACCCGTGCCCTCTCCCTCGCCGCCGTCTGCCTGCGTGACTCACCACCTCCCGCCCTGTCAATGAAGACGCCACACGTTCATTACCAGCCGTGTCCTCTGCCGAGGCGCATCAGCTCCTTGTCAATCGTGGATGGAAGTGTCAGCTGGCATTCGTGCCGCTCTGCCTTCCAGAATCCCCTGGGCTCTGCCTCCCATGGGGGACCCATGGGGTGGCACGTGGCGGCTAGGACATGTGGCCCTGGGCTTGACAGCCCCAGACACAGGGCAGACACAGCCCAGGCTGTGCCTGCACCCCGCAGGAAGCAGTGTGTAGGAATGCGGTGTGCAGGTCCCGCACAGGGCTACCAGGTAGAGAGCCGAGCCCCACCTCGCTGGCGGTCTGGCCCTCTGCCCTCGAGGCCCACAGAGGAATGATCAGACAGGAATGGTCTGCAGTGCAGCCCGGAGCCCACCCAGCTCACCTCCTCACAGCCCCGGTGGTGGGGTCCTGAGTGCAGGCTGCAAAACGGTGGGGGCGGGGGGCGCTGGGAGGCTGGTCTGGCAGCTCACCATTAGGAGCACGCCCTTTGTTTTTGTTTTTAAAGATTTATTTATTTACTTGAAAGGAGACAATTACAGAGAGGCAGAGAGCGAGAGAGATTGAGATTTTCCATCCGCTGCTTCACTCCCCAGATGGCTGCAATGGCCGGAGCTGGAACAATCCAAAGCAAGGATCCAGGAGCTTCCTCTGGGTCTCCCACATGAGTGCAGGGTTCCAAGCACTTGGACCATCTTCCACTGCTTTCCCAGGCCATAGCAGAGAGCTGGATCAGAAGTGGAGCAGCCGGGACTCGAACTGGCACCCATATGGGATGCTGGAACTTTAGGCGGCAGCTTTACCCGCTAAGCCACAGCGCCGGCCCCTCCTTTTTGATCTTGAATTTCACCTGGTTTGGGGTATTATTCACTCTAACCACCTGTCAATGTTCTGAAACAACTTTTATTAGATCTTTTTTTCCCTGAAATCTTTGCTTAATATCGATCTTTCTGCAAGTTGAAGCTCAAAAGTCCTCTGATTCATCCCAAGGACTCGGAGGGCACACACAGCCTGCTTAGGGGTCGAGGGTATTGATCTATGGGGGAAGGCTAAGAAGAGGGACTCTTGTGTTGATACCCTGGCTCTGCCAGTTTTTAGCCTGTAACGTGGGAGTGGTAACAGCAGCCGGCACACACAGGGCTGTCAGGAGACTCCAAGGCAGTAACACACCCAAAGTGCTTAGAACAGTGACTGACACGATGTGGGATTTTGTGCTGATTTTTCTGGAGAATACAAAGCAAGCCCCAGGTCAACCCCAGGTACTGACCCAATCAAGCCCAGGGCCCAGACCCACCCTGCCCCCTTCCAGGAGGTGTTCTGCCCGTGCCCAGCTCCAGCCGTGGGCCCCGGGTCTGGCTCTCTGGGTGAAGGCAGCCCCTCCTCTGTTTCGGGCACGGCTCCTGCGGCAGGCTCGGTGTGGCACAAGACCTTCCAGAAGGGAGGCTGGAACACGCAGACGGCACTGAGGCAGATGCAGAGGGGACAAAGATGGGAGAGCACCACTCGTTCTCCCAGGGAGGTGACCCCAGCCGCAGGCAGCAGGATGGGCAGGCGGGGGGAGAGCTGAGGCACCGGTTCAGAAGCCAGTGCCGACCGGTATCAGAGGCCCTGGGGTCCAGCCCAGTCTGCCCCTCGCTCCAGCTCCCTGCTAATGCACACCCTGCAAGGCAGCAGGTGGTGGCTTGGGTGCTCTGCTGCCCACCTGGGAAACCTGGATTGAGTTCCCAGCCCCTGCTCCGGCCTGGCCCAGCCCTGCAGGTTATAAGCATCGGGGGAGTGAACCAGAGAGTGGGAGCCCCCTATCTGTCCTTCTGTCTCTCAAAAACAGAAAAAAGTGGGTGCAGTGCAGTGAGATTATACTGGTATCCCCTGGCCTCGTCACTATCAAAGTGAGGCAAGCGGGGAGCGCAGTCGCTCCGGCAGGGTATGGCAGCAGGGGCGCTGGCGTCGTCAGGGCCAAGCCTTCTGTGGACCACTCCGTCCTCCCAGCTCCATCGTCTTCTCTCACACGCCCCACCCCAGCTGCACCGGCCTCCCTGCTGCCTGAGGGCCTTTGCACTGGCCGCTCCCTCTCGCCCCATGTGCCCATCAGGCCTCTGCTCTGACGCCCCCTTACTTTGCAGGGCCTTCCAGGGCCATCTGTATAAACTCATGCTCTCCCCAGCCTGTCAGTCACTCTGCCCCCTTCACAGCACCTGCCACACTTCCATGCACTTGTCTGTTGTCGGTCTGCCCACCAGAACGTAAGCTGCTTGAGAACAAGACCAAGTCCGGAATGGCACCCAGCACGTAGCAGGTGCCCGGTAGGAGTCTGTCCAGTAAAGGAACAGTGGACAAATGCCACTGTGGTGTCTCGGCTGCCGCATGAACAAACGCTAACGTGGAAAGAGATCCTATGGTCACCGGACACACTTTATGCTCTTCCAAAGATCCGTGCAAGATCAACGCAGCTCAGACCAAACCCCTGCAGGGCTCTGTCCTTCCTGCCACTGGTGCATCCAGTCCTGGCAACGGTGACCACGGCCTCCCCCAGGTCGGAGTGGGCGAGGACCTGTGTGCAGGCAGCGGGTTTGGGCCGGCCTCTCCCTGAGTTCCTGAGGCCCGTGGAAGCAGACTGCGCACAGTCAGACCTGGTGAACCACTGGAGGTGACCGGGAAGGAGGTTAGGTCCTGAGCCACGGAGCCAAGTCCGAGGTGCAGAAACAGCAGAGTGGGCCTCTCCCGTGTCTGCAGGGCGAGAGAGCCAGGGGTATGGTCCGGGCAGGCCAGGGGCTGCGAACAGCAGAGAGACTGGCCCATGCCCGGAGGGGGCGAGCGCTGGGAGGCCTCTCTGCCTACTGTGCCTGCCTCCCCGGCCTCCCCGCCTCCCTCCGCCTCGGGCTCCCAGCTTCCGGCGCCAGGTGGTTCAATCAGAGAGAGGATCATGGTTTGGGCCAACTTTTTCTTCTAACTGAGCCTAGGGAGGAGCTGCAGGCCTGGCCAGTGGGTGGGGCCCAGATTCCAGCAACGAGGACATTACACCGCCCCACCCAGACCAGCCTCATTCCTGAGCCCTGCTCTCCTGGAACCCCAGAGCACCTCCCACCTCTCACTGGTTCTGCAGAGACAGGCTCTTATCTCACCCCAGTGGATAAGTGAGCCTGGGGCAGTTTTTCCAGTCCTGCTCCACGAACTCCTAGTCACTTGTCAAAACCCAGGTCAAGTTACCCAAGCTACAGCGATTGCCCTTCCAATCCCAAACCATATGTTTCTGGAACTCTCTCTCACTAGCCTATAACCCTGTCAACCAGGACTTCGGCGTATTTATGATCCTGTTCTCAACACTGATTAGATGACAACAGACCCACTGCCCCAATAAAGCGAGTCCATGATTCCTGGTTCCCATTACATCCCCACAACTTGGGAGTCTGCTCGGCTAGGGGGGAAGGGCATTCCAATTTGGCAGGGATGGTTCCAGGTCTGGATGACCTGCCGCCAGCCACCAGGCTGGTCTCTCTTCCAAGCCAACGTGGTGTACACTTTGCCGGAGGCTGCCGGCAGCTGTTCAGCCCACGGCAGCCCCTCCCCCTGGAGCCCTGACACCTGCCTTGGTTTCCGGGCAGGTGCCTTCCACACCTGGTCTCCAGGCTCCAAACACCCGCCCAAGCGGACTGGTTCCGCTTTCCACTTGGGTCAAGGAGCCCCTCCTCCTCTTTGGGGCACCCTGGGGAGCAGCAGCTGGGGAGACATTGTCACCACTGTGGCTGGTCCCAGGCCTGACTCACTTATCCACAGCTTCCCTGTCCACAGCTTCCTCCCCGCCACACCCTGTGACCCTCGGAAGATGACAGCGCAAGCGCACCGCTGTCCACCACTGATCATCACATTATACTCAGGCTGGTCTCCCATCCCACTTCATCCCTTTTGTCACGCCTTTAAAAAAATGTACACATTTATTTTCATTTTATTTGAAAAGCACAGAGACACACAGAGAGATCTCTTACCTGTTTGTTCACTCCCCAAGAGAGAAGTAACAGCCGGAGCCAGGGCCAAATCCAGGAACCTGAAGCCCCATCTGGGTCTCCCACATGGGTACCAGGGACTCAAGGACCTAAGACATCACCTGCTACCTCCCAGGATGTGCAGTAGCAGGAAGCTGGAGCGGGGAGTGGAGCCGGAACTTGAAACCAGGGCCCGGATGTGGGATGCAGGTGTCCTGCACCCACCCTCTTGTCCACCTCCGCTTGGACAGAGACACTGTTGTTGCTTCCCACCTGGCAGAACAGGCATTCACAGCTCCCAGGGACCTGCCAGGACCACCACACACTCACTAGGACGGGAGACAGTGGACCCTGCTGCTGTCCAGTCCCAAGCCACACACGGCTCTGTATTTGACAGCCTTCTCTCCGGGAGTACTTGCTAAGGAGGGAAACACACACACCTTCGATCCCCCGGAAGTGAGCGGGCAAGGGGGCAGAGAGGAAGACCTCAGTCTGGACTCTGGGCCCTGTGCTCACTCCCTCTCTCCTCCACCTTACCAGAGTGGCTGTCAGTCAACTGCGCGCACCCCAGAACCCACAGCCCAAGGCTGCTGGCCAAAGGCACAAGGGGCCATGGGCGTTGGAAGAGACAAAGAAGGCTGCACACAAAGGGACAGTTGGAGTGGAACTTGGACACGGGAACCCGGGCGTCGACACTGGGCTGGGGTTAAGAGTAAGGGCCTGGGGCAGAGAGCCTTGGATTCAAATTCCACAGGCACTTCTTCCTGGGTGGGGATATAGTCCCTTAACTGCCCTGTGCCTCTGTGAAAAGGGGACACTAGTTCCCACCTCTAGGGTGCTGGAGGAGGAAACGCGCCCCTGCTCGGATGGTACTCTCTGGGTAGGGACAGAGGGACGGGGTCCAGGGCTGAGGGGCCACACCTCGTGTGCTGTGCTGTCCCGAGGCCTTCAGTCAGTTCCCTCTGCACACTGGGGGAAGCTGATGCTTGGGACACCCCCATCTCATATCACAATGCCTTGTTGGAGTCCCAGCTACTCCTCACTTTTTTTTTAAGATTGATTTTATATTTGAAAGGCAAGGTTACAGAGAGAGGGAAGGACAGATCTTCCATCCACTGGTTCACTAGCCCAAATGGCTAAAACAGCCAGGGCTGGACCAGGCCAAAGCCAGGATCCTGGAGCTCCATCTAGGTATCCCATGTGGGTGACAAGAATTCATGTACTTCGGCCATCCTCTACTGCTTTCTCACGTGCATTAGCAGGAAGCTGGATCAGAAGTGGAGCAGGGGCCGGCACCGTGGCTCACTTGGTTAATCCTCCACCTACGGCACCAGCATCCCACATGGGCACCGGATTCTGTCCCGGTTGCCCCTCTTCCAGGCCAGCTCTCTGCTGTGGCCGGGGAGTGCAGTGGAGGATGGCCCAAGTGCTTGTGCCCCTGTACCCACGTGGGAGACCAGGAGGAAGCACCTGGCTCCTGGCTTCAGATTGGTGTAGCTCCGGCCATGGTGGCCATTTGGCCACCACAGCACAGCACACGAGGTGTGGCCCCTCAGCCCTGGACCCCGTCCCTCCATCCCTACCCAGAGAGCACCATCCGAGCAGGGGTGCGTTTCCTCCTCCAGCGCCCTGGAGGTGGGAACTAGTGTCCCCTTTTCACAGAGGCACAGGGCAGTTAAGGGACTATATCCCCACCCAGGAAGAAGTGCCTGTGGAACTTGAATCCAAGGCTCTCTGCCCTGCAGTGGAAGGAAAACCTTTCTCTTAGTCCCTCTCTCTCTCTCCCACTGTCTAACTCTATATTAAATAAATAAAATAAAATTTTTTAAAATTTTTAAAAAAGAAGTGGACACAGGCACTTGGGGAATGAAGCAGCAGGTGGAGGAACTCTGTGTGTGTGTGTGTGTGTGTGTGCGCGCCTCCCTCCTCTGTCACTCTGCCTTTCAAACACGTGAAGTAGATCTTTTTCTAAAAGGACTCCCAGCCCTTCAGTCTCAGCACGGAGTATGCCTGGTGCTTTGCAGGACTGCTGGAAGGCTGGAAACCGGTGCGGGGAGGAGCCCACACGTGACTGGAGCTCCTTCCCCTCTCCCGCTCACATTGAGACATTTCCTCCTGGGGACATGGAGCCTCCCGGCTTTGGCTTCTTAGCAAGGAGGCCAAATGGCACTTGCTGGGCATTCAGTAACTGTTCCCTCGGAGGGGCAAAGGGAAGACAGGAGAAGAGTGGGCAGGGGGTGGTGAGGATGCATCCGGACTGCCTGCCGGGGAGAGTTTCAGCAGGGGGATCCACAGCAGGGCGGCGGGGGGTGGGGGAGAGGGCGGCAGCAGCCAGAACCAGGCCGGGAGGGCTCTATTCCACCTGCTCCTTGTTCGCAGATGCCCTTGTGCACACCTTGCCCGGGTCTGGCCTGTTGCCTCAGCAGAATAAAGTGCTGGCGCAGGTGCCGCCCACCTGGAATTGTCCAGAGTGCTCCGGCACAGCCGCTTTCTCCATGGCTCTCCACGACTGTGCCAAGGGGGCCTGGTCCTCCTGCTGGCCCACAGCGCCCTGCCTGCACGCTCTGGCCCCCCGTCACCGCAGCCTCCTGCCCTGTCCTTCCCAGATACGCGGCTATATCTAACCAGCGTTTACAAGCAGGATCAGCACAAGCCAGTTTGCGGATGAGGTCGTGGCCCTTGCTGGCTCCCTCCCGCACGGTAGGAGGTGCAGTGGCTTTGGGCAGTCCTTGGCTTGGATGGAGGCGGGGGAAGGGAACCTGCCCAACAGGTGTGGGTGAAGGGCAGCCGGCCTGGGTACTAACTCGGCCCAGCCGTGCTTAGCCAGCTGGAGGACTGGAAGGAGGCCCAGGCTGGCCCTGACCGCTCTGGCGGGGGATGGGGGAGGAGCCCTATTGGCAGGGGCAGAAGCAGCGGAACCTTCTGGGCTTGCCTGACGTCAACTCCCTGGCAGGGGCTGATTGGTCCAGAGCTCCCCTCTCCCCGGGGGAAGTCTCTGGGCAGAGTGGCCCAATGCCCTGGTATTGCAAGCCAGGCTTCTGCCCTGCTCTGGCACCAGGGAGGGGGCAGGCGAGGCCAGCTTACCCAACAGGCAGCTGAAGCCCGCACAGAGGCCTCCAGCAGTGAAAGGGCATCAGCAAGGTGTTTGGGTTTGCTTTTTTCAAGGCTAACACTTAGTACTTCAAAAACAGCAAGGAAGGTAGTCATCCTGGGAAAAATCAGGACTTTGTTGGACTTCCCGGTCCTTAGTTGAAGGTTTTCGGATGTCCTCTACTTTGGACTGGGGTGTGGGTGAGTGGGAGGTGCACCCTAACCTTGCAGCTCTCAGGGCTGCTAAAGGGCAAGTCAAGGATCAGAAAGCAGAGGAGGCAGCCGCTGCTCTGAGCCCACAGCGGCATCCCTTGGAGGAGAAACTTCTGGGCTAGCACAGCCAGGCTCTGCACCTCACCCCTGCTCCAGGCCTCTGCACCGACAAGGCCTCCGGCTCCCCACTGCTCTACCCAGCCTCGCAGCTCTCCACTTCTACCAGGGGCAGCTGCCGGTGCCAGCATAAAGCTTCCAGCATTTATCGTGGGCCAGGAGACAGACAAGTGCCCCAGGCCCCAGAACCAGCACTGGCTACGTCATTTTCAGGGCCCAAGGTGCAAAATGAAAATGCAGGGGCCCTTGTTCAAAATGATTAAGAATTGCAAGTTGGAGGAGCGGGAGGTGTGGCACAGTGGGTTGGGTCACAGCTTGGGATGCTGCATCCGGTATCGGAGGCTGGCTACTCCACGCTTCTGATCCTGCTTCCTGCTAATGCGCCTGGGAGGGCCACGGAGAATGGCTCAAGTACTTGGGTCCCTGCCTCCCACATGGGAGACCTGGATGACGTTCCTGGCTCCTGGCTTCAGCCTGGTCTGGCCCCACCTGTTGCTGTCATTTGTGAATGAACCAGCAGAAGAAAGATCTTGCTCGCGCTTGCTCGCTCTCTCTCTCGCTCTCTCTGCCTTTCAAATCAATCAACCAATCTTTTCAAAAAGAGCTGCAAGATGGTAACCGCTGAACCATCCTCTCTGAATATGGAACCTGCCACGCCCACAAAGCCAGCCCTGCCCAATCCACGTTATCCCCCAAAACACACTCGGAGGTCAGATATCCCAGACAGCAGTCACGTGGGTGTGGTTTCCAGGGCCCCAAGAGTCCTCCACGGAGCCCGAGGCCTCACCACCCACTGACCCATCACCTCCCAGCTTGCGGGTCGCATGGCGAGTGACCAGGAGCCACCCAGAGCCCCCACCGCCTCCCCTCTTTCTGCTTCTGACCAAGCTCACGCTCACCATTTCATTCTAGAACACAGCCTGGCCTGCTGGGAGCTCCTTCAAGGTTTGCATGGGAGGAGGAGGCAGCTGCTCTGTGTCACTTGGCGCCTGGCTTTGAGCCAGGGGTACCTGACCACACCCCTGATCTTATTCAATCCTCAACACAGCCCCTTAGGGCCTGGGGAAAGTTAAGTCCCTTAGAGTAACCTGCAGAAGGTTCCAAAGCTACAGAGTGAAAAGACCGGGGGGAGGGGCCCACAGGCACCTTTGGCTCTGCCATGCGCTGTTCCTCCATCTGCCCGCAAGGAGCCCTGGCTGGCCTGGGAGAGACCCAGAGTAGAAGCACACTGTAGCACAGGCCATCACCCCATGCCGGCCTCTTCCCTCCACTCCCAGAGCAGTGTCCTGAACCAATCCTTCACCTGTGTTTTCTGTTTTTATTCATTTTCTCAAAGGTGTATTTATGTATTTGAAAGGCAGAATTGGGGCCTGGGGAGAGATCTTCCACCTGCTGGTTCATTCCCTGGGAATGCCACGTCTCCCGTATGGGTGCAGGGGCCCAAGCACTTTTTGGGCCATCTTCTGCTGCTTTCTCAGGCACATCAGCAGGGAGCTGGATCCAAAGCGGAGCGGCCAGGACTTGAACTGGCACACTGATATGGGAGGCTGGCGTCACAGGCAGTGACTGAATCCCTGCCCACAGTGCCGGCCCCACCATGCTGTCTGTGTGCCAAGCCCCGTGCTGAGAGTTCCATGGGCACTGACCATGAATGGGCACCGTTCCCATGCCCATCGTCCCAGGGGAGACCCACGGGACCCAAGGGTGAAGCAAGTTGGCGAAGGAGCCGGGACGGGCACAAGGCAGTCTGGCTCTGAATCTGTGCTCTTGGCCAGGACACATCTCTGCAGACTCCTTGCCTGGCACGCCAGCAATGCCCTCTGTGAGCCGCGTGACTTTGGGCAGCTCCGTGACCTCTCTGCGTCTGGCTTCTTTCACCTGTGGAATGTTAGAACCCCTTCTTCACAGGGTTGCTATGGGATTGGGGGGTTCATCAAACGCTTGGAACAGTCCCCAGCACATGGTCGGCGCCCTATAAGGTAACTTACAAACATGATTTTGCCGTTCGCTGCACTGCCGTTCCCGGAGGGCGCCTACCCTCTTCAAGGCAGTCAATCCATTGCTTACCATCTCCCTTCTAATAAATGCAACCTCTCTTTCCTACCTTGCATCTAATCAGCTCTCCCCCACCCACCCCACCTCATCTCCACCTCTGGCTGCCAGGTTCTCTCCCCCCCTTCAGAGCGAAGACCCTAACACGAGCTGGTCTTCCACTGTCTCCATACTTTACCCCCTGTCCCCGTGACCCCCGGATCTGAGCTGCTGCCCCTGCCCCCTGCATTCTGCGGACACTTCTCTGATCCAGATCTCCAGGAAGCTCCCTGCTGCCCGGTCTGTGGCTATCTTCCCGGCCCTGTCTCCCTGTACCTCGCCGGCGCCCGGCCCCATCTGTGACCTCGTCGGCAGGTCCCCTTAGGCAGGTGGGTCGCTACCTCCGGTGACGGCCCTCCCCTCGCTGCTGCTGCTCATTCTTTAGCAGCTCTTCTTCCTGCAGCCCTGGAAGGTCTTGCACCTGCTCACTGCATTCTGTCTTCTCTCTATGAATGTCTCCCTCAGGGACCTCAGCCATATTCTGGCTGCCACCCACCAAGAGGACAGCACCTTGGAGCTGCCATTTGCCACAGCTTTTTTTTTTTAATAATTTATTTTATTTATTTGAAAGGCAGAGTTACAGAGAGAGAGAGAGAGAGAGAGAGAGGTTTTTTTTTTTTTTTTTTTTTTTGCTGTTGGTTCACCCTCCAATGGCCGCTGTGGCCGGCATACCGCGCTGATCCGAAGCCAGGAGCCAGGTGCTTCTCCTGGTCTCCCATGGGGTGCAGGGCCCAAGCACTTGGGCCATCCTCCACTGCACTCCCGGGCCACAGCAGAGAGCTGGCCTGGAAGAGGGGCAACCGGGACAGAATCCGGCACCCCAACCGGGATTAGAATCCGGTGTGCCGGCGCCGCAAGGCGGAGGATTAGCCTAGTGAGCCGCGGCGCCGGCTAAGAGAGAGATCTTGAATCCATTAGTTCACTCCCCAAATGGCCATAATGGCCAGGGCTGGGCTAGGCCAAAGCCAGGAGACAGGAGCTTCTTCCAGGTCCCCAACATGGGTGGCAGGGGCCCAAGCACGTGGGCCATCTTCCACTGCTTTCCCAGGCCACTAGCAGAGAGTTGGATGCGAAGCGGAGCAGCTGAGCTATGGGATGCCACCAGCGCCAGCTGTTCCTGGCTTCAGCCTGGTCCAGCTCCAGTTGTTGTAGACATTTGAGGGGTGAACCAGTAGATGGATGATCTCTCTCAGCCTTTCAAATAAAAAACAAAATAGGGCCGGCGCCGCGGCTCACTAGGCTAATCCTCCGCCTAGCGGCGCCGGCACACCGGGTTCTAGTCCCGGTCGGGGCTCCGGATTCTGTCCCGGTTGCCCCTCTTCCAGGCCAGCCCTCTGCTGTGGCCAGGGAGTGCAGTGGAGGATGGCCCAGGTGCTTGGGCCCTGCACCCCATGGGAGACCAGGAAAAGCACCTGGCTCCTGGCTCCTGCCATCGGATGAGCGCGGTGCGCCGGCCGCAGCGCACCAGCCGCGGCGGCCATTGGAGAGTGAACCAACGGCAAAAAGGAAGACCTTTCTCTCTGTCTCTCTCTCTCTCACTGTCCACTCTGCCTGTCAAAAAAAAATAAAATAAAATAAAAATAAAAAAAAAAAAATAGGAAAGCACACTCATTTCCTGCCCAGACAGTCTGGGGAGGCCAGACCTGCATGTCTACCTGCTCACCTGGTGTCTCCCCCCACCCCAGCTCAGCGGCCCATGGCACCTCAGGCTAGTGTCCAGAGCTCACGTCTTGCCTGTTAGTCCTGCCCCAGCTGTCCCCACGCTGCAGCCAAACCAATGCAGCTCCCAGCCCCTGTGCCGCACGTGGCCCTCCTGCCTCCTGGGCTGTACCTCTACCGGCAGCCCCCTTCCTCTCCTCTCTCTCTTTCTTTAGTAGGCCCAAGCTTCCGGGAAAAGTCTTTCCCCGCAATGCCCCTAGCTGTGCTGCTGTGGGCCCATGGTCACAGCTCTGGCCAACAGTAGCGCGGTTGTTTGTTGCTTGCACATCCCCTCCCAGCACTGATGGTCACGGTGGCGGGGGATCTGAGCCAAGTGAGAGCAAGGGCAGAAGAGCGGCTCACCTGGGCCAGGCACACGGTGCAGCCGTTAAGGCGCCCCTGGCAACAGGTGGGGACGGAGCTGGAAGGAGAAGGCTGCACGCTCTAATTTAGCTGGTTTCCAGGGAGAAGGGCTTGGTCTGGACCAGGCAGAACTGAGAAAAGGGAGGTGGTGGGGCCGGCACTGTGGCACACCAGGAAAAGCCACCACCTGCAATGCCAGCATCCCATCGGGGCACCAGTTCAAGTCCTGGCTGCTCCACTTCGGATCCAGCTCCCTGTTAATGGCCTGAGAAAAGCAGCAGAAGATGGCCCAAGTGTTTGGGCCCCTGCACCCACGTGGGAGGCCTGGATGAATCTCCTGGCTCCTGGCTTCAGCCTGGCCCAGCCCTGGCTATTGCAGTCATCTGGGGAGTGAACCAGAAAATGGAAGATCTCTTTCCATCTCTATCAAATAAATAAATTAATCTTTTTTTAAAAAATTAAGAAAAGGAGGTAGAGGTTGTCCCCCAGGTACAGGTGCTATGGCTGGCGGACACCTGCTGCCCCTCCCTGGGGGCAGGGGTGGGTGGGTGGTGGGGGGAGGCCAGGCCAAGTAGGTGTCACCAGCCAAAGATTCGCCCCTGAGGAGCTGCAGGTGGCCTGGAGCTGTAGTAGCTGCTTCCTGGCAAGCAGCCTGGCCAGACAGTTTAACTCCGGGTGAGGCAGGGGCCCCTTAGCGCCTCCGCGGGCTCCCTGCTGCCGCCTCCCTCTCCCACTGGGGAAATGGTCCTGGTCCCAGAGGGCCGGCACCAGAGTGGACAGGTTGGCAACTCCCCAAATCGGAGAGCGGAGCGCGGCAGGCAACAGCTGCGGGCAGACAGGGGGCGGTGGGGAGTGTGGGAGGGGTCACATGACCGTCTGGGCCGAGACCCAGGGGCACAGAGTTAATTCCCTCGGGTGCACGTGGCCCGCATTCCACAGCCGCCTCTCCCAGGACGCTGGCCCCATGTCCCCAGACACCTAAACCTGTTCCCGGATGTAGTCGGACCTCCCCAGAGCCATGGCCCGTGGCCCTGGACCTCAAGGGCTCACTTCTCCCAAGGCAGAGTCGGAGTCGGTGCTGGGGAGTGTGAGCTGGGGAGCAGGGAGTGAGGGCAGGTGTGCCTGTCCCCCCCTGGGTGGGGGAAGCAGAGCGGCCAGGCAGGGGCTGGGAGTCTCCGCGGCCTCACTGTAAGGTGGAGTCAGTGATAACAGCTCCTGGTGCATTTCCTGTCTAAGGAGAAGAACAGGCACAACCCCTGGAGAATTCACCGTGACCCAGGAGGCCCTGCACATGAGGACGCTGGCCCGCTGTCAGACTCCGAGGCCCGTTCAATACTTCCTCTCCCTCCCCCCTTCCTTTCAGCCCGGCTTCACCGGCCTACGTTTGTGGTGGGAGAGGGAGTGGGATGTGGCTGTCAGTGAGGAAGGCTCTGGACACCGCGGGGACAGCTGGCATCCAGGGCACCCTCTTCCCCCCTTTCCTTCCAAAGAACCCCAAGCCTTCCTTAAGGACCCCAGCTCACAGGTAGTGCAGGTGCACTCACTGGGCATGGCCAAGGGCACACACCCCTCCCAGCCCAGGAACCATGGCGAACAGGAGCAGATCCTTGGCTAAGGGGGAGGCTGACTTTGCGGAGTATCACCTCATGCTCCTTGATTTCTTTTTCTTCGGCCGTGCGCACGAATGCTTCTTACAAATTAAAATAGCCTCCTCCTGCCGTGGGGAGATGGTGGTGAGCTTTGCTTGCTGTGCTTGGCAATTTGGATTCTATGCTGTAGGCAGCGGGCAGCCAAGGGTATGCAGTGCTCAGATGTGCAAGAGAACTGATGGCTACACAGCCAAGGCCTGAAGTGGGCAAGGGCCAGAGTCAGCAGGACATCAGTAGGGAGGCAGGGACACTTCTCTGAGCCTAAAGTAGGGGCTCACAGGTACAGCTCCCAGGTAGAGGTGAGCTTTCCTGGATTCAACCCCAAGACAGCACACAGGCTGTCCTACCTGGTGAAGCCATGCATGTGGAAGACGTGGATGGAGTTCCAGACTCCTGGCTTCAGCCTTGGCCATGTCCAGCGGTTGTGGTTATTTGGGGAGTGAACAAGCAAATGGACGATCTCCATCTCTCTCTCTCTCTCTCTCTCTCTCTCTCTCTCTCCCCGTAACTTTGCCTTTCAAGTAACTAAAATAAAATGAATCTTTAAAAAATTTTCACCTAACATCTATGAGTAATAGTCAGAACTCTAGAAACTTCTCTGAACTTCCCCTTCCCCAAAAGTACGGCTACAAGAGACCAAGGGTCAAATGCTCGGTCCTTGTGTTCCAAAAGTAATAAAAATAATGGGCTTCACCCCACCAGGTACTCACTCTTCTTTTGTCCCGCTCATCAGCATCCCTTCTCGAAGAAGGCTCTGGTTAACACAGTGACCTTAAATTTTTCCATTACAGTTGTTTCTTAAAAGAAATCCAGCTCAGACTCCACCACTGTGTGACCAAGGTCAAGTGACTTCGTCTCTCTGTGCCTGGGAGTCCTTACCTTCACAAGGTGGTGGACTAGACTTGGGTTCTTTTGTTTGTTTTTAAAAATTTATTTGTTTATTTGAAAGGCAGAGTTTCAGAGAGAGAGAAGGAGAGACAGAGATAGTGAGATCTTCCACTGGCTGCCCCAGGCCAAAGCTAGGAACCTGGAACTCCACCTGGGTCTCCCAGAGGAAGCTCAGGGGCCCAAGCACTTAGGTCATCTTCCACTGCTCTCCCACGCACATTAGCAGGGAGCTGGATCAGAAGTGGAGCAGCCGGGATTCAAAACTGGCACCCCGATGGAATGCTGGTGTGGCAGGTGGTGGGTTAAACCGCTGTACCACGACTCCCAGGCCCTAGACTGGGGTTCTGACTTCAAGTTCCATGGATATATGTAAGTTCCTTTAGAAATTAAGCAACACTGGTTGCATCCCAGTATCCTGAGATGTTACAGTTGTACTGTCATCCCCCATTGCATCTCTTGGATTTCAAGACAAAGGGATTTATTATCTAAGTTAGAATACATACAGGGGCATTTGGCCTAGCAGTGAAGATGTCCCCCCCCCACCCTGCCCCATCCCATATCTGAGTGCCTGCTCTTCCTTCCCCAGCTCTGCCCCAGGTTGCAGCTCCCCTGCTAACGCATATCCTCGCAGGTGTGGGAGACCCGGATGCAGCTCCCACCTCCCGGCTTCTGCCCGACCCCTCTATGGCCATTGTGGGTATTCAGTGTGGAGCACAATCTCTCTGCCTCGCAACTAAATAAAATAATTTTCAAAAGAGATACATGGAATGCATATTAATGAAGAAAAAGGCATGTGCATTCACATGTATGTGGGTGCCTATATTTTCCTGGGAAAGCTGTGTAATTTCTTATTAATCCCAGGGTGTCTCCGACCCTAACAAGTCTAGAAAACACCTCACTAGATGACTGTTCCACATTTGTGGTCATCCTTCCCCGTGGACTCTGAGTGTGCCTGGGTTTGGATCACATCACAACCTGGCGTTCTTTGTTCCTGGTTCCCACTCCCTTGATTTGACGAAGTCTAAAAGAAAACCAAAGTGACTTTCAGGACTCATTCCATCAGCCAGCGCAGCCTGGATGCACACAGAATGCACCTGGAAGCCTGCGCTTCGGCCTGGGCGTGGGAGCAGCCTTTGCTGGTGTGGCCCGTGGCTCCTCCTGTTCTCTCGAAGCTGCTGGATTGAATCCTCACGGTCCCACCCCATGGCTTGGATGCGCTGCACAAACGATGCCTGCAAGTACAATGTGGGTTTTAGAACATCTTGGCTGAGCGAGTGAGATGGAGAAGAGTAGAGCCTGGGATCACCCAGAGGCCTGGCCCTGAATCTGAGAACCCACGAGACTCCTCTGTGCCCGGCGAGGAAAATGCTCCCGGAGGCTTCCAACGTGGAAACCGTCAGCGAGGGATCAAAGCAAAACTGGATCAAGCACCCAGAACATGGGCCAGAGCAGAGCAAAGTCACGTGGTTCAAAAACACGGGGAGTGGGGGGCACCACTTTTGTTCAGTGCCCCTGGCTATGGTAAACTTTAATTAACTGCACCATTAGACTTCACTTCCAGCCTGAGTTCTGCTCTTTCCCTCCCATCCTCTCCCTCCTCTCTCCTCAAGTCAGGCTTCTTCATTGAAACCCAACTGGCCACCTCTGCTGGAAGCCTCATTGTCACAACCACCCGTCTCCTGCTAAGAATAGCACCCAGCCGCAGGGAGGGGCGGACATCGCTCTTACCGGCAGGTCCCCTTCCTTACCTGTGTGTCCCAGTGGTCATGGGCCTTGCAGTCCTAGAAGCTGCTGAGCACCGTACCAAACAAAGCAAGGTGACAGTCACAGGCCAGCACCAGTCCACATGCACATGGAGGCAGATAACAAGGCAGCCTCCCAGCTGGAGCCCTCGGACACCACTCCCAGGGTCCGCTCCCAGACAGGTAACGCACACATCTGCGTTTCTCCAAACCGTTCAAGGCCATGGCTGCACCACTGTGCCCTCCTCCAGCAGTGGTTAAACAACGCCCGCCTGTGACCCCCTCTCTGATTCTCAGGCTGTTGAGCGTTCCCCATGCTCAGAGCATGTGCGCTGGGAGCATCTTAAAGGCTCTTCCAGGCGAAACAGGCTTGGTTTTTATTAATGAGCTTAAGAGAAAAGCCAACCCAGACCTTCCAGTGAAATGTGTGATTGGTAGCCAGGCGAGGATGGATTTTGGAATTAACTCTTCCGGCAGTCTGCTATGCATTATCACCCCAAGTTAATTACCCCTGGAGGATGAAAATAGGTTTCATGACTCATAAGCACCAATACAACACTTGGCAAAAGATGAAAATGCAAGGACGCATTTGCAGGAAGCTGACACGAAGATCTATTTATAAGCGGGGAGATTCTTAAAGAGGTGAGGCAGGTACCTCCCCTGCACCAGGACTAAGACTGCACACACACACACACACACAGGGGCCTGGTTTCCACCACTTGGGGGACAGTGGCAGCAAAGCAGGAACAGAAACCGAAAGGCTGTTATTAGCAGCAAGTCCCGACACCGGCCTAACTTCCACCGGTGTTCTGGGCTAACCGGTGATTTTTTCCCCAAACGTGCCTGCGCCCATCCCCAGCCCTCTCCCTCCTGCTCCTTCTGGGATGGGAGTGGGGCGGGGGCGCCAAGTTTCCTCCCTCACTCTCCAGTCTGGGGATCACCCCGCCCAATAATGGGGTGTGGCCAGGAATGGTTTCAGATAGGGTTGCCCGGTTTTGTTTGGCTTCCTCACTCTTCCGTCTGCCTCCCAGGAAAAGTCCAAGGTTCAAAACAGGTTTGCTTGCCTGCCCCTGGTTCGTCTGGGGTCAGCCCAGGGGGCACAGCCTGAGCACGCCCTGCCTGGCCCTTCCACCTGCAGCCACCAAGTGGAGTAGGTGCACAGTTGCACTTCTGCACCTGGGGGGATGGGTTTCACTGTCACAGGTAACCCAGGCTTCAAGAACTGCCTTTGGGTTTCTCCTCTTCTCCTCCCACCAAGCCTCCTGCCTCTACACTATAAGAAGCAGGACAGAAACACACTTGTAATGCACAGGTGAACACGGCTTGGCCGGTGTGGCTGGAAGCAGCTGGGACCCTCCTGGCTGTGTGCCTGCCTTGCTTCCCAGTTGCCCACACGGCTGGGGGCCTCCAGTCCCCTGGGATTCCCCTTGTAACCCTGCAGCAACAGTGAATCCTGCCATACCTGCGAGGCAAAGCACCCTGGCTTTTCTTCCAGCTCTTTCCCCCCTCCCTGGGCATCGGCGACCACTCACGCTCCCAGGTCAAGGCACCCAAGAGCACCCCCGCTGCTGCCAATCGCAGCTGGGCCTCCAAGAGTAAACAGAAACCGCTTAGTCAGCAATTGTCTCCCGGCCAGCCGAGGTGAGTGTGCCGAGGGGGAGGGGCGGCCGCCGCACAGGCCCCTGCCCGAGCCCCCCCGCGTTTGCGCTCCGCGTTGGTCGCGGGCAGGCTGTCCCCGCCGTGGGAGCTGCGCGGGCTCAGCCCCGCAAGGACAAACTTGCTGACTCGCGGCCCAATTCATATCAATTGAATTTATTACAAGTTACTAAGCTCCAAGGCACATTACAGTGTTGTGTTAACTACAGAAATGTATAAAGGACAAACGGCAGATTCTCCATGTCTAGCATTTCGCTCTACTGGTTCAAAAGCATCCGTGCATCGATAAAGCAAAAACAAAACACGGTGAGGACCCAGCACATTCAGGTCAGCAGAAACAAACCGAAACATTTCCCCCCTCCACGAACTGGCAACAGAAAACACCCATCCCCCCCAGCACCCCCCTTACCACTGTTGCAAACTAAACAGGAAAACAAAACAAAAACAGAAATGAACCAACTAAAGTGAAGACTTCAACACTTGGGGCTGGTTAGAAAGAAGCTCTCACCATTGTATAACATATATATTTTTTCTTTTTAGGCAGCAACACTGGCCTTGGCAAAAAAAAAAAAAAAAGTCTTTTTCTTTTGTGTGTTTTTCCTTTCAGAGAGTGCATAACATTTACAAAAATACACACCAGCAGCAGTCGTTGCTAAGGGCTATTAATTCTGTACCTAGGCAAACATTCTGCCACCAAATCAACGCGAACCAACGTGATGGAAATGATTCAACCGATATTATACTGCTGAACGCAAACCAGTTTATCCTCCAAATGAAGAAGCTACATACCTTTGTTTCAAAATATAGAAACAGACGACGAAAATAACGTCTATACAGAAGACTAACTTTTTGCAGTTGTTATATTCACAATTCTACACCTGGGGGGGAGGGGCGGGGCGGGGGAGGGGCCCTCCGGATCGCGAAAGAGCCGGTCTGGGGCGCAGGGGGCCGCGACCCCGAGGCTCAAGGGTCTCTTTCCTTTTTCACTTTGACATCCCCCGCTAAGATAGTCGCGATTTCGCCCTGCATGAAGGCCCACGGTACGTTCGACCCAACCAGGGGGCACTTCTCTCCGCTGGGGCAGTACACCTCGCCGGTGGCCCCCTGGGCCTTGATGCTCTCTCTGGAACAGGGGAAGCAGAACTTGTGGCTGGGGACGGATGGGCACTGAACGAAATGCGTGTCCTCCAAGCGTTCGTGGCAAATGGTACAGCACAGGGGTCCGCTGTTGGCCATGGGGGAATCCGGAATGTTCTGGGGGTGCACTTGGTCCATGCCCGGGTGGGCGGCAGGCGGCGGGGGCGCCACCTGCAAATTCAGGTCCCCGTTACGCGACGCCAAGCGGCGTTGCCCTGGCACGGAGGCCGGCGACACTGGGCTGCTGCTGTTGCGCCGCGCCGAAGCAGTGGTAGAATGCACCGAGCTGCCGTCCTTGGGCGAGTGCGCGGTGCCCAGCGTGTCGGCCACCGACATGAGGGCGGCCATGGGGGACGGGCCGTTCTGGGGGGCCGACTCGGGCGGGGTGGTCCGGTTGGAATGGGGTCCCAGGGGCGGCGGCGGCGGGGGCGGCGGCGGGGGAGGGGGCGGACCCCCCGCCGCGTGTCCCGGCGCCGCAAAGCCCCCTGCGGTCATGGTGAGCTTCAAAGCCTCGCTCTGGTTCGCCATCCACTGCTGCCTCTGCTGCTCCTCGCCCAGCTTCAGCGCGCCCTCAGCCGAGTCTGGGGGCTCGGGGGACGCCTTCCTCTTGCGAAGGCTGGCGGCTGTGCCCCGGCCCGAGGGCGCGGCTGGCGGCAGGGCCCCCGTCCCCGGAGGCGCGCTGGGGGCCCGACTCAGACTCACGAGCGCCGTGGGCAGCATGGGGCAGCTGGCGTCCAGGTAGGGCTGGGGCAGCATGTCGGCGCCGGGCACGCCCTCTTTGAAGAAGCGCACGGCCTCGGGCAGCAGGTCCCCTAGCAGGCGCCAGTCGCCAGAGCCGTGCTTCTTCTCGTACTCCAGGTACTTGAAGCCGGAGGAGAGGCCGCGGCCGAAGTCCTTCATGCAGTCCTGGTACATCTGCTTGGCCACCCCGGACGCGCTGGAGTACACGTTGCCGGAGCCCGTGGGGTACTCGATGAAGAGCTTCAGCTCGTAGTCCATGCCGGGCTTGGAGACGGCGTCGAAGGCGAAGACGCGGCCCAGCAGCGAGTGGTCCTTCTTGAAGCGCACCTCGTACGGCGTGCAGCCGGCCAGCGTGAGCAGCGTGTCGCGCACCATCTTGGGCTTGCTGGCCCACTCCTCGGCGCGGTTGCGCAGGCTCTCGCTCAGCTCGGCCAGGGCCTCGGCGTTACGCTGCTTTTCCTTGAGCTCCCGCTCCTGGTCCGTGCTCGACACCGAGCCGGGCCTCTTGGCGCCAGCGCCCACGCCCACCTCAGCCACAGACGACGAGGTCGAGGACGACGCTGAGGACGACGCGGCCGCTACGCCCGCGGCGCCGGCCAGGCAAGCGGGGCCCCCGGGGGCGCCTGGGGGCGCGGGCGTCGGGGGTCCCCTGCTGCCGAGTCCGTGGGGCGGGGGCGGCGGCAGCACGGCGGCGCTGGTCGGGCCATTAAGCAGCGTCTGCGGCAGCAGGTTGGGGGGCACGGTGAGCTGGGGCCCCCCGCCACCCCCGGGGTTGGGGAGCCCCGTCACCAGCCCACTGTGCGTGCCACGCCGAGACGCCGCCGACGCCGCCGCCGCCGACGAGGAGTTGGGGCTCTGCCGGTTCAGCTCCGGGGGTCCCTCCTCTGGCGCCGGCTTGGGGAAGCCGTTTGGGCCGCCCAGGCCGTTGGGCAGCCGCGCGGTGTGCCCGCTGCTGCCCAGGCTCACAGGCGGCGGCGGATACTCGAAGCGGGTGCGCTGTTCCACCGCGGCGGCAGCGGCGGCGGCGGCGGCGGCGCTCAGGCCGTAGCGCTCCAGGCCGGACGGGGCGGCCAGCACCGCGGGCTTGCTGGAGGCGTCGACGTGGTTGAGCTGCTGCTGTTGCTGCTGTTGCTGCTGCTGCTGTTGCTGCTGCGCGGCCGCCGCCGCAGCTGCCGCCGCCGCCGCCGCCGCCTCCTTGGCCGACAGGGCCACCGTCTTGACCCCGACGGGCGGCGGCGGCCCCGGGGAGCGGCCGTCCTGGAAGCAGCCGTGCGCCCGCTTCAGCTGGCGCGCCGTCTCGATCACGAACTCGATGCGGTCGGCGCCCTCGTAGTTGACGCATCCGCGGCATACGGGTTCCGAGAAGTCCCAGATCATGGCCCAGGGCATGCGAGGCAGGTCGCACAGGTAGCAGGATTGTCTCCGGGACGAGGACACCTGCGCCGCCGACATGATGCCGACCCTGGGGAAGGTAGGCCCCCGCCCGGGCTGGTTCCGCGGCGCCTTCTCCGGGAGGACGGGCTGGCCGGGGAGGGAGTCCGGCTGCGGGGGAGGGGGGAGGGGGGGCGAGAAAGTTCTGCCCCGGGGGCTGGAGGCAGCGCGAGTCTCCGCCGCGGGCGCTGCGCCTCTCCGTGGGGGCTCCACCGCCGGGGCGGCGGACACGCTCAGCCTGCTGCTCGCCCCCACCTCCTACTGCGGCGGTCGTGTCGGGAGAGGGGCGAGGGCGCCTTCTTCCTGGTGCCGCGGACCGAGGGTGGAAGCTCCGGGCCCGGGGGGAGGGGGCGAGGGTGCCCCGTGCTGGCCGTCGCTGCCTCTTGGCCCCCTCCCCGGCGCGGCCGCTGCGTGGAAGCTGCGAAGGGGCTGCCTCTTCCTTTCCCCCGGGGGGCCCCCCTGCGAGCCGCGTCCTCTCTCCCCGCCGGGCTCCCCGGGGCGAGGGCTCGAGGGCTGTGCCACCCGGTGCCCAGATCCAGTCTTGCTGAAGCCGCTGCTTCCCCGGAGGGCCGGGGCAGGGGGTGGCAGCCGGGCGAGGCGCTTCTCCCCTCCGCAGCGTCTGCCGTTCCGCGGGCGGCGGCTGGCTCTGTGCGCCGGAGGGAGCCGCCACGGCCACCGTTTCCAGGACGCACACGAGCCGAGGAGAGGGGCGCACGCACGCAGGCAGGCAGGCAGGCTCCCACCGCCCCCGGGCCGCCGCGGCTGGCGGCGCTCACGTCGGCTGCAGGGCGCTCGCGCGGCGCCTCGGCCCGGGTCGCATCCCTTCCCGCTCGCGCTCGCCCGGAATGTGGGGTTGTGATTGTTACTCTACGTTCCGGAGGCGCGTCTCGGCGCTCCTGCTCGGGCTGCGGCTCGCGCTGTCCCCGGCTTGGCCGCGCGGGATGCCGCCCGGGCGGAGCGCTGACGTCACCGCCATGCTCTGCACCAGTCCCCCCCCCCCCTTTACACTTCCTCTGTCTGTGGAGCCCACTTGTTGCTCTGGAAGGGCGCATGCGCGGCAGGACGCCCAGATTCCTCCCCGCCGGCCCCTCCTCCGCGCCGCCGCCCTCCCCTCCCCCTCGCCGTGTGTGTGTACGACCTCTGGGGCTGGGCGAGCTGAGGCTGCGAGTCCGGGGCTGGGGGTGGAAATGAAACAGACGATGACCTTTCCTCTCCCTGCTCGGCTTTCCCAAGTAGAAACGCCTGCAGGAACCGCAGGCGTGGTTGGCGATCCGCGTTCCCCTCCCCACCCCAGGCCCTCATTTAAATGTCCTGTTTCAGGATTTTCGCTGAGAATTTCACATAAGGTGTTACTCATTTCATCTGCGATCGAACCCCCACCCCACCCATTCCACCTGCAGTCGCCTCGCCCCTCCCTCCCTCCCTGCGCACGGGGAGCCGCCTCGGCACCACTGATGCCGAGGCACTTGTTAAATTAGCTGTTTTCCAGTCTTCCAGAAATCGCCTTTGCGATGTGTTCTTGTGCCCTGCTCTAGGAACCCGAGCTTCAGTGGTGGCGCTAAATGAATTCAGGGCGAGCCACCCCTCCCCCGAGCCGAACTATGAAAATTCTGGCTGAATGTCTGGAGAAACTACGAGCGCCCGGAGGCCTTTAAGGAAAACAGTCCGGTCCGCGGGCTGCGCACAGCTGCGCGGGAGGGCGGGGAGGGGAGGGGCCGGAGACCAAACAGGTGAGTGCCTTTTCCGGGTTTGTGAAAGCAGGTGGGGGCAGCATTTGGTAACGCTGAGAGCTTTTTTGAAGAGTAGGGCTGCAGCCTTCAAGGGCTCTCACGTGCTGCGATTTTATTCTGTAGTGCCCCAGAAGGCTGAGTAAGGCCATGATTTTTTTTTTCTTTTACAAGATCATTGCTCATCATTATTGCTTATTGCAGAAGAGATATGTCATAGCTCTAGTTAAGGCATTTCAATGGATTTTTTTTTCTAGTTATTAGGTCTGCTGTTTTTATTTCGTGAGAATTGCAATGGCCCTCCCTGCCCCCAAGCTTGGAGGAGGTGAGGCACTGTGATGAGAGTTCAGGGTCCAGAGTGTAGCCCACCTGGTTAGAATTTCCTGTCACTCACTGCCTTTGGCACTTTGAACTAGTTACTTACAGAACTCCAGTTTTCCATCTGTAGAATGGAGTGACAGCTGTCAACCTGGGGGATTCTTTGAGCTTCCAATGTGTTTCTCATCGTAAGCTTGCGGTTCAGACACTGCACTCGGGAGTTTACTTGCTTTGCCGTTAATATGCCCTCCATTGAGAGTGTATTATCTACATTATTAAGGTTCCATTATCTATGTTATTGGACCCTTCTTATCTACAAGGGAGATTGTGTTAGTAGCCCCATCTTGCAGACCAGGTAGGTAAAGAGGTTAAATAACTTGCCTGCAGCCAATGGGGATGGCTCTAAGTGCAGTAACTCGGATTTATGACATGGCTTTCAAAAGCTAGGGCTGCAGGAGGTGCTTTGGGGTGCTCAGAATTCCCATCAGCCCCCATTCTTGGTTGCAGACAGTCTTTGATAAAAAGGTATGCAAAGGCTCCTTCCTAACGGGCCCCCAGCCTCCCCTTCTGCCAGGACTGTGACATAAATATCCCATGCAGTATGTGGAGCCCAGGAAGCTGTCAGCACATTACGGTTAGTATTGGTATTGATACTGTTACTGTTACTGATTAACGCGTGAAAGTGCTTTGTTAACTGTATAAAACCTAAGAATCATTCTTACTGCTGTTGATTATAATAAAGTTAAGTTGAAGCAACAAGAAATGCTTATATTTGTATATTTCCACCCTTGACCTCTGGAGATATCCCCCTGTCCAACACTCTGCAGCACCCCCCTCCTACTCACCGCAGGGGAGGGGGGGTTAGGGATGGGGAGACAGGGGAAAGGAAGAGCCCTAGGGAGCCGCCTCTTTCCTCTCAAAGCAGCCAGACTTCTGTTTTTGCAAAACAGTGAGCTCACGGTGCACTCCCCAGCAATAATAAACTCTCCCTGTCCTGCTGGCTCAGAGCAGTGGTTCCTCTGGTAAGAGCCATGCCTCAGCCTCCCCCACCACACCATCCTGGAGCGAGTGGCAACCTGGGGCTCCTCGGCTCAGCTGTGTGACCCATTTCTTTACCTTAATATTTATTCAGCCCTTCCTTTGATTAAACCAGAAATGCTGGGGAAACGGTGAACTAGCCACAGCCCTCTAGCCAGGCTGCTAGAGAAAGCGAGTTGGAGGCTGTGTCCGTGTTATGTTTGATATGCACACACATATGTGTCTCCCTGTCTCTGTCTTCGATGTTACTGAAGGAGACACACACACACACACACACACACACACACACCAGCATCTTCAAGCAGACGTCCATGGGCGTTTAAACAGACTTTTCTTAGGCTCTCATGATCCTCTAATTTAAAAAGCACCGCTCTCTCTTTACCCTGCCCCCTCCAAGAATCCCCATCATTTCTGTTGATCAGTTGCTGCTTAGCTGCATAACCGAGGTGGAGCTGTTTGGGGATGTGTCAGAGAGATTGTGAGAGAGATGGAGCCCTCCCCCGCCAACACGCACTGATGTGGGGGTGCTCAACCTGAGAAAGCCTGGCAACAGATCTGCTCGAGGTGCCCGCACGGTGCCCCCAAGTGCCTGCTACTGCGGCTGCCTCCCTCTGCTCGCCGCCTGAGCTGGCAGCCTCACCCTGCCGTAAACTGGAGCAGGTCAGCTCTCCCTTGCCCTTTCCCAAGCGCCCTCGCTCCACGTTTGGGGTGAGAAGGTCGCTGGGCGCCTACACACTTGCAAGCTCCCTGCAGCCTCCCCGCTCTCGCCCCCCGCCGTGTTGTGGCAGAGATGGGGGCAGGGAGGCGGGGTGCTCTGGGCCTGGCATTCCCGCAGCCAGCTGGCTCAGCCTTCGAGGAGGCCCGGGCTGAACCTCGCGTCACCCCGCTGCAACGCGCGCCGCCAAGCGCTCCGGCGAGAGAAAGGCCTTTTTTGGTAACACTCAGCCCCGCGGGAAGCAAGACCCGTTCTTTGGCCTCTGAGAGCCGCCTCAGAGTGGCTGAAAACAGACGTCTGCGCTGAGCCCTCCTCTGGCCTCTCCAGGGTCCCGGATCCCCGCGCGCCAGGAATCCCGGGGCCGGCCTGCGCCCCAGGCCTGCAGAGCCGCGCAGAGGGGCTGCGGAGGAGGGTGGGGAATGGAGCAAGGTGATTTCCACTTGGACTCCTGGGCCAGGTCCCTGACGGAAGTATTTGCCTTTCCCTAAAGGATTAATCCTGTTTGGGGCTGTGTTGTGTTGTTTTGTTTTTTAAGCATTAACTTAGGCCAGGGCATAGGGTTACGCAAGTACCACTCGAGCGTGAAATCCCAGGAACAACGTGATTCGCTGAGAAGCCCGGGGGAGGGGAGCCAGCGCCGCCCGCCAGGACCTGCCCAGCCTGGGGCGCGCGGGCAGCCAGGCGCTCCGTGCAAAACTGGGTGGAAGGAAAGGGAGGGCGGGCGCAGTGGTTGGTGCTGGCACTGGGGCCGCAGCCGGCGATCGCGATCGGATCTCCGACTGCTTTCTTCCTGGAGGGGCGGGGAACAGCAAGAGGAAGAAGGGCGGGTAGGGGTGGGGAGAGTCGCGTCTGGTTCCTGCCTCCTCCCTGCTTCCTCTCCTTGCCCGCGTGCCAGGGTACCGGGGAGCCCTGCGCTGTGCTCAGCAAAAAGCTTTAGTGGTTTTTTAGGTCCAAAAATAAGAGACAGAGAGGAATAAAAAAAAAAAAAAAGAGTCCCAGAGTAAGCCGCCCAGGGAGCAGGCCTAGAGAGGAAAACGCGGGGAAGAGCAGACAGGGGTGCCATTCAGCGATCCATTCGGTTTACAACAAACACCCCCAGCCCAAGAAACCTGGACAGCGAGTAAGCGGACCCCCTGGCGGGGTGGCCGGCAGCGCCACAGGTGTGCCTATCCCCGGACCCTCCTCTCCGCCCCGCTATGCAGGGAGCAGCAGCGCCAGCCGGTTCCCACCCGCCGCACCAACGCGGGGATTTCCACTCCCAGGCTCCGGAGACCCGTTGCCGCCGGCGCTTTCCTGCTGGGGCCGGCAGAAGGCGGCACCTCGGGGCGGGAGGCCCCTCCCCGCGGCCTGGCCGTCCCTCGGTCACGGCGCGTACACTTCGTGTGCAGCCGCCGCTGCCGTGCCTGATGGGGCTGGACGAGCCCGGACTTTGAAATATTTTGATTTGCCTGGGCTGGGTATAGTTCAACCGGAAACTCAGGAGAGAGGGAGGAAGAGAGGGCGTTTATTTACATGACCTCGTTCAACTTGGACTTGGCAGACCCTAAGGAGCTGTGTGTGACCTTGAGCAAATCACTTGAACTTCAGTTTCTGTAAAATGGGAATGGTGGCCCTGCCCTTTGCCTGCATTACTGGGCTTCATGGAAGAGGCGGTGTTATAATATGCTTAAGAAAATGCAGGCGGTGGTGGTGCACAGGATAATGACGCCTTCAAGGCACGTGCCCAGACGTTATCTCACCTCATGCCAGCCCTTGTGAGGTAGGTGTCTCGGCAGAAAAGCAGGCCCAGAGGCCTGGATTACTGGATACCAGGTTGTCTGGCTGCAAACCTGTTACTCCATTTCACATCTTGCCAAGTGGCTGGTTTTTGGGGAGGAGGGAGGTTGTTCAGATGCTTCTAAGAAACTGCAAGAAAGTAACCCCCCCCCCACACACACACAGGAGTTCACAGGTTACTACCCCAGGAGATGTGAGGTTTTGCATGAATTAGCCCCCTTTGTTGTTTTGGGGTTACACATCAATGGATCACCATCCAGCTTGCAGCATTAGGTAGCCGGGTTTCCCTGGCCTCCCCTGAGACAGTCCTGGCCCTGGGCAGAGGGGCCAAGAAGGATGCCCAAGGCCTAGAACACACTCAGGTAACGGGCTGACGGAGGAAGGGAGGAAAGAGGAAATGAGTGGACTGTCTTAAAGTGGAAGGAGCCTCTTTCCAGGCCCCAGCATCCTTTCACACGAGTTAACAAGCTTCTGCCTTCACCTAATTCAGGGCACACTGCGTGGCCGCTCACCGGATGTGTGCTGTCCTTTTGGGGGGTGGGGGAGGCTGGGCCACTCAATGACAGTGCAAGCTGCTGCTTCCAAGCACCCCCAGCCTGGCAGGCATAAAGATGGGTTGCACCTGGCCTCAGCATTCCTGGAGCTACAACGCCAGGAAACATTGTGCCCAGCCCCCAAGCCTGACAGGAGCCAAGCTTACCCCTGAACTTCCTTCTCTGGCCAGACCCAGAGCTCAGCATAAATTAGCCCCCTTTGTTTTGGGGGTGTGGCTGTGGAACTGTCCTCTTGGCTTACATTTGATTTCAAAGCTGAAGCTTAAGCTGCCTGGTGACCGACCTGGTGGGGTTCCATTGCCCATCCCCATCCCCGTTCCTAGTCCCTTTGCCGTTCGTTCTGTTATCCAACTGTTCCTTTAGGGAGAGCTTTCCATCTCAGGGCTGGAGGATCTAAGGATGAACCAAGGCACAGCCCAGAATCGAGAAGCTTCCATCTCTCCTAGGTGTCCTAGTTTTCTGACGCAGTAGCCCAGAGTCATGGGAGACAGTGCTTGTTCCACACTCCCATGAGCCACGTGACTGACTTGGAGCAATCTATTCTCCAGGGACCTCCTATCCTTGCCTGCCAACTGTCAATATTCAAACCTGTTCCCCTGCTTCAGGGGCTTGCTGTGAAATTCCTTGTGGAGAGGCCCAGGGCTCCGGCAAGGCAGCGAGCCACGGGCAGGAATCACGTTTGCAGCCCTAACTCCCTCTGGGCCTGACATTAAGCCCTGCGCACCATCCTCGCCTGGGCCGCGGCGGGTTGCCTCCAGGGGTGGCCAACCTGTTGCCTCCGTGCCCTTCTGGTAGGGACACCCATGCTGCCACAGCCTAGGAGCCTGCGCAAGACACCAGCCAGCTTGGGCTGTTTTCTCCTCATCTCTCCCAGCTAGAGAGACCAGGATTTTCCCTCCCCGAGCCCTGGTGGTGAGGCTCTTAGCCCTGGGATTTATCTGGGGCTTTTACTTTTTGTTGTTGTTGTTTTGGGCAATTTGGAAAGAAAGGAGCCAATGACCTCTTCTTTAAAAAACAAAGCGAGGCAGGAAGTGCGCTGGGCCTGAGTGGCGGAGACTAAGGGTGTAATTACAAGGTTTTGTTCAGCATTTTCATGTAATTAAACCCGAAGGGAAGGGAGCCTGGTGAGGCTTCTTGGATGGAGGGCAGAGGAGCGAGCTGGGTGGATGTGTTCTTGGGAAGGAGAGGCAGGAGGTAGGAATGGGTTTGTGTTTCAACCGGAGAAGCAGCAGGCTTCTGGCCCTTATTAGTGTTTTTCCGTTCCTTTCCCAAAAGGTAGCCGCTTATCCACCTTTGATTCGGGGCGTCTGCACCCTACACCTTCCAGCAGGGCACAGCCTTCTGGGCTCCGGGTTCCCTCTCACACTGCCGCCGTTTGCCTGGCTCCCGCACGGATGCCAGGGTGCGAGCTCTGACGCAGGGAGACCGTCTCTCCCTTTGTCTGCAGCAGCCTCGGCTTTCCCTGTCCCGCTTGGCGGTATCTCCTGCCGCCGCTGCCTCGGTTTCCCCTGGGCGCAAGCGGGCTCGGCACACACGCGCCCTCCGGCCTGCGCCGCCCATAGCCTCGGGGCGCACGGGCCCCTCTCTCCTCTCCGAGCCCTCGGTGCCCCCGCGTCGTCCCCTAGACGTCGAAAAGTGGCGGTAAGAAAGAAACCAGTGTGTGCTCGGCTTCTGCAGGGCAGGCAACCTGAGCCACACCCAAACCACGCGCCCGAAACAGGGGCGCTGGCGTTTCCCGGGAGCGCAAGCCTGGCAGCCGACCCCAAGGAGGCTCCTCCCCCTCCCCCTCCAGCCCTCCTCCTCCTCCTCGGAGCGCCCCCCGCCATGCCCACAGATGACCCCCTCGGCCCCCTTCCCCTGCTCTTCCCAAGAACATATTGTTTACCGGAACGCGAGGCCAAGAAGCCTACTCCTGTTTCTGGCCCTTGCCAGAGATTAATCACACTTGGGAACCGCACAAAACTTGGCCGCGTAGGGGCGGGGCGGGGCGCGCACGGGGGAGGGGGCGGTGAAAAGGAAAGCCCCATAAATTTGACGTTTGACAAGCTGACCAAATCCGGGCTACCGCTGCCTGCCACTCCTTTATTTGAGTAAGGCTGCGCGGAGGGACCGAATGATATTTCATTCCCTCTCTCTCCGGTCCCCCAGTGCCCACAACCCCTCCTCCTCCAGGCCCCGTGTTTGATGCTTTAATGGTACTGACTGGCTTTTAATTCTGATTAACATTCTCAGCTGGGGTGTGTGTGTGTATGTGTGTGTGTGTGTGTGTGTGTGTGTGTGTGGCCTGGCGAGACACACAAACTGGACCCCCTGACAAATCCCTTCTTTTTATCCTCCTCTTTGAAATGACATCAAGATGGACTGGGGTGGGGGGTGCCGTAGGGATACAGGGAGGGAGCATGGAAAAAAGAAAGGGAGGGGGGAGTGATTTATGTGCTTTTCTAAGGCAGTTAGTAAAATTCCTAAGGGAGAACAAATGCCAAAACTGACTGTCTTGGTGTATTTTAGACGCGATGGCCAGGGTGAATCATGTCAGGGCTTTGCGCCCGACCGAAGCCTGGAAGCCCAGGACAGGCGCACAAAACACCCCTGTGGCTGGGAGGGCGCCATCCAAAGGAGGCGGGAAGTGGGTAGCTAGCTGCTCAAACCAGACTCCTCTCCACCCTGATTTTTTTTTCTCTCTCTAATTCATTGGAAGATAGATTATAAAAAAAAAAAAAATCTATATACTGGTACTGATAACAGAAAACTCAGGTTAGAAATCTCTCTGTCATACTTGACCCAAAAGAAACGGTGCAAACCCCATCTGCTCGGAGATGGCGACATCCCCACCCTAGGTACTTTTCCCTCCCCTTTTCCCTACAACTCCGCAGACACCAGGTTAGCAAAAGGTAATAAATAGTCCCTCCACAGCGGGGCCTGGACTAGTGGAACAGCTTACTGAAATTAATGGGCCTCCCTTGAACCAAAACCTGCACTTTGGAATTAATGCCAGACATAGTTTTCCTGAACTCCATCCAACCGCCTAAGCGGCAGACAATTTTTGTTCTATTTGTGCTGGAAAATAAAGCCTGAGCCCTTGATCTCAGTGTAGATTTTCGTTAAAAAAAAAAAATCAGCACAGGGAAGACTGCCAATTTCCACTTTCTGCCAGCGCAGCCCTGGTGCTCTGAGCGGTCCTGCCGACCGGGTCCAGCTATCTGGTAAACTTTCCGTTGAAAACCCTCTCCCCATCCTCCCCATCGGTGACATCTGCTGCAGAACCCGGCTCAGCTCCCAGAAACAACGCTCCTCCCCGCTGCCTAGGAAAGGTTGCATCTGAACAACACAGCCCTCGAGACCTCCGCCCCCCAGCCCGACCCACCCACCACCACCACCACCCACCCACCACCACCACCACCCCATCTGCTGCTCCGAGGGTCTGCAGTTCCGAAGCTGCTTTTGTTTTTATTTTCATCGATGCGCTTTTAAGGCCGAGGAATGCACACACGTCCACACCCAGTGGCTAGGGGCTGAGGCAGGTACAGCTGTCAGGGTCTGATCCCAGCCTGCCAGCTCCCCCGCCCCGCCCCCACCCCCTGTAATTAATGAAAGCCCGGCCGTGGGCAGCCAGCGCTCTGGTTTTCATTGTACAGTCTGCACTGGTGACACAGGACATGTGGAAAATTTTGAGAGCACTGCGGTGAATGGCGTGGGGCGGGGCGGGGGGAGCGGGAGCGGGGGAGGGGCGGGGAGCGAGTTACTTTTTAGCTTCCGCTAAGTACTTGGCTGCTCGCCAGGCCCGGAGGATGCTGGGAAGCGAAAACCTCCCCAGTATAAACTGCCAGCTTTAAGCAGCCCTGACAGTTCTGCTCCTTGCAAACTTGGCAGCCGTTCAAAGTGCTCTTTCATTTGAAATGCTGGAAGCCTGCCATGTGCAATGCAGATTTGCTGTGCCTGTGCGCAGAAGGAACTGATAAATGCCGTTGCGGTTGCCATGGGGACAGGAGGCTATCAGAATGGCCTTGTGATCCGCAGCCTCTCGGCGCGGCAGGCTCTCGCTGCCTCCCCCTCCTCCTCCCTCTAGTCGGTGAGATGGGGAAATAAATGTTCTGGAAAAAGGTTAACCCTCCCCGCTCTGGTTCCGAAGCTGAGCGCAGTCTGACCCCCGCAGCCAGCCCGGAGCACAGACCCCAGCACCCTGCGCCTGGGTGGGTCACGTCCCCCACTCCCTCCCCAGACACCGCCCCCCCCCCCCCCCCCCCGCGCGCTGCAGCCCTGCTTCCTGCTCCCTGGGGGCTTGCACAAAGCTGTGTTTTTCATAGAGCTTTGCAGCAAGCCCAAGTGTAAGTCTTTGAGTCATCAAAACCCGGATGTAAACACAGCAGCCCTACATTCTGCACAGTTTGCGTGTATTTTATCTTTTTAATAATATTTAGCTGGCAGCTTAAAACTGCAAGGATGCCAAATATTTTAGCCAGCCACTTACATCATGCTGCATCCATCAGAAGGACCGTGGCAGCCTGTCCTTTCCTTGTCCCCTGCCTCCCCCACACACCCCCACCTCCACCCCCACCCCCACCCCACCCCCCAGAAATCTGGGTCTAGCTAGAGGCTTATTGCAGGCTAAGAAACCGAATCCCTTAGAACCCTGGGCTCCGGAATGAACTTGACATCACCTTGAGCAACGGGGACAGAGGGTATTGTTCCTCTGGGTGATCCAAGGTGAGGAGATTTGTCACCTGTGCTGAGTTCAGGTGACTCTGTGAGCCTGCATCAGCCTAGACCTCCGCCCCACCCCCTGCCCCATTTTGCACAAGCTTCTGTGTGAAACAGCCTGATTCAACACACAGAAACAAAACAGCACATTCACGTCTGCTATATTTTCAGGTATATAATGCCAGCTCGCCGGGTGGCCTGTGTAATGGAGGAAAAAACCGAAATAGTCCGCTCCAGCCAAGGCCTATGGAAATCAAAGCGGGTTAGTGATTTATTTACACTGGGGCTGAAAAGGGTGAGCGGCCCTCCTTCTCAGCACACTATTTCCTGGAGCTCTCCTGATCCTGGGCCTTCATTCACATCCTAGGAAGGGAACGTATTTTTCCTGTAGCTTTCAATATTTTCTGCTAAATACATTTCAGCGCACTGTTTATCTAGGGTTTCGGCTTTCCGATCTTTTATGTACTTTTAACACCGTGAGGCTGTTCCATTGAAAAATGCGGTATGTTCATTAAAGAGGACTTTATGTGCCAGGCATGGCGGTGTGGATTTCCTTCTGTCTCAGTCTGTATGAATAATGAGGGGCTCAGAGGAGATTCAAGTCACAGGCCTGTTTGGTTTGTGGAGCCCTACACAACTCACACAAACCCTTGTGCACCATAGAAGGCTGAGCCCAATGAGGCTGTTTCTTCCAAAGTGTACATCTGACACGGAGGGAGGCCGGGACAGAGGAGAAACTGACAGTGGCCCCCCAAGTTCCTGGGGCTTAGATGCAATTTCTTTGAAGCCGCCTGTCTCTGGGTGTCTGCTCATGGTTGTCACGGCGATTCTGGCCCCGGCCACTCAGGGCGATGCCCTCCGTCTCGCTGGAGTTTCCTGATTCCAAAGTAGCCCCTTCCAAAGAAATAAATTAATCAGCAAAGCCATCTGCTTCACCTTGCCAGCAGGCACAGAGCTGAAGGGAGAGTGTTAAAACGCGATTTTTTAGGAGCAGTTGGCCCCGGAGACGTTTTGAGATGGATTTCGGCATGGAATTAAATTGGACTTGGAGGCAAAAATCAGGTGACTCGCAGAGCGACCCCACCCCCACCCGCTGGCCGCCCACCTTCCCCCTGACAATCCAGGCCGCTGGGTTTTGGCTCGTGCGGCTGGGAAGCTCTGGCCGGCCAAGGGCGTATTTCGTGGTGGTAATCCCTTTCCCAGGTTGGCGGACATGTTTCCGTGCTGAGCGCAAGGTGTGTTTCCTGGCTGTGTGAACCACGGGCGCGCCGCATCCAAGGCTCTGGTGACAGTTTTAAGCTGGAAGAACAAAGCAGCTGGGGACGTGCTCCCATCACGGGGCTCTGGAGATAAAGACTGTCCTGAGCGCTCGCCGCCCACAGCTCAGCTGGGAGTGTCTGTGTGTCTTCAGCGTGCCAGGGGCGGCCGGCAGCCCAGTGGTCCCTGTCTGCCCTCGTTGACATTTCCAACATGGCCCTTGCTCTTGCCGTGCCCTCACGGTCTTAGCTTATTTACAGGCTCTGGTGAGATTTGCAAAAGCCACTCTGGGCCCTTGAGTACCTTCCCACACCCAGACAAGCCCCAAGATTCCAAACAGGCTTGGCATGGCCCGTGCTGTGCCTGTTACGGCAAGGCTGGCAGCAGAGGGGTGTCCGGGCTGAGACGGGTCCCTCTACTCCAGGGCCTGAAGGGCCAGTGTCCCAGAATTCCATGGATTAGAAGATCTGTCCAGGGCCAGTTCAGGAGCGGCCTGGGGAACAACTCTCTTTTGTTTTGTTGTCTAGCATGTGACCAGAATGCTGCCAGCTAATTTTAACCCCACCAAAGTACTGCTGGAACACACACACACACACACACACACACACACACACTCACTCTTGCATCTGGAGAGAGGAGCGCTGTGGGCTGGATAAAAGCCTTTTCAGCTTGTGTTCCTTCCTGTTTCAGTTTCCAAACTTGCATTATCGGTAACCTGAAAAATGATGAGTTTCACCAAATTCCTGGATGTTGCGCAAGAGGACAATGAGTCTATTTCGGGTGCTGGGAGTGCGTCTGGCCCAGACCCTGGAAACCGTTGTTTTCAGGAAGGGGAAGATGTTTTGGGGTTTCCTGGAGCTTTCCTCCTAGGGTCTCAAAGTTGCAAGGGGTCCTGCTGGGTGAGGGGCAAGCTCCAAAGACCTGGCTGCCAAGTGGGTGTGGCCAGGCCAGTGGTGGGAGAGAGGGTGGCCCTGGACGTGTTAGAAGGGAGTATTTGACAAGAGGGAGGCTCTTGCTGTAGCTGGGTGGCCCCCTGGGACACAGGCCATCTCCGCTTCTACCCATTTCCCAGATCTGCTCTCAGCCCAGGAATTAATGGAGGGCGACATGGAACAGCTCACCCTGGCCACTGGGTTCTCAAAGCGTGCCTGCGGTGGTTGATGGTTGCTGTCTGTCTGCATGGTGGATGATGCCAGTGGCAAGGTACAACATCTCCAAGGGCAGGGTAAGACAGAGCTCCAAAGCCAGGTGGGCAGGCAGACTGTCGCCAACCTGGGTGTGCATGGGACAGCCCCGGAAAGGGAAGTGGTGCTGCAGACTTCCCGCGCCCTCAGCGGGGACAGTGGTGCTGCCAGCCGCTAGGGTGCGGCTGCCTAAGAGCTGTTTGCTGGACCCTGCCCTGCCTGGACCACCTCTCTATACTTAAAGGATCCTCGTTGGTCTGCGAGTCCCCCTCTCTGAACCCTCAGGCAAAGAAAGACTCCATCTTTGGAGGGGCAGGGGACCTCCTAGGAGACACTGGAACCTGCCAGCAGGAGTCAAGTTCGGCTGGCAAATTCCTGAATTCGGGGTCTGTTCACTCTGTTGTTCCAAATGCTTGTTTTGAGCAAGATGCGGCGATTTAATTGAAAAGACAGAGAGCTGCTGAGTCAGCAGCAAAGATGTTCTTGGTCCTCACAAGATGCAGTGGGGATGGGGTCAGGCAGGGCAGCACCGTCACCTCCCACCTCCGGGAGACCACTTGAAGCGCTGTCTCCAGGGTAACAGCTGGCTCTTCCGCTCCCTAGAACTGGAAAGAGAGCCCGAAGTCGGGAATGCGTTCCTGGCCAGGCTCTGTTTCCAGCCCCTGCCCCAGCCAGCCCTCAGCTGTCATTAGGACACATTCCTCCCTTACCTTTGCAGCCAGAGGATTCCTGAGTGTTTCATAATAGCCCCACAGCTGGAATGCAGCTGCGGGCTCAGCAAACCTGACTCCTCATAGGTCAGAAGGCTGGGTGGGGGGGAGGCAGGGACGCTGGCTCGCTGGGGAAGTCCTTCTCTCTGAAGTGGGGGCCTCTGGGGTGAAAGTTTGCCAGATGGGGGAGGGGAGGGAGCGTAACTTTCTGCCCTCTGGGTAGATTCCAAAACATCAGCTTTGGGGAGGCCAACCATTCTGAAACTGCCTTTAGAGAAAGCAGCACAAATGTTTAAATTGACCTGGAAAGCCCTCCTTTTTCCTTTCCCTGCAAACCAAGTCTGTTCCCTTGAACATTAATCAGCAGCTGCGCCTGCCCCAACTTCGCTTCTCCCTCACTTCTTTTTTTATATTATTATTATTATTGTTATCTTTGGTTCGGGAAGCTTTTGGAAGCTTTCCCAGGCTGGAGCTATAGCATGTTTCCAGGAAAATGCATAAGGAGTGTCTGTGTTTTGAGTTTTCTCTGGAGGGGGCTGAACAGGATTTTCAGAGACACTGCCGCGGGGAGGGGGCGGTGCAGCCAGGACTCGCGCGAGAGTCCAGCCAGGCAGAACACAGACGCTGGCGGAAAGATCTGTGAGCACCCAAAAGTGCTGAAGCAGAGGTGTGGCTGAGCCGGCCAGCCCCGGATTAGCATAGCCCCTGTGATGTCTGTGAGCCCAGGCACCCTGTCTTCCAGGGATGTGCTGGGAACAGCTGGGTGCCAGCGTTCACACTGCATTCCCGGGTTAGCAGCCCTTGTAATTTCTGCCTGCACAACACTCTGATTTAAAGATGGAGAAGCCGGGGCGGTCAGTCCTCTCCCAAAGGGCCCCCACCTAGGCGTGGAAGGCAACAAGTGTCTTGGGTTGTTGCTTCCCCTTGGTGGTGCCCACCTGTGGCCCATGCCGGCGCAGGTGCCTTTGGGCCCCGGATCACACACCAAGCTGCCTGCAACTGAATCCAGAACGCTGTGGCCCCACAGCAGCTCGGAGGACGCACCGCTGATGGCTGTGGCCTCTGAAAGCAGAGGCAGCTCACACACTCCATGCGGGCGGGTTTATAGCAATGGAGGCCATCAGGGAAGGGCTCTATCAGGAGGCTGCCCTGCAGGAGGGGAGAGCCGGCCTCCAGGGGCTCCGTCCAGAGACCTCAGGAGAAGGGGGAGCAACCAGAGGCTGGCAGGGCTGGAAGCTGGGGAACGCGGCTCCTCGCTCTCCCGCCCTCCCCAACGTGAAGACCACGGCCATGGTCTCTGCAGGAGAATCTCTTTCCTTTCCGTGCAGGACACACTGGTTCTAGAAAGCTCCTCCTGGCAGTTGGCTGGGAGGGCGCTTAGCCGCCCAGCCCCTGGAACGCGGATAGCAGCGATGACAGGAACAGCACCACTCATCAGGCACCTCTTATCTAATCCGCGGCTAATCCCGGGCTCAGTTATTATCCCGTTTTATAGGTGAAGAGCTCAGAGAGGGTCAGTAGCTTTCTCAGGACACTCAGCCCATAAGCGGTGGCCAGAGGTAGAGCGCAGAATTGCTGGACTCGATAGAGTTCTTATCAGACAGCCCTGGGTTCAAATCCTGGCTCCGCGGACTGTGTGGCTGGTGCCAGCTTCCACACCTCCTGTTTTCCTCATCTGCTATCATCCGATGAACATACTGAGCCTTGGCATTCTACAAAGCAGCCTAAACCTTCCTTACAAGCTTTGCTGTCAGAATTAAATAAGACGATGTGCTTAGAATATAGCAAGCACTCAGTGAACACTAGCTTTTATTTATTTATTTATTTAAAAGTTTATTTATTTACTTGAAAGTCAGAGTTACACAGATAAAGGAGAGGCACAGAGAGAGAGGGGGAGAGAGAGAGAAGTCTTCCATCCGCTGGTTCACTCCCCAGCTGGCTCTTGTCTCTGTCCAGAAAGGACACTTTTTCTCGCTTATTCTTTTTTTTTTTTTAAATTTGCATTTATTTATTTGAGAGGCAGAGAAATGGAGGTAGATTGAGAGGGGAAGGAAAGAGAGAGAAAGAGAGAGAGAACACTTGTGCACTCCCATCTACGAGTTCACCCCCGAATTCCTCTGTCAGGGCTGAGGTCTGGCGCTGGGAGCTCCACCCCGTGTGGGTGGCAGGAAGCCATCACATCGCTTCGCAGGGTCTGCACTGGCAGGACACCGAGCCAGGAGCCAGAGCCAGGAGTGGAAACCAGGCCCAGGGTGGGATGCAGGCTTCTCAACCACCAGGCTAAATACGCACTCCCTCTTCTCTTCTTTGTTAAAGATAGACAGATTTTACAATTTTCCAGAAAGTTCCATTTATTTGTGATGGGCAGGAGAAGGGGGAGAGACCTCCACCTGCTGGTTCACTCCCCAGATGTCTGTGGCAGCTGGGGCTGAGCCAGGCCATAGCCAGGAGCCCAGAACTCCATCCAGGTTTCCCATGTGGGCGACAGGAAATCGGGTACCTGGGCCATCACCTGCTGCTTCCCAGGATGCGTGTTAGCAGGAAGTGGGTTGCCCCAAAAATGTGGGACTCAGTCCCTGGCACTCTGATATGGGACGTGTGTGTCCCAAGCAACAGTTTAACCAGCTGCAGCATAATACCCGCCCTCATATTTCTTAACTATTTTTATTTATTTACTTATTTGAGAGGCAGAGAGTGAGGGCTCCCCAGTGCCATCAGTGGTCAGGACTGGGCTGGGCGGGAGCCAGAAGCTGGGAATTTAATCCAGGTCTTCCATGTGAGTGACATGAACCCACCCACTTGCACCATCACTGCTGTTTCCAAGGGTCCATGTTAGCAGGAAGCTGGAGCCAGTACCAAGGCCAGGAATTCCAATTTGAGAGATGGGTGTCGCCGGCAGATGGTGAGGAAGTACAGTTTAGAGCAGTCCGGAGGCAGGTGGGTGCTGTGCTGTCAATGACACTGACAATGACAATGAAATTCCAGCATTGTCTTAGCTGAGCAGCCCGATGGAACCTCCTGGGGCTGCAGCAATGTTCCTCCTTTTTTTTTTTTTTTTAGTTTATTTTTTAAGATCTTATTTATTTGAGAGGTAGAGTTACAGAGAGAAGGAAGGACAGAGAGAGAGAAAGGTCTTCCATCCGCTGGTTCACTCCCCAGATGGCTGCAACGGCCAGAGCTGAGCCAATCAGAAGCCAGGAGCCAGGAGCTTCTTCTGGGTCTCCCTCATGGGTGCAGGGGCCCAAGCACTTGAGCCATCTTCTACTGCTTTCCCAGGCCATAAGCAGGGAGCTGGATTGGAAGAGGAGCAGCAGGGACAGGAACCAGTGCCCATGTGGGATGCTGGCGCCATAGGCAGAGGCTTAGCCTACTACGCCACAGCACCAGCCCGAATGGTCCTCCTTTTTACCTCTGCCTTCACCTGCTATGGTCAGATTTAGAAGCTTCATGGACAGGCTTTTCTAGCAGTGGGCCACCACACTGGGCTGGGCAGGTGCTCCCTGATGGCCCCGTGGCATGGAAGCCCTGTGCAGGAGGGAGGCTAGGGCAAGATTTGCAGTTCCAGAAGGAGCCAAGGTTTGGAAGCAGAACTAACAAGGACTCTGCAATGGGAAGACAGCCTGTGGCTTGACGGGACATAAAACACCTTCCTTCCTGAGCCACCCCGGGAAGGCTGCCTCTGGGGACCTGGGGACCTGGGGACCGGCCAGTCCACCTGGCTCTCAGCCAACTGACCGGGCCACAGGAGTTAGCTCCCTGCCAGCCCCAGGGCCTCTCCAAACCCCACTGCTGAAGGGCTCAGCCACACCAGGGTCTGCCAGGCCCATGTGCCCTCCCATGCGCATGGGCAGCCCTGGCGGCCAGGGACAGACCAGGGTTTGTGCAAAGAGACTGTGGCATCCATAGCAGGGTGTGGACAGCTGGAGGCTTGCTTCGGCAGTAAGCCAGGAGGGCTTCTGGAGGTGGTGGCAGCAGAGCTGAAGACCAAAGGCCGATTTCACCTTAGAGACCTGTCCCAGGCCCTGACTCTGACTCTGTCCACCTAATGTCAGTCCCCAGGACCTCATGCCAGACTCCGTATTTCTGCTCGCTGTTGGCCGTGAGAGATACAAAGAACAACTAGAGGGGTAGGCGCTGTGGCTCATAGAGTTCAAGCTTCAGCTTGCAGTGCCTGGCATCCCAGTATGGATCCCGGCTGCTCCACTTCTGATCCAGCTCCCTGCTAATGTGCTTGGGAAAGCGGCAGAAGATAGCCCAGGTGCTTGGGCCTCTGCACCAATGGCCTGACCCAGTCCTGGCTGTTGTAGCCATTTGGGGAATGAACCACCAGATGGAAGATCTCTCTCTCTCTCTCTCTCTCTCTCTCTCTCTCTCTCTGTAAGTCTGCCTTTCAAATAAATAAATTAAAAAAAAAAAAGATTCAAGTAGAAAGGGCCTCCAAATGGCCTTAAACTCCCCACCCCACCCCAGCCTGCTGGGTGAGATCCAGGGCAGGGCCACACCCACGCCGCCCCCAGGCAGACTCCACAGACAAAGTCAGGAAACCCCTGGTCTAGACCAGAGTGGGAACTCAGCCCAGAGAGGTAAGCTGGCCTCCCTGAGTCCCACTGCAAGGTAATGGCCCTGGAGGACTCGAACTCCCCTGGCCCAGTGCACCCTCCACCGCCACACCCTGCCTGGGGCACTCGCTGCAGAGCTGAGCTGAGACCAGGCTGGCCGGCTAGGAGTGCAGCGTTCACGAGCTAAAGAAAGCAAGTTGAGGGGCCAGGTGTTTGGAGCAGCAGCTTAGATGCCACTTGGGACACCCACGTTCCATACCAGAGTGCCGGGGCCCATCCGTGCTCCCCTCCCAATTCCAGCCTCCTGTTAATGTGCATTCTGGGAGGAGCAGGTGACAGCTCAAGTACTTGGATCCCTGCCACCCACGTGGGAGACTTGCATTGAGTTCTGGGCCCTTGGTTTTGGCCTGGTCCAGTCCTGGCTGTTGTGGGCCTTTGGGGAGCTACCCAATGGGTGGAAGATCTCTCTCTCTCTGCTTTCCAACTAAATATGTTTTAAAAAGAGAGAAAGAGTTTCTAACTCAAGGAAGGACAGGCTCTACAGAAGTGGGGCAGAGGCTGGGCCTGGGAAAGGCCAGAGCAGGATTTGCCACGGAGCACAGCGAGGGGTGCGTTAGGAGGCTCTTCCGGGCCCCCGAAAACAGGATCTGCTGAGGGCTGCAGCAAGGCCAGCCATGCGGGGTGGGGGGGTTCCAGGCCTGGCTCCACCTTTGCCATTGGGAGCTCAGTGACCTTGGCCCGGCTGGTCCTACTATGACCTACTCCCTCCCCACCATGCAGCCCACCCCTTGGTGGGTGCCAGGTCGAGGAGGTGCCCAAGGTGCCCTCCCAGAGCTTGGGGGACCAGGGACAGACCGCAGGCAGCAGACACCAGGGCAGAACCGGGGAGGGGAGGTCTTTCCTATCCATCCATCCCTGGAGCCCCTGACCAGTCCCATGACCTGGGAGGATGGTGTGACAAGTCCCTTACCAACCCCAAGCCTCAGTTTTTGCATTTGTAATTTAGCTAAGAATCGTAGCCTGGCAACTGTTGGTGAAATTTGCTGTGGGTGCCTGTGGTAGTTGGAGGTGACAGTGGGTGCCAGGTGCCTCGCGCAGGGCCTGGGTGGGATGCACTCAGTGTGAATGGGTCCTGGCCAGGCAGAGAGCCTCTGCCAAGGAGCACCACACAATCTGCAGCTTCTGATTATCAAACGGGCTGAGTGAGAAGGACCCTCTCTGTCTCACAAACCCTGGAGTCACATCTCTTGTGATGGGGCCTGGCGACGCCAGTGGGAAGCCCACGAGAAAACAATGTGTGCACGCCCCCTGCTGGCTGGGAGCGAAAGTCCTGGCTCCTCTGCTCAGGCGGCTCTCATCCGGCACCTGTTAGCAGAACCTGCTGGGGCTGGGCCGCGGGTCAGTCAACCTGCTATTCACAGGGCACCCACCAGGTGGCAGGCACACCGCCAGGGTCTCGGTGGGCTACAGGCTACACCGTTAGATGAACTAGGTTTGGAGAGTCAGCCAGGCACAAGATCAAGCCCAGACCACCCATGTGTTCCAGCTACAGAACCAGTTGTGTGTCATGGAATTGAGCAATCAAGAAAGGTCCTGGCATCTGGGACCTGCGTGACCTTGGACATGGGACATCATCTCTCTGAGCTTCAGGTTCCTAACCTGTAACACAAAAGTCTCCTCCACCCCTTCCCCCCAAGTCCTGCGGGTGGAGACCCTGGGAGTGGATCTCAGAGTCTGTCGCCTGCATGGAGCTAACAACCACTGCCAACAGCCATCTTTTCTCACGGGAAACCTCATCCCTGTGAACCTGGGCTGCCCCCAGAGGGGTTCATTCAGAAGAGGCCCTGTCTCCCCAGGTCTCCCCCACCCCAGCAGACCCGGCCCCACTCCTCTCTGCTACAGGGCACCCTGTGGAGTCCTAACAAGAGGCTACGGGAGTGGCAGCGGCAGGTCAGCTCCTCAGATGGTGCCTGTGTGGTCCCCACCGCAGGTTCCCTGCTGCACGTTCCGGGCGACACAGATATTGCTCCTTGACTCAAGTGGACTGGTCAGCCTCGCGGTGTCAGTTGGAGGAGACCATTTGCCTTTTGATCTGTCCCCTCCCAGCCCACTAGGTGAGCCCTTCTCGCCTGGTAGGACCTCGAGGTCTCACATCAGGCAGGGAGTAGAACTTGTGTTAGCATTCACCACCATGACCACAATCCAAAGTTTCTACACCCAGCGGCCATCAGTGCAATGCAAATCTACACACGAGCACACCTACACACACACACACACACACAGAGGAGAGAGAGAGAATGGTTGGAAACCAACCAACGTTAGAGGAATGCCTTAACACCTACATCAATGCACAACCCAAGTTAGGTGCAGCTTACTATTTATTTATTGAAAGGAAGAGCAACAGAGAGAGAGCCTCCATTTTCTTGTTCACTTCCAAGATGCCTACAATAGCTGGGGCTGGACCAGGCTAAAGCCAGGAGCACGGAACCCCATGGGTGGCAGGAACCCAAGGACTTGCGCTGTCACCCACTGCCTACCGGGTGCCTTAGCAAGAAGCTGGATGAGAAGCAGAGGCAGGACTTGATCCCAGCCTCTCCAGCATGGGATGTGGTGACCCAGGCAGCGGCCCAGCCCTGCGTAGCGCAAAGTCTGCCTCAAATCTCGCCTAGTTTTGAAGAAGTCTGTGATACCATCTGAGGGTGTGTGTGTGTGTGTACTTTCATATTCATTCATCTAACGACCTTTTGTTCAGCTATTGCTGGGTATGGGGCAATAGCAGTAAACAAAACAGAAGCCACAGGCACAAGTCCCTGGCCCTCTGGTGCCTGCACACTAGCGTGTGTGGTGGTGGGGAGGGATACGTGTGCTGTTTGATGGCGATACGAGACACAGAGTGGAACAAAGCAAAAAAGGGTGTCTGTGAACAGCTTTCAGTTGGCTGCCACGGGCGAGCTCACTAAGAAGATGCTTTGGGGGCTGGGCATCTGGTGAAGTGTTGCCCCTGGACACTGCTTGGCACACTCGCATCCCACTTCAGAGAGCCTGGGTTTGGATCCTGGCTCCACTCCTGTTTCAGCCTCCTGCAGAGGGCACTGTGGAAGGCGGCAGGTGATGGCCGAAATGCCTGGGTCCCTGCCACCCACAGGATGGAGTTCCAGGCTCCCGGCTTTGGCCTTGGCTGTTGTGGGCATTCTGGAGAACGAACCAGTGAATGGAAGACCTCTGTTTCTGTCTTTCTCTACCTTTTAAATCAATAAAAAGAAGTTTTAAAAAGTGTAAAGGAAGATAGTGTTCAAGTAAAGACTAACGCAGGCAAGAGGGTGAGCCACAGAGCTCCCCGGTAGGAGAAGATCCAGGCAGAGCCAGTGCTGAACCAGGAGCCGGCCGGGTGGTCAGATAGGCCGGCCTGGTGAGAGTGGGGGGGGGCATGTGGTCCAAGAAGAAACGAGGAGAGCGGGAGGTGCAGGATGGGGCGGGGTCCGTGCTCCCGGCCTGGGAGCCTTGCTGGGGTTGAGCAGGGGAGTGGTTTCATCTGCCCCGCACTGGGACAGGACCAGGACCCTTTGCAGGAGAGCAGGGCGCAGGCGAAGAGATGGTGGCTGGGACCAGGGTGGCGGCGGCGTCATTGGTGAGAAGCGATCAGCTTCTGGATGTGCAGCAAAGGGGGGGGGCAGTCTGATTTCTAGAAGTGTCTCCTGTGCACACACGTTTTGCTATTTGTTCCTAAGGTGTTGTAGAGAGGAGGAGTAGTGCACACACACAGACACACACACAGACCACACACAAACACACACACAGAGAGACACACACACGGACACACACAGACACAGAGAGACAAACACACACAGATACACACATACATACACACACAGAGACACATACCAACACACACACCCAGACACACACAGATACACACAAACACACACACCCACAGACACACACACAAACACACAGACACATATCAACACACACACCCACAGACACACACACAGATACACACAGACACAGACACACACACAGATACACACAGACACACACACAGACACAGACACACAGTCACACACACAAACATACACACATACACACACAATGCAGCAACAAATCACAGAGTCCCCTGCAAGGCCCAGGCAGCTCCTAAGGTGACAGCACCCAGCCCTTCTCCCAAGGGGTGTGGTGGGACGATACATGCAAAGGCCTTAGCAGACTCTGGACTTGATCATGAGGAGGGTATTTTTTGATAAGCATATAATTTTTAAAAGGTACTGTGATTTTCATTTTATTTGAAAGGATTCCATACCTGTGCTAAGCAAAGGCCGGTCAGACCACATTGCCCCAGGTCTTGCGATGCACAGCCTGAAACCACAGCAGGACCCTAAGAGCAGCGGCCTCTAGGCCAGGCAGGTCAGGACACAAGCCCTTCTCTGCTAGGGCTTTGCGACCTCAGCCAATTTTTTAAAATATGCATTTGAGTCTTATTTCTTCACCTGAAAAGAGAAGAAGCCTGCTAAGCTCTTCCTCCAGGAAGCCTACCCTGATAAGCCTTTTCCCACTACATTTTTCTAAATAGGATTGTGGCATGGTTTACTTATTAGACAGGTAGTGATTTCTGAACATCAAGAAAAGGGCTGAAATTAATTATATGGATTGGAAAAAGAGTTGGGGGATCCCTGACCGCACTCTATTGATAATAACAGCTCCTGGAGCAGGGGTTGTGGCACAGCAGGTTGAGTTGCCACTTGGGATGCCTGCATCCCAAATCGGAGTACCTGGGGTGGAGTTGTGCCTCCTCTGCTTCCCATCCAGCTTCCTGTTAATACACACCCTGAGAGGCAGCACACGAGGGCTCAAGTGCTTAGGTTCTTGGCGTTTATAATTTCTCATGATTTTGTGGGTCAGAAATTAGGGCAGGGCTCAGCTGGGTGGTTTTTCTGCTCCACATGGGGTTAGCTGGGGTCACTGCGTTCAGCTGGTGGCTGTACCAGGAGGGCAGGACCAGGGTTTCTCTTACAGACCTGGCCCCTCAGTGCTCAATGCATGGCCTCCCGCTGTGGCCAGCGTTGTGGTTTCAGGACCCCATACATGGCAGCTGGCTCCCAGGGGAACCAAAGCAGAAGCCGCCAGACTCCATATTGGCTGGCTCTGAATCTGTCACATTGTTCCTTCCACTGCTTCTACTGGTCCAAGCAAGATATGAGATCAGCCCAAATTCAGAAGGAGGAGAAGGAGATTCAACCCTTTGACATGTGGGGCAGCAGGTGCATCCTGGCATGGGAGGAGATATTTGTGGTAGAACAGTTCCTGTGCCAGACTCCTCACACTAGCTCTCCTCCCATGCTTTCTGCCGAATCCTGGAAGCTTTGATGAGGATTCTTCAAAAAGTCCATGGAAAAATGGAATGAAAAGATGCATTTTTTTTTTGCAAAATACTTTCAAAGTCCATGCATAGTTTTTTTTTTAATTTATTTTATTCATTTGAAAAGCAGCGTAATTAGGGTAGGGGGAGAGAGAGAGAGAGAGAGAGAGAGAGACAGAGAGAGAGATCTTCCATCCACTGGTTAAATCCCTAAATGGCCACAATGGCTGGGACTGGGTCAGGCTGAAGCCAGGAACCAGGTGCTTCATCCAGACCCCACGAGGGTGGTAGGGGCCCAGGGACTTGGATCAGCTTCTGCCGTTTTCCCAGGCGCATTTCCAGGGTGCTGGATCGGAAATGGAGCAGCCAGAACTCCAACCTGTGTCCCTATGGGATGCCAGCGTCGCAGGCAGCAGCTTAACCTGTTATGCCACAACGCCAGCCTGCACATGCCCATGTTTTCCCCTGCCTGGTTCCCCTCATCAATGATTCTTTCATGTTCTGTGCCAGGCTCCACAGCAGTTTCACAAATATTTGCCTTTGTCTCCTTGAAGGCGAGCACCGCTTCTTTTCTACTGCTGAAGCCCCATTACCTGCATTCGCCCGAGCAGGTCTTGTTTTCAGAAACCTAAAAGAAGCTAATATGGGACTTGCAGGCGCTCAGCCCCCTGAGAGAGACTGGAGATCACTGCTAATTGTCAGCTTCTGGGAGGCTGAGGCTGGGCTGGGCTGGGCTGGGCTGATTCAGCTTTGCAGGCCAGCACTGGCACCAAGCCCATCCCAGAACAAGAGCTCAGTAACTAAGAGTTTCTGCCACCAAGGTCTGCTCATGCTTGGACCTTCAACAAAGGAAGTCTCTTTCGCAAAAAAATGTATTTATTTTTATTTTACTGGAGAGGTAGAGATTAAGAAAGGTTTTTTTTCTTAAACATTTATTTGTTTATTTGAAAGGCAGAGTTACAGAGAGGCAGAGAGAGAGAGAGAGAGAGAGAGAGAGAGAGAGAGATCCTCCATCTGCTGGTTCATTCCCCAAATGGCCGCAAAGGCTGAAGCCGGGCTGATCCAAAGCCAGGAGCTTCCTCCGGGTCTCCCGGACTTGGGCCATCTTCTACTGCTTTCCCAGGCCATAGTAGAGAGCTGGATCAGAATTGGAGCAGCCAGGATTCAAACCAATGCCGGCACTGCAGGTGGTGGCTACACCACAGTGCCAGCCCCCAAAGAGAGCTCTTTTATCCTCCAGTTCACTCCCTAAATGTCCCCAACAGCTACGGCTGTACCAGTCAAACCCAGGAGCCCGGAATGCCATCAAGTTCTCCCGTGTGGGTGGCAGGGACTCAGAAGCGCTTGAGCCATCCTCTGCCGCCTCTCAGAGTTTGCACCAGCCAGAAGCTGTGGCAGAAGCACCGTAGCCTGGACTGAGATCTGGCACCGCAGCTCAGACGCAGCGTTCCAAGCCAGGTACCTGTCCTGGAAGTCTTCTCTTTAAACTGTTATTCGTTTGCTTGCTAGGCAGAGAGACACACACAGAGAGAGAAAGAGTGGAGAGAGCCGACCTGCTGGTTCGCTCACCGGATGCCTGCAGCAGCCGGGGCTGGGCCAGACGGAAGCCAGGAGCTCGGGGCTCAATCAAGGTCTCCCCCGTGAGAGGCAGGAGCTCAGTCCCTTGAGCCATCACCACCGCCTCCCAGGGCCTGCGGTGGCAGGAAGCTGAGTCAGGAGCTGGGAATGCAGCCCAGGTCCTCCAGGGTGGGAGCCCCGCATCGGAATTGGCAGGTTGAAGGCTAAGCGCCCACCCCAGGAAGAGAGAGACTGACTTCTGGTCAGCAACAGCAGGATCACCTGGAAATCCATTTAGGAATGCAGACCGCTGCCCCCCCCCCCGCCCCCCGTCTTTGGCACCAGAACCTGCGTTTTAACAAATGCCCGAGCAACTCAAAGGCAGATTCAAGTTGAAGCCACCGAACTCAGGGGCTCCGAAGATAAAGAGAACAGGAACAGGTTGGGAAGACTGGTGCCAGCTAAGCATACCTAAAGGATAAGTTGTGGGTGCTTAAAAAAATCCTGGGGCCCAGCATGTGCCCCAGATCCATTAAGACCACTACCAGTGAGGCCATCTATGGAGTTTTCTCCAAGTCCCTCGGGTAATTTTAATGCGAGGCCAGGATTGGGAACCTGAATTATTGTGTGCAAGAATTAGAAAATAGAGATAAGTAAAAATAAGAAACAAACAAAATCACCCTACTCCTACTGCGTAAAGATGGGGTCCTTGGACAGCCATACGGGAGAAGGGAAACAGCCCCCCTGCCCTGGGAACCCGCCGCCCACCGCAGGGTCCCCACGATTTGGGCTCTGTCTTGCTGGCAGGGTGCAGCCCGTCATCCGGCCCGGACAGAATTATTGCCTCCAATTACATGGCTGATTATCAATTACTCGTGTCCATGGGAGAGCATGTGTGTGTGTGTGCGCAAGTGTCTTTGCAAATCATTAAGGGTCGTAATTCTGGATTATCGTTGATTAACGAGAGGGAGGCCTGGGCCCTCCAGCAGCCGGGATGGCAGCCCCGCAATTATGTCCCGGCTGATCAGTAATTGGCGCATCACAGGATGATTTCTCTCCCGGCTGCCTCCTCCCAGCCTCTCCCACCGGCTCCACAATTAGCACCGTTGCTCTTTCCCTTCCAGCCGGGGCTGAGCCCGGAGGCCTGCTCTCTGAGAGGGGGGTGTAGTGAGACTGGCTGGGAAGCCCACCCCCTTAATGGGGCGGTGTCGGGGGTGTGCGGGTAGCTGGGGGCGGCGCCAACTTGAGCTCCAGCTTCCTGGGCTGTCTTACCACCATGCTTCCCAGGGAGCCCAGGAGCCAGTGTGCCATTTCCCTACCACTGCCCGGACGGCGAAACTGGGTCCCCATGGGAAATTAGGAGAGGGGGGGACAAAAAAACCCGAAAGCAGTAATTCAGAACAGCACGGCAACATGAATCCAAGACAGAGAGCCCAGGAAAAAGCCAGGCTTCAGAAGGGGTCCCTGCTGGCACCACACCTAAGCCGGGGGTCGGGAGGGCCTCTGACTGTCTCAGTTTCCCTGAGCCACTAGCGTGGGCCCTCCAGGACCTGAAAGTGGAGATGCCAGGGTCCCCGCGGTAGACTGCTGGACACGAGGGTGTTCATTCAAGCAGCTGTCCGTCTTCCTGGGTTCTCCTTGGCTGCTTTCCCCACCTCTGGATGGGGTCTCCAATATACCCGTCCCCTCTGCCCTGCACGCTCAAGCCCCCACTGCTCCCAGTGTCCTCTCTGCCTGCCCGACCGGCCCAGCACACATCGCCCCTGCTCCATCCCATGCTGTCCATTGCCCAGCCTGACCCCTCTTCCCAGCCCCTGGCCCTCCTCCCGGAAGCAGTGTCTTCCAGGGGGAACAGGAGAAGGGAGAGAGGGGATGGGGCAGGGGGGGCGGGGGGGCCCGAGGGCCATCCACGTGGAAGAGCCTCCCACAGCTGCCCTGCCACCAGGTAGTTTGTTTCCAAGCCTTGCAGCTGTCTCGGCCATTTTCATTTTTATCTACTTAGAGTGGTCAGCGGGTCACGGCGAGCGGGAAACGCGCTGCTAATGATTCTGGCTCCACGTGGCGACCATTCAGGAAAAAGCTGCAGTGTTCTCTCCGCCACATTAATCAGAGGAGCACATCAAGAGCTGTTGCGTGGAGACAGCCTTCCTCCTGGTACCTGCCCTGCATACTAATCACCGCCCCTCCCGGCGTGAGTCAGCGCCATGCCAGGCCGGCTGCCAGCCAAGGCCAGGAGCGCCAGCGCCAGCCACGTGGGCGGAGGCCTGGGGAGCAGAAGCCCCACCCCCACAAGCCTGGTGTGCACCCCAACACACCGTGCACCCCTGACCCCAACACCCACTGTGTGCACCCCAGTCCCCAACATACTGTGCACCCCTGACCCCACCATGCATTGTGAGCCCCTGAACCCCAACACAGTGTACCCCCAGTCCTCCCTCCCCTCACATGCACTATGGCCAACGCCATTGAAGCTGCAGGTGAGGATGGCAAATTTTGAGAAAGTCAATCTAAACTCTAGCCTTAAGACCCTAGGCATGGGGCCGGCGCTGTGGCACAGCGGGTTAAAGCCACAGTCTGCAGTGCCGGCATCCCATATGTGCACCGATTCAAGTCCCAGCTGCTTCTTCTGATCCAGCTCTCTGCTGTGGCCTGGGAAAGCAGTAGAAGATGGCACAAGTCCTTGGGCCCCTGCATCTGCATGATAGATCTGGAAGAAGTTCCTGGCTCCTGGCTTCGGATCAGCTCAGCTCTGGCCGTTTCGGTCATTTAGGGAGTGAACCAGTGGATGGAAGACCTCTCTCTGCAACTCTGTCTTTTAAATAAATAAAATAAATCTTTAAAAAAAAAAAAAAGCCTAGGCTACCTCCTTGTGTCCAGGCCTTGCCCATATCTAGCAGAAGGAACTCTCTAGAAGCTGATCCCTGAACACAGGCTGAATTTTTTTTTGAGAAATGCCAGATGGCAGTTTTTATGGATTTATTTAAACACAAATAGAACGTGCATTGAGCGGCCTATTCATTGTCTCCGTGGCGCAGCCTGGCCCTGGGGCTGGGGACTCTGGGGACCGGCTGGGCTGCTCTCTCCATGGCGGCTCTGGAGTTCTGGGGGGGAGGGGGGGTGATGCTGCGAGCAGGCGCAGCGCAGGGCGGGCCATCAGCACCGCAGCAGGTCAGGACTCAGAGGCTGGCGGTGGGGAGGGGCGCGTGTGCTGTAACCAAGGCCGGGCATCCAGCCTGGGCCTCGAACCCCCTCCAGTCCTTGGGGTCAGCACCTCTGGGTTTTCCCCATCTACCCTTAATTTGGCCACGCTGGTCTGACTGGTACCTGATGAACTTCTTGGTTTATTTATTTATTTTTTACCATCTTGGGATCCACAAAGGATTGAGGGCAGCCCCGATGCCCAGTAGGTGATGGCTGCCCCCTCTGCGAGTAGCGTGGAGGAAGGCGGAGGCTGATGACGGCGGAGAGGCCTCCTTGCCAGGTGCTTAGGTTTGCTGGTGCTTGACCTGTGACAATGGAAGGACTCCAGACAGATCAGTCCCCCCGTCCCGTTTTTTAAAGATTTATTTATTTGAATGGCTACAAAGCAGAGTTACAGACAGAGGGAGAGGCAGAGAGAGAGAGAGAGAGAGGGAGAGAGAGGGAGAGAGAGAGAGAAAGAGAGAGAATCTTCCATCCACTGGTTCACTCCCCAAATGGTTGCAACACCCAGCGCTGAGCCAGGCTGAAGCCAGGAGCCAGGAGCTTCATCCGAGTCTCCCACCTGGGTGCAGGGCCATCCTCCACTGCTTTCCCAGGTGCATTAGCAGGGAGCTGGGTTGGAAGTGGAGCAGCTGGGACTTGACCTGGGGCTCTGATATGGGATACCGGCATCAGAAGTGGCAGCTTCCCCAAACCAGTGGTTCTCAAAGTGTGGTCCCTGGATCAGCAATATCGGTATCAGCAGTGAACTTGCTGGAAACGCAAATTCCCGAGTACCAGCGCAGACTTCACAGATCTGGAACTCCGGGGCTGAGCCTGGGAATCGGGCTTGGAGCAGCCCTCCAGAGGAGTCCAGTGCCTTCGTGAAGTTTGAGAACCACTGGCTTGTACGAAAGGCCAGAGGGGGCTGGACAGACACGCTGGGGGGGTCTCGAGGGGTCACTGGGGGCGGGCTGGTTGGCCTTGATTCTTTGAGCCGATAGAGTAATGAATTACAGTGTAGTGACACGGAAGCCGGGATAGTAAAGCAAAGTTTATTAAAGCACATTCCAACAGAGGACCAGGCCTGGTGATATGGCTGTGATGCTCATGACCGGCATTTGTGATTTGGGAATTGCACGTCTCTGGGCTCTCTGCGCATGTAGCTGTAAATGAGATTTGGCTGGGCTGGCATTTGGTTCGCCTTTTATCAGGATACTTGAACCACAAGTTCAACTGCAAAGTGGGCGGACTTGGGTGGCCTCGGGCGGAGAGTGGGGTCCTTGGTTGCTCCCCTGGAGGACAGTCTTGTGACCCTTCCCCGGTTACCCATGTCTAACTCTCGGCCTGCAGGCTGAGGCCAGGGTGCTGCAGAGTGGCCAGAGGTGGACTGGACAGGGGCTGGGCCACCCTGGCCTTGCAGGCACACAAAGCAGTTCAGCACTGCGTGGTCTGCCATGACCAGGAAGCCCAGCCAGGGGGTCCTCTGTCCCGGGAACCCTCAGGGAGGAGCAGGCCGCCATGTGTGCAAGCTGGCCGGGGTGAGAGAACAGGCTGCTGCGGTGGGGGGAGCTGCAGCCTGGCCACCTGCTCTAGATGGTGTTTTGATTTCCAGGCAGCACCAATCAGACAGGAAATGCGTGGCTGGGGAAGTGCCCTAGGCCTCCAGGCCAGGAAAGAAACCCAGGAAGAAACTCCTCCTTCTCCTCATTTGCGTTTGCAAAGGGCTTGAGGAGCCAGTTACCCCTGAGATCCAGGCTCAGGAGGGAGATGCTTTGCCCCGACAGGGGGCGCTCGAAGGTCCTCTTTAGACAAATGCATAAAAGACCCTGGCAGCAGGAAGCAGGTGTGGTCCTGCTGGAGAGGGTAATGGGAGGAGGAAACGTTGCTCCCCTCCCCGCCCTGCTCCCCGGCTGGGTCCAGACAGGCTGGGTGTGGCTGCTTCTGTTTGTTGGAGGTGTGTGCTAGCCCAGCAGTAAATCAAAGGTGCTGACAACCACACTCAGAGTCAGAAGGCATTTATAGGATACCTACTGTGTGCCAGACACTGCCTGAGGCCCCTTCCCACGCGGCAGCTCTCTGTGAAGGCGCCCAGGTTTGCAGGGCCCGCCTTCTGTCCCTCTGTCTGCCAATATGGACTGACGGTTTGCTCGGGCTCAGTGCACTGGGACACAGCGGTGAGCAGGATACACGCGGTCTCCTCCGGGCAACCACGTGGGGAAGAGAGAAATAATCAAAGTTCCAGATGAAATGTCGAGTGCTATTCATTTATTTATTTTGGTGACGGATAACTTCCTCGGGCCAGCATGGTGGTGCTGTGGGTTGTGCCGTGGGTTAAGCCATTACTTGAGTCACCGGCATCCCATATCAGAGTGCCAGTTCAAGTCCTGGCTGCTCTGCTGCTGATCCAGTTGTCTGCTAATGCTCCCGGGAAGGCAGCAGAGGCTGGCCCACGCACGCGGATCCCTGCCACTCACGTCGGAGGCTGGGATGGAGTTCCGGGCTCCTGGCCCCAGCCTGGCCCAGCTCCTGCTATTGCAGGTATTTGAGGAGTGCACCAGTGGCTGGGAGATGTGTTGCTCTCTCTCTCTCTCCCTCTTCCTCTCCCTTTCTCTCTGTCAGTCTTTCAAATAAATAAATCAATCTTCCAACAACAACAAAAAGACTTCCTTCCTTTCTTCAAGAGGGCGTTAGCGGGCGTGTGGCGAGGAGGAACAAAGAAGAAGCACAGTGGCTCGAGACATCTACACTGACCTTGCCCTCAGCTACTGGGGGCAGTGCTGCCACCACAGGGTCAAACACCCACACCCCAGAGCAGAGGGCCGGACTGGCGTGCCCGCTCGGCTTCCTGCTAATGCTACCCTGGGACGCTGCAGGTGAGGGCTCCAGAATTAGGGCCCCTGCCGCCCACATAGAGACCCAGATGGAGTTCCTGGCTCCTGGCTTTCCCCACCCCGAACCCCACCTGTGTTGCAGGCATTGTGTTCCTTTCCCAGACACATAGGCAGGAAGCTGGATGGAGTGAAGGTGTGGGTATATGTGCTCCTGTAAGGGATTTAGATGTCCCTGGTGGCCACTTAACTGGCTGCACCACCTTGTCCACCCTGGGGAGCTTTATTTGACATAGCTACACCCCTCCAGGCCCTCAGCCTCCCTGGGCTCCTTCCCGTGTGAACCTCATCCCCCGCCAGCTCCCAGTGCCCCGGTGCCATGTCTCCTGGACAACTCGGCTGCAGGACACAGACTCTGATCAGAAAGGAAGGCCATGGGCGTGAGATCAGCCCCTTAGAAGTGGCAGGGCCCTGGGTGTGGGGCCTGGTAAAGTCCAGCTCGCCTGCCCAGGGCGGCTCCTTGCAGAGCAAACACTCAGAGACCTTGGAGGGGGCGCCTCTTCCAGGAAGCAAGACACAGACTGGGGCCCCAGAGAAGGCCCTGGCGGCGAGGGAGGGAAGGGGGCAACGGACAGAGGACAGAGAAGAGAGGCAGTCCTCCCCTCCCTCCCTCCCTCACTCCCTCCCCCCTCTCTTGTTACTTATTTATTTAGTTGAAAGAGCAACAGAGGGAAACAAAGAGAGAGAGAGAGAGAATCTTCCACCCACCTGTTCACTTCCCAAATGTCTGCAATAGACAGGGCTGACCAGGCTGACGCCAGAGCCGGAAATTCCGCCCAGGCCTCCCACGTGGATGGTAGGGGCCCAAGCACTTGGACTGTCTTCTGCTGTTTTCCCGGGCACTTTAGCAGGAAGCTGGATCAGAAGTGGAGCAGCCGGGACTCAAACAGAGGCTCCAATATGGCATGCCATTGTCTCAAGCGGTGACTTAACCAGTTGCACCACAATGCCAGCCTCCGTATATTTTTAAATGATTTAATGTTTACTTCATTTGAAAGGCAGAGAGGTAGATCTTCCATATGTGGGTTCCTTCCCCCAAATGCCTACAACAGCCGGGGCTAGGCCAGGACAAAGCCAGGAGCCTGGAACCTAATTCAGGTTCCCCCATGTGGGTGGCAGAGACCCGAGTACTTGAGCTGCCTGAGTCTCAGGGCATGTGTTAGCAGGGAGCTGGAGCCAGCAGCAGAGCTGGGGCTTGAACCGGGCACTCTGATGTGGGATACAGGTGACCCCGGCAGCGTCTCAGCTGCTGAACCAAAGGCTCACCCTTCCTTCATTTTAACTTCTGCATAATATTCCATGCTGGACCCCTCCTCCTGCCCTCCCACCCCTCCTACTAAGGCTCCCCGTTGCTCAGCTCTGGGGAGCATGGATCAAAAGGTTTCGGTGGCCAGTAGTGGCTCAACACAAGGAGACGCCATCTGCATCCAGAATGCAGCAGGCCTGCGTGCTGGACAGATAAGCTTCTGTCACACAAGCAGTTGTGCACAGAGCCCGCCCACCCATGCGTCTGTGTACACGTGGGAGCAGCTCTCCCGACCTTGCTGCCTCCGGGAGGAGCCCCGGGCAGCAGCCAGGCATTCCCCATCTGCTGGTCCCCGCCACGGTGTGGGAGGGCAGCCTAGGGCTTCTACACCCCTCAGCCTCAGCCAGGCCGGTCTCCCCCCACATCAGTCACGTGGCGGCTGGCTGGACTGCTGCTTCCAGGAAATCGATTGCAAAGCCCTGCGGTTGTCAGTGGCTCATACACTGGAGGCCATCCAGGGAGTAAACTATGAGAAAATCGTACCGGGCTCAAGACTGCTCATGCTGGAGACCCATTGGTGATGTTTCTGGAAGAGTTGAGGGCACACAGGCAGACAGGCTCTCTCTTGCTCACCCTGCCTTCCAGGGGCACAGCCCCTCTGCGCTCAGCCAGGCCTGGCTGGAAGTGGGAGACCTGGTGCACGGTGCAGCCAAGGAGGCCTGTGGGGCACCTGCTTCCCCACCCTGTGGCCCCAGGCTGACCTTCAGGCTCTGGCCTGCACAAGGTCACAGAACTCACTTCTGTTCTGCTGCCCTCTTCTGCCTGGCAGGTGGCCGGATGGCAGTCCTCTGTCACCCCATCCCACTGGTGCCCAGAGCAGTGGTCACCCCCCAACCCAGACACAGGTGCAGGGTCCCACCCCCGCTGCCTCTGGTCTTCCTGCAGCCCCTGCCGTACGTCCCTGGCGTGGGGGTCCCTTCCAGGGCAGTGTGGAGGAGGGAGGAGCAGTGTGGACAAACACAGGAGAGTGACCAGAGCCTCTGCCTGGTTTCACAGTGGCCAGACCTATCAGCCCCATCCCCACATTCCTCCTCAGGATTGCCCTGCAACACCCCACCCCCTCCTCCCTAGATCCCCAGCTGCACCACACCCCCTGCAGAGAAGCAATGCACTTGGGAAGGCACATTCATTTCCCTCCCACAGCTGTCTCCAGGTTGCCCAGGGCCCCTTACCCGACACTGATAACAACAACTAGAGCGACCACTGACCGGGCAGCATGCCAAGTGTTCCTCTCCTATTATTGTAACCTGTACGAACTCTAGGAGGTAAGTCGCCGCTGCCACTTACAGGTGGGGAGATGCAGGATCAGAGAGGGTCAGTGACACAGCTGCTAAGAATCCAGGCCCAGCCAGGCACCAGGGCCCGTGCACTGTTGAGCTACCCCGGCTGTTACCTCTCTTCATTGCCTCTCCAGGCTGAGCTGGCCAACTTCACAGGCCCCTGTTGGAGGGCAGAGCCTCCCTCTTCAGCCGCCCCAACCCTGCTCCGGGCCAACAGGGCCCTGTCTGCCTAGGGCCCACTCTTTCCTCTGGGCTGGGAGAGCAGAGAGGAAGCCAGGCCCGCATTCCAGAGATGTTTGCTGCGTGGTGCGTGTGTGCGTGCGTGTGTGTGCGGGTCCCCAGGCTCAGCACCGTTGCAGCTGATGGAGGAGCCAGGGAGAAGCGGGGAGAGGAAAAAGTAGGAAAGGGAGAGAAAGGCTGGGAGCAGGAAGGGGAGAGTAACGGGAAGTGCAGGGAGAGAGCTGCGTGTGGTGTGGCCCGCGGAGGCAGAGGAAATAGCAACAGAACCAGTGTCAGCAGTCGCGGGGCAGGCACTGCCAGGGAGCCCCTTCCCAGCTACAGAGCCCCCTGTGACTGGCAGCTAGTGTTAGTTTTACAGGCGAGATGCCAGGCTCAGTCATTTGTTTAAAGGTCCCAGCTGGCAGGTGACAGCCAGGGCTGCAGCTGTCCCCCAGGACCCTGAGCTGCAGGGAGTGGGTGGAGCCAGGTCTCTCCTGCCACCTGCCTGCCTCCAGCCTGTGACCCTCCCTTCCATGCGTCTTTGCCCTCTGCTCATCTCCCCTTCCTCCAACAGCCAAGGGGTCCAGAACGTCCCCACGGTCCCTAGAGAGTGCATGCTTTTTCTGGAAGGTTCCTGTGCCTCACTGACCTTCACCTTGCCCCAGCAGTCCGAGGGCTCATGTTCAGCTCCAAGTCCAAGTGCAGGCACCCAGGTCATTTCTGCTGCGGATCAGAGGGAGGCAGGAGACAGAGTAAAGCGCTGACCCCTGGAGCTGACGGAGCCACGAACGCCGGCACAGGGGGTGTGGTTGTCTCCTGGCCTGAAGACACAGCTTCATCCATTGTCCCACTTTTTAAAAAGCGATTATAAAGCGGGGTACAGTAAGAAAACACTCTATTAGTAAAACAGAAGTGTGCTCTGTTTCTAAGCATAGAAAAAGGATATTCGCCAAGATGTTAACAGATGATTTTTATTGTCTTTTCTTGGCTTATCTGTGTGTTCTTTTTTTTTCAATGAACATCGATTATTCACGATTTTAAACAGCAATAAAAATAAACCAATCTCAGCCTGATTGTGCTTCTTGTCCTTGTCCTTATCCCCTCTGAGCTCTGGGGGTGGGGAGAAAGGACAGGAAAGGGAGGGAGAGCGAGGGGAACCTCAGCCCACACTCTGGCCACGGGGAGGGATTCTATCTGTTCCAGGAGGCCTCCCCAAACCTGTGGGGAGAGGCAGGCGGTGTCCTTGGGGCCTTCCCTCCTCAATGCCCCTGAAGGCCCTCTCCCTCCCTGCTGAACGCTAGAGGTGTCCCCTCCCACACAGGTCAGCCCCGCTCCCTGCGGTCTGGAGGCCCGGGACAGAGGCAAGGCAGGGTCCCCCGTGCACTGCCAAGTTAGTAATGGTAGCACCTTGTTCAAACATAGAAGAGAAGTGTCTCATCATCCATGAACGGAAGAGGGCCCCGCTGGCCCCTTCCAGGAGGCTCCAAGGAAACTCGGAAGAAGACAGGGACTGGTGCTTCCTGAGCGTCTACTCTGTGTGTGCCCATCACAGACGCAACTCACCCCCACCCCTCCCATCCCGCCATACACGCAAGGCCGCTGGGGCACAGAGGCCCAGAGCCAGGCTGCAGGAGGTCGGCTCAGCGTCCTGAGGCTGGGCGGTTTCTTCTCTTCCCGTGTTCTACACAGCTCAGGCTCCCCAGAGGACAGGAGGCCTCCTGGAACCACAGAGACCCTCTCCGCAGGCCCCGTCGTTGTCCAAGCAGGCTGGCTCTCCGGAGCTTCGCTGGTGTCACAGTGAGGGCTGTGGATGCTGATGCACCTGCCAGGAAAACCTCAGTGCTCAGAGAGGCGGCCTGCAGAGCTAGGACCCAGAGAACAGGCACCTTGGTCCATCCTCAAACCACTCCCTAGGGACCTAGAAACAAGAGCTGCCGCCTTTACCCAGCTTCTTCCGTGCAGGACGGATGTCGGGGGACGGAGGGAGTGCCCTTAATTGGGACACCAGAGATCCAGGTGCTCTTCCTGCCTTGCCCGGCCACTTGGGCCACCTTGGCCAGGTCACTCCTCTCCAGCCAGGCTCCTCCTGCTCCTTGAAATGGAAGCCAGGTTGTCAGTCCCATGTCTTGAGCATCCTGGTCTGGCAGCAAGTCCTGGAAGTGTGATTGAGAGCGACACCCCGTGGACACCATGGGGCACTGCACCCGCAGGGCGCCCTCCACCCTCTCTTGCTGGGTGAACGGAAGCTGACCTCGGTGGGTCACAGTCCTCACCTGCGCTGGAGCTGTCCTGAGGGTGAAAGAGAACCCCCAAGTCAGAGAGCGGCCGGCCAGCTGCAGGTGTCCCAGCTGCCAGCCTCCAGCCGCGCACCCATGTTGTCTACAATTGCTCCTTTTCAGATGCCAGCCTGATGGAGTCTTGTGGCCGTGGAGGGACCTGAGTGCCTGTGATACAGCCAGGACCAGACGGCTTTCAGGGCTGTTCACTCTTGCCTAGAATTTCACACGCACGATCCCCCTGAGTCTTCCCAACAAGCGTGGGAGGGGCACGCTCTCAGCGGCAGTTTTCAGATGCGGGTTTTGAGGCTTGGTTCAGAAGGCGGAGCTTAGGTTCCGAACCTGGGGTCTGGCCTCAGATGTTGGTCTCTACCATGACCCCCTGCTCTGCGCAGCTTCACCACTGCCCACCCCGTGCCCCTGGTGACCCCTCCAGGCTGGAGAAAACCCCTCTTCCAGGAACCCTGGCTTCAGTTCTCCCAGTGCCCCTGGGCCTTTTGTGGTGGCGAGGGATGCGTGGACAGAAGGGGCTTTAGGGTCAGACAGGTCTGGGTTCAGGTGCGTGTATATGTGTGTGTGTCACTCCGCTTTTCAAACAAATAATCCTTTTTTAAAAAAAGAATATTACAAATTGCTTTTTTATGAAATGGTGAGCATTCTTTTTTATAAAGATTTATTTATTTATTGGAAAGACAGAAGACAGAGGGAGTCACACACACACAATGAGAGAGAGAGAGAGACAGAGAGAGAGAGGAGAGAGAGAGAGAATCTTCCATCCACTGGCTCACTTCCCCAATGACCACAATAGCCAAGTCTAGGCCAGGGTGAAGCCAGGAGCCAGCAGCTCCCTCTGGGTCTCCCACGTGGGTGCAGGGGCCTAAGCATACTGGCCACCTTCCGCTGTTTCCCGAGTGTCTTAGCAGAGCAGCCGGGACTGAAATTGACACTCAGGTATGGGATGCCAGCACCGCAAGCAGCGTCCCCACCCACTGCCTTACAGTGTCTGCCTGAGACGGGCACAGTGTGACTGAGGGGCCAGCCTGGTGGATTTCATCAGGCAAAGACAGAGTTATGGAGAGGCAGAAGCAGAGAGAGAGAGAGAGAGAGAGAGAGAGAGAGAGAGAGAGAGAGAGAATCTTGAATCTGCATTCACTCCCCAAATGGCCACAACTGCCAGAGCTGGGCTGGTCCAAAGCCAGGAGCCAGGAGCTTCTTCCAGGTCTCCCATGAGGATGCAGGGGCCCACGGACTTGGGCCATCTTCTACTGCTTTCCCTGGCCATAGCAGAGAGCTGGATAGGAAGTGGAGCAGCTGGGACTTGAACCGGCGCCCATATGAGATGCTGGCTCTGCAGGTGGCAGCTTTACCTACTACGCCACAGCACTGGCTCCTGACCAACTCTTCAAATGCCGCCCCCACTAAGGGGGAGGTGAGGATCAGCCTTCTCACCCTGGGCCCGGGAGTCTCCAAGGGGCTGCAGAGATGTTGTGGCTCAGAGGATCTCCCAAGGGAGAGTTCATGAGCCAAGATGGCCGGTGAGGCCCCAGGCTCTTTTAGCAACCACATCGCATAGAGAGGAGGCCATACTCTTGCAAAGTGGACAAAGGCAAGGGGCTTCCTGGAACCTGGATCATGTAAAACAGAGGTGGGCAGGCTTCAAGGCTTCGAACGCCACGGTGGCAGCTATGTGGAAAGAGCGCAGTACAGACCCGGGGCAGGTGCGTCCTAGCGGACAGCGTTGCCAGTGCCACCTTCCACAAGGGCCGTTTAAGAGCCGCTAATTATTTAGACTCCAGTAGGAGCAGTGTCTTAGAAGTGATTCTGAACTGACTGCAGCTGTAAGGTACAAAGACAAGCATCTAAATAAAAGCGGAGAATCCTTTGATCCAACACAAAAGGACTCCTTCAAATAGAAACACCATTCTCTGACATACACACATAGCTGTCTCACATGTGTAAACAAGTGATTTCTACACGTCTATTAAACAGACAGGCACCTACCCCAGGACCTGCTGTTCCCCGAGACAACACTTGCTCCTTCTTAGAATTCCTTACGCTGTCTAGCGTGGTATCTGGCACAGAGAAGATGCCTGCAGAATGGAATTTAATTGCAGCAACTGCTGTATTAATGCTTTGATCAGATGATTGTCATTTGCTACAATAACGAACGATTATAAAATGAATACTAGGGGAAAGCAACACAAAAGGCCATTTTAATAGTCTCAAATTCAGGACAACCTAACTTATTTTTCTGGAAACCCGAAAGAAATATGCAAATGATCGCTGCTGAAAGCAAAGGCAGCCACTCTACATTCCGCAACACAGACCGTGGGGATGGCGCCCGGAGAGTTGCTAGGCAACCACTTGGTAATTCCCCAGGTGAGAGAGATGAGCGTGTCAGCTGCTCTCCTGGCCGTACGTGACACAAGGAGACAACAGGTAAAGGGCAGCCAAGAACACCTGCACCTGGATGACACAATCACTCCTGCTGACATGGGATGCCAGCGGGGAAACCGCTGGAGGCAGAATCTCCCGAAACCATTAGCACAAGACAGGGAGGTGAATTTCTTCTTGGATTTGCCCTGTGGGTAATCCTGCTCTCCCTGTCCACAAAGCAGGAAGCCAAAAGCACTGCAGTTGGGCAGGCGGGTAGACAGCTGTCCATCCAACAAGGGCTGCAGATCAGTGTGTCCCGTGACTCCCGCTGGGACGAGGCTTTTCCAGGGAAAAGCAGCCTTTAGAAGCCTTTAGAAGGACCTCCAGCACCTCCAAGAACCCAAGTGTTGGCTGAGCAAGCTACCTGAAGGCACTGCTCTCAGTGCTTCCTCCTCCGCTTCCACGGGACTTCAGGGCACTGTAGGCAAACAGGCTGCTTCCAGGACGCAGGCTTCCGGGACAGAGTCCTGGACAGGGAGCCAGCAGGGTCTCAAAGCTCCTCTGACATGAAGAAAGAACTGCAACATTTCACTTCGAATTCGGAAGCCTAAGAGGAGTCATCTTTTTTCATTCAAATTTACTAAAGAAACTCTCTTATTAAAAATAAATCCCCTCCCTCCTGCCCCAGTGTCCTATCAGTATCATCTTTGGAAATCGCTTGCTTTTTAGTCTCCTGTTTGGGATTCAGTTTGTGATCAGGCAATCAGCTGGCGAGAAGGCAGATTCTGAGTCGAGGTCAAATCCAGCAGGCGGCTGGTGAACAGGCGGTTTCCTTCCGTGTAGCACCCAGCGCCAGGTGCTGTTTATCCCACCTGTTGTGACGTGGCCACCAAGCCCGCGAGCATGAAAGGAGGCCTGGCCCTGCGTCCCCAGGCTGGGGGCTGGAGCGCAGCCTCTGTCTGCACGGCGGCCAACACATCCTCATCTCTACTGGCTGCACGGCTTCGTGGAATTCCTGTCAGCCATGGGCCCAGCATAAGGCAGGAGGACTCAGTGGCACGTTTTTTTTTAAGGCATAATTACATAGAAAGAGAGGTCTTCCATCTGCTGGGCCACTCCCTAGATGGCCACAACAGCTTGGGCTCAACCAGACCCAAGCCAGGAGCCTGGAACTCCACCAGGATCCCCCGTGTGGGCACGAGGGCCCAGGCACTTGAGCAATTTTCCACTGTTTTCTCAGGCACACTAGCAGCGACTTGAAGGGGGCTGGCACTGTGGCACAGCAGGTTAAGCTGCCGCTCACGGCACTGGCATCCCATATAGGCATGGATTTGAGTCTCAGCTGCTCCACTTCCAATCCAGCTCCCTACAAATGCACCTGGGAAAACAGGGGAAGATGATCCTAGTACTTGGGCCCCTGCACCCACACAGGAGAGAGGGAGGAAGCCTCTCGCTTCTGGCTTCGGCCTGGCCCAGCTTTGGCTGTTGCAGCCATCTGAGTCATGGACAAGCAGATGGAAGACCTCTCTCTCTCTCTCTGCCTCTCCCTTCTCTTCACTCTGTAACTCTGCCTTTCAAATAAATAATTTAAAAAAAAGGGGGGGGCAACAAGGACTTAAACAGATGTTCATATGGGATGTGGGCATCTTAGGTGGTGGCTAAACCCGCTATACCACAATGCCAGTCCCTCAAGGGAATTCTTGAGCAAGTGCTCAGACCAGAAAGGACTCTCCAGTGACGTGAAGGGACAGGAGGGACAGGTAGGCTCTGGAATTCCTTTGCCACAAGTCCAAGTGTGGAGCAAAGCCTGCTGGAGTCAGTAGCTGCTTCCTCCCTTCTTTAACAGACCCCAGTTGCACACTCGTGTGCAGAGGGCTGGAGGTGGGGAGGGCAGAGCACCGTCGGGGAACGGGCAGGGCAGGAAGCCCGCGTCTGGCCTTGCATTAGTGACCGGGATTACTCACTCCCCTGCGTGCTGGCTCCTCTTCCTTCTCTGGAGCCGTCAGCGATGTGAGGCCGCTGCTGACGTTCAGCAAGTCTGGGTCCATTGCTGCCAAGCTGGCTGGACACCTCCTGTGCAAAATCTTTGTGGGGGGAAACCATCAGCTAACCCCAGTCCTTACGGAACTTGCTCTGCAGTGGGGCAGAGCGATGGCTACGCAAAAATGCCCGTGCAACCCAGTGTAGATGAAGCTGTGAGCACGCGAGTGCTGTGTCGAGATGATGGATTTCTCTGCACAGGCCACTCCTGGTCCTGGACTTTGTAGCCAGCTTCCTACTACTGAGGCGTGAAGCTGCACTAAGAGGCTCCAGCTCCATCTGGCTTCCCGTGGCCGTGGCTGTTCTGTGTTTTGGTCAGTCCCATGCTGCTGAACTCAGCTGGGATCCAGAGGCTGTCACGGAAGGCAGGGAGGCCAAGGAAAGCCTACAAACTGAGAATCTAATGCTTCCACACCCGGGGCAACTGGGCAGCCTTCTAGATCACCTAGAGAGAGCTGTAGTAGGCTCAAATCAGACTTACCAGGCAGTGGGAAAGCCGGGCCTTTAAAAACCTTTCCAGAGAAGACTGTAGGTGCTGCGCTGTGCTGCAGCAGACGCCCACAGCCTCCGTGTAGTGCCTGGGTCCAGCCTGCCTCTGCTTCCAACCCGGCTTCCTGAGGGTGTACATTCCAGGGGGCAGCAGACGATGGCTCAAGAACTTGGGTCCCTGCGACCCGTATGTGAGACCTGGTTGGAAAGTCCAGGCTCCTGGCTTCAGCCTAACCCAGTCCCCGCTGTTGCAGGCATTTGGGGGAGTGAACCAGTGAATGGAAGACCCTTTCTCTCTCTGCCTTTCAAATAAAAACTAATAAACCTTTTAAAAAAATGTTCTAGCTGTAGATCCAGTAAGTACCAGGCAGCTTCTGATTGGTTTGGGAAGAGATGTGGGTTGAATCAGCACGTACCACACACAGAGACTCTCTCCCAGGTGCAGAGTGAAGGGGAAAGACCAGCTGGAGACGTGTTCCGTGATGTCTGCTTCCGCAGTGCCCACCTCCATTCCCGGCATCCTCCCCAGGCAACTGCCTGCACCTGGTGCTCTGGCTCTCCATTCGGACTCCATGATTCACAGGAGAGTGACCATGACCAGGGACTCCAGAATTCAAATCCTGGCCCCATTACCTGTCGCTGGTGACCGTAGCAAGTGACATGGCCTCCGTACCTTGTTAGTTGCCCCCTCCATAAAAGGAACTCCGTGACCCTGCACTCTCTTGATAGGATACAGGAGGATCCGACGAGTGGGTCCCAGCAAATCACCTGGAGCAGGGTCTGGCAGACAGGAAGCCCTCGGCCCGAGTTATGAAATCAGTAGCGCATCTGAGTGTCAAGCAACTGTACTTAAGGGAATTTCAGGTATGCGCAGGAAGCTGGAGGGTTTTTTAGGAGGGGTTCCCATCACCCGTAAAATTGAACCTATGCCTACACATCAACAGCCTGTCTCCCGGGGAGCCTGCTAGTGCTCCCTTTCTTCCAGATACTCCTGTGAGGACCTGAGCTGAGAAGCAGCCTGGCTGGCGGGGCCTGTCACTCACGGGAAGAAAGGCCTTGCACTCTGTTGTCATCGACCTCTGCCTCTGCCAGCCCAGGGCCCACACTCCCCTGCAGCCACACAGCCTCTCCTCTCGCTGACTCACAAGCACCCAGAGCCTCTGAAAGAGGGCTGTGACGCGGTGGGCACCAGCTGCCTCGGCGCTCATGTGGGATCGCAGGGTAACTGCTCTCCAGATGGCCCTGTGAGGTTCAGAAAAACGAAACCAGTGTGTCTCCAGGGCCGCTCCAAGAGCTGACCAAGGCCAGTCCTCAGCGAAACTGGAGAAATAACAATGCAGCGAGTTTTCAGAAAGCTGAAATTATTCAGATGGTGAGGCTGCGTCTCATCTTCCTTCCAGTGTGTGATTTCAAAATCCTCTTAATTTATTGAAAGGCAGATAGCGAAAGCGTGTGCCCACCTGTCGGCTCACTCTCCAAATTCCTGCCAGGATCAGGACTGGGCTGTGGCTGAAGCCAGGAGCTGGGAGCATAATCCAGTCTCCCACGTGGGTGGCAGGCACACAAGTCCTTGAGCCACCACCACTGCTTCCCAGGGTCTGCAGTAGCGGGAAGCTGGAGTCAGGAATTGAACCAGGTGCTCTGATGTGGAACACAAGTATCTTTTTTGGTTTTTTCATTAATTTTTATTTTTTTTTACAGGCAGAGTGGACAGTGAGAGAGAGAAACAGAGAGAAAGGTCTTCCTTTACTGTTGGTTCACCCTCCAGGGGCCGCTGCGGCCAGCACACTGATCTGAAGCCAGGAGCCAGGTGCTTCTCCTGGTCTCCCATGCAGGTGCAGGGCCCAAGGACTTGGACCATCCTCCACTGCACTCCTGGGCCACAGCAGAGAGCTGGACTGGAAGAGGGGCAACCGGGACAGAATCCAGCACCCGGACCGGGACTAGAACCTGGTGTGCTGGCGCCGCAGGCGGAGGATTAGCCTATTGAGCCGCGGCGCAGGCCTTTTTTTTTTTTTTTTTTTTTTTATTTATTTATCTGAAAGGCAGAGTTACAGAGAGGCAGAGGGAGATAGAGAGGTCTTCCATCAGCTGGTTCACTCCCCAAATGACCACAAAGGCTGGAGCTGGGCTGATCTGAAGCCAGGAGCCAGGAGCCTCCTCCAGGTCTCCCATGTGGGTGCAGGGCCCCAAGGTCTTGGGTCATCTTCTACTGCTTTCCCAGGCCATAGCAGAGAGCTGGTTTGGAAGCGGAGCAGCCGAGTCTCAAACTGGTGCCCATATGGGATGCCGGCTCTGCAGGCGGCGGCTTTACCTCCTACACCACAGCACCAGCCCTGAAATGTTCCTTCTTTTTAAAATATTGATTGGAGTTGGGATTTGAGCTAGGTCTTTTTTGGAAGGTAGACCTTTTCACTGCTTCCTATTAACACTATTCCAATTATTTTAAAATTAATTTTAAGTGAAATCCTGAATTTTAAAATAAACACTGAACAATGATTTATGGATGTGTCAGATTACACACTATATAGTATACTTGGAGATGCCCTCAGGGCTGAAATCTAGCACAGTGGTTAAGGCCCTGCTGGGGGTGACCATGTCCCAAGGCAGAGGGCCTAGGCTCAAACCCAGTTTTGTTGTTTTTTTTTTTTTTTTAAGATTTATTTATTTACTTGAAAGTCAGTTACACAGAGAGAGGAGATGCAGAGAGAAAAAGAGAGAGATCTTCCATCTGCTGGTTCACTTCCCAGTTGGCCGCAACGGCTGAAGCTGTGCCAATCCAAAACCAGGAGCTTCCTCTGGGTCTCCCACATGGGTGCAGGGGCCCAAGGAATTGGACTATCTTCTACTGCTTTCCCAGACCATACCAGAGAGCTGGATCGGAAGTGGAGCAGCCAGGACCTGAACCGGTGCCCAGATGGGATGCCGGCACTGCAGGCAGTGGCTTTACCCGCCACGCCACAGCGCCGGCCCCCATCAAACCCAGTTCTGCTTCACACCCCAGCTGTCTGCCAATGCACACCTTGGGAAGCAACAGGTGAAGGCCCAAGTGGTTAGGTCCCTGCCACCCACACGGGAGACTCAGACTGAGTTCTTAGTCCTGGCTTTGGCTTGGTCCTGCCCTGTCTGTTTTGACATTAGGGGTAGTGAAGCAGCGGATGACAGATCTCTATTCTCTCAGATCTCTTCCCAATAAATAAGCATTCAAATAAATACCTCCTGAAACTCAGCACAAACTTAATTCTTCATGGCATCTTAGGCAGGGTTAAAAACTCAAATCCCCATGTGCACATACAGCAACCAGATGAAGCAGGCTGGGTGGAAATGTGGTTTCAGATCTGGCTTTCCACCACAGGAAAAAGGAAAAGAAACTTCCCTGCAAATTCCCAAGCACAGCATTTAAGGGAGCATGGCTCCCCCTGGTGGTAGTGGGAGGTGGAAAAATTGTCTTGAACCACAAATGGAGCTGGTGAGAACGACTTTGTAAAGGACCTTACAATTCACAATTCTACAGCCGAAGAAATGGTGCACGCCCACTCTCCATCACAGGGACCCCAGTAAAACCAAGAATTCACGACTGAAGATTAGAACTCGCGGCACCAAGGAATTGTCAAGAGATGCTAGTTAATAACTCCTGGAAAGTCAGAGAGGAAGAAAAATATGGCTGTACAAAAATATGCATGGCCCTCATTTATGAGCTGCTTATTCATGTCTAATTATATAGAATCACAGTAAACTCATCATAAAAATTATGTCTATCAGCAAATCAGTCTGATTTGTTTGGTTCTGCGACCATACTCGTCTCTGAAGTTTACATCACTGAGACAGTATGGGTGTCTGCTCAAACAGTAGACCCCAGGAAGTCTGACTTACTTGGCTCCTTGGAGACCACGACAAGGTTGCCCTCACACTCCTCATTCATTTATTCTTTTCTGTCTAGTATGCAACATGCCACTTGCGGTAACTCCATTAAAAAAAAAAAAAAAAAAAAAAAAAAAAAAAAAAAAAACCTCTGATAGGCAGACAGAAAGCTATCATCTGGTTTACTCCCCAAACGCCCACAATGGCAGGGAACTGTTTCCTGGGAACTCAATCCAGGTTTCCCACGAGGGTGGAGGAGACTCACCACCTGCTGTCTCCTAAGGTCTGTGTGGCAAGAGGCTGGAATCAGGAGCCAGAGCCAGGGACTGCTCCTAGGCACTCTGAGAAGGGACCCCGGCATCCTAACTGCTAAGCCAAATGTCTGCCCCAAACCCAGCTTTTTTTTTTTTTTTTTTTTCTTTTTTGACAGGCAGAGTGGACAGTGAGAGAGAGAGACAGAAAGAGAAAGGTCTTCCTTTTTCTGCTGGTTCACCCCACAATGGCCGCTGTGGCCGGCGCACCACGCTGATCCAAAGCCAGGAGCCAGGTGCTTCTCCTGGTCTCCCATGCGGGTGCAGGGCCCAAGGACTTGGACCATCCTCCACTGCACTCCCTGACCACAGCAGAGAGCTGGCCTGGAAGAGGGGCAACCGGGACAGAATCTGGCACTCCGACTGGGACTAGAACCCGGTGTGCCAGCGCCGGAGGTGGAGGATTAGCCTATAGAGCCGTGGCAACAGCCTCAAACCCAGCTTTTTTAAAGATTCAGTTATTTATTTGCAAAGCAGTAAGACAGAGGTTGGGAGAGGTAAGAGAGAGACATAGGCGGCATCTTCCATTTGCTAGTTAACTCCCCACATGGCTGCTACAGCCCATGTTGGGCCAGTCTGAAGGCAGGAGGCCGAACTTCACCCTTGTTTCCCACACAAGGGGCAGGCACCCACGTACTGGCCCATCTTCCAGTTTTACCAGGCACATTAGCAGGGAGCTGGACCAGAAGCAGAGCAGCCAGACCTGCAATCCAATACGGAATCCTAGCGGCACAAGTTGGGGCTTAACTCTGTTGTACCACACCAGCCCTAAATCCAACTTTTATCTGTCCCATTAAAATGTTTTTTTTTTTTTTTTTTTAAAGATTTGAAAGGCAGTTATATAGAATCAGAGGCAGAGATGAGGGAGAGGTCTTCTACCTACTGCTCACTCCCCAAATGGCCACAAGGGCTGGAGCTTCTTCTGGTCTCCCACGTGGGTGCAGGGGCCCAAGCACTTGGGCCGTCTCCCACTGCTTTCCTAGGCCACAGCAGAGAGCTGGATCGGAAGTGAAGCAGCTGGGACTCGAACCCGCACCCATACGGGATGCGGCACTGCAGTCAGAGGCTTTACCCACTGCATCATAGCTGCCCCCCACCCCCTTAAGTTTTACCTGCCTGTTCTACCTTGTCCAACAACAAAATCTGAACACTTTTTCCTGTTCTGATTCTTAAAGATTTATTGCCTGCAACAGCCAGGGCCCCAAACTCCATCTGGGTTTCCCACGTGCAATGGAGTGAGTGTGGCTAACAGCTAATTGCAGATCTCTTGCTTCTGTACATATTAGCTCTGCTTGCTCTACGGCTAAGGGTGGATCTTGCAAAACTATGTGGGCCCAAATTCCAAGGAACTGAGAAAGGACACAACCCAAGTGTTCTGCCTAAGATGACAGAAGCGCGCCCTTCACTGTTATCTCACAACCATATCTTGAGTTTGTCATTGTTCCTGGGTTTGTTATTAACTGGTATCTTACCACCGCATTCTGGGATTTTTATTGTTCACTGCATACTATAAAAAGCTGTGTATCTCGCTGTTGGGTGGCCAGGCTGATTGGTTGCCTTGCCTCTCGTTTTCATTAACATGCACGCGTGACTCACTGGGTCTGTAACGTTCTATTTTAGCTGACGCCTGGACCAACAGCAGGACCCAAGCACTTTCACCCTCTTGCTCCCCAGGTCCCGCCCCGCCCTTGCTCACCAAGGGATGTGAAGGCAAGCACTTTCCTGCCGCCTCAGCGCGGAAGCCGGCCTTCAGCTCCCTCACCTAATCTGCACGCTGGGAACGGTGTGACGTCATCAGCTTGTAGTAAGAGAATGCACAGACAGCTGCCCAGCGACTAACGACAATAAACTTCACTCCCTCCAACCCCAGAGCAAAAGTCTCAAGGGCTGTAGGCTTTTTCTCCGTTTTTAGTTACTTTTTTTTTAATGTAAGCTGTCAATCATTTATTGGCGGAGCTTAAGCTAAGCAGACACCCTCATACTCAGGACTACAGTAGCATCGTCGGTGTCGGGGTCTTTCGTGACCAGGACCTAGTAGCGCTTAACAAAGCGTGGGTGACCACCACAGGACAACTTCCCAGCACCTGGGTCCGCACGTAGCCAACCTAACTTTCTGCCATGCTGGGAACGTGAGCTCTTGAGACGCGGCGGGTGCTACTGAGAAACGGAAATTCTGCATTTTCAGCCGTTTCAGGGCTCCCCGTGCTTAGTGACTACCGTATTTACTGGACGAGCGCGGCCGGCACCGCCTCGTCCCGTTCTCCCCGCACCTGCGAACGGCTTCTTCTCGGCTAAGCCACCCTCGCTGACACAACACACCCGAACTCCCGGCGGCCTCAAGCCCTCTTCGCTTTGGCCGTTACACGTGTGCTCGCACTAACACCGGGGGCTGGCCGGAGAAGCCGCATCCCTGGGAAGCCCGTCTCGGGCAGCCGCACCGGACAAAATGAATCAAATTGTTAGGGTCGAGAAACGTCCACCGCCCCAGGAACGACTCCAAGAGACACTCGCATGCAATCAGCAAGGGGTTTATTCCGACCAGCGTGCTGGGGCTCTCTGACCACGCAGGAACAGAGCAGCCCCGAGAAGGCAAGGGTCAGGGTTTTTATAGGGTTTTCAGAGACCTATTCCACCTCACACCGCGGGAAGCTCATTAGCAAATCAACTCACACCGCGGGAAACTCACAGCACGTGCGGGGAGTTCAAAGGACATCTAGAATTATTAACGGCTATTAACGGCGGGTGAGGCAAGGGTTACACAGCTTCGGCCCCTTATCCTCACACAGGTGCAGCTGTAAAGATAAGGAACCGAAATTATACAACCCCCGCCCCACAGGATTTCAGCTTTGGGGAAGGAGGTTTGGGCCTGCAATTTTCTAGCTCAATTTCTTCAAAATATCCAACGACACGATCACGCAGTGAGAAGCCCCTCGAGAGTAGGTCTCGCGAAGCATGGTCACAGGGGTGGACGGGAAGACAAAACAACCCCTCCGACAGGCCTGGCAAAAACGTGAGCCGCCCGCGGGGAGGTGGGGACCGCCCCGTCACCCCACCCGCCTGCTTACGCCGGGCGCGCCCTGTCCGGCCCCCAACAATAACAACGTCCTGGCTGCACATACTACAGGGGAATGAGCCCTTGGTTTCCCTCGGGAGTCAGGCATCCCGCCATAACCGGCCCAACCCCGGCTCCCCGGAATCCCGTACCACAACCACGCCAGAGCCGCGAACGGCTCCACGCCGCCGTACAAAATGGCGGTCGCGCCTCAGGAACCAACCATAGAGACGTCCGCCCGCCGCGGAGAGAGCGGCGACGTCCCCGCGCGCCTTCCGGCAGAGGCGGAAAGTGAGTTCGTCTCCAAGGGCTCTTCTAGGAAGGTGGCGCGCAGTCTCTATGGTGCCGGGTCATCCGAGCCGAGTCACGTGGTGGGGAAAGGCGTCGCGGAGGCGCGGGGAGGAGAAAGGGGCGGGAGGCCGGGGGGATAGCAGGAGACCCGGCGACGACGGGGTTGTCATGGAGCCTTGGGGCCGGATTCGCGCATGCGCCACCTCACGCGCTGGGCCGGTCGTGGAGCGACCCTGGCCCTAGGTGAGAAAGGGAGGGCTGGGCCCGCGGGAGGAAGGCGGGGATGGCGCGGCGGGGGAGGGTTTGGGCGAGGAGAGCGGGGAGAGAAGGTGGAGGTAGAGGACAGAGGAAGGGGCGCGAGGTAGGCGCGAGGGCGAGCCGGCACTTCGGGGGTCGGAGGGTGCGCCCCCGCCCACGTAGTTGGTTTCGCTGCGAGGGGCGGGGCCTGCGAGGAGGGAGCCGTGTGCGGGGAGGGGGCTGGTGTGCGGGCCCAGGGGTAGCCCTAGGCGTCCGGAGCCCGGAGGCCTGTCGGGCTCTGAGCCGCGGGCCAGGGATGGACTGGGGAGTGGGTGGCAGAGCTGCAGCCTGGGGAGGGGGCTGGGCCTCCAGTGTGGAGCTGGGGGCAGTGCCCGTTCGGGTTCCAGGGCGCCGCCGGTGTTCTGTCTGTCTCGCAAGGACCGGCTGCCGCCCACTGTGCTGGTTACTTCTCGGGGTGGCTGGCTAGCTTGCCAGTCGTGGTGCCAGGAGTAGGGGCGTGGGGGAGGTGGGCAGTGCGGAGGAAGGAGTTGGTGGTGGGCTGGAGGGGACCCAGGTCCCGACTGTTGCCGGGGCGTTTGCCGTGGGAGGCTGGTGTGCCAGTCGCAGCACAGTCGCAGGGTCTGCCCAGTTCTGCCCTGCGGAGCTGGCAGGCTCGTGGATGCCCGGAGGGTGCACATGCCGCCTGGCACAGCCGCAGCGTGGGCCGCTGCGAGGGGAGAGGCGGCGAACCGCCCGGCGCGGGGTTGGAGCGGTCTCCCCTTGGACAGGTGGGCGTGGAGAGCAGTTGTCTGGGCTCGGGGCTCAGGGTCCCTGAGCTTCCAGCCCGGCTGGAGAGTTCAGTGAATGTGGTGGTGTAAGATTTAGGTAGATGGGGCTTTTCCACCAGTAAAACACGTTCTCTCCCAGAACGGGTGTCTCGGAGCACGCACGCGGAGAGAACTGGAACGTCCTTAGAATACTAAGCCGTTTTCTGGGTGGCAGCCTTGTTGAAGGTGGCTTTGTCACTTTATTGTGTTTAAGCTTGGGCTCTCACCCCACACTTCTGTCCATGCACGCATGTTATACACGTGACGCGTCTTAAAGGGAGCTCGCACTCCGAGGAGCCCTGCCAAGAGTCTATAAAAGGAGAGATCTGAAAGCCGCATTTCGGGCCCTTTCCTTGTAACCTCGGGTCTCCCTCTCGTCCTGAGCTCACGTCTCCTCGGAGATGAGGAATGTAGATCGGAGGCTTTGTTGCCGAGGTCTCACTTAGGAGGAAGGGGAGGTGAGATTATGTTTCCTGCGGAGGACAGGACCTGGAAGTTGGGTGTGGAAGTGACCGTGGGGCTTGGACAGGCAGGATCTTGACCTTCGAGCCGTGTGAGCATTTCAGGGAGCCAGAGTTACTGTGCTGTTGGCTTCCTCGCACGTTCGTGCTGGGGGCTGAGCTCGCCACAGTGGAAGAACTCCGGAGGTTGGGGAGATAAACAGACCAGTGTAGGGAGTGCATGTGGCATGGACGCACGAGCCTGTGTGAAGTGTGTGTATTTAGGAACCTGTTCTGTGCCCTGCATCGCGCTCGTGGACTGTGGTGGCCGTGGTTTTGTTTGGGAACGTGTGTTACTTGTACACACACAGGAGCCCGGTTAGGGCTGGTGCTGACAGCGTGGGAGCGCCAGTCCTTGGGACACGGAGTCCCGTGCATGGGGCGTGGGATGTTTGGAAAGCCATGTGCGTGCCAGGAAGCAGAGGTGACACAGGGTGAGAGCTTAGGAACCAAGCCATCTCCAAGCACCTGACTTTGAAGTACTGCTGAAGAGGGAAGGCTTCGGGTGTTGCCATTTGCCCTGCCCGGGGATTGAGGGCACCGGCAGTGACCCCTGTGCCCAGGGCGTCACGTGCTGCCAGGTGTGCGTGGGTCCTTGTTCCTGGCTAATTGGCACCCTCAGCCCACTGGAAGTGCCGCTCCTGCCGCTCTGAGCCCACGGGAGCCGCCCTGGCTGGCACTGAGCACCTCTGCTGCTCGAAGAGTCGTCAAAACAGCGCTTTCCTATTTTCAACCATTTTCCCATCTGAAATCACCAGTTTAGCGCTCTGGAGGAGATTATACCTTGTTTGTTTCCAGCTGCCCAGGCTCTACAATTTTAGCATCTGTTCTCCACTTAAGCGGTTTGTCAGCATTTCAGAATTTTGATTTCACGATCAGAATTAACCTGCAGGTTCGCAGTGAGCCCCAATGAACTCCTGTGTCTTTTCTATAGCTCTGTAGGCTGCACTTCAGTAACAGTAGCGGGACGTTATTGACAGTGAGACTTACAGAAGACGCTTTATCTGAAACACCTGTAAGATAGCTCATGATTATAATGTGAAATTTTACCGGGTTCTTTTTTATTTTCTTTATTTGAGAGACAGAGAGGGGAGACAGAAAGAGAGACCTGCCATTTGCTGATTCCCTTCCCAAATGCCTGCAACAACCAGTGTGTGGCCAGGCTGAAGGCGGAAGCCAGGGACTCTCTGGGTCTCCCGCAGGGTGGCAGGGACCCAAGTGCTTGAGCATCACCTGCTGCTCCCAGGGTGTGCATTCTCAGGAAGCTGGAACCGGGGGGGGGGGGGGGGGCTGGACCGGGACCTGCGCTATCCAGTGTGGGTTTTGGGCATCCCACCTGGCAGCTTCACCACTGGGCCAGAGGCCCTCCCTGTCGCTTTCTTAATGGGTTGCAACTAACAGGCGCCACCTTCCTAATCTAAATCCACAGCATAGTCAGACTCGAACGGCCTGAATGCCTGTCCAAGGCCACCTCTCCTTCCCCTTGGAGGGAAGCGCCATCCGCTGTTGACAGTGTTATTTCAGGAAAATGACACCATGCCGTTTGTTGGGTCTCTTGCAAAAGGATCCTGATTTAATTAGCGTTTGGTACGTCATCTGCCTTTTAGACTGGGTCGTCCGTGCTGTTTAACTTCACAGCTGTCAGGGAGAGACACTGCTTTTGCAAAATGCTCTGCAAGCTGCGACAGCACCATTGTCTACCTTCTCTGCACGTAGGATTAAACGTGTGGCCTGCAGGAGCCTGGCCCCTTGAGTGAGTGAGACACGGGACAGAAGTCTCACTTGGAATTATATTTACAGCTCACTCTCGTTCGGATCCGTCTGTGTTCCCTTCCGTCCAGTCCTACCAAATGCAAAAGTAGGAGCGAGAGGGATGCCTGAGGTTGCCGTGAACAGCCTCATCTCGTTTCATTTTGTTTCGAAGCTTCCTCTGCCTCTGAGTCGCCGGTGCCCTTCCCCAGCCCCTGCGCCAGCAGTGTTGGGGCACCTGGCGCTGCCTCAGACGCAGCACTGTACTCACCTGCAGGGCCTCGGGCTTCTCTCGCTCAGAGGACCCCAGGCTGGAGCCATGACGGGACTGTGATGAAAACCGCCCAGGCCTTGCCCACACCGCCCATCCAGTACTGTCCCCAGCGGCCCTGCTGGCCCCTGCCCTCGCCTTGCAGTAGCACAGGTGTCCTTCCCATGCCGGTGCTCGGTGACTCAGATACTTACTGAGATAGCTGAAATGTTCTTGGCCTCTGCTCACCTGCTGCAGGGCTCTCTGTCTCCCTTCACTATTGGCCTACATCTGGATCTGCTGTGGACCGGCAGGTATCACTGGGGCCAACCAGGCTTCGCTCCAGGCCTCCAGTCTTTCATGTGACTGCCTACCCAGCATCTCAGCTCGGATGACCCAGGTCACTTCAGCCTCTTTGTGACCAAAACTGAAGTAGCCCAGCCCCTCCACCCTGCCGACCCCACACAATCCCCTCCTGAACTCTTCCTGGCCTCCCGAGCTTAGAACTCGGTACCACATCTCCTCCTCTCTCATTTGCAGTAACCAGTCCTGTTCGCGTCTCCCGTCTGTGCTGCCATCAGCTTCATTCACCTGCGCTGGGGTCATAGCATCCAGATGACCCAGTGTCCTCTTGCCTCTTTCCACTTCAGTCTTGATCCAGAACCCAACAGTTTTTAAAACGCAGATCTGATCCTGCCACTGTTCTGGGTGAAATCCTTCCATGCCTTCCATTAGCCTTTAAGCTAATCGCTAACATCTTTCCAACATGGATTTCAAGGCGCTGCCTGTCTGTTGGCCATGCCGTAGCCAGTGCCGGTGCAGAGCGCCCTGCCTTCAGAGGTATACCCTGCACACCGCCTCTCACCTGGCCGACTCCTGCTCACCCCTCACCCTGCAGGTCGCAGCCACGTGGCGCTTCCTCAGTCCCTCAGACTGCCAGCCTCTCGTCTTCAGGGCGCTCCTAGGTTGTGTGGCTGCTTCATTAGTGTGTGTCTGTCTCTAGATCTCAGGCTCCAGAAAGGAAGCAGGTGCATCCTGTTTTGCCCCATACCCCTGTCTTAGCACAGGGCCTGATTTCCGAGTGAGCACCTATAAGGGCACTTGTCTGGGCCTCAGTCTTCATCTCTGTAAAATGGGTATTGATGAGGAGGACACAGGCTCATTAGCAGCAGTAACCGGTACAGACTCCTACGTAGCACAGACATCTCACTATCCGTGATCTCCTGTGCACGTCGGTGCTACTTAAGCCAAAAAGGAGCCCTCGTGTATAAGGAGTTGTTTTCACCCCATTCATCCAAAGAACCGCCAGGTTAACTTGAGAAAGTCTACACGCTGGAAGGCGGCCATAGGTCATGAGCCAGCAGACAGACACTGGGAGAGCAAGAGCGAGCCTGGTCACTCAGGGTGGCCCTCCTCGCCCCTGCACTTTCCCCAGGGAGGAGGGTGAGTTGATTGGGTTGTGCACTAATCAAATGTGCCTTTGTTAGCATCTTACAAAGCTCCCTCTGACTCTGGTCTGAGTGCCTTGAATTTTTAATGGAATTGGGGGTGGGGAGGGCAGCAAAAGGACTGAGTCTCCTTTTGGGTGGAAACCACTCTGTGTGGTGAACTTGAAGCCTTTGTCGGTTGAGCCGGCTGAGGGGAGCTTTTGCCCGCACGCCAGTCCCCGCTTGGCCCAGCTGTCTCACTGTCCAGCCAGTGACTTCTTCCGCCACGGTTGTATTTCACAGGGAGGCCCAGATGAAGAGTGTCCCGGTCAGGCCGCCTCCAGCCCCAGCCCCCTGAGACATGGAGAGGAAGATCCCACCCAGGGAGAGCCCCAGAAGACTCCCGGCCAAGCTCGGCAAAGGCCCCGAGATGAAGGCGGCCGCCGAGTCAGACAAGGACTCCGGATTCTCAGGTACTGATACTTTATCCTGTGTGCGTTGCAAGGGCTGCTCTGCCTCGCACGCGGCCCCCGACAGCCGTCTGTGAGATGGGGTGAGGGGCTCTCTGACCTCCTGGAATGGTGCCTCCATGGCTGGTGGTTCTGAGAATGAGCTGGCGTCTTCTCTGGTTTCGACTCTTGGAAGCGGTTACTGGGGGAACCGTTTCTATACTGTCCTGTTGGATCCTCTCGGTGGGACAGTGGAACGGTGACATTGCAGGGGCAAAAACACACCGCGTGTTGCCTTCTGAAATGTGAAAGCTGCCAGCTAAGTAAAAGCAGTCTGTCATTTGTTAAGATGACCTTTTTTTTTCTTGCTAAGAAAGTAATTTTGCTGTGTTAAAAGTTCCCACTTCTCCGATGCCTGCCCACCCCCACTCCCCAGTGTGTGCACTTTGCACTTGGATTGTGAGCCAGCTGGGCCACTCCTCAACTTGAGTCTCAGAACCCTTTCCTACTGGCTTGGTAAAGGCTTCGCTGCCTTCCCCAGGAGGCTTGTGTTTTTAATCTCCAGGTCTGAGGGTCCTGTCAACATTTCTGCCCCACGGAATGCCGGGGGTGATGCCTGGGGACTCTGGCTGAGTCAGCATCCTGAGAGTAGAACTGTGTTGAGAGGAAGGTTTCTATTACCCCAGTTCCCAGGGACTAATCCATCAGTTTTGTCAACTTACGGATTTATAGAGGGAAGCGCGCTGTTGGCACCCTCAGTCTCTCCTGTCCCGAGACTGGTGTATTTTCCCCTTGTAAGCACGCTGGATGAGAAGCCAAATTATAAATAGACGTGGCTGGAGAGCACCAGGGCACCGGCGGGGATTAGAGCGAGAGGCATTAGCTGTCCTGTGCTGCCCTGGGGCAGCTCGGGGAGGGGCAGTCGACCTCTGTGGCTTCGGGTTTTCTGCTGTCTCAGTGCAGCTGCCCAGGCTTGCTTCACATGAAGCTCACCCGCCATGTCTGAGGGAGAGACAGAAGGCGGCCTCCTATCCACCAGCTCACTCCCCAAGTGGCCACAATGGCCAGGGCTGGGCCAGGTCGAAGCCAGGAGCCTCATCCAGGTCTCCCTCGTGGGTGCAGGCGCCCGAGCACTCCGGCCGTCTGCACTGCTTTCCCAGGCGCACTCGCAGGGGCTGGATCGGAAGTGGGGCGGCCGGAGTGAAGCCGGTGGCAGCCTGAGCCCTTGCGGGCTGGCCCTCGTTGACTGCCGTTGTTCTGCGAGGGAGCACTTTCCCGAGTGCCTGACGGATGGAATTCTCTCCTCATTCAGCTGTCAGCCCCTTAGCATCACCATCCCCGATGCTCAGATTGAGCCACATTTGGCCAGTGGGGGTCCCTTCTGGGTAGCCTGGTGTCTTTCTGACGTGTCCCCGTCAGTGTTGAGGCGCTCCCTCGCCTGCTGGGACCGCAGATCGTCCAGGCTGACCTTGTGCTCTCCCTGCCAGGATTTGGAATCAGCTGCCTCTTCAAGGAGCCCCGGGTTCCTTTTTGTGCCGACTGGTGTTTGGAAACCAAGGTGCGGCACCAGCCATGCACATTGCTTCGTCTGTTTGGGCCTAGTGGTTCTTAACCAGAGGTGCGCGTTTGGATTATCTGTGCTCCCCGGCACCAGGTAAATCGGTGCCATTGGTTTGGGGAAGGCCCACAGCAGCCCTAATTCTTGAAAAGGTTCACTGGAGATTCTGAGTTAGACCTCTGCTGATGAGCGCCTTTCTGGTCACACAGTCCTCTCCAGGTGGAGAACGTACAGTTGCTGGCAGTGACATTCCAGTCATGCCTCGTCCAGAGAGCCATTTTTTAAGCAAACAGTGTTTTCATTTTATTTTTGTTTTGAAAGACAGTAGCAGATCCTCTATCCACTGGTTCACTCCCCAAATGCCCGCAATAGCTGGGGCTAGGCCAGGCCAAGCAGGAGCTGGGAACTCAACCCAGATTTTCCCACGTAGTGGCAGGGTCCCAAGTACTTGAGCCATCAGCTGCTCTCCCCTAGGGTATGCATCGGTGGGAGGCTGGATCAGAAGCAGATATCTGATATGGGATGTGGGTGTCCCAAGAGGCATTTCAGCTGCTGTGCCAAACACCCGCCCCTTCGCCTAGATTCTTGGTGAGCAGTAGCAGGGTGCACAGTCTCTTGGTTTGATCCAGCAGGTATCTAATTCCACCCATTTTGGATGGAGTTTCTATAAGGCAGTGTTATTGTCTGCCTTGGAGAGCATCTTCCTACCGCCCATCGTGCAGGCATGCTCCTGCACAAGGACGACAAAGAAGCTGCTTACAGAGTGAAGGGAGCAACAAAGAGGAACACTTAACCTTGAGCTTGATGGAGGGATCGAAAGCTTTGTAGTTAGAAAATTCAGGAAGAAGCTGTGTGGATTCCAGCAGGAATGTGTATTCTAGGGCTCACAGCTGGCTTTGTGTCGTGTTTGTGGTGCCCAGAGCCTGTCAAGGTCTGTATCCTGGCTCAGCCCCCATCCTGCCTCCCCTCCCTTCTCAACCAGGTCCTGAAACTGTGGGAGTAACTGAGAAGCCTTCAGCTCATTTCTGCTGTAGGTGTGTTGATTACTTTCTCGTGAGCCCTGATGGTACCGGTCTTTATGGGAGAGTTAAAAAAGGAAGTCGAGGGGCCGGCACTGTGGTGTAGCAGGTAAAGCCGCTGCCAGCAGCGCCGGCATCCCATATAGACACCGGTTCAAGTCCCGCCTGCTCCACTTCTGATCCAACTCTCTGCTGTGGCCTGGGAAAGCAGAAGATGGCCTTGCACCTTGGGCCTTTGCACCTGCTTGGAGACCCAGAGGAAGCTCCTGGCTCCTGGTTTCAGATTGACACAGCTCCAGCTGTTGCAGCCATCTGGGGAATGAACCAGCAGACGGAAGATCTCTCTCTGTCTTTCCCGCTCTGAAGCTCTGTAAATCTTTTTTTTTTTTTTTTAAGGAAGTTGGACTGTCCTAAGGCAGTGATTCTTTTTTTTTTATTTTCTTTTTTAAGGTATATTTATTTATATATACACTTTATATATAAATATATAAATAAGCCAGGAACCAGGAGCTTCTTCTGGGTCTCTCACATGGGTGCAGGGGCCCAAATACTCGGCCCATCTTCTATTGCTTTCCCAGGCCATTAGCAGCTAGATTGGAAATGGAACAGCCAGGACTCGAACCGGAGCCCATATGGGATGCCGGCACTGCAGGTGGAGGCTTTACCCGCTACGCCACAGCGCTAGCTCCTAAGGCAGTGATTCTTAATCTTTTGGGATGAGATGGATAATTATGGATCGTTTTGTAAGCCCCATGAAAGCCAAAGACCGTCTCTAAAATTCTCAAAAGCACCTGTGAGAAGTGGTCCTTTCCATTTCAAGGGAGCCAGGTTAAGGCCCCTGTTTCGGTCCTGAGACTGAGTAATTTATGAAGCAGAGGGTTTCCCTAGCAGATGGTTCTGGAGCAGGGAAGTTCAAGATCAGGCAGCCGCAGGTGGTGAGGCCTCCCGCTGAGTCCTGATGTAGTGCATGAGAAGATGTGTGCAGAGAAGAGAGGAGGGCCCCAGGGGCCAAATGCCTTACAAAAACCTGTCCTCTGAAAGCTAATCCATCTCAGGGGGGGCATATTCCTCATTTATGAGCGCCCCCCCACCCACCCAAATGCCTTTCACAGGCCGCCCCCTCCAGTGCCTTGGAGAGAAGAAGCCTAGGCCCCCGCCTAGACCCTCAGTGACTGACTGTTGTTCTGCCCTCCAGATGGGAGCTCGGAGTGTCTGAGCTCCGCGGAGCAGGTGGAGGCCGAGGACGTGCTGAGCGCCTTAGGATGGAGCAGACAGGCCAGGCGCAGGCCGAACTCCAGACCTGCAAACCACGCCTTCCCCACGCTGTCCCCCATGGTCGTCATGAAGAATGTGCTGGTCAAACAGGTGAGACTGACCGTCAGGGCCTGGAGTCTGCCCGTGGACACTGCTGAGCGTCCTGTGTGCAGGCGCTCCCTCTGCCAGGGAGGTACTTCAAAGCGGCTGCCGGCCCCACGCCGGTGCACACTTCCTTCCTGGGCCAAGGATGGCACCGTTTGGCTGCCAACGTTATTTTGAAAGGAAGTCCAGGAATCACAGTGTGTGCGCTGCCTTTTGAGAGACTGTTACCTCTGTAGTTGTCATGTGTCGTCAGGGTCCTTGCAGTGCCTGCTTCAGCCGTAGGTGAGCACACGCGCAGAAGTGGCATCGTTTCAGCGGTGCGTTCGAACATGTGGCGGAGTTTAGGGAAGATACAGAGAATCTCTTTAATTTGAGTTGCAGGGAGCTTTTGTTTAATTTTACTTGAGAGTCAGAGAGACAGAATTCCTACTGGTTTACTCCCCAAATGCCTGCAACACCAGGGGCTGGGCCACGCTGCAGCCAGGAGCCGGGAACTCACTTCAGGTTTCCCACGTGAGTGGCAGGGGCGCAACTACTGGGCCGTCATGTGCCGCCTCCCGGGTGTACCATCAATGAGACTGCTACCGGGCCGTCATCTGCCACCTCCCGGGTGCACCATCAACGAGACTGTAGTTGGAGCGGAGCCGGGACCCAAGCCCAGCTGCTCTGATACAGGGCAGTGTCCGAGCTGGCATCTGAACTGCCAGACACCTGCCTGTGTGGCACACTCGGATTTGTGCCAGTGGAGGCAGTTTGTGTGTCTCTTCTATTACATTCTTTTTTTTTTTTTTTTTTTTTGACAGAGTTAGACAGAGAGAGAGAGAGACAGAGAAAGGTCTTCCTTCTGTTGGTTCACCCCCCAAATGGCTGCCTCAGCCGGCGCACAGCGCCGATCTGAAGCCAGGAGCCAGGTGCTTCTCCTGGTCTCCCATGCGGGTACAGGGCCCAAGCACTTGGGCTCATCCTCCCCTGCCTTCCCGGGCCACAGCAGAGAGCTGGCCTGGAAGAGGAACAAGTGGGACAGAACCTGGCGTCCCAACCGGGACTAGAACCTGGGGTGCCGGCGCTGCAGGTGGAGAATTAGCCTAGTGAGCTGCGGCGCCAGCCTCTTCTGTTACATTCTGAGTGTTTCTTAGTAATCAACCCAGAGCCACGTTATTAGACAAAGAGGCGTTTGGTGTGGGGTGGCTGTGCCAGCAGCACCCACACAGCACTGTTGGAGGTGGAAAATACCTGCTGGGGGCTTTATTCTGCAGCTCTGCGCGTTGCATGATTGCTGTCTGGGTGGGGAAGAAGACTCAGACGGAGCCTGAGCCGAGCTCCGGTGTTTGACGCTGCGACGTCTATCAGGGGACCTGGACTGAGCCAGGATAGGGCGGTGTGAGGGACAGACAGCATTGACGTGAGCCAGAGTGGCCCGCTCGCCCTCCCGTGCTCTGAGAATGCGCCGCGGCCCTCCCGTGGGGGCACTGGGGTGCTGGAGAAGACTGAAACTTGAAGTTTGCTGGGGGCAGTTGACCTTCCCATCCTAGGTCAGAGTCAGAGCACATGGCGGCCGTGGCTGCAGGAGAGCTCCGTGCCCTCACCATGGCCGTGATGGCCGAGGAAGGCAGGTGCACTCCCAAGGGGCTGCTGAGCTCTGAAAGGGACTGAGGTGTCTGGTGAGCCCCATCTCAGCCAGAAGCACAGCTCTGCTGACTGAGAGGAGCCCTGGAGCCTCTGCGGCCTGGCCAGCGTGCCTGTGGCCTCCCCGGGCTCCTCCTGCTGGCCCTGGCTCCCTGCCTTCGCTCTGGCTCCCTTGTCGTTGCTCTTTTCTGTGTGTCTGTTTACTTCCGTTCTTTGTTGTAGGCGAGGCTGGTGGCTCCCGCAGGCTGAGGGCACTGGCGGTTAGGGCCCGGGAGTGTTTCCCGCAGACGCAGTCCTCAGGGCAGGCCGCTGAGCTTGCTCAGGGAGATGGGGGCTTGGGGGACCGACTGACTGATGAAGTAGTCTAGGGGTTTTGCTTTGCCTTTTTAATCATGCTCGAATCCGGCACATTCTAAAGTTAAAATAATTAGGTGCTTTAAAAAGCCTCGGCCTTTTGTGCGGTGTCTTGGCTATTGCTGCTTGGTTCTGACTAGTGTTCTGTCCAGGGTCTGGTTCTGGTTCTGCCACTTGTTCGGGATTAATTTGCCACCATGGACTTGAGTTTCTCCATCCTGAACACGACGGCTTTATGTGAAGTGATTCTGAGGACCTCTCCAAATCTCAGGTGGCTTTGACATGAATGATTTAATTGTAAAATCTAATCACTGGAACAAAGAAGCTGTATGTCTGTTAGGAGAGTGGGCGGCGGTGCAGCATTCGGAAGCACGCAGTGACGTCACCTTGGGAAAGTGGGCATTAGCTTGTGGGTCCATCCACCTTGTGGCCAACCTTTAAGACAGTGCACTTGAGGGGGAGCTAAAAGTTTTGCTATTTTTTAAAAAATATTTATCTATTTGAAAGGCAGAGGTAGAGAGGGGGAGAGAGAAAGATATCTCTTACTTTCACTGGTTCACTCCCCAAATGGCAGCAATGGCTGGAGCTGAGCTGATCGGAAGCCAGGAGCCAGGAGCTTCTTCCGGCTCTCCCAGGTGGGTGCAGGGGCCCAAGCACTTGGACCATCCTCCACTGCTTTCCCAGGCACCAGCAGGGAGCTGGATCAGAAATCGAGCAACCAGGACTTGAATTGGCGCCCACATGGACTTAGCCTTCTACTCCACAGTGCCAGACCCAAAAGTTTTGCTTCTGACTGAGCCAGTTTTTCAAGACCTGTGATTGTCACCCTCCGAATCTTGGACCTGGGATGAGTTTTCAGAGTGAGGGAGGGTGAGGCAGTCTCTGGCTTACGCAGGTTTTTCTACCCTTCAGACGTGTCTGTTCTGACTTAATCCAGTTCACGTGACCGACTTGTTGCTCTCACACACTGGAGCTCAGCTTAGGCTCCCTTCTAGATGTCGTCTTTCCTGTCTAGACAGCGATCACACGCATTGGAGGTCGGGGCAGTGTGCCTCCGAGCCTGGAGCACTTGCTTTTTTGTATCCCAGAGTACATTTGAACACCAGGAGAGCTCCAGAATGGACCGTCCAGACCGTCCCACCCAGGCACAGGGGTGAGTTAGTGCTGGCCTCGAGCTCCTAGCCCTGCAGCCCAGAGGCTGGCACGTGGCAGAACACGTGTAGGTGTGGGAGACAGCCCGTAGAGTACTTCCGAGGAGCCAGGTGATCCAGTGTGACTCACGGGCTGAGAACTGGTGGCTTCTGTCCGCCTACCTTCATCTGCGTTCTTAACCTTTGGCTGGAACTGGAATGGCTTTCCAGTACTGGAGACAGCTGGCCACACCCTTTGTTACTAGATTTCATAATAGAACAAAAGCAGTTCAGTAAGTTGGGTTTTAGAATCAGGCTGGAATCCTAGCTGCTTCACTCGCGCTTGGTGACTGAAAGCAAGTTTTCTAAGCCTCAGTCTTGGGCTGGCACTGTGGCGTAGCAGGTAAAGCCGTCACTTGCAGTGCCAGCATCCCAGATGGGTGATGGTTTAAGGCCTGACTTCTCCACTTCCAATCCAGCTCTCTGCTATGGCCTGGGAAAGCAGTAGAAAATGGCCGAGTCTTGGGCCCCTGCACCCATATGGGAGACCCAGAAGAAGCTCCTGGCTTCTGGATCCTGGCTTCAGATCAGCCCAGCTCCGGTCATTATGGCTATCTGGGAAGTGAATCAGCAGATGGAAGACCTCTCTCTCTCTCTGCCTCTGCCTCTCTGTAACTCTGCCTTTCAAATAAATAAATAAATCTTAAAAAAAAAAAAAAAAAAGCCTCAGTCTCCCACGTATGAAGAGAACTGGTAACCACGTCATGGGGTGGCTGTGGGGGGTAAGTGTGAAGCACTGCACTGATGCCAGTGTGGTGACCGCCGTCCACATCTGAATGGGCGTTTGTTTGGTAGGTGTTCCTGCCTTAGAAACAGGTACCCGACTCCAGATAATAGATGACTTTTCAATGAAGAGCTGGTGTCAGGTAAAGGAGACTCTGGGTGTCACTGAAGGAAGGGAGACTTTGATGGGAAGTCGCATTTAACTGCCTCGCGATTAGCGCGTTTGACTTCACACCAGGAAGTCGTCCCAGCCATGTTCTTATGCCTCAGCAGTGACCCTCACTGCCATTCCTTCACCTACCTGCAATTGTTTTTTTAAGGTTTATTTATTTGAAAGGCAGAGCTGCAGAAAAAGACAGAGATCTTCCGTATGCTGGGTCACTCCCCAGGTGTCAAAACTGCCATGGCTAGACCTGGCCAAAGCCAGGAGCTGGGACTCCACCCGGGTCTCCTGCAGGGTGGCAGGGGCCCAGGCACTCAGGCCATCTTCTGCGGTTTTCCTAGGCACATTGGCAGTGAGCTGGGTCAGAAGTGGAGCAGCCAGGACTCAAACCAGCGCTCACGTGGGACGCCGGCATTGCAGGTGGCGGCTTAACCTGCTGTGCCACACAGCCGGCCCTTGCTTTTCAGAGTAACAGCACTTGCATAAAAACACAATTCCTCCAGCTTTCCCTTAGGAAAAGTGAAAAAAAAATCAATAATTTGGTGGTGTCGACACAGGTGGCTTTTCCAGCCCCTTCTTAGGTCGTGGTCTCGACAAGCCTAGCAGTCTGTGAGGGAAGCCGTGCACCTGAACTTGGAGCGTCTGCTTCGCTCGCCCCGCAGTGGGTAACGCGCATGTGCCTCTCTCCTCCTCTGTCTTCAGGGCAGCAGCTCGTCCCAGCTCCAGTCCTGGACGGTCCAGCCCTCCTTCGAGGTAATCTCAGCACAGCCACAGCTCCTGTTCCTGCACCCGCCCGTCCCGTCTCCCGTCAGCCCGAGTCATGCTGGCGAGAAGAAGGCAGACTCCAGGAACTACTTGCCCATCCTGAACTCTTACACCAAAATAGCCCCCCACCCAGGCAAAAGGGGCCTCCCCCTCAGCCCAGAAGAGAGAGGAGCACGGGCAGTGCAGAAGAAGGCCTGCACCGAGAGCCTGGCGTCCAGCCCGTCTTCCAGGGAGCCGACCAGGACTGGCGCGGCACCTGCCAGCCCCTCCGCTCCGGCCCCTCCCAGCGCCAGGCTCGCCGAGGACTCCGCTCTGCAGGGGGTGCCCTCCCTGGTGGCAGGTGGAAGTCCACAGACTCTTCAGCCCGTATCCAGCAGCCACGTGGCTAAAGCTCCCAGCCTGACCTTTGCCTGCCCCGCCAGTCCTGTCTGCGCCTCTGACAGCACCCTGCACGGGCTGGAGAGCAGCGGCCCGCTGTCCCCGCTGTCAGCCCACTACAGCTCGCCTCTGTGCGCCGCCGAGCACCTGTGCCGCAGCCCCGAGCTCTTCCCAGAGCAGCGGCAGAGCAAGCACAGGCGCTTCCACAACACGCTGGTTGTCCTGCACAGGTCCGGCCTGCTGGAGATCACCTTGAAAACCAAGGAGCTGATTCGGCAGAACCAGGCCACCCAGGTGGAACTGGACCAGCTGAAGGAGCAGACGCAGCTGTTTATAGAGGCCACCAAGAGCAGGGCTCCGGAGGCATGGGCCAAGCTGCAGGCGTCCTTAACGTCTGGGTCCAGTCACGCCAGCAGTGACCTAGACGCGTTCCCTGACCAGCCAGATATCTAGCGCGGCCGGCCTGCTTCCCGAGTGGTTCTGTGGCTGCAGCTGTTAGCTCCCCCTGCTTCCCGAAGCTTCCGTCAGCCCTTCTGAACCCTGACTGTATCGCAGTTCTCTTCCGAAGCCACGTGCCAATCCCAGGCTGCTGTCCTCACCTGTGGCCTCCACACAGGCGACGTACGTCTCGTTGCACTAAGGACTCCCATTCGAGGCGACCTCGTGTTCCTTTTCCTTGGCCTCCGGGCTCTCTGTTGGGTCACAGGGTAAGGCGAGAGAGAGGACTGGGCAGGGGCCGGGGGCTCTTCCAGCTGCCCAGCCTCCGCCCCCGCTCACTCACTGCAGTCAGGGCTGCAGTGGCGTGAAGAGAGACCTGTCAAGCTGGGGAGTGGGTCCTCCCCTGAGTGGGTCAGAGAATAAAGCACAAGGCGGAGTGTTTGCGTTGCGCCAGGCACCGCGCCAGCCAGTGAAGCCTGCCGTGCCCTGGGCACAGGCTGCTCCTGGGACGAGCGCTTACTCACGGAAGCTGTGTTTTCTTTGACTCAAAAGGCAAGGGGAAAGGGTAGTACCATTTGACTCAGACACTCTTCAGGCAAAAGAGCTCAGATTTTTAAGACAGGGAGTGGCTCCAGTACCATCTGGAACTGGAGCTGATGAATTGCTTTTGGAATCTAGAGACCGAAGGAGTAGACAAGGCCAGCGTCTCCTGGTCAGGGCCGGGAAGATTCTGGCGACGCAGGCTGTTGTCCTCGCTTTTGTCCCAGAGGACCTCTCAGGTCTGAGAAGCTGAAGGACAGCCTCAGGCTGCTAAGGCGGCCTGCTGCCACCCCCTACCCCCCCTCCCTCACTTGTTTTTATCAAAGAAGGAGTGCTCATTATGCCCGATAAACTTTGAATTAAATAAACTCATCCTGAGGTTACGATAAGTCCACAAAAAATTGGAAACAAATCTTGCCCGTTTTCTCTTCCCACCCTCACTCTTCTCGTGTCCCGCTCGTGCCCCGCGTCATAGCGACTGCAGAGCCGCCGTTGTGTGTTGGCTTCAGCAGCAAAGCCAGAGGTGTGCATTGGTCCCGCGAGGCTTATGCTGATGTGGGGGCCCGGGAGGGTTCCCAGAGGGCACGCCTTCTCTACAGCTTCATCCTACGCGGCACCCGCTTCCTGAGTAGTAGACCTCCCAGTTGCTGACCCCTCATTTAAAAACCGCACCCTCTTACAAATCCTCATTCCGCATGACCAGCTCCATCTTTCCGCAAGGAAGATGTTCTTGAGGTTTCATGAGAACCAGGAGTCGATCATAATCACGAGGTGGTTGTAACTCTGACAACTTGAGAATCGTAAGGCTGCAGATTGCCTGGCTTTGTTTACAGATGTGCAGGATTTAAATGTACCCTACTTAGAAACTAAACAATTCCACAAAAATCTCCGGGCGCCCCTGACCAGTGCAGTTACTATTACCTGTTTGCTCGCTGAAAGAATCGCAAAAGCCAGAGCAAGTGTGTCTTTAAGCAGACCTGGCTCCTCTTAGTTACTGTTTGTCTTTCGGCCCGTTCCCTTGCCTCCCCTGGGTCTGTGGGGTCCGACAGCCACTCCGCTCTGGGCACCATGGTAGGAAGCTTCCTTTCTGGCAGAGTGTGTTTGGCATCAAAGCTATAGAAACAGGTGCAGCCGGGACAGCCCTGGCACAGCCACGCGGCCCACTGGGTATCAGAAATCTGAAAACACTGCCGAGAACCCGACTGGGCCCACTGGCAAAACTGCAGCGCGATACGCCTCTTGGACTCCTCTTCCAAGCCAGGAGCTGCTTCTGGGTCTCCCATATGGGTGCAGGGGAAGAGGAGTTCCCTGCCTGTCACGGTGAAAGCACACAGGAGCCAGCCTCGCCCCGCAGTGCTAAGTGGCGAGGAGACGCAGCACCAGCCCTGGCTCTTCTTAGCACTGGAGCCTCTCCGGGCCGTTAGCCCTGCTGCCCTTCCCCTCGGGAGCTGTAACGTGGAGAAGCCGGAGCTTGGAGGGACAGATCCATCACGGTCAGCGGCCTGATCAGCAAGCGAAAGAACCTCGGAGGCGGCAGGAAGATCTTTGCTGGGGGCCCAAGGCCGTGAGCAGCAGTGGCCTTGGCAGTGCCTGGTGTCGTTTGGTTTGCAGTGCGGTGAAGCTGTGGTTTTCTGAAAGTGAGAAGCCAGCTTTAGTCCAGACCAACCCTTGAGAGAACTTTTCAATAGATTTTATTGGCACTGGTGAGACACACCTGGGAAAAGTCGCTGCTTGATTTGGCGTGGGAATGGAGCTTCGTGACTTTTGTGATTTACTGCGCTCTCGTTGCTTTTCATGGACCTGGTGTCGTCCGACGTCCTGCCCTGACTCCCGTGCGTACGTTGAAGTGGTTTTCCAGCTCTGAGTTCTTTAGGGTAGAAGTTTCTTTACCAAATGTGAATTCTTTTAAGAACGTATGAAGTTTTGTAGAAATTGACTGTGAAATGTCAGAGAAAATAAAAGTCACTTACTTGAAAACTATTTGGCCCTTTTGCTTGATAACTGCTTAAGCATACGCAGTGCAGTTAGGGGCAAACATTTGACTTCAGTCTCAAACATAGGGACGCATGTCACTTGGGAATGCTGGGATTAGCGCCTTAACCTGTGGCAGTGCCCTGGTCAGACCCTGGCTGGCGTGGACACGGGAGGACCCGCAGGCAGGCTCAGTCCTGCATCCCCCGAGGTCCCGGAGCTTCACGCTGAGCATGCTGGGAGGAGTGAGAGAACCCGGCCCGGCAGTTTCTTCTTTGTGGTCCCTTCAATATAACCATTCGGTAACGACTGCACGTGTGCCTGTCTAAAGCCACAGGAAATGCAGTTCCTACAGCACATGCACTTCCCAGCCTTCCTCCATCTTCCCAAGCTCTGCTCCCTGCCGGCATTCCCCTCGGGAATCTGGACAGGGAGACGCAGGGCCCGCTCTGCCTCCCACCCCAGACCGTGGGAGAGAGGGCTTCTGACTGTCACAGTCGAATTCTCACAGCCCCATTTCTGCCCTGCACACCAATCTAAGTGACTTCTGAAAATACGGCTGTGAGGCCACTAGCAGGAAACAGAAGTAGGTAAAGCTGGCTGGAGCTGAAGTAAAGGGAGGCGCCCTTCCCTAGAAGTGGGGGCCGGGGAGTGGGAGCACAGAAAGCATGCAAGGCCCGGGAGAGCCCGGCCTGGGTGTGGAGCCACCTGCTCTTCCAGGGCCATCCGTGAACTTGCCTGTTGGGTCCTCGCTGAGGGCCTCACCGTGGGCGGCAGCCTGGTGCCAGGGCGTCTCACGACCCCTGCGTTCACGTGTCGTGCCGGTGACTCATGGACAGTGACTGAGAACGTCACTTCACCTCTCATCTCAGCGGCATAGTAAAGAAGTGACCCAGCTCCCTCTACCATTCCTTCTGGCGCCATCATGTTCGTTGATTGAATTCAGAGAAGAAAAATCTGGGGGCTGAGAAAAGAGGGTCCCCGTGCCCTGGGAGGAGGGCTCCTGTGGGATCTTCGGCTTCTTCCAGCTGACCCTGGGAGAAGCATTTCACCTTCCCTTGGGTAACCTGCTTTCAGCTAGCGTGGGTTCACCAGTCCCCTCATGAAAACCAAAAGACAGCTCTCAAGAAGGAGCCCAGAGGACAGTAACGGGTGTGGCTTGCTGGCTGGCCATCTGCAGAGAGCTCTGCTTCGATCTGGGGTGAGGGGCGGGTCTGCTTTCTTGCAGAGTGTGCAAGTGAGCCTTCTCCCCACAGGCAGGGAAGCCGCTTCCGCCTGAGTCCCAGGTGCCCTCGCTGGGTTGACCGTGATGTTCGCCATACGCGGATTTTTTCCTTACTTTCCCTTTCATCAGAGACTACACAGATGCAGTGTGCTGGGTGAGGTTTCAGCTCTGGTCCCAGCCTGCCGGCGTCACCTTTCATCCACACCCCAGGAGACATGAGATGAGACGGGGTGCAGTCGGGTGACTCAGGGCTGTCACAAAGGCCGAGAGAGGCAGCGGGAAGCTCTTGCAGCCACCCCCCTTTCCTTGATCCAAGGAGGAGGGCAGTGACCCCTTCTGTACGCTCGACACCCTGGGGTTAGGGTGCGGCACAAGCAGATGGCTCCCCTGCCCCCTGTGCACAACCCAGTGATGCCATTCGGGCAATGCCGCTCAGCCTGGGAAAGATGGCACTCGCTTGGGAGAACTAAGACTGTCTTCTACCCATATCGCATTGACAGCTAACGGGAAGGGAGCAGGTGTCACGCCAGCACGGCTAGTCTTCGACCGCCTCCTGGGAGGGGGTGTCCCGTGCACCCGTGTGTGGCCCGCCCCCGGCTTGCTCCTCTCAGCTTCCCGCCTTCCTTCTCAGACACGTGGCCCCTCTGTCTCCATCTGAAGGATGCTTATGCAAGACATTAGCGAGCCAGCTAGCGGCTGCAAAGGACTCTCGGCAGGCGTCCCGCCTCCTCGGCTGGCAGCTGGCAGAGATGAGCGGGGAGGGGACACAAGCCCAGGGAGTCTGCGATCTTAACCCAGCGAGTGGGTGGGAGCTGCTAGGAAATAAAGGAGAATAAAAAAACCTGAAGCAGGATCCCAAGGAGGTCCCGGCCTCAGAGGCCGGCGCCCGGGAGCAGGAGGAGGAGCCATAGAACAGCTGAAGTCGCGGCCTGGGGAGGGCGCTTGCTCACTCTGCTGAGCGGTGGCGGAGCAGAGGGGAGCGAGGCCCTGTTCCCTGGCAGCAGCCCGCGAGCCCGCTGGGTGGGCAGATGGGAGTGCTTGGCTGGGAGCCTGACCTTCCACCTGGGGCTGAGAGTGGAAAAACCAGCAGCCCTAGAAAGTCCGGGCCTGTGACCCTGCCGTGGATGGTAAAAACCACAGTCAGGCCTCTGCTCCCTGCTGGACAGAGGGCCAGAGCAGCCCGGCGCCCTGTGCAGGCTGGCTGGAACCAACCGACAGCAGGCGACAGCAGGGAGCAGGGAGAGCAGGCGCAGGCACGCAAACCTTCTAACGTGCAGGGGGGCCATGGATGAGGGCGAGAGCAAGGCTCAGGTGCACAGAGCCCCTCCTTCCCGGTGAGAGGGGCACTTAGCCAATGTCAGAGGTGGTAAATGATTTCTAGGGGAGATGAATGGACAGTAGCTTGGGACAAAGTCCGTCCAGGCCTGGTGACAGCGCTCAGCCTGCCTCCTGCAGCCTGGGTGCAATGAATGAAACTCAGGGAGTGACCGAAAGCGACTCCTTCCCTCCTTGACAGGTAAAGCCTCTTCCGGCACCTGCTGGTCTCCAGAGGCCTTTCATTTTAAATAGCCAGCATATCAGGGGCAAAGAAGCAGCTTGTGGAATCCCACCCAAACGGAGCCGCACACCCCAGCAGGCCATGCGGCACTGGAGCCCACACAGGGCAGCCCGGCTCCCCAGGTGGCTGGGGGAGTGCAATTCTGATTCCCCTCTGTTCTCCCACAAGGCTTCTGAGGCCCCCTTGCTTATCGCAAGTAAGCATTCCCTTGAGCAAAACCCACAGAGGAAGACCCTGGCCACAACAAACAGCCCAGGATCCCCTCCCGCTGCAGACACAGGCCTGGCTGACCGTGTGTTGTCACCGCTAGGTCCCGGCTCCAGCAGGCCCAGTGCAGGTGGGTGTGGGGGGCAGGAGGTGGGGACAACCTTAAGGGAAAAGCCTTTTTTTCTTAAGACACCCACATGGCTGCTTCCCAAAGTGAACTTAGAAGCAGTGCGTTTTCCAGGCCCTGCCGATTTTACAAGGGTCCACTGTGCTGCGACTCTTTCAGCGAGTGAGTCGCTAACGTTGCTGGCTGTACCGGGTGGGCTGGGCCACGCTGCTGATGTCACTTCCGCTCAGCCTGGCCCTGCCGACCTCAGGGGCATTAGGAAATGTGGGAGAGTACGCCCAGAATGCTAGACATCTCTGCCTGTTTGTTGGTCTCTAGTAAAGGGGGAAATGGTTCTGGGATCCACAGGGTCAGAGGTGAGCTCGCCCCAGCCAGCACAGGGCAGCCACAGGGTAATCCCACTTTGGGCACCTTTGAAAATCCTGGAAACGTGATCCCCGCCACGCGTTTGTTCGCGCCTGTGTTCTCACACCCAATCTTTTCCACTTATGGCCCTTGTAACCATTCCCGAAGCTTCTTCTGCAGCCAAAGCGTTGTCATGGCAACCTCAGGGTAACAGCATGCCTTAAACTGTCAACACCTTATGGCCAAGGCACTGACCCGGCTGTCACGTAAGAGCCAATGACTGACACACACATGGTCCTTGCTTCTCGATGGCCACCAGCCAGCTGTCACGCGGTGGTCTCACTGGCTCTGAGACATCCGGAGTTGGGAGAGTGAGCTGGACAAGGTCAAGTGTCCTGCTCGCTTCTACTTGGCCTTCAAAAACCAAGGCTTCGAGATCCCCTTTGGGCGAGGGCAAGAGTCTCCAACCATGAAGTCAAGAACAGAAGTGTTGGGATGGACGGGCACAGTAAATCAGTGGGTACATCCATGCGTGCAGGAGAGAGCTCTTGGACCCGGCCTGTCCTGCGGTCACCTTCAGGCCTCTGTGTTCACCCACAGCAGCACCTGCCGCTGCTTCCCGAGGTCACTTGGCCCACAGGACCCCTCCCCTGCCTCACTATAGACCCCGCACAAAACACTTGTAAAAGTTCATGGCCAACATGGAGGATACGTGTGGTCCCGTGTCCTGGGGCCCTGGTATCCGAGCCATGGGAAAAGCAGTAACTCTTGATGCGCCTGGTGCCCGGGGAGGGTCACAGACCAGAGCAGCAGGAGGTCTCCCAGGCAAGCGAGCGGAGATCTGGGCTCAGCCCTGGCAAGTGGTGGAGCTCGGAGAACTGGGAGGAGGGGAACAGCAGTGTAGCCAAGGGGACGAGCGTGGGTTCAGATCTTGATCTGGTCTCCGAATGGTCCTAGCAGTTACGCCATCTCCCAGGAACTTCCTGGCCTACGTGACTGCTGTGCCTGCACGTCAAGTGTCCGGAGTGGTGGGCGCCCAGCAGGAATCCTAAGTTGGCTACTGTGGGTCAGCCATGCCATGCGGGGAATTAGGACCTGGCTGGCCGGCCGAGCTGGTCCAAGTCCAAGGCCAGCTTTCCACCCTGTCCTTACAGGCAGTGGCCAACAAGTCAGCCCAGCTCCCCGCCTGCCTCTGCCACCCTGCTGCACCCAGGACAGAGCCACTCCTTAGTACACACCCTGCAGAACACCTGCCAAGCATGCTCTGCCACTTTCCCCAGCCCGTCCCAGGCCTCACCCCTCCTGAGGGCGTTCCACCAGCAGGATCGGTGCAATAGAGGAGCTGGGAGTAGACCGCCAGCCCCTCCCTAGCTGGGATCCTAATCTCACACCTGGCCCTGCCTGCCTGCTGGTGACTCAGGCTCCTGCACAGTTTGTCCTACCTGTACCAGGAGAACTCCTCAAGCCCCCACTCCCTTGATCACATGTCTGCCCTCCCCCACATCTCCCGGGCAGGGACCTGTGAAAACCTTGATGCCCAGGCCACGCCCCCTCCATTCTATCAGCCTCTCTGGGCTGTGGAACCTCCCCCACCACTCCCCAGCCCGCAATTTCTGCAGCTCCCACAACGCTGGGAGCCAGTCGGTTGGAATTGGGGACAGTAAGCAATCAGCAGCACCCCATCTCCTGGGGGCTTGGCAGAAATGCAGAGGCCCAGGCCCCCGCCCATTCGGATTCCGCGCTTAAACAAGGTTCCCAGTGACTGCCCGTTCAGCAGCACTAAGTCAATGCTCGCCGCGGGCCGGGTGCAGTGCCAGGGGTCCTGCCCACACCAGCTCACATAATCCCCACCCAGCTCTCGGCCGTTAGCACCGCCTTCCACAAGGACACAAAGTGCCATTCCTTCCACACACCCTTGCCGGCGCGGAGGGCCAGCGCAGAGCCCGATGGGGCGTGTTTCACCCGCGTCGCCCGCCCGCTGTGCGCTCCTGAGACACTGCCTCAGCCTCTCTGCGCTCCCGCAGACCAGGGCTGCGGCCAGAGTGCGGGGCGCCCCCTCAAGCCGAGCCCTCGCCCCGACCGGATCTAGCAGGGCTCAAGAACGGAGGTTAGCGCGACGAACACAGGAACCCACCCGGCGGGGTCGTGGGGGTGGCGGAGAGAAGCGGGGGTCGTGCGCACGAGCAGCCTCCGCGGGGCGCGGGCGCGGGCGAGGCGTCCCGGTCCCCGCGCTCCCTGACGCCCCTCCTCGCCAGCGGGCCGTGTCGGCAGCCCCGGTCTGGCCCCAGATGTCGCCCTTCGAGGATGGGCGAGGCCGAGCCGGGGTCACCTGTGGCGGCGCAGCCCCAAGCGCGGCGCTGCGGCGCCCCCTTCCGGCCGGCCCGAGCCGCTGCAGCGGGCGTCGCCGTCCCAGACGCAGGCTTAGAAGGGTCTTCGAGGGTGGTTCGGTGGTTCGTGCTCCTCGGGGCGCATGGTCCCTTCCAGAAATTGAATTTTCTCTCGGGAAAGCGTCGCTAACCCAGTCCTTCCTCGCGCGGGCCAGGCCCGCCGCCGCTGCCGCTGACCTCTGCGGGCCAGGTGCATCAACTTCAGCTCCGGGTCCTTTCACTGAGCCGCATCGTCCGCTGCGTTTCCCCTGGAAGCAGGGCGCCTGCTTCCCCCTCGGTCCTCTGAGCAGCCCGCAGGGGAGGTGTGAGGGTCTGGGCTGGTGGCTAATAGCAGGCACAGCCGGGACGAGAACGCAGCTCCCCCGAAGCTGGGCCTTTCCGGGGTCACAGACTCAGAAGCTGTGGGGGCACACGGGCACAGCACGGGCTGGGGGTGGGGCACGAGGCGGGATGGGGGCTGCCTGTCCCCTTGGGGGTCGTTCAGATGGCTCAGAACCACACTCTGGACTCAGCGTGGTGACCTTTCAAAGATGCCGCTCACTGAGCGGGGACTTGGGAGGGTCCGCCCCCCCCCCCCCCCCCCGCCTCCCCCTACCCTCACCCCGGGTTCCAGGTCAGTGCCCTGCTGTGGGTCTAAGGAGCCTGGCCCCTGGGTGTGGACGAACTCCACATGAGAGCCCAGGTCGCCAGGGCCCGTTGGCCTCTCTGGAAGCTTCTCTTTCCCTGACTGTCCTCGCTGAGCATTCGCGGATGCCTGCTTCCAGGGCTCCGCTGGGCTGGCCTCCAGCTGCCTCAGCCCCTCCGGCAGGCTCAGTTGTCTCTGGCACTTTATCACCGTTGGGCCCTGGAGCAGGGCTCCCAGCCTGTGCTGTCCTCAGAGGCCCCAGATTCTCCTCCCCCAAGAACACCTGCTCCATCCAGTGCACCTGGCTCATAGCCCTTGGCCTGGGAGGGGTCCAGGGCCACCTGTTTCCACCTGCAGAGTCCCTGCGAGCGGCCGACTGTCGGCTCCACAGAGTGGGGAGCTGAGCCTGGGTCCCTTCTCTGTGCACCACTGCCTGTTCCGTGGTGAGTGCTCTGTCACTGTGTTGAATGAATGATGACTCAAGGAATTAATGTGTGAGTACTTGACCCCTTGTTAATGTTCAGCAGGGAATTTACTGGGTGTCTACAGGAGTCCACGACAGGCAGACTGCAAGAGGACAGACTCTGGAGCCGACAGCCTGGGTTCGAGCCCCAGTTCTGCTGCTTAGGAGCTGTGAGGCTTTGGACAAGTTACATAACATCACTGTGCATCTGTTTTATTTTTGTGTTTTTAAGCTGGAGAGTAGGAGTTGTAATAAATCAGGGTTGCTAGGAGGAACAAATGACAGGTGTAGTGTGTGTGTGAGAGACAAGGGGCTGGCGCATACAGGATGCTCAGCCGGTGTTGACCATTATTACACAGTAGTAGAGTTATTGCCTCAACAATGCTGTCAGGGCCCTCCCCCAGCCTGAGGTCCCCAACCCCCACTCCTGCCCCTCCTCCCGGGTTTGCAGCACAGCTGTGAGGTGAGACCCACGGGAGGGAGGGAGTTGGAGTGACAGCTGCTGAGGGTGTGGGAGTTTGAGATGGACACTTCCCTGAGAGGGGCAGCGTAGAGAGGCTGGGAGAGTCCTGAGGGGCTGATGCCCACCTGGGTGCAGAGGGCCATGAAGGGGACTGCTTTGCCAGTCAGGAGGGGCGCAGGCCCCTGCCTGCATTTCCAAGTCCACTCTTGCTTCTGGAAGCCGTCTTGGTTGGAATGGCTTCCCCCAGCCCCATTTGCTGAGGCTGTGCAGGAAGGAGAGAGGTTTTTTTTTGGGGGGGGGCAGAGGACCCACTTTGGGTCCAGAGGTCCAGGGGTCTCTGAAGTTCCCAGTGGAGTGCACCAGCAGCTTCAGGCTGATTCCCTGGAAAATGAACATAGCATAGCCGTGGCCTTGGCTCTCCCGCCTATGGCACCTGTGGGTCATCTGGAAAAACTACACATGAATTCATGCGCCACTCACCTGAGTGGGACCCCGTGGGCTGCAGGGGCCAGGGTTTTGTGGGAAGAGGTTGGAGGAAGGAGGCAGGTCCTGGGGCAGCACAGCCTGAGGGGGCGGGATGCAGCCGCACCCTGGCTCTCCTAACACAGCCTTGTGGTTCCCGAAAGTCAGCTGGCGTCTCTGCCGCCTCACATCCTCCCTGCCTCCACTCCCACCCACAGCTCTGCTTTCCTGCCGGCCGATACCTGTACGTCGTGCATGACCCAGACGTTGCCTCCTCTGGGAAGTCTCCCCATCCACTCACAGTCCGGCGAGCGCCCTGTCCCCACCCCGTCCCACTGTCTGCGATTTGTCCTCTTCCCGGTGAGCCCCAGAGGCCAGCTGCTGGGTCCCATTCATCCTTGCATTCCTGGTTCTTGGCGTCATGCCTGGCACGGAGTCTGCACCAGTGGATGTTTGAGGAATGAATGGAGTTGCTGAACCGGTACCATGCGTAGGGAGGGGAAGGGGGCAGCAGCAGGAGCAGCCAAGCCACCCCAGCCTCCTCGCCCTGGCTGGAGTTCAGGCCCAAGGCCTCGTCTCTGAAGCATGGCAGATCACATGGGAGCAATGCATTCCGCTCCCTGCCCATTCCCACTCCCCAGGCATCCTTGCGGCAGGGCCAGAGGTGGGTGAGAGGAAGATGATGGGGGAGCCTGCGGGGCAGTGAGGCCAGTTGGAGGACACAGGGTACAGAGAGGAGCCTGGGCAGCTGGGGGACCAAACGCATGGACAGTGACAAGGGCAGTCGTCTTCCTAGGGACCTGAGGACTGACTGGCCATAGCCAAGGCGTCTGGGTTCAAGTTGGCTCAAATCTGTCCTCTTCCCAGAGCTGCTCAGGTTCCTGAAGCCTAGAGGGAGACAGCTCCTACTTTTCAAATCTGACAGGAGGGTGTGGGCCAAAGCAGTAGGGGCTGGAATGCTGAGACACTGCTGGGAGCCAAAGTGTCTCACTCCCCCTGACCCTGGGCACAGGAGCCAGGGGACCGATGACCCCCATTGCCACATGCAGGTGACTGCACCCCGACTCTGGAAGGCAGAGAGTTGTGGTGCAATGGCCTGTGGGTGTCCCGAGCCCCTTCTTCCACAAAGGTGGCAGAGTGGTCACCTAATGGGACAACATCGGCTGCCAACAGCCAGGCCAATGACGGTGCTGAGCCCAGCCCATGACCCCTCCCCACCCCAGTGCTCTGGACACCCTGTCCTTCGGCCGGATCATCTGAATCCCCCGTCTCAGCCTTCAGCATCATCTCTGGGCCCTGCTGCTCACCCACCCCCTCCCAGCCACCATCACCCCAGACCCTCGTCCCCTCTCAGGCGCAGCCTCCACCTCCAGCTTCTCCCACTCCAACTATTCTCCAGGGCGCCGCTTTCTGCAATCCAGCCCCAACGGAGCCGTTTGTTCCCTTGCTCAGAACCTTCGATGGCTCCCCATTGCCTGTGGGATTCACTCCAGATTGCTTAGGTTGGCATTCAAACCCTCTCAGCTCAGGGCCAGACCTCATTCTTCACTCCCTCTGCCTCTCCATGAGGTTCCCCTATGCTCCGAGGGGCCAGGCCTGTTTCTTCTGCCCGGACAGTCCTCCCTGTCCCCCTCCCCCTGCCGAAGACCCATCCATCCATCCCTCCAGGTCCTGCACGAACTGAGCCCCCCAGTCCTGACTGCAGGATGTGCCCTGTCTCCTGTGAGCACTCCCAGAAGCCTTTTTGGGGACAGCAGCTCCTTGAGGGCAGAGCTGAATCAACTCTTCTCTGGCCCCACAATCTGCAGGGCACAGTGCTGGGCGTGTGAAGTGGACAAGAGAAGAGGAGTAAGCAAATGAGCACAAAATCCATGCATCCACGCCATCAATGTTTATTAAGCACCTACTGTGTGCCTAGCCCCTGCTGGGTGTCAGGGATACAATGGGAGAGAAGGCAGGTGTGGTGCCTGCCCTGTCCATGCTGAGGAGTGGCCACAGCCCCATTCCCCCATTCATCCGGCTCCCCCAGCACTTCTGGGGACTTTCCTGCTGGTGCCCCCGGGCGTGTGTTCTGGGACTCAGACCAGCAGGACACTGGGCTCAGCAGTGTCTTTGACAGCCCAGTCAGTGCTACGCAGCTGCGTGCTCTGCAAGTCCCAGCCTGCACATCCTCAGGATGCCTCAGAGGCCTGCCAGTCACCTGCATGGGGCCCACTTTCTACAGAGCTGGCCCTCTCCAGGCCACCCCACAGCGGGCTGCCCAGGGTCTCCAGATGTCACAGGGCTCAGAGTGCCCTGGCTGGTCCCTGGGGGTGGCTGGCTCTGGCGGTGATGGGGAGCAGATGGACTCCCTTCCGTCTCCTCTTCCCCACCTGCCCTCTCACAAGGAGGAGAGGGTGAGGAGGTAGAGAAGAGTGGCACAGGAAGGTGGGAGAGGAAGTCCCCAGGTAAGATGCTCCACCCCTGGTCCCTGTGGGCCCACAGACCCCAGCACTGAACCTGCTCCCTGCCAGCACTGGCATTCACATATTGGTCACCAGATGGCATGACCCTGGCCAGTCACAGCAGCCTCTGGCTGGGGACCAGAGTCAGGCCTGGGGGTAGGAAACCTGCAGGTGGCAGGCATTACCCCCTGGAGTTGCTAGATTGTGGAGTGAGCCAGGGGTCCTGGGTCACTGGTCCAGGGTCACTCGGGAAATCAGCTGTGGTATTTGCCAGCTGGGGCATGGGGACAGAAGTGTTTTCAGTCTTTGAAGAGCTCCTGTAACTGCTTCAGCGCATGCCAGCCCTGTGACCAGCCACAGGGGCCATTCGAGCCCATCAGATCCAGCTGAAAACCTCATGCTTTATTCATGTTCTGCGTCGACAACAGGCCCATGAGCACCGTGCTACTCACTGCCCACACCTGGCCTCCACCTCCCCACCGTCCTCTCCCACTGAGCAGTCTGCAAGGAGCCCCCCCTCCCACCCCGTGTCTCCCCTTTGCCCCACCCTGGGGTGCCAGGCTGTTCTGCCTTCCAAGCTTGAGCTCTGGGCTCAGGAGAGAGCCGAGGCCTGAACTGCTCAAGCCATCCCCCTCCCTCCCACTCCGCCCACTCCCACACTGGGAATGAGATGTCCCCGGCGTCTCCTCCATCGAGGCAGCCTGGGCTCCCCTTCAGCCAGCTCTGCCACATTCTTCTCCTCTAAGTGGCCCACGCTGTGGACCATCGAGATGGCAGAGCGGCCACTTCTGGGGATTTCTCTGTCCTGCTCGCCACTGTACTGTCAGTGCCTGGAAGAGACTTGGCACACAGCTGGTGCTTAATAAATGCATGTAGGGTGAGTGAATGAATGTGGGAGGGAGAAGCATGAGCAGGTCAGGCCATTACTTCCTGGCCCCTCTAGGGGACATGAAGACAGGACCAGGGTAGGGTTCCCCAAGCTCTGTTCAAGAACTCAGGGCAGTGTGCACTAACCACTGGGGATCACTGTGCCATGGGCTGGACACTACAGGGCATAGGCTTCAGCCCTGCTTCCTGCATGGAAGTCAGAAGGGATTGGCTTGAGGCCCATTCAGGAGGGGACTCTTGTGCTGTCCCTACTCCCTCATATGCCCCAGGGGTCTGGTCCTCTGGGTCCCAGAACAGAGAGCAGTGCCCCCATGCAGGGGTGGTCTGGCAATTGTACCCTTATGTTCTAGTTATCCCCATCCCCCCACTGTCGCTCCCTCAACCTCACCCCTCAGGGCTAAACGTGAGCTTCCAGCCTTTCTCTCCCCTCCCGACCCTGCACTGCTGCATCTCCCCATCCTCACAGAGCAGCCCCCTCCACCAGGCAGCCCTCTCCTCAATGGCTGGATCAGGTCCTGGAACTTTGCCTTGTGATTTCCAGCTCCTCCCATGCCTGCTCTGCCTGCCATGAAGCAGATAACTACTGGTCATCTCTGCAGGTCTTGCCTCTGGGCCCAGCAGGTGCAAAGAGGAGACCAGAATCTCAGGGTGGAGAGGGATCTCTAAGCTGCTCTAGAACAACCCCGGGCAGAAGTCCCTCCCACTGCACGCCTGGCAGAAGGCCACCGGAAGACCATGCTGGAATACCCCAGAGCTGGTGCACTCACTACCTCCCCAGGTAGCCATCCAATGTTGAACAGCTTCAGCAGCTAGAATGTCCTTTTCTGTAGGACATAAATGAGCCACCAGCCCTCCTGCCTCCCCCTACCCTAAACATTCTTCCTCTGTATTCATACAATGCTGCTTACGATCAGTCCACTCTCTCCTCCACCCCAAACACAGGCCTCCTTCATTTCTCAGCATCTCCCCTCTCCTTCTCCCTTCTTCCTTGCCTCTTAGCATCTGGCAGAAGCCCTGAGGCTGGAGACTGAAGAGTGGGAATGCCAGAGAGAGGAAGCTTCTGGGGCAGGGTGGACAGGGAGCTGCAGCTGGCGATGCCCACAGAAGCTGACTCCCACAGAAGGAGCCTTGACGCTTGTGAGACAGACAGCAAGCTACCAAACTCTTTCCCTCTCTGCTATCCACAATCCCACAGAGGGGTAAGGACCCCCCACTCACCCCTTCCCCACTTTCCTGGCTACTGGCAGAGCTGGCTGGGCTGCCTCACACACATGGTAACTTAACATTTCCTGGCCTCCACGTTCTGGGAGCCTCACGCCAGCAGCAGGATTCCACTCCCCACCCCACCATGGGTGCTGAGAAGAGGGGCTCTGGCACACGGTGGGGTGGATGACCAGGCAGTGGGGAAAACAGGGGTCCCAAGAATGAGACACAAAAGTAGAGACATCCTAAGAGTGAGCAGCCATTGGCAGATTTGTGAGTACCCCAGCAACGCCTGGGTGGCCATTATTCTTTTTTGTCACAACCCACCAGCCAACTGCTCTCCATGGGTGTTATTAGGACTTGACCGGCCCCAGGTTGTAGTGGGTCATGGGTGGAGACAAGGATCTTACGTTCAGGAGGAGTGGGGACACACAGAGAGGCAAGTGATGGGAGTGCCTGCTACTTGTCCCATTGCTTAGAGCTCTCACTTCCAACATTGAACATGGGGACCAGGAGGCCTAGCAGCCACCTCTTTCCAAAGACCTCCTGTAAGTTCTTGCGCCAGGGCCGCGCCCTCACTGCCACCCCCTTCCGCAGCTGGTGGCGGGTCTGCCCTCGGAGGATCAACAGCAGCTGGTGGCAGCAGAAGCCGGCGCAGGCCAGGCCGATGGCAAACCAGAGGTAGAGCATGAGGATGACGAACATTTCAGAACCGAGGACAGCTCCTGCGGGTGGGGGGAGGGGAGCCGTCAGAGCCACTCTGCACCCAGGCCACGTACAGAACCGCCATCCAGCCAGGCGCCTTCCGCTGGGAGGGATGGAGATTAATGAGACTGAAGCCACATTTTGTAGCAATCTCAGCGTTTGCAGAAGGTGAGGAAGGAGGAAACAGTTGTCCTAACTTTTTCTTAGGGCTGATGACTCCTGGGACGAGAAAGGAGCCCTGGTGATGTGGGAAGAGAAGGGGATCCAGCTTGAACTTGGCGAGGAAAGCCTCAGATCCTGGGAGATGGCACCCAGATGCTTAGAGGAGACCCTCTCCCTGCCTTCTCTTTCCGGGCTGGAGGCAAGGAAAGGGGTTGTTCTCAGAAGGACAGGGGAAGAAGCTAAGGACCCTCAAGACAGAGGTGGCACAAAGGCAGCTGTCTAGACAGCAACGCCTCCTTCCTGCCAGGCTAGGAGCTCTGGCTGGGAGGACGCAGGAGAGTGACAACGTGATGGAGCACGGGACCTAGTTATCAGGAGGAATAAGTCACGAGCTCAAGCTCAAGGGCAGCCCAGAGCACCGACAGAGAGAATAATTCAGCCATCAATGTTAGCAAGAGGACAGCGTGGCCACCGGAACAATCAGCCAGAGCTGTCCTGCCACTCAGAGCTTGCTAAGGCTGGGAGAGGCCCTCAGGTCATTGGTTCAGCCCCCTGCTGTGGGGCAGGACCTCCCCTCAAACCCTCTTAACCAAGCGCTCCCCATTCCTAGTTTTAAACATCCACTGAGTCAGGGATTTTGTGTTCTGCCTCAGATCTTGGGTGGTCGGTCCATTCTAGGTTTGATCCCCAGTTATGTGAACTTGCACAGGTTTCTTAAGCTCTCTGAGCTACACGCATTTGCTCATCTGTAAAATGGGTATAACAATAGAGATGATTAACCTGGACTTCATAGGGTTGCAAGATGCAAGGAAATGAGGCGTGAGATGGCCGCATTCTGGTTCACGCTCAGTGTGTCACTCCCCAAGGGCCATTTTACAGACAAGGAGACGACATTTATAAAGGGTGCAAGTTTAACTCCTAAGACCCCAAGCTTTCCAGGGCTTGCTGTCTGCCTGAGCTGCAACTTTGGCAACTGTGGTACAAACACCCATCAGCCAGGACAGCGGGTCCCGCAAGTCCAGGAGAGACTGCAGACGCCTCCCTTAGCCTTTCACTGCCTGCATGGTACCCACCCCACCTCCACCAGGGACCCACCCTATCCTATTCTCTGTCCCCAGCCACCATGAGCCTTAGCCCACCTCCTCCTGGGTCCCCCTGGCCTCCAATTTCCAGCCCCTTGAGGGAGGAGTGGACTCAGTGGCCAGCGAGGGCGTGGATCGCACCAGCAGCCTCCTCTCACCCTCACCCCTAGGAGCTTTGGTAACAGGTTTTTCTTTGCAAAATGGGAGAAATACAGGTCCCGCTGCCAGGGGATTGGAAGCTCGCTGCCCCAGCTGGCTTTTAGAGCAGCCCCTCCATGGGCCCGGGGCGGCAGTGGGACAGGCCTTGCATTGGGCTCTGCCATCCCCTGACCCACTTCTTCCCTGTCAGCACACATTAACTTGGGCAGCCGCCTGCAGGCGGGAGGATCCTGGGGCCGCGGTGCCCTGTGGGCTCAGGCAGTGCTGATAGGCAACGGCGGCCCATCAGAGCTGTCAGGCCCAGGCCTGCCTTGCAACTCAGCCCCAGGGACGAGCCTGGGCTGATGGAAGCTGATTCCCGCAGACTTCTTTCTGGCGCTACATCAAAGCATTGAAGAAAAGACATTGTGGCCTTTTCCTGGCCCCCTGCAGCAGCTCCAAAGGGCTATTCTGGGACCTGCTCTCTCTCCCAGTGTTTGAAGTTACCTAGCCTGGTTGCTTCAGCTCCACTTAACTGTTTCGTAAAATAGTTATGCTCCTCTTAGAATACTGTAGAATTTTCCTAAGGGGCCTGGAAGGTCATAGCACACACAGTCCCCTGCCCCCGCCTCCCACCAAGCAGCAGTGACATGCTAGACAGATGGTCACCCAGCATCTTCGTTCACACATCCAAGGACAAGGAGCTCTCCTCCTCCTGACATGGGTCCTCCCTCAAGAAGCAGCTTCTGAGAGGCAGTCCCGGGAGGCAGTGTGGAGTAGCAGAAAGGGCATGCGCCCAGGTTGGGATGCTACCATCGGGGTGGCTCTGAAGCAGCTCCATCCTGCTATGCCTCCCGATCCTGAGCCTTAAAAATGGAGGTGGTGACACCTGCACTGCAGATTGGCCTTAAGGACTGGATGGAATGAGACACACATGGCAGGTGGCCTGTACAGTGCGAGTCCCCTTTGCCTCCTGGACTTCCTGGTGGCACCTCCTTCACTGGTCCACCTCTCCAAATGCCACGGCACCTGTCACATGGCGTCACCTCCATATCCCAGGTAATAGTGAGGTTCAGAGAAGTGACAAAACCTGCAGGACCTGCACCAGTGCCACAAAGCCAGGAGAAAGGACAACTTCCAAAACCTAACTGGCCAGGCTCTCCCTCTGCAGCACCAGCCAAGCGCCTCTGATCAGCAGCCATCTGCCAGCAGAAGACCCTCTCGGGACCCCCACTCACTACCAGCCCATGCCCTGGTGGCAGATCTGACTCGGGCGTCAGTCCCAGAGCTGGGGGGACAACTCAAGCCCTATTAAACAGCTTGTGCCTGCTTGCGCTCCCCTGGCCTCCTGGGCAGACGAGACAGGGTGTGCTCTCATCCACTCAGACTGCCAGTGAGGGAAGAAGCGATGGAGAGGAGAAAGTCGAGCAGGTGGGGTGTAGCTGGCGGGGGACGTGCTGGCAGGGGGAGCAACGAGCAGTTGGCAGAAAAGGAAGATGAGAGGAAGAGTTGGAGACGGGAAGTCTTGGCCTCCTTCTCCTGGTGGATGTGGTGAGGAGGTGAAAGCTAGGGGGACCCATCCTTATGCCAGAACAGGGGGCTGGGCTCCACGCTGGCCCAACTGCCCCCGTTCCCCCATCAGATGAAAACAGGAGGCCCTTCCTTCCTCCCGATCCCACAGTCTGGCACATATGGACAGGCCTCGAGCCCAGACTCCCCTCAGATCAAACCATCTCAACCTCCTCCTCTGGAGCCCTCACTTCCACGGCTGGTGAAATCGCTTAGAACAGAAAGTGTGCCCAGGCCTCTGGCTCGCATCCCTCCACCTGCCTGTGCTCACACCTCACCCCCAGCCCTCCCACCTACCCTCCCCCGGCCTGCTTATTTTGGTCCCAGCTGCCTCTGGTGCCAGCACCAGAATCCAGAAGGCCTGGAAGCTCTGGGTTCTGGGCCCAGCTCAGCCACCAGCCTGGCAGGCAACCCTCAGAGTGAGATTCTGTGTCCCCACTGCCAAATGGCACGATCACTCTGTGCCTGGGATGGACCAGGCTACAGCCACATGCTAGACCCCAGTGGTGGCTTCCCACACAGTGGGGCAGAATTCTCACCCGTGCCCAGCCCCAGCACATCAGGGCAGTCCTGGGCTCCCCCACGGAAGTAGCTGCATCCTGTCCGTCCCTGGAAGGTCACCAAGTGAGGGACCATACTCCAGTCCCTATGGCCTAAGGACGTGGCAAGCAGGCCTGTGGGAGCAAGATCCTGGGCGAGTCACTGAATCCCGCCTGACAATGCAGGGCACACACATGTGGGCACATGCTACCAGTCAGGGCCAAGTCGGTCAGAGTCCAGGCCAGGGGGAGATGGAGTGGGAGGAAGGACAGAGGGCTGAATCTGCAGGTACAGTGGCAAGAACTGCCACCTAGTGCCAGGTAGTGGGGCATGCTGTTCACAGTACAGGTTCCACCAGGGTGCCCAGCTGGACACCAGTTTGAGAACCCACACGCCTGGCTCCTGCAGGTGCCAAAGCCTCCCAAGAGAGGGCGCTCCCACAGCGGACCCAGGCTCTGTACTGAGAAGGTGGAGCCCCGACCCCCAGGGGCAACCCGAACCACAGGGCCTCTTGGTCTGAGCCACCCACAGGCTCAGGAACAGCCAGGTGTGGTCAAACAAAGTGGACAGGGACTGCGGCTGAGCCTCCTGCTGGGGCTGGGCCAGGCCAAGTGCAACCTGGCTGCCTGGTGGTTGGCAAAACTTCTGGAGGGAAAAGTCTTTGGGGTGGGGGGAATGTGTGAGCTGCACTGGGTCCTGGCAGAGGAAGGCACAGCCTGGGTGTACCTCCCAAGGCCACATGGAGGGACGTGCCTGGCACAGGGCAGGATCATGGTGGGTGAGGAGGGGTGTGGGGGGAGGGGGGTCTTAGTTGCCACATACAGGGGGCCCACTTCACTGAATTTCTATTAGTCTAAGTATGTCTCATGCCGTACTGGGGACGTACGAAAACACTGCTTATCTCAAATTTTAACTTAGCTGGGCCTCCTGTATTTTTGTTCACCCATCTGACAATCTTCGAGCTTGGGGTGGGGTAAGGGTGCCTTGCGTAGGGCCCCACCTCCTGCCAAGGGCACTCACCCGCGAAGAACTGGCTGATGGCCGTGGGCAGGAGCGTGAGGAAGGCCAGGGGGTGGGCGAAGGAGACGGAAAGGACGGCCGAGATGTAGGCCACGCCGGCCACCATGGAGTAGAGGCAGGCGAGGGAGGTGTAGAGGCAGAACAGGACGAAGTTGCGCATGTTCCGGCCGCCGATACAGTTGCCCGTGAAGAAGCAGTGATGGTCGTGTCTCAGCGTGACGCGGGCACACACCCGGCAGAAGTGGGTGCTGGGCGGGGGGCACGGGGCCCTCCTGGCCGGGGTGCCCTGGCAGGCGCCCAGGTCGTCCGGGGAGTTCTGGATGACCAGGACGTAGTTGCCCAGGGCGTTAGCAGAGAGGAAGAGGAAGAGCGCCCCGTGGAGCAGGGCGGGCGGGAAGAGTGGGGCGGCCGCGGGGTCCTCCCGCATGCTGGGCAGAAAGAGGAAGAGCTGCAGCGCGAAGGTCACCAGGGAGAGGCACAGGAAGTAGGCGGGGGCCACCACGTTGAGCAGCCGCAGGGCCAGCATCCTTGCTTACATTCCTGCGGGGCGGGGGCGAGAGGAAGGCCAACTTACCGCGGGGCCCAGGGGGCGCCCTTGCGCGCTGCTCCCGCGAGCGAACCCCGGCCCCCGGACACCCTCTCCCCACTGCCAGCACCTGGGGCCTTGCAGGCGAGAGGCCCTGCGGGCTCTGGTGTCCCAGGCCCTAACTGGGAGGGTGGGGCCCCCCTTGGGTTTTAGGGAGGGACTTGTTCATGGTCTGTAGGGGCGGCAGGAGCTGGGGAATAGAGCAGCGCCTCTCTCTGGCAGGCAAAGGGTTGGGGGTCTCAAGCAAGGGGCGGGCTCCTCACTAGCTGACTTACTGCAAGTCCTGCTCCGCCTCCCCTTTCTTGCACCTCGCACCCCCACCCATCATGATGGGCCGGAGACAGGGATGGCGCCTGGCACCAAGCTCTCTGGGGGTTCTGTAGGGGGCAGCGGGCGTGGGGGGTGCATGCATGCAGTCCAATGCGCCTGGAGTCTGTGTTAGTGTTTGTCTATCTGTGTGCACTCACACGTAGCCACTGCCACCTGGCTTTTTTTTTTTTTTTTTTAAATCGATTAAACCATCGGTATGCTCACGAGCTCGCTCTGGCTCTCTGTGAGGTGGGCACATCAGGAATACCTGTGTCTGCGGATCCTGCTCAGTCCGTGTCTCCCACGCCGGCTGCCCCGGCTGTTTCTTTGCCAGGAGCGTTGATATAGGAAGTGAGGAAATTAAGATTTCCCCCTCCAGCGCCCTGCTCCCTCTCTCCTGGTGGGAGAAACCCAAGCCAACCCCAGGGCGCCCAAGCCCTTTCAAGGCCAACGAGCCCACCAGGGGGCAAGAGCCGATACCCGCCAGCCTTCCCTGCGGTGGGCCCGCCACTGGGCACAGCCCCCACATCCCAGGTTCAGGCCAGTCTGGGATGGTACCAGGAAATGAAATTCCGAGGGCCAAAGAGAACTTTTCCGGGGGCCAAGGAATCAGCCAGGCGGAGGCGCAAGAAAAGTTCTGCACCCAGAATGGGCGGGTGCCACCGGGCCCCAGTCTAGGCTGTCCCATTAGACCAGGCGATTGGTCACCTTGGGATCCCCTTGGCAAGTGCCAGTGGCCCCGTGGCCCGCGGCCGCCTTGGGGAGCGCAGGCCTCTGTGCGCCGCTGGGGCGCAGCGCAGAGCACGCCCGAGGGTGGTCGCTGGGGCTCGGATCGGATCCGCCCCGGGGCCGTGCGCTCCCCAGCTGCGGCGGCGCTGCCCACCGCAGGGAGCCCTCGGTCCGGGGCTCCGGCGAAGCAAGTGTCTTCCCCGCGCCAGTCGCCAGGGGGGCGCGGGAGCAGCCTCCAGATGCGCCGCGGCGCCGCGAAGGCGAAGGACAGGGGCTGCGAGAGTGAGGGGCGCTCGGCGGCGCCCGCAGCCCGGGCCCTGCGCGGGAGCCGGAACCGGGGAGGCCGCCTGAAAGGCTGCGGGCCCGGGGGAGCTGTCCGTTCAGCACCGGCTCCCGTCTCGCCCGCCCAGGAGCGCGGCACAGCGGAGGCAGGCGGCTCAAACGGCCGCCGGCGCCTCGGCCAGGGGTTCCCGGGCCCGCCGCGCCCGCCGCACCGCTGCAGAGGGGTGGGGAAATGAACTCACCGCGCTCCGGTCGCCGACAAGGGGAGCCTCGGACGCCGGCTCGCGCCCTCCCCGAGGCTGGAAAGTTGTGGGCTCGGCCCGGCAGCCTCGAAGCCTCCTCACGCTTCGTTTCGGGCACTGGGCAGGTAGCGGGGGTGTGGGGAGGAGGGAGCGGGCAGCCGCCGTCCTCCCACTTGGGCGCCAGCGAATGGGGGCCAGGAGGCGGCGGGGACGGCAGCCGGCACCCCCCAGCCCCGCCGCCCCTCCCTCCGCTCCCGGGGGCGGCGCTCTGGCCACCGTCTCAGCATCGTGGACGCGCTCCCCCCACCCACCCTCCTCGCTCGACTCCCCTGAGCGGCCTGGGGCGCCCCGCCTGACTTCAGCCGCCGGCTCCAACAGGGAGCTCGGGATTCAGGCTGATGTGGCGGCTCCAGCCACCACCTTGCGCTTGCCTCTTTGCCATGTCCGTGAGGGCTCCCTGCTCTCCACTCAGGCCGAGGAATCCTGGGGCCTGAGCGTTCTGCTGGCCAGGGGTTGCCGGCGTGAAGACCAGCGCCCTCTCGGAAGAGCTGCACAGAGAGAGGCTGGAAGCCTGGGTTGGACTATCCACCATTCACTCCCGGGAGATTCCAGCATCCTTCGCTGTAGAAGAGACACGGAGCGTTGCACGGCAGTAGATGTGGAGCCCTGCACAGGGCCTGCCTAGGGTCAGCGCCTTTGAGTGTTAGATCACAATGATTGGCACTGGTTCCAGGCTCTGGCTAAATAGTAGGCATTGGGGTAAGCCTTGGGAAGCCTGTGAAGCCCCATTCGAGGAATGTGGAGACCGAGGCTCGGAGAGGCCAAGTTGTCTGCCCAGAGTTATCGGGCGCGGAAGTGGCAGACCCTGGAGCTGACCTTGACCATGGCACTAACGCTCCTGCTCTCAGCCTCTGCACAGCCTATGGCAGCACTCGGGCAGGGGCCCCTCAGGTGTGGGAGAAGGGACAACAGAGGGGGTGACCCAGACATGGAACGGGAGACTGGAGCTTCTGCTTGGAGCCCCAACCCCACCTCCCTGCTCCTCTTCCCCTCCCCTTCCAGTACCCCCACTGCTCTGAGCGAGAGTGGTGACACCAGTGTGTCAGATGCGGGGCAGGGAAACGGGGGGGGGGGGTCCAAGCACTGCAGGAGTGCAGGTGCCCCTCTCCTTACCTTCTTGGCCCGCTCCACTCCTCTGGGTGAAGGCAAAGCCTAATAAATAAATAACCACGTAGAGCTGTCTCCACCGGTTGATGGAAACAAGAGCAATCCCTTGAAATGAGGGCCATGTACTTATCGGCTCAGCCTCTATTTTTGAAAGAACAGTCACTGTTTTCTCTGCATTTTACCAGCAGACATCAACATAGAAGAGGGAGCCAAGAAACCTTTCTGTGTTCTGGACAGATCTTACATGGAAGGGTGCTGTGCTAGGTGATGGCTTCTGCACCTCTGGGAGCCCTCCCTGCAAGTTCCAGCAGACCCAGACAGACGCAGGGAAGCACACATGGCCCCTTTCTCTTTGGAGGAGCTGTGTGTCACAGCCATGGCTGCCTGGCCTCGTCACGAGCGCTGCCTGCCTCTCACGCTGGCTTGCCGGGGAGGCAGCCTGGAGGGCTCGGTTTTCGCCATATTGATTGAAGATCTCCATTCCCTAAATACCTTGGGAGTCGGGTGGTATTTCTAATTTTATTTTGCATATGGGAGTGTGGTGGGAAGGTGTGTGTCTGTGTGCGTGTGTTTGAGAGAGAGAGAGAAAGGAGGGGGAGGGAGAGAAGCTGAGTGGATGTGGGAGACGGTAGAGGGGGAAGGGCGTCGTCAGGCAGGAGAGAGAAGATCCAGCCGTGCAAACACAAATGGACAAAGGCCCATTATTTACTCAGAAATACAGCCGCTCAACGGAAGGGCAGCCAAGCTTTGGAGCTCCAGCGAAGGGTTCCTCGGCACCCCCTTCCCCGGGGAACCAAATGTTGTCTTGTTTTTTCTGGAACGGATGCTTATCCTTGACAAGATCAGCAAGGCGGTCAGGTTGAACATTTCGCTTTGATCTTGGCCCCGCCAGCATTTAGAAGACTAAGGACGAACCCTTCATTTTGCCACCTGTGTGAGCTCGGGGAGGCCGCTGCACCTTATCCACGGCATGGGAAGCGCGAGGTTCCTTTGTGGTGGCGGGGAGGAGTTGGGAGAGTGTGCCTGAAATTCCAGAGCGTGGGCCGTGGGAGCACCTCCTGTCTCCCGCCTCTCTTCAGCGCACGCATCTTTTTTTTTCTTTTTTAAAGATTTTATTTATTTATTTGAGAGGTAGAGTTACAGACAGAGAGAAAGAGACAGAGAGAGGTCTTCTGTCCACTGGTTTACTCCCCTAATGGCTGAAACTGCCGGAGCTGCACCTATCCGAAGCCAGGAGCCAGGAGCTTCTTCTGGGTCTCCCACGTGGCTGCAGGGGCGCACAGACTTGGGCCATCTTCTACTGCTTTCCCAGGCCATAGCAGAGAGCTGGATCGGAAGTGGAGCATCCGGGACTCAAACCGGTGCCCACATGGGATGCCGGCACTGCAACCAGCAGCTTTATCCACTATGCCACAGTGCTTTGTCCACAGAACCCACTTCCCTTTTCAGCAAAAATGAGAAATTGGGCCATCGTTGTGGCACAGCAGGTTTAACTGCCACTTGCAATGCCAGTATCCTATATTGGAACACTTGTTTGACAGGTCCAGGATGCTCCACTTGCGGTCCAGCTCCCTGCTAATGCACCTGGGAAGGAGGCAGCAGATGGCCCAAGTGCTTGGGCCCCTGCCACCCCTGTGGGAGACCTGAATGGAGTTCCAGGCTCCTGGCTTCCAAACCTGGCCCAGACCTGGCCGTGTGGCCATTTGAGGAGTGAACCAGAGGATGGAAGATCTTTTTTCCCTCTCTCTGACACTCGATTTCTTTCTCTTTTTTTTTTGAGATTTATTTATTTATCTGAAAGTCAGAGTTACACAGAGAGAAGAAGAGGCAGAGAGAGAGAGAGAGAGAGGTCTTCTATCCACTGGTTCACCTCCCAGATGGCCACAACGGCCACAGCTACGCCGATCCAAAGCTAGGAGCTTCTTCCGGGTCTCCCATGAAGGTGTAGGGGCCCAAGCACTTGGGCCATCTTCCACTGCTTTCCCAGGCCATAGCAGAGAGCTGGATCAGAGGAGGAGAAGCTGGGACTTGAACCTGCGCCCATATGGGATGCCGGCACTGCAGGCGGCGGCTTCACCCCTATGCCACGGCACCAGACCCTGACACTCGATTTCAAAGAAATAAATATTTTTTTAAATGAGAACTGGTGGTCTATATTGGAAATATTCTGGGGTTTCTTCCATATCTGAACGTATGATTTCCCCAGAGTAGAGTTCATGAAAGTACCTTGATTGACAAACTGATGCTGGTTTCTCTCTGAAAGCAAAAGCTCTACTCAGAGATCTTCAGAAATGCCGTGGAGGACACATTTACCACTGACTCTCACCCGGACCAGAGTCCCGGGCTCCATAGACAGCGGCAGGAATCCCCTGCTGGGCAGCTCTCCACTGCCTTTGTCGCGTATTCTCAACGGTGAGCCGGGGCTGTGCCTGCAGCGGCCGCACGGGGGCAGCAACACAGACAAGCATCCCACTGCCTCGAGGGTTTGCCCCAGACTGGAGCCCTCTCTCCTGCGATCCGGCGGTGTTACCTGCGTGAAGGGGGCTCTTTCCCAGTCACCGCACCTCGCCTCCAAGGAAGGAGCTCCAGGAAGCTGGCGGCTTCTCCCTGGGACCAGGAACCCCTGCCCACGTCCGCAGGACGCTGCAACGCTGATGGAGGGGAGAAGCCGCGCTGCTCCTCTATGTCGGGCACCTCGGGGTGACGACAGGCTGGGGTCTCGGGGTGAAGTCAGGTGCGAGGAGACAGCCTCAGGTGGGACGTCTGTACCGTCGGCACCCAATCACCGTCGTGGTAACCACAGAGCACGCCCCCTCCCGTCCCTGCCTGCCCAGACTTGGAAAACATCTCAGCGTCTTCTGCATCTTAGCCCGCTGAATACATGAAAATTGTGTTATCACCGATTTCCTCCTTGGAGGTGGTAATTTGCTTTGCCTACTCCATCTTCATTTCCACGGCGATTGCATTACTTGGATGTAATAAAGTGTACGGCAGCTTACAAAGCCAGGCCACAAAATTAAAATTTCATTCCGCCGAGTCTCTCCACGGCCCGGAGCTGTCTGGGGGAAGAATTATTCACCCCATTTTTCGTATGAGAAAACCGAGGTCGAGATTTGCTGCCTGCTCATTTGCAAGACTCGCCTGTGTGCCATTTAAAATGTGAGCTGGAGCCGGCACCGCGGCTCACTAGGCTAATCCTCCGCCTTGCGGCGGCGCCGGCACACCGGGTTCTAGTCCCGGTCGGGGCGCCGGATTCTGTCCCGGTTGCCCCTCTTCCAGGCCAGCTCTCTGCTGTGGCCCGGGAGTGCAGTGGAGGATGGCCCAAGTGCTTGGGCCCTGCCCCGCATGGGAGACCAGGAGAAGCACCTGGCTCCTGGCTTCGGATCAGCGCGGTGCGCCGGCCGCAGTGCACCAGCCGCGGCGGCCATTGGAGGGTGAACCAACGGCAAAGGAAGACCTTTCTCTCTGTCTCTCTCTCTGTCACTGTCCACTCTGCCTGTCAAAAAAAAAAAAAAAAAAAAAAAAGTGAGCTGGTACACAAAAGCCCCAGGGATGCTTAATTTTTCCAGCAGACATCACTCCCGCAGAGGAAGCAGCATATAACATACTCCCCCACCGGGGGTCCACCGGCGTGGCCTCCCTCTGTCTAAAGCTGCCCTGCTCTGTACCCCGCCTCCCCTCCTGTCTGCTTCATCCCCGGCAGCGCTGACCGGCGTCTGCTAGGGTGCAGGTTTGCCGGTGCCCTGCCTGCTTCTCCCCGCTAGGGCGCGCAGCTGAGCCCAGAGAGCAGGCTGTGGGCTGTCGATTCCACTGCTGTCTCCCTAGCGCCTCTCACGGTGTCTGGCGTGGCAGGTGCCGAGAGCAAGTGTAGCTGCCGTGATGAGTCCCAGCAGAGCAAAGGTGCGGGAGTGGCTGGGATGGGGGCAGAGCAGCAGGTCTTCAGGTCACCCTCAGGCCCACAGGCCACCCCAGCACGCTCCCCGCTGAGTGCCGGAAATCTCGGCTGGATCTGGAAGAAGCCCTTTTGGGGAGGGTTCAGGCCGTAGAAGAACAGTGCAAGCTTTTACCAAGGCGCCACGGTGTCCAGTCCCGGTGGGGGCTGCCAGGGTGCAGCCCGGATTAAGCGTCCCTGGAGTCTGGGAGCCTGGAGGAGGCCGAGGGCCAGGGCAAGGGGTGGTACAGGGAAGGGGGAGGGGAGGGAGGGGAGGCGGGGAGAGGGTGCCCCCACCTCCATCTGCCTCACCTCGGGCTGTGTCTTCATGATGGACGAGGCACAGGGCAGTTCAGCTGTCGCCGTGGAGAGCGCCGCGGTGCCAGGTGTCCAGGATGGGAGGGGAGGAGGCAGAAGGCTGACAGCTCAATTAGAGGAGGAAGGAGGGCAGGGAGGGGCCGCGGTGCCCTTGGCTCTTCGGAAGCCTCCTGGGAACGTGGCTGTAGTCACAGAGCAGCCAGCAGTGCAGCCAGCCCCCACCTCCCTGCCTTCCCTCCTCCCTCTACACCAGCGGAGCCGGCCCAGGGCCCAGGGAGGAGGCAGTGGACAAAGCGTGAGGTGTTGGTGTCTGCTCACCTGAGTTTGTGTGTTCTCCCGTTCACTTGCTGTGTGACGCGAGCAAGCTTCTTGGCCTCTCTGAGCCTCCGCTGCCTTCTCTGGCCGGTGGAGTTTGGCACGATGTCAGCGCAGCAGCACCAGCCGCAGTCCCCCAGCCCCTGTGACCCTGCCGGCCGCGTGGCCCTGGCTGCCTCTGCGGTGCTCCTGCTGGGTTACACATTGGGTGACCTGTTCAACGCCTCGTTCCAGCTGCCATGCTCTACCGCAAGCTTGGTTTCTGTGGCCTAGACCAGCACAGAACACAGCACAGGGGGCCCTCAATAAACATTTGAATCATTACAAGTAAACAATAAATTATACCTGGGGCCGACGCTGTGGCGTAGCAGGTAAGGCCACCGCCTGCAGTGCCGGCATCCCATAGAGGCGCCGGTTCGAGTCCTGGCTGCTCCACTTCCGATTCAGCTCTCTGCTATGGCCTGGGAAAGCAGTAGAAGATGGCCCAAGTCTGTGGGCCCCTGCACCTTCATGGGAGACACGGAAGAAGCTCCTGGCTCCTGGCTCCAGATTGGCACAGCTCTAGCCATTGCAGCCAAGCAGAGAGTGAACCAGTGATGGAAGACCTCTCTCTCTCTCTCTCTCTCTGCCTCTCAAAAAAAAAAAAAAAAATCTAAAAGTATAATAATAGATTATACCCAATACCCAGCCGTTACAAACAGGCTAGGGGGAGCAGTGGATAAGTTCGAGTCGATTCAACGCAATAAAGATTCCTAAGCGGGCGTCAGCCTAGCAGTTACAATGCTGGCTGGGGTCAGCGGGTCTCATAGCAGAGCGCCTGGGTTCCAGCCCCAGAGCCACTCTGATTCCCGTCTCCCGCTCACGCGCACCCTGGAACAAGAGTGCTTTCTCTTCTCTCTCCCTGCCAGTCACGTGGTGACCTGGATGGAGTTCTGGATCCCGAGCGTGGCCTGCCCCGCCCTGCCCCGGCTCGCGCTCGCTCGCTCTCTCTCTCCTCTCCTCCCTCTCTCGCTCTTGCTCTCACGCTCTCTGCCTCTCCAGGACACAGATCACGTACAGAAGACGCCCCTTTGCTGACACCTGCAATGTGCCAGGCCCACGGGTTATCCGGCCAGAGCCTCGCAGCCACCCTGCTCCTCCACGCTGGACCCCACGCACTTTATTGAGTGGAAACGGCGCAGAGATTGGCCAGGATCGCCCAGCTCGCGAGCAGCAAGCGTCAAACCCGGGCCCCCGATCCCGAAGCTCCGGGCTCGCAGGGCACGGCTGTGTCTCCCACACGCCGCCTGTGCTGCTACCGTGTGCTACCGTGTGCTACCGTGTGCTGCTGCTGGGCTCTCGCCCGTGGCATGAGTCGGCGGTGACAGCAGCCGCCCGGGGAAGCCGGCCATGAACGAACGCGCTGTCTTGGGTGCGTGGGGGAGGCAGAGGGGGAAGGAGGGACAGACAGGGCCGCGGAGAGCTCCCACCTGCTGGTTCACTCCGTGAGTGCCCGCGAGGGTCAGCGCCAGCACGAGGCCGGGACACAAGCCGGGAACTCAGTCCAGGTCTCCCACGGCGGGGGCGGGGACCCAACTGCTGGAGCCATGGTCGCTGCCTCTCGGGGTCCGCTTCCCTGAGAGCCCAGACTCAAACACCCGCACCCCACGTTCGAAGCCAGCAGCCTCTGCTGAGCTGAGCCCCCGGGCCCAGACGCGGGGAGGGGGACGGGAGGAGGGACAGGAGTCACCAAAGAGAGATCTAGAGGAGGGGATGGAAGTGGGGCCAGAGGGTCAAAGAAGGGTCAAAGGTCAGGGTGCAGAGGACACACAGAGGCCAGGTTTTGTGGTCAAATGACTTCTACTATGCAACCCGGAGCAAGCCAGCTCAGGGTCTGTGTCTGCTTCCTGATTTGTAAAGTGGTGATTTATGTTCCTGCCTCATGGGTGGTCCCACAGGCCAAACAGGACAGCATTTGTGAAGCTCTTAAACCACTGGCTGGCCTAGCAAGCACTACGTTATGGTCACTGGTTACGGTTAGAATCCAGGGTGCATGACATAAACCTCTAGAAAGCACCAGTTTAAACTCAAATGGAAGTTGTTCCACGCTCACATAGGTGAAGTTTAAGGAGACAAGCTAGGGCTGCAGCAGAGGCTCCACCATCCTGAGAGACCCAGGCTCCTTCTGTCTCATTGCTCCATCCTGAGCATGTTGCCTCATGGCCCAGCATAGTTGCTCCTGTCCCACCCATCACATCCATAGTCCAGCCAGCAAAAAGGAGAGCAAGAGAAAAAACAGGCTCAGCTCCAGCCGTTGCAGCCACTTGGGGAGTGAACCAGTGGATGGAAGACCTCTCTCTCTCATTCTCTCTCTCTCTCTCTCGGCTTCTCCTTCTTTCTCTGTGTAATTCTGCCTTTCAAATAAATAAATAAACAAATAAACAAACATTTTTAAAAAGAATTGTGCTCTTTGGCTTCATCCACGCTCCAAGGATGAACAGCCAGGTGCCAACGTGTGCGTGGCGTCCAGGTCCCTGGATCTGTGGGGGCTCTGTGGTCAGGTGACTGTGCTACACTGCATGCAGCAAGCAAGACCGCCCGCGTCCTGTGCCCGGGCAGCAGGGCATCCACACGGGCTGGGACAGCCACCGCAAACGCAGGTAACCTCCCAGACGTGATTAGCAACGAACGTCTTCTTTCATGTCCCCTGCGTTGAGATTCTGCCGGTCAGTTACCAGCCCGATGTCCATTTACCATCGCCAGCATGAAACACTGATGGTTATAAACACTGTCCTGCTTGGGCACAAAAATTGATTATGAAGAGTTTCCAAGGAGGAAATATATTATCACTGAATACAACTATTAAAAACATGTCAGCTAGACACTTTTTGCTTTTTAAAATTTATTTGAAAGGGAGAGAGAGAGAGAGAGAGAGAGAGAGAGAGAGAAGGCTCCCCCTAGCTGGTTCACTCCCTGCAACAGCTGGGACTGAGCCAGGCCCAAGCCAGGAGCCAGGAGCCCAGTCTGGGTGTCGCACAGGGTGGCAGGGACTCAAGTCCTTGAACCGTGGCCGGCTGTCACCCAGCGTGCATGTTAGCAGGCAGGACTGGAACCCAGAACTCCAACGTGGGATGCAGGCATCCTCACCGCTGAGCCAGACTCCCGCCTCCCCATCTAGACACTGCGAAAAGACCACAAAAGTCAAACTTCAGATTATTTCACAGTTCCGTGTAGAGCCGGTCATTTGCAATGTAGTAGTCAAGGGATCCACGTCGGGGCACAGCGGGCCGGGTCAAGCCACTGCCTGCAACAGCAGCCTCCTGTACGGCCGCTGGTTCGAGCCCCCGGGGCTCCTCTTCCCGGGATTGCAGCGGCGGGCAGGCCCCAGCTGCACGGCCGGCAAAGGTAAAGTAAAACCAGGATGCCAGCCGGCTGCGCCTCGGACTTCCGGTTGCTCCTCACTTTTCACTGTTCTGAGCATCGCAGTCAGTGTCCTAGCACAAGCGACCCTGGGGGGGCCCTGGGATGATTTCCCGGGCTGAATTCCTGGTCGTGGAGCGGCTCTGTCAAAAGGATCCCGTTTGCCAAACCACCTTCCAGAACTTTTGTACGGCTTCCTCCCCGCGGAGAGCGTGGCGGAGGGCGTGCGTCCTGGCTCCGCGCCAGCTCTGGGACCCGCACCGTCACCCAGGCTCACCCGCAGCCCGGCAGGCGGTGGCAGAGAATGGCCTCTTCCGTTAGCCAGGCGCCCCCTGGAGCCCATGCTTGCAATTGCAGCTGTGGCTAACAGTGTTTACCTTGTTTCCAGCTTCCTGGAAGACCCCCTAGGCGCTCCTTGCATGACAAAATGAATTTATTTGACAGAGAGAGAGACAGACAGACATAGGGCATGCTCCCGCCCACTGGCTCACCTCCCAAATGCTGCCACAGTCAGGGCTGGGCTGGGGACAAAGAATAGAATCCAAGTGTCCCATGGGGTCGCAGGAGCCCAGTCCCTTGCGTTCCCACCGCTTGCTTCTAGGGTGTGCGTCAGTCAGGAGCCGGGCCAGGGCAGTGAACCGGGCACGCCGGTGTGCGGCACAGGCGTCTCCACCAGGGGCTGACTGCCGGCCATCACTTCTTGCATTTAATCTCTGCAATGGTGATGCAAAGTGCACGCGACTGGCCCCATTATTTAGGGGAAGAAACGGAAGCTCAGAGGGCTGTGTGTCCTGCCTTTAGCCTTAGTAGATGCCCCCCTGAGCCTGGCCACGCAACAGGCTGCAATGTTTTCTCTGCAGGCGCATGAAACCTGCAAAGCTCAGCCCCCACACCCCCAAGTGTGCAGCCTCCCCAGGGACACTGGGGGAAAGAAGGTGAAAGGTCAGCGCGCTGCACCTGCTTGTACAATTCTGCATCCCACAATTCCAGAGGGCATCATTTTCACAGGGATCGTGTGTGCCTGATTATTAGGCCAAGTTTCCAGTAGATGGCGGTAAAGCACCTTGAGTGAACGGCACCTGTCTGTCGGTGCAGAGGCACTGTTTGGGCTTCGGGCAGCAGGGGGCGCACCTGTCCCCCAGCCCTGGGAGCTTCCCTCCCTTGCCTCACCCCTTCTTCTACAGGACTGCACAGCCCCCCACCCCCAGCCTCAGTGCAGGGGAAGCACAGCCCCAGCTGCGGCCTTTGTTCCAGAGATGCTGATGTCCTGGGTTCAAGTCCTGGCCCCTGCACTTGCTATGAGTGGGCTGGGACCAGTGGCCTTGAGCACTGCACCCATTTTCTCTTCTGGAAACAGTGCAGCGGTAATGCGTGCCCTGGGGATAGGACAAACGACTGCTCCCATAAACCCCTGCTCAGGAGTGGCCTCCACTGCTGTCAGGCCGGGCTCCCACAGCTGGCCTGGGGAGGGTGTGCTGTGACCACGCAGCCCTGGCTCTGCCATGCCTCTCCCTGGGGCTGGCTTCCCCTAAGGAGTCTCTCCCCTGTCACCCCACAAGGCGCTTTGGCCCCCTCTCGTCTTTGGTCTGGATTCCTTTGTGTAGTGCGTCAGTTGGCCAGTCAACAAACACTTGCAGGGTCTCTGCCCGAGCTGCTTATGGTCCCGTGGGGGCAGCACAGGGCGCTCGTCAGCCTTTGTCCCGTTCCTCTGGGACCCTGGGGAGAAAGCAGCCTTGCCTAGCGCCCCCTGTCCTGCTCCCAGGCCGCACCATGACTGCACCTCATCTTCGATGCCCTCCGAGAGCGGCTGCTCTGTGCCCTCCCCTGCCGCCCTCACCCCAGCTGAGCCAGGCCAGGGCAGCCTGGGACAGGCTCTCCTTGGGCTGTGCGGGACACGAGCCCCGAGGTGGCAGTGACTCAGCTGAGCTCGATGCAATGGCCCTCTTATGTAAGCGGGGCCAGAGGCAGGCTCGCCAGAGTGCGTGTGGCCCCTACAGTGTCAGGAGGGACCCAGCCCTTCCCGGCACCTTGCCTCTGGCCCTGCACTGTGGTCCTTGTCCTCCTGCCGCAGGTGGCAGTTTGGGACTGGCAAGGTCTTGGATGATATCAGGGCCCAGGCCCCCTCTGTGTCATCTCCCCACCATGCTTAGTGTGCAGCCTCAAGCTCATGGTCCAAAATGGCTGCTTACACTCCAACCATTGAGTCACCATTCCACCAGCAGGAAGCAGGAAAGAAGGCATGAGCCAAGTCCTCCTTAGCACACTTCTGAACATTATGGGTAATACTTCCATTTGTTTCCCATTGGTGGGAACTTAGTCACATGACCAGAGCTGAGTGCAAGGAAGATTGGTGTGTCCTACCTACAGGGGCTCTCTCTCCCCAGCAGGCTGCTCGGCATAACCAGGGCCACAAGCCCAGGTGCGTCAGGGTGCCCAGACGCAGTCGTGGGAAAGTCTGCTCCCCGCACAGCCATCACCACCGCCACCACTCAACACTGGAGCCCCCAGGCTCTCAGCTGCACAGCCCTTCCACCCTGCCCTGCCTGCCCCCTTCGAGAGGGGCTCTGAGGGACGGTGGGGGCAGCTGCACGGCCGGGAGGGCGGCGGTGGCCTCGGTGAGCTCTCGGCCGTGGCCACAGCACCTGCTCTCCCGGCCGCCACCGCCTCCTCCCTGCTCGGGAGGCGCCTGCGGGGGACTGGGGCACTTGCTTGCCTTGCTCTCGGCTCCTACATTTGTTTGTTTTTCCTTTTTATTTATTTGACACACAGAGAGAGATCCTACCTGCTGGTTCACTCCCCAGATACCTGCAACAGCCAGGGCTGGGCCAGCGCAAAGCCAGGAGCCTGGAACTCAATCCCTGTGGGAGGCAGGAAGCTGGAGAGGGCGCGGAGCCAGGATTCAAACCCGGGCATTCCCAGCCCGGATGCAGGCAGCGCCAGAGGCCTCCTGAGGGCGCCAGCCCTGCCACACCCTGCAAAGGCGCTCCTCTCACTCCTTTCTTCTTCCCATGGAGGGGTCTGGCTCCCTGGGGCACCCTTGGGCGAGCATGGGAGGCCGTGAGTCCTGGGGCCCCTCCTGCTGCTTTTCCAGGCACTCTCCTCCCCGCCCATGAGAAGGGCGCCTTCCAGCCCTGTAGGGGGTCCTGCGCGGAAGGCCCTGTCCTGGCCGCCTGCTCTGGGCCCCAGCCGCTCCTGAGCCCCACCTCTGCCCCCACTGGGCACCCGGGCAGCGGGAAGGGTGTGGAGGGCGGACAGGAGGGGTCAAGGCTGCCTGGGCCTGCCTCGTGGGAACAGGAATTGGAGACCCGGAGCTGGCTTTCCTGAGCTTCTACTGCTCCCACAACAAACCCCACTCCCCAGACACACAACACACACACACAGACACTCACACGTGCACAAGCCTGCACACGCGGATCCGCACATGCACACACCTTCGTCCTAATTCTCCTAGGCAGCACACTCTTATAAAAAAGATTGATTGATTGATTTGAAAGGCAGAGTTACAGAGAGAAGAGAGAGAGAGAGAGAGAGAGAGATCTTCCATTTGTCGGTTCACTCCCCAAATGACCACAATGGCCTGGGCTGGGCCAGGCTGAAGCCAGGAGCCAGGAACTCATCTGGGTCTCCCATGCGGGTGGCAGGGAGCACTCGGGCTGTCTTCCACTGCTTTCCCAGGCGCCTTAACAGGGACATGGACCACAAGTGGAGCAGCAGGAACTCAAACCAGCGCTCACGTGAGAAGCCGGTGGTGTCGCAGGCCGTCCACAACGCCGCCCGGCATTGCACTCTCTGAGCTCTGAAGTCAGACCGACAGGGAGTGTTCTTCCACACACTGCGCTACCGCTTTTACTTTACTTTAATTTTAAGATAAATTTCTTTATTTGGAAGACAATGACAGTGAAAGAGAGAGAGAGAGAGAGAGATCTCCCATCTGCTGTTTAGTTCCCAGATGCCTGCAACAGCCAGGGCTGGGCCGGACGGAAGCCAGGAGCAGGGAGCTCCGTCCAGGTCTCCCACGTGGGTGGCAGAGACCCTGGTACCTGAGCCCTCCCTGCTGCCTCCCAGGCCGCCTGAGCAGGAGGCTGGACCGGAAGCAGCCGGCTCCGACTCGCACTCTCCACACAGGATGCGGCTGCCCCACGCAGCGTCTGGAGCGCCACGCCAAGTGCCTGCCCTGTGTCGCGGTGTTTAGACCGCGGTGTCTCCTTGAAGCGCTACCTGAGACTTGAACCACACACACAGGCTGCAGTGCCATGGCCCCCCTGTCTGAGGCAGGCAGGGAGGTAGCTAGCCAGAAGGAGCTGACTCACCAGCCCCTCCCTGTAGCCCCGCCTGCCCTGCTCAAGGCTCCCACCCCTCCCCACCCGAGGGGCAAAAACCTGCAGCTTCCCCCAAACCACCACTCAGAACCAGCGAGGCCAAAAAGAACCAACACAGCTGCCAGCACGTCCCCATGAGGACTTTCAGCTCACTGCAACGTCATCACAGCCAGATTACCGGGGCAGCGCTATGCATAGTGGGTAAAGCTGCTGCTTGCAGCGCCGGCATCCCATAGGGGCGCCGGTTCGAGTCCTGGCTGCTCCTCTTCCAATCCAGCTCTCTGCTGTGGCCTGGGAAAGCAGCAGAAGATGGCCCAAGTCCTTGGCCCCTGCACCCGCATGGGAGACCTGGAGGAAGCTCCTGGCTCCTGGATTTGGCCTGACCCAACTCTGGCTGTTGTGGCCATTTTGAGGAGTGAACCAGTAGATGGAAGATCTCTCTCTCTCTCTCTCTCTCTCTCTCTCTCTCTCTCTCCATCCCTCCTTCTCTCTTTGTATCTCTGCCTTTCAAGTAAATAAATAAATCTTTTTTAAAAAGATTACCATGGTTGGCCCTCCTAACACCACGACACTTCGGAGATCTCCCAAAAAGGGCAAGTGTGGGGAGAGGGAGAGGAAGAGGGAGAGGGGGAGGAGGAGGGAAAGGGGGAGAGGAAGAGGGAGAGAGGAAGAGGGGGAGGGGGAGGGGAAGAGGAAGAGGGGGAGGGGGAGGGGGAGGGGAGGGAGAGGGGGAGGGGGAGGGAAAGGGGGAGGGGAACAGGGAGAGAGGAAGAGGGGGAGGGGAGGGGGAGGGGAAGAGGGGGAGGGGGAGGGGGAGGGATCGTCCCTCTGCTGTTCACTCCCCAAATGCCTGTGCTACCCAGGGCTGGGCAGGGCTGCAGCCAGGAGCGCAGAGCTCCCTCTGGTCTCCCGGCTCCGTGGCAGGGGCCCTCCCCTCCTGCCCCTGCAGCCCCTCGAGTGTGCGTTTTTGCTCTGTGTGCAACCACAGCTTGTGTCTCTGCTGACCTGCACCCAGGGCTCTGTCTCCGGTCCGAGACAGAGCCTGGCCCCACGCACCCCACACCTCCTCTCTCCCCAGCGTTGGTCTGCAGATGGGAGCCCTGATGGGGCTGAGTGTGCACAGACACACACATACACACACACACAGGCCAGTGCACTGCTCACACTCAGCGCACCCAGACCTCCTGCCATTTCTAAGGGCTGCGACTCACGCGTGTTACAGCTGCTACCATGGTTCCTGAGTGAGTGTCCCACCTGGGCGCTTAGCCCACGTGCTGTGTGCTGGCCACATCTGCGGGACTGGCTCCCCTCAACCCTCACAGCTGGAATCTCTAGTCACTGACCTGAGGGGAGGGTGCATGGACCCCAACGCCCCGTGCCCTGCGCACCAGCCTAGGGAGGAAGGACCCGGGAAGGGGCGGGTCCACGGATTGGGCAGTCCCCTGCCCTCGAGATGGGGTCAGAGACTGAGACCTTTCAGCCCACGAGGGTGGGCGCCACAGGGAGGGGAAGCACTGGACAGGGAGGGGGAGGGGGAGGGGCCGCAGCGGCACTGGAGCCCGAGCAGGATCTCGCCCAGCTTTCTTGCTGAGTCATTCCCACCCGAGAAGGGGGCGGGCCTGCTGTGAGGGGAGAGGGAGGAGCAGCCCTGCACCCCCTCCCCCAGGCTCGCACACACCCAGCAGCGACAGGCTTTCTCACTGATGTAAAAGCCACGGAGGAAAAAGGGCAGGTGGCCCTGGGTGGCGCTGTCCCCAGCTGCCCCTTCTCCTCCCCCCCTGCCTGCCCCTAGGGTGACCAACAACAGGCTGGCAGGCGGTCCTGGGGACAGGTGGGACCAGCCATTCTGGGCCTGCGCCTGCCCCTGGCCACGTTCCCTTGCCAATCACGCCACCTGGTCCTGCAGGGGACAGCAGCCTTCCTGGCTGGGAGGTGTAGTCTGATGGGACAGCTGTGCTGCGGCGGGGGACAGGCGGGCAAGGCTGGATCCCATGGGGAGGGGCTGCCTGCTCGCAGCAGGGGTCTGGACGGGCTAGAGGCTTGGGGGCAGGCTGAAAGGAGAACAGAAAGCGCTCTGTGTCAGTATAAAGTCCTCACACCCCGGGGCGGGTGCTGCAGCACAGGGGTGGAGCCACGGCCTGTGACACCGACGTCCCACGTGCATGCTGGTTCAAGTCCCTTCTCTCTCTTTCTCTTCCTCCTCCCGTAACTCTGCTTTTCAAATAAATAAAATACTTTTTTAGAAAACGTTTCCAAACCCAGATGTTGCCCAGCTCCCTGCTCTGTACAGAGCTTATGCGCAAGCCTGGTTTTGTCAGGATTCAAATAGAAACATGTTTCCTTGTCTCTAATCACAGTCTCCCCCCACATCTTCTCCTCCACCCCTGAGCAGTCTTCCTGACAGAGTCGTCTGGTCACCTGCAGTTATTGAAAGTCCAGATCAGTCCCGTTTAAAAGCTGAGCATCAGGAGTGGGTGTTTGGCCTCGCGGTTGAGGCACCCACCTCCCCCGCTGTAGTATCTGGTTCAATACCCGGCTCCAGGTCCTTTTCTATCTCTGCTTCTCAAATACTTTTTTTAAAGAATCCTTATTTTCTTTTCCTTTTTTTCTTTAAAAGTCTATTTATTTCTTTGAAAAGCAGAGTTGCAGAGAGGCACAAGCAGAGAGAGAGAGGGAGGGAGGGAGGGAGGGAGATGGAGTTCTTCCATCTGCTCCCCAAATGGCCAGAATGGCTGGAGCTGAGCTGATCCAAAGCCAGAAGCCAGGAGCTTCCTCTGGGTTTCCCGCATGGGTGCAGGGGCCCAAGGACTTGGGCCATCTTCTACTGCTTTCCCAGGCCATAGCAGAGAGCTGGATCGGAAGTGGAGCAGCTTGGATTGGAACCGGTGTCCATATGGGACGCTGGCACTGCAGACGGCAGCTTTACCTGCTACTCCACAGTGCCACCCCCCCCCCAAAATAATTCTTAGAAAAGCTAAACACTGTATGCAAAGACAGGCTATCTCCCCCACCCCATGCCCGTTTGTGCCAAGCCGGGCTGGGAATGGGGAGGGGGACAAGGCCTTCCCTCCCTCCCTCCCCCTTCGGAGTCCTTTCATTCCCTGGGTTTCTGGTTGGGGTGTGCTGGGGTTGGGCAGTGAGGGTGGGAGGGGAGCAGCCGCAGGTCAGCTTTGCCGGCTGATCCGTGATTCCTAGGGGCAGGATTCCCACTGGGGCGCGTGCTGGAGGAGTCTGCGCAGAAGGTGGCTCGGCCCGCGTTTTCCCAAGGCCCTCTCAGCTCAGCCCCTGGAGACCCACACTGAACTCCCTGCCTGGGGACTCCCCAGGGTTCTCTGGCCCCTCTGCCGGCCCTGGCTCTGCCTGGTGGGCTCTGTCCATTCTCCTGACTGTCCCTGCCTCCCCTGGGCCCCAGATGCCTGTCTTTAGCGGGGGGGGGGGGGGCGAGAGCCTGAGCACCTGTGCCCCCGCCGGGGAGCAGGGCTGGCCTGCAGCCTGTGCAGCTCAGAAGTACTCCACACTCTGTGCCGTGGTCTGCTTGCTCTCTTGCAATTACTCAGCACTTTTTAGCCACGACCACTTGTTTTCACTCGACACTGGAGCCCAACAATTCTGTAGCTGGTCTTGGCCATTGCCACCTGCTCGAAGACAGAGAGGGGTGGTTCTGTGAGGGTGGGAGCGGCAGGGCTGGTTCTGGAGCCTGCCAGCGCCTCCGGAGGTGCAGCGACCTATTTCGCAGTGTTTGTTTCAAAGACAGACAAACCTGCCACCAGGTGGTTCACGCTCTCAAACTCCTGAAGCCAGGAGGGGCTGGGAGCTCAGTCTAAGTCTCCCACGTGGCTGGCAGGGACTCAAGTACTTGAGCCATCACCTGCTGCCTTCCAGGGTGTGCATGAGCGGGGAGTGGACTTGGGAAAAGGCACTGGGATGTGGAACGCGGGCATCGCACGGGGGATGTCTTCACCACTAGGCTGAACGCCTGCCCCATGACACAGAGACTTCGGCCTCTCTCTAGAGTGGGAGACGCCGGGCACTGGCTTTGGTGGCAGCCATCAGCTTGCAGGCGACGGGGCCCGAGGGGTCAGCACCCCACTGCAGACGCAGGCGCCTCCTCCGGCCGCGGCAGCGATGGCCTGGGCTCAGGTCAGACCATGGGCGTTCACTGTCCATACTGAGAGCACACTGCGTGTACGGTGCTGCAGCCCCCTTTTTCTCCCACCAACAAACAGCACGTGGGGCGCCCACAGCCCGTACTGCAGAGCCTGGGTTTGAGTCCCGGCGCTGCTCCAGACTCTGGTTTCCTGCTATTGTGCCTCCTGGGAGGCAGGAGGTGAGGGCTCAAGTAGTGGGGTCCCTGCCCCCCGCGGGGGAGCCCTGGGGGAGCTGCTGACTCCCAGCTTTGGCCTGGCTCACTTTCAGTTGTGGTAGGCATTTGGGGAGTGAACAGTAAATGGAAGAACTCTCTCTCTGCCTTTCAAATAAATAAATATTTTTAAAAACATCTAAAAATAACCCAAATGTCCGTCAGCCAGAATAAATTAATTTACAACCTAGACAAACAACAGAGTACCACAGAGTAATGACAATGAGTAAACTACAGTTGTACACCACAAGGTGGATGAATCTTTAAAAATACAGTGATGGGGCCTGGGGTTGTGATGCAGTAGGTTGAACTGCCACCTGCAATGCCCCCACCCCGCACTGGTGTGATGGTTTGAGTCCTGGCTGCTCCACTTTTGATCCAGCTTCCTGCTAATGGGCCTGGGAGGGCAGTGGAGGATGGTTCAAATGCCTAGGGTGCTGCTATCAATGTGGGAAACCAGGATGGAGTTCCTGGCTCCTAACTCTGGTCTGCCCCAGACCTGACTGTTGTGGCCATCTGGGGAGTGAACCAGTGGATGGACCATCTCTCTCTCTCTCTCGTCTTTCAAATAAATAAAAACATATTAAAATACAATGCTGAATAAAAGAAGCCAAACATGAAAGCCTGTTTGCTAAGATACTCTGATTCCATTCATGCACACTTATAAAACAGACCAGAGAAGGCCATATTGATTAGGGAAGGGAGTCAGGTGGTAGGTACAAAGCAAAACAAGGTGGGCCTGCCACTGAAGTCAGGATCGAGCCGTCCTGGGCAGGGGTGAGGGGATGCGAGAGGAAGGGGTGTGGCTGCAAAAGAACAGGGAAAGCTTCTGGTGAGTATGTTCTGATGTAGATTTGGCCATCCTGACCGGCAGCACAACCATTGGGCCAGAAATACTCATGCCAAAAAGTCAGATTCCTGCCCCTTGTGTCGTAGTATTGCCAACAGCTGTCAAAGTGTTCCCAAACGCTCTGTCCCTGTCGCTGGCACTGAATCAAAGTAGCAAGGGCCAGGGCCCAGCTTTCAGTAACCACAACTTGAGGGGCACAGGAGGTTCTTCAGCCTCAATGAAGTATGAATACAAGGACTCGTGTATTCTTAAAAAAATTATTTGAAAGGCAGAGAGACAGAGACAGACAAAGAGATCTCTCATCTGCTGAGTCACTCCCCAGATACCCACAACAGCTGAGGCTGGACCAGCCAAAAGCCAGGGAACTAAAGTTGATCCTGATCTCCCCCGGGGGCTAGTGACCCAAGGACTAGAGCCACCACCTGCTGCCTCCTAGGGTGCTCGTTCACAGGAAGCAAAAACGGGAAGCGGAGCTGGGTGTGGATGTGGGTGTCCCTGCAATGTCTCAGCCACTTCACCAGGCACCCGCCCCCTCGTGTATTGTGTGAGGGCCTAATCCTGCAAGGCATTGGCCAGGCTCCGGATAGAATTGGGCATGAGGTTGTACAGGCTCCAAATCTCCAGTTCCTTCTGAAAATGTGCAGTTCTTGGTTGAGCAACCCTCCTCTCCAAAGTCTCTCAAGTTCTAAGAATGATGATGCTTCCTTTGTGATGTCATCGGCAGCTGCCTCTGACCTCACCCAGCAGAAGGTTCCAGTATTGATCGTTGGCAGCGACTGTTGGTGGTGGATGACAGTGACCTTCCACCAGCTGTGACGTCCCCTCTTCCAGGAGACAAGCACCAGTGAAAAGGGCTGCTGCTGGCCTTGAGCGCTTGCCTGTGGGGCTGTGGTGAGTGGGGCCCAGCCTGGGGTGGTGGGTAAGAGAGGGCAGGGAGGTTATAGGGCCCAGTGTCTCCACTCTGGCTCCACCAAGCTTCCCATGAGTGGCAGTGCTGTGTGTCTAGACCTGAGACTGAGACCTTTGTGTGTCCAGAAATCCACAACCCCAAGTCTGATTCGACACAGGACACCGGAGGAGTGGGCTTCCCTCCCACTATGATACCCCTCTGCCTTCTGTCCAGGAAATCATTTTCTCTCCCATGCAGAAAGGGCCCCAGAGAGAAGGCCCATCTCCCAAAGTAGGTCCACTTTCTTGGTGGGGTCTTTGCTGGCTGTTAGAGACAGGGGACGCCCTAAAGTCTCTCGACTGTCACTTGAGGTGCCACCTTGGTTCTGCCTTGAAGACACGGTTCCTCTCGGGGCGTGCGTTCATATTCTGGACCCTATAGCAAAATCTGTAGAGTCTGACTGTCAGCACCTTCAGGTTCACTGCCTCCTGCACACTTCCTGCCTCGGAGTCTCACCCAGCACCCGGCACCCGGCACTGGGGTGACAGGGACACTGGTGTGTAGCTCCCCTGCCTCGGGACCCAACACCGCAGGCATCAAATGGCTGAGGCCCAGGCAGGGAGCACACCCTTTCCCCCTCCCACCCTTTCCCCCTCTCGTTTTGAGTTTTCCCGAACATCTCATCTGCGCCGTGAGGACAGGCCTTGTACAGTTGCATGGGTTGGGTGTGCTGACATCTGTTTCTGACAACAAATGACTGCAATGAGTGTCCTTGTGCATGCTGGTCTTTGTGATTAATTTCTAGACACTCTTGTCTTATGAGGCTGTGCCTCTGGCTTTGCACGGGACCTCAGGCAATAGCCAATGAATCACTGATCAATATTTTGAATCAGCTAGTGGGGTAGGCCTAAGCACCATCATCTAAGGTAACATAGATTTCACCATGACAGCCAGTAAAAGGTATTTACGATGCAGGCTACTGTGCTAGATAGCAAAAATACAAAGAAGTGGGGAGGGGGGAGCAGATGTTTAGCCGAGTGGCTAAGAGGCTTGGAGGCTTGCTTCCCGCTTCAGAGTACCTGGTTCAATTCCTGGCTCCAGCTCCTGACTCCAGCATCCTGCTAATGCAGACCCTGAGAGGCAGCAGGTGATGGCTCAAGTAATTAGGTTCCTGCCACCCACATGGGAGACCCAGCCATTGCAGGCATTTGGGAAGGGAACTGCAGATGGTCACTCTCTCTGTGTCTGTCTCTGTCTCTTGCTTTCTCAAATAAATGAATGAAAATTAAAGAGGGGCTGGCACTATGGTGTAGCTGGTAAAACTGCCGCCTGCAGTGCCAGCATCCCATATGGGCACCAGTTTGAGTCCCAGCTGCTCCACCTCTGATCCAGCTCTCTGCTATGGCCAGGGAAGGCAGTGGAAGATGACCCAAGTCCTTGGGCTCCTGCACCCGGGTGGGAGACCCAAAGGAAGCTCCTGGCTCCTGGCTTCAGATTGGTTCAGCTCCAGCCATTGTGACCATTTGGGAAGTGAACCAGCAGATGGAAGACCTCTCTCTGTGTCTCTGACTCTGTCTTTCTGTAACTCTGCCTTTCAAATAAATAAGTCTTAAAAAAAGAAAATTAAAAAGAAAAAGGAGACATAATCAGATCTCTAAAGGATTTATATTCAGGGAGGGAGAAGGTAAATTAATCAAAATCTTTGCTCTCTAGTCTTTGAGGAAAGCTGTCATTTTGGATTGACTGGGTTTTCTGAATGTTGAAGGCTTCTCCTCCTAATATGCAAACTTTATTTTATTTTAACCATTTTATTAGGAATGCTTTCTTTTTTATTTTTTTATTTTTTATTTTTGACAGGCAGAGTGGACAGTCAGAGAGAGAGACAGAAAGAGAAAGGTCTTCCTTTACCGTTGGTTCACCTTCCAATGGCCGCTGCGGCCGGCACACCGCACTGATCCGAAGCCGGGAGCCAGGTGCTTCTCCTGATCTCCCATGCAGGTGCAGGCCAAGCACTTGGGCCATCCTCCACTGCACTCCCTGGCCACAGCAGAGAGCTGGCCTGGAAGAGGGGCAACCGGGACAGAATCCAGCGCCCCGACCAGGACTAGAACCCGGTGTGCCAGCGCCGCAGGCAGAGGATTAGCCTATTGAGCTGCGGCGCTGGCCTAGGAATGCTTTCTAAATATATAATAGAATTGCTTCCTTTTAAAAACAAACTCTTTGGTCAATGACATAACCTTCTCTTTAAAAAAAAAAAGATTTATTTACTTATTTGAAAGTCAGCATAAATGGAAGAGGAGAGATGAGAGAGAGAGAGAGACAGAGAGAGAGAGACAGAGAGAGAGATATCTTCCATCCTCTGGTTCACTGCTTAAAAGGCCAGGGCTGGGCCAGGCTGAAGCCAGGAGCCAGGAGCTTCTTCTGGGTCTCTCATATGGGTGCAGGGGCCCAAGCACTTGGGTCATCCTTTGCTGCTTTCCCAGGCACATTAGCAGGGAGCTGGATGTGAAGTGGAGCAACCAGAATTCAAACCAGCGCCCATATGGGATGCCAGTGCTGTAGACGGCAGCTTAACCCACCACCACTGCACTGGTCTCAACATTATCTTTTCTTTTGAAAAAATATTTTATTTATTTATTTGAGAGGTAAAGTTACAGAGAGAGGGACAGACAGAGAGAAAGGTCTTTTATCTGTTGGTTCACTTCGCAAATGGTTGAAATGGCTGGATCTGGGCCAAGCCAAAGCCAGGAGCCAGGTGTTTCTTCCAGGTCTCCCACATGGGTACAGGGGTCCAAGAACTTGAGCCATCTTCCACTGCTTTCCCAGGCCACAGCAGAGAGCTGGATAGGAAGAGGAGCAGCTAGGACTTGAACAGGTACCCATATGGGATGCTGGTGCCACAGGCAGAGGCTTAGCCCACTATGCCACAGCGCAGGCCCCAACCTTCTCTTAATGATGCATCATTGTTGTTCCAAGCACATTTCTAAGATGATCCCATGACACAAGGATGTCCTCAAGGCCTCTTGGAATGACCTGCACCAAATGACTCCAAACTTCTGAGTTTGTTTTATAGTTGCTTGATCGCCTCTGTTGCTCTTGACTTTTGACATCCCCATCATGTTTGCATTTTTTTTTTGACAGGCAGAGTTAGACAATGAGAGAGAGAGAGATAGAGAGAAAGGTCTTCCTTCCGTTGGTTCACCCCCCAATGGCCGCTGTGGCCGGTACGCTGCACCGATCCAAAGCCAGGAGCCAGGTGCTTCTCCTGGTCTCCCATGCAGGTGCAGGGCCCAAGCACTTGCGCCATCCTCCACTGCACTCCCGGGCCACAGCAGAGAGCTGGACTGGAAGAGGAGCAACTGGGACAGAATCTGGCACCCCATCCGGGACTAGTACCCGGTGTGCCGGCGCCACAGGTGGAGGATTAGCCAAGTAGCCGCAGCGCCGGCCCATGTTTGCATTTTTCTAAAGTCTCAGTCCTTCCAGGATGTTCCTGCTCACCTGGCTCACCTGCTGTGGGTTTGGTAATCAGAAAAGGCTCATCTCTTAGGCTATTGGTGCACCTGTTACACAGAGATCTGGCTTCATAAGGTCTATTGCTGTCTCATAGAGAAGTTCAAGGTGGCTGGCATTCCAGGGCTTTTCTCCAGGTTAGGATATGAATCAAGTTCTTTCTGTCTTGTTGCTTGGCCAGCCCTAGAGATTTGTCCTGCGAAGTATCACCAATCACTCCCTTCCACCTCCATGTCCATGTCCCAGGCTTCACGAAGACGGAAGAGGAGGAAGTGGAGAGCAGGCACTTCTTTTTAAGGATGTGACCCGGAAGTTAAACACACCACTCCACTCACATCCCACTGGCTAGGACTTAGTTCATAGCTGCACCTGGCTGCAAGGGGGCTATGTGGTCTCTGCAGAGGGGCCCTGAACCCAGGATGACACTTAGGAGCACTACTGCCGAGGGCAGCAGGGAAGAAGGGACCTAAGGGGGCTGTGGCAGGCTCTGCCACCCGGACCTGTTGAAATGGCGTGTGGAGGGAATGAAGGCGCACTCAGAGGAAGCACCTGGCTCCCTCAGATGGTCCCGTCTGTTTGGGTTACTCAGACTCCTTTTGTTTACTCTGTCATGTTCTGGAGGATGTTTCCAGACAAAGACCCTGGAAGCTAACCGCGCAGCCATGGAGGTGATGCGAGGTGTAGTCTTTCAGAGATGATAGCCCGGGCCAGGGCACTCCCACCTGGCCCGCCCGAGGGAGAACAGGAGAAGTGCTCTCAGCGCCACAGCCCAGAGGGCCTTTCCTTCAGAAGCCACAGCCGTGGTCCCCACACCCCTTCACTGAGAAAGCTTCTCCACGCCTCCCGTGAGGTGGCTGCTCGTGGTTGGTTTGGACATCGAGGTCGTCTTTGACCATCAAGCAGCCCACATGGCCTTTCCACAGCTTCACCTCCCTCCCTTTCTGTGGCTCATCCTTGAGGCCCGCCAGGTGTCTCCTCCACCTGTGCACAGGCTCAACAACAGGTTCCGTGATAGGGACGCAGAGGACGCGAGGAGGCCCGCTCTCGTCCCGGTTTCACCCTCTCCCAGCCGGCGGCAGAGACCAGACGGACAGCACAGCATCTGATGTTTCCAGAGCACGCGCTTTGCAGGTGGTCTCATCTAAGCCTCACAGCCTCCCCCTAAGGTTAGTGTAATTACTTCCCACATCTGCCTAAGCAAAAAATGAAGCCCAAAAACTGAAGTCCCAAATTCAGGTTGCTCGGCTGAGGCTCAGACCCAGGCAGCACTCTTGGTGTGTTTGTCTGGCTTGTCTTTGTACCCATCAACCTCCATCCCAGAAGAGGGTGATAAAGTGTGGGGCCCCAGGGGCCTTATTCCTCAACTAGCCCAGCCTTCAGTGGTACAGGAGAGATGGGAAAAAAAAAGAATCAAGGGACCTACCCAAGATTGCATAACAGGGTGACAGCTAGAGCAAGGGCAAGAACCTGCATCAAGGTTGGCGCCGTGGCTTACTTGGCTAATCCTCCGCCTGTGGCGCTGGCACACCGGGTTCTAGTCCCAGTTGGGGTGCCAGATTCTGTCCCGGTTGCCCCTCTTCCAGTCCAGCTCTCTGCTGTGGCCTGGGAGTGCAGTGGAGGATGGCCCAAGTGCTTGGGCCCTGCACCCCACGGGAGACCAGGAGAAGCACCTGGCTCCTGGCTTCAGATCGGTGCAGCGTGCCATTTGGGGGGTGAACCAACAGAAGGAAGACCTTTCTCTCTGTCTCTCTCTCTCTAACTCTGCCTATCAAAAGAAAAAAAAAAAAGGAACCTGCATCAAATAGGGGCAAAAGTCTTCCTGACTCATGAAAGAATACAAATAAGCGGGTGAGTGAAAATGGAAATGGAAAGGCCCCACTTAATGGTTCTCCTTGGGTTTTCCTGGGGTCCCTGGGTCACAAGCACCAGGAGTTGGGAGTGGGGGGTGGGGAGCAGGTGCAGGCAGGGTGCACCAGGCCAGGGGGTGCATGGGAAGATCACTGGGTGGCTGGTTGTGGGGGAATGAAAGCACAGCTGCTCCCCGACCCCCGGCCTTCTCGTCACAGTGCTGCCAACTCTAACAATATCTTACCATTGCAAACTGTTGGGAGGGAGTCACTGGTTCTTCAGCAGAGGCCCCTGTCCCACTAATTATAGTACTGCGAATGCTGGATAATGCCCATTAGATAAATGTCCCTACGTGTGGGTCTGGGAGAGGCAGGCTGTTTGCTTCTGGGCCCCGCTTTGCACATGATCTTTGGGGGTGCAAAGACGGGTGCGTGCCCCCAGGGTCGACACCCGCCACGTGGAGCAGTAGAATCGAATCGGGTCTTTGATGGAGCTGGAGACCCCGCCTCCACAAGGTGTGTTGCCCACCACAAACTGAAAATGGGACAGCCCACTCCCTGGGGCTCCCGTGTGGAGCTGTGGCCAATGTGTCGATCTTTCTCCTGCTGAGGTAGAAGAGGCCAGAACTGGGGAGCAGCCACTGGGCTGGTGCCAGGCGCTGGTCCTTGGGCGGGGCAGCGCGCTGCCTTTGTGGGCTTGTGTGTCTTTGCTTGCTTCTGGCCCGCTGGACTGGGTGGGCTTGGAAGGGGACACGCCTCGGAGGAGAGTCTGCGGAGAGGGGCGGGTGGGCGAGGCGGCTGTCAGTCCAGCGCATCCTCGGGTGCTGGAACAACCTGCTGCGAAGGACCTGCAAGCCCGTGTGCGTTGGCGATGGTAATTTGCAGATGGTTCCTGGCGGCGCCAGGGTCTCCGAGGCGGAGCCTGGATCTTTGCAGAGGCTGATACAGCCCGGGTTCCCCCGCTGTCTGAACAGCCTTGGGGCGGGGCCGAGCTTGGCTCCGGCTGGGGAGGAGCCGGAACGCCGCTCCCGCGGTGATGCGGAGGGGAATTTGCCGACAGTCCCTGGGCGACGGGGCCGGCTGTGCCAGGCTGGCGCGGAGGAGGGGACCGGCCGACCATCTCCTCCCAGGTAGGGCGCGTGGGGCCCGGCAGCGAGCTCGGCAGCCGGAGATGTACCCCAGTGAGCGCGCAGGGCCGGGGCCCGGAGGTGATGGGGCCAGGAGAGAGAGGGCGCGGAATCCGGCTCCAGGGCGGGGGCGGGGAAGCGCCGATCGCTCCCAGGCTCCCCGGGACCTCGGACCTGGAAGGATGGGGGTGGGGGAGACTGCGCCACAGTACCTGGCCCCGCGGAGGTGGCCTGGGCCGCCTGCGGGAGGACCGCGGCTGGGTAGACCCGTCCTCACTGGGTGGGGGGTGGAGACGGCCCAGAGGCTTGCCCGGGGGTCCCCGGACTCCAGCCTGACAGCAGGTGGGAGTGTCTTCTCTGGATAAGCCGTCCCCCCCCCCCAACACACAGCCGGGATTCCCCGGGGCTGTGCCGCCCACGCACTCGGCCGGGGTGGTTGGGGGCCGCCCCCTGCGCCGTTATGGGCTATGCCCACGTCACTGCCGCGCTGCCGCCGGGTGGGGGTCCTGTCCGGTCCAGCACTGGATGCTACCTTTCGCCTGATCCGTGTGTTCCCAAAGAAAGGGTCTCGCCGCCATCCTTGCCTTGTCTTGGAGAGAGAAACTTTGGATTGGGATGAAGGCCCTGGAGAGATAGGCCCAGGGCTGCTGGCGCGCCACGCCACGCCACGCCACCGAAGTCACTTAGGCGCTGCCTCCAGGCACCGCGTCCTCCCCTGCTCTCTGGAGGGCCGAGGGTCTCTCTTGCTCTCTAGACCCCAGGGTCGTGGGGGTGGACCCCACCCCCAGTCCAGGGGCCCCTTTCTTCCTCCCAGGGGATGGAGGAGTCAAGACCAGAGGTTCCGGGTGGCAGGGGTGTGAACAGCCCTGGAGTCAGAAATGTCTGGGGCCAGGAGAAAACTGCTCAGGAGAACTACGAGGGGCAGAAGGGGGCATGGAGTCTGTGCTGCCCCTGTTCCTGCAGGGCAAGAATGAGAGCGGGAGTCGGGGAGGCCGGGGTGGGGGGAGCCTGGGAGGGGGACAGGAGACAGACTGGCTGTTCTCACACCCTGAGGCTCCAGGAAGGCGGGTTCAGGAGCAGGGGCGGGGAGTCTGCCTTCCCTTCCATCTCCTACCTCTGTGAGCGCCTTACCCCTGCGCTCCCGGACCCTGTGCCCAGGAGCGATGCAGGGGTCTGGTGTCGTCAGAGGTGCACTTCTCCAGTCACCCGGTCCTCTTCCCCCTGAGGCTAAGGCCCTGCTCTGTGGGGAAATCAAGCAGGAAGCCAGCTATCGCCACTGTGCAGATGAGGAAACTGAGGCACTTCGGTGCTGCGGATCGCTCCAGGCCTCTTACCTCCGCGTGGCTCTTCCTCCCCTCACTTTTCTAAATTTTATTTATTTGGAAGGTAGAGAGACTCATACAGGGAGATTTCCCATCTGCTGGTTCACTCCACACATGCCCACGACAGCTGGGGCTGGGCCAGGTCAAAGCCAGGAGCCTGGGATGCAACCTAGGTCTCCCAAGTGGGTACCCAAGTGGCCCCAGTTACTCAAGCCATCATCAGCTGCCCCCCGGGGTGCATATCAGCAGGAAGCTGGGGAGGCAGAGTTGCCCCGAGCCCGTACAAGCCAGAGAGCAGAGATCCCCTCGTGCCAGCAGCCGTGGGCGCAGCGGGGCAGCGGGGATCATGGCAGAGGTGCTTCCATTATCACTCGGACAACATCGCAGCCTGGGAGGCTGTGGCCAGCCTGCGACCCCAGTGGAAAGCAGCTACCGTGTGCCTGCTTTTCAGACACACCCCTGAGCACAGCGCCCCTGAACCCGGCTTTGTGATGGCCACCAGGAAGAGCTGTACTGACAGGTAGGGGAAGAGATGGGTCTGTCTTGAAAACCAGATGGAGCCGGCGGCTTGTAAGGAGACAACACAGAGAAGAGCGCAGCCCCACACTGGAGCAAGATTGTGTTTGTGGCTCCTGCGCTGCAGCCTTCTTCTTCAGGTCCCCAGGGGCTCTGTGTCCCTGCTGGCCAGCAGAGGCAGGGTCTGCCGTTGGAGAGAGCCCCACCCACCCACCCAGTGATGGAAGACAACCCAGACTTGCACAGCAGGGAGCCTGATTCTGGACCAAGAGCCCCTGTGGGCTGGCATTCTGCCTGTCAGTTTCCCTACCTGACAGCCGTGCATGGGCACGCCTTCTCCACGTGGCTGGGGGAGCTCTGGAAACTTAGTGTTACTCTAGACTGTGGTCTAGATGGGAGCCGCGTGTCTCCTGCCATGGTGGGACGTGGGCTTGTTGCCACAATGGATTATGTGCTTTGTGTGGCCAGGCTAAAGCTAGGCTGGGAAGGCAGGCTGGCCCTCCCCGAACTCCTCCAAGCTGTGTGTAGGCCCGGGGGGCCGTCCCCTCTCCCCCAGCTTCCTGTGCTCTGTGACATATTTAGCAGGGCCTCCACCCCATGGCATGCAGGTGACCCTCCAGTCGGCCTGCATCCTGCCCACCAGCCTTCACGTGCTGCGACCTCTCTGCTCTGGTTCTTCCTGGGCAGCAGCTGGTGGAAGAACCATCATGCTAATGGGCCTAAAGTGCTGGGAGCTCTTTGCACACAATGTCCAGGGTGCTGGAATCCACAGGGCATTCAGGCCCCGGCAGCCTGGCACTGGAAAGGGCCGTAATGGAAGTGCTTAGGGGAAGTGCTGGGCTTTGAGTGGCGACAGCAGCTCTTACCGCCCTGTCTTGCTGAGTGGGGGCCCTGGGTTTGCAGCTCACACCTCACACACCAGCATGGGTGGTGTCAGTGGGACCCCACGTGCTTTTCCAGGAGTTGGCTGGCTCCGCACCTGCGAGGCAGGGTTGGAGGCAGGGCTGAGGTGAGGTGTGAGCCATGAGGTAAGAACGTGGGACACTCAGGAAGTATGACGTGTCCTGGTGCTGGGTCTGTCTTCGTTGCTCGGGGCCCACCGAGGGTGGCTGTGAAGACAAGCACCCTGCGGCAGCCAGAGCTCCACATCCTGGGTTTCCAGGGCAGGATTCGCACCCGAGCTGCCATGCTTCCACCCCTGTCCTGGGACTGAGACAAGTACAGGGGGACAGGGCAAGAGGGGACAGGTGCACCCCAGTCACCTCCTGGTCATTAGTCTTGTCCCCAGAATGCAAAGTGCAACATGCATCTACTTAGAAAACCAAGACCAGGACGCCAGTGTCCTGGGCTCCCCCTGCTGCCTTCCCTGCCCTTCCACTCTGCTGTTCGACACCAGCACCCCCAGGGTGAGACTGGCAGGGCTGGGCTGGGCTGGGGGTGGATGCAGGGGCCACAGTCCTGTGCCTGCTGGCCTTCACTCCTGCCAAGTCAGGGCCTCCAGTGCCCTCAGAGCATCAGAGGCAGAGAGGCCAGGCTGTCCCCTCGCCATCCCTGAGTGTCCTTGCCACAGGAGGTGGCCCTGGGGACAGGAGGCTTCTCTTCAGTCTGTTTGCATCTTCTAAGAATTGTGCCCAGCCAGAGGGCCTGTGGTTTCAGGCCATGGGATCCTGGGAAAAGAACAGGGGACCCTAAGGTCTCCGGGCTTACCAGGGAGCAGGAAGGACGTGTGGCCAATTCCCCGAGGAGGAGCTGCTTGCTGGGTTTTGGGCTTGAGGCCTCATCACCCCAGGGCATCCGAGTGGCCGTGGCTTGGCCGAAGGCTGCAGCCCCTGGTCCACAACTGGACCACCCCGCAGGGCCCTGGGGGAAATGAGCTTTGATGATGGCATGCACACATGGAGGGTCCATCACATGCAGGCCCACTGCCCAGGGCAGGGGCATTTGGGAGCTGGGTTCCCTCTGCTGCCATTACCTGCTCGGGTCACTTCTGGGGGTCTTCCATCGGCAGTATGGTGAACTAGCCCCATGCCGTGGGGCCGCTGGGAGGATGAGTGGGGGAGCGGGGAGGTACCAGGTGCACTGCTTGGCAGCTGTGAGCCCTCTTTCCGCTTGCTCGCCTCTCCACCTGCCGAGCAGCCGGCTGCTCAGGGATGCCTGAGACCGCTTTGGCAGCACCACACGGGGTCTGGAAATGGGCGTGTTTAGGACTGAGCTCCGCCCTTCCAAAGCTTTGGATCCTTGTAGACCTGGCAAGGGAGGGGCCATTTCAGAACCAAAGGGGGTGTAGTTGGACTGAGGGACTGGCCTCCAGGACAATCCGTGTGCTACTACTCGCAGGGGATCCCTTGGGCCGAGGCCTCCTGCACCCCAGCCTGGGAACGCAGGCACCAGCAAGCCACAGCCTGAACCCAGAGCCCGGCTGGGGGCCCTGTGTCACCCCACTGCCTCATGTGCCCTGTCACTACATTTGAGTCTTCGCCTTGCCTGGGAAGGAGACACAGAGGGTGTGAGCCCCACTGGATGGGGGGCAGGCTGAGGCTCTGAGAGGCTGGGATGGAGGGACAGAGTGCGTGATACCCCTCGCTGACCTGCTTCCCTCGGGCGTCTGGAGCTGTCCCCAGTGCAGCTGGCACATCCCATGCTCACCTCTGCTGCTGCTGCTGGTGGTTTTGCTGAAGCTGCTCAAGACCAAGGACTTGGAAGTGAAGGTCGTGCGTGTCTCCCCTTCCCCTCTGCCCAGCTCCTGTCATGACACCAGGGACCGGAGGACAGGATTCCCACGGCACCCCCACTGGGAGGGGCTCCGAGGGGCTCAGCTGGGGCAGGGGAAGGGACTGTCCTACCCACCTTCTCCTCCCGTCCCCATCCTTGTCCTCATCTCCCCGTCCTTTCAGCGCCACCTCCACCATGAAGCCCTCTGGGTCTCAGCAAGAAGAGGTCTCAGAAGTCTTAAATGCACTTAGCACGTGGAATTCGTCACTTCTGCTAGACAGTGAGCTCATCCTGTGACTTATCCAGGGTTCGCTGAGTGCCAGTCACACACATACACGGCCTCCCGTAACTCACGGGGGAGAGGGCAGGGAGGCAAGGGAGTGGATAGCGCCAGCAGCTGAGAATAATAATTCTGTCATAATAATGATGTGCTATTGTGGAGGCAGTGCGCAGTGCCGGGGCACCCTGACCAGAGCTGGGAAAGCGGAAGCCACACTCTGCGCCCGGCGGGGTCACAGGTTCACCTCCAGGTGCTCTCTGTCTAGGGAGAGTACACCTGTGGGTGAGGAGTCACGTGCAAGCAGATCTAGGGCAGCCCGGCTGGCGGCGGTGTGCGAGAGAGGTCTCGGCCTCCATCTCTCTGCTATCTGCGATGATGGAGTGAATGACCGCAGTTGTGATGTTCTGCCGCCCTTAAAGCACACATCACTGGGGACATTTATTTTATATAAATTTTATATATATTTTATATACATTATACCTCGATGAAGTGTTATGTTCACACACACATTCTGTATTAATATGAATAAATCTCAAAAGCAGTGTTGCAAAAAAAAAAAGGGAATTTCAAACAATGCCATTAGTGATCATTTAATTTTAATAAAAGGAAGGCAAGGCAAGGCCAGGCAAGTTCATGAATGGGGAGGCATCTGGGGCTGGAAGGGAGAAGGAGGGACTTTTATTTTTTGTAAATAGACTAAGTGCCTCATTCCTTTTTTTTTTTTTTAAGATTTATTTATTTATTTGAAAGGCAGGGTTAGAGAGAGGTGGAGGGAAGGAGGGAGGGAGAGGAGGGGAGAGAGAGAGGAAGGAAGGAAGGAAGGAAGGAAGGAAGGAAGGAAGGAAGGAAGTCTTCCGTCTGCTGGTTCACTCCTCAGTTGGCTGCAATGGCCAGAGTTGTGCTGATCTGAAGCCAGGAGCCAGGAGCTTCTTCCGGGTCTCTCATGTGGGTGCAGGGGCCCAAGGACTTGGGCCATCTTCCACTGATTTCCCAGGCCATGGCAGAGAGCTGGATCAGTAGTGGAGCAGCCGGGACTCAAACTGGCGCCGATATGGGATGCCAGCCCTGCAGGTGTAGCTTTGCTTACTATGTCACAGTGCCAGCCTGGGACTTTTAATTTTGCAGAGATAATTTACTTAAAAGGATCTGAAACAAAAGTGGCAGGATGCTAACATGTCTTTGTTCAGTTAACTTTATTCTGGTTTTATTCTGGCCACCGTTTTTGTGTCCAGTTTTCAAAATTCAGAGCAGTAATCAGATGTGGGAGGAGAGGCACCGACGTCTCCCTGGGCCCTTGGGTAAGGGTACAGGAGGAAGGGACAGCAGGGTTGATGGGGGGTGGGGGAGCCAGGAGAGGGGGGCTGGAGTGTCCTGGCCAGCAGGCTGTTTGTGCTTCTGAAATGCTTGCTGGTGACTTGCATTTGTCTAGCCACCCTCTCTCGCACCTTCTGATTTAGCACCTCTGCTCCCAGGCTATGTAGACAGGAAGTCGCATCCTGGGGGAACCGTGTGTAATTTTATTTTATTTTTTTTTTAAGTCTAGCTGATATACTGAAGGTCGAGGGAAGAAGCAGGCCAGTATATACAACTGGACATTAAAAGTGGCAAGTAGCCACTGATCCAGAGGCAACCGAATTCTTGCAGCACACTGTCTCCGACCATACGCAAATTCAGGTGAAAGCCAGCAGAAATGACAGTTTCCTAGGAAAATTAAATCATCAGTTTGATGCCAGGAGAATTGGAAAACCCAAACAGATCAAGATGGAACCGAATTTTTATAAAATTCTCCTCCCAAAATACCCCAGGTTTAGTCTAATTTCTTCCCAATAGCCATTGCAGCCATTTGGGAAGTGAACCAGCAGATGGAAGACCTTTCTCTCTGTCTCTCCTTCTCTCTGTCTGTAACTCTACCTCTAAATTTTTTTTAAAGATTTATTTATTTATTATTTGAAAAGCAGACCTAAAGAGAGGTAGAGGCAGAGAGTGAGAGAGAGAGAGAGAGAGAGAGAGAGGAGTCTTCTATCTGTTGGTTCATTCCCCAGAGAACAGCTACTTCCAGTGTTATCTAAACTGCACCAACTATACCAGGTCACAGAGAAGCAAAGATCCCAAATTATTCTATGAAACCAGAACAGCACTGACATAACAGCTTGATGACAGCAAAAAAAAGTTACTTAAAAATCTCATGTATAAATATCAGTGCAAAATTCATAAATAGCAATAAGTAAAATCATGTAGCATTATACTAAAAAATAAATATACCACAAGAAAGTTTGGTTAAGAAACACAGATTGGATATATTTTTAAAAGGATTTATTTATTTATTTGAAAAGCAGCTATAGAGAAAAAGGAAGAGACAGAGAGAGGACTGCTATCCCCTGGTTCCAAATGTCTGCAATAGCCAGGGCTGGGCCAGGCTGAAGCTAGGAATCAGGAGCTTCCCCCAGATCTCCCACGTGGGTGCAGGGGCCCAAGGACGTGGCCATATTCTACTGCTTTCCCAGGTGCACTATCAGGGAGCTGGATCAGAAGTGGAGCAGCCAGGACACGAACTGGTGCCTATGTGGGGTAGCAGCCCCCAGATTGGATATTTTTAAAACTGTTAATACAATTGAATAAACTAATAGTTCAGGTGAGACAAAAAAAAAAGCTCCTTAAATACTGAAATTAAATTTTAAAAATGCTGACCTAAAAATAGATTAAATTTAAAAAGGCCTTGATTTTCACTCTTATTTAAGAATGGGCTTTGCTTAACATGGTTGTGTGTGTGTGTGTGCACACACACAGAGGAAAAAAGACAAGGAAAGAATTATTGTTATTACCTTGAATCTTCAACATTGCTCTAGAAGTACAAGCCAATATAAATTTTGAAAATAGAAATTGTAAAAGAGACAAATTTATCAAAAGATTGACCACCTGGGGGAAAAAAAAAGAACAAGTTGGTCAACTGAAAAAACTATTAGAATCATGAAAGAGGGTCTGGGGCTGTGGAGTAGTGGGCTAAGCCTCTGCCTGCTCTCCAGCATCCATATGGGCGCCAGTTCAAGTCCCATCTGCTCCACTTCCAGTCCAGCTCTCTGTTCATGGCCTGGGAGGGCAGCAGAGGACAGTCCAAGTGCTTGGGCCCTGCACCCGCCTGGGAGACCTGGGAGAAGCTCCTGGCTCCTGGCTTCAACCTGGCCCCGCGCTGGCCATTGCAGCCGTTTTGGGAGTGAACCCCCAGATGGAAGACCTTTCTCTCTGTCTGTATGTCTGTCCATCTGTGTCTGTCTGTCTGTCTGTAACTCTGCCTCTAAATTAATAAATCTTTATTTAAAAAAATCTTGAAAGAATACACTGTTAGTTCCCTGGCACTTGGGACAGGACCTGACACAAAGTGGTAGATATCTGTTGAATATCAGTGGAACAAAGCACACTTAATATGCAGTAACAGTGATAGGAATCACCAGCGTCTAGTGGTTCCTGCTTGTGTTCCTGATCTGGCCTGTTCTTCACCTGTCTACCTGGAGGATGTTCCACGTGAGCTTGAGAAGAATGTGTGTCCTGCTGTTGGGTGAAGTGTTCTGTATATCTATATATTAGATCCAGTTGGTCTATAGTGTTGTTCAAGTCCTTTGTTTCCTTATTTCTTTATTTAAAGACTCTATTGAAAGTCAGGGTTACAGAGAGAGGGGGTGGGGGAGGGACACAGAGCTCTTCATCACTGCTTCACTCTGCAGAGCTGCAATGGCCGGCGCTGGGCCAGGCTGAAGCCAGGAGCCAGGAGCCTCATCCAGGTCTCTCACATGGGTGGCAGGAGTCCAAACACTTGGGCCATCTTCCGCTGCTTTTCCCAGGCTATTAGCAGGGAGCTGGGTGGGAAGTGGGGCAGCCGGAATACGAATCGGCACCTGTATGAGTGGAAGCTTTACTGTTGCACCTCAACACCAGCCCCTTTGTTTCCTTATTGACCTTTTTTTTTTTAATGGTTCCATTCATTACTGAACGTGAGGTATTGAAATCTCCTACTGCTATTGTGTTGCTATTTCCCCCTTCAATTCCATGTTTCCTTTTATACAGTTGGGTGCTTTGTTGTTAGGTACATCTATAGTTATAATTGTTTTTTTAAGATTTATTTTTATTTATTTGAAAGGCAGAGTTAACACAGAGAGAGGAGAGGCAGAGAAAGACACACAGAGAGAGGTCTTCCATCTGCTGGTTCATTCCCCAATTGGCTGCAACGGCCAGAGCTGCGGCATTCCAAAGGCAGGAGCCAGGAGCTTCCTCCGGTCTCCCACGTGGGTGCAGGGGCCTGAGGACTTGGGCCATCCTCTCCTGCTTTCCCAGGCCATAGCAGAGAGCTGGATCGGAAGTGGAGCAGCTGGGAATCGGACTGGCACCCATTTGGGATGCCGGCACTGCAGGCAGCGGCTTTACCCGTTATGCCACAGCGCCGGCCCCTATAGTTATAATTGTTATATCCTCCTGATGAGTTAACTCTTTATCATTATAGAATGTCCCTCTTTGTCTCTCGTAGCAGATGTTGGCTTATTTGTGTGACTGTGGCCACCCCTGGCAGTACTCGCTCACCATCATCTGTGCTGCGGTAATGATATCTGAGAGGAGTTCAGTGGTAAAGAACAGGCATTGCCTGACTCATAGTTGTGGAGGCTGGAACGTCCGAGATCAAGGGGCTGGCATCTGGGGAGGGCTTTTTGCTGCAAGATAACAGGATGGAAAGCGTCATACGGCAGAGGACATGCTCAAGAGAGCAAAGGAGGCCAAACTATTGTAGCATTCACTCCTGTGACAGCAGCACTAACCCATTAATGGGAGAATCCTCATTATCTAATCACCTCTTTTTTTAAAACTATTTTATTTATTTATTTGAGAAATAGAGTTACAGAGAGAGGAAGAAATAGAGAGAAAGGCCATCCATCTGCTGGTTCACTCCCCAAATGGCCACAACGGCTGGAGCTGAGCAGATCCCAAGTCAGGAGCCAGGTGCAATCTGGGTCTCCCACAGAAGATTCTTAAACGTCCCATCTCTCAGCGCTGTTGCATGGGGATTAAGTCCCAGCACATGAGTTCTGGGGACACAGTCTGGTAGTTACTGTGTGCGGGAGGCCTCTGGTGCACCCTTTCACTTCCAGCTTGGCGTGTCCGTGTGTAAGGTGAGACGCTGGAGAGCGGTACGCTTTGACAAGAATGTAAGAACTCGTTTCATTCCTGCGAGAACCCTACGCAGAGAGCGCTATGGTTATCCGCATCGCTAGACAAGGAAACTGACTCATTTCATTCCTGTGAGAACCCTACGCAGAGAGCGCTATGGTTATCCGCATCGCTAGACAAGGAAACTGACTCGTTTCATTCCTGTGAGAACCCTACGCAGAGAGTGCTATGGTTATCCGCATCGCTAGACAAGGAAACTGAGGCACGGAAAGTCACTTATCCTTGATCCGGTAGAGCTGGGATTTGAGCCAGGGTCTTGAGTTTATGTTCTTTGTACCCATCCTATTACACAGTTAAACTGGGATTTTAGATCTAGGAGGAAGGTGGGGACGGACAGAAAATGGACGATTCCAGCGTGACCTCAGGACGACTGTCTGGCTAGCCTTTTGAGGGAAGCTATGGAACTGGGCCCTGCTGTTGTCCTTAACACCACAGTAAGTCCTAGATGAGGCAAAGACTGGATGAAAACCCTAACCGGACTGGCGGGAAATATGGACAAATATGTTTATGACCCTCAGAAGCGAAAGCTTTTAGACAAATCTGAAACTCAGAAGTTGTATGTTGTTCTGCCTTTCAAGTAAATTAATAATAAAATTTGTTTAAGATTTATTTGTTTATTTGAAAGGCAGAGATGCAGAGAGAGAGAGAGAGAGAGAGAGAGAGAGAGAGGTCTTCCACCCACTGATTCATTCCTTAAATGCCTGCAACATTGGGGCTGGGTTAAGCCAAAGCCAGGAGCTGGGAGCTTCCTCCAGGCTTCCCATGTAGGTGCAGGGGCCCAAGCTCTGGGGCCATCTTCCACTGCTTTCCCAGCTGCATTAGCAGGGAGCTGGAACATAAGTGGAGCAGCTGGGACTCCAACCAGTGCCCATACAGGATGCCGGCACTGCAAGCAGAGGCCTTTTAAGCCACAGTGCTGGCCCCAATAATAAAATTTTTTAAAAATATTTATTGTAGGTGTCAGTGCTGTGTCATAGTGAGTAAAGCCACTGCCTTCAGTGCTGGCATCCCATATGGGCACCATTTGAGTTCTGGCTGCTCCATTTCCGATCCAGCTCTCTGCTATGACCTGGGAAAGCCGTAGAAGATGGCCCAAGTCCTTGGGTCTCTGCACTCACGTGGAATACTGGGAAGAAGCTCCTGGCTCCTGGCTTCAGATCAGCACAGCTCTGGCCATTGCAGCCAATTGGGGAGTGAACCAGTGGATGGAAGACCTCTCTCTCTCTTCCACTCCTTCTCACTTTATGTAACTCTTTCAAATCTGAAAGATTTATATTATGTATTTGAAAGACAGTTGCAGAGAGAGGTAGAGACACATAGAGTTAGGAAGGTCCTCCATCCACTATTTCAGTCCCCAAATGGCCGCAAAGGCTGGGGCTGAGCTGATCCAAAGCCAGGAGTCAGGAGCTTCTTTCGGGTCTCCCACATGGGTGCAGGGGCCCAAGAACTTGGGCCATCCTCTGCTGCTCCCCCAGGCCCATCAGCAGGAAGCTGGATCTGAAGTGGAGCACCCAGGACTCGAACTGGCACCCATATGGGATGCTGGAGCTGCAGGCCAGGGCTTTAACCTGCTGTGCCACAGCACCAGGCCCCAATAATAAATCTTAAAAAAATTAAAATTAAAAAACTGAAATGGCAGTCTGCAGTACACATGACAAAAAGTTAATTGCCCTAAAAATCAGGAAGATAAATGAGAAAGGAACATCAAAATACACGCAGACGCCAACCAATCTGTACACAGGCTAACAGGGCTGCTCCCTGTGGCAATTCAAGAATTACAAATGGAAACAAGATATCATCTGTCAGTTCTCGCGCTGCAACGTCTAAAGAGTTGCTACTGCACCGTGTCGTGTGTTGCAGAGGATGGTAAGGGACGAGCAGTCCTGCGTGCCAGAGCAAACGGGCCCACCGCTTGCAGAGGGAACCCTGGGCGACGTTTGGCGGAAGTTTACAGGCACGTGACCTGCAGCGGAGGGGTGGATCACGTGACTACCGTCTTGCGCATGCTCAGAGAGACATCATTCGAGACGGTGTTGGCGATGTGTGCAGCACACAGGTGGATTGGGACGGCTGGGTTCGCGCACGTCACAGGATAGTCTGTTCGGTGCGAGGCGCTGAGCCACTGACCGGTGAAGGGACGGCCTGTGTTGCTCTGTGTGCAAGGGCAGGGCCCTGGGGAAAGTTTCCTGGCTCAGGGACATTTAAAGCGAACATGCAGACATGGGTACTTTTGGTCCATATGTATTTTGTCCATGTTTTTGGAAAAATTCTAGAAGAAAATGTAAACAGGAAACATAATGTTTGTGTTTGGGGTGGGTCAGAGGTGTGGGCTGACAGGGGCAGACAGCCTAGATTTCATTGTGTATTTTGTAGAAGGGTTTGATTCTTTCCCACAAGCATGTTATTCTCAGAATTTTTAAAAAATAGGACTTATTTTATTTATTTGAAAGAGAGGGAGAGGGAGAGAGAGACCTTCTATCTGTTGGTTCACTGCCCAGATGGCTGCCACAGCCAGGGCCTGGCCAGGCTGGATCCAAGAGTGTGCGGGTCTCCCACGTGGGTACAGGGGCCCAAGCACTTGGACATCATCCGCTGCTTTCCCAGGCCATTAGCAGGGAGCTGGATCGGAACAGAAGCAGCCAGGATTCAAACAGGCGCCCACACGGGATGCTGGCTGGGCCACAGTGCTGGCCCCAGATTTTTAAAATCTTGAGGAAGAAGCCGATGATCAAAGGAGAATCCTGAATGAAACGCCTCACCCTGGGCTGCTTTTCCATTTGGTTTCTCAGCTGGTTCGCCTCTTCTTGCAGGCATAACTTTAATCGGGCAGGGCCCAGGAGGTCATCCCCAGTCTGTCTGTCTGTGAGGAGAGGGAGCCCTGGAGGGGCCGCAGCACGCGTCTCAGGGTCCCTGGTTATGCTGTCTGCGGAGGCGGGGTCTTACGACCCCCTATGTGCGCAGCCTGAGCACCCCTTTGGACCCGTCTGCACTTTCCCTACATTCCGCCGAATCCACAAGGGGACCTTGTTAAAGTGCGCATGCCCAGGCGCCTTCCTGGGGATTCAGACCCACTGGATGGGGTAGGGCCCCAAAGCTGCGTTTTAGCAGTACCCCCATCAGATGATTCTCAGAAGGAGGTGGCTGCCGGCGCCCCTGACCTCTCTCAGCCCGGCCCTGGTGGCAGCATCTGTGGCATGTGGCTGCCAGAACTCACTGGGGTGAGGGTGGAGGGGACAAAGCCACTGCTTCCACTGCCGCTGCAGAAGTCGGCCCGTGGTCCCCTCCCAGGCCTGTGCTCAGCTAAGATAAGTGATACCTTCCGGCTCACCCACCCCGGGGTGCTCACTTGCTGACCTGGGTTTGGAGAACTTCGCAGAGCTCCCCTGGGGCAGCAGCACCTGTGGGAAGGTCTGGGAGGGGCCTGGGCTTGGGGAGGAGCCGCAGGGAGGACTGGGATGCAGGCCTGCCCGCCCTGACGGTGTTCCCTTGTCCCTGTGCTACAGAGCTTTGGAGCAGCCACCCTTGTGGCCGGGAATTGAGTGGAGACACAGCTGGGCCACTCAGAGGCAGCGTTTCCTGGGGCCTGATCAAGAGGAGGAAGGCCTGGTGACCGCCCATCAGTCCGAGCCCCGGCCGCACCTGCTGCACCAGGTAGGTGCCCCTGCCGTCATCCTGGCCATCGGGTAAGCCCGAGAGCACCAGCCCCTTGGGAAGTCCAGGGAACGTGGCTGTCCTGGCTGCTCCCCTGGCCCGTGGCTCTCTCGTCACCACTAGGTGAAAGACCTTCCCAGACCTTTCTAAGCCACAGCCTGGCGGGAGTGGGCAGCCCATCTCCAAAGGGCGCTGTCCAGGGTGACCCCGGTAGACTCGCTGGTTAGGATGCCCTCAGCCCTCGGAGATGCCTCGCCCCGGCTGAGCTTCTAGCTGAGTCCCCTGAGTGGCTCCACCCAGCCGCAGCTGACCCTGGCTTGGGGACACGGCGTTTGGAGGGGTCCCTGACTGGACACTTTCACTGGGTGAGGATTGGGACAGATGGTGTCTCCACTGCATGCTGGAGCTGCGAGGGCCTCTGGTGACAGCTCCAGCCATGGTCCCTGTTCCCTCCCTCTCAAACACTGCACATAGCCTCATGTAACCAACGCTGATGTAACATCAGGCGCGGTCTTTTGGACATCACAGGTGAACATCTCGGGAATAAGGAGTCATCTCGTCAAAACTGTACAGGAGGGGCAGGCGCTGGTCTAGTGGCTGAGACACCTGGGCCCCATGCTGGGCCACGTGGTTCAGTTCCTAGCTCTACTTCTGATTCCAGTGCACCCTGGAGGCAGCAGCTGATGGCTCAAGTCATTGGGTCCCTGCCACCCTCTTGGGAGACCTGGATTGAGCTCGCTGCTCCCAGCTTCCACCCTTAGCCCAGGACCATTGCAGCCTTTTAGGGAGTGAGCCAGCGGGTGAGAGAGCGCTCTCTCTCTCTCTCTCTCTCTCTCTCTCTCTGACTCCTTCTCCTTGCCTTCCCCTGCTCGGTCACCTCTAGCATTTTATCCCCCCTTGCAAAAGGGGCCTTGACTGTGACTGACATCCCCAGCTTGGATGTGTTAAAGCCAGGTTGGCGTCCACACGTGGCTTTCTTCCCTGTTTAAGTAATTAAATAAGTTGATAAATAAATCTTTGCAACAAAGGACGCGATAGTGCAGGAGGCTTTTTCTGGAGGAAGCCAGAGCTGAGACAAGATTTCTCCTTCTGAGTGTGTCTCAGATCTCTTTGATGTGAAGCAGGAAGTTATTCTGGACGGGCCGTTGGCCAGGAACATTGCGATTGCCGCTGTTATCAATAAAAGGAATCTGAGATGCGGTTCTCCGTGCACAGTGCTCGGTGGGCAGGTCTCTCTGAGCTGCCCTGTTCCCTGCCTGGGATAGCGCCCTGGGCTAGGAGCCTTAGCCATAGGCTGTCGTTCACTCCCAGCTCCTGGCCGTGCCCACTGCCCAGGCCCCTGTCCAGAGGCTGTGAGAGTCAGCGCTGAACAAACCCAGGCTCTGGACCCAGTTCCACCACCCATGAGCCTGCTCAGCTCTGTGCACTTAAAATGGGGGTAACAGTGGCACCCCTGGGTGCCTGTGAACAAGAAATAAGTTCATCTCTGTGAAGTGCTGGAAACACCTAAGTCCCAGTAAGCGCTTAGCACATTAGCTCTGAGCATAACAGGAGCTCGCTCTCTCCCGGGCACACTCTGCTGCCTGCCTGCTTAACCTCTCCAAAGCGCAGAGCAGTCACCTCGCTCCCCTGCTCCACAGTCATCCGTGGCTCCCCACTGCCTGTTCCACGGCTGCGCTTTAACTTGCTGGTGAAGGGCCTTGGAGGCAGACACTGCAGAATGTTTGCATTGCACATAATTATGAGTCAGCAAGGTCTCTGGAGAGGGAGGGTCTCACCCTCAAGGTGGATAAACTGGGTTCCTAAGGAGTGGAAGTGCAGGCATCTACAGCCGTGCAGCTGCGGCTCGGATCCAACCACAGCCTGGCTGCCGGCACTCCTGGGGATGGGGTGCCAGATGGGCACACGGGGTAGCTGTGTTTTCCCGGGATCTGCTGGAACTGCAAATGTAGTGAGCCCTGCTTTGGACTGCAGCCCTGGGCCGCATCAGAGTGAAGGGGAGGATACCTGGCCCTCACCCAGGACAGGCGGCGGCCACAGCTGTGCACGCGCTCTGATCGGGTCAGATGAGACGACACTGTCCTTGGTCATCGCTGGGAAGTGGCCAAAACCTGGACTCCTGCAGCCCAGGGGGGAAGCCCGAGACCAGCAGAAACTGCCCCAGCCTGGGCCTTGGGCAGAGCGCTCGGCAAGCTCCCCCTCCCCCACTGTGCGTCTCAGTGATTCTCCGGCAGAAGAGGGTCCGGGTACTGCAGAGGGAGGAGCGCGGGTTTGGTGTAGGAACGGCTCTTCATCTGACGGGGAGACCTTGGCTGTGTCAGGGAGCTCCTCTGGGCCCTTGTGTTTCCATCTGTGAAATGAGGAAGCTACTGGCCACTTTCTTTGAAAAGATTTATTTATCTATTTGAAGGTCAGAGTTACAGAAAGAGAGGAAGAGACAGAGAAAGATCTTCCATCCTTTCTGCTTCACTCTCCAAATGGCCACAGCAGCCAGGGCTGAGCCAGCCCAGAACCAGGAGCCAGGAGCTTCATCCAGATCGCACACTTGGGTGGCAGGGGCCCAAACTCCTGGGCCATCTTTGCCCACTCTAGCAGGGAGCTGGATCGGAAGTGGAGCAGCCAGAATTTGAACCGGCGTCCGTATAGGATGCCAGCATTGTAGGCGGCAGCTTAACCCACCACACCATAATGCCAGCCCCTATTACCTGCTTTATAAGGTGAATGCAAGGCACACATAGAACAAAATGTGCAGAGTGTGGGGACAGCGCCTGCACGGCGCAGCACATGGTCAAGTGCAAGTGTTCTGATCAGACAGCAAAGTTGTTCTTCTAGGCTGTGGGGGGGGGGGGGCTGTCTCAGAGGCTTTTCCACTGAGAGCCTTGGGGTCCCATCGAGCCCGGGAAGCCAGGAGTGAGGTGACAGAGAGGGGATCACACAGGCTGTGCTGGTTCCCGCAGGCTGGTGTTTGCTTTCTCCTTATTCATTCAACAAATGTCAGGTCAGGCGTTTGGCACAGGAGTTGAGAGGCAGCTTGGATGCCTGTGTCCCATATTGGGCTGTGCTGTCTGGGTTAGAGTCCTGGCTCCGCTCTTGATTCCAGGTTCCTGCTAATGTGCGCTGTGGGAGGCAGCAGCCAACAGCACTCGCGTCCCTGCTACCTCCATGGGAGACCCAGATGGAGTTCCAGACTCCCAGGTTTGACCTGGCACAGCCTCGGCTGTTGCAGGCACTTAGAGAATGAACCTGTGCATGGAAGATCACTGTCAGTTTTTCCTCTGCCTTTCAAATAAATGAAAAAATAAATTAAAAATTGAAAAATGAATGAATTTGCTAGGAATCCAGAAACTGGGCTCGACCCTGGGTATTCAGCGGCTGGGAGACAGACTCAGCCCGTGCTGCGTGGGGCCTCTGTTCTGGTGGGGGCAGGGGCCATAGTCAGAAGGAAGGGTTCGGCAGTGTGGTGGGAGGGGCAGGCGCAGGACCAGGAAGAGCAGAGTGGGGACAGGTATGGGGAGCACCAGAGGAGCCGGGTGGGGAAGCCCCTCACCGAGGGGGGTAACGTTTGGGCCACACAGATGATTTACTCCTCTCAGAGTCCCTGGGAGGCTGGCACTCAGGATTAGGGTCTTTCATGAGATCCTGGGACAGGAGCAAACTCCAGCAGCCCCTCTGGTCCCAGCCCCAGTATTGGCATGCCCTTCCTCAGAAACCGTCAGTAACTCCCCACTGCCTGACCACTTAAATCATCGCCCTGAGAGGCAGGGCCTCCTGCATTGGCCCCAACCTGCCTGATAGCTCACTAGACCCTTCTCCCCACCTCTGCAGCCCAGCCCGTCTGCCTGAACCTTCCACGCTCTGCTCCTCTCCTCTACTCATGTGTCCCCTGCGCCCACACTGCCCCTGTCCCCACTGGTTTCTGTCCAAGTGGAAACCCATGTGCCCTCCAAATGCCACCTCCTAGGAGCCTTCCCTGACTGCCCGGGCTGTGGTCTCTGAGCCCAGCACCTTGGCTCGTGCCGCTCCCACTGCTCTTCCTCTCCTTGGGCTTGGGTGTCGGTTTTGCTGTCTGATCCTTGTACCTGGCTGGAAGCGCCGGGGGCAGAGCCCGGGCTCCTTCACCTCCAGCAGGTCTAGGGCTCTTCAGACACTGGCTGGATTGTGTCCAAGCTCAAATCTGCCCCATCTTGCCCTGTCCGGCGACACTGGAACAAGCCAGGTGACCGCTGGCAGCTGGGACCCGGCCCAAGCCGATGATAGAGGCATATGCTGGAGTGAGCAGGAGAGGAGAGAGGAGGACGGAGGTGAGGGGTGGTAGAGAAGCCAGTGAAGGCAGGGGAGGCAGGGGTCCCTGCTGTATTTTTTTCCCACAGGCAGATTGTCACAGACAGAGGGTGGCTTTCTGTTCTTCCTCGGAACACCTGCTCCCTTCAGCATCCCCGCCAGTGCCTCCTGGTGTCTAACCAGAACACCTCTTGCTGCGGCTGGGCCTCCCTTTCTCTGGTTCCATACTCTGGATTCAGGTCTCTGTTCAGCTCTCCCTTGGCCTGGGTCACACTGGCTTTCCTGACCTCCACCGCAGGGGCAGGAGCAAGGTCAGGAGGTGACCTCGGGCCTGAGGCTTGTGCTCCGCTTAAGGAGGTCAGGACCCCCAGAGCCACTCGGGGACTGTCTGGGGGCTCAGGAGCGGGACCACTGTAAGTCATGGAGGTCACGCCAGCCTCGCCCTGCACCTCAGCCCCCCTCCAGGGCTAACCTTGTCATGAACAAATCCTCAAACCGAGTTCCCAGCGCGGTAGCAGGTGTTTCTCAGGCCCCTCATGTTCCAGATCTCTGTGTCTCCCTCAGGCCTTGTCAGGCCACGGGAGGCAGCCTCCGCCATGTCACTGCCACCCGCCGCAGGAACAGCTGTGACCGGGGAGCCCCAAGGCAGCCAGCGTGGCTGCCACCCAGTTTGGACAGATGGGCTGGGCTCTGGGGGGCAGGCTTCAGCCCGGCCTTCCTCCTACCTCTGCTGCCCCCAAGGGTGTGCCGTTCTCTCGGGGGCTCTGAACTCCCCCAGGACCCAGGACTTGCCCTGCCCTGCCCCTGTTGCCCTCTGTGCTCTGGTGCACGTCTGGCCTCCCGCTAGGCAGTCCTGCCCTGACCTCTCTGTGGGAGGAGGCCCGTATGTGCTCCAGCTGGGAGCAGCCGTCTGGGCAGACAGTCCAGGCCACATCTTACGCTGCAGCCGGTGTCTCCAGTTGGGGTTGTCGAGAGGTTTTGCACAGACCCTGGCAGGCAGTAAGCCCTCAGCAAACGTGTGCCAGTGTTGACCATCTTTGCAGAGCTGCCCGGGTCAGCCCCTCCCCCAGGCAGCCTTTCTGGACTCCAGGTGCTCCTCTATGCTTCCAGCCTGCTTTAAACTTATGCAGCCCCGTGAAATCTCTTTGGGATCTCCATGCCCTCTCGAATCCTGTGCCCCGGCTGTAGGCACCCTGAGCGCAGGAATGATTTTGTGAGTGACAGGTGGCATGTGGGAGACAGGATTGAGCCTGCCAGAGCTGACTTTTCCAGGGCGTATCTTAAAATACCAGGCTGCCCACACTGGGGTCTGGGGGTTGGTTGGGGACTGGGGAGGAACCCCCATCTCCTGCTTCATGGGCTACGTCAGTGATTTAGAGCAGGGGTCCTGTCCCAGCAGTGTGGTGTCACCCAGGAGCTTGTCAGAGATTCAGATTCTTGGGCTGCACCCCACCCTGCTGCAGCGGAGCCTCTGGGGTGGGGCCCAGCCATCTGCAGGTGACCAGCCCTGTGGGGGATGCTGACCCACTTGAGTTTGAGGTCCTGTGCTCTCCTGTTTCAAAGTAACTCAGATGCATTTTCCCTTAAACCAACCCCAAAGGGAAGGGGGGGGGGTCTCTGTTCTGGGCTCCTGGGTCCTGGCTCTCAGAGGACTTGCACCCTGAGTTTGAGACCATCGTGCAGGCCAGGCAGGGGTGATGGGGACACCCCCACACAGATACACTAGATTCTCCCTCCTCCCCAGGCAGGCCCCAGATCAGAGAGGGCGCTGCCCCCACCTGCCTGGAGCCTGCCTTATGCCCGGTGCCACTGGCTGGCATCCTCTCTGAGGCAGACTTCTGGAAGGCTAGGGCTGCAGACATGTAGGCTCACACCCCATGAAACACACAAATCCACACGCACACCAGTGCTAGACACCACTCACCACGCACATGGACAAATGCGTAGACATGCAAGCCCTTCAAAGCACACACGAGCACCCAGACCCAAGCTATAGTCACCAACACATCCCCCAGCACATCCAAATACCCCCGAAACCCTCACAGATGCACACACACATCAACATACCTCAAAGCACACACACACAAATGCATAGACCCACTATGTTTGTTTTCTTCATCTTTTACCATTTCTTCTATTTGTCGAAAGGCAGAGTGGCAGAGAGAGAGAGAGATTTTCCGTCTGCCGGTTCACTCCCCAACTGGCACAATAGCCAGGGCAGGGCAGGCAGAAGCCAGGCAAGGCAGCAGGAACTCTCACCAGGTCTCCCATGTGGGCGGCTTCTTCCACTGCTTTCTTAAGCACATTAGCAGGGAGCTGAATCAGAAACAGGGCAGCCAGGACTTGAACTGGCACTCTAGGAAGAGTTGCCAGTGGCACAGGCGGCGACTTAACCCATTGTGCCAACACAGGAGCAAACAGGCAGGCCACGGTTGGGTGAACATGTGCTCATTTTCTAGGGTAGCTGGAACTAACTCACGCAGACTGAGTGGCTTGAGGCAACTGAAGCGGAGGCTGGAAGTCTGGAGTCAAGGTGTGGGCAGGGCCAGGCACCCTCTGCAGGCTCCGGGGAAGGATCCTCCCCCTACCCCTTGTGGCTGCCAGCAATGCTTGCTGGTCATTGGCTTGTAACCGTGTCACTCCAGCGCCTGCCTTATTAGGACCCCAGTTGCTGAATTTAGGGACCACCCTAATATTATGTATCGTCTTTTAAACTAATCACATCTGCAAAGACTATCTCCAACCAAGTTACATCCAACAAACGTGATCCCAAGTGGACCTGTATTTTAGAGGGACGTCATTCAACCCAGAAGACCCACACGTCCCCAAACACACAGATCCGAAGGCAGAGAGCTGCACACGCACACACAACACACACACGCCTTGCAGACAAGGCCTCTGAGAGCCCCAAGGGAGCCAAGAGCCCCTCCATGTCAGCTGCTTTTCATTTGGGTTTCGCTGCTGGGTTTTGTTTGAAATGGTTAGATGTGTGTACAGTACAAACCTCACATAGCAAGGGGAGGATGTAGTAAGAAGTCTCCCCCACTCTGCTTCTGTGGCTGCCTCATTCCTCTCCCAGAGAGCAGCCAATGCCAATGACTTCTTGTGAATCCTTCCAGAGAAGTCTAGACCCATGGTGGCGCACACACACAGCAAGATGCACGCACCATGTGTGGTCAGCATCTTGTGCTTGCACTTGGCAGTGAATCTGATCATCCATTTCTGTCTGCTCGGGGTCTCCGTCACCCCACTATGTGCCCTCTGAGATCCTTGCCTCCCCTCCCCCACCCTCGTTCCTAGCATGGTGCAACAGAGGAGGTGTTTGGTGAAGGCTGGCTCTGTGTGGACATCCGTGAGTCATCAACAGCTGGTTGGGTCTGAGTGGGACGAGGGCTCGGCCTCCCAGCTGCAGAGCCCCTGTCGATCAGAGCCTGTCCTGGCAGCAGCAGGTGGTGGGCTGGAAGGCACCCAGCAGTGGCCTGCCTATTTGCTCCTGTTGTGCACTGGCAGCCTTCATCCTGGCTCCAGCTGGGGCCGACTCTGCCATCAGGGCCTCTACCACGCTGCATCCCTGTGAGCCCCTCCCACGCCTTCTCTCCTCCCTCCCGACCCCCTCTGGCCTCCTGCAGAGGAATCAGTCAGGGCAGAGGCTGGGGAGAGAGCCATGCTGCCAGCCTCTTCGCCCAGGGGCCCGCTGATGGCAGTCCAGGGGAGCATTGCTCAGTCTCGCTGGCTGGAGGCCACGCGGAGACTTGTTGCCATGGAGACGAGAATCACAGCCAGCATGGCTCAGGGTCGGGCTGGGGCGTGCTGCTTCTCCCAGTGGTGGTGAGTGTGTTTGCTCAGAAATGAGATAGATGTGCCACATTTTTTGGTAAACCAAGACAGAAACGGAAGTCCCAGTCCAAGATTTTGCCATGCCCTCTATCCGTAGGCTTTGAGGGCTGCTCAGCTCCTCAGAGACTGGGCATCCAGGGCCATGTTAGCCAGCCCTTCCGCGCCCGTCTGTGGAAAGACAGGGTTAAGGCAGAGGAGCTGGGAGATCCCCTCCAGCCAAAACACTCTGTTGGAGGGTGAGGGGCCAGTGAGCCCCACCTCTGCACGGCTGCCTGTCTCCTTTCTTCACCAGATAGTTGTCATGCACTCAGGCCTGCCCGGTGCAGCAGAGAAAATGACCAGTAGTGCAGCCCAGGCCCTGCCGTCAAGGCCCCTAGCCTTTGGGGGGGGGGGTGGTATCTGCTGTGTCATCCTGAGAGGAGTGGCCCATTCTAGGTACCAAGCACGTGGACTGAGCCAGCACTGGGTGCTGGGCTGCGCTCTCAGTGTTTCCTGTGAATTGGTTCCCTTGATCCTCACAGCTACCTCGTGAGGCAGGTGCTATTTACATCTCCATTCAACCTTGGGGCAAGGGGGGAGGGGGGAGGGGCTGAGCTGGAGGCAGGGCAGGCTGACCCTAGGCAGAGCCGCGCTGGGCAGGCCTCTGAACCCCTTCCCATCGTCACACTGTCTTATGCTGTAGTCAGCCCTGTGCTGTGGCTGCCGGGAGGAGTCACTGATTGGGTGGGGGGAGGGCAGTTGGTGACAAGGGCTTGCCTCTGGCTTCCAGGCAGACCCCCCAGGGGCCCGGTGGTCACCTTGGCCTGGATGGTTTGGGGTCAAGCCTTGCTCTTCGTGTTCCTGACCCAGCCAGGCCCTGAGGGGGATGGAGAGGAGATGGCACACAGTTCAGACCTTGACCTGCTCTATTCCTTTCTTCATTTTTTTCTCTAATTTATTTATGTGAAAGGCAGTACAACAGAGAAAGAGGGAGAGAGATAGAGATAGAAATAGAGATAGAGAAGAGAGAGAGAGAGAGAGAATCTTCTGTCTACTGCCTTACTGAAAAAATGGCTGAAACCAGGAGCCAGGAACTCCGTTCTGGTCTCCCACATGGGTGGCAGGGGCCAAAGTAACTTAGGCTGTTTTCTGTTGCCTTCCCAGGTGCGTTAGCAGGAAGCTGGATGAGCACAATGGAGCAACTGGGACTCAACGCAGCACTCTGATATGGGATGCTGGTGTTGGAAAGGGTGGCTTAACACAACACCAGCCCCTAGTTAAAAAAAAAATTAAACGGATTTGTTTATTTGAGAGGCAGAGAGACCCTCAAAGAGAGGAAGAGGGAGAGAGTTCACTCCCTAAATGCCTGCAATGGTGCCAGCAGGGAACTGAAGCCAGGACCTGGGAGTTCAGTCCACGGGGATGGCAGGGACTCAACCACTTGGGCCATCACCACTGCCTTGCGGGGTGTGCTCTAGCAGGAAGCTGGAACTGGGAGCAGAGCTAGAACTCAAGCCGGGCCCTCCGGTGTGGGATGCAGCCGTCTCCACCATTGGGCCAAGCCTGCCCCTGCTCTGCCTTCTGCACAGGGGGCCTGTGCTGGGGCTCCAGGCCACGTGCCCTGCTCCCCTCCCCATGGACAGGTGTGAGTAGGAGTTGGTCAAAATGAGGGCACTTGAGGGACAAGGGAGATGGAGCTGAGGCAGGAAGAGGAGCCAAAGCTGGCCATCTGTGTGCCTGGAAATACCAACCTTTGCTTTAAAACATTCTAATTATGAATAATTCTGCAAGTAAAGAGTTTCTCAAAAGCATTACAAATTTTAAAAGAGCATTTAAAGAACATGGTGTAATTTTCATTTTAAATTTTGCTTTCATTTTTCTTTTTTTAATCTTTTAGAATCGAGATCATTTAGTTCAACAGCATCATACCTGCTGTTTTTACTTCGTATTCCGTCACCCCTTCTCCTGCTCCCTGTCTCCCTGCATTGCTGCTGGGCTACCAGGGCCCTGGGTGTCTGTGAAGTCCCCACAGCTCCCCCCACTTGGGTCCAGTCATGGCTGCTCACTGGCCTGGGACCATGGGCAGGAAGTGAAGGGATGGCACCTTCTGGCAAGGAGAGGCGCCCTGTGGAGGTCCTGGGGCTGCGATGGGGGGAGGAAGTGACTCGCCCAGCTTCTGGCCTGCTCCAGGTGGCCACCTTTTCCCCACTGCATCCCAGCTCCCTCTCACACCTGCAGTTGCTCCTCGCCTTTAGCCGAGGGTCCCACGGATGCAGTGAGGGTCTGGGGCCGTCTTCCCGGGACAGACAAGGCCGCTGTCTTCTCAGTTGTGCCACTGATGCAGTGCAGTCACAGACACTCAGTTTCCAGCTCTGACTGTCTCTCCAGGTCGTGACTTTAGGCCAGTTGCTTAACCTCTTTGAACCCCAGTTTCTCTAACTGTGAAATGGTGGTATCAGCTCCTACTTCTTAGGCTTCTACCTCTTGGACTGCCTGTGAGGAATAAACAGTGTTAACATGTACCATGCCTGGCCCATCACCCACATTGGCACCTTCCCCTTCTCCCTTCCTCTGAGGCTTTCTCAAGCCCGGAGTATGGCCCCGTGTTCACCATCAGCACTTCTTTCTCTCCAGTAACTTCTGTCTTGAGCCTGGCTTCAGTGCCTGGAGGAGGCACCAGCCAGATGAGCGGGAGGATGCTGTGGGGTGCCCAACTCCAGTGCCACTAACTGATCAGGGCAAGTCCTCAGTGCTGCATATGGTGGCTTACGGCGGCTTAACCTGCTGCACCACAGAATTTCAAAGAAGGAATTATATGCTTTCAGAATCATGGGAAGGGCTAGAATCTGGGTCTTCAGAAGAGAGCAGAGCTAGCCACTAGACAGCCCACTTCTCCTCCACAGTTGGGGGACCCTCCCCGGCACCAGTGAGCTCATGTCACCTCACCTGCAGTCCAGGCTCAGGAGACCTGTGCAGCCTGTGCCACAGCTGCCTCTTCCATCCCCCTTCCTGGGAGTCAGAGGGAGAGAACCTTTCCTTACCCCAGCGTGACTTGTGAGTGAAACACAGCCCAAGCCCCGGGACGGTGGCTTTGTCCTCCCTCTGCCTCCAGGGCATCTACTCAGTGGAGCCTACTTTATATCCAGAACCCCAGGTGTGAGTGAGTGTTGGAAATGTGCTTCTCAGCTTTCTAGCCTCTGTGATGTAGGAAGGCACCCTAGAAAGAGGTGGGAGTAGATGCTGAGGGCCATCAGCCGTGTGGGACAGGCAGCCCAATAGATTTGTTAACCCAGGCTGCGCATGAAGGGACTTGGCACAGTGCTTGACATAGCGCTCACTCGGTACACGGGAGCTGTTACTTTCATTACTGGACCAGAGCACCTGTGAGCTCTGCCTGGCCCTGCCTAAGAGAAGCCGCAGCAGAAGTGTGTGCGCTGCGTGGTGCTGTCCACGGTGCTGAAACCCTGCTGGCCCCAGCTGCTGGCTCCTTATTATCACACAGCTTGCAGAGTGGGCACCACAGCGGGCAGGGGCCTAATCCACTCGTTCCATGCTGCTTCAGAGGTGGCTCGAGGGCTTCTCAGGGAGGCTTGGCCTGGATTCGAGGAAGAGGGTAGCACAGGAAGCCATTTTTGTCACTTGGTTTACAAAAAGCCTCCATGCATATCTCCCTTAGTGAACCCTCATAACGCCCTGGCATTGGCAGGACAGACATGCTGATATTCATTTTGTGTAGGAGAAGCTGAGAAGCAAGAAGTTAAGTGGAAGATAATAAATATTAGAGCCACATTCACCCCCAGTGTCCCAACCCACAACCTCAGGCTTTCTCTACTCCGTGCTATGACTTGGGGAAGGAGACTTGGTAACCAGTAGAGTGCTGTGAGCGTGCAAAATCCCAGGACTCAAGTAGTCTATCACAGTATGCAAATATTTGCAAATCACTCACATCTTATTCATTCCTACCCCTGCGTGGGGCTCCGGATGAAGAGTCATCTGTCTTTCATTGAAGTCTACTACTTGCCGGTCACAGTGGAAAACCACGGACAGTAAAATAAAGGATGTGGCCCTGCTGTCACAGATGCCACAGATCTGTTGGAGACCTTACTGCTCATGTCCATGGGAAATGAGAGCACAGTTCCAGGCAGTCGTAGCAAAGGCCAGCTATGTAGAGTGTGGGGAAAAGGTGTTGACCAGGCTGGCCATCTGAAAGGAGGCCCCAGAAAACAGGATATGAGCTGTGCTCAGGACCTGGAAGTGCTGATGAGCTGCCACTGAGCCCAGAGGGATGTGACTGAAGGGTGGGGCAAGGGCTCTGAGACTCCAGCAAGATGTAGGACTAATGGGAGACAAGCCAGAGCTCAGAGTTCCTGGTGCAGAGGCAGTGTGGGGCTCTGCACATCCTAGCAGCTCTCCAGAATCTCAAGGCCAGCGGGAAGGGAATGACGGGGTCACACAGGAGGTGGAGGCGGCACTAGTCTCCTGAGCTTCCCTACTGCAACATGACTCAGGGCACCAGGCTACCACTGTTTGTCCTCACAGCTCCTTCTTATCTGGGGGAGACAAGAAACTCTGGCTCTTTAAGGACACCTTGTCTAGATGCAGAGAACCCTGGAAGTCTTAGGCAATGGTTCTCTATCTCAGCTGCACAGACTCAACCAAGGATTCTCATTTTGTAACGTCTTGGGTGGGGTGTGGGTATTTGGGTCTGCAACACCTTGCAGGTGATTCCAAGGCCTGCCCCCAAGTGTCACGGAGAGCACTGAATGGGGAGGCAGAATATCCAAGTTCGCATCCCGAATCCACTACTTTCCCCAGCCTTCAGTCTGCCGAAGATTTGGTCTCCTGATGTGTAAAGTTGGACAAACCTCCTTTATTGGGAAGATGGAAAGTTCAGAGCAATGAAGAGCTCAGGATACTGGGGGCGGCGGGAGATTTGTGGCCAACAGATAAGGTGGGTGGGGAAGGACATACATCAGAACCCCTCATTCCAGCAACACCCCTTCCCCTATAGGGTCCCTGGCTCCCTAGCAGGGAGTGTGGGATGAAGCTACTGAGCTGACTTCCTGGAAAGGTGTTGCTGCCCTTGGGAGGACACCCAGAGAAGAAGGGGAGGGGAATCCTGGTTTGCTTGTTTAGGTCCAGAACCATGAGAGATAATCTTTCCTTTTGTTAGCAAAAAAGGTGATGAATTATTGCGGAGACTGAGAAGGCCAGATGGCAAGGGGGCAGGGCAGGAGCTGTGGCTTTGTGTACTGGCAGTGATGGGGCTGGAGGAGGAGGTGGGGTGGCTTCCCACCTGCAGCATCTGCTCCTAGGACACAGCTTATGGCTACAGGGATTCTGTCACCCCGTCACCATGCAGGGCCTGTGAGCAGACCAAGTGCAGGCTGAGTGACTCCAGGGGCCAGTTGGCTTCCTGGCTCAGTCCACTGTGCTTCCTGCTGCATTACCCTGAGAGCCCAGAGAAGGCTAACTCTTGGACTAAGCCTGGGCAAAGACATCCCCTTCCTCTGTGCCCTGTCCAGTATTGCCCAGGTGACAGCAAAGCACAGAGGTTGTGAACTGCCTGGATTTAAGATAAACTCTGCCACTTACTAGTGCCTAGACCCTGGACAAGTTGTTTAACCTCCCTGGGCCTTAATTTTCGAGGGATGGTTCTCATGCCCTTAGGTGCTTGTGAGAATGAAGTGAGCTAATTCTTCAATTGTAATTTTTTAGCCCATAGCAAATGTTGAGTAAATGGTTGCTATTAATAAGATCTCCCCTTTGTTATGCCCTCTGGACCTTCCTAACTCTGAGGACATCCATGGCACTTGGGCGCCCCACACAGAGGACTTGGCCTGGAGGTGTCTGGCTCATCTGGAAGGAAGGCGGAGAGAACCATATTTGCCTGGATGGTTAGGAGAGCAGTAGGAGAAACCAGGCCTGGTTTGCAAGCCAGGACTGAGCAATGGGTGAGTGGTGCTCACTTGACAACAAAACTTTACCTGAGATGCCAGATTTGGGCGCAGGGAGGAATGGGATAGGAAGAGGGCCACATACTCTCCTATCAGAATAATTTGTGCAGCTATGGGTGGGGTGACCTGAGAATTCCGACTCACCCACCAGCGTCTTCTCCCACTGCCTGTCCTTGACCCCAAGGCAAGGCTGGCCTTGGCTTTCTACACCCAGGAAGAGCAGAGGCAACAGCCACCCACCAGCTGTAATGTGAGAGGTGTGGGTGGTCCTTGCCGTCCCCACATCACTCCTCTTGTCCATCCCAACACAGAGTAGATGGAAAGAGACTAGGAAGCACCCAATCTGGGCCCCTCACCACCATCTCCCAAAAGCACTGGTGGCCGGCGCTGCGGCTCACTAGGCTAATCCTCCGCCTTGCAGCGCCGGCACACCGGGTTCTAGTCCCAGTCGGGGCGCCGGATTCTGTCCCGGTTGCCCCTCTTCCAGGCCAGCTCTCTGCTGTGGCCCGGGAGTGCAGTGGGGGATGGCCCAAGTGCTTGGGCCCTGCACCCCATGGGAGACCAGGAGAAGCACCTGGCTTCTGGCATCGGATCAGCGTGGTGCGCCGGCCGCAGTGCGCCGGCCGCGGCGGCCATTGGAGGGTGAACCAACGGCAAAAGGAAGACCTTTCTCTCTGTCTCTCTCTCTCACTGTCCACTCTACCTGTCAATAAATAAATAAATAAATAAAATAAATAATAAAAAAAAGCACTGGTGATGGTGGTGATGGCACTGGCTAACGGTGAGCACATGTGTGTTTCTCAAGCATTGTGCAAAGGGCTTTGTGTGAATCAGCTCACTTCATCTTGGCAGGAACCCCTGTGGTTATCCCCATTTTCCAGGTATGGAAACTGAGGGTCAATCCGTCACACAGCAAGAGTGGGTCTGGGATTTAAGTCCGAACAGTCTGGATTCAGAAAGCCTGATTCTCCTTGCTGCCCCAAACAGGTTATTTGTCCTCTGCTGTGCGTGTAATATTCAGAGCGACACATTCCTTGATGCTCTCTTGCCCCAGGCTGGTTCCCCTGCTGAGGGTTCCTTTAGCACCCTCAGGTTAGCGCCCTTGGGCTTCAAACTTCATCCTTTCCAGGGCTGATGCAAAGTCTGGGCTTTTTGGCTCTCTCCTTCACAGCCAAGAGCCAACTCTCCCCCTCCAGAAAGAAAGTCTGGAGATGCTGAAGGTGGGGGGAGGCAGAGGGGAAGCCTGGAGCTGCTCTAGGTTTCCATGGCAACAGCCTTCCGTCACTGCTGCCTAGGAGAGCTTAGGAAGGTGGGGAGGTGGGAGAGGGTGCGGATTGTTTCTTCTGCCTTTTTCCTACCTCCCCTGCCCTGAGTCTCGTTGGTCAGGTTGAACAGGAAAGCCTGTACCCGGTCAACCTGCTACTCAGTGAATTCTTGTTGGCTGGCTGGCTGGCTGTGTGGGTGGATGGATGGATGGATGGGTGAGTGGGTGGGTGGGTGGATGGATGGATGGGTGGGTGGTGCGTGGGTGGATGGATGGACGGATGGACGGATGGATGAACAAACCAGTGATCTATTCTACACTCCTGCCATGACGATGCATTTTCATTCTTCAGAAGGCTACGCTCTCTTCCCTCGGGGCTTGGACAACATGGCCCTCTCTGCCCACACTGCCCCTGCACGCTGCTTGTTCTTGCACCTCCTTTACAGCTCGGCTTGAGGGTCATTTTGTCAAAGTCTGGAATATCAAGGGCAGGCATTCAGCCTAGTGGTTAAGACTCCAGTTAAGGCTGGCACCGCGGCTCAATAGTCTAATCCTCCGCCTAGCGGCACCGGCACCCCGGGTTCTAGTCCTGGTCGGGGCGCCGGATTCTGTCCTGGTTGCCCCTCTTCCAGGCCAGCTCTCTGCTGTGGCCAGGGAGTGCAGTGGAGGATGGCCCAAGTGCTTGGGCCCTGCACCTGCATGGGAGACCAGGAGAAGCACCTGGCTCCTGGCTTCGGATCAGCACGGTGCACTGGCCACAGCGCGCCGGCCTCAGCGGCCATTGGAGGGTGAACCAATGGCAAAGGAAGACCTTTCTCTCTGTCTCTCTCTCTCACTGTCCACTCTGCCTGTAAAAAAAAAAAAGATTCCAGTTAAGACACCTGCTTTCCATATTGGAGTATCTGGGTTTTGATATTTGACTCTGGCTCTTGGCTCCAGCTTCCTGTTAATGCACACCTTTGGAGGCAACAGGTGATGGCCTGAGTTGGGGTTCCTGACACCCATGTGGGAGACTGGATTGAGTTCCTGGCTCCTGGCTTCTGGCTCCTGGCTCCTAGCTCCAGCCCTGGCCCAGGCTGCCCAACTGTCTGCAGGCATGTAGAGAGAGAACCAGCAGATGGAAGCTTCTTTGATCTCTCTGCTTCTCAAACAAATAAACAAAAATTTTTAAATGGAAAACTTTTGTGCTTAACCACGGATAAGTGAGGAGCAGTAGGCTGGGAGGGACTCCTTACAAAACAACCTGATAAAGGATGTGAGTGTGAACCTGAGAGGACAGAAGGGGCCCTGAGGCTCAGAGGGTCCCGGGACCCTGAGCCTTGTGGTCTGTTCACCGCATTCCTTCTTTTACAGCAACCCGGTCACTGAGTGGAGCCTGGCTGGAACCTTCCAAGAACTGACTTGGGTAAGAAATCTCCTTAATGAGGCAGGTTCACCATCCACCACTTCCTGGGCCCAGACTCCCCCTACTGGCCACCTGCATGCAGCACTGTAGCTTCTTGCCACAGCTGACCCTGCGCCCGACATGGCACAGGTGCCTGTGCTGTCCAGGACCCCCAGAGATGGTGCTGCCGCTGCACTGATGCTTGCTGTTCAGGTGCACCGTGGCCCATGTGATCCATTTCAAGTTTGCGACTTCATGCATCAGTGACCTGGGGTGGAGGCATAAGCCATGGGCAGCCTACGCAAACAGAAGGGACCAGAAAGTAAGGACAGTTAGGAAGACAAGACTCTGTAATCCAGAGGGTTGGAGTGGGAGAAGGTCTTGTGCCCTCCCTCCTCTTCCAGGGTAACTTCATTGAACCCCCTGTTTGTGTGAGTGAGCCTGAGAGGCCCCAGACTCCCAGGCCACCCCTCATCTCCTCCACGCCCATCCTCTGTCTTCATTCCCTTTTCCATCCCCATCACCAAACCTCTGCACTCCGTGGTGTCCCTGGAAGTCCACACCTACTTCTCATTTTACAAGTATTTATGTGATGCTTCCTGTGTACCGGGATGGTTCTACACAATTGGCCAATCTTTTTTTTTTTTAAGATTTTTTTTTATTTCTTTGAAAAGCAGAGTTATGGGAGGGGGCGTGGAGTAGGGAGATCCTCCATTCTCTGGTACACTTCCCAAATAGCCACAATGGCTGGAGCTGGGCCAATCCGAAACCTGGAACCAGGAGCCTCTTCAGAGTCTCCCACGTGGATGCAAGGGTCCAAGGACTTGGGCCATCATCTCCTGCTTTCCTAGACCATAGCAGAGAGCTAGATTGGAAGAGGAGCAGCTGGGACTTGAACTGGCACCCATATGGGATGTTGGCACTGCAGGCGGCGGCTTTACTCACTACACCACAGCGCTGGTCCTACAACTGGCAAATCTTAACTCTCTATTCTTTTTTTTTAAGATTTATTTATTTACTTGAAAGTCAGAGTTACACAGAGAAAGAAGGAGAGGCAGAGAGAGAGAGAGAGAGAAGTCTTCCATCTGCTGGTTCACCCCCTAGTTGACTGCAATGGCTGGAGCTGAGCCAATTCGAAGCCAGGAGCCAGGGAATTCTTACGGTCTCCCACGTGGGTGCAGGGGCCCAAGGACTTGGGCCACCTTCTACTGCTTTCCCAGGCCATAGCAGAGAGCTGGATGGGAAGTGGAGCAGCTAGGACTCGAACTTTTGCCCATATGGGATGCTGGCACTGCAGGCGGCGGCTTTACCCACTATGCCACAGCGCCGGCCCACTCACCACTCTTAACAGTCCTGAAAGTGGGTACTAGTGGCTGTTGCCATCTCCATTTGATAAGTAAAAAGAGGCCTGGAGACCTTGGGTGCCTTGCCCAAGGTCCCCTGGCAAGGAAGTGATGGAGCTGGGATTCAGAAACTCCCCGAGCTCCTGGGCCCCCTCCCCAGCCCAGTACTGAAAGCTGAGACCACCTCCTTATCACCGGCTCACAGCCGTGCCTGTCGCCCCCAGGGTTGCTGGCCTGGGGCTGCAAAGATGCCTTTCTTGTGCCTCTCTGCAATTTTCTACTCTTCTTGGTCCCTCCCTGGCCGTGCGGGGGTCTGCCCGAGATCCCGCGTTCCCGCTTCCTGACAGTCATCGGCCATGGCCCTCTGTCCTGGAAGAGGTTACTGACCTGCCAGGGTGTGCATCCCCGGGAAGCTGGAGTGAGGAGCTGGGTATCTAAGCCAGACACTCTGATGTGGGCCGCAGGTGTCTTAACTGGCATCTTGACCACTATTCCAAACGCCCACCCCAACGACTCTCCTTAAAAGGGATGGGTGGTGGTGCTGGCGCTGTGGTGCAGCAGGTCAAAGTCCCTGCCTGTGACACCGGCATCCCACCTGAGTGCCGGCTCGAGTCTTCACTGCGCCACTTCTGATCCAGCTCCTGCTAATGTGCCTAGGAAAGCATGGGAGACGGCCCAAGTGCTTGGGCCCCTGCTACCCATGTGGGAGATCTAGATGGATTTCCAGCTTCCTGGCTTCAGCTTGGCCCAGCCCCGGCTGTGGCAGCCATTTGGGGCGTGAACCAGCAGATGGAAGATTCTCTCCCTCTCCCTCTCTCTCTCTCTATAACTATGACTTTCAAATAAATAAGTAAATAATTTTTTTTTAAAAGAGGTCAGTGGTGTGTAGAGTAAGAACTGTCCCAGGGACTCTGCCTTTCCATCGTTGTAGCCCTGGGTTGGAGACAGCTCTCCTGCCTGCCTTGGGCTGGCTCCCTGCCTTGACGACAGCTATGAGCCCGGCCCTTGACCTTGGGTCTCATGTGCCCCAGACTCCACCTGGCAAATGCACTCACCTCTCGTGCCCCCAAACCCCTCCGCAGGCTTCTGTGTTTTGCAAAGTGAGAGGGCGTCCTGATGGCGGACCTGGACGCCACTCTGTTCACCAGGGAGACTCCCAGGATGTCTGCCTCCCCGGACAACCTGAGCATGGAGAGACGGCTGCACAACATGACGGTGGACGACTGCTTCCAGTCTCGCAGCACCGTCCTCCAGGGGCAGCCCTTCGGGGGCATCCCCACCGTGCTGCTCATCAACATCGTCTCGTGGCTGGTGAGTCCTGGGCGCCCTGTGGCAGGCACCGAGCCCCCAGCTGATGGAGGGGGAGGACAGGAGACCTTCCACAGTGACACAGTAGGGCCGGGGGGTAGAACTCCATAGTCCAAATGGACCCCAGCCACAGTGCTGTGAACCACCCAAATGTTAGTCTCACCCCAGGGTCGCCCAGTGGGTAAGCCTCCTGGGAGAAGGGGCTGGTGGGACAGACAGACCCCCTGAGATTCCTTTCTGTGCTCCATTGTCCCAAAATCCTTGTGGCTGCTGCCCTCCGGCCTCCCCGCTCCTGCCCCCTGCTGGTGTTTCCGAGAGGCGCTCTTGCCTCCAGCTCTAAACTCGCCATGGGCTCCTTCATCTACTCTGTGCCAGGAAGCTGGGAATCCCCAGTTGAAGGGGATGCCCCCTTCCCTGACAGAGCCCACCATGCTGGGGGTAGAGGAGCGGGGCAGAGGGTCTCCTGGGGACCTCGGGACAGGGTCTGCCCCGTGGGAGAGCAGGGGCTGAGCCCTCCTGCCCCGTCTTGCTTTTCCTGGCCGGCAGCTCGTCATTGTGGTGTACTCCTTCCTTCGGAAAGCCGCGTGGGACTACGGGCGCCTGGCTCTGCTGATCCACAATGACAGGTGAGGAGAGGCGGCTACGGCTGGGCGCTGCGTGTGCCCCGGGAGGGGGATGGGCTACCTGCCGGGGACCCTGCCCGGGCCCCGCTGCAGCAGGTGTCTCAGCAGGTGGCACTTCCCCACTGTCCCCCGCAGGAGGGGCACTCGAGGGCAGCCCCCTCTGGGCACAAGACCCCTTTTACCTCTGGACTCGAACTTTCTAGCTCCCGTGGCTGGGCTCCCAAGGTGTGTGGTGCACCTGGCGCAGGGGCGATGGGCTGTCTGGACCCAGAGCCCAGCAGGGAAGCCGAGACCTTGCTGCTGGGCGTCCTCAACCCGGGGAGCAGGGAGGCTGAAGGCAGACGCCTGATGCCTCTCTCACCTCTCTCTCCTCGCCACCTCCCTGCTCTCTTTCCCGGCGGCCAGCCTGACCTCGCTAATCTATGGGGAGCAGAGCGAGAAGTCTTCTCCCTCGGAGATCTCCTTGGAGATGGAACGCAAGGACAAGGTGAGTGTGGGGAGCAGTCCAAGTCCCCACAGCGTCTGGGGCTGGGGCAGCCGGCCAGGTGTGCACAGGAAGAAGCCCGGCTCCCATGCGGAGGCTCTGCCGCCAGCCCGATGCCACCTCCTCCAGCGGTGTGACCCCAGGCAAGTCTCTTAGCCTGCCCCAGATTCGGGTTCCCCGTCTGAAAGATGGAGGGCTTAACCACACCTGCCTCCCTAGGTGCCAGCAGATTATCCTGTCCTTGTAAGTGAGTTTGTCTTCTCAAATCTCCAGCCCTCCCCCCAGCTCCAGCCCTCCCCCCAGCTCCAGCCCTCCCCTCCTCCCGCCGCCTTGCTCAGAGCCTGGGACTAATCTCCCATTGCACGTGGGTGATCCCAGGCACCACCTCCTGCTCTCCAGGCCCCCTGATGGAGCTCAGCCCTCTGCCTCCTTCTCTTTGCCGTTGAATGCCTGTTTTCCCTGCATGCACTGGTCCATTCGTCCAGCCGGGGGCTTTGGGGCACCCGCTGTGTGCTAGCCCCTGGCCCGGGACCAAGCAGACCAAGTCCCGCCTCCTGCTGCTTTCTTCCAGGGTGGGGAGACAGCTGGCAGGTGCATGGAGATGATGACGAGGAAAGGGGCCGGGAAGGCACTGGGCAGCCCCGGGGGCAGCTGCGAGGGGGTGATGCTCAGGGCCCGTCCTGGGCAGGCGGGGACATTTGAGCAAAGAGCTGATTGCAGAGAAGGGCTAGGGGCAGGGTGGCAGGCATCAGAAAGGCCATTACCCTCTCACGCCCCCCACAACTGCCTGTCTCCCTCTGCCGCGTCCTAGCTGAACTCCAGATGCGGGGCCCATGCAACCCCCCTCCAGCCCCACCCAGATTGCCCTGAGGATGGTCTGCAGTCCCCTGTCCCCCAGTCCAATGGGCTTCCCTCCGTTCCCGTCTCACCTGTTCTCTCCGAAACCTACAGACCAGCTGTCCTTGTTGACCGGGGCTTCTAATTGCTTCCATGAGGAGCCGCTTGTGGGTTTTCCTTCTGCCTCATTCTGCTCCTCTGCCTCCTTTGCAGGCCCCTGCTGTCCATCTAGTGTCACCCCAGGTGATGCTAAACCCTCTTCCCACGCAGTGTCGGTCACACTCACAGCTTCATTCTCTGAGTCTACACAGCCACTGTTGAGTGTCCAGCTGATCCTGTCCCTGAGCTCCAGTCCCATTACCCAGTGGCCTCCAAATTATCCACACATGGTGTTGCCAAGGCATTCTTGGATTCAGTATGCCCAAAGCCTGCCGCGGCACCGCTCCACCTGCTCTGGGCCCTAGACTCTGCCACTGTCTGTCTTGTGCGCCTCCCTCACGCTTACCCAGCCCCCTGAGCATGGCCGCGCCATTCCCAAGTTGTGCAGCCTCCGCCATGACAGGCCTCCAGCAGGCTTTGCAAGGATGGCTGCAGAACCTCAGACTGACCTCCTCAGATGCCCACTTGCTCCTGCCCTGTCCACTTGCCGCACGCAGCTTCAGCTGTGCCCAAAGTGGGGACACGCAGTCCCCTGCACAAACCTTCCACGTCTTGCTAAAGCCCTTGCTGGAAGCTGCAGGTGCCTCACCATGGCCTGGTGGGTTGGTATCTTACCTTCCTGTCCAGCCTCTGTCCCCAAACCTTTCAGGTCACACACACACACACGGGCACACACACACACACACGGGCACACATGGGCACACACACACATGGATACACACACATACGCACACACCACACACATGGGTACACACGTATGCACACACACATGGGCACACACACATGGGTACACACATACACACAGGCATACACACATACACATGTACACACAGGGGATGGGGCACACACACACACATGGGCACACACATACACACAGGCACACACACATACACACACACACACACACGGGAGGGGGCAGATGGGTCAACACAGGCTCCCACATCTGTGCACTTTTCACGGGCACACCAGCCACACTTCCACTCATGACCTCTGCCCTTTAGTGGGTGATGCCTGCTTGCCCACGTGTTGGATACCCCCGTGCATCTGTCTTGGAAGAGGTGGAAATGCATCCCCAGGAAGGGGAGACAAAACCTCCGAGCCCAGCTTTGTCTAGCAGATGGGGACTCTCCCGACGGCCCATGTCCCCACTGTGCCAGCCCCTCCCCTGCTCTGACCCACCCCTGGCTGGCTGTCTCTATCCCCGCTCCCCGAGGGCACAGCTGGGGAAATGGTGTCCCTGCAGTGGGCACCCTTCCTGCCCTCAGTCACCCTGACACAGGAAGGGGACTTCCGAGGTGGCCCCTGTGCCGACGCAGTGAGGCATTTCCTGGTTTCCTCGTGGCCTCCTTTTGGGAAACATGCCTTCCCCAGTCCTTGGGGTTCCGTGTGACTGTGGACCACGTGGGCCCGCCCGGCTCCCTCAAGTGCACATCACCCACAGGGGGCCCACCAGGAGCTGCTCCCCCGTCCATAAGCCCTCTGGGATGCCAGAAGCAAGCGTGTGCAGTCACTTAACCAGCCACCAGAGGGGGCGGATTTCAGAGTCCCTGGCCCCAGCCCACCCCCGGACGCCTGCCCAGACCACCTCCCTCTGTAGCCCCCTCCAGTCTCCCCGTGGCGGAGGCTGACTTTCCCTCACCCAGAAACTCTAGACGCCCGAGAGGAAGGCGCCTCATCAGGACAGGACTCGCGGAGACAAGAGAAGACGCCCAGCTCCCTGCGGTTCACAAAGCAAAGCATCACTTTTGGCTTAAGTGTGGAGAACTTAAGCGGCTGCAGGCACGGCTTGATCCAGGGAGTTCAGTAATGCCACCGGGACCCCTCTCTGACCCTCTGCTCTGAGCTGCATGTTTTTCTCAGAGACGTCCCTGCGTGTGGCCACTGCAGGCTTCATGTTGTTGCCAAGGAGCCCTCTGTCTGCCCACGCCCACATCCGTCCCCTTGAGAGAACTTTAAATCTATTTTATTTGAGAGGCCCACAGACACACACAGAGGGACAGATACACAGAAAGAGTGCCCCTTGTTTCCCGAATGCCCACAGCAGCCAGGAGCTGGGAACGCCACCCAGGTGTCTCACGTGGCTGGCAGGGACTCCACTACTTAGACCATCACTGCCGCCTCCCAGGGGGTGCATTGGCGGGAAGCTGGGATCAGGAGCGGAGCCGGGACCAAGCCCAGGCTCTCCCATATGGGATGTGACCATCCCAGGTGACATCTGAACTGCTAGGCAATCCCACCCTGCCCCCCCACCCACCCACACACACACACGAGAACCGTTACGGACTCAGTTTGAGGCAAGTTCTCCTTGTCCGTCTGATGGTGGAAGCACTGCCCTGCCCGATGGACAGACCACATGCCTCTGGGAGGGGCTTTTCCCAGCAGGAAGCAGCGCATGGGCCCCTGGAAGGAGTCCCTCCCTCCCTGCAGCACAAGGCCCGCCTTCAGGGGCCAGTTTCTGGTAACAGGAGGGCGGGAGACAGCGCCTGAGCTGACAGCAGACTGAGCCTTGGGGTCTTTCCTGGGAAGGAGGCCCTGTGGACGCGGGGGCAGCTGCCTCTGACCCCCCGCCCTCGCCCTGTCCCTCCGCTGCCGGAATTTCTCACGCGCCTCTCGTTTTCCCGCAGGGCTTCTGTTCCTGGTTCTTCAACAGCATCACCATGAAGTAAGTGCCTGAGCTCTGTGAGCCTGTGACAGTGTGGCTGGGGGAGGGGGCGCCTGCTGCAGGAGCTGGCAGCCCCCAGCCCAGGGTGACGGGGCCTGAGCTCTGCACCCCTGCCCCTTGACCCGGTGCATGCTTTACAGGGTTACGGCTGGTGAGCTGGGAACCTCCCGTAATCCAGAGAAGGACCGTGTTTAGTTATTTGTTTCTATTTGGAAGGCAGAGACAGATATCTTCCATCTGCTGGTCCGCTCTCCAAAAGCTGGCAACAGCGGGGCTGGGCCAGACCCAAGCCAGGAGTCTGAACTCCATCTGGGTCTCCCTTGCGGGTGGCAGGGACTCAGCTACCTGAACCACACCTGCTACCTCCCAGGGGCTGCATCAGAAGTGGAGTAGTGATTTGAACTCGGACTTTCTGATACGGTGTTGAGGTTGATTCGTCCTGAGAGGAGGAGCGTGGTGGGGGCAAGAGGCACGGAGTCACCACACAGACCCCGGGAGTAGGGTGAAAGTGGGCCAGAGGCAAGCAGCCCAAAGACTCGTTTATTTCAGTTGGTACAGCAGCTTAAATAGCCAAAGCAGCCAATCTGGTCAAGGGGCGGTTTATGCCCTAACCGATCACAGCCTGTTGCCAGGCAGGCTCCGTTTGCCATGTGGTTTCCAAAGCCATCCAATCACAGCCTGTTGTCAGGCAGGCTCCGTTGCCAGGTGGGTTTCAAAGGCATACCTGAGTAATGACGCTTGTTTGCCAGCGGCCATCTTGGCATGGCCTTCTCATTCCACCACATTTCCCCCTTTTCGTTTATTTTTGAGCAACGGGAGGCATGATTCTTGACCACACCATTGTTGACCCCGTTTCCATGTAGTCTCCGTTCGCAGCTGTGCCTGTCTTAGGTTGTCCCCCAGGGGATCTTACCAGTCAAACAGGAAACCACAGGAGCGCTTGCTCAGATGGGGGTGGGAATGAGAAACAATGGTAATCAGGAATGGCGTGACCGCATGCAGGCTGTGGGCCGTTCGAGTGGCTGACCAGAGCTAGTGAGGTATAAAACAGTAACGGATGTGGCTGTGGGCAGTTCCTCAGGGTAGGATGATAGGGCAGGTGCATCTGCTAACAAGGCAGACTCTCAGTCTTGTTCAGCTGGTTCTGATTGACTGTCAGTTGCAGGCTTGATGTTTCTGGCTGGTACCCAAATGGGCTGTCCCGCATTCTCTGGAAAGACACAAGCAATACGGGATGGGGGGCGTGTCCCAAGCAGCAATTAACCCCTGCTTATACAAATACTTCTGAGAACTCTCTCAGCCTCTGCACTTGGGTAACAGAGGGACGGCTCCCCACCCCCCGCCTTCTGGATTTCTTAATGCCAGACCCCAGGTGGCAAGGACACAGACCCCACTCATCTGTTTTCTCCCGGTTCCACAACACCCACCAGACACTCCTGCCCAGCACTCACCAGGACTCTGTGCCTCCACTGCTTGTGTGTGTGCACGTGTGCTCATACTTGCACACATGTACACACATACACCTGTATGTGCAGGGCTATCCAACCCTGCATGCTCCTGGGCTCTCCCTGAGTGTCCTGCATCTGTCTCGCCTGGTTCATCCTTTGTTCCCCTCCTCCCAGCTTCCTCTCCTGTCTTGTAACACCTGCTCAGAGGCATGTGCACAGTTGGCCTGGGTGGGTCTTCTTTTGGCAGAGGCTCATGGGACTTCTTCCTCTAGGTGCCTCCACACCCACCACCAGTGGTCAGCTCTGCTGAGTTCCTCTCTTGGCCATAAGACTCCACCCCACCCCCAGGAGCCACCAGAGCATGTTTTCTGAGACCCGCCCAAGGGTCTGTGGCTCTGGCAGGCGTCAGGCACCCAATCAAGGCCCTGGGGCTCCCAAGCCGGGCCTAGAACTGCGGCTTCTAGTATTTGACTGTGGACCCCCTGATGGGGGCTCCTGTGGCTCTAGACTCCGGGGCTTCCGCATCCATCAGAGTCTGCAGGAAGTGACGCGACTACTTTGCGTGGTTGTAGAATTGGCCTCCTTACTCACAGCCGGATGTGGGTGTGGAGAGGGGTGACCGCTCCTTGGCTTCTCCGGCTTTGCTCGAACGTGGGTTAAATCAGGGTAAATCCACTTTCACTGAGAAACATGAAGTCCACCTCCGGTCTCTCACGCCCCTCCCTGTGCCACCCTTCCACTTTCCATGGAGGGTGCCACGGCTCCCGGGGAATTTTACCTCCTATAAGTGATTATTGTTGTAGTTTTTAAGGTAACCAATGATGTGTATTAGCACTGCAGCCTGTGTAAAGCACTGTGGAGCCCTCGGGGGCTGCAGCCGCTGCCTGTCACTTCCTGGGGGCTGGCAGATCCCTGAATGACAGTCAGGGGCATGGTGCAAAGCCCTTGCATGGACCAGAGGAGATGGAAATTGGGGCGAGGGGGCTCCCCTCAGGTGTGGAAGGAAAGGCATCCCTGGGGGCAGTTTGAGGCTGCCTCTGCAGATTTCCTCCACAGCGGCTCATGCATCCGTGGAAGTGTGCACAGGGTGAGAGCGAGTGTGATGTGGGCGGTGGAGCGCGTGCTGAGTGTAGGACAGAACCCAGGTGGGAGGTGTGTCCATGTGCACCTGGGAGTGTGGAGTAAGATCCAGGTCCTATGTTGGCGCCTGTTCGTGTGCAGCTGTTGGTGTGTGCATGCCTGGGCCTGCAGGTCAGTGTGCACAACCATGTGTGTGTCCGTCCCCCCCCCCCCGATGCCCACCAAAAAGTTTCTGTCTCAGAGACCCTGCCATGGGGAGTGCATTGTCTGACGACAGGAAGTGCAGCATTGCACCATGCACTCCGCAGCCCCTGACAGCGCTGTCATAGAAACCGTCTTTTTTTTTTTTTTTTAAAGATTTATTTATTTATTTGAAAGGCAGAGAGAGAGAGAAAGATCTTCCATCTGCTGGTTCACTCCCCCAAACAGTTGCAATGGTGGGAGCCAGATCAGTCCGAGACCAGGAGCCTAGAACTCCATCTGGGTCTTCCATGTGGGTGGCAGGGTGCCAAGCACCTGGGCCATCTTCTGCTGCTTTCCCTGCAGCATTAGCAGGGAGCCTGTTGAGCCGCGGCGCTGGCTGTAGACTACCTGAGTTTGATGCCCAGCTCTGATTCCGGACTCCAGCTTCCTGCTAATTCAGACCCTGGGAGGCAGCAGGTGATGGCTCAAATACTTGGGTCCCTGCCACATACATGGAAGACCTGTACTGTATATGTGGCTCCTGGCTTCAGCCTGTCCCAGCCTGGTCATTGTGGGTATTTGGGGAGGGAATCAGTGGCTGGGAGTTTTTTTTTTTCTCTCTCTCTCTCTCTTTCTCTCGGATAAATTTCTTTGAAAAATTTTAAAAGGAGATGAGAAAGAAAAGACAATACATACAAAAATTCTCTAGAAAGAGGAGGAGGGGAGGGAAGAGATTAGAGCAGACAGAAAATGATGGTGAGTGGCAGGGTGATTGGGTGGAAGGCCATGGTGGAGGGAAAGAGGAGATACCCCAGTGCAAGTCCTGGCCCAGGAAGCAAATTCCACCTCCCTCCTTTTTTAACTAAAAAAATTTATTTACGTGAGAGGCAGAGAGAGAGAGAGAGAGGGAGGGAGAGAAAGAGAGAGAAAGAGAAATAGCTCCCGTCTGCTGGTTCACTGTCCAAATACTTTCAGTGGCCAGGCTGGACTAGGCCAAAGCCAGAGGCTGGTAGCTCAATCCAGATGTCCCACATAGGTTGCTGGGACCCAACTACTTGAGACTCCCAGGGTCTGCCCTGGTGGGAAACCAGAACCAAACCAAAGGCAGGGATCCAACTCAGGTACTTCCAGGTGGGAGGTGGGTATCCCAATTGGTATCTTAATGTCCTGGTCTCACACCACCCCCAGGAGGCAAATTCTTGCATCCCGCCTAGCCCTCTGCATTCCCCACCTGATTGGAGGCCGTGGGAGAGAGCCCTGCCTCGCACGCTGCTCCTACCTGCAGTCACCAAGCCCAACCAGCACACCAAGAAGCTGACGGACAGGAAGTAACCAGAATGCATAATCATCATCAGCTTCTATGATGAGATTGTGGGCAATTCATTTTCTTCTTGTTTGTATTTTCCTAAGTGTTACAAGGACATGTGCTTGGAAATCTTACAAGTGAAGTGTGACACCTGTACAGAGAAGCGTGCAGCTCAGCTCTCAACTCAAAACCTATGCCGCCACCACCCTGATTGGGAATTACGACACCATCAATACCCATGAGCCCTCCCTCACTCTCTCCAGTCCCCTCCCCTCCCCCATTCTCCAAAAGTAGTCAGGGTTCTGATTCCTGACTCTAAAACTCAATCTGGCCTATTTTTGAACTTTATATATGGAGTCATACAGAAGGTGTTGTTTGTGCCGAGTGTGTTTCATAGCATTGTGGTTGCAAGGTGCAGCCCTGGCTCATTCATTTTTATCACTGTATACTGTTGCATTACACAGATCACGATTCTGCGTCCATTTCACCTGTGGTAGACATTTAGGTTATTTCCAGTTTGGGGAGATTAGAAATAATTTGTCTATGAGATTCTTAAGCAGTTGTCTTGATGCACAGGCCATGTTTCTCCTGCGTATAAATCTAGGAGTGGAGCTGCCGGGTCTGGGTTGTGCCCATATTCACTTTCATAGGCATGGCCGACTCTTCTCCAGCAGGCTGTGCCAGTGTATGGACTCATGAGTGTAAGATGTTCCCATGCCCAGCACGCGGTGTGGCCCGCCTTTCTAACACTGGCCTGTCAGTGTAGTTACCTCATTGTGGTTTCCAATGTTCCTTTTTGATGTAAGGAATTACACAGCTCGTCCTTAGCAGGGTGCATGTCAATATTGCTAATTTTTTTTTTGACAGGCAGAGTTAGACAGTGAGAGAGAGAGACAGAGAGAAAGGTCTTCCTTCCGTTGGTTCACCCCCCAAAATAGGTGCTATGGCTGGTGCGAGCACCGATCCAAAGCCAGGAGCCAGGTGCTTCCTCCTGGTCTCCCATGGGGTGCAGGGCCCAAGCACTTGGGCCATCCCCAACTGCACTCCCGGGCCACAGCAGAGAGCTGGCCTGGAAGAGGGGCAACCGGGACAGAATCCGGCGCCCCAACCGGGACTAGAACCTGGGGTGCCGGCACCGCAGGCAGAGGATTAGCCTAGTGAGCCACGGTGCCAGCCAATATTGCTAGTCTTTTGTCCAGTGCAAGCGCTCACAATGCTTTGAAGAGTAACAAAAGGACTGAGGAGTGCTGGATATCAAGAGTGCTTCTGGGCTGCTCAGTGTTTGTCTCACAGCTCTGCCTTTGATATGGGTGTGGGATTCAGGCAAAAACACTGGAGGCACGAGAGAGGCAATGGAGGAGACGGTTCTGCCAAAGCAGGAGTGTCATTTGAGGGTGGGCGGTAACCTCTGCCTTTCCTCTGCCTCCCCCTGCCTGGGACTGTGGCCACACTGGCTCCTGAAGAATGTTCCTGTTTGTGTCTTCTCCAGGGACCGGGATCTGATCAGCAAGTGTGGGGACGACGCCCGCATCTACATCACGTTCCAGTACCACCTCATCGTCTACATGCTCATTCTCTGTATCCCCTCACTGGGAGTCATTTTGCCCATCAACTACAGTGGAAATGTTCTGGGTAGGCGGAGTTCGGGGAGCCTGGGCCTGGGACGGTAGACCTAAGGGGTGGCCTGGGAGTATAGAAGTCTGGATTTGAATTTCACCTCTGGAAGTTAGCTGTGACCCAAAGCCAAGCCATGTAGAGACCAGATACAACACCTGCTTTGTCAGAGTTTGACCCAGGCAGGAGCTGGCACATAGCAGACCCATAGTATTAATTCCGTCTGGGACTGACTGTTCATTCTTAGCCCCACACCAAACCTGGCCAGGTGTTCATGGAAGCCCTTTTAGGAGCTGTGACCCACTGCCAACACCCTTGAACTGGATTTCTCCCTGTCCCCACACTGATGGGTGCAGCACTGTAAGTGCAGGATGGATTGACTTATTTTTAAATTGTATTAGTTTATTTGAGAGACAGAGATCCTCCATCCGCTGGTTCACTCCCCAAATGCTCACAACAGCTGGGGCTGGGCCAGGCTGAAGCTTGGCACTTGGAATGCAATGCAGGTCCCTCACATGGGTGGCAGGGCCCCAGTCACTCGAACCATCACCCAGTGCCTCCGGGGTGTGCAGTGGCAGGAAGCTGGAAGCAGGAGCAGAGCCTCGTGGGATGCAGGCATCCCGACCTCCGGCTCACCCACTGGGCCTCACACCTGCAGTGCAGGATCTGTTTCTCAGGACTTCTCCTGCACTTGTAACAGAGTGAGTCCTCTTGACCGAAAAGTATCGTGGCTGAAGGCCTGACTTCAAAGACAGGAGAAATCTTGACTCCACGACTTTTGCCCACTTCTGTGCCCCAGGAAATGCCTTTGTCCAAGCTAACAGATGAATTGATCTGCTGTTTGGCAGATCAGTCCCCCCAGGCCTTGGTTTCCTCAGCTGTCTTGGGGACTGTGAGATAACGAACGTGTCGGGTGCCCAGCACAGAGCCAGACGCACCATAGGTGCTAATGCGCAGCAGCAGTGAGTCCCACTCACGAGACAGCCTGTGTGAGGCTTGCACCTCTGGATGGCATCAGACAGCACCCGAGGTGGCCCAGCTGGCAGTGCCCTTCACCGTGACTCCTGGTTTCACTACCGACTTCGCCTTGGCCAGATGCAGACCGTAATTAATTCAGTGGAGCACAGGGGGTATCCGTGCCACCCAGTCCTGCTGCCACAGTGGATCACCTCTGAGTCCCTTTCTCTCCTGAGAGCCAGGCTGTCGGCAGTGATAACACAGGCAGGATTTACGAAACCCGGAACTGTCTGAGCTACTAGTGCACTTAGCCAGGACTCTCTCGGTTTGAATGAGGCAGCCTCACATGTTCTGGAGTTTGGGACTCTTGTAATGACAGTTGCCAGTGGCCTTGGCATTGCTAATTGCATCATCTGCTCATGGCCAGCTCCTTCAGTAATACTCCTGGGCCCTGGGGACACCCCGCAGAGACTTGTCTCACTCGGTGGCCGAGAGCCCCATCGGCGATCCCAGGGAGAATGATGTTTTTGTTGGAAGTTGGGGGCGAGCTCTGGGGGACCCTAAGAAAAAGCAGGGCATAGACCCCAAGTGTTCATTCGGGAACCTTAAATTCTGATGCCCTGGGGCTATCAAACAGCCAGGCCTCAAGGTCAGCAACTTTCTTCTCTTTCAGACTGGAATAGTCACTTTGGCCGGACCACCATTGTCAATGTGCCCACAGAGTAGGTACCTGACCTCACCTTCCATCCTACTGACTGGGGCGAGGGGGGCTGTGGGGTGAGCACCACTTGCTGATCAGGATCAGAAAGGCCTGGAATCCCTGGGAAGCCACAGTCGGAGGGGAATGGGTTCTCTTGGTGGGGCATCCCCTTCTGCCATGAGTGGCACCACCCAGACTGCGTGGAGAAATTGTCCTATTTGCTTAGGACGTCCAGCTCCTAAGAGATTAGGACCCTGAAGTGAGGGGAGGTCCCAGTCAGCCCTCCATGAGTGAACCGTGGACTTGACAGTCCTCCCCCTGGCTCCCGTAGTGTGGGAGGGAAGAAGGGATAGGAATCACGTGACCTAGGTCCGTGCCTCGCCTCTGCCATTCACCATCCCTGGATGTGGGGCAGTGCACCTGTCACCTTCGAGCTTCCGTCCTCTTTTGTGGTGGAGGAAGTGGTGCTGGACCCGACCACTAAACCCTTCCCCTCACAGTCCAGGATCCTGGGGGTTTTAACCTCAGCCACCCTGACCACGGGCCCAATCAATGTGTACTGAGCCACGTGTGGCCCTACTGGGTCATGCTGAGACCCACCGGTTGTCTTGGCCTACCTGCCGGGAAGGCTACAGAAGCAGTAGAGGGATTTCACACATTCATCTCCCACCCCTCCCCCTGAACACCCCGTCCCTATGCCCTTCATGCTCCTGCCACACACCTGGGGACAGGCCAGGTTAGACCAAACTGTCCAAGCAGCTGATCGGGCCATGACACCCTCTTACCTCCTCTCCTACACCCTCCCCCCAGCTGCTAACCAGAGCAGAGCATCCAACTTCTGTCCCGGGCTAAGGGTGGCTACACATTCCCAACAAGAAGTCAGTCCTCGTAGCGGCACTGTGACCCTTTGGCATCCCTGGCTCCCTGCAGCAGAGGGCTGGAGTGTTCTTTAGAGATCACGCACCCTTCGCCTCTCTCTGGAAACTAGGGCTGAGCTTCTAGCCGTGCAGAATGGCAAGTGTGAGTCAGGCGCTGGGACAGGGTGGAGAAGGTATTTGGTTTTTCGTTTTTGTTTTGTTTTCACTTATTTGAAAAGCAGAGAGACAGAGACAGATAGAGGGAGATCTTCCATCCATTGGTTTACTCCCCAAACACCTGCAACAGCCAGAGCTGAGCCAGGCTGAAGCCAGGAGCCCAGAGCTGGAGCCAGCTCTCCCATGTCGGGGCAGGAACCTAAGCTCTGGAGCCGTCACCTGCTGCCTCCCAGGCAGCCCTAGCAGGAAGCTGCATCAGAAGGGGAGCCGAGACTTGCTCCCCGGCACTCTGATAGGGGATGCGAGTTTCCCAAGTGGTGTCTTAACCTCTCCACCAAACGCCCACTCAAAAAAAAAAAGGTGCTTTGAAGCAAGGTGGCCTTTCTCTCCTCAAACCACACCAGTACTGGGGACTGTGTTTCTGAACAGTAATTCTGGTCAGATGCCATGGGCTTATCCCAGAACTGCAAGCAGGGATGGCAGGTAGGGCCCGAGCCACTGCCCCTTCAGCCCAGGAGAGGCAAGCAAACCCATTGGTCCTCCTCCCTCTGGGCCCACATGCGACCCGTGTCCCTGCTCCTGGGCCTGCGGGGCAGCTGCAGGGCCTGAGCCATGGCGGGTGTAGAACCGCATGGCAGTAGGGACACTCGGGGCGCCCTCTCAGTACTGCGACCACTCCGAGTGACCTTGGGCAGGTCACCTGTCCCCAGGGCAGTGAGGATGATCACAGAAGTCCTGAGTAGCCCTGGGGGCAGTGATGGCGAGGAGGGGTCCAGGGAGCCCGGTGCGATGGAGAGGGCCGGGGGCCCGGGAAGCCAGCAGCACGGCCCACGCACACTCTCCTCCTGGCAGGAGCAAGCTCCTCTGGCTGCACAGCCTCTTCGCTTTCCTGTATTTCATCCTCAACTTCGTGTTCATGGCTCGTCACTGCATGGGGTTTGTACCCAGGGCAAGCCAAAAGGTGAGTAAGCGACAAGCTCCCCAGGCCACTCCCCCAGCCTCAGGGATGTCCCGACTGGGCCCGTCCTGGGGGCTAGGGTCTCACCGGAGCAGAGCCCAGCTGCCTCCTCTTAGCCCTGGTAGATAATCACCTGCTCCTCCTGCACCCCACCTCACCATCCAGCAGCTAAAGGGTTAGCAATGCCCTCGGGTCTGAGCGGTGAGAGCGTGGCAGGACTGCGGGGTGACTGCCCACGCCCTGCCCCTCCTGAGCAGCGCTGAGGACTGTTGTCCGGGAGGCGATCACAGGGGAAGCCGCTAGGGGAGTGAGGAGTGAGCAGTGTGCAGTGCTTAGCCCCCCGCGGACAGTGGGAGCGGGAGTAGAACACACGGACCCCCACGGGAGCAGCCAGGTGTCTTTCCACCAACTCCCTGTCCACGACTGGTTGAGAGCTGTGTTTGGGGGCTTGAACCCCTCTCCACTTTTTGCCCGCGCACAAGCCCAACTCGCTTCTAAGGCCAGGAGGGTGCAACCTTTGGTGTGCAGAGGTGAACGCCGAGGGGCCTTGGGTGAGCACTGGCACTGCCACCTGTCCAGCTCAGCGCCAGGCGCAAGGGGAGGAGCCCCTAGGCTGTGCGGCTCTGGTGGGGAGGGCAGCAGCGAGGAGGCACGTCCTTGGTGCCCAGCTTCAGCCTTGCAAAGATTCCGAGGCGTGGTATCAGCACGAAGGCTGCCCATGCTGAGGCCTGATGCGCAGTAACCCGCCCACGGTGCAGCCCACATGCCCTGACAAGTTACCCAGCATGCTGCAGCCCGCCAGGCCCATGAGCCTGGACGCCCCTGACCACTCCCTCGGCAGCTTTGCTGTCACCGGAAGCTCCTGCGAGACCCCCGTGTCTTGTTGAAGATGTTGGCTCGGGAAGACATTCCCGCCCGGGGAAACATGATCAGAGCCTCCCCCAGCCTCTCTCCAGAGCCTTGCTCACCGCCCCCACCCCCCCGCCCTGTCCACAGTGGGGGCTCCCAGTTGCTGACTTCAGGGCTGCGGGGCTCAGTGGGGACAAGTGCAAGGAAGCTGGCGCCTGGTGTACTCAGCAGGGAGGCCCTGCTTTCCTGGGGCTCCAAAGACCTGCGTCTCTGGATTCCCGTGCAAAAACAGGCTTCTCTCTCCATTACCCTCCCACCAGGCCACAAGGACGCTGATGATCACCTACGTGCCCACAGACATCCAGGACCCCGAGATCATCATTAAGCACTTCCAGTAAGTGGGTCCTTGGCTGCGTCTTCCCAGAACCCAGCCTGGGTCCTCCTGTAGGCGGGACTTGGCCCGGGATGGTGGGGCCAGGGGCGTCCCGGTGGGGGCTCCCGAGGGTTCTGTTCTAGATCAGCTTTTCCCAGTGTGAAGGGCCACGGGAGCTGGAGGAGGTTCCTGGGGCTGGGGCTTCCTGCGTGGGCTGGCTGTGGTGCGGATGGTGGTCACATCCCCCCGTTGTTCCCGCTCCCGAACCGGGGGAGCCCCTGCCCCACACTATGCAGGGCAGATCGCCTCGAGACTTCTCTCGAGACCCCGGCTCCTAGCAGCAGGGACACTGTCCATGGAGCCAGTTCTCTCTCCGCAGGCCACTCCCTCCTGGGTCCCTGGGGCTGGGCTCTGCCTGCTGGCCCTGTCCCTGGCCCATCTAGTAAGGATATGGCAGCTCTCAGAGTCCAAGTCCTGAAGCAGGTGCAGCCTTAGGAACAAGGCTGAGAACTGGGAACCCCAGGCAGCTGAGCCACACAGGCCTGCAAGCAGGGCAGTGGCAGGGGTGGGGGCGGCACCACCCCGCTCCCAAGCCCACCAAGCCCCCACGTCTGTGGCTGCAGTGAGGCCTATCCAGGGTGCGTGGTGACCAGAGTCCACTTCTGCTACGACGTCAGGACGCTCATTGACTTGGACGATCAGAGGTGAGGCCACAGCGGGGCTTGTTGGGACCTGAGAGGGCCAGGGAGAGGGAGAGCACAGGGCTCCGCCAGCCCCTCACCGGGAGATCCCTGTCCCTTGCCTGCCACTGACAGGCGCCACGCCATGCGGGGCCGGCTCTACTACACGGCCAAGGCCAAGAAGACCGGGAAGGTGATGATCCGCATCCACCCCTGCTCCCGCCTGTGCTTCTGCAAGTGCTGCACCTGCTTCAAAGAGGTAACTGGCACGGGCGGCGGGGCGGCCCTGGCACTGGTGCCTGGCCACTGAGCAGCTGGAGGAGGGAGGGTCTGCCTGGGGACCACCTCCAGAGCAGCCCAGAGAGCCTTGCCCTTCTCTCCCTCTGGTTTCGGGAGAAAAGACCAAAGAGAAAGGCCGGGGAGACCACAGCGGGCTATCGTCAGCTGCCAGGTCTCAGGCTCCCAAGGCTCCAGGCTCCAGCTTTCCTCCGCCCACTGTGGCTGGAAGGGGCCCCAAGACTTGGACACCTGCCTCGGGGCAGGACTGAACTCCAGCTAGGCCAGAAAAGGAATTGTCCCTCTCTTCTGACAATGCTGCCCGCCCACTCCGTCCCTTCTCTGGGTCCTCCCTTTGTCCCGCGTGCCTCACCTTCCGGGTCTCAGGGCAGGGAGCCAATTGCAGAGAGAGCCTCTTCTTCAGACCATCTGGAGGTGGCTTGAAGCCGGCCACACACACACCCCTCCACTCCCGGGCTGCCGAGCTGAGAGGCGCTAGCGGCCGGCAGGGCCTCCCTGGGGTCCCGGCCTCTCCAGCCCTGAGGGCCGCCTCTCGCCCCAGGTAGATGCAGAGCAGTACTACAGCGAGCTGGAGGAGCAGCTGACGGACGAGTTCAATGCCGAGCTCAACCGCGTCCGGCTGAAGCGGCTGGACTTGATCTTCGTCACCTTCCATGACTTCAGGATGGCCAAGCGGTGAGAGCGGCCCCCCTGCTCTGTCACCAGCCCTTCTCCCCACTCCTGCCAGGGACGAGGGGGAGTGCTTCCCTCCCGAGAACCGTGTTCCCACCGCCCCTGAACCACACACTCCATCCAGGCGGCTGCCACCTTGCTTTCCAGGCCATGGCTGCCCGGCTCTGCTTATCTCCAGGGAGGCCCTGGGCTCCCTGCTCTGCCCTTGTTTGGGCACGGAAGTGGTCGGAGCAGCCTTTGACCGCGACTCCTGTCCCGGACGCTGACAAGGGTGATGTCACGTCCCCGCTCTCCCTCACCGTAGTGAGAATCAGGAGCAGAAGCCCTGCTTGGCCTGACCCTCTCGGGCTTCAGGCCCCCCCTGACTTAGAGCCCTCCACCCCAGCGCCTCCTCCAAAGGGAGTGACTTTGAGCCACTCTGGGATGTTCCAGAAGGATCTTTCAGCCTGGGCCAAACAGATGGGAGCTCCAGTATGAATCTCTGCAGGCAACCCCTGCTCCCGGGGGAGCCTGGTTGTGCACAGCACTGTGTCTGCACCCACCCCAGTCCTACAAAGCAGCCAAGACACGAGTTGCAAAGAACTGTGTGCCAGTTTGCAAGTCATTTACCCTCAGACTTACCTGTCCTGCTTGGCTTGCTGTCTCTTCCCTGTTCACCCCCGCTGGGACGCGTGTGCTGTGCAGTGAGTATGTTGTATAAAGCAGTCCACCTATGTACAATACTGTTCATTCTCTGAGCCACAGCCAAGGCTTAATTACGGTAGAATCTGAATTAGGAAGCCCAAGACAGGGCAGCTCCAAGTGCCCACATCCAGCCCCTCTTTGGTTGCATCTGTGAGTACCACGTTAGGAAGCTGTGCAATGGAGATGATTAATTACCAGCTAATTACCCATACACCCAGTGCCAGGCTCACAGAAAGAACTCAATAATTGGTAGCTAAAATTAACACCTCCCTTATGAACCTCAGAGAAAGACCACCCATGTGCCGCCACTGCTGTTGACAGCGCAGGAGGACACTGGGGACCACGTGGTCACCCACCTCCTGCTGGGCATCCTGGGTGCCCCCAAGTGCCCCCTTCCTCCAGATGCTACACATAGGAAGTGTCTGCCTCTGAGGTCCTAGGAGACACAGCCGAGGCCTCCAGACTCTCCAGGAAAGGGGTCTGTCATAGTGGCCCTGGGAGCCTGGCCCGAGACCCTCCCGAGGCTGCCCTCCCACCTCCAGGCCTTTGATTCCACTTCCCTGTCGTCCCCACAGCGTCTTGGAAGATTACAAGTATGTGCAGTGTGCCGTGGCCCCCCAGCAGTCCTCCGTGACCAACACCGTCAGATCCTACCAGTGGAGGGTCACCCAGGCCCCGCACCCCAGAGACATTATCTGGTAAGCCGGCTCCGCCCCTCCCCTCTCCTGAGTGACAGGATGGGTCCTTGTCACCCAACAGAAACTCCCCAGGGGCCAAGACCAGCACTGTTCTTCCCTAGCATGATGGCCTCTGCCCACCCCCAAACTCACCCCGTTCCAAGCCTGGAAGGGTTTTCCTGCGGAAGAAAACTAGATCCGTTTTTGGCTCGTGTGCGCGATGGTGTGATGGAGGGGCGGTCCCTTAGCAGGCAGGAGGCTGAATTAGACCAGCGCAGCTGGGCCTACAGCTGGCTGGGATCCAGGGTCCTGAGCGCGCCCCCTCCTCCCCTCTGTCCCCAGGAAGCACCTGTCTGTCCGACGCTTCTATTGGTGGGCCCGCTTTATCGCAATCAACACCTTCCTCTTCTTCCTTTTCTTCTTCCTCACCACGCCTGCCATCATCATCAACACCATCGACATGTACAACGTCACCCGCCCCATCGAGAAGCTGCAGGTGCCTCCTCGGCTCAGGCCAGGCCTGGGGGTCCCAGGGAGATCAAGGAAGAACTCAGGCGAGGAGGGGATGGGGGCCCACTGGGACAGGGCTCTGAAGTCCAGGCGTTGCCAACGTGGCAGAGTGGAGTGGTGTCAAGGGCAGAGTAGGGAGCCCTTCGTTCTGAAAGGGGGGAATGTGAGTCGTTCCCGCCTCAGTGCCTGGGACTGGAGAGGTAAGGGGAGGGGGAGAGCCGCAGGCAGGTGCTGGGGGGAACTTGGGGGCAGTCCGGTCCAGGTGGGTTCCATTAGCTTGGGTGAGCTGGGGGTGTGCAAAGGGCAGCAGGTGCAGCAGCCTTGTTGTCCCCGAGTTCTCTGGGGCAGAGTTCCTGGTAGGGTGGAGGTGAGGAAGGGAGACCTACAGCCCAACACAGGCGTCAGAAGCGGGTCCTCACATCTGCTGCACTCCCTCACCTGCCCTCCAGGTGGGAGCCCTCTGGCTGAAGTTGGAGGATGGCCCCTGCTGAGAGTCTGGTTCCAGGGCAGCGCTGGCCCAGGTCCCGATTGTGTAATCAGGGCTCCTCTATGGGGTCTGGAAGGCCTGTCCTTCCATGTTGCCGCCATCCCTCTTCCCAGCAATTCACCCATGTGCCCGTGCACACATGCACACAAGCACAAGCACACATGAGCGCACACGCACACACACCCACACACGAGTCAGGCCACGCCACGGCTGTGCACACTGGCCCCCTTCGTCAGCCTCCTAGTAGGCCCCAGGTCCCATCCATCCGCCTGGGGCTTCCTCCTTCACTGGCCCCCCCAGCCACTCACACGACCCGACTGTCAAGTCAGTGGCGCCTGGCCTCTGCTCTGAGACCTGGTAGAGCCACTGACCCTGGCGTGAGGCTGAAGTCTCCAGGGAGGACCAGGGCCGACCCTCCAGTGGCCTCAGCATAGAAGATCATGGGGGTCCTCCTGTGGCCTCATGGGAGCTCCACTTAACCTTGGTTGTCACATCTGCTTCCCTCCAGCCGGGCAGACTCCTGGCCACAAAGGCCAGGCCTGCTGCACAGCCTCCTCCGGGTTGAGCTTGAGGGAGAGAGTCTGGGGCCACAGGGGAGGTCAGGGGTCACCTGCCGGGGGAGGGGCTTCTTGCACTGATGCCGCTCCTGCCCCCTCCGTTCTGCCCTGCAGAGCCCCATCGTGACCCAGTTCTTCCCCTCCCTGATGCTCTGGGCCTTCACGGTGATAATGCCTCTGATCGTCTACCTCTCTGCCTTCCTCGAGGCCCACTGGACCAGGTGAGCAGGGCCTCTGCCCCTTCCTTACCCCGCCAGCCTGGTGCTTGGGCCTCCCGTCTGGCTGGAGGAATGGAGTTGACCTGAGATGGCTTTGATACCTGGAACCATCCCAATGTTTGTTTGTCTTTTTTTTCTTTTAAGATGTTTTTATTTATTTGAAAGGCAGAGAGAGAGAAGAGAGAGAGAGAGAGAGAGAGAGCTTCCATCCTCTGGTTCACTCCCCAAATGGCTGCAGTGGGCCAGGGCTGGGCCAGGCTGAAGCCAGGAGCCCAGAACTTCATCCGGGTCTCCCATGTGGGTGGAGCAGCCCAAGTTCTTGGGCCATCCTCTGCTGCCTTCATTAACCAGGAGCCGGAGCAGAAGCTGAGTGGCCAGAACCTTTGCTCCTATATGGGGTGCCAGTGTTGCAAGAGGCAGCTTAATCCACTGCTCCAGAATGCCAGCCCACCAACAGGTGTTTCCTCTTTGGAAAGAGGTGCGGGGTTGTCTCTGGGCCCTGGGCTCAGTGATGCTGAGTCAGAGCCACCCTCTGAGGTGTGTGGGGCCAAACCAAGCCCTCCACGGGCTCTCGTCAGCCCTCAGCCATATACTGAGGGCGTGGAGCTCAGCTGTGCTGAGTCACATTGGAAGGCACAGGGTGAGAGGGCTTGTCTGGGCCATGAGCTCAGTCTGACTGTGGACACGTCTGGTTGACACAGTGCTGACGTGCTCACCAAACAGGAGACTCTCCCCTTGTTAGCCCCAGTGGGTCTGTAGCTGTAGTAAATTGGGTAGGAAAGATTTGCAGCATCCTAAGCAGATGGCAGTGCCGTGGCCTGAGGTCTGTGTGGTTCTCAAAAGCTCCTAGGGGCTGTGTTGTAGCATAGCATGTAAAGCCACCACCTGCAACACCGGCATCCCATATGGGCACTGGGTCAAGTCCCAGCTGCTCCATTTCAGATCCAGCTCTCTGTTAGTGGCCTGGAAAAGTAGTGAAGGATGGCTAACGTGCTTGGGCCCCTGCACTCACGTGGGAGGCCCAGAAGAAGCTCCTGGCTCCTGGCTTCGACCTGGCCCAGCACTGACCATTGTGGCTCCCTGGGGAGAACAACAGCAGATGGAAGATCTCTCTTTGTCCCTCTTTCTCTCTGTAACTCTGCCTTTCGAAATAAATAAATGAGTCTTTAAAAAAAATGTGAAAGTTCCTACCATTCTACCAGGAGTAAGCAGGAGGTTTGTCCCAACACAAGTCCTTGGTGGTCTGTCCTCTTACATTGATTGCTGACACCTGCAGGGATTCCCAGCATCAATGATAATGTGTCTGACACAGCTATGTCAAGGGTGACACATATGTGCCCTCCCTCCCCTTCCTGTGTCCAAGACAGACATCACTAATTGATCCTGCAATTCTCCCCTGCTGCACCCAGATGCGGCACAGTGGATAGTGCTCTGTGTAGCTGGTATTGTGTGCACTGATTGATTTCCTGGCCCACCTAGTTGTGTGTGTGTGTGTGTCTCTCTTAGACCTCCGGTTCTTGTTGCGTCTCACACAGTGATGAAATCTCTTTCCTTCCAGATCGAGTCAGAACCTGATCATAGTGCACAAGTGCTACATCTTTCTGGTCTTCATGGTAGTCATTCTGCCCTCGATGGGGCTGACCAGGTACCTTACTTCCAATCACCCCTCCCCCACTAGCCAGGCTCACCCTAGCGTGGAGCCCCCTTCCAGACACTGTAGGCTGACCTGTGGTTGCTGCAAGTCCACTCACAAGATGCGCCCTGGCTGGCCGTGCACACAGCATGAGCCAGGGTCACGCCAGCTCTCGTGTGCCAGCCGTGTGCCTTGCCCTCAGAGGGTGGGAAGTCAGAAGAGGAGGGAGCCCTGGAGAAGGGGCTGGCAGAGATTTGCCAGCAGGAATGGCCTTGAGTGGAGTGGGGGCCCAACAGGAAGCAGAGAGAGGAGCAGGGTGACAGGCTCTAGGTGGCCATGGAGCCAAGCCAGAGCGCTGAGCCCTGGGGCTGGGGGTTTGGAAGGAGGGAACCCCGGGCCTCAGCTCACGGCGTGTTAATGAAAGGGCTGGCCGTCTTCTTGCTTCCAGTCTGGATGTCTTCTTCCGCTGGCTCTTTGACATCTACTACTTGGAGCAGGCATCCATCAGGTTCCAGTGAGTACACGCCCGGGGACCCCAGGGCCCCTGTGGGTTCACACCGGGGGCTCCACATACCCTTTGCTGAGTCCAGCCCTGCATTGCTCCCAGGGTATAGACGAACGCGGGCAAACACTCGCACTGGGTACCCTCATGTCCTCATACCCCTTTGGCAATCTGGCACACGCCTGGGTCCCCATCTCAGAATGATGCTTTTGAAATAATTGTCGATTTGAAACAGGAAGTTGCCTTCTTCGAATGCACAGGATATGTGGGGGGGACTATGTTCCCTTCATCTGGTTCCCCCAATAACATTTTTCATAGCTTTATACAGTATCAAAACCAAGAAGCTGAAACCGGTACAATCCACGGGGCTTCAAGTTACACTGCATTGTCATAAGTGTGTGTGTGTGTGTGTGTGTGTGTGAACATTGGCTAGGCCAGTATCCCGACACGGCTTATACACATAACAGGAAAGATCTGTGGGTCCAGGAAGCAAATTTGGTGCCATCAAGAAGCAGCAGCTTTGGGGGAGGGCATTGCGGTGCCAGGGGATAAACCACCGCGGGGGACATCGACATCCGCGTCTCATACCAGAGGGCCTGGCTCCTGTCCCGGCTCCTCTGCTCCCTGTTCTGCTTCCCACTGATGCATCCTGGGAGGCAGTGAGTGCTTGGGCCACCGCCACCGCATGGCGCTCCAGACTCCTGGAGCAAAGCAGCAGTGGAAGAGCAAGCTCTCCGCCTCTCCCCGTCTCCCTCTCCTACCTTTCAAGTAAATGAAAATAAATATTTTTTAAAAAGAAAGAATCAGGGCCAGCGCTGTGTGGCACGGCAGGTGAAGCTGCAGCCTGCAGCGCTGGCATCCCGCATAGGCGACAGTTTGAGTCCTGGCTGCTCCACTTCTGATCCAGCTCCCTGGGAAAGCAGCTGACGAGGGCCAAGTGCTTGTGCCCCTGCCACCCATGTGGGAGACCCGGATGAAGCTCCTGGCTCCTGGCTTCATTGCAGCCATTTGGGGAATGAACCAGTGGATTGAAGATATCTGTGTGTGTGTGTGTGTGTGTGTGTCTCCTTCTATCTCTGTAACTCTGCCTTTCACATAAATAAATCTTTTAAAAATAAATAAAAGCTTTTGTTAAAGAGTCTGTAATTATTATTTGTTTAAAGAACTTTTTAAAATTTTGTTTATTTGAAAGGCAGAGTTACAGACAGAAAAGGAGATTTGTGTGTGTGTGTGTATAACACACACACACACACACATATATGGAGAGAGGATCTTCCATCCACTAGTTCACTCCTCACATGGCCACAATGGCTAAGAGTGGGCCAGGCCAAAGCAGCAGCCCAGAACTCCATCCAGTTTCCCATGTGGATAGCAGAGACCCAAGCACTTGGGTCATTTTCCCTGCTTTCCTAGGCACATTCGCAGGGAGCTGGACCTGAAACAGAGCAGCTGGGACTTGGAGTGCGCTCATGTAGGATGCTGGCACTGCAAGCAGCCTTAACCTGCTGAGCAACACTGCTGGCTCCTATTTATTTATTTATTTTTAACTACATGTTTATCTCTCCATCTCTATCCATTCATTAATTCATTTTTTAAAGACATATTTATTTGAAAGGCAGTTACAGAGAGCGAGAGTGAGCTAGAGAGAGAATCTTCTATCTGCTGGTCCACTCCCCAAATGGCTGCAATGACCTGAGCTGGCCCAAGCCAAGGGCCAGGAGCCCGGGGCTCTCTATGGGTCTCCCGTGTGAGTGGCAGGGGTCCAAGCACTTGGACCATCTTCCACTGCTTTCCCTAGCACATCAGCAGGGAGCTGGATCAGAGGCAGGACAGCTGGGACTTGAACCCACACTGGATATGGGATACCGCATCACAAGCAGCAGCTTAGCCCGCTGCACCACAACACCAGCCCCCAAAATAAGCTTATCTGTTAGTTCCATTTCCCACGAGCCTTGTAAAACACCCTCCTCCTTGCACACACGGTTGCTTTATGATGGAGCACGTGCTGAGAGACGCGCGGTCAGGGCAGCTCATCCCTGTGCGGGCAGCACGCACGGAGCGTGTTCTCACAAACAGACGGCTGCAGCATCCCGCGGTGGTACATCCTGAGGGCCCACCCCGTCTGTGCGCTCCGCTGCTGGCCAAAACGCTGCTCCGAGGTGCCTGACTGCCTCGAAGGCTGATTCCCGTTGTCTGTGTCTCCAACCCCACGCCCACTCCCTCTGTGGCTTTTCTTCTTCTCTCTCCCCCTGCCTCCCCGCCTCTCTCCCCCGTCCCAGGTGTGTGTTCCTGCCAGACAACGGCGCCTTCTTCGTCAACTACGTGATCACGGCCGCACTGCTCGGCACCGGCATGGAGCTGATGCGCATGGGTTCCCTCTTCCTGTACTGCACCCGCCTGTTCTTTTCCAGATCGGAGCCCGAGAGAGCCCACATCAGAAAGGTGAGGCCGGGGTGTGGGGGAGGGGCCGGGCGTGTGATGCAGCGGTTCAGACGCCGCTGCCTGGGACGCCTGCTCCGGTATTGGAGTGCCTGGGTGTGCATCCGGGCTCTGCGCCTTATTCCAGCTTCCTGCTAGTGTGCACCCTGGGAGGCAGCAGGTGATAGCCCACGTACTTGGGTTCCTGCCACCCACATGGGAGACCTGGATGGCGTTCTTGGCTCCTGGCTTCAGTCCCAGCCCATGGGGCTTTGGTGGGCTTTTGGGGATGGAGCCCTCTCTGCCCATCTCTCTCCTTCTTAAATAACAAGCATGTTTATTTTTCAAAAGTAAGGGCCGGGCCCCTCCACAAGCACAACCCTGTTTCCCTCGAGAGGGTGTTGAGGAGGGAGCCGGTAGTGGGAGGGCTGGTGCACACGGGCAGCTGCTTCTTGGAGCCCAGAATTGGAAGGGAAGTCGCCTGCAGGCCGAGTTGCCGAGGAGGCTGGCAGGAGACCCGAGGAGGCTGGGCAACCCCAGAATGACCCTTGCCTTCTGCCCCAGAGCCAGGCCATAGACTTCCAGTACGGGCGAGAGTACGCGTGGATGTTGAATGTCTTCAGCGTGGTCATGGCGTACAGCATCACTTGCCCTATCATTGTCCCCTTTGGTGAGTCACATCCGGGGCACACCCAGGGCTGCACACCCTCGGGCTGGGAGCAGGCACCGAGCCCCACAGCATCCGTCACACCCCACACTCAGGAGCCTGGGACAGTCCATGGTCAGGGCCAGCTAGGGACTGAGGTTGAGTGGCTATTGACGCGGGATGTTTGTTGCGTGAACGCGCGCACGCATGGCTTCACCAAGCTGACAGATGGGTTCTGGGGGCTCCAGGGCAGCTGCTGGTCCCAGGCTCCGCACCACCACAGGGCTCCCCCTACCTGTCTCGCCTGGGAGGGAGGACTTGGGGCTGCACAGTAGCCCTGAGCGTGTCTCCGTCTTCCGGCCCCAGGGCTCCTCTACCTGGGCATGAAGCACCTCACGGACCGCTACAACATGTACTACTCCTACGCGCCCACCAAGCTGAACGAGCAGATCCACATGGCCGCCGTCCACCAGGCCATCTTCGCGCCGCTCCTCTGCCTCTTCTGGATGCTCTTCTTCTCCATCCTGCGCCTAGGTGGGTCCCCAGCCTGTGCCCCTGCCCTGTGGGTGGCCCAGCCCCTGCGCTGTGTGGGGAGAAGAGGCCGGGGAGAGCCAGGTGATGCTCTTGGGAAGTGGCCAAGTCTGGCGACTTGTGCGGCTCCAAGGGTGCGCCTGAGTCCCAGCAGAGCTGTGAGTGCTGGGACCAGTGCAGTCCGAAGTGTGTGGACTTGGGTTTCCACTCTCGGGGAAGGAACATCATAGTTCTACTTCCTAACTCACGGCTGGCAGGAACATTAGCAGCTGGGGGGCTCGAGTCTCGCAGCATTTCCGTGGATCCTGTAGGACCTCTGGCTTGTGGGCGGCCGCAAGCCTGGAGGAGGATGCACCAGTCTGCACGGTGCAGCCTCTCCCGGACACTTTGGCCTCCCAGAGCTGCTGTCTGTACCCAGGGGCGCTCAGGGACAGCCACACAGACCAAGTCCCCATGGGCCACAGCCCGGGCGTCCTCGGCTTCCTCCCCTCTGAGGAACCCATGCCTTCAACCCACTGTTCTCAGGACACTCGACCTTAACCTTCTCAGTAGAGAAGAGGAAGAGGCGGGGTTACCTTTTCTCTCCCTGTTCCAGTGGCATCTGTAAATAATCAGTGCTCCAGCAATTGTGTGGCTTATCCACTTGTCACCTCTGATTTCTTCTTTTAAAGATTTATTTATTGGGGCCAGTACTGTGGTACAGCAAGTTAAGTTGCTGCCTGCAACACCAGCAACCCTTATGGGCGCCAGTTGAAGTTCTGGCTGCTCCACTTCCGATCCAGCTCCGTGCTAATGCACCTGGGAAAGCAGTGGAAGATGATGGCCTGAGTGTTTGGGCCCCTGCTACCCACGTGGGAGATCTGGAAGAAGCTCCTGGGTCCTGGCTTCAGCCTGGCCCCACCCTGGCTGTTGCAGCCATTTGGCGAGAGAACCAGCAGATGGAAGCTCACTCTCTCTGTCTTTCTCTGTGTCTCCCTCTCTCTGTGTAATTCTGCCTTTCAAATAAATAAATCTTTTTCAGCGATTTTACAGAGACAGAGGGAGAGACAGAGAAAGACAGAGATCTTCCATCTTTGGGTTCATTCCCTGAACGGCCACAACAGCCAGGGCAGAGCCAGGCTGAAGCCAGGAGCCAGGAGCTTCTTCCAGATCTCCCACGTGGACATCCCAAATTTCTTATCCCACCAGCCTCTCCCTGCCACCCAGCACTCAGTTTTTTCCATAAAGCCCTTTTCTAAGTGTGTTAGTCTGCTTCGCAAGAGGAGCTTCTTGGGAAAGGAAAGGTGTTTTGGGGGTGACAGTGCAGGCTCAGGGGGCCCCTGTAGCCCAGTGTTGGGGTGCAGAGGAACAGTTACATGGTGAGCTAGGAAGCAGAGACAGAAACGAGAGCAAGTGCGGACTCAACCCTCTCCCCGAGGTCCCCTTCCAAGGGGCTCGCTCCCAGTGACCCGAATACCTCCCGCCAGCCCCACCATGAGATCAACAGTAGCCCAAGTTCACATGGAGACACCGGAGCTTCTGCACCTGCCAGGGTTTTGAGGCGATTAACCCTCCTCAACCCACAGCACTGAGGATGAAGGACACATGTGCAGCATCAAAAATAGAAAGAACTCACGAAGGCTACAGCTGGCGTCTCCCCTAATCTCATCTTCAGTGGGATGTCTCTTGCTCCAATATGTCCTTTTCTTTTTTTTCTTTTTTTTTTTTTTTTTTTTAAGATTTATTTCTGTATTGGGAAGGCAGAGCTACAGAGAGGCAAAGGCAGAGGGAGAGAGAGAGGTCATCCATTCATCCATCCGATAGTTCACTCCCCAAATGGCTGCTGATCTAAAGTCAGGAGCCAGGAGCCTCTTCCAGGTCTCCCACGAGGGTGCAGGGGCCCAAGCACTTGGGCCATCTTCCACTGCTTTCCCAGGCCATAGCAGAGAACTGGGTTGGAAGTGGAGCAGCCGGGACTCAAACCGGTGCCCACATGGGATGCCGACACTTCAGGCGGCAGCTGCACCAGCTACACCACAGCGCCGGCCCCAGCTCCCAGATGTCCTTTCGTGCATCTTCTCTCGGGGGACGGAGGCGGGGTGGGGTGGGGGGCTGGAATCAGGATCATCCGTGTTACAGGAGAGAGCCACACAGCCTCATGGGAGATGTGTGTTGTGAGAAAACTAGACGTGGAGGTCCAAAGAAGTTTCACACCTGGATTGGCATCCTCTCAGTCCATTTTCCACGAACTGTTGGAAGTGCCCTGGTGCCATCCAGCTCGGGAGCCTGTTTTCAGGAACGTTGTGTTCTGAGCCGTTTCCCCTGCCAGAAGACTGAACCCCAGGCCTTTCCATGGCTGCGGTGACGTCTCCCAGTCATAGCCAAGTCCTCCGGGTTGGCTATGGATGTCTTCTTTTCTTTTTGGCTATGATAGAAACATCACAGTTAGCATTATGTAGCTTTGCTTGCAGTGGGCAGTTTTCTTTTTTCTTTTTTTGACAGATAGAGTTAGACAGTGAGAGAGAGAGACAGAGAGAAAGATCTTCCTTCCGTAGGTTCACCCCCCCAAATGGCCGCTACAACTGGCGCACTGTGCTGATCTGAAGCCAGGAGCCAGGTGCTTCCTCCTGGTCTCCCATGCGGGTGCAGGGCCCAAGCACTTGGGCCATCTTCCACTGCACTCCCGGGCCACAACAGAGAGCTGGACTGGAAGAGGGGCAACCGGGACAAAATCCGGCGCCCCAACCAGGACTAGAACCGGGGTTCCGGCGCCACAGGCGGAAGATTAGCCTAGGGAGCCATGGTACCGGCCGGGCAGTTTTCAATACTTACCTCCTCGGAAAATTCTGCCATTCTCAAGGCACCAAACATCCCCCGAGGAAACGGAACTGACTTTGAGTTCCAGTTTGCCTTTTGGGGCCGTGAGCACAGGAAGCCGAGCCTGCTCGCTTCCAGAGGACTCCCGGGGAGAGGAGCTGAGAGCTGTGTGCGGAGGCAAGGGCAGAGCCCGCGCCCGGGAGACGCTGGCCGGGCCGTGGCGGCAGCCGCAGCACAGACCTCACCTCTGCTAAACGGGTGTCAGTGAGCACTTACGTGCATACGTAAGTAAGTGCTCCCCCCCACCATGGAGTCCACACGATGCCAAATTCTGAGGTGGGCAGGGAGAGCAGGGGGCTGCTGTCGTGTCGGGGCCGGGGTCTGTCCACCCCAGGCTCCGAGCCCCGCAGAGCTGCAGAGGTGGACTCCAGGCAGAGTCCTGCCCACCCTCCGTGGGGCCAGGCTTCCAGCCCACACCTTCTCCTCTCCTCGGCAGGGTCACTACACGCCATCACCATCTTTTCCCTGGCCACCCTGATCGTTTCCATGATAATTGCCTTTTCCGGCATTTTCCTGGGGAAGCTTCGGAAAGACACCGACTACGAGGTGCGTTGCAGCCTGCCCTTCCTCCTTTGGTCCTGCCTGGCCCCGGGGACACAGGTCCCAGACCCTCCTCTCCTGACTGGGGCGCTCGTGACACAGCAGGCGTCGCCCCATCTCTGCCTGCGGGCTGTGTGAGCATAGTGTGTGTGCACGCATGCCTGGCACCGGCTCAGGCTGTGAAGACAGCCGGCCTCCGACGCCGCCGCCAGACCCCAGGGTGCAGAGCTGGCCCTCCCGCAATGGAAGTGTAGGCTGGGCACTCACCTGAGAGAGACAGGATGGAGCCGTGGCGCGAGGGGGCAGGTGGCGGGTGATGACCTGGGGAGAGGGGGCTAGCCTCGCCTCGCCCGCTGACCTTGAGGTTGTCACGTCGAGGAGTCGCTGCCGTGACTCCCTTGGCTTTTTGGCAGTGAGGCCTGGCCAAAGCGTTGGCTGCCGGCGAGGAGGGGGGTGCACCTGAGCTCTCTCGGAGCCCTGCGTGTTCTAGGTCAGCGTGGCCCGAGGCAGGAGTCTGTCCTGAGGTTCTGGAGAGCCATTTCCAGTGGACCCAAGCTTTTCATTTTTTTTTTTAATTTTTTATGGTTTTAAATTTATGTGCTGACCCAGTCACCTCTCTGCTCATGGCAGTGGGCACAGGTTTGCTGCTGGTACCAGTGTGTTGTTTCCTCTTTAAATGAACTGACATAAGAAAAGGAAGTGGACTGAAGTGCTGGCACCGTGCTGAGTCTGGGGGTGGGGTGGGGGGTTCTTGGAAGAGGATTCTCTTGCTTCTGGTGGCTCCATACCCGGGGGTCTGGGCACAGGCGCCCCCTGCCTGGCTGCCTGGCCCTGCCCCTCCACCGCCTGGAGACCAGTGAGAGGCCAGAGTTCTGGTTCTGTCTTCCTAATACGGCAGTGCCCCCTGATCTGGTGGCCCAGGCAGCTCTCCAGAGGAGAGGGGCAGGGGACCTAGACCGTGCCAGTCAAGGCTGCTCCCAGAGGCGGAGGGGCGGTGCCAGGAGGAAGGAAAACAGCATCCAAGTCCAGGCTGCCCCTGGACTGGGCCCACGTGTGACCCCGCCCCCAACTCTGCTGACTCCCTCCCCTCCACTAGAGTCTTTGGGCACAGAACATTCCAGAAGGGATTCCCTAGTATCCCAGCCGCCTCGGTGTCTCTGCAGGCTTCCCGACTGCCAGCTGGGCCAAAGGTCTGGAAAGGCAGGGTGGGGAGAGGCCCAGGGGTGGTGTCCAGGGCCCTCTGGTTGTGGGGAGAGATTGGGCAGGAAGCAGAGGCCCCAGCGTGTGTGACCCACGCCCCACGTCCCTGCCACAGGCTGAGGAAACGGAGACTGTGTTTGACTTGGAGCCGAGCAGCACCTCGTCCACGCCCACCTCCCTGGTGAGCCACCTCCTTCACCTCGGGGGATGTCAGGGGGGCGGGGCCGGTGGGGAGGGGCCTCCTGGGGGGGGCTTTGTGGGCGGCCCCAGCGTTCAGTGCCCGCCCCGGATATTGGGGAGGAGACAGGGGCCCCCGCTGGGCTCCCTCTTCTGACGCAGCAGGACTTGGCCCAGGTCCAAATGCTGCCGTGGCCCTGGCTGAAGAATCGGGACAGGAGAAGATCCAACATTTACTCAAGCTTCACTAGAAGTCTCTCAGAGAGAAGTCAATCAGACAGAAGGCCCTCAGACAGGAGGCACCCAGAGAGGAGGCACCCAGAGAGGGGGCACCCAGAGAGGAAGTACTCGGTCAGGGTGCCCCCGACCTCAGAGACCTCGGTCGTGTAGACACAGGGACGTGCTGGGGCTCGGCCTCAGGATCCAAGGCTGCCTCCAGGGTGCAGGCGTCAGGCAGAGCAGAGCGGCGCAGACAGAGCTACAGGGAGCTATTGGCGGTGTGCACCGAATGGTAAGGCAGGGGCTGCCGGACTCAGTGCAGGGGCCCAGCAGGCTGGGCGCGGGCTCCCACACCGTGGCTTGGCCTGGAGGGCCACAGGCTGCCCGCTGTCCGCATCCCTGCCACCAGGGCACACGCAGAGTCACCTGTGCGTGCACCGAGCTGGTCCCTGGCGGCCTGTGCCCCAAGGCCAGGGCACATCGGTGCAGTACTGAGGAAGGGCGCCAGCCAGCCTGGGGACTCAGGGAGAGCCCCTCAGAGCAGGGAGCGTCAAATCCGACCCTAGGAGTGGGAGGAGGGGTTGCAGTTGAGACAGGGTGTGGGGAGGAACCTTCACGAAAGAGGAAGGCCTGCACCAAGGCCTGGAAGGCAGGATGGGGAGCGTCGGGGAACTGACGACAGTCAGCCCCGTGGGGAACAAGGCTTCCTTGGGTCCCAGGTAAAAGTGCAGACTAGCATAGACAAGCGACAGCGGGTGGACGTGCCTGCCCACCTGTCTCCACGGTATGCAGACGCAAGAAGGAATCAGAACTCTGGGTTTGCATGACTTGGGGGGAAAACCCTACAGAGAGGGACAGATGGCCTTGGAGAGGGCTCAGGGAGAAGACCAGGAACTCAAAGTCTGTCTTCCCTGGGGCCCTTCCAGGACAGCCCTTGGGAATATGGTTAGCAAGAGTGTCTCGTCCCCAGGAGGGGCTTTCACCCCTACCCAGAGCCGCAAAAGGTCAATCAATTGAGGCTCCAGGGTGCTAAGCAAGGAGTAGCAGAACTAAGCTGGTACCGGGTCCATCTGGTTCTCAACTCTGTTTATTTTTGAACATCATTATGGTAACACTGGCTTATGGACATTGTAGACAAAGCAAGCAAAGATAAGGAAACAGAGTTCAGATTCCAGCATCCAGAGAGGCCCACTAATACCTTAGTGCATATCCTCACACCTCCGTGTTTGTATACACATAGGTACACGTTTATGAAAGTACCTCCTCCAGGCAATTAGGAATACATAGAGTTGTACACACATAATTTCATTTTTGCTAAAATGAAACACTGTTGTGCAGCCTGCATTTCAGTTAACAGTCTACATGTTCCCGTTTATATATTTGTGGGGCTTTCAATACCCAGTCCCCATTCCCACTGTCCTGATTATTCCAGAAATATCCGTTAGAGCTTGTCCAAGACAAGATGCAGTGTGGCACAGACACTGGACCAATCTGGCACCTGTGCGTCTGGTCAGGTCCCTTTAACTTTAGCACAGTCCCGTTGCTGTGACTTGCGGGCGAGAGCCAGCCAGTGTTCCTGCAGAATGTGCCGCCTTCTGGATTCTTCTTGCTGTTTCTTCATCATGTCCTATAGCAGGTTCCACCGCCACCTGTATTCCCTGAAAACTAGAAGTTATTCGAAGGCTTGACAGATTCAAGTTCAACGTGGGAGCCCGAATACATTACAGATGGTGCTGTGCCTCACGCCAGGAAATGCATAGCGTCCTGTTTACTCCCGTGCCCCCCCCCCACGAGGAGGGCAGAGACAGCTGACCGTTCCCAGGGTTCAGTGACCATTTTCCCTTTTTTGACCAAAAAAGTCACCTGTGGGGCTTGCTTTGGTGTCGCGGAGGTGTCAAGATTCTTTTGTAGGGAAATTGCTTCCCCACCAACCGAGACTGAGGTGTCACTGAAACTCCATAGGAAAGGTTCAATTCCATCCCATAATCACACCGGTCTCGAAGTCAAGGAGCCGGTTTAAAAGCCGCTCCCCGCTCCCCTAGCATGCCCTGTGTGTTCCTAGCCAGCTGCATTCCTGGGACCAGCGCTGGGTTTGACAGCTCACAGTCTCAGTGTCAAGTCCTGATTCAAAGGCCAACTAGAGACACGCCCCAGGGCGGGGCCTGCACACCTTAGGAAGTGCAGTCTCAGGAATGGGGGTCTCTCCAGACCCCAGCTTGGGGGAGTCACCCGCCATCTCCCTGGGGTCCAGCCTGACGCTGACCCCAGGATGAGTGGCACATACTAAGGAGGAACAGTGCGCTAGGATGTAGGAGCGCTGTGAAACGACCAAGAGCAGCGAGGGGGGCGGGATGGACAGGACTCCGGCTGCGGGGGGCGGAGAAGGGCTGGTGGCTCGGAGGGGGCAGGTGACCGGGTGAGTATGAACTGAGAGGGTGTGCCCAAGGCTCTGCTCCAGATGTGACCCTGCCCCTGTCTCCCCTCTCTATCCCGAGCAGCTGTACGTGGCCACGGTGCTGCAAGAGCCGGAAATGAACTTGACCCCCGCCTCCTCCCCAGCCCGGCACACCTATGGTACCATGAACAGTCAGCCAGAAGAAGAAGAAGAGAGTGGGCTGAGGGGCTTTGCGGGGGAGTTGGACTCGGCCCAGTTCCAGGAAGGGCTGGAACTGGAGGGCCAGAGCCAGTACCACTGATGAGGACCCGAGGCCTCCACCTGGCCACTCCAGTTGGGGGACCAGGGGACGGCCTGACCGAGGGAGGAAGGAGGGTGGCCCGGACCTCCCCGCTAGCTCCTGCAGACTTTGGGAAGCCCCCGATGGAGACATCTGCCACCCCAGCCACAGCCACCAGGAGGCCACAACCTGCTGAGCAACTTGAACCAGAGGTGCCAAGGGCCCGCCCCGCCCTGGGGTCGGGAAGGGATGGAGAGAGGCGGCTGAAGCCCGGGGCACAGAGACTAAATGCTGGGTCAAGCTGCAGAAGGCCTGAGCAAGACAGGAGGCAGCCGAGGGAAGGCTCTCCGGGGTCACCCCTGCGCCAGCTGCCCCTCACCGCCACCCCGAGAAGGAAGGGCGTGGGAGTTCCTTGTCACAGGCGTTCCCGCAGGGAGCCTGTAGGCGGTCTCTGCTCCCCATGCAAGGGGCAGCTGAGCCCACAGGCGTGACGAGAGGCCACTGGGCCCCTTCCTGGTCCTCGGCCCCTCCTCAAGATTCCCCAGGAGCTGCGGGGCGGGGCCCTTCTCCGTTCCACTCTTGCGAGGGCAGCTGGGGCCTGGCTGCTCGGGGCCCATTAAACGAGACCTGTGTGCATTCTGATGAAGGAACATTCGGCTAGTTCTTGCTCGTTCATGTGAGGCGGAGGGGGCAGAGGCAGAGTTCACAGAGGAGGAGGGGTCTTCTGGCCCCAAACTCTGGGTGGTGGGAAGCTAGAGAGACTCGCCCAAGCCCCAGAACCTGATGAGAAGACCTCCAAAGCCAAGGACACAGCCGCCAAGAGCCTCTTCTGCCTCATACCCATCCAAGTGCCTGGGCCCCAGCTGGCCAAGATGGGCAATGGCTAAGGGTAAGAAATCCAGGCTTCGAACCGGTGGCATCAGCCAGCCCCCAGTTAGGACCCTTCCGCTGCCTCGGGAGCTGCCCTCCAGTGTGGCCCTGCTCCCGATGCTACAGGTGCATCCAGCGGCGACTCACCCCAGCCCTGCCAGGAGCAGGGTGAGAGCCGAGTCCCCACGGAGAAGCCCTTCATGGTGGAGCGAGGCTGCCCTCCCGGGGCTGCTGGAAGGAGCCCAACCCTGAGCAGTGCTGGCGACACTCAGCCCCTTTGCATCGCCAGCAAGTTCCCATAGAGACCACCACACGGCCCAGCAGGGAGCTACAGCGAGCCCGGCCCAGTGGCTCTGCTGCTCAGAGCCCTCTCGAGCTCACCTTCCTAAGGCCTGAGGCCCTGCTGTCCCCCTGCAGCCGGCGGGGCTGGCTCACGCCCCGCTGAGCTTCTCCACCAGGTGCCGGGCATGCGGCTTCCCTGAGCTCTGGTCTCCCTGGCCTCATCCTTGCTCTGCCTTTGCTACAGCCCAGGCCCAGCAGCTCCAAGCCCCAGTGCAGATGAGGACCAGTGCTCAAGGGGCAGATCTTGTCACCATCTCCCCCCACCCACCCCGGGGCACGGGGCTTGTTCCGGAGAGCTTGGGCTGGGGAAGCTGTCTTTCCCATTCCTTGTCCAGTTTGGAATAAGGGGGCCTCCTCCCCCAGGAATTTCACCAACCAACCATGGGAAGAGGCTCCTTTGACGGCTGTGTGGCAAGGCCTGGCAGGCTGTGGTGGCCGCCAGCTCCAGGAGCTGCTCCGCCCCTGCAGGGTGTGAGTGCGGGATGTGGGGGCCCTGCCAGCACCACGCCCCTGCTGACCTGCTGGTTTGTAACCACTGGCTCAGCCATCGCCCCTCCCACCCCGGTAGCCTAGGAAGCTGCACAGAGGAAGGGGCCCACAGACCACGTGGCAGGAGGGCTGGGGGCTTCCCCTCTGCATTTGGGTCAAGTGCAGTGTGGTTCTGAGAGGCGGTGGTGTGAGTGTAGGGAAAGTGCCAGACTCCCTTGCTTCTGTCCCCTTCCTGGAGACCCAGGGCAGGGGCCAGGGGCAACCTCACACCCGGCTGTCCCTGGCCACCCCCTCCGCCGGCTCTCAGCACACACCTGTCACACCCACCTTCGACCCATCCACTTAATCCTTCCTGGAGGGAGCTGCCTCCAGGGGGACCAGGCATGGCCTAGCGCCTCTGAGAGGGGCCCCCCTGGGCCTCGAGCAGCCCCGTGCCTGCCTGCCAGTCCCCCAGCTGCTCTCTGGAAGCAAAGTGCCTATCAGCAGCATTGCGTCCCTGGGGGGCCCTGGCGGGGGTGGACTGACCTGGACCACCACCACTAAAGGAATGTGCCAGAATGCCGAACCTTCCTGTTACTAATGCTATGACCGTGCCTTGAATAAACAAGTCCTCCCAGCCTCTGCTGCCTGTGCCTCTGCCTCTGGACCAGCCCAGCCCCGCCCTGCCCTACCTGGGAGGAGTGAGCGCTCCTGAGAGAAGCGCTCCTGAAGCCAGCAGGCTGGAGCACTTCACGGCACGCTGCTGCCCCCGTGGGAACCCCAGCTGCGAGGCCTTCCCTGGCCCCTTGACCCCATGGTGGGAAGGCCTGCAGGGGCGGCGGGGGTGCTGGAGGGGCAGGGAGGGATGGTGCCTCTGCTGTGCAGTAGGTGAGAATGTTCTGGAAGCTTCCCAGGGAGCCATCGCCGAGACAGCCTTCCCTGGGCAGTAGAAGCCCAAGTGAGCAGGTGATGGCCCTAGACCAGGGGCTGGACCTAAGAAGACTCCAATGGCAGGTAGAAGCCTCCAAAAGGAGCGGCAGCCTGGGCCGGCTGCGGTCCGTGCCTGACGACGCTGGGGGAGGTGGGCGAGAGGCTGGGCATCAGGGAGGCGCCCTGGCAGCCAGGCTGGGCCTTGGCGCAGTGAGAAACAACTTCAGCGAAGGCTGCCGTGCCTGGGGCAGGAGGAGAAGACAGCCCCTGCCCTGGGGCGCACAGGGCCCTGAGGGGCGAGCCAGGGTTAGGTGACTGTGGTGGGCCAGGAAAGCCACCCTAGCCCCAGGCAGAACACAGCTGGAGCCCTCAGCAGGTCACTGGCTCAGGCCTCTCAGTGACAAACACCTGGCTCGGGCACCAGCTGGCTGCATGACCTTGCTCTGCAGGCAGGAGTGCTGTGTGGGCCAGAGAGCCACCTGCTAGGCCTCTGGGGCCACTTCTGGCCTCTTAGCCACTGTCAACAAAAGTGAGCAGTCTCCTCTTTCCTCCAGACACACAGCCCAGAGCGCTTTTCACCACCACCTACCCGCTTGGGTACAAGATTCCAAGCACAATAAATGAGTTTTTGGTTTTGTTTGTTTGTTTGTTTTTGACAGGCAGAGTTAGACAGCGAGAGAGAGAGAGAGAGGTCTTCCTTTTTCCATTGGTTCACCCCCAAAATGGCTGCTATGCTGATCCCAAGCCAGAAGCCAGGTGCTTCCTCCTAGTCTCCCATGTGGGTGCAGGGCCCAAGCACTTGGGCCATCCTCCACTGCCTTCCTGGGCCACAGCAGAGAGCTGGACTGGAAGAGGGGCAACCGGGACTAGAATCCAGAGTGCCAGCGCCACAGGCGGAGGATTAGCCAATTGAGCCACGGCGCCGGCTGATTTTTGTTTGCTTGTTTTTTAATTTTCGAGGCAGAGAGAGAGAGAGGTCAAATATCCTTCTGCTAGTTCATTCCCCGAATGCCCACAACAGCCAGGGCTGGGCCAGGCTGAAGCCGGGAGCCCAGAACTCCATCCAGGGTGACTGCATTCACAGGGCAGAGTTGGGGAGAGAGCCTGTGTGTGTGTGGGCGGGGGGAGGTGGGTTCTGAGGGGGCCGCACTTCGGCTCCGGGTTCTACTCTAGTCACAGGGGAGCCATCGGAGGGTTCTGGCAGGTGACTGAGCTCCCAATGGTTTTCTTCAGTGTTGTTTATTGTGGTAAAATAGACATAAAATTTGGCAGGGTCCCCATTTTTAAGTGGTATTAAGCACATTGGTAATGGGCAGCCAGCTCCATAACTCTTTAAGGCTGAGGCTCCCTAGCCAGGAATCGAGGACTCCGCTTGCCCCTCCCCAGCCGCCTCTGGGGGCCCCATCCCCATGTGTACTGGGGCAATCCCTGTAGCAAGGGTCGGGGCAGGTGGGAGTAGCAAGCCCTGGTGAGACGCTGTTGGAGGCGTGTGGAAGAGAGACCACATGGCCTGGAGAAGGATGGGGCAAAGAATGAGAAAGGCCACTGAGCCTGGAATCGGGACAAAGACTCCCAGAGGGGTTAGAAGTGGGGTGCAGTTGCCGGCGCCGCGGCTCACTAGGCTAATCCTCCGCCTTGCGGCGCCGGCACACCGGGTTCTAGTCCCGGTCGGGGCCCCGGATTCTGTCCTGGTTGCCCCCCCCTTCCAGGCCAGCTCTCTGCTGTGGCCAGGGAGTGCAGTGGAGGATGGCCCAAGTGCTTGGGCCCTGCACCCGCATGGGAGACCAGGAAAAGCACCTGGCTCCTGGCTTCGGATCAGTGCGGTGCGCCGGTCACAGCGTGCCGGCCGCGGCGGCCACTGGAGGGTGAACCAACGGCAAAGGAAGACTTTTCTCTCTGTGTCTCTCTCTCACTGTCCACTCTGCCTTTCAAAAAATAAAAATAAAAAAAAAAATAAAAAAATAAAAAAGAGAGAGAGAGAAGGGAGGGGAGGAAGTCTGAGTCCCGGTTCTTCAGCCTGGACCACCGGGCGCACAGTGGCCCGTAGGGTAGAGAGGGCCGCAGCAGGACGAGCCAGCCGGGGGCAGATGCCAAGAGGGCCATTCCCGGCAAGCTGGAGATGCCACTGGGGACGGGGAGGAAGTGGCTGCAGCCGTCAGCTTCAGCATCTGGACTGTTTACAGCACGGGGCTGCCTTGAAGGCAGGAAGCCCAGGTGAGCAGGAGGGCCGAGGGCTGAGCAGAGACACAGAGGACCACAGGCATTTAGAACACTGGTTAAGACCCCACCGTGATGCCCTCCTCCCATGTCAGAGTTCCTGATTCAAGTCTGGCTCAGCTTCTGATGCAGCTTCCGGCTGACGCACGCCCTGGGAGGCGGCAGGTGGTGGCTTAGATACTTGAGTCCCTGCCACCCGCGTGGGAGACCTGGACAGAATTCCTGGCTCCTGGCGTGGGCCTGGCCTGGCCCTGGATGCTGTGGGCATTTGGAGAGTGAACCAGCGGATGGGAGCACATGCTCTCTCTCAAACAAAATGAAAATAAAATTTAAAAATATATAAAAAAAAGAAAACAGCAAGGAGAATCCACACGTGAGTCTGAGACGGCACAGCAGCAAAGAAGCAGGAAAACGAGGGGCTCCAGAGGAAATGGGGGAGCCCCAGTTCTCCCCACACTTGACAGTGAACACGGGGCAGAAAAGTGCAAAGACCCACAAGGCAGCACCAGCCACGTGGGGCGTGCTGGGCTGCGGGGCCGGGACAGGGCGAACACTGAAGAGACACAAGCAGAGGCACAGTGCGGGCCGGCTGCTCGAAGGCATCTCTGGCACAAATGGACAAGGGCGGCCTGGGCTGGGCGCGGGAGATGGTGAGGCGCTACCGCTTATGTCGGGTGCTGGCAGCCTGGGCTAGCGCGACAAGCACCCACTAGAAACGCACAGTGGAGAACTCAAAGGTGAAAGGACTCGAAGCCTCGAGTTTGATTTAAAACTCTCCCACGGGGGCAGGCGTTTGGCTGCCTGGAACACCCTGCTTGCCTCCCAACTGCCTTCCTGGTGCCAGCTCCCTGCTGGTGTGCGCCCGACGGGGCGGAGGTGAAGGTTCAGGGGATTGGGTCCCTCATGGGAGATCCAGATCGAGTTCCCAGCCAGGGCGTTTGGGAAGAGAACCAGCTGATGATCTCTCTCTCTCTGCTTCTCAAATAAACCAAAATTTTAAAAATTAGAGGCCAGTGTTGTGATGTAGCGGGTAAAACCGCTGCCTGAAACACCGGCATCCCACATGGGCTCCGGTTCCTGTCCCAGCCGCTCCACTTCTAATCCAGCTCCCTACTAATGCACCTGAAAATGCAGTTGGGAATGGCCCGAGTGCTTGGGCCCCTGCACCCGCATGGGAGACCCGCAGAAAGCACCTGGCTCCTGGCTTCTGCCTGGCTCAGCTCTGGCCATGCGGCCATCTGAGGAGTGAACCAGCAGATGGAAGACCTCCCTGTTTCTCCCTCCCTCTCTTTCAAACAAATCCTTAAATAATTCTTTAAATTAAAAAACAACTGCAGTGGGGAGAGAGAGGCAGTGGGTGGGAAGCTTGAAACCGGTATGGTGGTACCTGGAGATTCACAGTCTCTTGGCTTCAGTTTGTGTTAGCCTATTCCTGTAATAAAATGGTTAGAAATCAAGGAGTGCTTAAGACTTCGTGGTGTTGCAAGGCGAGCACTGAACCTGGCAAGAGGAAGTCGCTGGCTGGTGTCGTTGGCCTCATGGATTAGGAGTGGGGACACACCTGGGGGAAACAGGCTCTCGTGTGGAGAGTTGAGAGTGGGGGAAGACTACTCCTGCAGGAAGCAAAGCAAGAGAGGCGGGGTGACGGGAGTGGGAGGGACCAGCTGCGGGCGCAGGCGGAGGGGTGTGAGGGGGCAGGGTTAGAGGAGGGAAGCAGTCACACACGTGTGTACACGGGCACACACACATGCACACGTGTGCACATGCATGTGCTCACACACATGCAAGTGGAAGGATGACCTTCAAGAGAGGAGAAAGTCCCCATGCTACAAGCGGCTCAGGACACGGTCAGCGGAGTGTCTTTGACCTTCCCAAAGCCAGGCCTCCCTGGCCCCCCTGAGAGGGAGCCACGATTAGGTGGTGGTGTGGACGAGGCCCTGGCTCAGTGGACCTGTGGGGCTCGGGCGGAGGCCCCAGGGGGAGGGCTGTCCTCCCACACTCACCCAGCCCTGCAGGCCCAGCCCCCCGAGCTTTAACAAGGCCCAGCGACATCCTGTCTGGGCTGAGACACAGAAGCCCAGGGTGAGGGCTGCTGGCCCAGGTACCAGGTGCCACGCATCCGGCCACGTCCAGCCCGGCCCCAGCCCTGGAGGCTGACGGTGGGCGGTGGGCTGACACCGTGCCTGAGCACATGAGGCCTGCTTGCGATGCTGCCTCCCCTGTGCTGTCTCTCAAGCCTCCGCACCCCACCAACGAACTTCCTCAGGCTACGGACGACTGTGGCTGTGTGTCGCCCCAGCCAACCCCTGCATGTTCCTGGCCTCAACACAGAGCAGGTGGCGCCTCGCTCAGCTAACGGTCACAGCGGGTAGTCGGGCACCTCCTTCACGCGATGACTCGGCACCAAGCTGGCCTGAGGATGACAGAGCACGGAGGAAGATGTGCAAGTTCCGGGGGAAGTGGTCCCACCCCGCGCGGCCCACGGATCAGAACTCGGTCGCGCATCTCTCCTAAGGCTGGGCAGGGCCGTCCAGGTGTGCCCCCAGGAGGAAGAGGAACTGGGTTCGGTGCGCTGCCAGCCAGTCTGGGCCACAGATTCACGGCTCCATCTGCAGCCGGGCCTCTGGCTCTTTCGCCATCCACTGCTGACCCAGCCCTGAGATCCACTGCCTGCATTTTCACCCGGACCAGGAAGAGAGCAGGTCTGAGGGTCAGAGAGGCGCACGGCACAGGTTTATTCCTCACAGGGTTCTAGAACCACGGCACGGAGCAGACAAGCACAGGGCCCGTGAGCCTCTGCTGCTGCCTCCTCTTGCAGCTGTCGGGGAGAGCGCAAGCACGCAGCGCTGGTAGATGAAGGGGGCTGTGCACCCACAGAGAGGAGGGTCACGGGACAGGGGACAGCCTCAGCCTGGCCAGGTGCCGCGGTGAGAAAGAGCCACCGGGTCTCCCAAGGCAGGCACCCTCCTTCCTGGCCGACCCCCACCCCGGGCTGGGTTCTTCCAGAGCAAGTTGCCAGGAGCTCCCGGCGGAGGTGCCGCGCGAGGGGAAGGGACGTTTCGCCCTGGGAAAACTGCCCTGCCACGTGGCATGAGCAGTCCTGAGGCCCCCAGCAGCCCCCATCTCCTGCTCCCAAGCCCGCGCTTCCACTGCAAGGCCAGGGCTGCTGTCTCTGCAGGGCAGCAGCCAAGGCCTGAGCAGGCAAGACGGGGAAATGCCTGCAGCCCAGGCACCCGAGCCCTTGCTTGGCCTGGGCTCGCCTAGGAAGGCGGCATAGACGGAACAGCCCCATCCCCATAGCGTCCTGCCTTCCGGGCCCCAGGGCCACCTCTGCCACCAGCGCTCTGCTCCGGGGACAAGAGGGGGTGTCTGAGAGAGATAAAAGGAGCCAGGGGATTGGCTGCGGGGAAGCAGGACAGGAAGGAGGAGCCACTCCTGGAGTTGGGAGGAGGCTGGGCCGCTCCATCACCCCTCCCGTGTGGCCGAGGGACAGGGAACAAGACACAGGGAGGCCAGGGGACTGGGGTTACAACAGACACGGACCAAGGGTCAGACCCAGGCTGGTGGCGCCGCCTCTTACTCGCCGTCCCAGCCTCGGCTCATGGCCTGCACCACGGCCCCGTAGAGCTGGCTCCAGGCGGCCCGCGTGGCCGGTGTGAAGGCGGGGCCCAGACACTTCTCCAGCATGTAGAGCAGGGACTCGCCCACCGTCTGCAGAGGGAGGGAGAAGCCTGTCACTCCCAAAGGCAGGAAGGCGTCGTTCCATTCCACAGGGGACAAAACCGAGGCCTGGGGCTGCTAGGGTGCCGGTCTTCCCTCCTGTACAGGGCCCTGCCCCGATCCCTGTGCCTACCTTTCCCCCTCAATGTGAGGCTGTACAGCGAACAAAGCATCGCACCCCACCCCAGCCCTTGCAACCTCCCGGGAGTGGGGCCTGGGTGGCGCCTGGAGCTCCAACCAAAACCAGTCATGGCCCCGGGGCGTCAGTCTTACAGTCCTCTGTAAGGTGGCACTTGGGGAGCCCGGGCTGCGGAGCCAGGAGCTGAGCGCAGATCCTGACCCCACCGTTTAGGCACTGACAACCTTGAACGAGGTGCAAGACCTCTCTGAGCCTCGGCTGCTTTCACAGAAGCAGAAAACAGCCCGTGGGCTTCTTGGGATGATTCAGTGGGAAAATCCATGGAAAGATCCCATGCTGACCCTGGGCGCAGGCCTGTGACTTTGGCCAAGGGGACATTAGCAAGAGGGACACACGCAGAGGCTTGGAACTCTGCCTTGAGACTCGGCCACCAATGTGGGCACTAGATAAGAGTGATGGTAAGAAGACTAGAATCAGCCTGGTGCTGTGGCATGGTGGGCTAAGCCTCCGCCTGGGGCACCAGGATCCTGTATGGGTGCTGGTTCGAGTCCCAGCTGTTCCACCTCCGATCCGACTCCCTGTTAATGGCCTGGGAAAGCAGTGGAGGATGGCCCACGTGCTGGAGCCTCTGTACCCAGCCATGTCGGGTAGCTCTCTCAATGAAGGGCCAGTACAGCCCCAAGGGAATGCACACAGCCAAGGCTGCCCCTCGTCCTGCCGGGCCCAGCTTCTCATGCACACTGGCCCTCTCGTCAAGGCAGATCTTCACGGTGGGACATGTTGGACCTTCCCTGGGAGGCTCGGAGCCAGGGTCACGCACCAAGTAACAGATGCAGGCCTCCAGCCCAGGGCATCTACAGCTGCAGGGGAGGGGAGGGAGCAGGTGGCGAGGGGAGGGCTGGGAGAAGGTGGTGACCCCAGGTCAGGAAAGAGGCAGAACTCTTTACCCACCGAGAAGGAGCTGAACTTCACACCCACTGCCCGGTGCTTCCTGCCCAAGCCCGCAAGGTACTCCTCCAGGGAGGACAGGTCCTCCACATTGGTGACTGCAGCGTCAATCACCAGCATCACCTGCCAAGGCCAAGGCAGCAGTGAGACCGGGGGAGCAACCGCCCACCACACTGACCCCCACAGCCTGGACCCGGAGGGCCTCGGCCAGGGGCCAGTGCAGGATCCTGTTTTCCTGGCTGATATGTGAAAGGCACATCCACAAGGCACCAACATGTGGCCAAACCACTAGTGCCGCACCCATGAAGGAAGCTCCTCTCCTCTGAGTGGCCTGAAGCACTAACTGCACCTGCTGGGCAGTACTGTCCACTGGATTGAGGGGGAAACTGAGGCCCTCCCAAGCCTCTAAGAAAGTCCTGGCCCGGTTTTCATTGGCAGGCGGCCACCACTGGCCAAGGCCAGGGTTGATGCAGCCTATGGGAGCCAGAGGTCAAGGCCAAGAGCGACCACAACGGCTGGAAGCAGCAGGCTGAGCACATGCGGGTCCGGGTGCTCTGGTGTCCCAAACGGGGCCTGGCCCAGCCCAGAGGGAGAGGAGGGAAGGAGAGTGAGATCTTCCCCCATCCCCCGCCCCGACAGAAAGCGGAAGAACTTTCCCCTATCCCAAATCCCTCCATCTCTCCCAGAATGCCAGGCCCACTCACCTTCCTGATGTGGTCCAGGAACTCGGGGGAGGAGAGGCAGTCCTCAGGGCTGGAGAACTGGCGGCAGTTGTACTGGAAGAGGGGCAGCAGGTCGGGCTCCAGGTCAAACAGCCTGTGAAAGGGAGGTGTGCCAGTCTTGGGGCAGGTGCTAGGGCAAACCCCAGGGAACCCAGGGCTGGCCGGCAGTGGGGGGCCGTGCTGCGGGCAGCCTGCAGAGGGCGCTGTGTCCCTGCCTCCTCCAGCACCTGCTGCAGGGCCACATCTACTTACAGGTTGGGGGTGTGGCTGGGGACAGGAAGGGGTCCTCCACCAGGAAACCTGGAGTCCCATAGTGAGAAAAGGAAAGGCGGCCAGCCTCTCTCCCACCCTCCCTCCCTCCCTCCCTGGCCTCACCCCCCAGCCCTTTCCCCGGTAGGAACTCGCAGCCTCATCACATCTGAATGGCTGACTCGGAACAGAATCCTAGTACCATGAACAAACTCCTACAGGCTCTGAGTACTTGGCAAGTGGTTAACTTGCAATTGTGTATCCCTTGCAACTCTAAGCTGTAGGTACAATGGTTAAGCAGCCTGTCTTAGGTCACACAGCTTGGAAGTAGCAAAGCCACGCTGGGCACCTAAATGAAAAAGATGAATTTGGGAGAAAGCCCGGAGCCAGTGGCAGGACACTGTCAGCCAAGGCACATATCGGGGCTCACTGGGGTTTTGTGTCACCTTTTGGGGAAGCGCGGGGTTCAGAAGCCTGGCCAGAAGTTCGGCGCTGGCTGAGGGAGCCCAAGGCTCCTAAACGCCATGACTAAGGGAGCGCTGCCCCCCACTGGTGGCCGCCGGGGGTTTTCGGGACGCTCCAGGGTGAGGACGAAATCCGTCCCGGGTTCCCCGCGGGTCCGTGCGTCCTCTTTAATGAAGCTTCTCTGGGGGTAAGATTTGGCTGTCTGGCGTGCCCGGAGAAGGGTGAGATCCCTGGCCCTAACCTGGTCTTTTCCTCCGAAGCAGGGCGCTGGGAGTGCACCCTCCCAGGGCCCAGGCTCCGCAGGTGTCTCACGCACACTTCTCGGACCTACCCGGATGGGCAGCGGTGGGCACCCCTGCAGCTACCCGCCCAGGACCACTCGGGACGCGCAGGACCAGGGCCGGGGCACCGTGCGAGAACGGGTGTCCAGCCGCCCTCGCTCGCCCCCAGCGAACCCCGTGGGGAGCAGCGTAGGCAGCGCGGGCTCGCAAGGCGCGCCCACGGCCCAGCGAGGAGAGCAGGGGCTGCGGCACCTGTCGCCGCGCGCTTCCCGCTGCTCTGGCGCACATCAGGCAGGTGCCCCAGCGCCTGCCTCCGCGCCCCCGGCCAGTTTTCCCTCTTGCGGCGCCCGCTGTCCGCCTCCACCCCATTCCCCATGCACCCCGGGGCGCCCGGACACCCTCACCTGGCGAACAGGACGGTGCCGTGCTCCAGCGGGCTGCGGCTCACCGCCCGCCAGCTCTGCCGGATCAGCTCCTGCTCTGGCCGCTCCATCTTCTCCTGGGGACGCAGGGCTCCGGGCTGGAACCCTCGGGGCGCGGGACCCTTCCGCACTCCCTCCTGCCCCCGTGCATCGGCCGGGCGGGGTTCAGCAGTCGCTCGCTCTCCGGCAGCGCCGAGAGAAGACGCGCACGGCCCCCCGTAGGTGGAGGCGTCCCAGCCGCGGGGCCCCGCTAGCGATTGCGGGGCCCCCGCTCCGGCCGCTGCGCCCTGCGCCCCGCAGCTCCCGGAGCTGCGCCGCCCCGCGCCGCCACGGCTGGGGCGCTTTAAAGCAACCTCGGGCCCCCGCCCCCTTCCTGTCCTGCAAGGCGTAGGCTCCCTCCACCACCGTCTTGGCTAGGGACCACTTGATGGCCTGGGAAAGGATTCAGAGCCTAAGAGAAATCATGGAGTCTCTCTGGGCCGTAGTTCCTCCTCTGGAATCTATGTGAGGATATCACCACTTAGGGGTCAGTAGCCGCAGGGCATGGGTTAAGCGGATCATCTTAGGTAGGGGGTATACGCCCCTCCCCCATTGCCTGGAGACATTTGAGTTTGCCAAACACACCCCTTACACACACACACACCCCTCTGCTTAAATCATGCCCCATGGCTCTCCTCTTCCTTGCACCCAGAGCCCAGCCAGCAGCCGCATCTACCCGGGTGTCCAAGCTGAGGCTAGAGATCCGCTGCCCCCCATCCGGGTCTGACTGCCGCACGGGCACATGTTGCGGGCCACCAGCGCTCTCAGCCTTAGGGACAGGGCAAAGACCACTGCCATTTCCAGCCAGGCCTCGGTTTTCTTGAGACCCCTTCCAGTGAGCTGCAGTTGAATCCTAGCTCTGCTTGGCCAGAATGGAATCCTGGGGGCAGTGGCTGTGAGCTTTGCACCTCCCGGGCACTGAAGGAGCTAAATGCTGACATTCCATCATTCTTTGATTTACTAAAAATCGTCTTTTTCTAAAAAAAAAAAAAACCTAGAAGTTCAGGTAACAGTTTCGGGCTTCACCGTTACCTTCTTGTGGCTGAATCTCAAGTTTTATTTCCTTGTCTCCTTGGTCTGTCTGCTTCTCTCTGGGCCTCAGCTTCCCCAGTTGGCCCAGTTGGTCCCATGGATACAGAGAGCCACCAGCTGTGAACAGGCTGTGGATTCTGGCCTGGCCCCATGTGCAGTGTCAGGTTCCTGTCTTCTTTTTTTGTTTTGTTTTGTTTTTGACAGGCAGAGTTAGTGAGAGACAGAGAGAAAGGTCTTCCTTCCGTTGGTTCACCTCCAAAATGGCGCTGTGCTGATCCGAAGCCAGGAGCCAGGTGCTTCTCCTGGTCTCCCATGCGGGTGCAGGGCCCAAGCACTTGGGCCATCCTCCACTGCACTCCCGGGCCACAGCAGAGAGCTGGACTGGAAGAGGGGCAACCGGGACAGAATCCGACGCCCTGACCGGGACTAGAACCCCAGGTGCTGGCGCCGCAGGCGGAGGATTAGCCTAGTGAGCCGTGGCACCGGCCAAGTTCCCGCCTTCTAACACTTCCCCTTCCAGCTGCGAAGCATGACGAAGCCCAGCAGAACTCCTTCTTGTCTGCTCCCAGCCAAAGCCCCAGGACACTGCCCAGCTGCTCTGCCACTCCCAAGGGCTGAGTCTGCGGCACACGCTCCTCCACTCTCCCCCGTTTGCCCCCATACCTCTGGGTCTCTGGTCTGAGCATGCTGGAAGGCAGCCAGGCAAAGAATGTGTCTTAAAAAGTCAGAGACGTCCTCAAGCAGGAGCGCAGAGAGAAGAGCCGAAGGGAGGAGGAGTCACACATCCAGCGCTGGGGCCCAGGACCCTGCAGCCAGATGTAGTAGGTTACAGAGAAAGGCCACTTGTACTTCCAGTGACCTCCTCCTCCCTTTTTTTTTTTTTTTTTTTGATTTATTTCATTTGTTTGAAAGGCAGAGTTAGAGATGAGGGGATATATGGAGAAAGAGATCTTCCATCTGCTGGCTTACTCCCCAAATGGCTGCATCAGTCAAGGCTGGTCCAAGCCAAAGCCAGGAGCCAGGAACTCCATCCAGGTCTCCCACATGACTAGCAGAAGCACAGGTCCTTGGATCACCTCCGCTGCCTTCCCAGGCATATTTGCAGGGAGCTGGACTGGAAGTGGAGCAGCCGGGACTTGAACCAGCACTGATATGGGATGGCGGCGCTGCAGGCTATGGCTCAAACCCCTGTGCCACACAAGGCTGGCCCCCACCTGCATCTTTCAGTGTTTGGATATCCCGAGCTCTATGCAGGCCACCCAGCTGGTCTAAGGGCTCCCACCAGCCCACCCAGCTTGCATCTCCCTGACAAATTTCCACCAGAACTCTTCTTGCCTCCTTTCTCCTTTGGTCTGGTGAGTTATTATCCTTAGCTAGTGGGTACTGGAGTTGGCACACTCAAACCCATGGCTTCCTCGAGCCAGGAGAAGGCAGGAGGAGCTGGCTAAGTGCACTCTGGCCTCCGCCCCCCCTGGAGGAGGGCCTCAGCAGCCAGGGTGGTGTATTCCAGCCAGAAGAAGCCTGAGGGTGTGAAGCCACACTGAGGGGCTGGGGAAGTCACAGGGGCTCGTGACCCTGTGGGGTGTCCGGCTAGCACTTGGGCAGGTCAAAATCTGGGAGAGCACCGGTCCTGTTTTACAGTCACATGCTGTCACGGGGGTCAGTGTTTCACTAGCATCAGTAAGGAGCTGGCATTTATTAAGCATCGCCGTCCAGACACTGTACAAACCCCTTCGTATCACCAGCTCCTGTTTCTCATAGTAAGTCGATGCAGTAGGTGCTGCTGTCATATCCTCATTTTACAGTTGACCGAGGAGGTCAAGTCATCAGCTCAAGGTCTCACAGTTAAGTGCTGGGGCCAGGATTTGACCTCAGGTCAGATGTCCATTCTCTCCACTGGTTCCCACACTTTAATGGGCCATGGCCTAGAGCTGTGTCCATAGACCAGACGAAACCGGGGACACAGCGTGTCAGAGGCGTGCTGGAGCCAGCTCTTAGGGGGCTTGCGGGAGTCAGCTGTATGCACCTGTCTCCAGCTTCTCATTCAGGACAAGATGGGGGCTCGAAATGCGCCACAGTGGGAGCATTCGCACCATGGGAATGGCAGGTGCTGCCACTCAGGGCTCCTGTCATCCCAGAAAACTGTGTTAAACACCCGCCCATGTGCTCTGGTGTGGGCTGGCTGGGGGAACCAGGAAAGACGGAGCCTGGGACGTGCTCAGGACTAGGCAGAAGGTACAGAGGGACGTGCAGACTGGGGGCATCGGACCTCCTCCCCAGAGACTCCAGGGCTGCCAGATCTTTCTGGGAGGCACTTCTAGTCCCAGCGGACCAGGCTGGAGAAGCAGACAAGTCCAACTTGGCGCTGAGCCCTGGTTCTGTTACTTACTCATCGTGGGACCACAGAACATAATTTAATCTCCTGGGGTGGAATGCAGACAACAGCACCACTGACTTCAGTGGGCCTTATGAGGATTCAGCGTCACAGATGTGTCAGGACGTGAACTAAGCTGTGCCAGTCGGGTGGTATCTGCTTCTTTCTTGCCCTGCTTGTCTTAGGCATTTTCTACCTCCTGAACATCCACAGGACCCACGCCCCCTGCCCCCCTGCCCCGCCTCCAGCTACTCTTGGTCCTGAGACGGGTGCTGAGGCAGGCCAGAGGACGCCCAGCTTCACGGGCGGTACTAACTCCCCGCTTCCCTTAACATCACTCCTGACGAGAGAGGAGCCCGTCGAGACAGGGGCCTCCGTCAGGCAGGATGGCAAGCTGCTACGGTGCAGGGCCACTCATCGCTGTCTCCCTCCTTTCTATGCTGTGTGGGCAGCTTAAAAGAGAAAAAATGACAGGTTCAGCATCCTCCTTATTTGGAGCAAAGTAAGTTTAAGGAAACAGAAATAACAACCAACAATTACTCCAGCAGCCATGTACATGGGAAGGCCCACATGTCCCTGGAGTGGTCAGGCTGCTGGAGTCCAGCGGCAACCGCTGCTAGAATTAGACAGCTCAGGCCCCAGACACGATGGAATGGCTCCTGCACTCCAAACATTCTTCTCTTCTCAGAGAGGCTGTCCTGGGAGCCAGAGGGCAAGTCAGACCCAATTAAGTACAACAAGAACACCACGGCGTTCAAAACAAGAGCTATTTATTACAAAAGTCAATGGCCTTCACTTATCTCTGGAAACTTTCATTTTCTCTTTATTATTAATAAAACGTGGCTCAAGGAGCTGCTGGAGGCTGGGCTGACCATGGCTGGGAGTGGGACACCTACCATTCCTGCTCATCCCCGGGGCTGGAGCCCCATCCGGAGCAGCAGCCTCCTCCGGACAGAAGCCAGGCACTCAAAGCTCCAAGCCCTGTGTGCACCGGGCTGCTGGTTAGAGCATGGAGGAGGAGGGAGAGGGCAGAGAATTCTCCTTCGTCCACCCCTGGAAAGCAGCAGACCGGACCTAGGACTCTTGCTGCTCCCAGGGTGGCCAAACTGGGAAGGGAGGGAGGGAGGGTGACTAGGAAGCCGGCTGAGCCTGCCCCACAGAGCTGCTCTTTCCAGCAACTTCCTGCTGGGAAAAAAGAAGCCCCAAGGAGCATCAGCCACCTCTGGAGGTCGGGGAGGCCAACTTCTCTGCTGAGAGCCAAGCACGGCCTCCTGTGCTCCACCTCCAGGAGAGCTCACCCCGATGGGGCCCCCGCCCAGTCGAAGCAAGCAGCTGTGCCTGGGGTGCGGAAAAGAGGGAGCAGAGCTTCTCCGTCCTTGCCAGAGATGCAATTAAGCAAGCAGCCCAGGCTCGGCACAGGCGGCTTCCTGCTGGGGGAAATCAAAAGGGCTGCAGCCGTGGGAGAGGGAGGTCATCTGGCCCCAGATCTAATTAACCAAGCTGCCTTGCTTTTGACATCGCCGGTTTCCTCTATTAACATTAATGACAGCTTGTCTGAATGTCCGAGCATGGCCCAGAAGCTTCCCTCCCCACAGCCCAGTAGATAGCACGACCTGTCCCTGGGACTGATTTCCAGTCTCCATGGCAACCGCCTCCCCGGCCGCTTTAAAGCACTCAGGCCCTGTCAAGAGTCGCTGGAAGCTGCACAGGGGAAAGATGGAGAGCAGCAAACTCATCATTAGACCTCGGGGCTTTGAGTCCTCGGAGACGAAGCCGGCGCCAAGGGAGGCCGGCTGGGGTGCTGGCCTGGGCTCCGCTCCCCCCAACCCAAGGGTGTTCTTCATCCCTTTGGGAAGGAAGCGCAGCAGAGCGCTGAGCTGGCCTCAACTTCAAAGCGCTAAGCAGGAGAAGCAGCCATGCTTTTCAGTTCTCGGTGTTTGGGGTCTTCGGGGAGAAAGAGGCAGGTGAAACTGTGACAGAGGAGGGGGAGATGCCCCAGGGCTGAGCCGGGAGACGTCCGCGGGGAGGGCTGGAGCAGCGGCACTGGGAAGGCCCAGCAGGCGGCAGTGGCATTCAGGCAGACAGGCCGGGGCAGTGCACACCCCGGTGCCCGCAGGGAGCCTGCACCACGCGCCTACCGCTCTCAGCTGGCTCAGCTGTCACAAAAGCATCCTCAAAGGCCGCCCCAGCCTCAGGGCCAGGCCAGAAGCAGGGGGAAACTGAGGGACAGAGAGAAGTCCCCTCTAGCATGCCCAGGCCTGGGGCTACAGAGTGGCCAGGCACAGGACACGGCTCCTACTGCCAATCTCACGGTGTGACACCCCCCGAGGGCTAAGGAAGGCTGACCCGAGGCTGGCGCCTTCTCGGCCACCCTGCTCCCCAGAGCCTGGTGCTCTGGTCTACCACAGACAGGCCCCTGAGCAGCAGTCCCTGGGGGGCTCGGAGCGCTTGCCCACCTCAGCTGGGTTCACTGTGATGGTCCCATCTGCTCTGCCCTTGGGGCCGGCACTCTCAGCTGTTGGGGCCTTGGTGGAGGTAGACGTTTTGATGGGTCTTACAAACCAAAACCAAAGCAAACCCAACCCAGTGTGGAAAGAACACAAGAAAATGTCACTGCAGTCCTGGGCTTTCTAGAGTTTATGCCACTGGCTGTCCAGTTACAAGGCCCACTCCACGGGGCACCATCTCCCAGGCACTCCCACCCTGTGCACATGCCCCCTGCCCGTCCTGCTCGCAGGGGAGTGGGCTGAGACGCCACCCCCGCAGGTGCTGCACACAGCATTGTGGCTCTCCCAGCGTTGGACTCCATCCGGGTTTGCTCCCAGAGCTTGGTCCTGGCAGGAAGCAGAATTCTCCAAGCTCCTCAGGCGGCTTCATCCACAGTCAGAAGGGTCCAGGGTTTGGCTCCACAGCTGGCTGTCCCGGGGCAGTTCCTGGCGCCAGGCTGGAGTCTTTACAGTAGCCTCAAAAGTCCCATGATTCCAGCCACCTCAGTCCTGCCATCGGACTCTCGGGGTCCTGGGCTAGAGGACCAACCATCCCATAAGCCAGAGGATGGAAGAGGTAGAAGCTGCGAGGGAGTTGGAGGGAGGCATTGGCACCCATGCCTGTGGATTCAGCGCCTCCTGCCGGAGTTCACCAGATACTCCCTGCCCACAAGACCCACTCTCTCTCTTAGCACGACTGTCTGAGCTGGCCTTTCGGGCAGAGAGAGCTTAGCAGAGGCGGACTTCTTGACAATAAAGGAAGGGGTCTTTGTAAGAGGCCAATGACAGGGCTCTGTCTGGGCCCTGGTGTGGGCCATTCGACTCGAGTGTTTGTCAAAATGTGATTTAAGCCCCCTGGACAGGCATGTGCTCGCCAGGACGCCAGTGCGGCTCAGCAGGACACCCACAGGGCTTGCAGAGAGGGCAAAGCAGGCAGGCTCTCCAAACAACTGTCCCCTCCCAGCGGCCCCCAGACCACCCCATTCCTACATCCTCTCCCTCCCCTCACGGACAGCAGTTCTGGCAAGGAGCCAGTGGGATGAAAGAGGGCTGGCCCAAAAGCTGGAAACTACTGGCAGAGCAGAGAATGCACAGTTCGCTTCCTGCTGCTGCTCCTTGCTGCACATTAGGGTCACCTGGGGGCTGTCACCTGAACCAGAGCCCTCGGGGTGGGGGCCAGGCAGCTGGGGAAGGCAGAACGCACCAGGCTGAGCGTCACTGAGCCCACGCAGGGGACATGCATACCTGTAGGCAGTTCCCAGGAGCAGGCTCAGGATTCCCACCACATGGATGCCCTTGGCCAAGCGCCAGGCACAGAGCCGCAGGAGGGTGTCCCACAGGATGCCTGGTGGGGAGGGAAACCCACAGCAGCCCGTGAGGACGCACTTCTGGAGCACAGAAGTCAGGGAGCAGAGACTGCCCTCAGCTCTGCTGCTCCCTGTCCCCGCCCCTGCTCTGTCTCCCAAGGCCAAGTGGGCGGCGCTGACCTGTCAACATGCTGGAGAAGAGCATGGCTGGGAAGTAGTGGTGGAAGTACAGGACGCGGCCCATCAGGAAGAACGGGAAGTAGTGCAGCATCCAGCCGAGCAGGACCTGGCCACCTCCTCGCAGCAGGACCTGGGACAGCCCTGGGCCCAAACAGCACAGCCCCGGTCAGAGGTAGGGAGAGGGCAGAGATCCGGAGTTCCAGCCCAGCTCTGTCCTTTCCTTGCACTGTGACTAAGTCACTACCCTTACCTCTCCATTCCTTCTCTCATGCAGACCAACCCAAACGACTCTATGGCAACCAGAGGAAAGAACTGGGTCTCAAAAGCCCTGGTCAACACCCAGCATGAGAGGTTCTTGGCACCAATGACAAGGGCACCACACACCAGCACGAGGCCACAGCTGGTGTCTGGGAAAAGGACTCGCCTCTAATAAAGCCATAACCCTCGCCCCTGGAGATGGCTTCCCCCTCCCTCTCTACCTCTCTATCTTTACCACTGCACACAGCTTGCAGCAGCGGTCAGAGACACAGACAGACCAGACAGAACGGAGGGACGTGTATCTGGGGCAGTAACTGTTCAGACAGGGGCTGCAGGGGTCAGAGGCCTGTGTGGGCATCTCAGATACTGTGGTCCATGGTCCAGCAGCTAAAGTCACCAGGAACAGCAATGGGTTGCTCCTCCCTTGGCCCAGCGGCTCTGTCTACACACTAGAGGACAGGGCCGTGGAACAAGGAGGAGCAGAAGAAAGATGGGCTGCTCCAGACATGGTGCACAGGTTCAAAGTGAAGTCAGACTGCTCGGCTTGAACCTCAGCTCTTCCACTGACCACTGCTGTGTGCTGGGACACGTTTCAATCTCACTGTGCCTAATCCACAGAAATCCACAGAAAGCGGGGCCTAACACTCCACTCCACGGGGTTGCTGGGAGGGTGGAAAGTACAAAAAAGAAGGAAAAACATAGGATGTGGAAGGCAAGGGATGCCCCGTCAGGAGCCAGCATGCCCCAGGGGCACAGGCCCCCGCTGCCAACTGCTGGGTCGAAGTAGGGAGAGCCCAGGGACCTGACCTTCGACCTCCGCTGGCAGCTGCACCCCTCTCTGCATGGCTACAGCAATGATGCTCCCCGAGAGGAGGTAGACAGCAATGCTCAGCAGATTCAGCCACCAAACCACCTGCGGAGAGACGGGAACTGGAGGAGCACGGAAAGCAGCAGCTCCCGCGGCTTCCCACGGGCAAGTGCTTGCGGGCCTGGGCTGGGGCTGGTGGGCACTCACCGGGTTGCCAAGCAGATAGACGCGGAAGTCCGTGTCATTGGCCCCTGAGAAGCGCAGGCCCTGTGGAGAGGACACCCTGCTGACCCAGGGCCCAGCTCATCCCAGCCACCCCCTTCTAGCGGAGGGAGACCGGTCGCCTTTCACAGGTGGCTCGGAGTATGCAAATTCTGCACGAGCTCTGTGGGAAGGCAGGGTCAGAATCAGGGCAGAGAGCAGAGCCCAGTCTCTGGGTAACCTCCCAGATGGCCGCCCGCCACCCCAGCACGCCAGCCCGCCCTGCCCAGTCTCAACGGTCTCTTTCAGCTCCATTTCCAGGGAGAAGTCCAGCCTCGGGCCCTACCTGATAGTTGATAGGCCAGTGCCAGGGTTTAGACGTGAACTCATTGTCCTTGGGTTTGAGGCCATTGTTGCCCTGCAGGGAGGTGCAAAGACAGGCCGGTCAGGACAGAGAGCTAGAGAGGACAGAAAGCGAAGCGCGAGCATCCCTGAGAGCCAGCAGCAGTCTGCCTCGCAGGGAAGCCAGGTGCGCCTTCTCTCCCTACGGCCTACAGCCCCACCCACAGCCATACAAGCAGGCCCCCTCTTGCCCCCAGATATGGTCCACTCAGACCTCGGCTGCAGAGAAAGAGGGATTTGTTTCTTTGGGCACAAAACACCCATCTGCTAAGCCAAGGACAATGAACTGCCTCCCAGAACCTTACTAACCCCTCCTCCGACGGTTTGGAATTAGTGTGCCGGCCTCCGTATGGCAGCTGGGACACTCCTGCACAGCGGTGTCCGGCCCACGAGGACTAGCTGCACAGCCCCGGCAGCACTCTGGCCACCTGAAGGCCTTGAACTATGGAACGACCCGGGACCCCTGGAGTAGAGGGAGGGGAAACCGATTCATTCAAAGCAGCTCAGTTTGGTCTGACACTTCAGTGCTCCAGCAGACCCGCAACAAGCCCAGGGCCTCCGACCCACTGCCTTAAACACTGCCAAGTTCAGCTCTTCTACTAACGCAAGATAGAAGGAAGGGAACACCATAGCCAGTACAGGCGCGTGAGTCTGTCGGTTCTCCAGGCTTTCTCTCTGAGCAGGCTTGTTCCAGCCAACTGCACCAGGCAAACCAGCCTTCCCCATGCACATCGAAGGAATCCACTTAGCCTGCAGAAGAGCACCCTACATCCCTAGGGTTTCAGTAGTCTAGACTTCTCTTAGGTAATGAAAGGAGAAATGAAACTCTTTGGACCTCGTCTTGAAATTCTACCCACACCCAGAATGCTGTTCTGCCTGACAGGCACATAGTCCAAGAGCTCTGTCATCAGACCGCAGTGACAGCTACAAGCAGACTGTCAGAGAAGAAGTGACCCAGAGACTGCTTCATGTCAACTCACACTTCCCGGGGGGAAAATGACAACATCTGAATTTAAAGTTTAATGTGTGAAGTAAGTCAGCTGCTTTTACTGAGTACAGCTTCCATAAGCACCTCTAGGGAGCTCCACTTGACAACGGCTCACCAGGGGAGGAACGGCAACTGCTACTCGGCCCCGCAGCCCTATGGGTTGACTGATAACCACCATCTGGTTTGAGACACAGCTCTTCTTCAACTTGTAGAACAGGTTTCCCATAAGTCCGAGGAAGGGGGTCTCTCACTGAACAGCAGGTGTCCCCCAGTTCACAAGGGGAAATTTAGGCTAGTGATAGAATTGTCTCAACTTTAAGATTCATCTCTCAATTTTCCTTAAAGCTTTGATGCACAATTCTATCAGCTAAAAACAGGGTGAAAATAATGAGTCTTAGAAAACCTTAAAAAAGAAATCAACCATGCTCCTTAAATAGTTTCTGTCCAGAAATACGAGTGGGCTGGCTATGGACAGGATTTCATGCTACATCCAAACCACACACTCAGGCCGGCTGTTCATCCTAACTGACCCCAATCTCACATGACAGAACAAACTATGAGTATCTCGGGATCTCAACCAGGAACTGAGATTTTCATGAACTCTGTCACTTGAACAGATTTGAAAAATCACCTGGAGGCAGGGGAGTGCGGCTGCAACCGGCAGTGACTGAAAGCCTGATGGCCCCTGCCAGAGCTTGGGTCCACCTCTTAAACTCAGCTGCATGGCCCTGGACAGGATCCTCAACCTCCCCGTGCTTCACTGCCCTCATCTGTAACTGGGGATGACAATAACCTCCACAGGACTACAGTAAACATGAAAGGACTTAATATAAACTCAGTGTTTGTGTCACCGTCATCATCACGATCATTCTTATCCTGGGATAGGGAAGTAAACCAGCAAGTGATGATGCTTTCAGAGTCCCCCACAAGGGGGCAGTGGATCTATAGCAAACTTGCACCTGCCAGATGTCTTAGAAAGCCATGGAAGGAGAAGGGGCCACAGTACCCGGATCATGACCATGTGGGACTCCAGCAAGATCTCAGGAAAACTGGGCTGAAGTACCTCCAGGCTGATGTTTGGCACTGGAAAAAACAGACAGGAGAAAGCCTCTGTCATTCATTTTCCCACGCAGTGTGTCTGTCCATGAACCCCCACAGCCACCAGAGCCCAGGTGCAGACTTCCTGACGGCCTGAAGAGCAGCTGGGAGTGTCGAGGGCTATCTGTTCAGCGGGCATTAAGTACGCACCAGGTACTCTGAGAGATACAAAGGAAAGAGACAGCAAGCCCCTCCTCCTGGGGTCCCAGCAGTTCTTGACCTCTGGGATCAAATGCTGCCCTCCCGTTAGGCAAAAGGTCTATGAGGAAGGGACCGAGTCTACCTAACCACAAGGGCATCCACAGCGCTCCTCCTGGTTTGTGGCACACCCAGAAAGGGGTGTTCAATGAGTTAATTAGTAGTTTGGGTTAGATTAGGTAGTAAGAATGAGACAGAAAGCACGGAGGGAAAGGGCAATCAGGCATGAATTTGAAGGGGGCAGTTCAGGAAAACATAGGACTAATCCCGTGATGTATGGAGTTGATGTTAAGTGCACATGTCAAGCAGAGCCTGTGAGCCAAGACGTGGGGTCAGCTCGGGGCTGTGGCCAGGGCTTTCTGAAATGGTGCCGGCTTGATGCAGGGTGAGAGGCCATAAAGGCAAAGTGCCAGCCTGCTCTAAGCCTTGAGAGCAGGAGACATCCACAGTGCAGGGGACAGACGAGCCCAGAGGGAGACGAGATGGACCTGCTGATGGTCAGTGCTCACTTTAGGGAGAAGAGTTTAACGATGGAGTGGGTGAGAAGAAAAAGGGGAAGCCATGGAGGTATAGACAACTGGTGCAGAGACCAGGTGTGAAAGAAGAAGATGGAACAATCAGATGAAGTGACAGCAGGGTTGATGAAGGCTTCTTACAACTGCTTCCCCTCAGAGCCAGCCCGGGAAGTGTCCTCACTCACGTTTGGGATTGATATGGTCCTCCACATTCCAGATGGAGTTGAGGGTTTCTTTTAGGTAAGGGGTGCATGTAACTTCCAGCTGCTCCCAGCCCCTGTGGAGAGTTGTCACAGATGTCTCTCAGGAGCTCTGGAACCCACTGCCTACTGCTCTCAGACCCATGGGGCCCCTCTCTGTCCAACCTGGTAGCTGTCACTTTTTCAACTCGTGCTTTTATTTATTTATTTTTAAAGATTTATTTATTTATTTGAAAGTCAGAGTTACACAGAGAGAGGAGAAGCAGAGAGAGAGAGAGAGAGAGAGAGAGAGTGAGTTCTTCCATCCGCTGGTTTACTCCCAATTGGCTGCAACGGCTGGAGCTGCGCCGATCTGAAGCCAGGAGCCAAGAGCTTCTTCCAGGTCTCCCACGCGGGTGCAGGGGCCCAAAAACTTGGGCCATCTTTCACTGCTTTCCCAGGCCATAGCAGAGAGCTGGATCAGAAGTGGAGCAGCCGGGGCTAGAACTGGCACCCATATGGGACGCCCACACTTCAGGCCAGGGCGTTAACCCATTGTGCCACAGCGCCGGCCCCTCAACTTGCACCTTTGTATTCCTCAGCTATCCTAGGAGTAGTCTAGCATCTAACAGTTCCCTTTTAGAAATACAGACCCAGAGAGTATGACTGCAAGCCAGACACACAGATGTTCAACTGCCAGACACATAGAGCACACAGCTACTCTGGAGCACTGTGCTCCATGATGAGCCCGGCACCTTTTCTCCCCTCTTCTACCACTAAGAAGAGTGCATGAGGCAACCACTGACCACTGGGAAACCGGAGCTTCTGGGATATTCCCTGTTGTGTAAAAGGAAAGTACAGGCCTCCGCTGGGTCATCAAAGCTGCAGAGACTCACCACTTGGGCAGAACCTTTCCTGACGAGCCCAGGACACAGCCTGTGACCAGATGGATGAGGCGAAATCGACTTCTCAGCACTTTGATTCGGTTTCCAAATTTTCTGTTTACAACCTCTATCCGCCAAAAGTCATTCGAATCCCCTGTCCCATTCTGTCACATAAACCAAGAAAAAAACCACAAAGTGAAATGACCTTAGAGAAAGGGTATTAGAAAGAGAAATGGCCACTGTCTCAGATGCCCCCACATTTTAAAAGTCAAAGACCAAATCAGCCTCAAGGACTGAGGCGAAAGGGAACAGGCCACAGAAATATTCCAGGTGACTCAGGACCCAAAGCAGGAACATAACTCTTGGGACCAGAAGTCCAATATCTCAGTTCACAGGACTAGAGTCTAAGTTCTAAACAGATGGGGCCGCCCTTAAAACAAACTCCAGACATCTCCCTGAGTCAACAGAAATAGATCCTGGCCATTTGTGTCCACTACCTTAGCCAACTGGATTCTCACTCCTCTAAGCCAGAAAGGCCCACTGCATATTGGAAATCAAGGCAGTTGTGTCTAATTCTCCCCAGGGGATGCCCCCCAGGGAAAGTGAGACCGTTCAGAGTGTCGGCCTAGGACAATACGGGATGAGCAACTAGAAACAGGACTGGGGAGTCTACCTGAGGGGGCCAGAACCTTTAGTAAAGCACAAAGGTCTCAGAAGGAAATGCAACTGATGGCTAAGACATTCCCTAAAATGTTTTGTCTTCAATTACTCCCTGAGCCATACTAGTAAGAACACATGAGCTTTTACACTATTAATGGCATCCTGAGATAGTAAAATAAAAAAAAAACTACATGGATTATATCCCTCTGCAAAACAGGAAAGTAATCCTTAAAAAGAAAGCCAATGAGATTTGGAACCTGGCAAGAAATGAACTTCCATAGTCATCTAGGGCCATATCGTGAGTTGTTGGGTTCTCTCCAACCTGAGTTGGAAAGAGATATAAATAGCACTCACATTTGACATTTACTAAGCAGCAGGACATGTAAATGGCAAGGCTATTATGCAAGGAGAGGGATGGAGACAGACTTCACAATGTGCTTTTCCCACAGCAAGCTTAGCCAAAAACTCCCCAATGTGAAAAGTGTCCCTGTGTGGCCTCTAATCCTCAGAACACACCAGCGTTGGGGGAGAATGTGTTCTGCCACATGGCCCTGAACCTAAACCCCCAACTTTTTTTACCTCGTGCTCAAGCTGCTCACTTACTATTCCATAGCCAGTGACCTGATAGTGCTTCCGGGTCAGGGGGGCCTCATGATAGTGGCTGTGCAAGTTGCGAGAAGTCCTAAAAGTAAGAAGAGAGAAATGCTTTTACCCTTGAGAAATGTACAGAGTTTCTTCTTTTTACCAAGGACATTCAGAGTCACGTTAGGACAAGAGATCTGAGAATCTGAACCATTACCAGCCAACAAAGCAGGAAAGAAAGATCAGAGAATTGGAGGAGAGAGAAGAGCCCAAGGCAGGGGGCCGTGAAGGGGAACAGCCTCAGGCGCTGGGATGGAGGCTCTGAGCATGGATGACTTGAGGGAGGAATAGGGAAAAGAAAATTAAAACTTGAGATTTACGTGTGCCCAAAATATGTAACCCACCCCATTTCAAGTCTTTCTACTTCCATCATCAATTTTTAAAGTGGTACTCTAAGGGAATGACTAGGTTTAATTATGTTTTTATTTATTTAGCTTTTTATAACAATTCTTGATTTCATCCACCATAAGTGATATAAAATATTTAGAAATTTGTAAAGATGAAATTTACTTTCAACTTTAATTTATTAATACTAAAATGAAATTAATACTAAAATTAATACTAAAATGAAATTTATTTAATAGTAATAGAATAGAACTTTTAAGTAACCTATCTCCAACTGATTAGAGAAAAACCATTGCTAATGGTGTACACACACCTTAACTTTATTTTCTAAATTTGTATCTGGTAATTCCAGTGCACAAAATTTCTGAGGGGCTGCCTCGCCTGTCTACTGTTTGATTCATACGCTGCCCTGTTTCCTCATGTGCTGTGCTGTTTCCTACTACCTACCACTCACTGCTGCTGAAAAATCACAGGATTTCAGGACAAGGTCTTTTTTTTTTTTTTGACAGAGTTAGACAGTGAGAGAGAGACAGAGAGAAAGGTCTTCCTTCCGTTTATTCACCCCCCAAATGGCCATGTCAGCTTTTTTATGCTTTTAAGAAGACAGTTTTGGCCGGTGCCGTGGCTCACTAGGCTAATCCTCCGCCTTGCGGCGCCGGCACACCGGGTTCTAGTCCCGGTCGGGGCACCGGATTCTGTCCCGGTTGCCCCTCTTCCAGGCCAGCTCTCTGCTATGGCCAGGGAGTGCAGTGGAGGATGGCCCAAGTCCTTGGGCCCTGCACCCCATGGGAGACCAGGATAAGTACCTGGCTCCTGCCATCGGATCAGCGCGGTGCGCAGGCCGCAGCGCGCTGGCCGCGGCGGCCATTGGAGGGTGAACCAATGGCAAAAGGGAGACCTTTCTCTCTGTCTCTCTCTCTCTCACTGTCCACTCTGCCTGTCAAAAAAAAAAAAAAAAAAAAAAAAAAAAAAAAAAAAGAAGACAGTTTTTATGTAATCTTGGCATTATCTGGGAGAATATTAATTAAATAAACCAATTTGCCATACAAACTAACTCTGACATCTTTCTAAAGGCAGTCACTTACTAAGCTTTGGGCGGGGTGGGTACTGAGGCACAGTGGGTTAAGCCACCACTTGAGAGGCCTGCATCCCATATCAGAGCACCAACTCAAGTCCTAGCTGCTCTGCTATGATCCAGCTCCCTGCTGAGGTGCCTAAGAAGTAAGCAGATGATGGCTCAAGTACTTGGGCCCCCGTCACTGATGTGGGAGACCCTGATGGAGTTCCTGGCTCCTGGCTTTAGCCTGACTCAGTCCTGGCTGTTGTGGTCATTTGGGAAGTGAACCAGTGGCTGGAAGATTTCTCTCTCTCTCTCTCTCTCTGTCACTCTGCCTTTCAAAATAAATCAATAAATATTTTTAATGTATTTATTTACTCATACTTTTTTGCTCTAAAAGAAAAAGAAACTGAAAAGTATTTTCAAAGTTCAGAGCTCCATAAAGCCGAAATAAACAGGCAAAGGCTGGCCTGCTTGTTTCACCCTCCTCATGCCAGGGTTCCCTCATTCCATGCAGAAGCTTTATTCCTTTTACTAGCGCCTCATCCAAACTTGGTTTCTGTTTACTTCTTAAAAGAACTCCCTGCTTTTGGTGTCCATAACACTCCTTTACCCAAACAGGAAGTCAACGTACTGTTTGTGTTCTAGCCGAATGATGTCTCCATGTCTCACAAACTCCACTGGGGACGAAGGGTCGAGGGGATCTGCCAAGAGAAAGCAGCACTGGTATCCAGAATCACGTGCTCACAAGGCCAGCATCAAGTGAGGGCCGCTGGTAAGCAGGGTCAGTCGGCAGGGCTCTGTGCTACGGGTACTACCCAGGCTTGGTGCTGCGGGGCCACGGAGGGAGGCTGATCACCTCAGAGGACATGACGAGGGCTTCCCAGAGATAATGCTTGAAAAAGAGGAGCATCTTGTCAGGTGAACAACAGGGACCAGGCAGTGAGATAGGAAAGAACAAAACTCATGTGACCAATGGAAATGGGTTTCATCCGGTCAGGGTGGATCGGCAGAAGGGGAGCGAGAACAGAAGAGGAGGGGTGAGCAGGCGTCAGTGCAAGCCCGGCTGGCAAATGTGGCCTTTGTTTGACAGGCACCGAAGCCCCCACTGGACCTTAAGCGGGGAAGTTAAAGAGTAAGATTTCCTTGTTAGTAGTAATAGTAGAGGCTTCCAAAAATTAATTCATGCAAATGACTCTGCTCAGCTCTCTTCAAAATCAAATGCTAAATCCTGCAACCTTTTCTAGTGATTATCTTTTCTCTGATGACATACTTGTCAGGAAATGATGGAAGAAAGAAACCAGTGCATCCTCTGGAAGGTGAGGGGATGGAAAAGGGGCTGGCAGTCACCAAAACAACCCAGAACACATCCTTGCAAATGTCTGCACCAAACAGCGAGGCACCCCTACTCTACAAACAGATCAAGGTCAAGGACAAATCTGCCAGTGCAAATCACTGGCTCTCCAAAGAACTGGATACCTCAGCTGCACACATACCCGTCACCATGCTGCCTTTTTAAGTCTCTTTCAAGATTAATGAGCAGGATGCCAACTAAAGTAAGTCAATGGGAGGACATTTTAGTTTATGTGGATTTGGTGGGCAGGGGCCATGAAGAACACAAACACCTTAGCCTATAAAGTTCCAACAAAATCCTTAGTCACTTGGGTGAAATGCAGCCATCTTAACTTAGAACAGAAAACAGCCAGCGATGTTCAAAGACTTGCTCACGGTCACTTAGAAGGAAAACTAGTCTTCCCTAACTCCTCACTGTGATGGACAACTTCCACTGGCCTGTTACTGATGTCACAAGGGCAGTAAGACAGATCCTGCCCAATGGTGTAAAAGGTTGTATTACTGACGAACAGGACGCAGACAACAGCTGTGTATGTCATGTTCATAGCCCAAAAGTGGCAGTAAGGAGGTGAGGGGAGGAACGAGGGAGGTGGATTCAGAACAGCAGCTCTCCACTTCTCCATAAAGGCTCAGGAGAAGACCCTGGACAGGCCACGGCAGAGATGTTTGCTGAGGAGTCACAGGGAAGGCCTGTGGCACAGGACAGGAGTGGTGATGCTGGGCTCAGAGGTGAGAGAAGGCGCCCTCTGCCCTCTAGCTGCAGCAGGAGGCATAGCCCGCACGTAGCTCTGAGCAAAGAGGAAGCCCTGGCTGAGACCTGGCTGTAGCTCTTCCCTAGTGCCAGAGAGACTGACAGTGCGCTTCAGCGCTCCTCTGCCCAGACCAGATGGAGGCAGACCAGCTGCAGATCCACATCGAGTGACGTTCCAGTCACAGCCCTCAGATCTCCAGCTGACTGAAGTGTTCAGGGCTGAGCAAGGGGTAGCCCACTCCGTCATCAGGGCCACATGCTGGCATCTGCAAGGCGTGGTGTCCTCCACATTACAAGTGACCTTAGTTGTGCCTACTGCTGGCATGCCAGGTGACCTGGATTTGGTCTGAGCCATGCCCTGCTCTCTGGCTTCAAAAGGACAGATATAAAAGTTATATTGTATCTGTTTTTGCTCACTGCTTATTCCTTATGCTCACAGTACTCCAGGAACACAGCAGATGCTCAAGAAATAATTCTTGGCCAGCGCCGCAGCTCAATAGGCTAATCCTCCGCCTGCAGTGCTGGCACCCTGGGTTCTAGTCCCGGTCAGGGCGCCGGATTCTGTCCCGGTTGCCCCTCTTCCAGTCCAGCTCACTGCTGTGGCCCGGGAGTGCAGTGGAGGATGGCCCAAGTGCTTGGGCCCTGCAACCACATGGGAGACCAGGAGAAGCACCTGGCTCCTGGCTTTGGATCAGCGCGGTGCGCCAGCCGCAGCGGCCATTGGGGGGTGAACCAATGGAAAAGGAAGACCTTTCTCTCTGTCTCTCTCTCTCACTGACCACTCTGCCTGTCAAATAAATAATTCTTGAAGGGAGAAGCGAGATCAGTAGAGATGTTGTGGAAGATGGCCAGGAAAGCCCACTCAGGGTCACTCTTTTGGAGGCAGGAGAAACAGCACGAGGGGCGTCAGTCCCTGACCACATTACCTGAGTCTGTGTTATGCTTCTTGATGATCCACAGGTTGTTGTAGTCCTTGTGCAAATAGGTGGTGACCTGGGTCAGGGGTAGGGAGAACACAGTCACTAGCGGCACAGCTGGCCAAGGACAATCCACAGCAAACCAACAGTGCTTCAGCCTCTTTCGGGATCCCCAGGCTCCAGCCCGAGGAGCGAGGAGCAGTGTTGCCCGAGGCGGGCTCAAGAGGAGCACAGAGCAGTGAGACTCTTTCCTTCTGCACTCAGATGCTTCGCTCTGCAAGCCTTTTTGATCTGTCTCTTTGTATCTTTCTGCACCTTGTCCTTAAAGTCCCAGCCCTCCAGAGGGAAGAACCATAAGCTGCTGTGTAATAGTCTCTAGCACCAGAAGAGGATTTAGTGTCATCCTAAAAAGTAATTAAGACCGTGCCTCAAACTTTCTAAATGAAGAAGTCATGTTATTGTATTTCCCGTTGCAGGGCCACATGAAACTACGAAGTTCCACAGGTATCTCGTCCCAGGGTCTAACTGACATTTTGTATACACTGATTTGAAAGCTTTCCGTGCATGTGTGCTTCAATTAATCTAACTGCAAAAATCATGAACGTCACGTGTGTCTCTTAAGAGGGAAACAGTTATGACAGCCTGGCCACGGTACAGAATATCCCTCAGCCACAGAAAGCATCTCAGAGAGTTTTGTGGCAGCATGGGATGCAGACGCTGGCAACGCCACCGTCATCACCAGGCACTCCCTAAGCACTGGGCAAGCCTTGCCTCAACTACAATTACATTTTCAGCTGTAGGGGCTATGGTTACTCCCACTCTGCACACTAGGAAATGGAAGTGAAGTAGTCTGGTCAATGTTACCCAGTTTGAAGTTGCCGAGACAGGATTCAAACCAGGGTAGCTTATTCCAACGTTCCCAGTAGTCAGCGTTCCAGAGACTACACAGAAGGTACTTCAAAAAACTCATGAAAAATGGAGTTAAAAGATAGCAAGTGTTTTTCATGAATTCTTCAAAAGTCCCTCACATATATAATTGTGCCAATTATGTAAACAACAAGAAAGAAACAGCGGGAAAATAAGCATTTATCTTACAACATGAATTTATATTTTAACCTCAAAGGGATAGAGCGTGGCTAATTTACTTGCAAGAGGATTTGGAAATAGCATGTAGAAGAAAAATCATTTTGCATGTATGACAATTATGGCTGCTTTGAGCAGCTTTTGCTTTGTTTCTCAGAAAAAAAAAAATTTCTGATAATGGTATCAAGAATAACAAGAAGCTGAAAAAGTTTCTATGGTCATAGGAAAAGAAAATGAAATCTGCATTCCTGAAAAAAAGCCAGATGGCGTCTTCGCGACCTGGATTTGTGCAAGGCTGGCACAGCTGGGTGGATTTGTGCAAGGCTGGCGCAGCTGGGTGGATTTGTGCAAGGCTGGCACGGCTGGGTGGATTTGTGCAAGGCTGGCACAGCTGGGTGGTGCCTGTGCTTGTGCTCTGTGCCTGCGCATGGGGAGAAAGTGTCTTGTTTGTCTGCTTTTACAAAAGACATTATTATTGAAATACCTATAAGAGGAATGATTTCTTTCTTCTTGAGTTTAGTCTGTGGTCCCTTTTTCTCAGAAATGTTAATTTTCACAGTGGAGCTTTTTTATAACATGAGGTTTTCCAGGGACATGGGTATCCAATTATAGCAGAATGTCATACATCAAAATATAAATACTTACCTTCTGGGATTATGCATAAATTTTGTTTCCTTTTTTATACTCTTCCATGTTTTCCAATTGTGTCTTATAAATGTTATGCCTTAAAAACAGTTTACAATCAAGACATTGAACTGTGGGGCAGGGAAGGCCACAAGAGGTTATTTAGCACAACCCCCTCTCTAGAGATGAGGATCCAGGTGGAGAAAGGCTAAGTGACTCAATAAAGACAAAGACAGACGCTTCTATCGTGGCCCGACGCACTTCACACACTAGCACCGTGGAGTCACACCTCCACATCCGGACTCTAAGTGTGTAACCCCAGCTTAACACCAGGGCCCTTCAGAAGGTTCCCCTTCTCCCCTTTGCACAGTGCAGAAGCTCCTGGCCACCAAATCTGTACCTTGAAAATCTTCCACGTGACACCTGCAGCAAGGGCTCACCATGGAACAGCTAGCTGTGGCTTCTGTCCTGGCTGCACAGGACAACCACTCGGAGAGCTTTAAATCAAAACAAAAGTGCAGAGTGCCTGGTCCCAGCCTAGGTCAACTGAATTCAAATCCCTGCTGTGCAGCTGAGGCGCCGGGACTCTGGAAAAGCCCTCCAGCTGATTTTACAGTATGACCAGGGCTGAGAACCACTGCACCAGAGCTAAAAGAGAGAGAGAGACTCCAGCATGAAAAACCAATATTAAAACCCAATACCTCAAGCCGGCGCTGCGGCTCACCAGGCTAATTCTCTGCCTGTGGCACCAGCACCCTGGGTTCTAGTCCCAGTATGAGCGCCGGATTCTGTCCTGGTTGCTCCTTTTCCAGTCCAGCTCTGCTGTGGCCCAGGAAGACAGTGGGGGATGGCCCAAGTGCTTGGGCCCTGCACCTGCATGGGAGACCAGGAGGAAGCACCTGGCTCCTGCTTTGGATCGGTGCAGCGCGCTGGCCACAGTGCGCCAGCTGTAGCGGCCATTTGGGGGGTGAACCAACGGAAGGAAGACTTTCTTCTCTGTCTCTCTCTCTCTCATTGTCTAACTCTGCCTGTTTAAAAAAAAATACCTCAGGTCAATACTTTAGTAGCGAAAAAGGAAATAAGTGTTGTGAGAAGCAAAATTTTTGGCAAAATGAAGATTGGTCACTTTGTAAGAAGAGAAACTTCACTTTTAAGCTTCTCAAAAAACAGTCTGCATATCCTGAAATGCATCAGGCACCAGGCCCTACACGACACCTGGGAAGAAGTGTCTCTTAAAGCAATTCCCACCTCCATCCCTGTGGTCTTGGCCTGTTTATCATCCTTATTCATAGTTACTACCTCCTAACCTGTCCCTGGCAACCTATCACATTCTCATTGGAGTTGTCTTTCTTTCTTTCTTTTTTTTTTAAAGATTTATTTATTTATTTGAAAGGCAGAGGGTTACAGAGAGGCAGAGAGAGAGAGAAAGAGAGAAGTCTTCCATCCGCTGGTCTACTCCCCAAATGGCTGCAATGGCCAGAGCTGGGTCGATCCGAAGCCAGGAGCCTGGAGCTTCTTCTGGGTCTCCCACATGGGTGCAAAGACCCAAGAACTTGGGCCATCTTCCACTGTTTTTTCCCATGCCATAGCAGAGTGCAGGATCGCAAGTGGGGCAGCCAGGACTTGAACCAGCTCCCACATGGGATGCTGACACAGTAGGTAGCGGCTTTACCTGCTACACCACAGTGCCAGCCCCTGTAGTGTCTTTCTAAACTAGATTTCTAATCACATCTTGTCACCATTTAATAACTTTCATTGTCTCCCCAGTGTGTGTGGATCAAAGTCAAATCTACTGTGATATGGAAGGCCTCTCCTGCAGCTGGCCCTACTAACCTCTCCAAAATCCTGCTTCTCCCTCTCAGGCCCCACCCCCTACAGCCCCGACTACCACTCGCTAACTTGGACAAGGCGTCCATCACTGAGTGTTCACGAACTCAATGATACTTGCAGCTAAGCCTCATAGGTGCACTTCACATATATTTTTCTCCTTTAATCCTCATGACAACCCTAGAATGGACAGAAGTACTGGTTAGCTTCCCCCAATTAAAAGATGAAGATACTAGGCCGGCCCCATGGCTCAATAGGCTAATCCTCTGCCTTGTGGTGCCGGCACACTGAGTTCTAGTCCCGGCTGGGGGGCCGGATTCTGTCCCGGTTGCCCCTCTTCCAGGCCAGCTCTTTGCTATCGCCCGGGAGTGCAGTGGAGGATGGCCCAAGTCCTTGGGCCCTGCACCCGCATGGGAGACCAGGAGAAGCACCTGGCTCCTGGCTTCGGATCAGTGCGATGCGCCGGCTGCAGCGCGCCGGCCATGGCGGCCATTGGAGGGTGAACCAACGGCAAAAGGAAGACCTTTCTCTCTGCCTCTCTCTCTCTCTCACTGTCCACTCTGCCTGTCGGAAAAAAAAAATAAATGAAGATACTAAAGCAGGGAAAGGTTAAGGAACTGGTCCATGGGGCCGGAGCTGAAGCACAGCAGGTTAATACCCTGGCCTGAGGTGCCAGCATCCCATGTGGACACCGGTTCAAGACCCAGCTGCTCCTCTTCCAATCCAGCTCTCTGCTATGGCCTGAGAAAGTAGTGGAAGATGGCCCAAGTCCTTGGGCCCCTGCACCTGCATGGGAGACCTGGAAGAAGCTCCTGGCTCCTGGCTTCGGATCAGCATAGCTCCAGCCGTTGCGGCCAACTGGGGAGTGAATCATCAGATGGAAGACCTCTCTCTCTCTCTCTACCTCTCCTCTCTCTAACTCTTTCAAATAAATAAATAAATATTTAAAAAAAAGAAAAAAAGAAACTGGTCCAGGTATATTCCCTACAGAACCAAGATTCAAACCCTGATTTGGGTTCCCGGATCTGTGTTCACCACTACAACATTTCACTCTTCACCAACTCCGTGCCAGGCACTTTCCTGGGCACACCAGCCTTCTAGGAAGTGGCGATCAAGTAGCTAGGAGACTAGAGGAAGGAAGTCTCAGAGTTCACTATGCAAAGGGTTACAACAGAAGCATCCAGACAGTACCGAGAAAGCCTCTCGTAAGAGGGCCACCTGACCCAGCACCAGGAAGGGGTGGGTCACAGTGCTCAGAGAACACCCAAGCTGAAGCATAAAGAAGCTGGGGTTAGCCAGAGGAAAGAACACAGTGCAGGAATGGAAAGAGTGTTCAAGCAGGGGAAGCAGCGGGAGCCAAGGACAGGAAACAGGACAGTGAATGGTGGCTTCAGTCACGGCAAACAGTCCAGAGCCAAACAGGCTCACCAACCTGCTGCTGGCGAGCGCCGACACCCTCGGGGTAGAGGTGCGGGTGGGAGTGCAGGTAGCCAATAGCCATCTTCAGGTTCTTCACGGTGATCACAGAGCCGTAGGCCAGGTCTAGGAGGAGGGGAGGCAGCAGGGCGTGAGCAGCGCAGTGCTAGTTCCCTCCTGCCTGGGAGGGGCCTCCGAAGCCATAGGACTCACTGAGCCTCTGAGAGAGTCCCTTGGGCCCAGCACCGCCTCTAGCAGGAGGCACACTCCAACAGAGCCACTTCAAGAGAGGGACCACCACTGGAGCTCACGCCCACCCACCCCTCCCCTCCCCGCAAGAACTTCAGAAGACGCTGGATCTCAACACCATCATTATCAAAGCACACTCTGCGACACAGTCAGGTGCCACTTAACTACAAGGAGGGCAGGTTTTGAGAAATGAAGCAATAGCCAATTTCGTCCTTGTGCAAACATCCTGAAGCACACTTAAACTGAGGCTCCTGGGCAGGTCATCTCCCTACGGCACAACCCTCCTGACCTCCTGCCTGCCCAAAGGCCTCCACCAGGTCTCCACTGCCTGCTGAATGAATTCCTCATCTCAACATGTCAAACCCTCATCATCTGGACCCAATCTTCCTATCTTTCCAGTACCTTTCTGCAGATAACCTACGCTGGAGTCCTGTCCCGTCCTGGGCTTTGATCATGCCATCCCTCTGCCTCATTATGCCCTCTCCATCTGTTGAAATCTACTCATCATTCCTGGCCCCAACTCCAGAGCAGCCCATCCATGCACTCTGATCTCCAGCTGCCCTACAGCAGTGACCTGTTGCACCCTCAACCCCCGAGCTCTGTGTGCCCTCTGTATGGACGCAACACACACATCACGTTGTGTGGTGACCCTCTCCCCCAGACTGTAGCTCTGCGGGGCGAACATCGGCTCAGTTACCACCTGTGAATAAATGAATGGATGTGAGTCTCAGAATACTGTGTGGAATTTGGCCACTGGCCAGATCCCCGACTGGCCTTTCCACCAGCACTGGCTTCGAAAGCCACAAAGAAGTGATTCTTTAGGCTCAAAGAGCTCATTGCCCAGGATGTCTTCTTCTGCAAAGTCTTGATTCACTCTTTTGAGTTTTCCTGCCAGATCTAACTGGGTCATCTTCCTACTTTGCCATCTATAGGCTAAAATAACTCAAGGGATCACACTCTTCTTTTTCAATTCAACTCCCAAGCCACCCCTCTACCCTCGACCTCTGTGAAGAGCCAGAGACACTCACGTTCGGGGATGGACGCATTGTGCAGGTTATTCCCTGAAAGCCGGGCCTGGAAGGCAGAACTGAAGAAACCATCACCAGGACCGCTGTGGGGGAAGAGGGGCAGAAGAGAGTCAAGTCAGTGGAGCAAAAACTGTGATCTCTCTGGAGCCCTGGGAGAACTCAGCTTAGTTCATTAGAAAGTAGAATCAGAGTGGCAGTGAAGTATCACAAGACAGCCTTGGACAATGGAGTCAGAGAAACGGGGGTCCAAATCCCAACTTGGCTACTTACTAGCAGAGTGACTTGGGCAACATATCGAGCACTGTTTAGCCTCAGCCCTCAATGATAACTCAGAAATGGCTACGGCTAAATGAGATCGTGGGTACAAAACACTGCACACAACGCCTGACATCTGGGAGCTACTCCTGACATGGGAGCTCTGACTGCAGGGCTGATGGTTACCACCCCACTCCCACAGTACACCCTTAGGGCTGCCCACCCTTGCAAAGCATGAGGGACTTTGTTTAGGGAGAAGAGGTGTTTGGCTATTAGAAAATTCTCTCCTCTTCCCTCTGGTCAGACTGCTGGCCTCTCTGAGCCCTTGGAATACCCAGGGATAGAACACAGTAGGGAAGAAAGAGGAAAAAAGCCCAGGCCCCTTCCTATCACCCTGACCCCAGACCCAGGGAATCACATGGCCATTTATGGAGTTAGGGGCCAAAGAGAGACCAGAAGGGAGACTCTGGAAAGGCTCCAGCTGTACCTTTTATTCAGCACTGTGATGTGCACAGCAAATATGGCCGTGTAGAGAGCCAGAGGCAGCACTATGAGGCACAGGATGCGAGCAGTCAGGTGTTTCCCCACCGTCATCTGCAAACAGAGGCCAGTGCGCGGTGTTGGGGGCATGAGGCCTCATTATTCCTTATACCTTATATGGCATGTACCTTTTTAAGTAGATGTCATAATCATAAAAAAAAAAAAAAACTGGCCAACAAGAAGAAGAATATGTGGAAACCATCAACGTCTCTCTAACATCCACCACTCTGGCACTGCAGAGGGATACACGTGGGCCAGCCCTCTACTGCCTCTCCAAACTGCGCTCAGAGCCCTGCGCTGCCTGCCTCTGCAGGGCCACTGCTCACCAGTCCCCTCCACATTCCAATCCCACTGACTTCCCTGCATTTCCCAATGCTCCCTGCCTCGGGACAGCCCCACGTGGCTAACTGCTTCTTCTCTTTGCTTCTGGCCTCAGCTTCCTGCCAGGCCTTCCTGGACTGCTACCCTCCTCCCTGCTCTCACAGCACTTGCTGGCTGGGCTGTAACTGCCTGTTTGCTTCTCTCTTGCCAGTGACTCCAAGGGGAAGGAAGCAGGTATTATTCATCTACATATTCCAAGCATCTCACACTCAGTGGGCTGTTTCTATACCTTTTCTGGATGAACAAACAAATAAATGTGTTGGGTGTTTGGTTCAGAGGTGGTGGAAGAACACCAGAACCAAGCAGCTGAGGTCTGGAGTTGGCCTATCCTAAGTAGGAACCTGGCTCTCCCTCTTACCTACCCTGGGAAAGTTATCATCTGGCGGGGCTTCAATTCCTCACATGAGGGATAAATCAGAGGATGAAGGTGTGGCATGTCACACAGTGACTGGCATAGTACCAGCCCTTAATAAATAATATCATAACAACCCTGACAGGCCTTACACTGCTCCCCAGATACGGAGACAGTGTTTAGGAAAAGACAAGTGTGCTGAGAAGGTCACCCCACCCATTCTACCTATGGCTCCCACCAGTCATGGTTGCCACAGATTTGGCCTGACTGGGCAGTTGGCAGAAAATGTAAAAGGCAGAGACAAATGCCAAGAGTAATGCAAGGATGCTGGTCCAGCCTCTCTAGGGCCCAGAATGCACTGCTGCACTAGCCAAGGCAGAGGCAGGAAAGGCCACTGGTTCCTGCTGAGAAATAACAGGACGGAAAGATATTTCTATAAGCACTTGGGTTCTCACCAGTGAAATACTGAGGTCTCCAAACAGGTGCCAAAGGTCTGCAATGGTGTTCAACCCCACTTGTAGGATGATAAAGAGGCCAACAAACTTGACACCTAACGCACCAGCGAGGCTGATGCCTGTCAGGCTGAGCCAGAACCACCAGGGGGCAGAGAAAGGCCTGAAAACCAACAAGACACAGAGTTCAATTTGGCAGCTGGAAGTCACCGTCACAGCAAGAGCAGCAGAGAGACTGGGCAGAGGTTCTCTGACTCAGAGAGGCTGTGCTGTGCCCTCTCCCGTGGGTCCTAGCCTCAGGGCACCATGGCAAGGACCCAAGGAGGATGTGACCTGTGAAACCCCTGAAATTGCAGGCACCTCACAGTCTGAGAGTGAGTCAGGTGTTTTTCTGGCAAAAGGATCCACGGCCTTCCTGGCCAATGGCAGGGCTCAAGGTAAATGGGCTCATTCGTCACTCATGACCAACCAAGTAGAAGGAAAAGGAAAACCCACAGAAGTCTGCTGGATTCACTCAGCCTTTGTATCACCTCTGCTCCTGCTGGAGTCGGCAGTTCTTGAGAGCTTACTATGAGCCAGGCATCATTCCAAGTGCTGTCCACATATGTACTCACCATAACCCCATGAGGCAGATCCCATTATCATCCTTTCTACATGTGAGGAAATCAAGGTACAGAGAAGCTAAGATAGCAAGCAAGTGGGGGAACATGGCTCTAGCCCAGGGAGTCACTTCCAAGGTCCATGTTCCTCACTATTTTGCTGTGCTGTAGCACCTGGTACATTGTGCTGCAGTTTCTGATTATCTGGTTGCCTCTCCTGCCACAGTAAGTTTTCTTTAACAGCCAAGGTCTGTAGACCTCTGTACCTCTATCTCCTAGCATGGTACCTGGCACACGGTATGTATTATAGAAAAGGCAGATAGATTCAAGTCCATGTGGTAGGAGGAGAAGATCCAAAGCCAGAGTGGATGGTCCCCAGACCAGGTTTAATTAACATAATGCAGCTGGATGAGGCTGGCCAAGGGTGAAATTAAGCTGACTTCCAGAAAAGCCTTGGAGGTGCTAATTCTTGTGGTTTGAAGAGAATGAACCACTTCTTCTACTCTCTCAAAGGCCATTAAACTCTGCAGCTGCCACAGCTCCTGTCCCTCCCCTCCCAGAGGTGGTGCTCTGACCTGTCAGCGCAGGAGTTGTACTTGACCATGCTCAGCATGGCAGCCATGATGAAGAACATCAGGATGGGGTCAAGGAGAATGTACTGGGACAGTGTAAGGCATCCTGTGTCTGAAAAACATGAGCTCAGAAAGCAGTCAAGAGGGGGACCCCTGAAGACTAAACACCCGAGCAGAAGGACACAGTACCCCACCCTCCTACTCCCACGTGCTAAACGTGTGTAAACATTTGTGCAGCCACAACTAGATGGACCACTGAGTCATCAGGGAGGCAGAGGGCCATAGCTTTGGGGTACACCATTGCCCAATGACAGGGAAAAGTATCTCACACTGCCTCTATGAAGCAGATCATGTCACTCAGAGCAGCTTTAAGATGGTCTTTTCCTGGGGCCAGCACTGTAGCGTAGCAGGCAAAGCCACTGCCTACAGGGACGGCATCCCATACAGGCACCAGTTTGAGTCCAGGATGCTCTGCTTCCAATCCAGCTTCCTGCTAATGCGCCTGGGAAAGCAGCAGAAGATGGTTCAAGTGCTTGGGCCCCTGCATCCACGTGGGAGACCTGGATGAAGCTCCTGGTTCCTGGTTTGAGCCTGACAAAGCCCCAGCTGTTCTGGCCATTTGGGGAATGAACCAGCAATGGAAGACCTCTCTCCTTCCCTGTCTCTCTCTCCCTTCCTCCTTCCCTCCCTCCATCCCTCCCTCTCTTTCAAATAAATAAATAAATCTTTTTTTAAAAAAAGATCATCTTTTCCTCATTTCCATCATCAAAAAGGAAGTTCTGCCATCTCCCTTACATGACCACAAACTACTCTACACAGGAGAGAGACTATCACTTCATAAATGGTCTCTGTTGGAGGCCATTCTTCCAAACATGAACTAGGGTAATTTAAGCCCTCCAATATCTTCCCATGTCACTCGGACCACCACATTCTTGTGAGAGCTGCCAAGCAGGCCTCTTCAACCTCATCTCCCAACACCCTCCGCCACACTCACTCACTCCACCCTCACCAGAGCACTAAGCGCCACAGCTGCTGCACAGCTGCTCCCTTGTCCCTCAGCTCACTGTGTGACTTGATGCTTCCCCTTACTCAAGCCTCTGCTCACAGCCGCCTTCTCAGAAAGCTCCTCACTGCCTACCTACAACAGCACTGATCTCCCCCACTCCACCCTTACCCCTGTTATCTTCTACACCGCATTTACTGCTTGAGATGTGGCACAGGAGACGATAATCTACTTGCTTATTTGCCTGCCCCACTAGAGCTAAGCCCCGTGAGAGCACAGTGGCTCAGGAGTGTATCCTCTGAGGCCAAGAAAAGCGGTAGTCACTAAGAAATAGTGATTGAATGAAAAACGAACTAATGAATAAGGAATGAGTAACTCAAGAGAGAAATTAAAGATAAAAGGAAAAACAGCCAGTTCTCTACAAAGAGACCCCATAATCTTGCTAAATATCCATCAAAACAAAGCCGCCCATCTTTCAGACAAGCCTCTACAATACCCACCTAAACTAGTGTGGACCTCTTGAAATGTTAAGCTCCATGAGGTCATAAACTCACTTCTCTAGCCTTGAAGAACAAGGCCAAAATGTGATCAACTTCTTTAACATTTATTTATTGATTTTCATCTACTTGAAAGGCAGAGCAATAAAAACAGAGATAGGGAGGGAGGGAGGGAGGAAGGGAGGGAGAGATAGAGAAGAAGGGAGGGGGAGAAAAATAAAGGAGAGAGAAAGACAGAGACGGATCTTCCATTCACTGGTTTACTTCCCAAATGTTCCCAAGAGCCAAAGCTGAGCAAGGAGCCGGGAACTCAATCTGGGTCTCCCACGTGGGTGGCACTTGAGCTATCACTACCCACTGCCTCCCAGGATGCATTAACAGGAAGCTGGTTCAGAAGTGGAGCAGCTGGGACTTGAAGCAGAACTCCCACAGGATTCAGGTGTCGCTGGTGGCCTCTTAACTGGCTGTGCTACGACACTGGCCCCTGAACAGAATGGACTTCTATCATCAACTCTCATTTACCTGTAAGAGGATTATCCATGAGAATATGTAAGCTCCCAATTTGCTGTCCCCTGCCACCTAGATACTTTCGCGACACCTGCCTTTGGAATTTTTTAGGGAATATGCACTAATCTAAACAATAATCTAAGAGAAGTTACACTAAAATTGTAACTTCCTTCAAACACACAGCATGCACACACACACAAATTTATATTATCATCCATTCCAAACTCAAATGTGGGTAACTCAGAGATAATCTATTCCCAAAGATTACCCATGCTTACTGCCCCTTTCCATAACATAAAAGCTTGCTAAATTAAAGTATTTATATATGCAAGTGTCACTGGTGAATGTGATTTGTAATACATTTTATCCAATCCTGAAGCTAATTAAGAACTGGGCCCAGAGACAGGATCCCTGAATAGGTGGATTTTTAATGACAGTCACAGTGTTGCAACCCATTTCCCTAAAAACATAGTGCAAGACAGCTTACCAAAGGTGAGGAGGGCAGCAGTGAGCAGTGCTGCCGGCAGGGACTTGGACAGATCCAATACAGTGAGGTAGGCGAAGGGGACCAGCCAGGAACCGAGGAATGCACAGAACTACGGAAGGAACAGAAGTGCTGTCAGCAAACTAGACCAAGCATCGGGGACCCACCTGACTCTGCGCAAATGAAGTTTAAGATGGAGAACCCTGATGAGGTCATGCTTCTAATGACCAAAAATCACCTACAATATTTATGAATAAGAGGTCGGACGGTATAGGGAAGAGTCAAATCAAGCAATACAGAGCCAGTGTGAGTGCAGCAGGTGAACACCCTGGCCTGAAGAGCTGGCATCCCATATGGGCACCGGTTCAAGTCCTAGCTGCTCCACTTCCGATCCAGCTCTCTGCTATGGCCTGGGAAAGCAGTAGAAGCTGGCCCAAGACCTTAAGCCCCTGCACCCATGTGGGAGACCGGAAAGAAGCTCCTGGATCCTGGCTTTGGATGGGCACAGCTCTGGCCATTGTGGCCATTTGGGGAGTGAACCAGCAGATGGGAGACCTCTCTCTCTCTCCCTGCCTCTCCTCTCTTTCTGTGTAACTCTGACTTTCAAATAAATAAATAAATACATCTTTTAAAAAAATCAAGCAATACACACACGCGTGCGCCTGCTCTACCCCAGCAGTATCTGCTGCATTCACATGAAATCAGCAAAGTTCACGGGGCGGGGGCGGGGGGGGGGGGGCACTGCCCCTCCTTGCTAGCTATGGCCCTGAGAAATCATTTCTGTATTTCAACTTCCTCATCTGTGTAAAGTGAAAAACAAAAGTTCCCACCTTGTAGGCATACCCTGAGAACAGAATGAGCTGAAGTTTTAGTAACACACAGAAAGTAACTGTAAACATTAGCTTCTATTACAAAACAATGGACACAAGTTAACAGAGACTTCTCTGAAAATATCTTGGTATTTTAGAGAATTCTGATGTTATTTCTCCCAATTCTTTTCTTCAATCACACCAGAAACTACTCTTTAATCTACAGGATATATTTTGAGCTTGGTAAGACTGCTCAACACTTCAGGACCTAGAGGGTTATTCGGTCTTCTGTCTTTCAAAATCACAATGCCTCTTCCATTTCCCACCACACCCACCACCGGTAAACAGACAAGTCCAAAGAATGGGAAATTCCCACCAGGGCTTGCATGTTTTTGTAAACAGAAAGCAATGCGTCCTAGCGTGAAAAAGAACAAATGAGGCTGTTTCATCTGGCCTTCTCAGAATCTGTAGCAAGTCTACAGTGAAGTCAGGCCTGCAACCAATTACGTACACTACATGGTGTTCAGGAGTTACTAGGGAGACACAGAATCACTGTAGGGTATGAACTTACAGGTAGGAGACATTCTTTGTTTAAGTTTTTATTCATTCATTTATTTATTTAATAGAGCGAAAGACAGACACAGTGAATGAGCTCCCATCTGCTGGCATACTCCCCAAATGCCCACAACAGGCAGGGCTGAGCCAGGCCAAAGTCAGGAGCCAGAAACTCAATTCAAGTCTCCTTCGTGGGTGGAAGGGAACCAACCACTAGAGCTATCACCTGCTGCCTGCCAGAGTTATGCATCTGCAGGGAACTGGAATCGGGAGCCAGGACTCAAACCTGGGCCTTCCAATATGGGATGCAGGTGTCCCAATGTGTGGCTAAACTGCTATGCCAAGCACTCACTCCAACACTCCTCATTTATGTGGCATGATCTGATCATGCAAATCATCCCCTGATTACCCCAGATAAGTACACAGCCATTTATCTAAAATGCTTTGAGATCCTCAAGGAATGTCAAGTGCCGTGTAAGCCCCAGCGGTCAGCTTCTGCAGGTTTCGTTGAGCTACAGTACAGGGTTCCTGCAGACTTGGGTGTTTAGGCCCCACCATGGTCCCCCAAGGCTAGTGCTGGGGACCAGGGCACAGAACCACACAGCCAATGTCAACTTCACAGCTGCACATGTGTGCCTGACACCTTCATGGGGAAGGACGTAGAAACTTCACGATAGGGTGTGGGGATGCCACACTCTTCGGAACAGGCTCTCAGAGGCAGCAAGCGTGCAGCAGCTGCAGCTGCAAACAGGGAGGAGGCGCTGCATGCCCCGGCACTGAGGACAGCTGTCCTGATGGCCCAGCTCCCGGCTGCTCCCCACCTGAAATCTGATGCCACACACGGACAGGGTAAGGGGTAACAGGGCGGGCTTGCTCCTATCTGTGTAGTCTCTGCATTAATTGTGACCTGACCTTCCCTTCTTCCCTACCCGGGTTCTGAATCTCTGTATTACCCAGGTGGATCCAATCCCCCTCCCCTCCACCCACTACCCTGAGGTCCTTTCAGCCACACTTGCCACCACTCTAGAACTTCCAACTGCAACGTTCCAGACTGAGTGTGGTCCCAGGGTTCGGTCTGTCTATAGCAAAACAGGAAGCTTACTCCTCTCATTCCTATGTAGCTGTGGTGCTCATATTTGTCTCCAGGCTTCTGGAACAAAAAGGTACCATCATATCCACTCAGGTAGCCAGCAAGACCGATCAGCATCTGAGGAGAAAAGAACACACAAACTCCTGAGAGACCCTGGGGAGCCGCTCCTCTGTGCCCCGGACGTCACTGCAGCTGCACCCAGCCTTGGCTCCCCTTCACAACCGTCCGTCGGAGGAGATGCCAACGTGACATTTCCTCCAGTGGCAGCTGCAGAGAAAGGCTCTTCTGTCTACAAAGCTCATGCTTGAACAAACCCTTTCATGTGTCATGGCCAAGTTCCTGGGAACAGTATAAATTAAACACTTAGAAACAAACCCCACAATTTGAAGGGCAGGGTCAGCGAGCGGCTCTGTTGTTTAGCCTTCTTTCATTTGCTATGAAATACAACATGACAGCTCTTAGGGGAAGGCACAGAACAAGGCTGATTCCTGAGAGATGAGGCCACTGAAGGGGAATGGAGGGGGACAAAAAGTGACCAAACAGCTACACGCCAGGAATAGAAAGACATGAGAGAGAGAGGGCTGCAAGGCAGATGTATGTCCCCAGAGCAGAACAGCAATAGCAGTAAAATGTCAAAAGCCGACTGGTTTCTCCTGTTTCCAGTCTTGCAAAGGAACCTTGGCACCCCCCAGACCATAGGTCAGCCACGACCTGAGATGGGAAAGTCACGAAGCCTCAAAACATTTACAAGACTCAGCCTGTTCGTTTCCATATGTCCTTGGCCACGAGCACTGCAAAATTCGCTCTCCCACACGAGTAATCAGAAAGCAACTAAAATATAAAAGCTGTCAAATGCCACACAACCGTGACAGCCCAGGCTGCTGGAGCCTGAGCCCCACTCTGCTCAGGCTGCATGGAGGGACACGGTACGGTGGCCTGTGGAGAAAGCCCCTCCTAGCCAACACTGCTCCTGGGGCTCTGACTTGGACCACCAGCCAGCCGGCTTTTTTTTTTAATCTAAGGAGATCTACACAGAGTTCCCATCTGCAATTCCATGTCAAGGCATAGAAGCCAAAGGTTAGAAGCCAAGGATTATAAAGTTCGATTTTAAAAAGGAGAGGGGATTCTATAAGCCTCAAAAAAAAAAAAAAAAAAAAAAAAAAAAGAGGGGAAGCCCAGGTTTCAGAAGTGAATTTAATACAGAATAATATAAAGTATTGAAAAGAGGGAGCAATTCAAATGCCCAGATGAACTAAAACTGACAGGTGCTACTCAAACATACACTCTTCTTCTGCTTGGGATCCTGGAGGACACGCCTGCCTGGTGCTGGCCATAAATTCCCAGACTGCTGGGCTGATGTGGAGCCAGGGATGGCTTGGATCTCAGTGCCCCTCATCCCAGCTACAGGGCACTGTGAGGATTAGGGGTGTTACTCAAAGTAAACAACAAACACTATGCAAAGCAAGAGCAGGCACTCAAAATTCTGCTCCCTCGAGGTCACAATAGTCCTGAGCCAATTTCTTTTTTTTTTTTTTCCAATGTCATCATTCTACATAGTAATATCTCATAAGATCACATTGACATTCATTCATTAAAATAATCTTTTTTTTTAATTTATTTGACAGGTAGAGTTATAGACAGTGAGAGAGACAGAGAGAAAGGTCTTCCTTCCATTGGTTCACTCCCCAAATGCCCACTACAGTCGAAACTGCACCAGTCCAAAGCCAGGAGCCAGGTGCTTCCTCCTGGTCTCCCATGCGGGTGCAGGGGCCCAAGCACTTGGGCCATCCTCCACTGCCTTCCCAGGCCACAGCGGAGAGCTAGACTGGAAGAGGAGCAGCTGAGACTAGAACTGGCACCCATATGTGATGCCAGTGCTGCAGGCGGAGGATTAACCAAGTGAGCCACGGCACTGGCTCCCTGAGCCAATTTCTTAACTGAACAGTTCACTGAAGTCAAGATAAAAAGACGAACAATCAGAGCCACTGTTGTGGTATAGTGGATTGAGCTGCCACCTGCGATGCCAGCATCCTATATGGGCACTGGCTTGTGTCCCACCTGCTCCAGTTCCATCCAGCTCCCTGCTAATGTGTCTGGGAAAGCAGAAGAAGATGGGCTCCTGCCACCCAGGTGGGAAACCTGGATGAAGATCCTGGTTCCCGGCTTTGGCCTGGCACAATTAGAGCCATCTGGAGAGTGAAGCAGTAGATGGACGATCTCTCTTCTCTCTTGTCTCTGTAACTCTTTCAAAATAAATAAATAAATCTTAAACAACAAAAAAAAGACAAATACTAGAAATGAGCAAATTCAGAGAAAACAAAATACAAATTACTAAAAAGAAAAAACTTAAAAAGCTCAACCTGACTCATAAAGACATGCAAATGGAAACAGTGATACACCGTTTTTAACTCTCCAACTGACACAGTTATCTGGGGATGGCATTTCGCCTAGCAGTTTAGACACTAACTGAACACCCACATCCCACACCACAGTGCCTGAATAAGAGTTTCAGTTTAGCTCCTAATTCCAGCTCCCTGCTAATGCATGCCCTAGAGGGCAACAGATGATGACTCAAATACTTAGGCCCCTGCCATTCACACAGGAGAACTGGATGGAACTCCCCTTTCTTAGCTTTGCCCTGGCCCAAAAGCCAAAGGCGTTTAGGGAGTGAACCAGCAGATGGGAGTTCTGTCAGTCTCTGCCTTTCAAATAAATATAAAAAATTTAAAATAATAAGTTGACACAGAGGCCGGCATTGGCATAGTAGGTAAAGCTGCCACCTGCAATGCTGGCATCCCATATGGGAGCCGGTTTGTGTCCTGGCCACTCCACTTCTGATCAAGCTCCCTGCCAATGGCCTGGGAAAAGGAGAAGAAGATGGTCCAAGTGTTTGGGCCTCGCTACTCACGTGGGAGACCCAGATGAAGCTCCTAGCTGCTGGCTTCGGAATGGCTCAGTCTTGGCCACTGTGGCCATCTGGGGAGTGAACCAGTGGATGGAAGACTTCACTCTCTTTTGCTCTCTCTCTCTCTCTCTCTATAACTCTGACTTTCAAATAAATAAAAATATATTTTTATTTATAAATTTTCAAATAAAAATGACATAATTTGTAAGGTATGATCATGCTAATACTGGAAATGGTGTGGGGGAGAAAGTACTCTCATACACCATCTATGGGAGTATATACTATTGTAATATTTTCACAGGAAAACTTAGCAATTAATCACTATAATTCTAAATATGCAAATTTATTGATATTTTTAGTTGCCTGCTGCGATTCTTTCAGACATACCGGTACAACTATGTAAAGACGTGTCTTATCCTTTTTTTTTTTCTTTTCTTTTTTTTGGACAGGCAGAGTGGACAGTGAGAGAGAGAGAGACAGAGAGAAAGGTCTTCCTTTTGCCGTTGGTTCACCCTCCAATGGCCGCCGCAGCCAGCGCGCTGCAGCCGGCGCACCGCGCTGATCCGATGGCAGAAGCCAGGTGCTTCTCCTGGTCTCCCGTGGGGTGCAGGGCCCAAGGACTTGGGCCATCCTCCACTGCACTACCGGGCCATAGCAGAGAGCTGGTGTGGAAGAGGGGCAACCGGGACAGAATCCGGCGCCCTGACCGGGACTAGAACCCGGTGTGCCAGTGCCGCAAGGCGGAGGATTAGCCTAGTGAGCCGCGTCGCCGGCCGTCTTATCCTGTTAACAGCTAAAAATGGAAAATAACTTGCCCATCAATAGAAGGGGTAAAACACTTTATGGTATATCAGTATACTGGAATAATATATAACTGCTAAGAAGACTATGACTGTGGAAAGAAGTTAAGTTATGCCATGGTTAGGACGGGCACTGTGGTCCAATGGATTGAGCCACTGCTTTATCAGAGATGTGGTTCAAGTCCTGCCTACTCTGTGCTTCATTCAGATTCAGCTTCCTGCTAATACACCAGGAAGCAGACAATGGCCCCAGTACTTGGGTTCCTGATACCCATGTGGGAAACCTCAATGGACTTGCAGGCTTCTCTTTTTGGCCTGGTTTAGGTGCAGGCATTTGGGGAGTGAACCAGCAGATGGAAGGTCTTTCTGTCTCTTCCTATTGCTTTGCCTTTCAAATAAATAAATCTATGAAAAATGCTGTAAAAAGATATATCATGTTTAAAGTACAAATACACTGTGGCCAGCATGTTAAGCTGCTTCCTGAGACACCTGCATTCCACACCAGTGCGTCCAGGATTGAGTCCTGCCTCTACTTCCAATCCTGCTGACTGCACCTGGGACACAACAGGTCATGGTTCAAGTACCTGGGCCTTCATCCATTGGAGGACCTGGGCGGAGCTTCTGGCTCCTGGTTCTGCCTTGCCCAGCCCCATCTGTTTTGGGCTTTGGGCAGTGAACCAGTAGATGGAAGAGTGATCCCCCCACCCCCGTGAACTCCCTCTCTGTACCTCTTTCAAATACATAAGTAATCTTTTTTAAAAATACAAGTTTCTGAACAATTTTAGCCTAACCTCATTTTTTTAAAGATTTATTTATTTATCTGAAAGGCAAAGTTACAGAGAAAGAGAGGAAGGAGAGAAACAGAGAAATCTTCCATCTGCTGGTTTACTCCCCAGATGGCCAAAACGGCCGGGGCTGGGCAGACCCAAAGCCAGGAGCCAGGAGCTTCTTCCAGGTCTCCCATGAGGGTACATTTGGGCAGTTGGGCCATCTTCCACTACTCTCCCAGGTGCATTTGTGGGGAGCTGGATTGGAAGTGGAGCAGCCAGAATTCAAATCAGCACCTATATGAGAGATCCCCGTGCCAGAGGCAACAGCTTGACTCGCTGTGCCACAGCACCAGCGCCCATCTCATTTGTTTTTAAAAGGATTACGTGTAAGTCACCAGTCTTCCAGCTGGTGGGAGTTGGTGTCGCAGTGCTGGGCGCTGGGCCCCTAGTTTATATGGTTCAGGAAGTCAAGTTGTGGGACCATTCCTGTCTGTCTACTCCCAAGTTTTCCTGGTTTTCCTCCCATGGTGCAGGGCCCCTCGAAGAAACCTTTAGCCTCTCAGGGCCACGGCGTTACTGGTGCCTTTCGTGAATCATAAGTACATCTTAAAGGCTTCAAGATGGTACTCGCAGACCTTGGAAGAAAAATAACATCAACATTATGCTCATTGGGCAATGCCACCATTATCAAGCAAGAGGTATTAATGCTATGCTAAAGGAAGCATGTACAGCATTATTGGAAGCAGATGTTAATATTAAACTAGTGAAGCAACTGAGAGAAAATGTTAAGTCTGCTATTGATCTTGCAGAAATGATTCAGCATGCTGTATTTAAAGAACTTGTAAAGCTTGTAGACCCTGGAGTTAAAGCATGGATACCTACTAAAGGAAAACAGAATGTGATTATGTTTGTTGGGTTGCAGGGGAGTGGCAAAACAACATGTTCAAAGTTAGCATATTATTATCAGAGGAAAGTTTGGAAGACCTGATTGATATGTGCAGACGCATTCAGTGCAGGGGATTTTGACCAACTAAAACAGAATGCTACCAAAGCAAGAATTCCATTCTATGGAAGCTATACAGAAATGGCTCCTGTTATCACTGCTTCTGAAGGAGTAGAAAAATTAAAAAATGAAACTTTTGAAATTATTATTGTTGATACAAGAGGTCACCACAAACAAAAAGACTCTGTTCGAAGAAATGCTTCAAGTTGCTAATGCCATACAACGTCAAAACATTGCTTATGTGACGGATGCTTCCATTGGGCAGGCTTGTGAAGCCCAGGCTAAGGCTTTCACAGATAAAGTAGATGCGGCATCAGGAACAGCAATGAAACCTGATGGTCACACAAAAGGAGGTGGTGCACTCAGTGCAGCTGCTGCCACAAAAAGTCCAATTATTTTCACTGGTACAGGAGAACAGCTAGATGACTCTGAACCTTTCAAAACACAGCCTTTCTGGGGCCAGCACTGTGGTGCAGCAGGTTAACGCCCTGGCCTGAAGCTCTGGCATCCCATATGGGCACCGGTTCTAGCCCCGGCTGCTCCACTTCTGATCCAGCTCTCTGCTATGGCCTGGGAAAGCAGTAGAAGATGGCCCAAGTCCTTGGGCCCCTGCACCCACGTGGGAGACCCGGAAGAGGTTCCAGGCTCCTGGCTCCTGGCTTCGGGCTTCGGATCGGCACAGCTCCGGCCGTTGAGGCCACCTGGGGAGTGAACCATCGGATGGAAGACCTCTCTCTCTGCCTCTCCTCTCTCTGTGTAACCCTGACTTTCAAATAAATAAACAAATCTTTAAAAAAAACTCAGCCTTTCATCAGCAAACTTCTTAGTATGGGTGACACTGAAGGACTGATAGATAAAGTCAATGAACTGAAGCCGGATGACAATGAAGCACTTATACAGAAGTTGAAACAGTCAATTTTCATTAAGAGACATGTATGGGCCCCTTCAGCCAGATCTTGGGGATGATCCCAGGTTTTGGAACAGATTTTATGAGCAAAGGAAATGAGCAGGAGTCAATGGCAAGGCTAAAGAAATTGATGACAATAAAGGATAGTATGAATGATCAAGAACTGGGCAGTACAGATAGTGTCAAAGTTTTTAGGAAGCAACCGGGAAGAATCCAGAGTTGCAAGAGGATCAGGTGTGTCAACAAGAGATGTTCAGGAACTTTCGACACACTATACCAACTTTGCACAGATGGTAAAAAAAATGGGCGGTATCAAAGGACTTTTCAAAGGTGGTGACAGATCTAAAAACGTGAGCCAGTCACAGACGGCAAAACTGAATCAACAAATGGCCAAGATGATGGATCCAAGATCGTCCTCACATGGGTGGTACGGCAGGATCTCAGCCAGGATGAGGCAGCCTCAGCAGGGCATGATGGGACTCAACAACATGCAAAGATGCCTTACTACAAACTGACTGAGGTGACTGCATTATTTGCTGAATCCTCAGTTTCCCTTCTTTTTGCAAATGGGAGAAAAAAAAAAACAGTATTTTTCTTCCCTATCTTTCTTTTTCCCCCTCATCTTTCCCCCTCTTTCCTCTTCTATCCTTCTTTCCCTCCCTCCCTTTCATATAAGGGAAGAATATATGATCTTTGTGGAAATCATTGTACTTTTGCTTTAGATTTTCTTCTTAGTTTTCACCATAATAAAACTTAAGTTAATCAAATCATGATATAAAATTTTAGTGCTTAAAGGTTCTTAATTGTCTCAAAAGGCTGGGGCCGGCGCTGTGGCATAGTGGGAAAAACCGCTGCCTGCAGTGCCAGCATCCCATATGGATGCCAGTTTGAGTCCCAGCTGCTCCACTTCCAATCCAGCTCTCTGTTATGCCCTGGAAAAGCAGCAGAGAATTGCCCAAGTCCTTGGGCTCCTGTACCCACATGGGAGGCCCAGAAGAAGCTCCTGACTCCTGGCTTCGGATAGGCACAGCTCCAGCCGTTGCCGCCAACTGCGGAGTGAACCAACGGGTGGAAGACCTCTCTCTGCCTCTCTTTCTCTGTATAACTCTGACTTTCAAATAAATAAATAAATCTTTTAAAAAATTGTTTCAAAAGGTCAAGCATTACATCTGGAAATAGTCCTGGTCAGTAGTTAAATGCTATCTCAATAAAAATGCTGTAAAATAAACTTAAAAGTGGTTATAAGTTAAAGGGTTGTTAACTTTCTTTATGGTTTAAAATGATCAGTGTATTATTGCACAAAAAGGTAGAAAAGCAAATAGATACATGTCATTTAAAACTATGCCTGGAAATATACTTTAAATGAGAAATATGGTAGAGTAACTTCATCATGAGTATTAGGTATTTTTATTTAACTTAGAATAATTGAGATAATTTTGCCATAGAAAATCTTAGCTCTGCCATTTAAACTGAGATTGATAATTTGATTACAATTCACAGTGTATAATATTTTGTATATAACTTGTGTTTTAACCTATTTGAAGTCTTAATAGCAATTTTTGTTTTTTTAAAGCCACTTTTACATTTCTTACATACCAAAAATCTACTTGAAGAAACAGATATACTTTGATAATAACAGCTAATGTATAGACCAAATAAGAAAATGTTGCAAGCATTGAGCTGTCATGATTATATATTAAGAACAATGAGACTATAAAAAAAAGCATTGCGTGTAGGAGGCCATCTTTTTGGTGCAGTGGGTGAAGCCACTGCCTGTGAGGTCAGCATCTCATCGTAGCAGGATTTGTGGATTTCTTTCTTTTTTGTTTTTTTGATTGATTTATTTATGTCAGATGAGAGGGAAAAACAGAGAGAGAGGTCCTCCATCCACTGGTCCGCTCACCAAATGGCCGCAGCAGCCAGAGCTGGCCCAACCTGCAGCCAGGAGCCAGGAGCTTCCTCCATATTTTCCACACGGGTGCAAGGGCGCAAGCAGCTGGGCCATCTTCTGCTGCTTTCCCAGGCCACAGCAGAGAGCTGGATTGGAAGTGGAGCAGCCTGGCCTGGAACTGGTGCCCACGTGGGATGCCAGTGCTGCAGACAGTGGCTTTACCTGCTACACCACAGTGCCGGCCCCCAGGTGACTTATTTCAAAATTGGCTCTGAGCCCAGCAAACGAGTTGAAAATGTTATGCCTCTAGGTGTCTCCTTTAGTAGCAATGAAAAGAAGAGAGCCTGAACACTTGGTCTGTCCTAGTCATTTTACATACCTGAGAGCAACTTCATAAAGTGGGTGGGTGCTGTGTTCCCATTTTACAGACTGGGCCAGTAGGGCAAGGTCAATGGTTTGCCACAGGGAACAAAGCTGTGAGTGTCAGATTCAAGGTTCAGACTGGCTTCGCACGTGTCTCCCACTCGGACTACAGATGGTAGAGGAACGTGTTGAATATTTGGGTTGGGCTAGCCTGGGGACTAGACCCTCTGAGAGAGGAGAGTTTTTAAAGGAAACCCAGCCCAGTCTTTCAGCGGGGCACTGTCTGTCCTTTTGTGCAGATCCCTAGCGCTCAGCTCACTGTGGACGTGTGAGAAGGATGAGCTGGTTTGTTTCAGGACTAAAGCCTTCCCTTCCTCACACCCAGCCCCTGCGTGAAGGGAGGAATGTGAGGCTTCTGAGGCGAAGCCTAAGGACTGTGGTCTGCCTGTGCCCCTAATTCCTCCTCATGGTCCTGTGTTCTGTCAGTTGAAAGATTGATGAGAACCTGGAAACTTGGGAGAGGCAGCAAAGCAGCTTCTACAGTTCTGAAGCCCAGCCAGTCAGAGAATCAAGAAGTCCCCATAGGGGCTGACACTGTGGCACAGCGGATTAACGCCCTGGCCTGAAGCGCCAGCATCCCACATGGGCGCCGGTTCAAGACCCGGCTGCTGCACTTCCAATCCAGCTCTCTGCTATGGCCTGGAAAAGCAGTAGAAGATGGCCCAAGTCCTTGGGCCCCTGCACCCGCGTGGGAGGTTCGGAATAAACTCCTGGCTCCTGGCTTCGGATTGGCGCAGCTCCAGCTGTTGTGGCCAATTGGGGAGTGAACCAGCAGATGGAAGATCTTGCTCTCTCTTTGCCTCTCCTCTCTGTAACTCTGACTTTCAAATAAATAAATAAATCTTAAAAAAAAAAATTCTCCAAAATGGCAAGTAGGGAGTTTCTCCTATACTACTGGGACTGATTCTTGTCCCTTCACATGGATACCCAGCCCTGGTTCCCCAGGGGCTCCAAATAGGAACTTTAAAAAAAATAAAATTAGATAGGTAGAAAAGAAAGTAAAAGGTCCTCTATCCACATTTCTATCAGTGTTAACCAGTTTTAAGTTTCTTTTTTTTTTCTTCAAGATTTATTTATTGTTTGAAAGAGTGATAGAGACAGAGAGATCGTACATCTGCAGATTTACTCCCCAAGTGATCACAACAGCTGGGTCTAGGCCAGGCGAAGCTGGGGGACAGGAACTCCATCCTGGTCTTCCTCATGGGTAGCAAAAGCCCAGGGACTTGGGCCATCACCTGCTGCCTCCCAGGCACATAGCAGGAAGCTGGATCAGAAGTGGAGCAGCTAGGACTTGAACTGGCGCTTCCATAGCAGCTTAACTCACTGTGCTGCACACTGGTTCCTGTTAACAGTTTCTAGTGTAAGAGATCTTCAGAATTTTAATGGAGAATGTATATTATGAAAAGACTACATGGATTTCAAATATTTTTTGCACTGGGTCTTGAACTGGCATCCATATAGGATGCTGGTGTCCCAGGCAGGGGCTTAACCTGATATGCCACAACACCAGCCTCTCCATGAACTTTCGAAATAACCTTGTGTATCATCTCATAAATATTTATATAAATGTAAGTGTGTATATTTTTATATGCATACTTTTTTTTATAAAAATATTTATTTGAAAGGCAGAATTAGACAGACAGAGGCAAAGACAAAGAGGTCTTCCATCCATTGATTCACTCCCCCAAATGACTGCAACTGCTGGGGTGGGGCCATGCTGAAGCCAGGTGCTAAGAACTCCATCTGGGTTTCCTACATGGGTGACAGAGACCCAATTTCTTGGGTCATCTTCTGCTGCTTTCCCAGGCACATCAGCAGGGAGCTAGATTAGAAGTTGAGCCCCTGGGACTCGAACTAGCACTCATATGGGATTCCAGCCTCTCAGCCGCTAGCTTAATCTACTGTGCCACAAAGCCAGCCCCTACACAAGCTTTTATATACACACATAATCCTTTTATTTTCTTAAGATTTATTTATTTTATTTGAAAGAGTTACAGAGATAGAAGGAGAGACATAGAGAGAGCGTCCATCCACTGGACCTGGCTGCGACCCCTTGGAGCCACCACCCCAGATGGGCGAGCGGCCCGCTCGGCGCGCTGCTTACCTTTCCCAGGGGCGGGTGCACGTCAAAGAAGAAGGTGCGGTTGATATAGTAGCTTCCCATTTTTCCAAAGTGAGTCTCATCCCAACTGAAGGAAAAGAGAAAGAGAAACAAGAATTTTTAAATTACCATAAAACTCAAATAGCCTTAATTAAGCACGGTTTAAATTACAGTTACAACCAAAGGCTGTTTCAAGCAATTAATAACAAAGTTTGAATTTAAAAAAAAAAAAAAACCTTTGACACAAGTGACTTGAGCAAGTTAGGCACCGAGCTGGTTACTGACCTTCAAGTAGACAGATGAGAAAGGTTAGGAAACATCTGCCAACCAGTTACCATAAATTTAAGCTAAATATAGCCTTACTCTGTGTCTTTAGTTTTTATATCTTTTAAAACTATCGCAGAGGCTGGCACTATGGTGTAGTAGGTTAAGCCTCTGCCTTCAGACTGGCATCCCATATGGGCACTAGTTCACGCTCCTCTTCAGATCCAGCTCCCTGCTAATGCAACTGGGAAAGCAGTGGAAGATGGCCCAAATCCTTGGGTCCCTGTACCAATGTGGGAGACCAGAAAAAGCTCCTGGCTCCTGGCTTCAGATCAGCCCAGCTCCGGCCATTGCGACCATTTGGGAGTGAACCAGTAGATGGAAGACTAGTTTCTCTGTCTTTCCCTCTGTCTATAATTCTACCTCTCAAATAAATAAATAAACTATCCTATTTATTTTTTAAAAGCTTTATTTATTTGAGAGACACAGAGAGACAGAAAGAGAGAGATCTTCCATCTACTGGTTCACTCCCCAGATGGTAGTCAACAGCCAGCACTGAGCCAGGAGCCAGGAGCTGCTTCCAGATCTCCCATGTGGGTGGTGGGGGCCCAAGCACTTGGCCCTCTTCTGCTGCTTTCGTAGGCCATTAGCAGAGAGCTGGATCGGAGGTGGAGCAGCCAGGACACATATAGGTATGGCACCTATAGGGGACGCCAGCATCGTAGGTGACAGCTTAACCCACTTCGCCACCATGCTGGCCCCAACTTTTTATTTATTTTAAAAGTAATATGTTTATAGTAAAGGGCTTATAAGAGTTTTATTCCAAATCTGGTAACTCCTAGCTCTGAGAATATGTTTGCTATGTGAAAGTACATTACTACATTTGGGGGCTACTGGTCAGCAAGAGCCTTCAATTTTGCTCACAGACCTTGTGTTATGTAATTGCTGGTTTGAGTTAATTAATCTTATTTAGTGAGCTAACAGCTATATAAAAAGTTCAGGTTTTCTTACTAACTGAAGAGTATGTCTAAAACTTATCCATGGACTCTGTGGTGTAGGTGTAAGCAGGTAAAACCACTGATGCCAACATCCCATATGGGCACCAGTTCGTTTCCTATCTGCTGCACTTCTGATCCAGCTCCCTGCTAATGTGCCTGGGAAAGCAGCAGAAGAGGCCCAAGTGCCTAGGCCCCTGCAGCCACATGGGAGACCCAGCAGAAGCTCCTGGCTCCTGGCTTCGGCCTGGCTCAGCCGTAGCTGTTGCTGCCATCTGGAGAGTGAACCAGTGAATGGAAGACCTCTCTCTCTGTGTCACTCTGCCTTTCAAATAAATAAATGTTAAACAAACAAACAAACAAAAACCCTATCTTCACCACCTAAGTTATTTTGCCTCTAATACAGACAGCTATCAGACACCATGTGGTCTTTCTCGTTCCTTCCTTGCTCTTTCCTCCCTCTCTCCTCCCCTCCGCTTCTCCTTTCACTCAGTGGCTCCTGGTTGGGCAGAAGCATCAACTTAATTCTGCACCTGCTGAGCACACTGCTTGACGTGAGCCGACAACACCGGCACAGTGAAGTCCAGGAGAGAGATCACTCCCGAGGAGTGTGACAAACAGCTCTGCGGAAGGAGAGCACGCCAGTTCTGGCTCCATCACACGCACCCCAGGCCTCACCTCTCGTCTACACCAGGAAGGCCACTGCGTCTCTGCCATGCCCCCTCCAGACAACCCACAGAAAGACTCGGCAGCCTGTGCCGCACCTCACATGCTGGGCTCCTTAGACTGCTCCAACTCTGCCTGCAGTTTAGAAGGCTACTTGGAAACCTACTGACTAAGAAGTACGAGGCTTTGCCTCCAAAAGTTTCCCAAGCTAAAGCAGCAGTTTTACTGATATGGCTTGCTTGTGCTGGGACAATCCTCCACAGCTCTCTTGTGCGCCCACAGGGCTTAAGGGTGTGGCGAGCATGCGAGGTCCTGACCCATCTTTACCCAGGCCATTTCTCGGGGTTACGCTTCCAGCAAACAGCCTTGCGGACAAAGCGGCGCCTCCTCTGGGACAGAGCGCGGCCTTGCTTACTGCCCTGCTGTCAACAGCAGATCCCCAAGCTCAATCTCCTCAGTTGTGCTGTAGCCACTGCCCTGCACGCAGCCAGACTCCGGCCTCGCAGGAGAGTCTCTGGGCAACGAACCAAAGCCCATTCGCTGATGCACATCCTGCCTGCTCTAAGGGATAAAGTCGTTCATCTCTGCCCAGGACTGGGTCTTCTGCTGGCATCCATGAAACAGTGACGGGCTAACTTATTAGCCTGCAAGAGGTAAAGATAAAATTCCAGATCCTGAAAGTCTGGGGACAAGCACAGGATGGTGAAAGACATGTAAGTCTGTAAGAAACAGACGAGGGCCCCAGGAGCCGCATGAGGGACTGGACGACTCGTCCCTGGAGTCAGGTAGCAGCCATTCTTGCCACAGGGCGGACAGTGGGAGTAGTAACCATTCCCACTGTCCACCTGTTCAAGAGGCTGCCTGGAGTTGGTGGGGGGAGCACTGAAACAGGCTGTCCAGACGCTGCCTTGGTTATGGTTCACTCTCCTCTGGACAAAAGCAGGCAGAGCTGTGCCCCACCAGAGGGGCAGCAAGCATGACGGCCTGACTGAAAGGCAGTATGGATGTGGCTGCTGAACCAAGAAGTTTCCAGAGCTTTACTAAACTGTGCAGGAATAAGGACTCTGCTAGTCAATGAAGAAGTCTGAGTAAAATGAACACACAGAAAGACCCTAGGGGGGTTAAGGCCTCAAAAGTAAACATGCCTGCTTACTGGCTCAGAGCCACTCCTTTATGTCCCATGATCCCTCCTCCTCTCCCACCACCTCAGCTGTTTTAAGATGATGAAAGGTGGGGCCAGGGTTGCCATGTCTCCCACAGGGACTAAGGGCCATACACACCCACGCCAGTATGCTGGGGAACTCCAGGGAGGAGAGAGACTCCAACTCAGGGCTCAACTGTCCTCTCCATTCTTCCCAGCCTCCAGGAGGTGGAGGTACTAGGCACTAAGAACTGCAGGGGGAGCCTTAGCGGCACGTACAGGCACCAGAAGAACACAGGTCCCCAAGCTCACTCACCCCACATCCAGCGGGGGCCACAGGGGGCAGAAAGCTTCTTCCCGCCTGTTGCATCCAGCACCCTTCACACTCCCCACACACCCCAGCTGGGAAATGGCATCATCCCCACTACAGCCCTTGTACAAGCCTGTTACCCTCATTAGCTCAAGGGGAGAGAGTACCCAAATTCAAGTGACAGAGTTGGAGCCAAGTTCCCAGTGGGGAAGGGAAGCCGTGACCTCCCAGTAGGGTCCTGTCGTTCCCCCTCTTCGCGGAGGAACGACACAGGACCCTGCGCTGTTCTTTTGTCTGCTCGGCCCTCCCCGGGTTTGCTGCTGGTTCTTCCCGGGTTGGCTACTGTCCCTTCCACCTCTGTGGAAGGGCGGTTCCCCCTTGCCACTTTCCCCACTTCCGCGGGGGAGCGGCACACCGCCGGCCGGCTCTCTCGGGGGCTGCTCAGGTGTTCCTTCAGATAGATGTTCTTGGTGCATGTTGGCTCTCTCCTCCTTTATAGTCCTCTTCCACCAATCCCAACTCTGCTAACCACACGCCGAGTACGCTGCTCTCCTCCAATCAGCAGCAGGATCAGCTCCTGCAGCTGTCAATCAAATTGGCGAGAGGCAGCTGTGTAAAAGTTGTTTACTCCTCTCCCAGCGCCATATTGTGGGAGAGCAGATGCATAGAATAAGTCTTAATTCGAGTAACTTAGTCTAGTCCGAGTTGCTCCCCACAGGGTCCTTGGGGCCACATCAATGTACTATCGCTGTCGTTGCCACTGCAGAAAGTAGAGCTGGCGTTGACCCCAAGTGTCAAAAAGGATTATCCCATTCAAGGCCTGCTGCACGCAGAGGTAACCCCGCCCCGCCTAGTGGTCCAGGAGAATTAATACAAATCCCTGAAAGAGGAAGGGAAATCACAGCTTTAAGGACTCCACAGCTGCAGACTTCCTGAGGGGCCATTCACCAGGAAAACTGCGCCACCTGCTGGAAGCAGATAAAAAGTACATCCTTTTAAACGGCAACTATTAATCTACTGAGCTCCTGTTAAAATTAGGTTCCTGATCCACCAACACCTCAGAATTCTCGGGCCTGATATCCCCAGAATGGAGCGGGCCAATTTGAAGTCTACAGAAAATTAGGGAAGGGCTCAACAAGCCTTGCTGGTCTCGTGGGACATTCAAGAGTGCAGCCAGCCTGGCCCTAGAGGCATCTCAGCTTTACATGAAGTAGCAGCTCCCCCTTTGGGAGAAACTGTCTTCCACCCCAGCACAGCCTGTGGCTCGGCAGAGCCCCTGATTCACGGACGTTTCTCTAAAAGCTTGTGCCTGATGCACAAATAGTAAGGCTAAGTTAAAAGCTGATGGTGTCCACTGAGCAGCAGCAGTCATCCAGCCCCAACGACAGTCCTCAGTGGGCTGAAGTATCAGGTGTGCACGCCACTCGGGAGACTAACTACAGAGATGAGACACCCCTCGCAACAGCTGAGAACTGTGGAAACAAACATGGCTGCCTGCCGATGGGACCGTCTGGATCATTCACGTAGTGCCTGCACTAAGGGCTGCTACGCTGGTAACACTGACTGGAATCAGACTGCTTGCTACCACAGCCACCAGGATCAACAACGCGCCAGGGTGGAAACACATCTAGCGCCAGAGACTGGGCAACGTGAAAGAACTGCTCGCTTCTGAAGCAGAGCCCACGGCAGCTCCCCAGACCCCTGCCAGAGCCTGGCCAGCGGGCCTTGCAGTAAAGGAAGACACGCTGCGTGGCACCTGTCCACCCGCTCCTAGGAAACAGACCACAGCAGAGCTGGCTCCCTCCTCTCGTCGGTCACCGGCATTTCACTGGAGCCAATACTTTCTCGGGTTTCCCTGCTGCTGATGCTATTTCGGTCCAGTCATCTGACTCCAGATGTACCACTGTGGCCCTTGAACCTACACTTGGTTTTAGCTTTCCACATGTATCCAGTCTGACAATGATGCGCCTTTTTCTCACGATGGTCCCACATACTGGGCCACTAGCCAAGGCACTGACGGCCACTCCACATTCCCTACCACCTACAGACATGCATATTGCCGCACACTGGACCATCTCCTCAAAAACCAACTCAACAAGATGGCGGACTCCACCCCTCACCTCCTCCTGCTCCACACCCCCCAGTAAAACAGTTCCATCACCTAATGCAGTCATCCTCAGGAAGTTCCTCTCCTCTTGGCTGCCAGGCAAGCAACAAACAGGAAAAGGGGGTGGGGGGGTTCTATGCACCTGTCTATTCCCTGAAAGAAACCCCGGATCAGCCCCAGAGGGCTGTTCTAGGGGACCAAACCCTAGCTCGGTCACGTGGACTCATCCAGGAGCAGCGGGGCCCCGGAGCATGAAGACAGCGGTCACCTGGTTGTGTGCACTGCTGTTTCAGGTCTCCACAGGGGCCCACACGTGTCGAGGTGGAAGACGTGATGACACTGTGGCCATTTCTGCCCCTGGATAAGAGCAGGGGAGAACTGAAGAGAAGGTACAGTTACAACACTGAGGGTGGGGGACACACTAATCACGTGGCAGTGAAAGGAAGCAAAGAACCCCAATCCTGGAGAAGGAACACCCTAGATCCCTGGAAATACAAAGAGAAGGGAGACACCTAGTGCTCTCCTGATCCCCCAGGTCCAGCACCAAAGGCCGGCTAACCACCCAATGCTCACTTAAATCAAGTGGCAAGTAGCAGCCTGTTCTGAGTTTGTCACCGCACTAGGAAAACTGAAAAACCCATGTGGATATGGTCTGACTGGAACTGTTCTGATGTGCCTGATGTCACACAACCCCAGCACGTGTGCAAACATGTGGGTCAGCACCAAACGCTACCAGTGTGACGGACAGAAGTCACACCCTTTCCCTGATGTCCTGTACAATGATTGGCAATGACACTGCCCGTGTGACTTAACCAAACCAATGTAATGATGAGCTAAATTAAATTTAACGGTGATCCAAATAAAATATAACACAGGGCGCCGAGCAGAGCGCTCTGCACCACTTCAGGTAGCAATGCTGGAATGGGCCTACTTGCTGTTTCCCCTGGGAGTCGGGGGTGGTTATTGGCAAAGGCAACGAAGATCAGAGGTCACTCCAAACTCCCATGCACAGGTCATAATGAACACACTGGCCTTAGACTACATCCCAGTTCCCTAAAATAAAAACTCACTGCCCCTCCACGCCAGCTTATTCACAGGTGGCTGAACCCAGAATGCCAGAGGGCATGGTTGAGGTAAATACCATAGGTTGGCCCCACCCTGCTACTTAGAGACCCACTGAGAGTAGCCTTAAATGCTGAGGCGAACTGAACAGATATGGTATCACTCCGTGGCCGAATTAACCATTTTCAAGTAGTTTACCTTTCCCCCCTTCCAGCTGGAGACCATGATCATCTGGGTCGTACCAAATAAAACCTTTCAGAAAACAGATTCCTTCTCACAGGGCAGCCCCCGGCCTGCCTCCTGACACCCTGCTCTATAGGAGGGAGGTGCCCACTAAGAACCTTTCCCCTCTGCTAATGCCTGAAAAGCCTGCAGATTAGGAACTCGGGCCGTGCCAGAAATTCCCAATTCCCTGGGGAAAGTTCAAAACACCTCTGAAAGCTACCATCTCGGAGGTAGGTGAGACACTCCAGCACAACCTGGGAGGCATGGACACTGCTCCCTTCAATCCTAAGAATCCCACTGCCCCTCCCCACCACCGGGGCAAAATCGTTTTCCCGCGCACACAAACTACACCTCACAGGGGCCAATCTCAGGTTCCCCTCCACCGCCGCCCCGCCCCCTACGCGTCCCCAGGCCAATCAGAGGGCACTTCCGGTTGCCATGGTGACCGTCGAGCTCGTCCAGTCGCTCACCAGATGTGCCGCGGCTCCTCCAGACGGTGGAAGCGGGTGGCGAAGGACAGCAGCGTCACCAGGGCCAGCGGGACCCACCGGCCGACCGCCTCGAAGCGCCACGAGCCCCGGGCAGGCCGTTTGGGGCTTCGCGCCGCCGCCTCAGTACCCGCGGCCCTAGCAGCCTGGGAGGCACTGCGGCCCCTCCGGGGACGCGGCTCGGGCCCGGCCAGGCCTCCGCCCATGGCCGGCGGCATCCTCCCCCTCCTCAGGACCGCCCTCCGGCCCGGAGGCACGCTCGGTCTCGTCAGCCACCCCGCCGAGGAGTCACAGAAGAGCAGCTCGGGGTGCTCTGGGAAGTGTAGTTCCCTCCGCCGGCAGCGGAACGCGGAGCCCCGGGACTTGGGCGGGGCGGACAGCGTGGTCGCCGCCCGGGCCGCTAGGAGGCGGCCAGTGGCGCAGAGCATGTCGGGGCCGGGAGGGCTCAGGGGCCCGCAACTCGCAGCGGCTCCGGGAGTCGGGGCGTGGCCAGGGGGCGGGCCGGGGCCGAGCCCGGAGCGCGGGGAGAGCCCATTCCAGTCCAGCCCTCGCCCTGTCCAGACGGGAGCCGCGGGTCCTGGGCCGTAGTCGTCGATGAGTCCCAGGCGCTAAGTGTCTTGGTCTGGAAGAGGGGTCGCCCGAAGTGTAAGATGCAAGCGGCCAAGGTCTGTGCCACGCCCCTCTGGGGAGACGTTCGCTAGGTAGAGAAAGGGAGATCCCCTTGGGGGCGAGGTCAGAGTTAGCCCGCCGCGCTCTGCCCACAGCTCCGGCAACGACTCCCAGCGTACAGTGCGCCGCGCATGCGCGCTGCTGGCTGGCCCTTGTGGTCCCGGGAGTGGCGGGTTCTAGGAGGCGTCCTCGCTCTAGCGCACGGGGCGGCGTGGATTCGCCGCGTTCTCTGTCGCCTTTTGTCTCCGCCTCCCGGTTAATGCACGGCGCTGCGAGCTCCTCTCTCCCTAGGCGTTTGCATTTTCGGAGCGCACCCAGGAAGCATGGATGCGGCGCTCCAGAGCCGCTGTCTCCGGTGGCACCGGCCTAGAAGCCGGTTACATAAGCGGCCCGGATGAGTCCTGTGCGCCCTAAGATTTGCGAGCCCCTGTTGTAGCTCTGAGGAAGGTGGGGCATTGCATCCCGCTGATAATGCCTAGCCCCCACATTTGCAAGTGGAGTTTTGCTCTAATACCGTGTGTAAGAGACGATTTAAAAATAACACCTGCTAGGGTCATCCGAAAGCATATTTGAATTGGAAATAGTTCTTCCAGGAGCACTGCTAAGATGGATACTTTATGCAGGCCTAAATTTGAGCTTTACAAGTACAAAAAAGAAAGGGCCAGCACCGTGGCATAGCAGGTAAAGCCACCGGTTCCAGTCCTGGCTGCTCCACTTCTGAGTCAGCTTCCTGCTAATGCACCTGGGAAAGCTGCTGAAAATGGGTCAAGTCCTTGGACCCCTGCACGCATGTGGGAGACTCAGATGAAGCTCCTGGCTTCGACCATCAGCCTGGCCCAGCCCTGGCTACTGCAGCCGGTTGGGGGTGGGAGGTTTGTGGGGGGTGGGGGAGTGAACCAGTGGATGGAAGATCCTGCCCCTGCGCCCCACCTCAGCCTCTTTGTGACTGCCTTTCAAATAAAGAATTTTTTTAAAAAAGTACAAAAAGAAACATGATGTGCAGCAGTCCCCCTTTACCTGCGGTTAACTGCAGTCCAAACATATTAAAAGGAGTATTCTAGAAATTATAAGTTTTAAAATTGTGCACCTTTCTGAGTAGTGTCATGAATGCCTGCGCCACCCTGCTGTGTCCTGCAAAAATATTTATTTGAAAAATAGAGTTACAGGGAGAGAAAGAGACACCTTCCGTCTGCTGGTTCACTCCCCGAATGACCACAATGACCGGGGCTGGGCCAGGTGGAAGCCAGGAGCCAGGAACTTCTTCTAGGTCTCCCACAGGGGTGCAGGGGCCCATCTTCTGCTGCTTTCCCAGGTACGTTAGCAGGGAGCTGGATCAGAAGTGGAGCAGCCAGGACTTGAACCAGAGCCTGTATGGGATGATGGTGCTGCAGGCCGTGGCTTAACCAAGTATGCCACAGCACCGGCCCCTATAAATCTTTTTAAATAAACTAAAATAGAGATGTTCCTCGCTTTACAATGGGATTACATCCTGGTAAATCCACTGTAAGTAAACGGAAAAAATACTGTTAAGCTGGAAATTCATTTAGTATGCCTAAGGTACCAAACATTGTCGCTTACTTAGCCTTGCCTGCCTGTTCCAGAGCGGTGGGTGTGTGCTCAGAACACTTAGATTAGCTATGGTTGGTCAGAGTCATCTACTGCTAAGGCTATCCTGGAGGAGGGTTGAAGACCTCAGCTTCACAGATGGGCACACTGTGCACGTGATGGGATGCGGGAGCACAAAACACAGCATCTGAGAAACGGCTGCCACACGGCTAACCATGGCGTACTAGAGGTTCCTCCTCCTGATCGTGTGGCTGGGAGCTGAGGCTCACGGTGGCAGCCCAGTATTGGGTGAGAGGAGGGGACAGGACAGATTTCCGCTGTGTGTATATCACTTTCACACCGCTGTACCATGCAGGCTCAGACAGAGCCCCTGGGGGCTGCCAGCTTGTGACCTCACGTCCAGGGTGAATGTCAGGTGTTTTATGTGGCCAGCTGAGCATCTGGGAGGAGTGGTGGGTGGGGGGATTGAAGGAGAGGGGCACCAAAGCATTGGAAAACAAAATGGGAATTGCTGGCCTTTGTGCCACTGTTGGAAGGGATCTTTTTAGGGCAACCCTTTGTTTTACAAATGAGGGAGCTGAAGAGAAAGGAGTGCGTCCAAGCCTACACAGCTGGTTCCTACTCTGGATCCAGACCCCAGGTTTGGCAGCTCCCAGCCCACTCCACCACTTAAGCTACTGCCCCAAAGCAGGCCACACTGGCTCCCAGGACACCAAGCCTGTCTGCACCAGGTGCATCAGAAACTGCCTATGAGTTGGAAAGAGATGCCCTTTCCGACTCGAGTCAAAGTTCGGCTGACGCCTGTCCAGCCCTGCGTTCCCATTGGCTCATGGGGTCCACCCCTTCAGGGTCCCTCCCCGAGCCCTGCAGCTCCCTGAGGGGACTGTTCCCCGGGAGGTCAGAGATCACTGGGGCAGCATGACGGAGTCTAGCAAGGTAAGGAAGGCACTCCCAGGCTAGCTGCTGTGCGGGGGGCCACTGGACCTGGGGCACTTGGTGCCTGCACCATTTGGAGCTGAGGGACCTCATGTGGCCCTCAGGGCCTCTGACCCAGAGAGCTGAGTCTGGCCTAAATTGCCCAGACAGAGGCCTGAGGAAGGAGGCCTGGCGGGGTGGGAAGAAGACGTGCTGGCTGGTGCCTCCTCCCAGGGGGACCCCACCGAGCCTGGGTTCACGCGCACCCTTGTCCTCTCTCTTGCCAGCCCATCCTCTATTCCTATTTCCGAAGCTCCTGCTCATGGAGAGTTCGAATCGGTAAGAGGTGCAGCTCTGCCACGCTGAGCATCTGGGCAGCGTGCAGAAGCCCCAGGGGGTTGAGGGGGCTCCTGGGGTGCCTAGCCCTGAATGGCACTGCACCAGGAAGTGTAATAGGAGGGCGGAGGTGGGAGGAAGTGGATTGTTTCCCCCAGGGACTGCCTGTTTGCCCCACACTGCTCTCCCTTAGCAACCGCGCTTGAAGCAGGCTCACAAAATCCAGAGGTCCCTGGCAACTGGCAGAGGAACAGCTGGCCTCCCGGGGTTCTGTTTGATCTGGCAAGTTAAACAGAATGGGACCAGCGTCCACGGCAGAGGCTTCGGGAAAGCAGAAAGTAGGGCGTCCTGGTTTAGTTCTGGTTCCCCCCTCCCTCCCTTGGCCTACCCCAGCCCTTAGCAAGCTCATGGTCATACAGAGGAAGAGCTCGCTGAGCGCTTTCGCACACATGATTCAGTTTACACCTCTGCAGCCTAGAAAGGGAAAACTGAGGCACAGGGAATCAGAGAACTGAGGCCCAGAGGCCCATGAAGTTAACTTGCCTGGGGCAACACAGCTAGCAAGTGAACGTAATGCGGTTTGAACCCAAGCAGCCTGCCTCCAGAGCCAGGCCCTAAATGCACACCCATTCCCTGAGACCCCTTCACCTCTGTCCTGCAGTCACTTGAGACTTGCTGGGATCATTGAGCAAGAGCTGACACCCCTGGCTCTGGGCCGCGGAGCCTCTGCCCTGGCTGAGCCAGAATCCAGAGCAGTGGGAGCGCCAGCCTGCTGTGTCCTCCCCGCCTGTGCCCCAGCCACGTCCACTCTCCAGGGGGAGCGGAGCACCGGCCGAGGAGGAGCCCCGTATTTTCCAGGCCCTCCTCACACTGTGACACACCTCAGCTTCCTCCCCTCACTCCTTTGCCCTTACCCAAAGCCAGCTACCAGTGGCCCGGGGCAGGGTGCAGAGGTGAACAAGACACAGCCCTCTATCTCTTGAGGGGAGTGCACAATAATCCATAATGTAGATGGTTAAATGTAAATGATTTGTTGGTTTGTCTCTTTTCCCAGCCTGAGACTCTAGTCTTGTACATTGGCTTAACTTCCTAGCAAAACTAGCTACTAGATATCCAGAGGAAAGCAAAGCATAGCTAGTCCATTAGAGTGTTAATTATTTAACCCTTATCCTCACCCCTGGGGAGAGAAAACCAGCCCCAGAGAGGATATAGGCCATGCAGCGAATTCCTACTTCTGCAAACTTCAGGCAGTCCCAGTTTTTCTCTATCAGGTTACAGGTTCCTAGATACAGGGAAATAGCACAGTAAAAAAAAAAAAAGACACAGCCCTGCTGTCCAAGGGCCCAGTGTGCCTGAGCACACACCCTTAAAGCACCACCTGGGGGGTGTGAAGGCCACAAGTTCAGGATCAGAGGCAGAGAGAGCCTCAGGCACTGGGGTGGCAGGTGGGGGTGACAAGGAAAGCTGGGGAGCAAATGGTGCCAAGTTGGGCCTTGGCCACACGGCAGGGCAGAGAAAGCTGCCCATTTGCAGCCTCATGTGCCGGGAAGGTAGTCTTCTTGGGAGTGTAGCCAGAGGCTGACCCCAGCTCTGCTGTCTCTGGTCTCTCCCAGCTCTGGTCTTGAAAGGCATCAACTACGAGACGGTGCCCATCGACCTCATAAAGGACGGGGGGCAGCAGGTAAGGAGGCAGTCCCCAGACTGCAGTGTGGGAATCAGAAGCCTTGGAGAGGTGCCAGCAGCGGTGTCTGCTCCCTAGAAGTGAACCTGCTAGCTCGCCCTCATGGGACAAGGCGGCAAGCTGTGCAGTAGTGGGAGCCAGGGGCCTGTCTCTACCAAAGCTTGGGCTCTTCAATGCTTGACTGCAGGAGGGTGGGTCCTTGCCCTGTACTGGGCCCCCTAGCTGGCCGGCGGGGGTAAGAGCCACCTCAGTGACCACCATGTGAGATGCAGGGGGATGGGGGATATACACAGCTAGGCCATTGGGAGGAAGCTGTAGCTCAGCGGCTGGGGGGACTTTGGGTACACAAGGTATTACCCTGGGTGCGGGAGTTAGGGCCTTCCCAGGGAAGGGACGTGTGGATGGGCAGCGGGCCTGGGCTTTTCCTGCTCCCATGGTTCTGCTCAAGCCGGCTCAGACCCTGCCACCCAGCCCACCGCGGACGTGTCTCCACAGTTCTCGGAGGAATTCCGGGCACTGAATCCCATGATGCAAGTGCCGACCCTGAAGATTGATGGACTCATCCTAGGCCAGTCCGTGAGTACAGGGCCTGGGGAAGCACCTGCCGGCTCTTCCCCACCCATGCATTGCCGGGGCACCTAGCACACAGGGGCTCGAGAAGGGGAGAAGGAGGGTGTCGGGGAAGCAAGGAGAGACTTGAGCATTTGGGAACTATGTTCTGCAGGGCGAGATTCAAAAAGACTCCAGGGCTGGATTTGAGGAGGGCAGGGGGAGGTGGGGAGATGGGGGTGGCACTGGGGGAGGAAGCACTGTCCCTCTGCTGCGGGGATTCCCAGCCCGCTCCCTGCCTCCCTGTGCCCCTCCGGACAGCTGGCCATCATCGAGTACCTGGAGGAGACCCGGCCCACCCCGCGACTCCTGCCTCAGGACCCAAAGAAGAGGGCCAGCGTGCGCATGATCTCTGACCTCATCGCGGGCGGCATCCAGCCCCTGCAGGTGGGGCCCCTGTACACCTCACCCTTGCACACCTCTCACACACTGACTGTGACTGTGGTGAGCCCACAGGGAGGGGTGTGGCTTTGGGGAGGGGGGCAGCAGGAGGACTGAAGGGATACTGGGGGACTTCAACCAAGGTCCTGCGGCGAGAGGCTGGGAATCCCACAAGTCCTCCACCCAGTCGGTCCTCAGCTGCGTTGCAAGGAGCCCAAGGTTCCCAAGGATGCATCGAGAGGGTTGGAGGCGAGGAAAGGACCAGAGCGGCTGGGGAGAGGCTGAGCAGGCGCAGGGCCCGGCGCAGCTCCCTTCTGTGGGCTGTGCATCACGTACCTCATTCTACTGTGCTCCGCCTTCTGCTTTGTGGCCTCTGCGTGTTTTACAAATTGAAGGTCTGTGGCATCTTTGTGCAGAACAGGTCTATGGCACCGTATTCCTGAGAGCTCAGATGATCACTGGCACCTCTCAGCCACATTCTTGATTAACTTACATGTTGCTTTTCTAGACATGAGGCTCTTGCACACTTCGTGTAGTGTAAACATAGCTTTTAAACGTGGGTACCTCCAAAGGTGCATGGGAAAAGGAATTAAAAATAAGTTTATTTTCGTGCAAAAATATTTTTGAAATCCATGCCTGGTGTTTTCCTAATAGGCATTTTCCATGGACTTTTCAAAGTACCCCTATATGCTCTGGGAAACCAGAGAACTTCATGGGACTCACCTTATGGCAGTGGTCTGCAAGCGGACCCGCAGTATCTCGGAGTTACGCCTGTGTTGGGGGTCCAGTAGGGTTTCAAACAGTGCATCTGTGCTACCTCCTGGCACCACAATGATGGAACAGCCTAGAAAGGTGGAGTGACTTGGCTGAGTCACATGGCTCCGTAGCAGAGCAGGGACCTTGGGCTCCTGGGCCACCACCCACTGTGTCATCTTGCTTTTTTTTTTTTTAACAAAGAAGGTCGGAGCAGAAAGACCTCCGCATTTAACGGGTGAGGAAACCAGTCCAGGTGTAAAAGGCTCTGGGAGTGGCCAGGATGGAATGAGAGCGGAAATCTCTGGAGCCAGTCCTGTGCACCCCACCCCCCTTTCCTCTGACACACTCCCTCTCCTGCAAGGGGTTGTGTAAGGGAGAAACACTGGAGGCGAGGGAAATGGGTCTCAGCCATTTGTGGCCGCAGCCACAGCACCGTCCTGTGACCCTGTTCTTGCCCATAGTTGCCAAAGTCCCCCGGCTTTTGGTTGACAGGGGCCATTTGTCGGCCTGCGAAGGTGGCTGGATGGCCACCTTCTTCCACCCTGATGGGAAGAAGGGACTCGAGAAACCTGGGGGAAGGAGTAAGTGTACAGCCAGGGACAGAAGGGACCGACGAGGGGACCTGGCTGATGGCGAGGCCCAGCCAGGCTCCCGGAGCAGTCACAGGTGTTCCTTCGGCCACACAGAACCTGTCTGTCCTGAAGCAAGTGGGAGAGCAGAACCAGCTGCCCTGGGCCCAGAAGGTCATCAGTTCTGGCTTTAAGGGTGAGTCCCCCTCCTGCAAGCAGACCAGGCGGCCTCCCACTGCAGCGCCCGCGCTGAACCGGCCGCCCTTGCTGCTTTGGGCTCGGCATGGGTGAGGGCACGGCTGTCGGGAGACAGTGGGCTGAGCAAGCCTTGGTCAGGCGCTGGCACTTCTGGGGACCTCACGACCTGAGGGCCCTGGCCCTTCAGAGCTGGATGGCCCGATTTCTGCTTCATTGCCCACTCCAGACAGGAAACTGAGGGAGCTGCGGCTGGCCAGTGGCAGGCCTTGTCCACTGTGGGGAGGGGGAGCGGGGGAGGGCAGCTAGGCTGGCGGATCCTGGGGTAACTAGCTCGTCCCCAGACCTGGCTGCCTCATGCCCTGTAGCAGCCATGCGCCAGCCTGACACTCAGAGAGGTCGGGGACCCCTTTGCTTTGCGTGCCCAGCGTGAGGCTGTTCATGTGGCCTCCCACAGCCCTGGAGCAGATCCTGCAGAGCACTGCGGGGAAGTACTGCGTGGGAGATGAGGTAAGCCTGCCCCCACCTGCCCCCAGCAGCCTCCCTCCAAGGCTGGCCTCTGGCTGTCACCCCCTTCCTCTTGGACTCAGCCATTGTCCTCCATCCTCACCCCCAGGGCAGGTGTGGAGCTTCCAGAACAGACACCCGCTGGGGGGACCTGGGGGCGGGCGGGAACCTCTGTGCTTCACAGTTAGCCTCCTGGCAGTCAGCTCATTCCTACCAAGCTGCCTCAAGAGGGAGCGAGTTTCTCTTTCCTGGAGGTGATCAAGCTAGATGGCCACATCTCTGCGTGATGAGCTGGTCCAGGCATCAGCTGAGAGATGAGACCAGATGATGTCGCCATTCCTCCCAGTTCTGAGAGTCTAGGATTCAGGTGCCCTGACTCCTGCAGGCTAAAGCCCTGGACCTGTGGGACTTCTGCTCACTGTTGGGAGCCATTACTACCTGTAATGGCCAAGGCAGTGTTTGGCGAGCACAGGACCGTCCACCAAGCCAATCAAACCTGCTCACTCACGGAGTCGGTTGTCGGGGCTCCTGGAGGGTGGCCTGGGATGAGGCTGGGGATGGGCGAGGAGCGGAAGCAGATGGCAGGGGCCAATGCCCCAGGACAATCGCAGTGGACATACCCAGCCTAGCCAGTGAGGCTGGGGTGCTCACGCTGATGCAAACCCACCCAACTCTCTCAGGTGTCCATGGCTGATCTGTGCTTAGTGCCTCAGGTGGCAAATGCTGAAAGGTAAGGGATGGCCCCACCCTTCTGGCTCCACCCACAGGCCCTTCCCCACCCCATGTTAGCTATTGGAGTAGCCAATCATGTAGACCCTACCCCAGCCAGCGAAGGAGCCCACTGTGCCAGGCCACACCAGCCACCTGGGCCTAGAGGAGACAGGGCAGTAGAAGTCACTGAACTGTCCCTGCCATGCCTCCTGCACCCAGGTGATCCTGTACAGATGGCCCCTGCTCCTGAGAGGAGGTGGCTCACCTGGTGGACACCCAGGAGCACCTGCATGCTGTCCCCAGAGCAGTGAGCTGTACCTCTGCTTTCCTCCATCGGCCCTCAGTAGGGTACCAGTGGAAGGCCTCAGGGTAGGCAGTAGAGCTATGGAAATGCTAGATGTTCCCTGCCCCAAGAAGCTCATCACGCGGGTAGAGAGTACACGTAAATGCCTAGCACTGACCTTACCACAGTCGGTTCTCAGTAGGAACAGCAGGTAACAGAGGCCAGTGACACTGCCCAAGACCTACCCATCCCCAGAGAACTACCTGTGACTAAGGTTCTCCCTGACAGGCCCACCTTCCCTGGCCAGCCCCATGGACCCTGCCCAGCCCTGCCGCTCTGCTCTCTCACTGCTTAAGGGGTTGTTTCTCTGCCACAGGTACAAGGTGGATCTTAGCCCGTACCCTACCATCAACCGCATCAACAAGACGCTGCTGGCCTTGGAGGCCTTCCAAGTGACTCACCCCTGCCGGCAGCCCGATACACCTGCTGAGCTCAGGGCCTAGACCCCGAGCGCTACCCTGCCGGGACAGGGGCCGGGAGGAGGGCACAGGAGCAGAGGCTGGGTGGCCTGGAAAGGCCTAGAAAGGCCTGGAAAGGAGCGAGTCCTAACCAAGGAGGCAGGAGACCAGAACTGTAGCTCTTGACTTTGACCTGTGGCCCTGGATCTGCCTTCCTGCTGCCTCAGTCCTATCAGCTGTCAGATGCAGGGAGAGCAGGTGGTCCTGGGGGGTGGGGGGGGGACTTGGGGGGAGGTCTTAACCTGCTGTGTCATGGGGCAGTGATGAAGACAACCTGAGGATGTGCATTAAAATGCCTGGCGGATTTGCCACGGCACCATGAGGAAGTCTGAGCGCCTCTTCCTTTCCCCTCCGACTGTACTGCACTCTGGAGGATGCCCACACTGAACGTGGTCATTCAGCTGAAGCCCAGAGTGGGTATTCCACTCGGCAGTTAAACCACCCGTGTCCCGAATCAGAGTGCCTGGGTTCGATTCCTGGCTCTAGTTCCTGACTGCAGCTTCCTGCCAGTGCAGACCCTGGGAAGCAGCGGTGATGGCTCAGGTAACTGAGTCCCTGCCGCCCACATGGGAGACCTGCATTGAGTTCCTGGCCCTTGGCCCAGCCCCACCGCTGCGGACGTTTGGGGAGTGAACCAGCGGATGGGAGTGCCCTTGTTCTCTGTCTCAGCGTGTGTGCACCTTTCAAAGGCTGACGCCCTTGCTCGGTTACGACTGAGCTGGGTCCCAGAGATGAACACTGTCCCAGCTGGACTCCACCCCGTGTCTGGAATGCTGGCAAAAGTCTGTCAGCCATTTGCCCACCCTGTGGCAGGCCTGGTCCCTAAATTTAAAGGCCAGGAAGAGCAACAGGCCCCAAAGCTTGCCTATTAGACTCTCGAGAGGACAGAAGAGGCAGCGGGACGACAGCACCTAGTGAGCAGCCGAGTGCCCAGGTGAGGGATGGCGCCGTGGTTCAGGGTCCCACTCCAGCACTGGGCGAGGCGCCCTCTCCATCCAGCCCCTCAGCCCCAGGGGCAACTCCACTGACAGATGGCCCTGGGAACAGGAGGCAGGCTCCCCATGGGCAGCATGGACAGCTGCTGACCAGGCCACCTGAGGACGCCAGCCAGGTGACAGTTTTCCACGGGCTTCCCTGGCAGGAGCCAGTTCCTGTGCATGGCAGTGTTCAAGCAGACGTTGGAAGGAGCCTGGTGGCTTCTGGGTGACTTTCCTGACCCATGCCTAGATTACATTTCGCCTGCATGGCTGAGGCTACAGAGCCCTGTGTGTCTGGTTCAGTTGGAAGCCGCCTTCTCGGCCACGAGTCCCATTTCTCCAGGCCCAGCCCAGGGCACCTCATTCTCTCTTCATCCTGGGCTCCTTTGTGGCATGCCTCTTAGATGACCTGGCTTTGGAGCTCTGGAATGACCAGGTGGGCCCCTCTGTCCTCCAGGTCGGTTTGTCCTAGCAAAGGCAGAGGGAAGCGGAGGGCGGTGGCTGAGACTTGACAGTGAAGGAGACCCTGTGATACCTCCTGTCCTGCCCTCTGCCACCGGGCACCCTTTTCCTCAAGGCTGGTATCCAGACGTGCCCACTGGAGGAGGCCCAGTAGCCCTTGACATGACACCGGAGACGAATGTCTGCCAGGAATCATCACCTCCCGATTGCACACTCTGAAACTGAAGGTGATCAAAACTCCTGTGGGTTCTACAGATAGAACGAGCTCCAGGGAGAGGTGGTGTGTTCCTTCACCCTCAGTGCAGTGTGCCCCTCTGGGTGTGGAGAGGTGGTGGGAGCTGCGGGCAGGCCTCAGGGGCCACGCCTGGCCAGCCGGGGTGCTGGGATGCTGCTGTCGCTGTCCCAGGACACAGGTGGCAGCTGTGTCTGCCTCTCACCTGCCTTTGGGAACTCTAATCTGAAAAGATTTCCAGCACTGCTGAGGCTGCCAGGCTCCTCCCCGACCTGCCTCTTCCCAGTCTCAACTCCAGGCAATAGAGACATTCAAGAGACCTCTGGGAAGTGAGAGAACTGGATAGAACATCCCCCGCCCCCAGGACCAGGTGCAGAGCCATTGATCACCTGAGGCCACTCCCGTGCCCTGAGTGATGCTGGAGAACAGATCTCGTGAGGGTGTGAACTGGGGTGTCTCCCAGGAGAAAAGCTGGTGGCTGTGCTGCTCTGGCTAGTAAAGGATTGGTCCCTGGTCTCCACTCAGCCCACCGACACGTGTGGAGCCCTCCCCGACACACCCATGGCTGCGACTCAGGATGGGTGCAGGTGGTTCCGGGAATACAACAGGACCCCCACTGCCACGGAGCTGACTCCTTCCACCTGCTCCTCAGTTTGTAATTGACCAGTTCCAACTCTTAGCACTCAGCCTTGTGGGTCTGTCTCCTGTCTGCTCGTCTGTTCCAGGATGGCTTCCGGGAGTGAGCTGTGTCAGTTCAGCTGGGTCTCTTCCTATCAATGGAGGAGCCTCTCTAACCTGGGATTCCTCCAGCCCTCCTCAAATCAGTGGCAAATGACACAGGACTGCAAGGAGAGCAGGTGAAGAGGTGACACAGCCGTCCTGATCAAACACCACGACAAAAGGCCCCGCCTCTCACTGGTGCATGAGATGCAGCTCATCAACTAAGGAGACTCACCTGCATCTTCCCCGAGTCCAGGCTGCTAGTTCAACAGGTGTCTTCCAGTTCGTACCAGTGTGAAAGCCAGGCCGGGGCCGGGCGGAGGCGGCAGGGGATAAACGCTGTGGCTCTTCCCGTGGATGCACCCGGGATCCCAAGTCCATGACGCCTCCGTGAAGCACCCCCCATTCTTGAGTTCTATGGAGAAATGCAACCAGTGGAGTCTATGGGGGGGGGGGTGTTGAGTTATTTTATGGGGCCAGCCCACGTGATTGTGGAGGCTGCGAAGTGCCCCCAGTCCGCCATCTGCGAGCTGGACACTCCCGCGGCCTGAGAAGAGTGGTTGTCCCAGGTCCAGCAGTGAGGCTGGGGAAGGGGGTCAGTTCTCTCCTCTGCCTTTTGCTCTGTTCAGGCCCTCGGTGGGCTGGATGGTGCCCTCGCCACGCGGGGGAGGGCAGCCTCCTGCGGCCACGGCTCCAGATGCTGATCTCATCACAAGCCCCCGCCGATGGCCAGGGTGCTTGATGTGGGTGCGCTGTGGTCAAGGGGGCACAGAGGACTGACCACCACACCCTCCTTTCTCATCATGTTTCCCCCAAACCCAGACGAGCGCCCTTCCCCACAGACAGGTGTCTAAACCAGAGACGCTCACTGGAGGCCCCTCGCCGGGATCCCTCTGTGCAGCCACTAGAGGGGGACGCGGCCCTTCTGGTTCTCGGCTGTGATGGTTTTAGTTTTAGCCCCATCTCCTGACCTCGAGATGTGTTTGAAAAGGATTATTTTGAAGGTTAAAGCCAGAATCTAAGTCATGGGAGCTATCCCCATGGTCCGCAGTGACAGATTGGCCCCAAGACCCAGGCAGGGAACCATTCTTGCCTCCCCCTCCACCCAGAACCAAGGAGAGGGCCTCAGCTCTCAAGGGCTTGCAGCGACTGCTGGTATCTCCGCAGGGCCCTGGAGACCGGGGCAGAGGAAGCCAGGGAAGCCAGGCAGGTGCCGGCACTCCGTGTGGGCGTTGGTCTGTGCACCACCTCCGATCCAGCTCCCTGCTAATGCACCTGGGTATGCAGTAGGGGATGGCTCACTGGGCCCACGCACCCATGTGGGAGACCCGGCCCGGCCCCAGCCACTGCGGCCATCTAGGGAGTGAACGAGCAGATGGATGACACCCCCCCCCCCAACTCTGCCTTTGAAATAATGAAACTGAGGACTGCAAGACAACGCGGCCCCAGGGGAGCCACCAGTGAGGATCAACTGAGGGATGGAAAAGGGGGGTTCCGGGAAGGGCAGGGAGAGGGGCAGAGGTCCTCTCGGAACGACCACACTCTCCGGACAGGAGGAGCAGCCCTCCCTTTGATCTTGAGGCCTGTGGTTCTGAGCCAGAGAGGCTAATCTCGTGTTTGCAGTCCCGGGGCCCCGTCCCTCAGTGTGGCCGGTGCTCAGTGGTCGGTGGCCCTGCTGATCAGGAGCACACAGACCTCAGGCGAGCATTTGCCAGCTTCAGCCCCACCCTCACAGGGCCCTTTCCTCTAGGGACTTGGGACTGGCTATCTGGGGGACAGGAGAACTTCCTGCTCTGTTCTCAGAGGAGCTCAGCTGTGCTCTAGGGAATGAGAATACAGCATTTCTAAAATGGCCCAGCGTGAGGCATGCAGTTCCCCCAGGCACCTCGCGAGACAGGCTCCTGCCCTACCGTCTTATCCCAGCACCGAGCACCCTGACAGCCTTGCTCCAGAAATGCCTTTTCAATGGGAAGGCGTCCGTTCTGTACAGCCACGGCTGATGGCCACGGCTGGTGGCCCCAGCCTGCCGTCCCAGAGTGTCTGTCTCCTCCCTCTCCCTGGTAATCCCTATTTTGGTACCTCTAGAAGATCACGAAGGAACAGCTATTTCCCCAGGCACACAGACTTTGTCTCTAGGGGTCAGACCAAATGGCTTCAAGACTTATTAATTAAGCGTCTATCAAGGGCTTTAAAAACAACCTCCCCTGAGACTCCAAGTCTGCAAATATGGTCTTGTTTTAGAGACCACAAGGATCAACCAAGCCAGTATGTCTCTGGGCTGCTCTAACACAACACAAGAGACTGGGCAATCTGTAAGGAACAGAATTTATTTTCTCCCAGTTCTGGGGGCCTGTGAAGTCCAAGACCAAGGTACTGGTTGGTTCGGTGTCTGGTGACACCTGACGCTGCGTCCAAGATGGCACCGGCAATGCTGTGCCCTCACAGCAAAAGGGACTGGGGTGGGGTGGGGGCAACAAAAGACCTGGCTGGTTCCCTCCAGCCAGTTTTTAAGGCACTAAATCCCATTCATGAAGACACGGCCCTCAAGGGCCTAATTTCACCCTCCTGTCATAGCTTGGATATGGCTTTGAGTCCCCCAGGGGCTCATGTGTTGGAACGTACTTCCCATTGCAAGGTGTTAAGAGGATGGAAACCTAACCCAACTATGGTGCTGGGAGGTGAACCTTTGGGAAGTGGGGAGGATTTGTTGCTTCCTGGCAGCCTTGCAGAGGGACAGAGACACACGTGCACACAGGTGCTACCTGTCTTGCCCTGTGATACTCCTGTTGCCTTGTGACTCTGCCAACCAGAAGACCATCACCAACAGCAGCCCCTCCATCACGCCCCTCCAGAACTGTGAGCCAAAATAAACCTCACTTCTTCCTAGGTCGCCTGTCTCGCCACTTCACTTTAGTGACATAAAGCTAATACACTTCCTACAGGCCCCACTTACTACTGTTCATTGGGATTTAGCTTCGGCGTGAATTCTGGAGGGAGCACGAACTGAAACCACAGCAGAGATCAGTACCTTTATAGGGGGTCAGTCAAGTCCTCTTCATTCCGTAGCACGCGTCAGATCTGTGAAGGACCTGACCCTGGAGACCACAGGGAGACCTGCCATCACCATCCAGGGTGGGATGGCTACAGTGGATGGAGAACAGATGCTGGGGTGGCCTGGTAATCAGATAACAAGAGTTCCAGCCTGGTGGAAGCAGAAGTCCGGCAATACTTCAGGAGGAAAGTATCAGCGAGCTGCTGCCATCAGGAAATACTTAGGAACGAAGCAAAAACTACAGGATTTGGGGGCGGGCATTATGATGCAGCAGGTTAAGTGCCTGGGATCAAGTCTCAACTCCACTTTTTTTTTTAAGATTTATTTGTTTGAAAGGCAGAATTACAGAGGGCGAGACGGTGAGAGAGAGATTTTCCATCTGCTGGTTCACTCCCAAAATGGCCCTAAAGGCTGGGACTGGGCAAGGCCAGGCCAAAGTCAGTAGCTTCTTCCGGGTCTCCCACGTGAGTGCAGGAGCCCAAGCTCTTGGACCATCCTCTGCTGCTTTCCCAGGCACATTAGCAGGGAGCTGGATTAGAAGTGGAGCAGCTGGGACTTGAACCAGTGCCTATAAGGGATTCCAACATTGTAAGCGGTGGCTTTACCTGCTAAACCACGACACCAGCGCCTCACCTCCACTATCAATCTAGCTTCCTGTCAATGTGCCTGGGAGGCAGCAGATGATGACCCAAGTACATGGGCCCCTGCCACCAGTGAGAGACCAGGATGGAACTCATGGCTCCTGGCTTCAGGCCTGCTTAGCCCTAGCTATTGCAGGCATCTGGAAAGTCAATCAGCAGATAGAAGGTAACTCTCTGTCATTATGCCTTTCAAATAAATAAATCTTTAAAAAATAAGATATTTGGGACTGACGTTATGGTGTAGCAGGTAAAGCCACTGCCTGCAAGTCCCCTGCCACCAACGTTGGAAACTTAGAAGAAGCTTCTAGCTCCTAGCTTCAGCCTGGCCCAGCCCCAGCTGTTGTGGCCATCTGGGAAGTAAACCAGCAGATGGAAGATCTCTCTCTATGTATTTCTCCCTCTCTCTCTGACTTTTAAATAAATAAATCCTCAAAAAAAATAAGATTTTGTTCCAAAGAAATTTTACATATCCACTAAGGAAAGTGGTAAACTTACTGGTATGCAGGTGAATACCCATATTTATAAGGTAAATGCTCATTTCATTGTCTGCTACTTTTTTTAAAGATTTATTTATTTGAGAGGCAAAGTTACAGAGAGGGAGAGACAGAGACACAGACAGATCTTCCATCCACTGGTCCACTCCCTAGATGGCTGCAATGGCCAGGGTGGAGTCAGGCTGAAGCCAGGAGCCAGGAGCTTCCTCTGGGTCTCCCATGTGGGTGCAGGGGCCCAAGCACTTGGACCATCCTCCACTGTTTTTCCAGGCCCACCAGTAGGGAGCTGGATTTTCAGCGGAGCAGCCAGGACTCTAACTGGCCCCTGTATGGGATGCTTGGATTGCAGGTAGAGGTTTAACCTGTGATGCCACAATGCCAGCCCCAGGCATTATTATTAAAGATTCCTAGCTACATGGGATTTGCCTGGGCTTTTTACTGTTGGTGTAGGTTGGCAAGAAGATTTCATTCATTTACTCACAATTATTTCAGATTCCTTCTTCCGCTATACTTTGGCCTCCATCACAAAGAAAAGCAAAGAATGATCTAATAGGCTCACCTTAGAATCACAGATATCTCTGAGAAAAATCCCCACTCAGATGTGAGTCCTTACACGAGATACCAGGGGTGTGCAGAGGCTGTGGCCTAAAGATGTAAAGATAGGGGGCCAGTGCTATGGCATAGTGGGTTAGAACGCAGGTCTGCAGCACCAGCATCCGATATGGGTGCCAGTTTGAGTCCTGGCTGCTCCACTTCTGATCCAGCTCTCTGCTGTGGCCTGGGAAAGCAGTGGAAGATGGCCCAGGTCCTTGGGCCCCTACACCCGCAAGAGAGACCAGAAAGAAGCTCCTGGCTCCTGGCTTTGGATCGGCTCAGCTCCAGTTGTTGCAGCCATTTGGGAAGTGAACAGCAGATGGAAGACCTCTCTCTCTCTCTCTCTCAGTCTCTTTCTACCTCTTTCTGTAACTCTTTCAAATAAATAAAATAAATCTTTAAATAAAAAAAGATGTGAAGATATGTCATGGAGGGCCCAGCACTGTGGCACAGCAGGTAAAGCTACCACCTGGCGCTGGTTTATGTCCAGCTGCTCCTCTTTTGATCCAGCTTCCTGCTGATGTCTTGGGAAAGTAGTGGAAGATGGACCAAGTGCCTGGGCCCTTGGTACCCCGTGGGAGACCTGGATGAAGTTCCTGGCTTCCGGCTTCACCCTGGGCCAGCCCTGGCCATTGAGACCACTGCAGTCATTTGGGAAGTGAAGCAGCAGATGAAAGATCTCTCTCTCTGCCCTGCCCTCTCTTTCTGTAACTGACTTTCAAATAAATAATTTTTTTATTTTTTTATTTTTATTTTTATTTTGACAGGCAGAGTGGACAGTGAGAGAGAGAGACAGAGAGAAAGGTCTTCCTTTGCCGTTGGTTCACCCTCCAGTGGCCGCCGTGGCCGGCGTGCTGCGACCGGCACACCGCGCTGATCCGATGGCAGGAGCCAGGTACTTCTCCTGGTCTCCCATGGGGTGCAGGGCCCAAGGACTTGGGCCATCCTCCACTGCACTCCCTGGCCACAGCAGAGAGCTGGCCTGGAAGTGGGGCAACCGGAACAGAATCCGGCGCCCCAACTGGGACTAGAACCCAGTGTGCTGGCGCCGCAAGGCGGAGGATTAGCCTAGTGAGCCGCGGCGCCGGCCAATAATTTTTTTAAAAATGTCATGGTATTAGTCTTGTAAATAAAAATAGGCTGAATTATACAGCATCCATCAAATGCTAATCATTAGCCCAGTGTTCAAAGTATTGGTTCCGAGGTTGAGCAGAGTACATTTATGGGAAAACAAGTATCACTGGGACCAAATACTGCCAGAAAACTCAGTGTTCTATTTATTAATCATCACCATGAACCCAACTCTTTCAACCTAGCTCTGAGTTCAGAATATTCCGCCATAAATTTAAATGCAGATGAAAGATCTACCAGTAACCTTATTTTCTATTTCTTACTAATTTTATCATCTTAATAGATTATAGAATCATTCATATGGATTTACAGAATACCTTTTCTCTTAAGATAAAAAGGAAAGATGGAAGACAGAGTATTTACAATGTGAATCAGTTAACTTGAATATTTCAGGTGCATAGTGAAAAAGTTTATTTATGACAGATTTCAAAACTCGAAGAGACAACAAAGAATGCACAAAAGCATCACAAAACTGTTACATGATAGAAAACCACAAGAACCGCAGCCCAGGGTCATCAGTGTACCACAGTAACATAGTCAATGCCACAGGGTTATAAATAGGGATTTTAAAAGGAAAACCACTCTGCAGGATATAAGAATTCAGTAACAATTTGGTACAGAGCTCTGGACTTAGAAATCGTAGCTGCTGACAGCATTTCTCATGATTGGGAACAAGCACAACAAGTCACTGGGTACTTGTGTTTTTTAGAAGGAAAAAAAAAAGAACAAGACGGTGACACCATTTCCCCTCCAGATCCTTTTATGGCATCAGCATCAGGCAGGAAGCAGACATCAGCGAGGAAAGAACACTCTCAGGGCTGCCCACCGCTGAAATACTTACCAAGACCACACGATCATTTTTTTTTTTTTTTTTTTGACAGGCAGAGTGGACAGTAAGAGAGAGAGACAGAGAGAAAGGTCTTCCTTTGCCGTTGGTTCACCCTCCAATGGCTGCCACGGCCGGCGCACTATGGCCGGTGCACCACGCTGATCCAAAGCCAGGAGCCAGGTGCTTCTCCTGGTCTCCCATGGGGTGCAGGGCCCAAGCACTTGGGCCATCCTCCCTTGCACTCCCTGGCCACAGCAGAGAGCTGGCCTGGAACAGGGGCAACTGGGACAGAATCCAGTGCCCCAACCGGGACTAGAACCCGGTGTGCTGGCACCGCAGGTGGAGGATTAGCCTAGTGAGCCGCGGCGCCAGCCACGATCTTCTTTCCATCCCCGGACAGATCTGCGGCCGTGGCGCCACAGCAGGCCCTTTGGAAACAGAGGTTCGTTGGCCCGGGGTCACTGAGACGACCTTCAAGCTCCTCCCTCTGTTCTAATTACCCAAAGTCTGGTTTTTCTGTCCATCACTTTGATTCCAGAGCGGCTTACTGCTGGGAATTTCAAATCACTTCCCATCGTTCGTAAAGGGAAATGGGAACACTGAAGTCCTGGTTACAAGACTGCTTCCTCCGATCTGCACTCGCGCGCTCATACAGCAGAACAGAAATCATTCAGCTTCGTCAAGTGAAAGATAATTCACTTACAAGACAATAAGCTCGGAGAAGGTCACAGGTGATCCTTATAATACGGATTTTCTTAGTAAAATGTACTGTTGAGGACATGAGAGAAGGAATTAAGATAATATTTTCCAGGTGATTCTCAGCCTGGACTTAGAATCAATTGTAATAATCAAAAACAAAGAGCGCTGCAGAGTAGGCATTTTGACCCTGAGTGGTAGAGTTTAGGAAGAGGTCCCTTAAACTGACTGCAAATCTTCGGTAACGCTCTGTACGATGACCTATCAACCCAAACGTCAGAACTTCAGAAAACACACCTTGTGCCCTGAAAGTCATTCTCACAGTTCTTTTACCCCCCAGATAAGCCAAAACCAGCAACTTGAAACGACAGCTCGCTGAGGAGTTTAAGAAGGCGGCTGCATCTCTAGGTTTCGAGGGCACGGTGATTAGGACCCATAACTTCAAAGCCAATGTCTCGCCTCTGGACTTGGTCCATGAGGAACGACTATTTGTAAAGGAGTCATTGCAGGCTTTAGGCGGCTGTGTTTTCTTAGCTTAGGCACAAGGGAGTCAACCAGGAAGGGCTTTGTGTGGCCTTCCCGGTTCAAACCAGGGACACCGAAACACTTCAGAGGGTTTCTGATCTGGACACACAAGGCTTTGCAGTTTCTCTAACCCTTGGGGTCACAACAGCTGGCTACCTTAACCTAAATAGCTGGGATGTCAACAGGTGCTGGGTGGGTGTGGCTGCCACCAACCATCACCAGACACAAAGTGAGTGCCTCCTCCCCTTCCCAGAAGAGAGGCCACCAGGAACAAGGAGGGCCACCAGGAACAAAGGGAACTTGGGACAGTGGAAAGAAGGTACCCAGAGAGTGACTGGCTTTAGACACCTATTCCCTCCTTACATTCCCAAAGAAGCGTGCATCATGACTCCCGGAGCACAGTCCAATACACACGGAATACAATGACTTGGTCTCTAGAAAGAACACCAGTCCCTTACCTAGCTATCCCTCCCAACAACAACCAAATGAAATTACCTTCCTTCCAACAGAAACTCACTTTCTAATTATTTTCAACCAATGGGATCCTGGAGGGAAGGTGCTTTCCCCTTCCAGCAGATTCAGGTTTCTAGGCATTCCACACTTTTGGCCACATGGAAAGAAACTAGGTGAAGGGGCCAGTGGGCACCTGTTAGCTCCAGGACAAATTCTGAATGACAGCTGTCAACAGGAGAAAACTGATACGCTCCATTTACTGCTATGTGGCCACGGCATACACATTACAGGGAGGCGGGCCTACAGGGGTTTCCACAAACTCAGTGGTAGTTTTTGGCTCTTCTGTGACGTTGGTCAAAATGAACCCATTTCACCCCCTTCCTGGTAACAGTCAAAGCTAGCTGCGACTACAGCTCCGGCCTGTGTCACCCACGAGCCTTCTCCGGAACAGAGAGGTGAAGTCAGTCCTCTCATCAGCAGTACTTGCAGCAGAGGAAACCTACTCGGAATATTTTTAAAGTCGATCCCATCAGGAAAGACAGCCAAGTGGGCTTGGGTTTTCTCGAGCAAGCAACAGTGAGAACCAGGAAGGCTTCTGACTTAAAGAACGATTCCAGCCAACAAAATGCAAACTAAAGCAGTCAACAAAACCAGGACAGGAGCAGAATTCTGGGGTCTATTCAACAGCTTTGCTCTCCTCTCCCCCTCATTTTATTCTTTCATGCTTTGCTATATCCATTTTTAATAGGCAGTTCTGGAACAGCACAAAACTGTTTAATCCATGCCCCTCCCTCAGTCTCCATGAAAACAAAAAATGTTTATGTAGATATTAGGATCACTCAGCTGCATACCTTAAAATCAGTCTTCACAGTTAAAAAGCAACCATTTGCACAGACAGGCCTTAAAAAGCAAATATAAAAACACAGACTCTAAGGTTTGGGTTTCACCTAATACGCTCTTTTTTTTTTTTTTTTTAAAGATTTGTTTATTTATTTGAAAATCAGAGTTACAGAGAGAGAAGGAATGGGAGAGAGAGAGAGAGAGATCTTCCATCCAGTGGGTTCACTCCCCAATTGGCTGCAACGTCTGGAGCTGCGCTGATCCGAAGCCAGGAGCTTCCTTCATGTCTCCCACAAGGGTGCAGGGGCCCAAGGACTTGGGCCATCTTCTACTGCTTTCCCAGGCCACAGCAGAGAGCTGGATCAGAAGTGGAGCAGCTGAGACCTGAACCGGTGCCCATATGGGATGCCGGCACTGCAGGCGGCAGCTTTACCAGCTACGCCACTGCACCAGCCCCTCAGCTAATTCTCTTAAAGAGTGACTGGGTAGGGCTCAACAAAAACAAGCTCTGGGGGGTGGTGTGGAGGTGCAGCAAGTAGAGTCACCCCCTGTGATGCTGGCATCCCATGTGGGCACCGGTTCGAGTCCCTGCTACTCCACTTTCAATCCAGTTCCCTGCTGATGACCTGGGAAGAGCAGTGGAAGATCGCCCAATGTGGGAGACCCAGATGAAGCTCCTGGCTCCTGGGGATAGCCTTGCCAGCCCTGGCTGTTATGGCTACCTGGAGAAGTGAATTAGCAGACGGAGAATCTCCCTCTCTGACCTTCAAATAAATAAATAAATTTTCCAAAAAATGCCATAAACTCTAATAATTTCCTATGGATTATAAATTGTACAATATCTAATTTCAGTGATTAATATAAGATAGTGAGCTTACATATTTAATCGTTCCAATTCCATCTTATAATGGGACAATATACACCTTTTTAAAAAGTCTGAGCTTTTCTTTCCTAAATTAATAATAAAAATCTTTTTAAAGCACATGAACCAATTCATTGAGGAAAAAAATAACTAAAGATGGCGTCACTGCAACTTGCTGCCTCTTTCCATGACAAAGCTACCACACGTTATCCACAGTCTGAGTTGTTTTTTTTTTCTTTTTTTTTTTTGACAGGCAGAGTGGACAGTGAGAGAGAGAGAGACAGAGAGAAAGGTCTTCCTTTGCCGTTGGTTCACCCTCCAATGGCTGCGGTGGCCGGCGCGCTGCGGCCAGCGCACTGCGCTGATCCGATGGCAGGAGCCAGGTACTTCTGGTCTCCCATGGGGTGCAGGGCCCAAGCACCTGGGCCATCCTCCACTGCACTCCCGGGCCACAGCAGAGAGCTGGCCTGGAACAGGGGCAACCGGGCCAGAATCCGGCGCCCCGACCGCGACTAGAACCCGGTGTGCCGGCACCGCTAGGTGGAGGATTAGCCTAGTGAGCCGTGGCGCCAGCCACACGGTCTGAGTTTTATTTTTCAGAGTCCTGAGGACGTGTCTAACTCAACAGAGGCTGGAATAAAGTCCTTCCAGGGCAGGTTCACAATGGCCTGCCCAGTGATGTGCCAACTAAGAGGAGAACAGCAGAGGCTAGGCGGACGGAAGGGGGAACCCAGCACCAAAAGAGGTTTCTGCGGAGACCTCCTCCCAGGGAACCCATGGTGAACGGAAGGAGTCTGCTGAAACTCGGGGGCTCTCTGACACAGGACACTGCTGTGTCTGTGCAAGGAACATTCTGCAGCTGGACACTTGTCCAGAGAAACAGAAACAGTCACCTTTGTTTAAAAAATGGCAGTTTGCTTTTTTTAAAAAATCCATGTGTGTGTGGATGTGCATGTATGGGTGCGTATGGGTGTGTGTGTGTTTATACTTCAACTACATTTTCTTTTTTGCTGGAATTTTTTCATAACACAAAGTTGGAAAAAATTAACTTTAAACACGTCTTCCTTTTTAAAAGCCCCATCCCTCAACAAAGCAGCAAAACTCAACAAAATGAAGAGCCCAGGTAACCTGTGCAGACGCTTCTCATCTCTCCCCTACTGTGAAGTGCTTTTTTTTTTTTTTTTTTTTTTTTTTTGACAGGCAGAGTGGACAGTGAGAGAGAGAGACAGAGAGAGAAAGGTCTTCCTTTGCCGTTGGTTCACCCTCCAATGGCCGCCGCTGCAGCCGGCGCACCGCGCTGATCCTGGCAGGAGCCAGGAGCCAGGTGCTTTTCCTGGTCTCCCATGGGGTGCAGGGCCCAAGCACCTGGGCCATCCTCCACTGCACTCCCTGGCCATAGCAGAGAGCTGGCCTGGAAGAGGGGCAACCGGGACAGAATCCGGCGCCCCAACCGGGACTAGAACCCGGTGTGCCGGCGCCGCAAGGTGGAGGATTAGCCTATTGAGCCACGGCGCCGGCTGTGAAGTGCTTTCTTTAAGCTGACTGTTAACAATTTATTTCTCCTCAAGAGTACAGAATGAGGATAAGAGCAAACGACTGTCATCTCACTGTTCAGTCCTACAGACTTGGGCAGGGAGGGACGGATGAAATGGCCACCTCTTACATCTACCAGTTCTCAGCGACTCACTGTGCCTCGGTGAATAATAGTTCATCTCTAAAGTTCAATTTCAGAAATTTCATACGAGAACTGTAAATGAATTAGAACATGAAGATATCTTCCTTTAGCTGTTTTGTGCTAATGCAACAACAACAAAAAAGAGACTGTTGAGGAAAACTCAGCACGGAATGAAATGGCAGCATGCCCAGAACTTCCAAACTGACTGACAGCACAGCAGCAGGCAGACAGAGGTGACAGGAACAAGTCCCTCGGGCATACCTGACACAGAGGACTGGGGTTCCAGAGAACGCAAGCAAAAGGACTCTCCCGCAGGAACACAAAATGAACAAGTGTTACCCTGGGAGCTTGGTATGCAGGGCCTGACGCTCATTCGAGACATTTCAGGAGAAAGTCAGAAAATAATAGTGATACACAGGAAATGCGAGCAAGTCTTCAGCTCACTGGAAAACAGCTCTGTAGAAAATTATTTTACAAAGATTATATTCAATTAGCTAAGGCGTGGTTCGACGTCGATGATGAAAGAGCGGTCACTCGGGTGGAATGACGCACACAGCACATCTGTTTTGCATCAGACAGTCACTGAGATAGACCGTCACAAAAGGAATTTCTTACAAGATATATAAATTTTGGCCAGTGTAATCTTCTACAAAATGCACTTGCAAATATAAAATGATGGAGGTATGACGCTGCTCGGAGACCGCAGATGCGCTGGCCACCCACAGCATCCTGTCCTACTTGGGCCTTTGCTCCCAGGGGAGAGCGGGCACGGGAGCAGTGGCTACCACAGAGCTACTGGGAGGGGCTCTGCTCCCACAGGGAGAGGCTTGGGTGAGGCCTCCACACGTGAAGGAGCCAGCTGAGGGGAAGGGCAAGTCAGAGGGGACAAAGGACAGGAAGCCTGGGTTCCTCGGTGCTCCATCCCCAGCAGGATGCCGTGTGGGGAGCGCTGGGCTGTTCCCCAAACGGGGAGGGCGCTGCAGCTCCTCCCCCACGGATCCCGGACTGACCTGCAGGAATGCAATGGCCTGCCTTCTCAAATCCTCCTTTAACTCCACACAAAGGTGGCCCTGTGGCTCAGAACAGGTGGGAAGCCTTCTGAGAAACAGATGGGAACTGTTCCAAATGCAAAATGAAATGTGCTTAACAAAAATAAATATGGTAATAAATAAATCTAGCTATGCCTCAGGATTTGGAGGCAGCAACAGACTTAACACAAAGAGAAAGAGAGGTGGAGGCACAGCTGCCTGCCGGGGTCCCACCGCATCTCCTTCTCCTCCTCTGGAGGCCCCCACACCGGCACCACCTGCACTCCGTGCACTCCTGGGCCAGCGGGAAAAGCCGTCGCCAGGGAAACACAAGCTTTGGTTGGTCAAGAACAAACACGATCAGCAGCAACACAGGAGCTTCGTTATCACTTTTGCTAAGAGACTTTGAACCTCAAAAGCTTTAAACAACTTGGGAAACCTGACGGGTTTCACTGCATTTGACTGCAAAGCCAAATTCCTCAGTGACACTTCTACTCTGAATGGAGAAGGAAAGGGTGGTGGGGAATAAGATGGTGTTTTTTATTTTTAACCTTCTCTCTCAGATGACATCCCTTCTTCTTTTAGAAAAGAAAAAAAAATGACAACACCTGACTTTCAAACAGCTGGGTTCTGAGATCATTTCAGTACTTTCCTGCTCGGGTCACCAGTGGCCTTGGGAGGGAGAGCAGCTCCCAGGACAGGAAGTGCCAGAGGCAGCTTTCGCGCTGGAAGATCTCAGGTCACACAGAACACCACCTAGATTGACAAAAGTTCTTGCCGAAAGGGCAGAAACACGCGCCGAGGACTGGGCGGAAAGGAGGAGGGCAACCATTAGGAACCATGCTGTCCCTCCAAAGGCAGTGGGCTCTCACAGCCTGCGCCGGAGACCAGGAATGCCCAGCAGGCGGGAATATGGCAGTGGTGAGAGGCTGGACGGAGCGTGCTCCATCCAAGACACTGGACTCCTTCCCGGACAATGTGCTTTTCTCTCTTCTGGCACCTCCCAAAGTAAAAAGACTGGGCGCCACGAAAGCATCGGCGATACGGGCTCACGAGAGCAGCATCTGGATGATAAACCTTGTACCGAAACAAAGGTAGTTTTAAAAGACGACAACCTACTTCCTTGGAGGCTTTCGCCTGGTAGGTGCTTTCTCAGAGGGATTTTGCTGGAGTCTGAAGCAAAGAGAGCGCGCGTCAGGGACCACAGCACAGGGGCACCACACCACCACCTGCAGAAGCCAGCCAGGAAGGGAAGAAGCTACGTGGGGTCGACAGTCAGGCATGCCAGGCAGGGAGAGAGGCTCTGGAGCCTCCCACTGAACTTTGAGCTCCTGCCCATCCAAAGCAAGAGGCCCCGGCTGGCAGCCTGCTTCAGCCAGCAAGTAACAGCCCGCCCCCTGGCCGGCCCTTCAGCTGGTGTAGTACACGTGGAAGTAGAGAGTCTTGTTGCGCAGCAGCGAGTAGGAGTTGTCAAACTTGAGCAGGTAGATGCCTTCGCCGGGGTAGTCATGGCTGCCAGCTTGCACGTCCCGGTGGCTGTCCCGCCGGTACACAGGCATGACCTCCCCATAGCGGCCCCTCAGGGAGCTCCTTGAACCCCTCTCCACATCTCCAGCTGGGACAGGCTCTGCAAGAGCAAAATGGCAGAGGGTTTGGAAGTGAGTCCAGAGACTGAGCACATCTAACCCGAGGGTAAGAGGACGGAGCAGGTAGCAGGTGGCTTTCATCCGGGACACAGGAGGGTGGGGAGACGCTGCTGGCCTCCTGTGTGCATTTGGAAATGTCTGCTATCTTTCCGGTTATCGCCCTGACGACCAGGTGATACAGGATATAGATTCAGGAGTGCTAAAACCTGGATAACAAATGCTAACAATGTCTCCACTGAGAAATAGTGACTGAGCCTGATGGGGGCCTTCCTAGCTTCAGAAGTGTCTGGATTTTTCCAAAGGGGGGAGAGAGATTTACAAGGGAGAATCCTGACATCCTGTCACCCAGCAGGTGAAGGACTGGCTACCGGAGCTGGGAACTGCAGACAGACGGTGCAGAGTGCCCCTCAAACTTCCACGAGGCTTCCTGAGGAGCAGCAATCAGACACGAGGTTGTCCGCTTCCCCAGGTATCTTCAGATTTCCCTGCAGAGTTACCTTTCTATGAAGAAGCAAGTTAAGGGACTGATTTTAAGATTCTCTAAGAAAAGCAATGAATAGGCTAATGCTTACAACCTACTCGTATATGACCCCCCAAAATTTCTTGAGACCATCCTGAGGAGACTCCACACACAACAACCAGAACGGGATACAAGAAAACACTTTTAAAACTGTTCTGGGTATGAAGTAAAGAAGAACCAACAGGGGCTGACGTTGTGACACAGCAGGTGAAGCTGCGGCCTGTGAAGCCAGCGACCCATATCAAGGAGCCGGCTGGAGTCCTGGCTGCTCTGTTTCCAATCCAGCTCCTGCTCATGCACTTGGAAAACAGTGGGGAATGGCCCAAGGGTTTGGGCTCCTGCCACCCACGCGGGAGACCTGGAAGGAACCCCAAGCTCCTGGTAGTTTATAACCCCGCTCCCTGGTCCTGCCCCAGTCCATTCTCAGGGAGATTCTGAGGGAAACAACCAGGCACTGGTTAAAAAAGAAAAGCAGCTTTCAACTAAGGCATCAAGACCAACCCCTCCCCTGAGGGTCTTACTTTGGCTTGCACTGCTCAACCCAGCTAGCAATGCTGGACTCCTTGCCTGCACTCTAAGGAAGAGCAAGGCTGATCCAACCCGGGAAGTGCCTACTAGAAACTAGGTTAACTTGGAAAAGTTCCGTGAAAATTAGACTTACCTTCAATCTCTTCCTCCTCCTCCTCTTCTTCATCCTCATCCTCACTGGAATCGCTGACCTGCACGGTGATGTCAGTGCTGGTGACGGGCGTCCAGTCAAAGTACACTCCAAAGCCAATGTCGTAGTCGTCGGTTGCAAACTCCCAGCAGACGCGCTTCCCCTCTGGGTGGGTGGGCACCCGGATGGTCACCACCTCTCCCCGCTTCACCACAAGCCGGCTGTTCTTTTCTTTGCCTAGCTTGCTCTTGAATTCCTTCACCTTGGCAAATGTCCAGATGCACGGAGGCGCCATCAGAGGCGGGGAGACTGAAAGGACAAGCGGCTGACTGCCCAGGACCAGGGGAGCGGGACCACACCTGACACTGCCCAGGGAGGCTGACACAGGGACGGCCTTGCCCCTGGCTTCTCTGACTCCCTTTCACACGCTACCTGCTTGCCTCCCATCCATCTGGGCAGCCTTAAACATGCATTGGAAGCCCAGAAAACCTACCTTCCATGCTCCCAACGGTCTCACCTTTTCTGTGGTCGCCAAGAAGGTCTGCAGATTCCAAGTCAGCTGAAAGCACATCGATGGCTCCCGTGTGCTCCGACTGGATCATAACCATGTCCCCAGACCTTTTTGGTACTTGGTACTTGGCCATCTGTACGACAGGACTCTGATTAAAGAACACATTAGAGTGGCAAATACCAGTTAGCTTCTTTCCAGATTCTTCAAAACTATTTCATTCCAGACCCTTTAGAAAATCCTTTTTGTAGTAGCACTTAAGATGTCTGTTGGGGCACCCACACCCCATATTAGAATGCTGGGGTCCGAGTCCCAGCTCTGTTCTTGATTCCAGCTTTCTGCTAACATGCACCCTCGGAGACAGCAGGTGGTCTGGATTCCCAGCTCTTGGCTTTGGCCTGGCCATTTCAGGCACTTGGGGAACGCAGCAGCAGATAAGAACGCTCACTCTTGCTCGCTCTCTCTCCAAATTAAAAAAAAAAAAAATCCTTGTCCACAAATACCAAGTACTGACATTTACACCAACGGTGTTTCTGGGCCATAGCTTGGTCTTGCCTCAGCCTGCACAGTACCTCCCTACGGCTCCCCTCCTGATAGCTCTTGTACCCGGATTTAGCTGAACTCCCACTGTGCTACACATTCTCTTGCTCCAATTCCCACTCAAGGGTAACTTCTACATCGCTGTCAGTCAATTCCCAAGAGCACTGGAGAAGGGAAATCTGCTTGGGCTTGCTGTGTGTGTGTGTGTGTGTGTGTGTCTTCCCCTGGGCTGCAGGTTGTCTCACCCTTTACGTCACTAACAACGGTCTAGATAAATAATTGCAATTGCATCGGATGCCAACCCCACGATGTGCATTTAATCACTGTATCTGCTGCCACATACCCAGCCCGCACGGAAGATACAAATAGCATTTGATACTCAGGGCCCTTGCCGACCCTGCCAGGGGCCTGCACTCTCTCCTTGGTGGGTTTCTTTTCAAATCCTTCAGATTAGTGTTTCTTGTTTCATACCATTAGGTGTCATTTCCTGCTGTTCTCCAAACAGTTGGTAGGCAACTCAACAAGAAATCTATACCTACTGGCCACAGGGGAGAGCAAATCAGTGAGTCAGCAATCCAGTTAAGAGGCTGGAATTGTATCAGCAATAAATAAATAAATGAAGTTTGCAATCCTCCCAGGCTACGTTCTCACAATATCTGTTTCTGGACAGCAAGCTCTCCAGTTCTTGTCATATCCGTTGTTAAAGGAAGTGAATCAGACTTTGTCCAGTGTGATTAAACGAATCTTTCCTTTTCCAAAAGGCTCAACAAAGGATTCTGTTTGTAAATTAACAGCTACATGGCCTTAGTAAGTCACCAACATCTCAAAGCCTCAGCTTCCTCATTTGTTAATCCACCATCCACAATGGTGTCCTGTATCTCACAAGATTATTCTCAGGAATAAATGAAATGTTATGGATAACAATTTCATATACTATAAGGCATCATGCAAATGTAATTGTGATGCTTGGTGTTGTCTTTACTGACACCACCATCAATTGTCACTTTAACACGTATGCTAATGATGACACAAACAACCCTTATGTCCCACATCTCCATGGCAGAGGGACTGCTGCTATGAATTTCACTTCTACAGAATCTTTACCATAAACATGGAGTAGATTCACTGCAAGGAAAGTCAGACTAAAACACAGTCCAGTGACTGAAGGCTCCTCACACCGAGATTTTAGAGATCACGTGAACATTCATTCTAACATTTTGTTTTTCAAACAGTTGCCTACTAAGTGCTTGGAAAATGGTAGACTCTGTGGGAAATATTTTTAAAGATATCTTTTTCCAAATAATCAATTATAAGATAACCTACAGGGAACAAGGAGAGACCTCTGGAAGCTACCCAGACAGTAGTTTTTAATTTCACTACCCATTACATGTCTGACTTTGGGTGCCACAAACTCCTCCTTTTCTAAAGTGAACATGCTCCCTACCTCGTGGAGGACCTGGGCCTGGTCTGCCGGCAGCGAATCCTGGTCCACCAAGGCTTGAGCCTCCAAGGTGCTGGCGTCTTTCCGCAGGTCTTCCTTGGCATCCTTGCTCCCCGGCGACACCATCTGCGGCCTCACAGAGGAAGAGAGCATGTCAAGTAGGGGTTCTTGGAAAAGCCGGACCACTCTCATGGGGCCCCCACCCCTTCCCCCGCAGTCCGCCCTGGGCATCTAGGTCGACTGTCACCTCAGCTGACCACTGCCAAGGGCTGAACCGGCCCACAGGACAGCGTGACAGCGTGTAAGGGCACACCACAGCCTGACAAAGCTGGGTCCCAGGCTCTAGAACCATGCTGAACACACAGCTCAGGCATCTGAGAGGGACCGGACAGCTGGTTTTCTCTGTGTCTGTGTCTTTCATTTATGCACTGTACTGACAAATAAGAGTTGCACATGTTTATGGTATACAGGGCGATGTCCTGATACACATATGCACTATACAGTGATCCAGACAAGCTAATGACATAGTCACTACCCCAGATACTTCTGTGTGTCACCAGAACATTTAGAATGCTCTTAGCAATTTTCAAGTGTACACTCTATTAACTGAAGTCACCAAGCCGTACGAAGATCTCCAGCACTTATTCCTCCTAACTGATACTTCACACACTCCAGCCAACATCTCCTCGTTCTGCTCCCTGCCCCAAACCCCTGGAAGCCACCATGCTTCTCTCTGCCTCTGTCACTGCCTTATTCCTCACTTTGGAGTCCACACCATTTACTCCCACAGAAGTTTTTTTTTTTTTTTTTAATTCATTAATTAATTTGAGAGGTAGAGTTACAGACAAAGAGAGGGAAACACAGAGAAAGGTCCTCCATCCGCTGGTTCACTCCCCAAATGGCCGCAAAGGCCAGAGCTGGGCCGATCCGAAACCAGGAGCCAGGAGCTTCTTCCAGGTCTCCCACGTGGGTGTAGGGGCCCAAGCACTTGAGTCATCTGTTGCTTTCCCAGGCTATAGCAGAGAGCTGGACTGGAGGAAAAGCAGCCAGGACACGAACCAGCACCCAATATGTGGTGCAGTGCCACAGCTGGAGGCTTAGCATACTACACCAGAGTGCCGGCATCCTCTCCCATGGACTTTTGCCAAAAGAGAGAAAGACTCCCAATTTGGTTCTACACAAAACTACAGAGTCACTAGGGTCAGCACTGTGGCGTAGCAGATAAGAAGCTACTGCAATGCCAGCATCTTATATAGGTTCCAGTTCATGTCCAAGCTGCTCAACTTCTGATCCAGCTCCCTACTAATGGCCTGGGAAAAGCAACAGAAGATGGCCCAAGTTCTTGGGTCCCTGCCACACATGTGGGAGACCCAGATGAAGCTGTGGCTCCTGGCTTTGGCCTGGACCAGCTCTGGCTGTTGCAGCCATTTGGGAAGTGAACAGTAGATCTCTTTCTGTAACTCTTTCAAATAAATAAATGTGCACACACACACACACCATGGGGGAGAAGCAAATAGAGAAGGCCCCTCAAAAAAGTAAGTGCAAACTGTCAAGGCCGTCCCTCTCTGCAGTTGTTCCAGGACTGTCTGTCTTCCAGCAGTTCCATGTCATTCCCTCTCTGTTCACTGACAGAAGCAATCACTTTCTTCTCTTTGGAAGTACATTAATCAGCTATCCCAGTGACCTAAAACAGAACTGTGCAAGTAGTTGATTTTTTATTTAAGATTTATTTATTTGAAAGACAGAGTCACAGAGAGAGGGAGAGACAGAGAGAGGTCTTCCATCTGCTGGTTCACTCCAGGAGCTGAGCTGATCCAAAGCCAGGAGCCAGGAGCTTCTTCTTGGTCTCCCACGTGGGTGCAGGGGCCCAAGGACTTGGATCATCTTCTACTGCTTTCCCAGGCACATTGGCTGGAAGCTGGATCAGAAGTGGAGCAGCCAGGACTCGAACCAACGCCCAAATTGGATGCCAGTGCTGCAGGCCGGAACTTTAACCCACTGCACCACAGCACTGGCCCCTGAGAGTAGCTAATTTTAAAGAGGCAAGGGAATGATAAATGCCCTCTTCCACATCCACTGGCCTCAGCAACACTGGAAAATGAGTTAAGTGCCAGAGCTGTGGCATAATACTGAGGGTATTTTTCAAATCTGTTGCCAATCAAAGGTGATGTGGATTTTTTTAGAAGAGTTTTCAAAGTATGGCCTGGGAACCCCTGGGGTCTTCAGGATCCTTCAAGGGAGTCTGTGAGGTCAAAACTTTTTCCTAATGTACTCAAATATTATTTCTTTTTTTTTTCTTTTTTGTTTTTTTTTTTTCTTTTTGTTTTTATCTTTTTTTTTCTTCAAATATTATTTCCCTTTTTAAAATTCTCATTTTTCTCAACAGTATGCAGTAGAATTTTCCAGAGGCTACATGACATGTGATATTGTGATAGAACAAATCCAGAAGCAGAGAAGAGAATCCAATTGTCTTTTATTAACCAAATGTTACCAAAAAAAAAAAAAAAAAAAAAAAAAAACTTAGAATGTCTCTCTCCTTACTACATTGTCTTTGCTTTGAAAATTAGTCACTTTTAATTAAAAATGTCATTTATACTAACTTGTAATTAGCTCCTTATTGTGGGTTTTAAAATTTATATTTATTATTGGAATACCCAGGGCTCATTGAGGCCAAAGACAGGAAGGAGCCCAGAACTCAAACCCTGTCTCTCGCAGGGTGGCTGGGACCCAAGCACTTGAGCTGTCACCTGCTGCCTCCCAGAGTGCACAGCAGCAGGAAGCCAGGAACAGGAGCGGAGCCAGGACTCAGACCCAGGCACTCTGATTTTGGATGCAGGCATCCCAAGTAGTGTCTAAAAGCTACACCAAATGCCTGTCTACACGACTGTTTTTAAAAGAATGAACAACTATATTGGAATGATTCTGTTTTAATTTCTAAAATAGTCAGCACTGATAGATATAGCCCACATAAAATCTTGGGGCCCCCAATAATTTTGAAGCACATAAAGGTTTCAGAACCCCTATTTTCGGCCAAGGAAACGCCTGGGAAATGGTCTAGTACACCACATGGGGGACACGGAGCAGGGCTTTATTTTAGGATTTATTAACATTCTGTTTCTTTCTTTCCTTCTGTAAAATAATAGGAAAGGGGGCGGTGCTGTGGCATAGGGGGTTAAGCTGCCACCTGCAGTGCTGGCATCCCATATGGGTGCCAGTTCAAAATCCGGCTGCTCCTCTTCTGATCCAGCTGTCTGCTATGGCCTAGGAAGTAGAAGATGGCCCAAGTGCTTGGGCCCCTGCACCTGCGTGGGAGACCTAGAAGAGGCTCCTGGCTCCTGTCTTCAGATCTGTGCAGCTCTGGCCGTTGTGGCCATTTGGGGCATGAACCAGTGGATGGAAGACCTCTCCATATCTCTCTCTCTCTCTCTCTCTCTCTGACTCTGCTTCTGCCTCTCCATAACTCTGCTTTTCAAATAGATAAATATATCTTAAAAAAACAGAATAAAATAAAAATAAGCCTGTATCTTATAAAAATAATAATAGGAAAAATCACTCCTGGTTTACAAATTACCTCTTCTATAGGTAGAACAGGACATCTTTTGGAATATCCAACTCATCTCAACCTACACCTCTGAACAAACAAAAGGTAGTGACCGTGAGACAGAGTGGGATGCTGTTGATTTTTATAGGTTTGCTTGGGTGATCCAGTGTAAACTCTAAACTGGCCTAGGTTGTGAGCCTTGTTTGATGCCCTCAAACCCAGAGATTCAGTTCCTTTTGTTCCTCGACACTGATCGTCACCTGCCTCCTTGACTAGAGAGCCAGCTTGCCATCCCGGACCGGGTTTTACTCCCTCTCTGTGCACAGCGCCTAGACGGGAAATCCCAGGTCGCCCAGCTCACTCCCACGGGATGGGCTCTTGAACCTGACAGTCCTCCGACACCAGGCAGTCTCCCACGTGACGGCCTTTGAGCCTGGCAGCCTCTGCCTGCAATGCTCTTCCCCCAGTCCAGGCTTCTCTCCACTCTCACTTTCTGAGCGGTCTCCCTGGGCTGTCACTCCGCACCTCACCCTGCTTCAGCTTTCTGCTCGGCACTTACTCCTGCCCTGCCGTAGGATGTAGGACGGACCCTATTTTGTTGATCACAAGACTCACACTTGTTCTTAGATCTTTTTTTTTTTTTTTTTTTTTTTTTTTGACAGGCAGAGTGGACAGTGAGAGAGAGAGACAGAGAGAAAAGTCTTCTTTTTGCCATTGGTTCACCCTCCAATGGCCGCTGCAGATGGCGTGCTGTGGCTGGCGCATCGCGCTGATCCGAAGTCAGGAGCCAGGTGCTTCTCCTGGTCTCCCATGGGGTGCAGGGCCCAAGCACTTGGGCCATCCTCCACTGCCTTCCCGGGCCACAGCAGAGAGCTGGCCTGGAAGAGGGGCAACCGGGACAGAATCCGGCGCCCCGAATGGGACTAGAACCCAGGGTGCCGGCGCTGCAAAGCGGAGGATTAGCCTATTGAGCCACGGCACCGGCCTTGTTCTTAGATCTTGATACCTGAAATGTGGGATGTCTTTTTTTTTTTTAAGATTTATTTATTTATTATTTGAAAGTCAGAGTTACACACAGAGAGAAGGAAAGGAAGAGAGAGAGAGAGAGAGAGGTCTTCCATCCACTGGTTCATTCCCCAGATGGCCGCAACAGCCAGAGTTGCACCAATCCGAAGCCAGGAGCCAGGAGTTTCCTCTGGATCTCCCACGCAGGTGCAGGGGCCCAAGGTCTTGGGTCATCTTCTACTGCTTTCTCAGGCCACAGCAGAGAGCTGGATTGGAATGGAGCAGCCAGTCTCAAACAGGTGCCCATATGGGATGCTGGCCCTGCAGGTAGCGGCTTTATCCGCTAAGCCGCAGCACCAGCCCACGGGATGTCTTAAGTACTGAAAATGTCTTCCCACTGCCGTGGCCTGGACTGACAGCAAGTCCTCCCACAGGAGGGAATGCCAGTGCTCAGGAGTGCCACCAACCTGAGGCCACCTGGAATTCAGTGCTCTGCTCAAGGGTTCTGTCCAGAACACACTGCAGAGGGAATGTGGACAACAAACCTGTGTGCGTGTTCCCAGGGGGTCTCATTCTCCCCACACCTTTCCTGGGTGTACTCTTCAGCATGGAGGGGTTTTTCCCTCTGCTCTTCTTTTTTTTTTTTAAAGATTTATTTATTTATTTGAAAGTGAGTTACACAGAGAAGGAGAGGCAGAGAGAGAGAGAGAAGTCTTTTTTTTTTTTTTTGACAGGTAGAGTTATAGACAGTGAGAGAGAGAGAGACACAGAGAGAAAGGTCTTCCTTCCGTTGGTTCACCCCCGAAATGGTCACTACGGCTGGCGCTGCGCCGATCCGAAGCCAGGAGCCAGGTGCTTCCTCCAGCCTCCCATGTGGGTGCAGGAGACCAAGCACTTGGGTCATCCTCCACTGCTTTCCTGGGCCACAGCAGAGAGCTGGACTGGAAGAGGAACAACTGGGACAGAATCCGGAGCCCATATGGGATGCCCGTGCCGCAGGTGGAGGATTAGCCAAGTGAGCCACGGCGCCGGCCCCTCTGCTCTTCTTCTCATCGACTGTGCAGGTGGGGTCCGTGGCAGGCTCCTTACCCTGAGCACTCTTACCCAGCAGCATGTCTTAGGGCTGGTGGCAACTCAGAGCCTCTGAAACACGAGGTGCACCTGCCTTCCGTCTGCCTCTGTGCTAGAACACAAGCTCGTGAGAGCAGCAACCCGGACCGTCTGGCTCACTGGTGGTATCCTCAGTACCAGCACAGTGCCAGCTCTCAACAAGGTTCTGTTGACTGAATGGATAAAGGGCAGACACTCCCCGAAGTCTGTTGAGTGACTAAGTGAGTAAGTTAATTTTTGTTGGGAATAGACCATCATTTAGAACAGGGGAAGGACAGCAGTTACTGCGCATCGCTAGCTACCCTCACTGTAGGTGGCAGCCAGCACGCAGTCACCTCTTTACCGCTGTGTGTGCTCCTCTGAACCAGTACGGCTCTGCTTAAGAATTCCAAACAGGACATGCATCAGCCACATAAACTCAGTGTTCACATTAGCAGCTGATGCTCTAGAGAATCACTGAAGGGTATTTTGGGAAAGAGAACTTGCAAGCCACTGGATGCCGGTAATGTCATGTGCAGGGAAATCTTCCAGGCTAGGCCTCTGGCTTGTGCTGAGGCACAGCACCCAGGCCAGGACGAAGGGCGGGGCGGCCCCGCCAGCTGCCAGGCTCCCTGGAAAGAAGAAGGTCAGCGTCCTTCTCATTTCCAGTCGGCACAAAACACAACCACGGTGCTTCAGGCATCAACACCCCGGATTCTTTTCTTCCCTTGCTGGATTTTACAAACAGAACTTTAAAACTGAATCTCCTTTTATCCAAGAATGTTCTGTTTCTCACTTCTGGGAGGATAAAGCAGTCTGTGCCCAAACCCAGCCTCCAAGTCCACGTGTGCAGGAAAGAAGCCTGGCAGGCAGACGGCAGGGAGTGCGCCTCAGGACCTTTGCACGAGTGAACTGTCTCAGGAATCGAGGCCTGGAGGAGGCCGTGTCCTCTAGAGGACAGGTACATGCAGTAACCGAGCAGCTCCATGGAGAGTCAGGATCTCCCACTGCCGGCTATGAGAATAAGCTAGAGCTATGTGGACTTCGGTAAATTATGGAACTCACGGTTTTATTGCCCTCATCTTAAAAAAAAAAAAAAAAAGGCAAGGGATGGGGGGAGATTGGATAACTGGTACTAAAACACAGTACTGCAAATCTAACAAATCCTGGGGTTTGGCAGCTCAGTGGGGTGACAACGGCTCATGATTTATAATATCCTGTACAGAGAGCTGGAAGACAGGAGCTGGTAGGCTTCAAACACAAACAAAAGGAATAGGCTGGTTTGCCTGGAAAGGTTGGTTCAAGCAATGTGTACGTGTTGAAAAGGCTGTACTGCAAACCTCTTAAAATATGTATTATTAAATATTAATACAAAATTTAAAAATCAAATTTTAATAAAAGGCAAGTATACTTATTTTATTGGGGCTGTTAAGAGGACTTGATGAAATAATACATTTAAATACTCAAAGTATTTATCAATAGAAATATGTGATGAAAGTAACTGTTTTATCATTACTGAGAAGCATTTAATAAAGCATGGCTACTGTATTATTATCCCCAATTACATTATACTTATATTAATCACATGAGTTATTGCATCTACAAAAGGAAGGAGGGGTCAGTGTCGTGGCACAGTAGGCTAAGCTGTGTCTGCAATGCTAGCATCCCATATCACAGCACCAGTGTGAGTCCCAGCTACTCCATTTCCAATCCAGCTTCCTGCTCTCGTGCCTGACAAAGCAGCAGAGGGTGGCCTGAGGGCTTGGGCCCCTGCTATCCATGTGGGAGACCTGGATGGAGCTCTTGGCTCCTGGCTTCTGTGTGGCTCAGCCTTGGTCATTGTGGCCATGTGGGAAGTGAAGCAGAGGATAGAAGACTCCTATGTTTTTCTCTCTGTCACTCTGCCTTTCAAATAACTAAATAAATCTTTTTTTTTTTTTTTTTTTTTTTGACAGGCAGAGTGGACAGTGAGAGAGAGAGAGACAGAGAGAAAGGTCTTCCTTTTGCCGTTGGTTCACCCTCCAATGGCCGCCGCGGCTGGTGCGCTGCGGCTGGCGCATCGCGCTGATCCGAAGCTGGGAGCCAGGTGCTTTTCCTGGTCTCCCATGGGGTGCAGGGCCCAAGCACTTGGGCCATCCTCCACTGCACTCCCTGGCCACAGCAGAGAGCTGGCTTGGAAGAGGGGCAACAGGGACAGAATCCGGTGCCCCGACCGGGACTAGAACCCGGTGTGCCGGTGCCGCAAGGCGGAGGATTAGCCTGTTGAGCCATGGCACCGGCCCTAAATAAATCTTAAAAAAAAAAAAAAGGTAGCAAAGATGAAAGACCATCCAGATGGGACACAAAACGGCTCCACATCTCCTCTACCTCCAGCCATCAGTTCTGTGAGACAGAGGCTTAGGTGCTCCCAGACAACACTGCTCCATGAACTGATGAGTTGGATGATAATACCTCCCAGGAATCATTCCATTAATATTTCACGTCTTCCACTCACTCTAGAGTTCAATGTAACTCTTGTCCTCCTACACTGAGATGTCAATCACGGTGGGTAGATGAGATGGATGGACGGAGAAGGAATTTAAGAATGACAACCTCGAGGTCACGACAATGGATGAGTCTGACAAACGCATAATAAAACACGGCTTCCAGCTGTTCATGAGACTGAGTGTGTGCGTGGTTACGCATTTTATGGGTAAACACAGCCACTTGCAATTTGGGATCTACTGTAAACGCTTTAACAATGACAATGTTAACAATGTTAACAATGACAATGGCCTTCCAGAGAAGATAAATGGGAACACTTGCACTAGATTATGTCACAGTTTTGTTCTCTCAAGAGTGAAACCAAAAAACAAACAAATAAGCAAACAAAACCTATAACTTGAAAAAGATCTAACATTGCCGCTAAACACACTTCAGAGTTCATTATGACAAAACCACCCACACCCCTACTTCAAGTTGCCTTCCCCCTTGAAGCTGCTGCCCACTTCCCTCGCCAGTTCCTGATCTCAATGAAACCTCTGGAAGCATCTTATCAAAAGCAGTTGTCTGTCCCTACCTGTCAGGGGAGGAATGGGGTTCTGGATCCGAAACAGAGGCCAGCAGAGTGGTGGCCTTGGCGTTGTCCAGATCTTCGTTATCTAGAAAATCACAGAGAGAATGCAATACTGAGTGAAAATATAGTAACGATTTTGTATCTTTATAAAAAACCTAGCAGTTTCAATCAGTTTCTTCTTTCCAAAAATAATGTGGGTATAAACTTCATGTTCTGCAAAGCCCAGTACATAACTTATTCAAGTCAACATATCTGAAGTGTGCTCACAGTCAAAACCCATTCGTATGCACAAGTCGTTTTCTGCAAGCAGCCCCCACACAATTGATCCTAATTCAAAACTCCTATTTCTTAAAAGGTAGATGGCTAAATTAGGGAGAACAGAGAGGACAGAGTAGGATGTGGAATGAAATGCACTGAATCTAGTGTCAAAGAACAGAATATCAACTCTCCATTCAATAATCCCAGCTCCCCGTATCCAAGCTCAGGGAAAGAACTGCTGTAACTCCATGCATTTGTTTAACCACTTACCCACCCACAATTTACTGAATAACTTCAGGCCCTCACAGAGTGCATAGGTGAAATGCATAATGAAGGTCATGCTCCCAAGCTCACAAGAAGCCCACTCGTATTATCATTGCCATTCTGCAGGTAAGGAAACTGAGGCAGAGACAGAATTCCAACCCAGCAGCTGTTCTCTGAACCACTTAGTTCACGTAACCACTTAAGTTGCTACTTCGTTTTGTGGCTGATTCACTTAGCCTTTCCACGAACACTCAGATAACATGTGGTTCAGTGCCTCTGGATGGTTCCCAGTGAAACCGCCTCCAATTAAGACAGCAAGAGTCCAAAGTCCACCTCCCCATACAAAATACAGCCTGATAAAGTAAAGCTCAGATACCCAAAGTGTCAGAGCAACCTAAAGGTGAAACAGGCCAATGTGATCCTGCCCACGTCTACTCTCGTTTCTTATGTGAATGGGGTCTAGTTTTCTCTTGCCTATTCAGTGTCATAGGCAGAAAGACCTTACAGCTCTGACACCTAATGTTTCTCCCAACAAACGAAGTGAGTTCAAGATGCTTGTCAGGTGCTCCCCAGACTCGGCCACACTATACAGAGGCCCACTTCACTGGGGGATGAGGCACAAAACCACCGCTCCTTGGTGTTGACCTAATGAAATTGCTTCCTAATCAATTCCCCTGAGCACTCCTCCCCGCAATGCCCTCTCGGACATATACAGTCAGCTGTCACGTTTCCCACAGGCTCCTCCTCCCCAGCTGGCTGTCTCCACATCAGCAGCGTCTGAACTCGAAGGCTTTGTTTAGTTGTTCAATTTGGTTTGTTCTGTTAGTAAAGAGCTCAAATGAACAGGGTGTTTTTTTTTAAGATATGTTCTAAAATATGCAGAGTACAATAACAATAACCTTTTAATAAGGCCACAATTATTTCTTAAGACAACACTCTAACCAGATATGAGAATTTTTAACTGCAAGCTTACTCTGTTGGCCTACATAAGTCAAGCAAGATCTCCAGGGTTTATAAAAATAAACTTTTTCCAAGCCTACTCCCTCTTCTGCTCTATTTTGAAATAGACTTTTGGAAAACAATTCACTTTTTTTTTTTTCACTTAAATTCACGACCTTTCATATTCATATTATTCAATTTTTGAAATTATATTAATGATGCTTTGTCCATTCTAGAACAAGTTAAGTACAGATAGGAAAACATGTATCTACCATTCCAGATTTGGTTTTATTTAAAAAAAAATTTAGGGGCAGATGTTGTTGCACAAAAGGTTAAGCTGTTGCTTGGGATGCCTGCATCCAATGATGAAGAGCTAGTTCAATCCCAGCTCCTCTGTTTCTTTTTTTTTTTTAATATTTTATTTATTTATTTAAGAGGTAGAGTTACATATAGTGAGAGGGAGAGAAATGTCTTCTATCTGCTGGTTCACTCCCAAACTGGCCTCAAAGGCCGGAGCTGAGCCAATCCAAAGCCAGGAGCCAGGAGCTTCTTCTGGGTCTCCCAAGTGGGTGCAGGAGCCCAAGCACTTGGGCCATCCTCCGCTGCTTTCCCAGGCCACAGCAGAGAGCTGGATTGGACATGGAGCAGCTGGGATTAGAACTGGCACCCATATGGGATGCTGGTGCACCCATATGGGATGCCGGTGCCGCAGGCAGAGGATTAACCTACTGTGCCACAGCACCAGCCCGTCTGTTTCTGATCCAGGTTCCTGTTAATCATCTTGGGAGGCAGCAGATGATGGCTCAAGTGAATGAGCCCCCGCCATTCACATGGAGACCTGGACCGAGTTCAGGGCTCTAGACTTCAGCCTGGATTAGCCCTGGCTGCTGTAGGCATTTGAGGAATGTGAACCAGTGCATGGGAAATATCTCACTTCCTTTCTCTACCACCCTTCCTCTCTCTGCCTTTCAAATAAAGTTGTTTTTTTTTAAATATCTCAAATAAATAGCATAATATTATTCCTCATTACCTTTAAACTAGAATATTTGGGGTCAGTGTTGTGGTACAGCAGTTTAAGCTACAGCCTGCAATGCTGGCATCCCATATGAGCACTGGTTCAAGTCCAGGAGGTTCCAGTCCCAGCTGCTCCACTTCTGATCCAACTCCCTGCTAATGTACCTGGGAAAGCACTGGAAGACAGCCCCAGTGCTTGGGCAACCCCGCACCCATGTGGATGCAGAAGACCTGAATGGAGCTCAGGGCTCCTGGCTTCAGCCAGGCCCAACCCTGGCTGTTGTGGCCATTTGGAGAGTGAACCAGCAGATGGAAGATCTTGTTTCTCTCTCTCTCTCTCTCTCTCTCTCTCTCTCTCTCTCTCCCCCTTTCTCTCTGTAACTCTCCCTTTCAAATGAACAAATAAATTAAAAAAAAACTAGAATACTTGATTATGTGGCTGTACACCATAATAACGTCCCTGCTGATGGACATTAGTTATTTCCAGTCTTATAATATTACAAATTGTGCCATGGTGCCTAGTATATAGTTCATATTTTTGCTAGGCTATCTTTGGAATAGATTCCAGGGAGTGAAAATTCTCCATAGGGATCATCTATCATTTCACATCACAGCAGCAATGTAGGAGTGCTTTTCCCTCAACAGCTTCCACCATTAGAGTCTGTCATCAAACTCCTGGAAAATTTACAAACTTGACATGTGAGGACAGTATCTCAATTTTAATTTGCATTTATTTTTGGACACATTCGAGCATTTTTAACTTGATAACATCTTTTTAATTTATTTCCCTAGGACAAATCCCCATAATTGAAATTCTTGTCAAAGGATCAACACATTAAGACTTTCCTAAATGCTGGCCATTGCTCTCCAATTCACTTACAGGGATTGAAATGTACTCATTGTCTACATTCTGACACTAAGTGTAATCAATCATTCCTTATCATTTTTTTGCCAATTTAATAGGTAGAACATGGTAAGGCATTACTGTTTTCAATATGCAATTCTTTGATAAATCATAGGTCAAAACAAATTCTTGTATGCATATAAAGTCAGTTGCCAGTCGGGTTTTTTTGTTGTTGTTGCTGTTTAAAAAATGAGATTATGCCATACTATTTAATCTGTCTTCTTCATTTGACAATGGCTTAAAAAATGAGATTATGCCATACTATTTAATCTGTCTTCTTCATTTGACAATGGCTTTTACCAATTTAAAGCATACCACTGGATCTGCATTTCAGATATCACTCTGCCAAACATTTTTGCCAAAATCAAAATATATTATATACAAAGCAACCACATCAAAAAGGAAACCTGACTTAATTCAATAGTCCTTTACTGGGCCCTTGCTATGTGTCAGGTATGATGTTTCACACTGTGAAAAGAGTTAAATTAATAGGCTAATCCTCCGCCTGCGGCACTGGCACACCGGGTTCTAGTCCCGGTTGGGGCACCGGATTCTATCCTGGTTGCTCCTCTTCCAGGCCAGCTCTCTGCTGTGGCCCGGGAGTGCAGTGGAAGGATGGCCCAAGTGCTTGGACCCCTGTGCCTGCTTGGGAGATCCGGAAGAAGCTCCAGGCTCCTGGCTTCAGATCAGCCCAGTTCTGGCCATTACAGATATTTGGGGAGTGAACCAGCAGATGGAAGACATTTTTCTCTGTCTCTCCCACTCTGTCTATAACTCTGTCTCTCAAATAAATAAATAAAATGTAAAAACAAAAAAACATAAAAACCAAAACCCACAAATATTCAACCTTCTCCTCCTTGCAAGGAACTGCCATTGTAAGTAGTACACAGAGGAGTTCAAAATGGAAGATCTTTCTCTTCCGGTGCCCGGAAGTCAGGGTACAGTCATATGACCTAAAAACTTTCAGCTAGAATTTTAAATAGGAATGGCACAACAGGGAGACAGAATTCATCTGACAGCAGCCAAAGAGCTACGACCAAACAGTACTTGTTGCTGGACCTCTAGAGTCTGCTACTTCAGCCTCCTAACAATTTGATGAGTCTCCTTTTTCCTTCTAATGCATCCTCTTTCTGCTTCTAGGAACCAGGATGAGCTTCTATTGCTCGGAACAAAATTCCTGGAAAGAATCTGTCTGGGTTCAGAAATCTGAACTACATTCTGATCATCATTATTACTACAAACCAAGACTCAACAGCCACATACTACACACACACACACACACACACACATCATATACATACTGTATACCCATTCTGCAGCCCATGGATCGAGGAGTAATTTCAACTTCCAAGTCCTAGTATTTAAGAAATGCATTTTGTAAGGCTATAGCTGCCATAGATAGTAATTCCTCTGATGGATCTGGGCAAAGTAAATTGAAAACCTCTGGAAATGATTCACCATTCTGGATGTCATTAACATTCTTGATGCACAGAAGGAGGTCAAAACAGCAACATTAACAGAAGTTTGGAAGAAGCTGCTTTCAACCTTCATGGATGATTCTGAGTGGTTCAAGACTTCAGTGGAGGAAGTAACTTCAGATATGGTAGAAAAAGCAAGGGGCCAGTGCTGTGGTGCAGTGAGTTAACGCCCTGGCCTGAAGTGCTGGCATCCCATATGGGCGCCAGTTCGAGACCCGGCTGCTCCACTTCCAATCCAGCTCTCTGCTGTGGTCTGGGAAAGCAGTAGAAGATAGCACAAGTGCTTGGGCCCCTGCACCTGTGTGGGAGACCCGGAAGAAGCTCCTGGCTCCTGGCTTCGGATTGGCACAGCTCCGGCCATTGCGGCCAACTGGGGAGTGAACGATTGGACGGAAGTTCGCTCTCTCGCTCTCTCTCTCTCTTCCTCTCTCTCTCTGCCTAACTCTGACTTGCAAATAAATTAATAAATCTTTAAAAAAAAAAAAAAAGAGCCGGCACCACGGCTCACTAGGCTAATCCTCTGCCTGCGGCGCCGGCACACCAGGTTCTAGTCCCGGTCGGGGCGCCGGATTCTGTCCCGGTTGCCCCTCTTCCAGGCCAGCTCTCTGCTGTGGCCAGAGTGCAGTGGAGGATGGCCCAAGTGCTTGGGCCCTGCACCCCATGGGAGACCAGGAGAAGCACCTGGCTCTTGGCTTCGGATCAGCGCAGCGCAGCGCAGCGCAACGGCCGCAGTGGCCATTGGAGGGTGAACCAACAGCAAAAAGGAAGACCTTTCTCTCTCTCTCTCTCTCTCTCTCTCTCTCACTGTCCACTCTGCCTGTCAAAAAATAAAATAAAATAAAATAAAATAAAATAAAATAAAATAAAATAAAATAAAATAAAATAGAAAAGAAAAAGAGAACAAGAATAAAATGTGGAACCTGACAATGTGACTGAACTACTGTAATCTCATCATAAAACTTTAACAGGTGAGCAAAGAAAGTAGAATCTTTTTCATGCTTATTTATTCTTTCTTTCTTTATTTATTTTTTTATTTTTTGACAGGCAGAGTGGACAGTGAGAGAGAGAGACAGAGAGAAAGATCTTCCTTTGCCGTTGGTTCACCCTCCAATGGCCGCCACGGCCGGCGCACCGCACTTATCCAATGGCAGGAGCCAGGTACTTCTCCTGGTCTCCCATGGGGTGCAGGGCCCAAGCACCTGGGCCATCCTCCACTGCACTCCCTGGCCACAGCAGAGAGCTGGCCTGGAAGAGGGGCAACCGGGACAGAATCCGGCGCCCCGACCGGGACTAGAACCTGGTGTGCCGGCGCCGCAAGGCGGAGGATTAGCCTAGTGAGCCACGGTGCCGGCCTATTTATTCTTATTTAAAAGGCTTTCATGCTTATTTATTTTTATTTCTCTAAAAGGCAGAGAGAGGGAGACAGAGAGATATCCTCCATCCCGTGGTTCACTCCTAAGTGCCCACAAGGGCCAGGCCAAAACCAGGAGCCTGGAATTCAATCATGTGAATGGCAGAGCCCAAATTACTTAAGAAATAACCTGCTGCTACCCAGGATGCAAATCAGCAGGAAGCTAGATCAGAAGCTAAGTCAAGACTCAAACCTAGGGACTCCAACATGAGAAGTGGGTGTCCCAAGTGGTAGCTAAATTGCCAAGTCATACATCTTCCCCAGAAAGTGGTTTCTTGGACGCAATATACTCCTGGGAAAGATGCCGTCAACACTGCTGAGATGACAACACGAGACTTAGACGATTCCCTTAACTTAGCTGATGAAGAAGCAGCAGGGTTTCCAATTTGGAAAGAAGTTCCTGTGGGCAAAATGCTATCAAGCAGCATCACCTGCTACAGAGAACCCTCGTGAAGGGAAGAGTTAACTGATGAGGCAAACTTCTTCACTGCTGTCTTATTTTTTATTTTTTTGACAGGCAGAGTTAGACAGTGAAAGAGAGAGACAGAGAGAAAGGTCTTCCTTTGCCGATGGTTCACCCCCCAAATGGCTGCTATGGCTGGCGCGCTGCGCTGCACCACGCCAATCCGAAGGCAGGAGCCAGGTGCTTCTCCTGGTCTCCCATGCGGGTGCAGGGCCCAAGGACCTGGGCCATCCTCCACTGCCTTCCCGGGCCACAGTAGAGAGCTCGACTGGAAGAGGAGCATCCAGGACAGAATCTGGCACCCCAACCAGGGCTAGAACCCGGGGTGCCGGCACCGCAGGTGGAGGATTAGCCTAGTGAGCCACGATGCTGGCCTACTGTGTACTTTCTCCAACACCTGGTCATGTTTATTTAGGCCATGCTGGCAAGTGTATGCTCACTTAGTTTGTATTTCACTGATGATTTATGCTTCTTGGGCATTCTAAAATCTTTTGCGATTACATCTTAAAATATGTCTCTCTTGCTGGTTTTACTATTAGATTGTATGTATTTTTATTTTTTATTTTTTTTGGAGACTTATTTACTTATTTGAAAGTAAGAGTTAGAGAGAGATGGAAAGACAGACACTCTTCCACATGGGTGACAGGGGCCCCAAACCCTTGGGTCACCTTTTGCTGCTTTTTCCAGGCCATTAGTAGAGAGCTAGATTGGAAGTGAAGCATCTGGGGGCATAAACTGGCATCCATATAGGATGCTGGTGGTGCAGGTGGCAGCTTTACCTGCTGCACCACAGCGCTGGCCTCATCTCTATTTTTATAAAGTTTTGGATACAAACTTTTTTCAACTATTTGTGTTATAATTAACTCCTTTCACTGTTACTTACTTTTTGACTCTTTTAGTGATATCTTTTGTCTTTAATGTAGTCAAGATGTATCAACCAACTTATTCTTCACTAGACCTTCTGTGTCCTATTTAAGGCATCTTTCACTATACTGAGATCCAGAAAATATTCTCTCATACTATCTTTTAGGAGCTTATTGTATTGCTTTTCTCATTTTTTTAAAAAAATTATTTTCATTTTATAATCTGAAAGCCAGAGAGACAAAGATCTTCCACCTACCAGTTCATTGCCCAAATACCTACAACAGCCAGGACTTGTCCATGCTGAAGCCAGGAGGCTATATCTCAAATTCAGGACTCCTGCATGGGTGGCATGGACTCAGACAACTGAGCCATCATCTGCTATGTACCAGCAGGAAGTGAGATCAGAAGCAGAAGGACTTGTGCTTGAACCAGGCAATTCAACATGGGATTCAACATGGATGTAACATGGGATTTGGGCTTCCCATGCAGCTACCCAACTGCATCAAAGGCCCTTCAACCTTTCCTTTTCAAACTGTAACATACCTCACCTTGCCTTTTTGCTGTACTGTGAGTCAGAAGAATCAAGTTTCTTTCCTTCCTCTTGGAAGAGCCAACTGTCCCAGCACAGTTACCATCCTCCCCCACTGCTCCTTAGTACAATCCTTGTTGCAAATCATGTGTCCATATAAATGCAGGCATTGCTAGGCTATTCTGTAAAAGCTTTCAAATAAAGTCTTGATATCTGATAGGGCAAATCTTTACATGTTGTTCTTACTCAAGAGTGTCTTCTCTATTTGTGCCATTCATTTCTCTCTATATGAACCAATGTGCCAGACTGCACCAAAAAATCACCAAAACCCTTCTGGGATTATTTTTGGGATCACATTTTTTTCTAAAAACCAGGGCAAGAAGAATCAACACATTTACAGTATTGAGTCTTCCACTCTTTGAAAATGATACATTCGGCTGGCGCTGCGGCTCACTAGGCTAATCCTCCGCTTGTGGCACCGGCACACCAGGTTCTAGTCCTGGTTGGGGCGCCGGATTCTGTTCCGGTTGCCCCTCTTCCAGGCCAGCTCTCTGCTGTGGCCAGGGAGTGCAGTGGAGGATGTCCCAAGTGCTTGGGCCCTGCACCCGCATGGGAGACCAGGAGACCTGGCTTCAGATCAGCGCGCCGGCCGCAGCAGCCATTGGGGGGTGAACCAATGGAAAAGGAAGACCTTTCTCTCTCTCTCTCTCTCTCTCTCACTGTCCACTCCGCCTGTCAAAAAAAAAAAAAAAAAAATCTCAGCATGCCAGTGTTGCAGCATAGCAAGTAAAGCTACCACCTGTGGCATCCCATATGGGTGCCAGTTCAAGTCCTGGCTGCTCCACTTTTTTTTTTTTTTTTTTTTTTTTTTGGTTAAGATTTATTTATTTGAAAGGCAGAGTTACAGAAAGAGAGGGAGAGACAGAGATCTTCCATTTGTTGGTTCACTCTCCAAATGGCTGCAGTGGTCGGGGCTGGGCCAGGCTGAAGCCAGGAACCTGAAACTCCATCTGGGTCTGACATCAGTGACAAAGGTCCAAATACTTGGACTATATTCTGCTTTCCCAGGCACATTAACAACAAATGGACTTAGAGTTTTTTGGAAATAATTTCTAATAAAGATTCATAATTAGCATAGTCTTTCAATGACTGTATCATCTCATCCAGCTGGTAATCTCCTTTCATAAAAGCGTCCAGATCATGCACTGATTTGTTTATTCTGTGATCTGTGACGCGATTTTGTGGGAAATTATATGTTCTTTTCTCCAACCTTCCTTTAGTTCCAACCGGAATCTTCCTAGCATTATATCTTTTACTTGTTTCTTCTAGATGCATGCTGTAGAGTTTTGCACATAACTTCTTCATGGCCATCTCTCTATTTTTCAGTTGAGATCTCTCTTGTTGGCATTCAGAAACAATACCTGAATATTGTTATGAGAATGAAAGAATTTTAATAGAAAAATATTCTTTATTTATTAAGGAATACTTCATTTCCTTCTCATTCTTTTTCTTCTTCCTGTGGGAGGATGAACTCTCCAGACGGCACTGTCTGTGGTATTTACATGCTGCCCCCCTGCTCCGCTGGCTCGTTTTGTATCAATTCTCAAATCTATAGGATTAACCACCAGGTTAATCTCAGTAGACTGGGTAGTATTGCTACAGTCATAGTGCTAGTATGGACGCGGCCTTGCTTCTCTGTTTTTGGCACTCTGTGTAGTCCGTGCACACCTCCTTCAAATTTCATGAGCGTATAGGCTTCTGAACCCCCAATGCTGGCAGATGCATGTCTAAGGCCACCTATTTCACTTGGAAAATATTCCAGGGTTTCAAAATGCCATCTTTTAAATGCAGCATGTTGCTGATACATATCAAACATCTCTGAAGTAAACAACATTGCCTCCTGACCCCCGATTCCTGCAGTTACCTCCAGGACCAAATCATTTTCATCTGTTTCTTCTGAGGGAACCAAAAGTAAAAGGATCTGTTGCTTCAGCTGTGTAATTTCTTTCTGACACAGAGTTACTTCATTCTCTGCAAGTCTCCTTAAATCTGCATTCTCATTGCTTAGCAGGTGCTCAATCTCCCGCAGTTCCTGCTCTTTCTTGCTCAGGAGTTTGGCGGCCGCCACCAGCTCGGGCCTCCTGACCTGCAATGGGGTGTCAGACCTTGCCTGGCGCTTCAGAAAGGTTCGCAAAGGCCTGCCACGTGTAAACAGCTTCCCCCACTGCCGGGTGACCACAGCTGAGAGGCCCGCGGCTGGGGCCAAGGGCCAGCCGCGCCCACAGACACCAGGCCGCGCCCCAAAGAAACCGGGACCGCATATCTAGGCCAAATCGGCAGAACCTGACCCAAACTGGAAATCAGACATGGCGGGTCTCCTCCACTTCTGATTCAGCTCCCTGCTAATGCGCCGGGGAAAGCAGTGGGAGATGGCCCAGTACCTGGGCCCCTGCATCCACATGGTAGACCCAGAACAAGCTCCTGGCTCCTGGCTTCAGATCAGCTCAACTCTGGCCATTATGGCCATTTGGGGAACAAACCAGTGGAAGGAAGATCTCTGTCTCTGTCTTTCTAACTCTGCCTTTCAAATAATTAAATAAATCTCTTTAAAAAAATCAAATGAACAATGCCTTTTTAAAAATGCCACAATAAATTTGCAATCCCAGAAAAACTCAACTTGGATATATATATGTATGTATTCATATATATTTTATATATATTCATATATTTTTAAAGATTTATTTATTTATTTGAAAGGCAGGGTTAGAGAGAGAGAGAAAGAGAGGTCTTCCATCCACTGGTTCACTCCCTAAATGGCTACAATGGCCAGAGCTGGGCCGATCTGAAACCAGGAGCCAGGAGCTTCTTCTGGGTCTCCCCTGGTTACAGGGACCTGAGGACTTGTGCCATCTTCCATTGTTTTCCCATGCGCATTAGCAGGGAGCTGGATTAGAAATGGAGCAGCCAGAACTCAGAGCAGCAGCCATATGAGATGCTGGCACTGCCAAAAGCGGCTTAACTCGCTGTCCCACAGCGACAGCCCCAGGCATCTATATTACCATATATATCAGTCTGCTAATATTATGTTGATAGCTTTTTACACTTATATTCATGAGTGAGATCAAACTATTTTCCTTCCATCTGGGAGCTTTTTTTTTTTTTTAAAGAGTTATTTCTTTGTTTGAAAGGCAGAATGACAGAGACACACACACACACACACACACACACACACACACATCTTCCATCTGCTAATTCACTCCCCAAATGGCTGCAACAGCCAGGTCTGGCCCAGGCTGAAGACAGGAACAGAGAACTTCATCTAGGTCTCCCACATGAATGGCAGCAACCCAAGCACTTGCGCCATCGTCCACTGCTTTCCCAGGCACATTAGCAGGGAGCTGGATGGGAAGCCACCCGGGAGCACTCTGAATATGCCAAGGATTTATTTATTCCTTTAATGTAACTCTGCTGGCAATAAATCCTGGTTTTGACTATCTTACAAAAAATACTTTTTTAAAAGATTTTTTTCTTTATTTGAAAGTCAGAGTTACACAAAGAGAGGAGAGGCAGAGGCAGAGGCAGAGAGAGAGGTCTTCCATTCAATGGTTCACTCCCCAACTGGCTGCAATGGCCAGAGCTGCACTGATCTGAAGCCAGGAGCCAGGAGCTTCTTCCTGGTCTCCCACTTGGGTGCAGGGGCCCAAGGACTTGGGCCATCTTCTACTGCTTTCCCAGGCCATAGCAGAAAGCTGGATTGGAAGTGGAGCAGCCGGGACTTGAACCGGCGCCCATATAGGATGCTGGCACCACAGGCGGCGGCTTTACCTGCTACGCCACAGCACCAGCCCCTCACCTTCATTCTTGAATATTACTTTCACTTTAAAAATTCTACATTAGTCATCATCTTCTTTCAGTACTATTAAAAAAAACCTACCATTTATTTCTCTGTGCACAAGTCAGATGTCAGTCAAATCCCTACTCGTTTGATGGCACACTGACATTTTCTATGGCTACTTTTAACAGTTCTCGTTGCTTTGGTTTTGCAGCAGTTTTAACTGGTAACTCCAAAATCTGGGACCCCTTTGGGTCCATTTTTACTGCCTGTTGTTTCTTTTGATTTTTGTTCACGTTGTCTCTTCCCGTGCCGACTCTTTTTTAATACATGCCAGAAACTGTTCTTGCAAATGGTAGAGGTAATTTGTAGCCTACAGTGAGCCTTCAGAGAGGATCTGCATTTGCTTCCATTAGACACCTGGAGCACTAACTAGACACTGGGTCAATTCAACCAAATTCATGAACTTGGGTCTCTGCCAAGGCCTCCTTCTAGGGCACAGCCTTTCAAGGTCCCACTGCAGAGGAACCAGGGTTCCCCAGGCTTCCCCCATTTACTGAGTCCCAACATTAATCCCTGTTACTTTGGTCCAGAAAGGCATTTGCCATTCAGCATCTCCACTCAGATTTCCAATTTTATTTGCCCCAGGGGACAAAGGAGCCCCCAAAGAGACTCTCATCTCTGGACCACTCTCTTTATACCTCTCTTCCAGATCACAGCCTGGAAATTCTTCATTATATTGCTATCTCTCGGTATCTTCAAGCATATGTTCATATTTCATCTATATTTTTAAATCTATATTTTGATTTATTTGAAAGGCAGAGCAACACATTCACACACACAAGAAGAGGGAGGGAAGGAGACAGAGATAGAAAGAGAGAGAGAATCTTTCATCCACTGGTTCACTCCCCAAATGCCTACAACAGCCAGGGCTGAGCCAGGTCAAAGCCAGAAGCCCAGAACTCCATCCAGGTCTCCCACGTGGGTGGCAGGGGCACAAGACTTGAGGCCTCACACGCTGCCTTCCAGGATGCATGAGCAGGAAACAATCAGAAGTGCAGTAGCGGGGACTTGAACCAGCACTGATGCACGTGTCCCCAGTGGCAGCTTAACCTGCCGCACCATGACGCCAGCCCCCACCCATGGTTTCTAATTTTCCCTAGGGACAGAACTGGTCCCATGGACCCACTCTGCAATTACTGAAAAAATAAATTCATCCTGCCTCTTTATCTTTTTCAAGTTGAAGATAGCCTTCATGAATAAAATAGAAACAAAAGATTTTTAAAAATTCTGCTTTCTCTCTGTCATTAACAGTATCGGTTTCTCTAAACAGTTCTATCTCCCTCCAGCTTATTCTGCTGCTTATAGTCATAACGAAGACTTCAGTAGGTGAATTTTTAGACAGAAATGCAATTAGCACAAAAATAATGGAAAGCACCAGTGGACTTAGAAGAATGATCTAAGATTAATTCTCAAGGAGATTTATAACCTTTATTTCAGGAAAGAAGTCATCTGAGAGGAGGCCCAGAAAAGGTGGGTTCTTGATGAGCAGGAAGGCAACAGCGATGGAGAGAAAGGTTGGAGGACAGGATATAAACACAGTGAAAATCTCACGGCATGCTTGTGTGTGTGTGTGTGTGTGTGTGTATAATTTTTTTTCCTAAACAGTTAAGATATCCATATTATTCAAATAGTTCACAGTGAAAACCTTCTTCCATGTCAGTTCTTACCTCCAAAAGTAATGAATAGTATTAGATTTTGTGTAGCGTTCTGGAGACATTTGATGCATACAAAAAATGGTATGTGTGTATGTTTATGTGTGTGTTAATATACATATATACATATACAAGTAAATGAGTAAAATGTACTATTTTATACGTATATAAATGAGTACAACATGCTCTCTGTATATTCTCTGACACTCTTTCACATAAATCATGAGCACAGTGGACACAGCAGGCACGGGTTTATTTTTTATGTCACACAGAACTTGCCATACCTGCCCATGAACAGCTTCCTCGTTCTCTTCCGGAGCAGACTAATGTTTCTTGGGTAAATACTCCATCATCGGCTGACCCAGCTCCCTACTGATGGATGTTCATGTGCTTTCTAACCTTTTATCACCACAATCAATGTTATGATAACCTTGTGGCCATGCCAGGGAAGGAAGGAGTCAGTGGGGGGCATACTGTAATTTTAATGAATACTGACAATTGCTTTTCACAGCATCTGTGCCACTTACAGTCCCTCAGCAATGCGTGAAAGCATGTTTTTTTGACCAATACAGTGAGTTAGCAAACTACCAATGTAATCCCAATTTCTGTTTTCCTTATTATGAGTTAGGTTTAACATTTTTCATATGTTAAAGAGCCACTTCTCACAGCATTTTAACAGCTTGCTGTGTACCAGGTACTAATGCGTGAAACAAAAAATATTGCTGGGGCCGGCGCTGTAGCACAGTGGGTAAAGTTGCCACCTGCAGTACCAGCATCCCATATGGGCATTGGTTCAAGTCCCAGCTGCTCCACTTCTGATCCAGCTCTCTGTTATGGCCTGGGAAGGCAATAGAAGATGCCCAAGTCCTTGGGTCCCTGCACCCGCATGGGAGACCTATAAGAAGCTCCTGGCCTTGGGTCAGCGCAGCTCCAGTCATTTTGGCCAACTGGAGTGTGAACCAGCAGAGAGAGACCACTCTCTCTCTCTGTCTGCCTCTCCTTCTCTCTCTGTATAACTCTGACTTTCAAATAAATAAATCTTTTTTTTTAAAAAAGATATTGCACTGTATTTTTAAGTTTAAAGGAATTTTCGTCTGGGGCTGGCACTGAGGCACAGTAGGTTAAGCCTCTGCCTTTGGCATTAGCATCCCATGTGGGCACTGGCTCATGTCCCAGCTGCTCCTCTTCAATCCAACTCTCTGCTAATGGTCTGACAGCAGGGGAAGATGGCCCAAGTGTTTGGACCCCTGCAGCTGCATGGGAGACCCAGAAGAAGCTCCTGGCTTTGGATTGGCCCAGCTCGGGCAGTTGTGGCCATTTGGGGAGTGAACCAGTAGATGGAAGACCTCTCTGTCTTTCCCTCTCTCTGTAACTCTGCCGCACAAATTAACCAATAAATTTTTTTTAGAAAGAAATGCCTTAAATTATGTAAAATTGGTAAAAACATCTTATAATAGGATTCAAAGAGGCAGGAAGTAAGAAAGGGAGAAAGAAAAACACAAGTTTATTTGAAGTTTAAAGTATAAGAAATGCAGTCCAGTTTCACAGAGAGGGAAAACAACCAGGAACCCAGTTTTTCAGATTTCCTGAATTGATCTACTGAAATTTAAACCACTAGAAAGAAGAAAAAGCCTACTTTTCTGTAGCATAAAATATCAGCCAAATATAAGCCTTTTCTGCAAGTATTCCTATAAGAAGCCAGGGCAGATTTTGAAATTTAGGTGGCACCCTCCCTCATGTTCATGTTTGGTCCAGGTCTTAATTTCTGCGAGGTCCCACAGCAGAGGCAGAGCTCCGCCCCGGGGAACACGGATCCCGGGTTAAACAGGCTCAGCTGGTTGAGAAACAGCGTGAAGGCACGCTGCTCTGGGGGCTCGCCTTGGGGGCTGGGGGCTACTTCGCCGCCAGTCTGGGCCGTTCCATTCGGCCCTGGCTTTTATCTCCTGTGACCTTTGCGAAGGTTTTACCACAGTTGAGCCGGCGTCTGACTTCTTGTAGCTGCCTAGGGCTTCTGTTTTTTTTTTTTTTTTTTTCCTCGTTATAATTAACGTAAAATTGAGTTAAAGGACAGAGGCGTGCGTGAATACTAAGATTGGCTTTGCTTTGACTTTTTAGTCTGGCTTTCTGGATCTCCAGATGTGACCGTAGGCTCTCCACTTGTGAGATCCTCAGTTTTTTTTGTTTTAATTTTTTTTTTTTTTTTGACAGGCAGAGTGGATAGTGAGAGAGAGAGACAGAGAGAAAGGTCTTCCTTTGCCGTTGGTTCACCCTCCAATGGCCGCCATGGCCGGTGCACCGCGCTGATCCGATGGCAGGAGCCAGGTGCTTCTCCTGGTCTCCCATGGGGTGCAGGGCCCAAGCACCTGGGCCATCCTCCACTGCACTCCCTGGCCACAGCAGAGGGCTGGCCTGGAAGAGGGGCAACCGGGACAGAATCCGGCGCCCCGACCGGGACTAGAACCCGGTGTGCCGGCGCCGCAAGGCGGAGGATTAGCCTAGTGAGCCGTGGCGCTGGCCAAGAGATCCTCAGTTTTAAAGCTTCTCACTTGTATCCACGCCAAAGTGTTCTCATTGCCTCTTTTCTAAAGTCCAGGAAAAACAAAAAGCCCTGTCCGGACGGCCCCCCTGCAGAAGGAGCATCATGCTTACGGTGCCGCGACTCGGCGCTTAATTTTAGAACTGGAGTTTGAGGTTTTGGGTAGCCTAACCGAGGAGTGAGCCCTGTAGTCCGCTAGCTCTTGTCTGAACATAACAGGTTGCATTTCTCCCTTGTGGGAAAAAGCCTGCCTGCTCCCGACCCCACACACCCCCGACTCCCCCTGCCTCAAAAGGGGACGCAAGGGCCCAGCTGTTATCATCCTCCATCCTGAGTTACTTCGAAATGGCTTTGTTGTTTTTCTTTTTTTGTACATGTTGGCTGCAGTACTGGTGGTAGAATATACTATAACGTGGGTCATCTCTACTTCTGTATTTATTTATTTATTGCTAGACCTCAGCCACCGTCTTCTCCCCTGCCCCCTCTCTGCCTGTAGGACGTACTGTGTGTAGTCATGCACTTTGTATTAATATATTAGACATCTACAGATCTGTTTTGTACTTTTTATACTGTTGGATACTTATAATCAAACCTTTTACTAGGGTATTGAATAAATTTAGTCTTATTAGAAAATAAAAAAAAAAGAAATTTAGGTGGCACATGAGAAAATGGTCTCTATTTTAAGAAACATATATATATATATATTACTATGTATTGAGAAAAATTGAGGAGCTGGCACTGTGGCACAGAGGGTTAAACTGCTGCTGGCCACCATAGCGTCCCGTGTCAGAGCCCTGCTTGGAGACCTGGCTGCTGTGCAGTTAATGCACCTGGGAAGGCAGCGTGTGATGGCTCAAGGACTTGAGTCCCTGTCACCTATGTGAGAGACTCAGGTGGCTCCTGGCTTTGGCCTGGCCCAGACCTGGCTTTGCAGCCATTTGGGGAGTGAAACAGCAGATGGGAAGATGGAAGATCAATCGCTCTCCCTTTCTCCCTTTTTCTCTGCCCTTCAATAAGTAAGTAAATCTTTAAAAATACTGACACATAAAACTAGCAGCATTTTTTATAACGAAACAAAGTTTTAAATGTTAATGTAAAGAAAATAATATTAGAATGATATCCTCTAATGTGGCAAAATCATTGCGATGGTTCCAAAATGGTCAAAATCTTGGAAACAAAGAAAGGTAAAGCGGAAACATAAGCTCAAGAATAACTGAATTAGAACTGAGGACCTAAGGCAAAAGTCAGAGGCAAGAAAATGAAACTTACTTACTAAAATAATTTACCTTTTATTTGCCAATTTAAAAAATCTGAGTTTTCCTTCTGTGTTTCTAGAGTATGGTTTCAGACATTCTGATCATGCTACCAAGTCAAGTTTACCGTGTATTTTGTACTTTCTCATTAAAGAAAACTAAAAAGCAAGTTGTTTTTTTTTTTTTTTTTCAAAAACATTTGAATATCAGGTCAGAGTTCTTTAGAACAGATCTCCCAGGACTTCCCCTTCCAGGAACAGGCAGCAGAGGGAGAATCAGGCTGGCCTGTCCTGTCCCAGTGTAGGTTACAGACTCGCGAGGCTTACAAAAAAACAAATAAGCTGACTTTATGTTTCCACAAATCCAGGGATCAAGCGATCCTGTTTTTCCTCAGCCTTTAAGCACGGAACGTGTTCCTAAGTGATCACTCAGCTTGGGGTGCACCAGATGGATTGAATTATGATGTGACGAATCAACTACTATTTTAACACTGCAGAAACACAACCCCAAGAAAAAGGCACAGAAAGACACATTTTTTAACACAAAAACCTAACGTGGAGCTGAAAAACACAATGGCTCTTCTACCAGCCAACAGGGTGGCCACAAAGTTTGAACTGTGATTAAATCGAAATAGCCACAGACAGATACAGAACATCTCTATCCACGCCGAACGACCTATCCCACTACCCCCAGCCCTACATTAGGGCCATGAACGACTTTCCCTGACCAGCTTCTAGACCTTAACGTCGAAATGCACTGACAACTCTCGGGCTCACAGACACCAAACCGAGCTCTGAGGCCCACCTGACGGCCAACACAGCTTCGGTCCTTTATTTTCCCCCAAAGCTCCCGAAACAATTTAGAAACAAAACAAAAAAGGCCCCTCTGCCGTAGTGATGCAACACGTATGCCTCAGAGAGTTTCCTGGCATAAAGCAAGATTTCCTTCTCCCCTAGGGAAGTGAGGAACCCAGGTGCCCCGTCAGAAGACCATTAAAAACAATTACGGTTCATAAACAGAAAGAGCGCCATGTCACTGCAGAGCTTAGCTCCTAAGAAGATAAGCCCTTTGCTTCCTCTTCGCTGAAACCTCAGGTCGCAAACAGGAAGACTCTGAAAGCTATTCCCTGTAGAGAATACTGTTTACAGACAAGGGCTTTGTTTTGAAGGAGTGAGGGACCCTGAAAAGCCAGAATCCTGAACCCAAGAACCACCGAACGTCCAACCTTGTTTCTGATCGCTGTTTTCCTTTACGGGAGACAGACACTCTTTGAATTTCATCCTGCCTTAGCTCTTCGTTGCTTGCTTCTTGGGCCATTTTCTAGAAGATGGCAGAAGGGCCCAATCTCTTCATTTAAAGCAGTTATTTGGGGTTGACACCTAAGTCCGTACGACTCGCCTACGCGCCGGATGCAGCAATTCCACGCAGCTTTGGAAAGCCATCCTCTCTACCCCTGGCTTTCTCAAACGCAGCACTCCTACCACGTGGAGCCAGATGCTTGGCTGCGGGGACTGTCCTGTGCACTCCAGGATGCTGGTGACATCTCTATGAGACGTCAGAACAGCTGCTCTCAGACAGTACCCAATGTCCCTCGGCGGCACAGAACTGCTCCTGGCTGAGAACCACTGTTCTTTTTTTTTTTTTTTTTTTCATTTATTTGACAGGTAGAGTTACAGACTGTGAGAGAGAGAGAGAGAGAGAGACAGAGAGAAAGGTCTTTCTTCCATTGGTTCACCCCCTAAATGGCGGCCACAGCCGGCACTGCGCTGATCCGAAGTCAGGAGCCAGGTGCTTCCTCCTGGTCTCCCACGCAGGTGCAGGGGCCCAAGCACTTGGGCCATCCTCCACTGTATTCCTGGGCCACAGCAGAGAGCTGGACTGGAAAAGGAGCAACCGGGACTAGAACCCGGCACCCATTTGGGATGCTGGTGCTGCAGGCGGAGGATTAACCTACTGCGCCACAGCGCCGGCCCCGAGGGCCACCGTTCTAATTCAATGACCAGTCCTGGCTGTTTCAGCCGTAACTCCTCATGTTCACCTGGTGCTCCTTCAGATCTCCGCATGGGGATGTTCTCTCTCCATCCGACTCAGCCAAGATTCACAGCACCTCGAAGGCACGCATCAGGGGCTCTGGGAGATGGACACTGCTCCTGCCTTCAAGCACAGGTTTCCTGGGGCACAGGCCCACCAAAGAACCCTAATAAAAGACACCCAGCTAGAAAGCGTTTTGAACTGACCTTTTCCCCCTTTGGAACTCTCATCTCATCAAACTGAAAACACCTCGAGCACAAGGACCCTGACCTGTCCGGGGGTCCCAACACCTGATTAATGGCCGGTAAGAACAACCATGAACTTCATCATAACTCTAGAAAGCAAAGACTCCATAGTTAACTGAACCTGCCTCAGCTGTAGTGTGTTCCCCTGTAAAACTGGAAGAAAATGGGAGTTGAGAGGATTAAACAATACAAGTAAATCTTTCTCCACACACTGACACAGAGTAGGCATTCAAGGCACATAAGTTATCACCACTATCTTATTAGTAACATATCCTAGTTCAAGAGGAAGACCTTGCTCTGGGCTGCAATAACCCCCACACGACATAAAAAATAAATCCGCTATTACGTGCTTTCTGAGGACAAGAGGAAGGAAAGTAACTGAAAAACATTTCTACTAATGTCCTAGGAGGAAGAAGTGAATGCAGGAACCAGTTAGAAGTTGGAGGGGAAGGTGGATCATGCCGGGAGAGAAACCCAGTGTACCAGCCCGTGTACTTCTGGATCCAGCGTACTCTTAAGATCTTCCCAGGGGCCAGCGTTCTGCCATAGCAGGTTAGTCAGCATCCCATATGGGTGCCCGCTGGACTTCTGGCTGTCCCATTTCTGATCCGGCTCCATGCTAATGCACCTTGGAAGGCGGTGAAAGATGGTCCGTGACCTTACTATGCTAAAAAAGGCTTCTCAAGAGTCAGGCACCGACTCTCCCTACTTTGAACAGGTGCTCATACAATGGGCAGCGAACCTTCAAACTCATTTTGACTGGATTACACTGCTCAAGGCATGTTTGTCGAGATCACAGTTCTTACAGTGGAAAGCCTCCTATGAGGAAGAGGCTGAAAGTGTGGCGAGTAATAATGCTGCCTGTGGAATAGCAGTAACCTTTGATATGCTCACAGGCCGCGGCACCTACATATAGCCTCATGAACAGGCCTGCATTGGAGTAGTTGCCTATTTTGACCAGGTCAGAGATTTGGCACTCAGAGCCTTAAAAAATATAAATCCTCCTAATTACAGTCAGCTCTTTAGAAACCTAGTTCAAGGCCTAGGCGAATGGTTCCCCAGTTTCCTTGCCAGAATCTTGGAGGCAGTAGAGAAAAGATTACCGCTTGGCCCCGATCAAGACAATCTGGTCAAACAATCAGCTTGGGAAGGTACTACCAAAGAGACAAAAGCTGCAATCGCACCAGTCCATAATGAAGACATTTCTAAATGGATAGCAGCTACAAAGGAGGTAAACCCTGCCGATACACCCATACAAGCCCTAACTGCGGCCATTAACAAACTGAACACAAGGTCTAATGACCCTCCAGTTTGTTGGGGATGTCAGGAAACAGGACACCTACGGCGAAACTGCCCAAACGCTGACAGACGGGGCAAGCCCAAAACACTGTGTCCCAGATGTAAAAAAGGCTTTCACTGGGCAAAAGATTGCAAGACCAAACCTTTAAACTCCCAGCAGGGCGGCCCTCAGTCCAGCAAGTAAGAGCGAGTCCCACCACCATTAACTGGCCCTCAGTCCAGCAAGTAAGAGCGAGTCCCACCACCATTAACTGGCCCTCAGTCCAGCAAGTAAGAGCGAGTCCCACCACCATTAACTGGTCCATGCCTATCTTCAAGTTGAGGCTTAAACTGACCCTATATTTAGATGACATTGCCTTTGTGGGTTTAATTGATACGGGGGCAGATGCCACTGTCTTAAAAGCTGGGGACGCAAGGAAAATGCAACACGGGAAGACAGCGCCCAGCTAGCTCAGTTGGTAGAGCATGAGACTCTGAATCTCAGGGTCGTGGGTTCGAGCCCCACGTTGGGCGCCAGATGTTGCGGTGGATTCGTTCCTAGAGGAAGAGCATGGTGGGGGCAAGAGGTGTGGAGTCACCAAACAGACCCCGGGAGCCGGGTGAAAGCAGGCCAGAGGTGAGCAGCTCCTCCTCTCAGAACGAATCCACAGCAAACAGGCCTGGTCAGGTCCCCGCCATTGTGGCCATTTGGGGAGTGAATCAGCAGATGGAAGACCTTTTTCTCTTTCCCTCTCTCCCTCTGTAATTCTGCCTTTCAAATAAATAAAATAAATCCTTAAAACAATAGGGAAGATCTTTCTAGTTAAAATGTTTGGGTAAGAACCTAAAGAGGAAGTAAAAGGGACTGGTGCTGTGGCACAGTGGGTTAATTTGCCACCTGCAGAGCTGGCATCCCATATGGGTGCCGGTTCGAGTTCCGGTTGCTCCACTTCCAATCCAGCTCCCTGCTAAAGCCCAAATCCTTGGCCTCCTGTACCCATGTGGGAGACCTGGAAGAAACTCCTGGCTTCAGCCTGGCCCAGCCCCAGCCATTGGAGTCATTTGGGGAGTGAACCAGCAGATGAAAGACCTCTCTGCCTCTCCCTCTCTCTAAGTCTGCCTCTCAAATACACAAAAATAAATCTGTTTTTAAAAAAAGAGGAAGTAAAAGCATGCTTGAGTTATAAATACTGGCACATGCAGGGGACAGGTGTTTACGAGCCGTGTACACCTTCATAAAGCGTTTACTTGCTTATTGTGCTTAGAATTTCTATTGCTATATTTAAATATGCCACCATTTTTTAACTTAATGCAAGTATAGCATGTTAAAAGGGGAAAAGGGCAGAAATTATTTTAAAGAACATAAATTCGCAGGAAAGAGCTGAGTGATTCACAGGTGTGACAGGGACGGCGAGCGAGAGCTCCCATTGCAGGATGAGAGAGCTGGGTGGAAGTAGAAGAGGGGACGAGATACATTTAAGAACACGGCCCTGGGCAGCTAGGGAGTGAGGGCAAAACCAAGCCTTATTCCCCCAGCAGGTAACGCGCCCCTGCGGCAGCCCATCGGCCCCGCACCAACTGCCTTAGACACAGTGGCTCATGTGAGCCCCCACCAGTTCTGAGAGGCAGGTACGGCCAGGACCCACATTTCAGATGAGAAGTGATTCGCCCAAGGTCACTCAAGTAACCTGAGGCCCCGGCTCCAATCCAGGCACGCGGGCGCCAAGGCGGTGTCTCAGTCCCTACACTCGATGGAGTGTCTGAAACTCAGATCTCGCAAATAAATGTACTTAATGAGGCCTGTCCCCTGCCCTCCACCCTTGCACTGTGGTCATGAGGAGGCTGAAGCCTTCCGTGGGGGGCTGCAGAGGTGCCGAACAAGGCGGTGGCAGTCTGCGGGCGCGAGCGAGGTCGCCCAGTTCTGCTCCAGCCTCCATCGCCTGCTCGGCTTGGACCACTGCGCTCACTCCACAGACCCCCGGCGCCAACCTGCTCTAACGTTGCTTTCCGTCTCTCCTCCAACGAGATGGGAGGAAGGCGGCGAGCCAGGGGCCTCTGTGCCCCGAGGCCAGGGCCAAGCGAGCTTCTGGACAGAGGAAGGGGAGGCTGCCAACCCGGATTGGGGCAGAGGCGCGTGGAACGGCTGGGGCAGGGGACAGAGGTGAGGAGGCAGGAGCAGGGGCGGCCAGGCCGGCGGCGTGGGCTCTGGACCCCGGCTCAAGCGCAAACGGCGCCAGCCAGGGGGCAGGGTAACCCTGTCACCACCGCCCCGGCAGATCTGAGAAAGGAAGCGGGACAGGAACCAAGGCATTTCGAAACAGAGTGGAAAATAACGTCAAGCGCAGCCCAGGCAGCGGCGGGGACCGGGGTCGCGCCCCCCGTGGGGAGCCAGGCCCCGCGCGCACAGGGGCTGCCGAGGTGGGCAGCTGCGCCGGGAGCGCGGGGCAGAGCGCGGCGGGGCTGGCGCCGGGGTGCGGGGCCCCGAGGCCGGCTGGCAACCCCCCGCCGGCGTCCCGGCCTTGCGTACCTGAGCCCGCCGCCCGGCTCCCCTGCTCTCCCAGGCCGTCTCTTCCAACACCGCCGGCCGACCCCGGACGCGCTGCGGGGCTCCAGAAGCCCGTCCCCTCAGCCGCCTGCCGGTCCGACATCTGCAGCCCGCGCCCGGAGCGTCTCCGCCGCTAGTCGCGAGTGGCTCCGGAAACAGCCGAAGGCCGAGCGAGCGGGGCCGCGGCGCGCCGAGAAGAGCCGAGCGGCGCCGGGGCCGGAAGGAGGGCGCGCGGGCCGCGGGAAGAGCGCGCCGGCTCCCCACAGACGCTCCGGCCACGCGGACGCGGGGAAGGTTACTGTATGCTTCTGATCGCCGGTTCTGAAAGTCAGGGTAGAAAGAACCAACAAAACCTGGAGAAGATTCAGGAAGATGCTGCCGGAAATCGTGGTGTCCATGGAGACGTTATCGGAAGTCGGGGTTGCTAGGAGGCCTGGGTGCGTCCGCTAAGCTGCGTAATGGCTGAAGTCCCAGAAGATTTATATCCTGGCCCAGAAGAAGAGACGCCGGAACCTGAGACCCCGGGACTGCCCGGACCTCTTAACTTGTCTGAAGATGCCGACACAGACTCCGCGGCAGAGGCAAGCCCAGAGCCGCCCTCAGAGAATGACCAAGAGCCACAGCCAGAAATTGAGCAAGAGGATTTCGGAGAGGGGGAGCTGGAGGGTGCTCCGGATGTCTGGCTACGACCCACCTGGACGCCGGAGGACGACATTGCCACGGACGCCGAGACGGACTTCTCGAGTGAAACTGAGCCAAGGATTCCCCGAGAGGTCAAGTCAGACACTTCCGGAGAGATGGAAGGGGAGATTTTCAAGGATTTGGAGGTGCTTGCGGATGGGCACCATGAGGAGCCCGGGCTGGAGCCACCGGAGGAGGCTAAATCCGACGTTACAGAGGATGTAGGCCTGGAGTCAGATGAGGATACAGAGCTGTCCTCGGAGGTGCCCGTGGCCACAATGAGTGGGAAAATATTTGAGTTTCTAGAGGAGATCGGACAGCAGATACTAGAGGAATCACTTAGAGAGCAATTTGAAGAAACTGATCTGGAGCCTCCAGGGCAGACCAAACCAGATTTTCTAAGTGAGAAACCAAGAAAATGGGTTGAAGAGACAGATCTAGAACCACCCGAGATGACCGACCCAGAGATTGCAGAGGAAACCCAAAGAGAGTTTCCAGAGGACAAACCAACAGAGTCAACAGAGACAGTTCCAGAGCCACTAGAAGAGATCAAATCAGAGTTTTTCGAGGAAGAATCAAGGAAACCAAGTCTGGAGCCATCAGAAGAATCAGAAGTTCCAGAGGAGACCAGAAGAAACTCAAATGAGGGAGTGGAAACAAAGCCACCCGAGGCTACTGGTCTAACACCATTGCAGGAAGTTCAAGAGCAGACACAAAGAAAATCCCCCGGGCAAGTTCTGGAGCCAACAGAGGACGCCCCATCAGAGGATCAAACCAAGAAGCAGACACAGTCAACGGAGGAGATAGGACTGCCACAGAAGTCCAAAACAGAGGAGACGCTAGGAGACTCTACTGAGGAGACGAGTCTAGAGCCACCAGAACAGATTAAGCCAGAATTCCCAGAGAAAGAACCTGGAAAACCAGCTGAGGAAACAGGTCAAGTGCCACCACAGCAAACTGAACCAGAGGCTCAAGAGAAGACAATAACCAAGCCAGCTGAGGAGAGAAGTCTTGAGTTACCAGATGAAACCAAACAGAGAGAGACCCATGTAGACTTTTCCCAGGGAGACAGGTCAGAACCAGTCGCATCTGGAGACAAGGATGAGCTAGAGCACCCTGAAAACCTTAAGAAAGACATTGCATTAGGATCTGTCATAGACAGTGAAGTCATATCAGTTACTACAGATTATGAATATTATCCAGAACTCCAAAAAGTGGCTCCACCTGAAGATACCAGTACTCAGTACTCAAGCATATATCCCTCAGAGACTCAGATTGGATTTGGAGACCTTACTGAAGAGACTGTAGATTTGTCCCAAGAGTTGAAGCAACCAGTACCTAAAGGGAAACGAATCCAGCATACACAAAGAATTGTGCCACAATTTGATTATCTTCAGTGGAGCCCAGAGAGGGTTGCCGAGTGGATTAGTGAGCTAGGCTTCCCTCAATACAAGGTATACCAAAATAACTTCCTGAAATCACATGCTCTCATCCTTCTGCTTCCCATGTTCCTCTACCTTGACCTGCGCTCTTAGCTCTTCTTCACTAGCAGCAGTATAAAAAAGTTCTAGACTGTGATAAAGGTAACTTGGATTTTAATTACGGCTTTGCCACTAACGTATTTGTACTTTGGGGGAGTAAAGAAGGATCGCGTTTGTTTTTCCTATTCATTCTAGTGATTACTCGTCTCTGCAAAACTTGACTAAGGACCAAGAAATTTATATGGCTCCTTTCCACCAAAACAAACAAACAAAAACACCTATTTTTAAATAGGTTCTGTCTAAAGCAGACTTTTTGTTACTTTGTCAGGTTGTTTTAGTGGCAGCTTACATTATTAATCTTTCAGTGCCTGCCCCCAATGCTTCATACGTTATATGTATCGTGAAAACCTAAGAGTATTACGGCGATCCCATTAGCCAAAAATCATTTTATTGAAAAGATAGTGTAAGTTTCTTATTTTACCGATGCCAACTGTTTTGAGGTTACCACCAAACAACATGAGCTCTTCTGTACCTTCCTGTATTTAAAAATGTGATTAAGACATGAAGAGGCACTGGTTATAGCTGCCAAAAGAAATTTAAGCAGCAGTTTAATCTCAGAGCTGGGGTGGAAAAAAAGTGTAGAACTATTAAGATAGAAAATAAGTTGAGATTTTGTTCTTAGTATAGAACTGGTGACAAACATAATTTTCCATCTTCATTCTCTCCCTCCCCACTTCCGTCCCTGCTCCCCTTCTATTTATGGTTCATGTTTTGAGTGATGTTCTTGCACTGACAGGAGTGTTTCACTGCAAACTTCATCAGTGGCCGAAAACTCATCCACGTAAACTGCTCAAACCTCCCGCAGATGGGGATAACAGATTTTGAGCACATGAAGGTGAGTTGTGTACAAAGTGTTCCTACAGAGCACTTCAACAGTGCTGCCATCGGCCTCCGACCGGCCTCTCTGTCTTCCAACTTGTGTCGAAGGCGTCATCGTACTCCAAGTCCCCAGGCTCTCAGGGGTTGCTTCCTCTCTCTCCTTCAATCCGCACAGAGGTCCAGGAACTGTCAGTTCCACCCGTGGCACTGAGGCCATCTGGTTTTCTCCAGTCCCACTTTTCAGACCTTTTAGTGCCTCAGACCTAGAACACTGTGCAGGCCTCCTGCTTTCAGTGTCTCTCCATAAATCCTTTGTGTTTAAGGGCCCCGCTTTTAGGCCCTTACTTTCCAACTATTTATGTACTATTCAGAAACCTTTGTAGGATCCCCTCTGCTTTCAAGACAGTCTCAGTGCCATAGTTACAAGTTCAAGGCTGCGCACAAGTGTTCTCCAGTCACCTTTCTTTTCCTGACCATCTTCTATGTAAATCTGCTCCCACCTGCCAGGTCTAATTCTCTCTCACAAGCCTGTCTGGTGCAGTCCTGTGTCTTTGCTGAGTTCTTCCTTCCCTGTGAATCGGAATCATCTTCCTTTTCATTCTCAGTTCCCTGTTCAACCCACAGTAACCTCTCCTCCCAAGTTCTCATAATACTGTATTTCTCTAATACCCATTAGACAAGGATACTTCAAAAAGTTCATGGGAAAGTGGAATTAAAAGATAAGCTTAGAGGTAGGTGATTGGTGCAGTGGTTAAGATACCATTCAGGTTGTCCATGTCCCATGTCAGAATGGCCACATTTGGGTCCTGGCTTCACATCCAGTTCTAGCTTCCTGCTACTGCAGACCCTGGGAGGCAGTGGTGATGGCTCAAGTATTTTTGGTCTCTGAATTCTGGGCTCCTGGCTTCAGCCTGGCCCAGCCCCAGCTATTCTGGACATTTAGGAAGTCAAACAGTGAATGGAAGTTCTCTCTCTCTGTCTCTCTGCTTTTTGAATAAAAATAAAGTCAGTAATTCAGTATTTAAAAGTTGCGTAACAGGCTGGCGCCGCAGCTCACTAGGCTAATCCTCCGCCTGCAGACCGGCACCCCAGGTTCTAGTCCCAGTCAGGGAGCTGGATTCTGTCCCGGTTGCCCCTCTTCCGGGCCAGCTTTCTGCTGTGGCCCGGGAGTGCAGTGGAGGATGGCCCAAGTGCTTGGCCCCTGCACCTGCATGGGAGACCAGGAGAAGCACCTGGCTCCTGGCTTCGTATCAGCTCAGTGCGCCAGCCACAGCAGCCATTGCGGGGTGAACCAACAGAAAAGGAAGACCTTTCTCTCTGTCTCTCTCTCACTGTCCACTCTGCCTGTCAAAAAATTTTTTTTAAAAAGTTGCATAACAAAGAACATTTTAGGGGCAGACATTTGGCATAGCAGTTAAGACACCACTTGGAATGCCCACATCCCATATCAGTGTGCCTAAGTTCAAGTCCCATTTCTGTTCCCATTTCCAACTTTCTGTTAATGTGCACCCTGGAACGCAGCACGTGATGGCTCAGGTGACTGGGTCCCTGCCCCCATTGTGGGAGACTGGGATTGAGTTCTGGGTCCCAGCTTCAGCCTGGAACAGCCCTGGCTGTTGTGGGCATTTGAGGAGTGAACAAGAAGATAGGAAATCCATCCATCATGTTATGTAAATCAACAAGCAGATCTTAAGGAGACTATAAATGTCTCTGTCTTTCCCTTTCAAATGAAATGAAAAAAGACAAAAGCAAAAAGAGAAAACTAGAACATGGATTGGAAAGTCACAGAATGGGTTTGAAATCTGTTTCTGACCCATAGGATTTTTTTAAGTACCAAGAACTTCAAATTTTTATCATGAAAAGGCCTTTTTAAGGGTCTTCCAATTCATTTTCCTTCCTTGATATTCAAATTCTCAAAAGTATGAAATCATATGATTCTATGAGTCATCTAGGGATCACTCAGGGCCTATTCTGCCCCAGGTGAAGCATGATGGAGTCGTAGAAACTACCTTTTTTGAAAAAAATCTCATATGAATCTGAAGACTTTCCAAGTTTGGAGCATTTATGGACATGGGTACTGAGTGAAACCACTGTTAAAATGGGGACAAATGAGACTATATATGTGATGCTTTGTAAATGGCAAAACACTATAAATGGTGGGCCCTGTTATGCAAAGGAATGGTGACCATGGACTGTTGGTGCTGGAGATAACGGGAAATTGGTGCCCAGACAGGTTAACCTAACTTGTTTCAAAGGATCACTTATTATACTTTGGTATTTCCAGCCATGCCCTCACATAGCTACCAAGTACTGCCAGATAGATATTTTCAAAGGTGATACTTCCAGTGTTTATGAACTATAATTTCTACTTATATTTACACTGTACTGAATTTCCTAAATGAAAATAAGGAACAAAATTAGCAAAATAGTAATTTGTAATCCAAATTCTTAAAATATTTAAGTACCAAGAACTCCAACTTTTTATCATGAAAAGGCCTTTTTAAGGGTCTGCCAATTCGTTTTGCTTCCTTGATATTCAAATTCTTAAAGTATAAAATCAGGCCGGCACCGTGGCTCACTTGGTTAATCCTCTGCCTGCGGCGCTGGCATCCCATATGGGCGCCAGGTTCTAGTCCCGGTTGCTCCTCTTCCAGTCCAGCTCTCTGCTATTGGCTCAAGTGCTTGGGCCCCTGCACCCGCATGGGAGACCAGGAGGAAGCACCTGGTTCCTGGCTTCGGATCGGTGCAGCGCCAGCTGTAGTGGCCATTTGGGGGGTGAACCAATGGAAGGAAGACCTTTCTGTCTCGCTCTGTCACTGTCTAACTCTGCCTGTCAAGAAAAAAAAAAAAAAAAGGTATATTAGACAAGATTTACTTGACACTTAGAGCCTCATTTAAAAAAAAAAAAAAAAAAAGCTAACTAGGAGCAGCAATTAGCCTAGCAGGTAAAATGCTGGTTACCATGCCCATACTCCAGAGCCAGCGTTGTGGCCTAGCAAGTAAAGCCATCACCTGCAACAACAGCATCCTGTTTGGGTGCTGGTTCATGTCTTGGCCACTTGCGATCCATCTCCTTGCTAAGGGCCTGGGAAAAGGCAATGGAAGATGACCCTAGTGTTTGGGCCCCTTCCACCCATGTGGGAGACCTGGCTGAAGCTCGTGGCTCCTAGCTTCCACTCTGGCCCTGGGCTGGCCATTGTGGCCATCTAGGGAGTGAACCGTGGATGGATGATTCTCTCTCTCTGTCTCTCTCCCTCTGTCTGTAACTCTGACTTTTAGAAATAAATAAATAAATCTTTTTGTAAAAAATTCCCGCATCCCATATCACGCTACCTGGGTTTGATTTCCAGCTCCAGCTTTGGATTGCAGCTTCCTGAAAATGCAGTGGTAATAGCTCAAGTAATTGGGTTCCTGCCACCCATGTGGGAGATCTGAATTGAGTTCCTAGCTCCTAGCTCCAGTCCCTCTACCCCTACTGTTGAGGCATTGGGGAGTGAATCAGCAGAGGAAAGTTCTTTTTTTCCTTTGTTGCTGTGTCTTTAAGATAATAAATATCGGCCTGCGTCATGGCTCACTAGGCTAATCCTCCACCTGCGTCACTGGCACACCGGGTTCTAGTCCCGGTCGGGGCACCAGATTCTGTCCCAGTTGCCCCTCTTCCAGGCCAGCTCTCTGCTGTGGCCAGGGAAGGCAGTGGAGGATGGCCCAAGTGCTTGGGTCCTGCACCCGCATGTGAGACCAGGATAAGTACCTGGCTCCTGCCATCGGATCAGTGCGGTGTGCCAGCTGCAGCGCGCCGGCCACGGCGGCTGTTGGAGGGTGAACCAACAGCAAAGGAAGACCTTTCTCTCTGTCTCTCTCCTCTCTCACTGTCCACTCTGCCTGTAAAAAAAAATAATAAATATTAAAAAGGGGTGGATGGAGACAGTCTTACTTATCGCAGGGACATGCTAGACAAGATAGCATTCCACTTGGCTTATCTTCATCTTCCTCTCTTTGAAAATAATTCTCAAAATATTTTTAACTATTCACTACATCAAGTGAACAAAAGAATTCTGATGAATATCTAGAGAACATAGTTGAGTACTTACTCCTTTGTATACATGATTTTTATAAAGTATAGCTTTAGAGGTTTTACAGTACCTCAGCAATTTTATTATACTTGCCTGTGGCAAGCTTTTTAACACAAAGGTGTAACACCATATTAGCAATAGAGTCTTACTAGACAAAGCTTATTTATTTATTTATTTGAAAGAGTTACAGAGAGAGAGAGAGAGGTCTTCCATCCGTTGGTTCACTCCCCAATTGACCGCAATGGCCAGAGCTGTGCCGATCCGAAGCCAGGAGCCAGAAGCTTCTTCCAGATCTCCCACACGGGTGCAGGGGCCCAAAGACTTGGGCCATCTTCCCTTTCCTTTCCAGGCCATAGCAAAGAGCTGGATTAGAAGTGGAGCAGCCGGGACTCGAACTGGTGCCTATATGGGATGCCGGCACCACAGGTGGAAGCTTAGACCACTAAATTTTTATTGATAATTTCAGTTTTACGAAAGATTGCAAAGATGGTACAGAGAGTTTCTGTATGGGTTTTTTTTTTTTTTTTTTTTTTTTTTTTTTTTTTTTTTTGACAGGCAGAGTGGACAGTGAGAGAGAGAGACAGAGAGAAAGGTCTTCCTTTTCTGTTGGTTCACCCCGCAATGGCCGCTGTGGCTGGTGCACTGAGCTGATACGAAGCCAGGAGCCAGGTACTTATCCTGGTCTCCCATGGGGTGCAGGGCCCAAGGACTTGGGCCATCCTCCACTGCACTCCCTGGCCACAGCAGAGAGCTGGCCTGGAAGAGGGGCAACCAGGACAGAATCTAGCACCCCGACCGGGACTAGAACCTGGTGTGCTGGCGCCACAAGGTGGAGGATTAGCCTAGTGAGCCGCGGTGCCGGCCCATTTCTGTGTGCTCTTAACCTTAGCTTCCCCTAATGTTGACATCTGAAATGAACAATGGTATAGCACTGTATTACTAACCAACTGACTTCATTGAAATTTCTGCAGTTTCTGCCCTGTTGGCTGATTTCCCACCATCCACTCTGGGCCATCACATTGTGCTTGGTTGTCGTGTTCCCTTGGTCTCCTCCAATATACGGCAGTTTCTTGATCATTGGTTTCCTTGACTTGAAGGGTTTTGAAGATGAGCAGTTATTTTGTAGATCTCCCATTTTAGTTTGATGTCTCCCATGACTAGACTGCAGTTATGCATTTGGAAGAAGACAGTGACAGGTTATAAATGCACCTCATCTCCTCCTGTCAGGGAGACATGGCCCCAGCATGGTCTGTTACTGGAAACATCGACTAGATCACTTGGTTTCTTTCACAGTAGTGTTATTGCATATTTATTTCCCTTTTCCTATTCTCCTTGTCAGTTGCTAAGTCCAGCCCTCATTCAAGGAGAGGGGAATTAAGTTCCACTTCCGGAGGGAGGAGTGACAAAGAGTTGATGGACATGGAGTAACACTGCCACAGTGATCAGTGTAAAGGGGGAGAGAGTATGAAACTATGCAAGTGCTCTGTTTCTCCTTAGAGTTTTGCCTACTAATTTCAGCTTTCATCAGTGGATCTTGCCTGCTGTTATTACTCTGTTGTCCTAAAGGTGATTTTCTACATCACTCATTCCTCACCAGGACTCCTTGGTAAAGAACTCTTCTATATCTAATTGTCCCTTCTCCCCTGTTTCTAATCTGTTCAGCCATTAAATGAATATGGACTTAGGGGTTGTTATTTTATCCTTTGAGTTATAACTCAATACTGTTATTAATTATTTTATTGCTCAACTACATCTTTGACCCTTGGGAATTCTTTTAAATAGGCTCTTTATTTTTTATTTATTTTTTTTAATTTGGCAGGTAGAGTTACAGACAGTGAGAGAGAGAGATAGACAGAGAGAAAGGTCTTCCTTCCATTGGTTCACTCCCCAAATGGCCACCACGGCCAGCGCTGCGCCGATCTGAAGCCAGGAGCCAGGTGCCTAGTGCCTCCTCCTGGTCTCCCATGCCGGTGCAGGGGCCCAAGCACTTGGGCCATCCCCCACTACCCTCCCGGGCCACAGCAGAGAGCTGGACTGGAAGAGGAGCAACTGGGACTAGAACCCAGCACCCATATGGGATGCCGGCACCACAGGAGGAGAATTAACCAAGTGAGCCACAGCGCCAGCCCCTAAATAGGCTCTTGTGTTCTTTGGGGGTAGATGTTTGGCCTAATTAGACCAAACGTGGATAAGATACCCACGTTCCATATCAGAGTGCCTGGCTTCAAGTCCTGGCTCCACTCCCAATTCCAGCTTCCTGGTAATGCAGACCCTGGGAGGCAGTGATGGGTCCCTACCACTCACACTGGAGACCGGTATTGAGTTCCCAGCCCCTAGCCCCAGCCCCACCCCTAGCCCCACTCCCAGCCACTTTAGGCATCTGAGGAGTGAACCAGCAGATTAAAACTTTCTGTGTCTGTTTCTTCTCCCACCCGACTCAAAGCCCACCCCTCAAATAATTTTTTTAATGTGAATGAAAAAATAAATAAATAAATTGGCTCCTGTGCCCTTTTGAATGTCTTTTTTTTTTTTTTTTTTGAAAGTTTTTCCTTACTTTCAGGCTCTTCAAGTTGCTTTTGGCTCATCTTATATTTTCCTTGCCCCAAGGAGCCCTGGTTGCTCTGATCAGAGAACAGTAATTAGAGGCCAAGAAGTGGGCACTCCCTGTGATTGCTGCTCCTGGGGTGTCACTGCTTTTAGGCACTCTCGGCAGAATAACACGGGAACTCTGTGTGTAGCCTAACCCATGGCTACATAAATACCTTAGTACTGTGTCCAGCTGTGTGTAATTACATTAAGCTAAGCATGAGCGCAGGTTGATCTCTCTGTAGTCCAATATCACAGGGTACATTTTAGCTTTCCCATCATTCCTGCTCCCAAACCCCCTTGCTGATTCACAACTTCTTGTCTGTCAGTGAGAAACCTGGCTCTCCTTATCTATAAATACGGATTCTGTGAGAAGCAAGTGTACCAAATAGAGTGCCGTGCTCCTGTATAGTTCTTTTTGTCTTGAGCCTTACGGTATGTAGTACTGTTTTCCCAAGTTAAAGTTCTTTTTATCTACTCCTTCCTTTCCCACCCCTGCCAGGGAGATTTTGCCTTTCTTTGTAATACAGCTAGATTTGCTTGTCCAGCCTGTATGCCATCCTGGCTTCCTCTTCCATCCGAGGTTTTAAAAGTTTGCACATATTAAAGTCACTCTTTGTAGTGTGTTGTTCTATGGGTTTTGAAATGCATTGGGTCATCCACCATTCAAGAACCATCCAGAACAATTCTATCAGGCTAAAATGTCCCTGCATCCCCTTTGTAGCAAGTCCATCCCTGTACCCAAATCTGTGTTTTACCCCTCAAGTTTTGCCTTTTCTAAGATGGCACATAAATGGAATTAAATAATTTGTAGCCTGTGGGTTTGGCCTCTTTTCCTTAGCAAAACGTATTTAGGAGTCATCCAAGTCGTTATAGAGATTAAGCAGATTTTAAGGAGACTATAGACCTGTTGTAATAATGATGGTATGATGTTTCATATTTGAACCACAACAATTATGTCTTTAGATTTAAAGTAAATTTTAAATTCCAGTTATGCAAATATCCTTAGTTACATACTATAAGGTAACTAAACAGTGCAGAATAAATTGGTAATAATGACACAAAACAACCAGAAATTTACAAATAAAATCAAGAACAGCAACCTTTTACATCCACCATCACACAGAAGGCAATAATGATACGGTGATAATGGTCTTTTGGAAAACCGAGGGCATTACAAAGTTCTGCATGAGGCCAGGGGAAGTATTACGTATGGGCCACTGTTCTAGGATGTGAAACCAAAAATCTTTAGAAAACCAGTAATTCTCTTCATGAATGCCTCTTTCTAATAATCCTTACTAACTCATGTCAATTTCTAGTAAAGTACTCTTCCGTGGGTATAAATAAAGTCTATTGCTGGTTGTTTGCTCATCAAAACTAAAGAAAGAGGTCGGGGCCGCGGCTCACTAGGCTAATCCTCAGCCTGCAACGCCGGCACCCTGGGTTCTAGTCCCGGTTGGGGCGCCGGATTCTGTCTAAGTTGCTCCGCTTCCAGTCCAGCTCTCTGCTGTGGCCCGGGAGTGCAGTGGAGGATGGCCCAGGTCCTTGGGCCCTGTACCCGCATGGGAGACCAGGAGAAGCACCTGGCTCCTGCCTTCGGATCAGCGCGGTGCGCCGGCTGCAGAGGCCATTGGAGGGTGAACCAACGGCAAAGGAAGACCTTTCTCTCTGTCTCTCTCACTGTCCACTCTGCCTGTCCAAAAAAAAAAAAAAAAAGAAAAGAAAAAGAAAGAAAGAATGTGCAGTTTTAGATCAGATTCTAGCCCATCAGAGAACACTCATGGTCCACTGATGAACCTCAGACATACTTTAAGAGTCACCAGAGGCTAGCACTGTGGCTTAGCAGGTAAAGCCACTGACTGCTGCATGCAGTGATGCTCCACTTCCGATCCTGCTCTCTGCTATGGCCTGGGAAAGCAGTAGAAGATGGCCCAAGTCCTTGGGCCCCTGCACCCATGTGGGAAGACTAGGAAGAAGCTGCTGGCTCCAGCCATTGCAGCCAATTGGGAAGTGAGCCATCAGATGGAAGACTTCTCTCTCTCTCTCTCTGCCTCTCCTCCCTCTGTGTGACTCTGACTTTCAAATAAATAAATAAATCTGAAAAGAAGAAGAAGAGGAAGAAGAAAAAAGAAGAAGAATCATCACCACCAAATTAAAAGAGGGATAGTTAGGTTTCTTTGTTTTAAAAAAGTTTTTTTTTTTTTTTTAATTTATTTGACAGGCAGAGTTAGACAGTGAGAGAGAGAGAGACAGAGAGAAAGGTCTTCCTTCCACTGGTTCACTCCTCAGATGGCCGCTACAGCCGGCGCTGGGCCGATCTGAAGCCAGGAGCTTAAAAAGTTTATTTTTAAAGATTTATTTATTAATTTGAAAGTCAGAGTCACAGAGAGAGAAGGAGAGGCAGAGAAAGAGAGAGGTCTTCCATCTGCTGGTTCAGTTCCCAGTTGGCCACAATGGCCAGAGCTATGCCGATCCGAAGCCAGGAGCCAGGAGCTTTTTCCGGGTTTCCCACAAGGATGCAGGGACCCAAGAACTTAGGCCATCTTCTACTGCTTTCCCAGGCCATAGCAGGGAGCTGGATCGGAAAGCCGGGACTTGAACTAGTGCCCATATGGGATGCTGACACTGCATGCTGGGGCTTTAACCCACTCACTACACAACAGTGCTGGCCCCAATAGTTAGGTTTCTACTCCTTGATTCCTATGTAGCTCTCCTACATAAAAGCAATACCTTTCCCTCACTTTTAGTGTCTGTGTCTTAACAGTTGCTGGCCTCTCTCAGCCCGCAATGGGCATGTAGCTCTTTTTTGTTAATAAAGGTAGAGGGGCAGGCACTGTGGAAAGGCAGGTTAAGCCGACGTTTGCAACACCTGCACCCCACTGAGTTCTGGTTTGGGAATCCCTGTTACTCTGCTTCCAATCCAGCTCCCTGCTAATGCACCCTAGGAGGCAGAAGAGATGGCTTAAGTGCTTGGCCCCCGGCACCCATGCGAGGGACCTAGATGGGGTTTTGTTGTCCTGGCTTCTGCCTGACTCAATCCTGGCTGTTGCAGGCATTTGGGAGGTGAACCAGCAAGAAGATCTCTTGATCAATCGATCGATCTCTCTGCCTTTCAAATAGATGAAAATAATTTTACAAAACAAAATAAGTTTGAATACCCTTTATCCAAAATGCTTGGGACCAGATGTGCTTCAGATTTTGGATTTTTTTTTTTCAGACTGTAGAATATTTGCAGATACATAATGAGCTATCTTGGGGCTGGGACCCAAGTCTAAACAGGAAATTCATTTGTATGTTACACCTACCTCATACGCATAGCTGAAGGTAATTTTACACCGTCGTCTTAGCACACCTGTGTTCTGACTGCAAGGTAGCATAGGAGGTCAGGTGTGGATTTTTCATGTGGGCCATCACGTTTGCACTCAGAAAGTTTTGGATTTTGGAGTAGGAGCGCTCGACCTGTAGTAATGTGTGGTGACTGTACTGCACCTTCTGGGGCCATCTGTAAACTTCGGGGCTCCGTGCAATGGCCTTTTCTAGTCAGGGAGCCTCACAAGGTGCTCAGTGTCACAGCGTCAGTTACACGAGAACATACTGAGAAAAAAGACATCTGTCTATCCAAAATGCATTGCTAGTGGGCAGTTTTGCATCGGTTTTCGAGTAGTCTACAGCATGAATCTGGTAGTCTTCTAACTATGACCAGTAAGCTTTATATTTTCTTTTAAAAATCCATCCTTGGGGCCAGCACTGTGGCACAGTGGGCTAATCCTCTGTCTGCAGTGCCAACACCCCATATAGGTGCTGATTCTGGTCCCAGCTGCTCTTCTTCCTTCCACTCCAGCTCCCTGCTATGGCCTGGGAAAGCAGTAGAAGATGGCCCAAGTCCTTGGGTCCCTGCACCCACGTGGGGGACCCAGAAGAAGCTCCTGGCTTCAGATCAGCACAGCTCCGGCCGTTGCAGCCATCTGGGGAGTGAACCAGAGGATGGAAGACCTCTCTCTTTCTCTCTCTCTTCCCCCTCTCACTGTCTGTAACTCTACTTCTCAAATAAATAAATAAAATCTTTTAAAAAATTAGAGTAGGCATTTGATGAGGCAGTTAAGTTGCTGCTTTTTTTAAAAAAATATAATCCCATCTCTTTTTAAAAAAATTATTTATTTGAAAGGCAGAGTTACACAGAGAAAGAAGGAGAGGCAGAGAGAGAGAGAGAGAGATCTTCCGTCTGCTGGTTCACTTCCCAGTTGGGCACAATGCCTGGAGCTGCGCCGATCCAAAGCCAAGAGCTTTCTCTGGTCTCCCACACAGGTGCAGGGACCCAAGTAGTTAGACCATCTACTGCTGCTTTTTGCAAGTGCATTAACAGGGAGCTGGATTGGAAGTGGAGCAGAAAGCACTTGAATGGGCACACATATGGGAAGCCAGCACAGCAGGCATAGACTTAACCTTCTACGCCACAGCACTGGTGGCCCCGAGTTGCTGCTCAACATATCTGCATCCCATATTAATGTGCCTGGTTTGAGTCCTAACTCCCCTTCCTGATCCATCTTCCTGCTTATGGAAGGCATTAATTCCTGGGAGCCAGCAGGTGATTGCTCAAGTACTTGGGTCCCTGCTATTCACATGGGATTCCCACATTGGGCTCTGGGCTCCTGGCTTCAGTCTGGCTCAGCCTTGGCTTTGCAGGCATTTGAGGAATTAATCAGTGAAGAGTCAGTCTCTCTCTCTCTCTCCCTCTCTCTCTTTCTCTTTCTCTCTCTTTCAAATAAAATGAAAATAATCAAAATTTTGAAAAATTAGAATTTAGGGGACAATGTTATGGCACAGTAGGTTAAGCCATCTCCTGCAATGCTAGCATCCTGTATTGGAGTGCTGGTTTGAATCTCATGTACCTGGGAAATCAGTGGGAGATGACCCAGGTACTTGGGCCAGTGCCACCCATGTGGGAGACCAAGATAGAATTCCAGGCTCCTGGCTTCAGCCTGGCCCAGCTCTGGCCATTCCTAGAGAGCCATTTGGAGAGTGAACCAGCAGAGGGAAGATCTCTTTCTTTCTCTGTTTCTGCCACTCTGTCACTCTGTCTTTCAAATAAATAAATCTCTTTTAAAAATAAATAAACTTGGGGCCAGTGCTGTGGCATAGCAGGTTAAGCCACCACCTGCAGTGCCAGCATGCCATATGGATGCCAGTTCAAGTCCCAGCTGCTCCACTTCCAATCCAGCTCTCTGCTATAGCCTGAGAAAGCAGTGGAAGATGGCCCAAGTCCTTGGGCCCCTGCACCCATGTGGGAGACCTGGAAGAAGCTCCTAGCTCTTGGCGTCAGACCAGCTCAGCTCCAGCTGTTGCAGCTACTTGGGGAGTGAACCAGCAAATGGAAGACCTCTCTTTCTCTGCCTCTCTAAATCTTTTTAGAAAATAAAAATAAATAACTAGAATTTAAAAGGTGGCCACAATTTAATCTCAATTATTAAGTAGCATGTTGTTTAATTAATACAATTATATTTTAGAGACACTGAGAACTGCAACAAATATTTTTAAAACTTTTTCTTCTTTGTGTAGATCTCACTCATTTGAAAGGCAAAGCAGGAGAGACAGAGATAGACAGAGATCTTCCATCTGCTGGTTCACTGCCAAGATGCCCATAATAACCAAGACTGGGCCAAGATGTAGCCAGAAGCCCAGAACTCAGTATGGGTCTCCCACATGGGTGGCAGGGACCCAAGTATCCGAGCTATTAGCTGTCTCCCAGGGAGCACATTACCAGGAACTTGGAAGTGGAAGCAGAGCCAGGACTAGAACCCAGGGAAGAGTAAAGCAGTGTCTTAACTACTGCACCCAATGCCTGCCTCCTGGCCCTGGGATTTTAAAAGAATGTACAAATAAAGGTACTAATGAAATCGCTGGAACTTTAGTATCTGCCTTTTATAGTTTTTGAGATTTTTTTTTATCAAACAAATTAGGTAACTATTTGAGTAATGATTTTTTTCTTAGTTGTAGATTAACTAAGCCCCTATGTAGATAAGTTATTTATTAACCTTGGGGATAGTTATGGCTCCTAATATGAATATATTAACTGCTGTTATAGCTGATCAGAGTTTTCATCATAAAGTAATGAGTGCCTGGAAACATTTGTATGATTTCCCTCCTTTTTCTTTCCTTGTTTGCTTTTTTAAAAGATTTATTTATTTGAAAGGCAAGGGGGCCAGCACTGTGGTGGAATGGGTAAAGCCTCTGCCTGCAGTGCTGGCATCCCCATATGGGCACCGGTTCGAGTCCCGGCTGCTCCACTTCCAATCCAGCTCTCTGCTATGGCCTGGGAAAGCAGTAGAAAATGGCCCATATTCTTGGGTCCCTGCACCCACGTGGGAGACCTGGAAGAAGCTCCTAGCTCCTGGCTCCAGATCGGCGCAACTCCGGCCATTGCAGCCAACGGGGGAGTGAACCAGTGGATAGAAGATCTCTCTCTCTGCCTCTCCTCTCTCTGTGTAACTTTGACCTTCAAATAAATAAATAAATCTTAATAAAAAGGAAAGGCAGAATTATAGAAACAGAGATAGAGATCTGTGGTCTATACCACATTTTCTTTTTTTAAAATTTTACTTATTTACTTGAGAGGTATAGTTACCAACAGAAAGAAGAGACAGAGAGAGAGGTCTTCCATCCACTGGTTCACTCCCCAGATGGCTGCAGTGGCTGGAGCTAAGCCAATCCAAAGCCAGGAGCCAGAAGCTTCTTGTGGGTCTCCCATGCGGGTGCAGGGGCCCACACACTTGGGCCATCCTCTACTGCCCTCCAGACCACAAGCAGAGAGCTGGATCAGAAGAGGAGCAACCAGGATGCCATATGAGATGCCACTGTCACAGGGAAAGGCTTAGCCTACTCCACCACAGCACTGGCCCCCACATTTTCTCTAACCATTCATCTGATGATAGACACCTTGGTTGATTCCAAATTTTTACTACTGTGAACAGTGCTGCTACAGACAGGGGGCTGTAGTTATCTCTTTGATATACTGTGTCCATACCATTTGGGTTATACCCAGTAGTGGGTCTTTCTTTTTTCTTGAAAGACATAGACAGAGAAACAGATACAGACAAACAGAAATTTCGTATCTGCTGGTTCACTGTGCAAATGTCCACAATGTGTCCAGGCTGGGCCAGGCCCAAGCCAGGAACCTGAAACTTAATCCAGGTCTCCTATGAGGGTGGCAGGGACCCAAGTACTTGAGACACCACCTGATGCCTCCCAGCGTGTGCATTGGCAGGAAATAATCCAGAGCAGGGCTGGAACTCAAATCCGGCCCCTCCCACAGAGGGTGCAGGCATCCCAATTCTTTTTTTTTTTTTTTAAGATTTGATTTAGTTATTTGAGAAGTATATTTACAGACAGTGAGAGGGAGAGACAGAGAGAAAGGTCTTCCTTCTGTTGGTTCACTCACCAAATGGTTTTGACAGCTGGAGCTGTGCTGATCCGAAGCCAAGGGCCAGGAGTTTTTCCCTTGTCTCCCACGAGGGTGCAGGGGCCCAAGGACTTGAGCCATCTTCTATTGCTTTCCCAGGCCACAGCAGAGAGCTAGACTGGAAGAGGAGCAGCCGAGACTAGAAACTAGAACCGGTGCCCATATGGCTTGCCAGCATCACAGATGGAGGATTAATCAATTGTGCCACAGCACTGGCACCTCAATTCAAGTCTTAACCTTAGGCCAAAGTCTTTCCCTGAAAACATTTTTTTAAAAGATTTTTATTTATTTCATTTGAGAGGTAGAGTTACAGACAGTGAGAGGGAGAGACAGAGAGAAAGGTCTTCCATCTGCTAATTCACTCCCTAAATGGCCACAATGGCTAGAACCAGGTGCTTCTTCCTGGTCTCCCATGTGGGTGCAGAGGCCCAAGCACTTGGGCCATCTTCTACTGCTTTTCCAGGCCACAGCAGAGAGCTGGATCGGAAGAGGAGCAGCCGGGACTAGAACTGGTGCCCATATGGGATGCTGGTGCTGCAGATGGAGGAGGATGCACCATGGCGCCGGCCCCAGAAACATTTTTTTAAAAAAAGATTTATTTATTTATTTGAAAGGCCAGAGGTAGAGAGTGAGAGGTCTTCCATCTGCTGGTTCATTCCCAAATGGCCACAATGGCTGGCGATGCACTGATCTGAAGCCAAGAGCTTCTTCTAGGTCTCCCAAGTGGATGCAGGGGCCCAAGGAATTGGTCCATCTTTTACTGCTTTCCCAGGCCATCGTGAGAGCTGGATCAGAAGTGGAGCAGCCGGGACTTGAACCTGCTATGCCACAGCACCGGCCCCATCAGAAACATTTTTAATTGATACCTTGAAGAAGCTAGAAAGTCAAGTTATGTTTCTCTTAAGAACTTGATTTTGGGGGCCGGTGATGTGGCGTAGTGGATTAAACCACCACCTGCGACCTGGGCATCCCATTTGGGTGCTGGTTCAAGTCCCGGCTGTTCACTGCCATCCAGATCCCTGCTAATGCACCTGGGAAAGCAGCAGGAGATGGCCTAACTGCTTGGGATGCTGCACCCACATGGGAGACCTGGATGATGCTCCTGGCTCCTGGCTTTGGTCTGGCCCAGCCCTGGCCATGACAGCCATTTGAAGAATGAACCAGCAGATGGAAGAGTTCTCTCTGCCTGTGCATCTCCTTCTCTGTAACTCTGCCTTTCAAAATAAATAAATAAATCTTAAAAAAAAAAAAAAGTCGCCTTGATTTTGGTAAGGCCAGGCTAGTAAGCCTTAGAATGTTATTTCATTGTTTCATTTTCCCTAGAAGTGACTTAGGGGTTAGCATTCAAGAGGCCTAGAAAACGTGAAAATGGGACTTAGTTGTGCTTTCAGGTCCGTTCCATTAAAGAACTATGCTTGCATTTCAGGCAATTTCTCGGCACACGCGGGAGCTGCTGGGAATTGAAGAGCCGTTATTCAGACGCACCATCCGACTTCCCTATAGGGACAACATTGGCCTCTTTTTAGAGCAGAAGGCTCATACTGGAGCAAAATCTGATTCCTTGACCTTTTCTGAATTTGTCAAAGCAGCAAGATTACAGGATTATGCCCCACAAAGAGCTGCCCTTGAAGAGAATGGGGCATGTTATACTGAGCCATAGGGAAAGCCATTGCGTGCACCCAGCTTGAAAAATCATGCCGTTGCTTGGGGGAAGAGGTGTGGTCTTCTTTGGTTTTTCTTTTTGTGTGGTTTCCTTAAGGCTCAGGGTTCCAGCTCCAGACTCCATTCCCAGCTCTTCACTGACTCACGGCACCGTCCCTTTATTTGTGTTTCAGTTTAGCTCCTCATTAAAGCAAAGACAGCAATACTTACCTTCCTGGGTAACTTAAGAATTTCTGATAATATCTAGCAACACATCTAGTAGTAGGAACACGTTGGGGCAAATATAATTAAAAATACTCTCCTGCCAACCCAGAAAATCCTCTCCACCAGGGCAGAAAAGAAGCCATTTTATTATGGAACAAGCATTAAATTGTGATGCACATTACAGGTAAGCTGTTAAAGAGATTGCAAAAACAAAGAAAGATTACCCTTTTAAATAGGCAGATATCTTCCAGTGCACTCACATTAATTTTCTATATGCAAAGGAAAACGTCTCACCTCTTGACAGCGAACAGGAATTGACTGCTTGGCACCAGGCACCTAGGCTAAGCTCCCGGAGACAGGGACAGACAGGGCAGCATTGTCCTCAAGCCCACGTTGTAGAAAGATGCTCCAAGACCCCCAACAAAAGCTGTCCTGCGTGTAAAACTGGCTTTCCAAAGGTTTACAGATATCTTCAAAACACTGGACAAGGGTTTAGAATTGCACGTTTTCTAAAGGAAACATCTTAAAGAAAAAGGAGGGAAAAGTTCTCTCTTTTGGCATTAGGGAAAAGATTTTTTTTAAGTTTGATTTAGACTTGCATATATCTTTACAAACAACGTGGCTTGCACAGCACCACCATGAAGTAGGATCTGGGGTTCTTACAAAGCTGTTTTATGTGAAACCTTGCAGACCTGTATAAAGTGAAATTCAGGGGCCAGCGCTGTGGTGCAGCAGGGTAGCTTCCACATCCCGTATGGGCACCGGTTCGAATCCCGGCTGTTCCTCTTCCAATCCAGCTCCCTGCTAATGCACCTGAGAAAACAGCAGAACATAGCCCAACTTCTTGGGTCCCTGCACCCACATGGGAGACCTGGATAAAGCTCCTGGCTCCTGGCCCAGCCCCAGCTGTAGCAGCCACTTGGGATGAGCCAGCAGAAGGAAGATTCTCTCTGTCTCTCCCTCTCTCTCTCTGTAACTCTGCCTTTCAAATAAATACATCTTTTTTAAAAAATGCAATTCAGGCTACAGCCTATTAATGACTGGACTTCTCAAAAGAAATTTTTGAAAGACTTCTTGTTCCTTGAATGACTGCAGTTCCTCTGTGGTTTAGAGGCATCACTACTTCACTGCTTTTTTTCTCTCCTCATCTCACTTCTTAATCCCAAGAATCAGTACAGGGTTAACTTAATGCAGAAGCAGTGATGTACTGTGCTCAGTTTCCCACACCTCAGCGAACAGTAAAAAGAATGGTTCTTACTTTTTCCCCCATTAAGAGAAAGATCATATCTCAAATTAACATTAATGCTAGAACTTAATTTTTTTCCCAAATTGGACTCATAAGGTTTTGTAAGTAACTATACTAACACTGTGCTATTGAATTTGCCTGACTTATGCTTATGCAAAAAAGGAAACAAAATGTAAATGATTAATGTAAGACCATGGTGATTTGCATGCACTCCTATAGTGAAAGGCTTTTGTTCAAAAGCGCCTTAAGATTCAGCAAACAGTGGTCCCGTTCACCTACAGAGCAAAGTCTGTAACACCCCTGGATGGGGCTCACTGCTGCTGTTTTCATCTCTGTATTAGTTGACAAAAAGTATTTGCAAAACATAAAGGAAATAAAATTTCATGATAGAAATAGGATCTATATTTTGCAGAATTATTTTTAGTCATTGAATGTGAATGCCAGTTATTTTACTAAATGAATCTGTAGGGGCCAATGTCATGGTACAATGGGTTAACCTGCCAGCTGTGATGCCAGCATCCCCTGTGAGTGCTGGTTCAAATCCTGGCTTCTCCATTTCCAGTCCAGCTCCCTGATAATGTTCCTGGGAAAGCAGGAGAAGATGGCCCAAGTGCTTGGGCCCCTGCCACCCTCGGGGGAGACCTGGATGGAGTTCAGGCTCCTGGCTCTGGCCAGCATCACAGGCAGCAGCTTCATGGGCTGTGCCACCATGCATGCACCCAAATAAGATAATTTTTAAAATGGTTCAAATGAGAACACTTTAAATATGATAGTACTATAACAGTCAGCCAGCTATAACTGACATAAACATGAAATGAGTCATAATTCAATTAAGATGATTTACTACACATTTACTTCTCTATCCAAATTGTTAGGGGAATCAAACTGTCCTTTGCCAGCTGCATACTGATACAGGAAAAGTAGGTCAGCATGTAACTGTCAAATAATGATATTACAACTTCTTGAATTTAGCTTCGAGAAGAGAAATAATTTGGGAGCTGATGTGGCACACAGGCATCCCATTTCAGAATGCTGACTTGAGTCCTCACTGCTCCATTTCTGATCCAGCTCCCTCCTAATGCACCTGGGAGGCAGTAGAAAATGGCCCAGGTTCTTGGGCCCCTGCTACCCATGTAGAAGACCCAGATGGGGCCTTAGCGGGTAAAGCTGCTGCCTGCAGCGCCGGCATCCTATCTGGGCGCTGGTTTGTGTGCTGGCTGCTCCTCTTCCAGTCCAGCTCTCTGCCATGGCCTGGGAAAGCAGTGGAGGATGCCTCAAGTCCTTAAGCCCCTGCACCCACGTGGGAGACCCAGAAGAAACTCCTGGCTCCTGGCTTCAGATATGCATAGCTCCAGTTCCGGCAAACTGGAGAGTGAACCAGGGGATGGAAGACCTCTTTCTCTCTCTGTCTCTCCTTCTCTCTCTCTCTGTAACTCTGACTTTCAAATAGATAAATAAATTAAAAAAAAAAAAAAGAAGAAGAAGAAGGAGAAGGAGAAGGAGACCCAGATGGGGTTTCTGACTCCTAGTTTCAGCTTAGCCAAACCCCGGCTGTTGTGGCCACTGGGGGAGTGAAGCAGCAGATGGAAAATCAATCTTGATCTCTCTCTTTGTTGCTCTACCTTTCAAATATGTAAAAAAATTAAAAAGGAAATAATTTGTATTAACAAAGTTTTCTGGGAAACAGCTTACTTAAGTGTTTTAGGTTGTGCAGTTTTTGTTTTGCTTTGTTTGCTTCTAAAGGACAGACACTCAAGTATACAGATGTATAGAATTTCTTATTTTATGTTACATTTTAAAGAGCCATCAATTACAATTTTCAAACATAATACAGCCACATGATTCCCACAGTAAATTTTGATAATCAGGGTCCAACAATCATTAAACAAACCTTAAGGGAAAAAGTTCTGATTCCTGAGGTCTCTTACTGGGATGGAAGGCCTGTGGAAACATTTGGCTGTTCTTTGCTTGGGGAGATGCCAAATGAATCACAGTATAGATGAGTAAGGTGGTCCTGGATGACAGTACTGGCTGAGAGACACTGGCTGAAGGGAGTTTCTCTGAGTTGTACGGTAGTTAGCTCAAACCAGGGGAAAGGCCTAGGGTGAAAACAAAATAAATATTGTTATTTTTTTTATGTCTGTTCACTACATCTGGTTTGGTTATTCAACTCTTCCTCTAGTAAAGTTATCCTCTACTTGGAAAAACAAACTAATTAAAAATCACAGTGAGAGGCCAGTGCTGTGGCATAGCTGGTAAAGCTGCCGCCTGCAGTGCCAGCATCCCATATGGGCGCCGGTTCAAGTCCTGGCTGCTCCACTTCTGATCCAGCTTTCTGCTAGGGCCTGGGAGAGCAGTAGAAGATGGCCCAAGTGTTTGGGCCCCTGCACCCACGTGGGAGACCCAAAGGAAGCTCCTGACTCCTGGCTTCAGATCGGTGCAGCTCCGGCCATTGCAGCCAATGGGGAATGAACCAGCGGATGGAAGACCTCTCTCTCTCTCTGCATCTCCTTCTCTCTCTGTGTAACTCTGACTTTCAAATACATAAATAGGGGCTGGTGCCGTGGCTCACTTGGTTAATCCTCCAGCTGCGGTGCCGGCATCCCATATAGGCACCAGGTTCTAGTCCCAGCTGCTCCTCTTCCAGTCCAGCTCTCTGCTATGGCCCAGGAAGGCAGTGGAGGATGGCCCAAGTGCTTGGACGCCTGCACCCACATGGGAGACCAGGAAGAAGCACCCGGCTCCTGGCTTCATATCGGCATAGTCTGGCCATAGCAGCCATTTGGGGGAGTGAACCAACGGAAGGAAGACCTTTCTCTCTGTCTCTCTCCCTCACTGTCTAACTCTACCTGTCAAATAAATAAATAAATCTTAAAAAAAAATAATAGTCTCTCAATTATCTTTAAAAGGCGTAGTTAAACTAGAAGTTCAGCTGGAAGTGTTCAATTTGTGGACTTAATTGTAGTTATGGTGATTTTCCACACTTAGACATATTTTTTCTTTTTTTTAAGATTTATTTATTTGTTTGAAAGTCAGAGTTAAACAGAGACAGGAGAGGCAGAGAGAGAGAGAGAGAGAGAGAGAGGTCTTTCATCCACTGGTTCACACCCAATTGGCCGCAATGGCTGGAGCTGCACCGATCTGAAGCCAGGAGTCAGGAGCTTCTTCCAGGTCTCCCACGTGGGTGCAGGGATCCAAGCACTTGGGCCATCTTCTGCTGCTTTCCCAGGCCATAGCAGAGAGCTGGATCGGAAGTGGAGCAGCCGGGTCTTGAACTGGTGCCCATATGGGATGCTGGCGCTTCAAGCCAGGGTGTTAACCCACTGTATCACAGCGCTGGCCCCAAGATATATTTTTTCTAAAGGAAATCGTAATTAGAGAATAAATTATAATATTAACATCAGCATCTTCTTTTGTATATATCTCCCTTAAATTTAGAAAGAATATACATAAGAGAATCATGCAAATTAGGCAAGGAAAAGATCTAACTGCTTTTAAGATAGCCTCCTTAGCTATCTTAAAAAAGCTATTGGCTTTCACCAGTCTTATTCAACACAGCACTAGAAGTTCCGGCCGGTGCAATAAGATAAGAAAAGGCATGCAGATTGGAAAGAAAGAAATGAAGCTGTCCATATTTATAGATGATGTAATTACCTACACAGACAATCCCAGGAATTTTTTAAAGATTTTATTTTTTATTTGAAAGGCAAAGTTACAGAGAGAAGGACTGATAGAGAAAGAGATCTTTCCATCCGCTGGTTCTCTCCCCAAATGACTGCAATGGCCAGGGCTGGGCCAGGTTGAAGTCAGGAGCCTAGAGCTTCTTCCAGGTCTCCCACGTGGGTGCAGGGGCCCAAGCACTTGGCCTATCTTCTGCTGCTTTCCCAAGCTCATTAGCAGGGAGCCGGATGTGAAGCAGAGCAGCTGTGTCTTGAACTGGTGCCCAAGTAAGATGCTGGTGTTGCAGGCTGAGGCTTAATCCACTACGCCACAATGCAGCCCCAAAGGAATCTATTTTTAGAAATATCTCTATAGGGGCCAGCATTGTGACACAGCAGGTTAACGTCCTGACCTGCAGTGCCAGCACCCCATATGGGTGCTGGTTTGAGACCCGGTTGTTTCACTTCCAATCCAGCTCTCTGCTATGGCCTGGGAAAGCAGTAGAAGAAGGCCCAAGTCCTTGGGTCCCTGCACCCATGTGGAAGACTGGGAAGAAGCTCCTGGCTTCTGGCTTCAGATCAGTGCAGCTCCAGCCATTGCAGCCAATTGGGGAGTGAACCAATGGATGGAAGACCTCTCTCTCTCTCTCTCTCTCTCTCTGCCTCTCCTCTCTTTGTGTAACACTGACTTTCAAATAAATAAATAAATCTTTAAAAAAAAAACTCCAGAACTAGTAAGTTCAGAAAGTTTGAAGTATACAAAATAAACATACAATAATCAATGGTATTTATACATACTAGCAATGAACAACAATTTAAATTTATAATTTATAATTAATAGAATTTATAATTGGTCGGGGCGCCGGATTCTGTCCCGGTTGCCCCTCTTCCAGGCCAACCCTCTGCTGTGGCCAGGGAGTGCAGTGGAGGATGGCCCAGGTGCTTGGGCCCTGCACCCCATGGGAGACCAGGAAAAGCACCTGGCTCCTGGCTCCTGCCATCGGATCAGCGCGGTGCGCCGGCCGCAGCGCGCCGGCCGCGGTGGCCATTGAAGGGTGAACCAACGGCAAAAAGGAAGACCTTTCTCTCTGTCTCTCTCTCTCTCACTGTCCACTCTGTCAAAAAAAAAAAAAAAGAATTTATAATTAATTAATAGAATTTATAATTAATAGAATGCTTAAAGGCGTAAATATAACAAAACACAAGATTTGTGTCATGGAAATTAAAATGCTGATGATATAAAGAGGACCTGCAGGTGGAGAAAATTACTGTATTCATGGATAGAAAGACTCATGATAATCAAGATGCCATTTCTCCAAAAACAGATATACTGGTAAAACTACGTCACACCAAACTCTGCTGATGAACGTTCACGGCAGCTTTATTGATGGCAGCTGAAAACCAGAACAAGCCAGATGTTCTCCAGCAGGTAAATGGTTAAACGTGATACAGCCGTGCCGTGGACACTACTCAGTCATGAAAACAAGCAAATACATGGTTTTCTGGGTCAGCAGATTGAACTGCTGTTTGGGATGCCTGCATCCTATAGTAGAGTGCCAGTTCGAGTCCTGGCTACTCTGCTCCCAGTGTGCCTGGAAGGCAGCAGGCGATGGTCTGAGCACTTGCGTTCCTGCCACCCACACTGGACACCCAGATGGAGTTCCTGACCCCTGGCTTTAGCCTGGCTCTGCTTTGACTGTCTGCAGGCACTTGGGAATGAACTTCTTTCTCTCTCTTCCCTCTCTCTGCCTCTGCCTTTCAAATAAAAAGAAAATAATTTTTCTTGAAAAAGAACAATGAAGTGAATTTGAGAAACTGTAATCATTATGAAAATATCAATATGCCATGGCCATCTCTTGCTAACAGTAAAAAATGAGAACATTGCTTCTCCAATTTGAATATGCATAAATATCACCTAGAATATCTTGTGAAAATACAGATTCTGATTCCATAGGTCTTGGGTATCAGATTCTGCATTTCTACAGATGATGCCTCTGAATGCCAAGTCGTTTGAAGAGTGAGGCTGTAAGAGGCTTGACTAACACCGGAACTTGTGCCCCAAAATGTAATCATTATTTCTAAGGCCTAGCACACAGCTGAAGAAGTTAGATGAAAATCTCTTAGGTCTTGTTATTTTTATTATAATAATATGATTGCCATTAAATGAGCCATAAATATTCAGGAAGCTAAGAATAATCTCACAAAGTAAACCAAAGGAAAGCAGAAAGGAGGTAATTATAAGACACATGAAAATGCTTGCATTTTAAAAAGAATTAACTCAGTAGAATTAAATAAAACCATAAGCTGGTTATTCTCAAAGATCAACAAAATAGACATGCTTCTAGCAAATTTAATCATGAAATTTTTTTAAATGCCTCGGTGGCACCCTGTGTATTTTTTTTTTTTTTTTTAGATTTCTTTATTTTATTTGAAAGGCAGAGTTACAGAGAGAGAAGGAGAAACAGAGAGAGAAAAGTCTTCCATCCACTGGTTCACTCCCCAAATGGCCACAATGGCCAGAACTAAGCCAGGAGCTTCCTCCGGGTCCCCCATGCAGGTGCAGGGGCCCAAGGACTTGGGCCATCTTCTACTGCTTTCCCAGGCCATAGCAGAGAGCTGAATTGGAAGTGGAGAGGCTGAAACTCAAACCAGTGCCCATAGGGGATGCCAGCACTTCAGGCGGCAGCTCTGCCCACTATGCCGCAGCACCAGCCCCCAACCCTGAAAAAATTTTAAAGCTTAACACAATGCAAGATGACATACAATCTGATGAGGTGCTTTTTTAAAATAAAATATAAAATTATAACTTTATACCAATAAACTTGTAATCCAGATACAAAGGCAATGTGAAATTGACCCAAGAAATTGTAAAGCTGAATATATCATAAACTAGAAAAATTGGAAAAGCAGTCTAATTTCAGCCCTCACCTGCCTCCCTGACAGTTGGATCAAATCAATCTACAGTTACATTCTGTAAGGGAGCTTCCTGGCTGGTAAAGGCATGGAGGTGCTGGGAGAGTGGTGCCTGGGAGAGGGCAAGCAAGCTCCTAGCACCCCTACCCCACTCCTTGTCCTGTGCATTCCTGCCACCCACACTGGACACCCAGATAGAATTCCTGACCCCTGGCTTTAGCCTGGCTCTGCTTTGACTGTCTGCAGGCACTTGGGGAATGAACTTCTCTCTTTGTCTCTCTGCCTCTGCCTTTCAAATAAAAAGAAAATAATTTTTCTTGAAAAAGAACTCTGAAGTGAATTTGAGAAACTGTAATCACTGTGAAAATATTAGTATATGCAGAGTCCCAGCAGGAGGGCCTCACTGGCTGGTCCTAAGCGAAATGACTACACCCCTGCATGAACATCAGAGTACAGATAAAGGAGTTCAGAAGAATCTCACGAGGACACAGAAGAGTCAAGTGCACATGTTCAACTAGTGCTGAGTTTGCAAAAAATTTTGAATTTGCCAGGATTAACTTTCCCACTTTCTTCAAGATCTTGGAACTCAAGAGTGGAAAGACGTCACGGAACAATTCTGTGCAGCCGACAAGCTCAGCCGTGGTGATGGGCAGTGAGGATCAGTGGAGAGAAGAGGCCCTCATGGTGCCACGCCGTAGAGCGAGAACTTGGAACTACTCCAGGCCTCGGATCTTTAGATGACGTGGGCAGGCCCAGGGCACTGCCTCCCTGTGCTGAGCTATATGCCATTTGCCCTGCGAAGTACACAGTAGACACTAAGTGCTGTTAATTAATCTTTAAGAAATCTATAGTTCCTATGAAACTTAAACTGTTCCAGAATATAACGATAAAGACTTCCTAATACTATGAGGTATTGATACCCAAATTTGAGAACTACAAACCAATTTTACTTTTAAATATTGACAGAAATATCTTAAATCAAATGAAGGAAAACAAATTTATAAGTGTATTAAATAGGGTTTATTTTAAGAAAGCAAAGTTGGAGTAAAGCTAGAACTAGTCAATTAGGATTGGTACACTAATAGAAGGAAACTTTGTCTTTATTATGGAAATTTTAAAACAAAAATAGAATAGTAAAACGAACCCTCATGTGCCTGTCACCCAGATTTAACAATGATCTGTTCATAGCTAACTTTTTAAAGGTTTATTTATTTGAAACACGGAGTTACAGATACAGAAGACACACACACACACACGCACACTGAGAGAGAGAGAAAATCTTCTATCTGCTGGTTCACTCCCCAAATCGCCACAATAGCCAGGACTGGGCCAGTCCAAAGCCAGGATCCTAGAACTCCATCTGGGTCTCACATGTGGGTAGCAGAGCCCAGGCACTTGGGGCGTTTGTCCAGGCACATTAGCAGGGAGCTGGACTGGAGGTGGAGTAGTCAGGACTCCAACCAGGACTTAATGCACTGCCCCACAACTCTGGCCCCAGCTAACGCTTGTTGTGTCCATTAATCTATTCCCACCCCTTTACCCCCCTCTACTGGGTAATTCTGAAGCAAATATCAGACACTACATCATTTGATGTGTAACTTTTTGAGTATGTATCTCTAAAACATATACTTTAATTTTTTTCAAATTTATTTTTTATTTATTTGGAAGGCAGAGAAAAAGAGAGCTCCCATGCACTGCCTCACTCCCCAGATGCCTGCAACAGTCTAGCCTGGGCCAGGCCTAAACCGGCAACTGGGAACCCCATCCAGGTCTCCCACATGGGTGGCAAGGACCCAAGCACTTGAGCCATCGCCTGCCATCTCCCAGGCTATACATTAGCAGGGAGCTGGAATCAAGAGTGGAGCTGGGAGTTAAAGCAAAGCGCTCTTACATGGGTTGTGGGCATCCCAAACTATATCTTAACCACTATGCCAAATGCCCACCTAGGACTTTATTTTTATAAAATAAACCAGAATACTAATTCCTTAATATTATTAACTATGCAGCCTAATTAAAAAAAATAGTTGTTTGAATAATGATCCAAAGTCTACACGTGCATTTTGGTTAACATGAATTGTAAGTCTGTTTAAAAAATTTATCCCCTCCCCCCCCACTTTGGGGTTTGTTTGTTTAAGGAATTGGGTTGCTTGTCCTATAAAATTTCTCACCTTCTGGATTTTGCAGATTACATCGCATGGTGTCATTTAACACTTTATCACTTGAACTCCCTGTAAAAAGTAGCGAGCTATAAAAGCTTGATCAGGGACTGGTGTTGCAGCATATCAGGTTAAACCACCACTTGCGGCACGAGGCCGGCATCCCATACGGAACTGCCAGTCCTGGCACCTTCACTTCTAATCCAGCTTCCTGCTAATGCATGCTGGGAGGCAGCAGATGACGGTTCAAGTGCTTGGGCCGCCCTGTGGGAGACCCAGGTGGAACTGCAGACTCCTGGCTCGGGCCTGGCCAAGCCCTGACTGTTGCAGGGCCCCTGCAGAGTGAACCAGAGGAGGGAAGCTCCCTCCTCCCTGCTGCCTTCTCCTCTCTGTCTCTGTGCTGCTCTGCCTTTCAAGTAAGATGAAAATAAACAGGATTTTATTCTTAAAAAAAAAGAAGATAATGTGAATTTTCCCATGAAATTTTTGAAGCCCCCTAGTAGCAAGTGAAAAAGCAGTATATGCTCACATTTTTAACCCTGTGTATATAGAAATAGATACAGATACATATTAGACTGACTACATATAGGTTTGGAAATGCATAGATAAAAAGACAAAAATATCAAAATACTAAAGGTAAAATCTGTGAAATGGGGTTTGAGCGGCAAAGGTGGGCAAGCACTTTCCCGCCAGCTGCCATTTTTACCAAGATACGATTTTTATCGGTTTTAAAGAGGTCAGGAGGAGACGGAAAACAGGTGCTGAGCTGAGAGCGTGGGAGAAACCAGAACAGTGGCAGACGGCTTACCTGTTCCCGGACAAGTTCTTGACGTAGTCTTTGCTGACAACATCCGTTAACTGAAACTTGGGGCAAGAACTTGTGTCTTCCCCGCAGCCTTGGAAGTGCACGGACAGGAAGAGCTCATTCATAAGCAGCATCGCTTTGGAGTGGGCCACGTTTTTCTCCGTGCAGATGTTTAGGGCTGCGTAGAACACTCCCTCCAACCATTTGATATTGAGGCGAATTCCCCCTGCACATCAACAAAGAGGCAAACGCCAGTCAGTGCCACCAAAAAGGAGTTGCAGGAACCTAGGACAAACCCCAGATCCTCAGAGGCAGCCACGTTTTCTCCAAAACAGACTGATAACATGAAGCTTGTGGTGACAAGTGTCGCTCCCCCTCTTCGTGGAGGAACGACACTAAGCCCTGCCTAGGCTTCATATCCGAGTCACAGCACCATTATGTCGCTCCCCCTCTTCGTGGAGGAACGACACTAAGCCCTGCCTAGGCTTCATATCTGAGTCACGGCACCATTATGTCGCTCCCCCTCTTCGTGGAGGAGCAACACAGGACCCTGCGCTGTTCTTTCGTCTGCTCGGCCCTCCCCGGGTTTGCTGCTGGTTCTTCCCGGGTTGGCTACTATCCCTTCCACCTCCGTGGAAGGGCAGTTCCCCCCGGCCGCATTCCCCACTTCCGCAGGGGAGCGGCACACCGCCGGCCGGCTCTCTCGGGGGCTGCACGGGTTCCCTTAGATGTTCCCCATAGATGTTCCCGGTGCATGCCGTCTCTCTCCTCCTTTATAGTCCTCCTCCGCCAATCCTAACTCGGCTGCCCACATGCCGAGTACGCTGCTCTCCTCCAATCAGGAGCAAGTCCTACAGTTTATTAGTTGAACTGGAGGCAGCTGTGCGGAAGCTGTTTACTTCTCTCCCAGCGCCATATTGTGGGAGAGCAGATGCATAGAATAAGTCTTAATTTCAGTAACTTAGTCCAGTCCGGATTGCTCCCCACAACAAGCACTTTCCCTAGGCCGAGAGCCCCGTTTGCTCTTAGCAACACGTGCCATGGGCCAGTGCTGTGGTGCAGCAGGTTAAGCAGCTGCCTGCAATGCCGGCATCCCATCTCGGAGCCGTGGCTCAAGTCCTGCCAATGTGCCCGGGAGGCAGCAGTAGATGGCCCAAATACTTGGACCCCCGCCACCCACATGGGAGACCCAGAATGGCCCAGCCCTTCCCATCACGGCCATTTGGGGAGTGCAGCAACAGATGGAAGATCTTTTTCTGTCTGCAACTTTTTCTCTCCCTTTCTTTCTGCAACTCTGCCTTTAAACTAAATAAATCTTTTTAAAAAACCAGGCACACACACACATACATACATACACACACACATACATACACACACACACATTATGTGTTGGCCATGCCAAAGGACAGTCAGGACTCATGGAGACATGGCTAATGGCAAAAATGCAGAATGGCCCTTGCTAATAAGGAAAAGGAACAAGATTAGAATGGAGAAAAGCTATTCAGTCCCAGACGCTGCATGAAACAAGCTGTCTCCACTCCTCTCTGGTTATTTCTAGTTCACCTTTGAAGGGACCAAACAATGGGGTTTCTCAGCTAGCTCTAATAAAGGCTGTTTTTTGTTGTTGTTGTTAAAAAAAACATTTCCCATGCAAAACAAAATGGAAATAGTTGACATGTATCTGTACAACCAACACACACACACACACACACACACACACACACGGATTTAATACGATAACAACAGGCCAGAAGGAAGATAATTTTCAAGAGAGCGCCAGAGCTGCAGCGAGCCCTTACCAGCAGCACTGTAGGGGCAGGTAGCCTGAAGAATCACAGGGTCTTGGAGCGCAGCTGTGATTTCCTTTTTGGCTCCCCAGATGTTGACCCCATCTTCGGCATAATGATAATGATACTGAGGCCGCAAGATGCTGGTCTTGTTCAGCAGCAGTTTTAATCTGGAAGTAAAGCCACCAAGACAGGTTGTGCAGTGCCAGGACAGGAATATAAAATCCATGTGTTCAACCCCAGCAACAGACTCCCCTACACAGCACTGCCCAGAACAAACACAGCTCTGAGTCCATGCTGAGGGCACTAATTCGCTGGATTATTCTTGCATCTCCCTGATAAACACTTACTGAACGCCATAGCGGGCTAGGCACTAGGTTAGACACCAGGGGCACAAAAGTAAGATCTGACACCCACTTTCAGTAACTTTTCATATTGTTGACTGGTGGTTTCCCTTCTCATTGAAGGGAAAACTGTTCAGCTTTAGGTAGAGGGAGGCAACGTTCTATTCACAGCAAAGGAAATATCCCACCCACCTGTGCTGTTCCTAGGAAAATGGGGAAGACAAAATGAGAGAGGTTGCCTGGGTCCTTCTGCAGATAAAGCTGCTCCTTTATTACTGGGAATGACCAACTCCAAGAGTTCTCACCCTCACAAGGTACCTGGGTAGTGGGATGGCAGCGACAAAGCTGAACACAATGCAGGCCTTCCTGATGCTGTTCTGAATTTCTATGCAAATGTTAGGCAGCTGAGATGGCAGGCAGCAGAGGAACACCACGTTGGCCCAGCCCACCAGACCAGAGTTGTGGTAAAAGCAGCGGACCCCCTGTTTCTGGAATTCAACTGTAAGGAGTGAAGGAAAACAGAGCAAAGGCATGGGATGGGAATTTCATCTTGGAGAGAAGGTGATCATTGTCTCATCCCCGTAAATCCACCCACGTCTTTTTACCACATGGGTCAGAAAATATTCCCATAGGCCCTCCAGGAGCTGTGCAGCTTCGTGCTACCCTGTCACTAAAGCAGCTGAGCCCACTGCAGCAGGCTGAGGTTATAAAATAATTCATCTTCATCTGACTTGTAGAACAAAGTCTCAAAGATGCCTTCGGCTCTAGTTCACTGACGGTTTACTGTATGCCAGATAACGTACAAAGTGTGTACTTTATTTAAAAAATTTTTTTCATTTACTTATTTGAAAGGCAGAGTGACAGAGAGACATGGAAAGAGGAGAGGCAAGAGGAGGGAGGGAGAGAGATCTTCCATTCACTGGTCTGTTCCCCAGATGGCCACAACAGCCAGGGCTGGGCCAGGCTAAAGCCAGGGACCCACCCAGCCAAAGCCAGGAGACTGGAACTCCTTCCGGGACTTCTGCTTGGGTGGCAGGGGCCCAAGCACTTAAGTCATCCTCTACTGCCTTCCCAGGCACATTAGCAGGGAGCTGGATGGGAAGTGGAGCAGCCGGGAATTGAACCGGTGCTCTGATCCTGGGTGCTAGTGTCTCAAGCAGCAGCACAACGCCAGCCCCTGTACTTTGGGTACATCACATAAGGTAATCCTCACAAGGACCTTATGAGGCAGAGACTAGGACTGTTCTGTGTGATAGGTGAGGGGAGTGAGGTTTCAAGAAGCTAAGAGGCTTGCCCAGAGTTCTCCAGCGCACTGGCTTGAGTCGGTGGGCAGATGAGGAGAGTGGAAGCGTCTGTAGAACAGAAGAGTTTGCTCTTCTGGGAAGAGTTTGAAAGCTGGATTCAGTAAGGTACGCCCTAGTTAACAGGATCTGATAAACCCAGAGGGAGATGTGCTAACTGTGGAGCTGCATAAAAACACTCTGCAGTTAATCACCTGATTGTACTTATGACAACAGGGACATTTTCAAAAGGAAGAATACAAAATGCACACACATATTTTAATAGGATGTTTAAGAGTTATTGTTGGAGAGGTGAATTCTTATCTTAAACAGAAACCTGAAGATGGATAGGATAAAGAGTACACTTAGAAAATGGGCACATCCATCCCTCTTCATGTGTTGTTCTCATTCTTTTCAAATGTATAGAAGTTAATGGCATTTGCAACATGTGCTTCCTCATAAAATACACAGTGCTATTTTTAAAAAGATTTATTCTTTACTTATTTGAAAGGCAGAGTTACAGAGACAGAGGGAGAGACAGAGAGATAGAGAAATCTTCCATCCACTGGTTTACTCCCCAAATGGCCACAACAATGGGGTTGAAAGGCAGAGTGGGCTGGCTTCTTCCAGGTCTCCCACGTGGGTGCAGGGGCCAGGTACTTGGGCCGTCCTCTGCTGATTTCCCAGGCACATTAGCAGGGAGTAGATCAGAAGTGGAACAGCTGGGTCTTGAACCCATGCCCATATGGGATGCCAGTGTTGCAGGCGGAAGTTTAAACTGTTACGCCACAACAGCAGCCCCACACAGTGCCATTTTAAAACTGTAATTTGAAGGTGAGCAGTTAAGTTGCTGCTTGGGACACCCACATCCTGTATTTGAGAGCCTGATGTTTGAGGCCTGGCTGGTCTGCTTCTGATCCAGGTTCCTGCTTATACTCATCCTGGGGCAGCAGGTGATGGCTCACGTATCTGGGTCCATGCTCCCCATGAGGGAGACCTGAACTGACTTCCAGATTCCTCACTTGGACCTGCCCCAGCTCTGGCTGTTGCAGGCATGTTGGGAGTGCACCTGCAGGTGAAAGCTCTCTCTCTGTCTCTCTTGCTGCCTTTCAAATAAAATGAAAATAAATAAAAATGTTTAAAATAAATAAAACTATAATTTTAAAACTAATAAACGTAATGCTTCCCAAGGAATATACACTACTTCTACAGATAGAATTAAGAGAGAGACCTTTGATGGTAAGACTTTCGTAGTTTCCTTAATATAAAAAGATCATCTAGGGGCCAGTGCTGTGGTGTAGTAGGCTAAGCCTCTGCCTCCTGTGCCAGCAGCCCATGTGGGCACCGGTTCAAGTCCAGGTTGCACCTCTTCGAATCTAGCTCTCTGCCATGGTGTGGGAAAGCAGTAGAAGATGGCCCAAGTCCTTGGGTCCCTGTACCCATGTGGGAGACCTGGAAGAAGCTCCTGGCTCCTGGCTTCAAATCAGCTCAGCTCTGGCCATTGTGGCCACCTGGGGAGTGAGCCAGGAAGACCTTTCTCTGTCTCTCCCTCTCTCTGTAACTCTACCTCTCAAATAAATAAATAAAATCTTAAAAGAGAGAGAGAAAAGATAACCATACTTTCTTTTCTCTCTCCCTCCCCCAATCACCACTCTGTAGCAGCTTTATTTGTAATATCCAAAAACTGGAAACAACTCAAAACAACAGATGAATAAACTGTAGAACATTCAGGCAATGAAATACTACTCAGAAAATTTTAAAAACGGGGTGGTTTGGTGGTACAGCAGGTTAAGCAACTGCCCATGACACCAGCATCCCATGTGAGCACTGGTTTGAGTCTGGCTTCTCCACTTTTGATCCAGCTCTCTGCTAGTGTGCCTGGGAAAACAGCAAAGATGGCTTAAATACGTGGGCCTTTTCCATCCACCTGGGTGACCAGGATTGAATTCCAGGCTCCTGGTTTTGACCTGGCCCAGCCCTGCTGTTGTGGCCATTTGAGAGTAAACCAGCAGATGGAAAACCTCTGTCTCTCCCACTCTCTGTCACTCCGCCTTTCAAGGAAATTAAAAAAAAAAAAAAAAAAAAACTTAAAAAAATAAAAAAGGATATTGACACATGAAACAACTTGAATTCGCAAAATAATTATGCAGAGTGAAAGACAATAAAAGGTATGACTCCATTTTTATAAAATTCTAGAAATTGCAAACTAGTCTGTGGTGACTGAAATCAGATCATTGTTTTTTTGGTGGGGAGATTCAGGGAGTAGGGAAATAGGGGTTACCAAGAGCAAGAGACAAAGGGGGTGACAGATACAATATGTTCATTACTTTGATTGTTGATGGTTTCATAGGTGTACATATGCATCAAAATATCAAATTCTGCAAATTACATGCAATTTATTGTATATTGTATATAAATAATATCTTAATAAAGCTGTACTTATTCTTTGATCTAGTAATTTTAGTTTGAAAATTATGTACAAGGAAGTTCAACTAACTAACTAAGGCAGAATTCTATAACTTATGGTACATCCATGATTTGGAATATTCTACAAAGTAAAAACTAATCTTTTTACTGATGTAAATTTTAAACTGTGAGAAGAAAACGCAGAGAGGACAGTGGCCTGCGGCGCAGTGCACACAGCACTCCAGACATCTGTGGGCCGGACACAGGTGCAGCGAGCACGCCCCGCTGGGGAGAGGCGGGCGCTGCTCTGGGAGTTGCCCGTGTCACGGTCTCCCTGCTGAACAGTGGAGGGCTTAAAATCAGTATCCAGAGGAATGTTAGGTTCCCCGCGATAAGGGAGTATGCCAGTGAGACATCCAGTGACCAAAGCAGGATGCAATCAAGCAGTGTCAACGATGGATCTCATTAGGAAACAAATAGGAAGGAGATGACTCGGGTAAGTGGATTACAAATAGCTATTTTCTTCCTTGATTTTTTAAATAATGTGTATTCTATTATTTTACATTTTGAATTTGAGTGCAATTTTTTAAAGTTTATTTATTTCAAAGGTCGAGGGGCCAGTACTGTGGCACTGCCTCCTATGATGCCAGCATCCCATGTGAAGGCCAGTTTGAGTGGCAGCTGCTCCACCTCCGATCCAGCTCCCTGGAGAATCTCTCTGTGTCTCTCCCTCTCTCTCTGCAACTCTGCATTGCAAATGAATAAATACATTTTTAAAAAATAATAAAAGGCAGGGGCCAGTGCTACAGTGTAATGGGTGAAGCTGCTGTCTTCAACACTGGCATCCTATATGGGTGCCACTTCAAGTCCTGGCTTCTCCACTTCCAATCCAGCTCCCTGCTAATGCACCTGGGAAAGCAGAGGACAATGGCCCAAGTGCTTGGGCTCCTGTACCCACATGGGAGACCCAGATGAAGCTCCTGGCTCCTGGCCTTGGCCTGGCTCAGCCCTAGCCATTGCAGCCATTTGGGGAATGAACTAGCAGATGGAAGATCTCTGTCTTTCTCTCTCTCTCTCCCTCAGCCTCTCTGTAACTCTTTCAAGTAAATAAATCTTTAAATATAATAATAATAATAATAATCTGAGTGACCCAGAGAGAAATATTCCATCTGCTGTTTCACTCTCCAAATGCCTGCAATGGGCCAGTATTGGGCCAGGATGAAGCTAGGAGCCTGGAACGCAAACTAGGTCTCCCACACAGGTAGGAGGGATCCAAGTCCTTGAGCTCTCACCTGCTGTTTCCCAGGGAGCGCATTAGCAGGAAGCTGGATGGGAAGCTGAGGCAGGACTCCATCCCAGGCCCTCTGATATGGGATGAGCCTCCAAAGGAGGGGCTTGATCGGCTGTATTATAACTTTCATACAATACCATGCACAGATCTTAAGTATACAGTCTGATAAGTTTCAACAAATGACTACAGCCATGGAACTCATACTTCTTTCCAGACCAAGAACATTTCCATTTTCCAGACAGTCCCTCAGGGTGTTTTCTCTTCTCTTCTCCCCAGAAGTAATCATTGTTAATACACAAAATTAATACAAAACATTTTCAAAAATTCAATGTTATTTTTAAAAATATAAAGCCAAGTGCAAACATTTGGAATGGTTAGCACTCACCAAACTCTAACTGGTCCAGTAAGATTTTTTTATTTTATTTGACAGAGAGAGTTAGACAGTGAGAGAGAGACAGAGGAAAGGCCTTCCTTCTGCTGGTTCACCCCGCTAATGGCCACCACGGCCGGCGCTGCGCCGATCCGAAGCCAGGAGCCAGGTGCTTCTTCCTGGTCTCCCACGCCGGTGCAGGAGCCCAAGCACTTGGGCCATCCTCCACTGTCCTCCCGGGCCACAGCAGAGAGCTGGACTGGAAGAGGAGCAACCAGGACTAGAACCCAGTGCCCATATGGGATGCCGGCGCTGCAGGTGGAGGATTAACCAAGTGAGCCACAGCGCCGGCCCCTCCACTAAGATTTAATGCTGTATCAGAGACCCAGAAAGATCATTCACCATGAAGAGTGCAGGGAAGACACACAGAAAATATTTAAGTGGAGAAGAAAGTTGTTTTAAGGAATGAGTTAAAAAACCATCATTCTATGGCCCAAGTCCTTGGGGCCCTGCACCCACATGGAAGACCCACAAGAAGCTCCTGGCTCCTGGCTTTGGATTGGCCCAGCTCTGGCTGTTGAGGCTATTTGGGGAGTAAACCAGTGGATGGAAGACCTCTCTCTCTGCCTCTGCCTCTCTGTAACTCTGCCTTTCAACTAAATAAATAAATGTTTTTAAAAATCATTCTAGCTTTTGTCCAGGGTAGCAGGCTGAGAACTCAGCACACTGTACTCCAAGACTCCTCTCTGAAGGAATCCTTTCAGGATGGCTTCATCAGCGCCTACCCCAGCACCACCAAGCCCCTCTCTAACACACACTGCTCCTCACCCAGGGCCTCTGGCCTCCGAGTGGAGATCCGCAGGCTCTCGGCAGGGAGAGGGACGAGCTGCAGCAGTACCCGAGCCAGCTGCTTCCCAAGGTGGCCACCTCCAATGATGCCCACCTTTAACTCTTCGTGTTCATCAGTGGCCACATTAAGTGATCCGATCGGGAGGCCTCGGAAGCTTTGATTCCCATTTAATGATTCTCTGGAGAATGAAAAGACAGGCATAAACAAGAATACACGCACACACTCCGGCTCTTCTCAACTGTCAACCTCTGATGTTTTCTGCTCTATCTTTCTCATGTGGTGGCACCTAAAGCAATTCTGAGATAAGGCATTTCGGTCGTGTGCAGTTATCCAGTCTCACTAGGAATGAAATGTTCCTTCTGAATGAACTTTCCAGAAACTAAAGCGTAAGCCTTATCAAGGGAAAAAATTTGTTTAAAACATTTTTAGATGAGCACATTTTTGTTACAGATATTATACATTTTGCTGCTTTTTACATATTTTTAAGATTGATTTATTTATTTGAAAGGCAGAGTGACAGGGAGAGAGGGAGAGAGAGAGAGAGAAAGCTTCCATTTGCTGGTTTATTCCCCAGGTGCCCACACTGGCCTGGTCTTGGCCAAAGCCAAGAGCCAGGAACTCCATTCAGGTCTTCATGTGGGTGGCAGGGGCCCACTCAGGCCGTCTGCTGCTGCTTTCCCAGGCACATTAGCAGGAAGCCGGATTGGAAGCAGAGCAGCCAGGACTCAGCTGATACAGGATCCCAGCATAACAAGCAGTGGCTTAACCTGCTGTGCTACAAAATGCTGCCTCAATTTGCTGCCTTTTTAACACAAGGTCTGAATATTAATAATTTTCTTGGCTCAAGACCATCATTGTGAGCAGCTACCGTTCTGTACACATCATACTGTAACATATAACACATTGTCAGTCAGTTCCTTAATTTTTTGTTTTGTAAACAATTTTTGCCAATATTTTTATTGTGAAAAACATAGTAACATCAAGTTTACCTGCTTAACCTTTTTAAGGGTACAACTGGATAGTGTCAGCTGTATGCACACTGTTGTGCATACCTCTCACCTTGCAAAACCACAAGTCTACAGTCACTAAACAGCTCTTCTCTCCCTTCCCTCACATTCTGGCAACTACCATGCTATTGTCTGTCTGGCTACTTTAGATACGTGCCTCATACAAATGGAATCAACGGTATTTTTTCTTTGTGACTGGCTTACTTCACTTAGTATAATGCCCTCAAGCTTAATCCACGTTATAGTACATGACAGGACCTCCTTCCATTTTTTAGGCTGAATAACAGTCCTTTGTATCTATTTACCACAATTTATTTACCCATGTCTGGGCATTTAGGTTACCCCTACCCCTTGGTTATTGTGAATGGTGGGCGTATGAAACTCTTTGAGATGTTGTTTTCAGTTCTTTTGGCTATATACCCAGAAGTGGGATTGCTGTATCTGTCTTTAACTCTTTGAGGAATCTATTCCAAATTTATTCCAAATTCTCCATACTCACCAAAACTTGCTAATTTCTGCTTAAAAAAATAGTGGTCATTCTAACAGATGTGAAGTGATACTTCCCTGATGATTGGTGATGTTGAACATCTTTTCATGTACTTGGCCATTTCTTTTTCTTTTTTTTTTTTTTTACAGGCAGAGTGGACAGTGAGAGACAGAGACAGAGAGAAAGGTCTTCCTTTGCCGTTGGTTCACCCTCCAATGGCCTCCGCGGCCGGCGCACTGCGGCCGGCGCACCGCGCTGATCCGATGGCAGAAGCCAGGAGCCAGGTGCTTTTCCTGGTCTCCCATGGGGTGCAGGGCCCAAGCACCTGGGCCATCCTCCACTGCACTCCCTGGCCACAGCAGAGGGTTGGCCTGGAAGAGGGGCAACCGGGACAGAATCCGGCGCCCCGACCGGGACTAGAACCCGGTGTGCCGTCGCCGCTAGGCGGAGGATTAGCCTAGTGAGCCGCGGCGCCGGCCGTACTTGGCCATTTCTATAAATTCTTTAAAGAAAAGTCCATTCACTTCCCAGTTTAAAAACGGCTCCTTGGTGAATTTGTTGCTAAGCTGTAGTTCTCCTTAAATTCTAGATAGGACCCCTTGTCAGATACACAATTGGCAAACATTTCTTCCACTCCCGTTTGCTGTGCGGAAGCTTTACACTCTGATGTATCCCATTGTTTGTTTTTTGCCTCTGTTGCTTGTGTTTTTGGTATCTTTTCCATGAATCAATGCCAAATCTAATGTCATGAAGCTTTCTCCCTGTATTTTCATCTAGTACTTTTTCATAGTTTGTCTTACATCTTTAATTCATTCTGAGTTTATTTTTGCACATAGGGGTCTAACTTCATTCTTCTGCATGTGTCTATCCAGTTTTCCAACATTATTTGTAAGAAACTATCCTTTCCCCAAAGTATTGTGTACACCTGACATCTTTGTTGAAGATCATTTCACCATATATGTGAAAGTTTCTGAGCTTTCTCTTCTGTTCTACTGGTCTGTATACCAGTACCATGCTGTTTTGATTGCTGTAGCTTTCTAATACATTTTAAAATCAAGAAGTGTGCCCCGCAAAGTGGCATAGCAGGTAAAGCCACCGCCTGCAGTGCCAGTATCCCATTTGGGCGCCAGTTCGAGTCTGGCTGCTTCACTTCTGATCCAGCTCTCTGCTATGGCCTGGGAAAGCAGCAGAAGATGGTCCAAGTCCTTGGGCCTCTATACCCGCGTGGGAGACCCAGAAGAAGCTCCTAGCTCCTGGCTTCAGATCAGCCCAGCTCCGGCCATTGCAGCCATTAGGGAGTGAACCAGTGGATGGAAGACATCTCTCTCTCCCTCTCTCTCTGCCACTACCCGTCTGTGATTCTGCCTTTAAAACAAATAAATGAATTTTTTTTTTTTGACAGGCAGAGTGGACAGTGAGAGAGAGAGACAGAGAAAGGTCTTCCTTTTGCCGGTGGTTCACCCTCCAATGGCCGCTGCAGCCGGTGCGCTGCGGCCAGCGCACCGCGCTGATCCGATGGCAGGAGCCAGGTACTTCTCCTGGTCTCCCATGGGGTGCAGGGCCCAAGCACTTGGGCCATCCTCCACTGCACTCCCGGGCCACAGCAGAGAGCTGGCCTGGAAGAGGGGCAACCGGGACAGAATCCGGCGCCCCGACCGGGACTAGAACCCGGTGTGCCGGCGCCGCAAGGCAGAGGATTAGCCTAGTGAGCCGCGGCGCTGGCCAATAAATGAATCTTTAAAAAATAAATAATAAATAAATAAATAAAATCACGAAGTGTGAGGTCGGGGTCGGCACTGTGGTGTAGCAGGTTAAGCTGCCACCTGCAATGCCGACATCCCATATGGGGGCCAGTTCAAGTCCTGGCTGCTCCACATCTGATCCAACTCCCTGCTAAAGTGCCTCAGAAAGCAGTGGAGAATGGCCCAAGTCCTTGGGCCCCTGCACCCATGTGGGAGACCCGGAAGAAGCTCCTGGCTACAACCAGGCCCAACCCTGGCCACTGCCATTTGGGGAGTGAACCAGCAGATGGAATGTCTCTCTATATATAACTCTGCTGCTCAAATAAATAAATCTTTTTTTTTTAAAGTGTGAGGTCTCCAGCTTAGTTTATCTTTCTCAAAACTATTTTGGTTATTTTGGGTAATTTGATGTTCCTCTATGAATTTTTCAATGATTTACTAAAAATTTTTTACAGAAAATTGACATTGGAGTTTGATGAGGATTGCACTGAATCTAAGGATCACTTTGGGTAGTGTGGACATTTTAAAACTATTATATCTTCCAACATGAACACAGGATATCTTTCCATTTATTTGTGTCTTTCTTAATTTTTTTGTAACTTTAAAAGGTTTATCTACTTTTTTAAAAAGATTTATTTATTTATTTGAAAGGCAGAGTTACAGAGAGACAGAGGCAGAGACAGAGGTCTTCCATCCAATGGTTCACTCCCCAAATGGCCGCAATGGCTGGAGCTGGGCCGATCTGAAGCCAGGAGCCAGGAGCCAGGTCTTCCACAGGGTTGCAGGGGCCCAAGGACTTGGGCCATCTTCTACTGCTTTCCCAGGCTCTAGCAGAGAGCTAGATGGGAAGTGGAGCAGCCCATATGGGATGCTGGCACTGCAGGAGGCAGTTTAACCCCCTATGCCACAGTGCCAGCCTCAATATTTACTTTTTATTTATTTAAATAGCAGAGTGACAGAAGGGGGTGGGGAGGGAGGGAGGGAAGGAGGGAAAGGGAGAGGGAGAGAAAGAAAGAAAGTTCCATCCACTGGTTGGTTCACTTGCCAAGTGGCTGTTATAGCTAGGTCTATCCCAGGTGGGAGAGGGAGAGGGAAAAGGGAAGGGGGAGGGGAGGGGAGGGGGAGGGGGAAGGAAGAAAGTTCCCTCCACTGGTTGGTTCACTTGCCAAATGGCTGCTATAACTAGGTCTACCCCAGGCTGAAGCCAAGAGCCAGGAACTCCATTCTAGCCTCCTACATGGGTAGCAAGGCCCCAAGTACTTGGGCAGTCTTCTGCTGCCTTCCCAGGCACATGAGCTGGAAGCTGGGTCGGAAGCTGAACTGCCAGCACTTGACCTGGCACTCTGACATGGGATGCCAGCATCACAAGTGGTGGCTTAACCCACAGCACTGGCCCCTCCTTAATTTGTTTTAACAATGCTTTGCAGTTTTCCATGTACAAGTCTTTCATCTTAAGTTTATTACTAAGTATTTTATTCTAATTGATCGCTGTTGTAAATGGGATTAATTTCTTTTTTGGATGGCTAATTGTAAGTGTACAGAAATGCAACTGACTTTTGAGTGATTTTGTATCCAGCTACATTGCTGAATTTGTTTACTAGTTTTAACACATTTTTTATGGAATCTTTAAGTTTTTAAAAAATATTTAGTTACATATATGGAAGTTAGAGTTACAGAAAGAGTGAGACAGACAGAGAGAGAGATCTCCCAACTACTGCTTCATTCCTTAGATGGCTGCAACAGCCATCTAAGTTGGACCAGGCCGAAGCCAGGAGCCAGGAGCTTTTACCACACCTGCCACATGGTGACAGGGCCCCAAACACTTGGGCCAACTTTGGCTGCTTTTCCCAAGCCATTTGCAGGGAGCTGGATCAGAATGGAGCAGCCAGGACCTGAATTGGCACCCAAGTAAGATGCTGCCATTACCTGCAGTGGCTTTACCCCGCTATGCCACAATGCCAGCCCCGGAATCTTTAGGTTTTTCTACATATAGGATCATGTTATCTGTAAACAGAGATCAGTTTGTTTCTTTCCAATTTGGATGTCTTTATTTTTCTTCCCTAACTGCTGTGGCTAGGATTTCTGGTATTACATTGAATAGAAGTGGTGAGAGTGCTTTGTTTCTGATATGTATTATCATGAACTATATATATATATATATATATATATATATATATATATATATATTTATACATAAAGATGTATTTATTTGAAAGGCAGAGTGAGAGAGGAGAGACAGACAGATTTCCCATGCACTAGGTCACCTCTCAAAAGGCTACAACCACCAGGGCAGGGCCAGGCTGAAACCAAGAGCCAGGAATTCCATCCTGGTCTCCCACGTGGGTGGCAGGACCCCAAGCACCCAAGCGATTCACTGCCCTCCCAGGTACATTAGCAGGACGCTGGATTGGAGGCAAAGAGCAGGCACTCCAGAATGGGATGCTGGCATCACAAACCATGGCTTTACCTGCTACACCACAACACTGCCCCCCACCCCCCGCCCTGTTTCTTATCTTAAAGGAAAAATTTTCAGTTTTTCACCTTTGAGTATGATATTAGCTGTGACGTTTTCATATATAGCCTTTATTTTTTTTTTTTATTTTTTGCCAGGCAGAGTTAGACAGTGTGTGTGTGTGTGAGAGAGAGAGAGAGAGAAAGGTCTTCCTTCCATTGGTTCACTCCCCTAATGGCCGCTACGGCAGGCCCTGCGCCGATCCAAAGCCAGGAGCCGGGTACTTCCTCCCGGTCTCCTATGCGGGTGCAGGCGCCCAAGCACTTGGGCCATCCTCTGCTGCCCTCCACAGTAGAGAGCTGGACTGGAAGAGGAGCAACCGCGACTAGTACCCGGCGTCCCAGCCATGACTAGAACCCGGGGTACCAGCGCTGCATGCAGAGGATTAGCCAAGTGAGCCACGGCGCCGGCCTTTATATACAGCCTTTATTAGGTAGAGGCAATTTCCCTCTATTTCTGGCTTTTTCAATGCTGTTATCAGGAAAGTGTACTGAATTTATCAAATGCTTTTCCTACATCAGTTGAAATGATCATGTGGTTTTCGCTCTTCATTCTGTTAAGGATGTATTACATTAACTTTTCTATGTTGAATTATCCCTGTATTCCAGGAATGAATTCCCCTTGGTCATGATATTAATCCTTTTAATATGCTGTTGAATTCTGTTTGCTAAGATTTTTTTTAAGGATTTTTGCATTAATATTCATCAAGATACTGGTTTGTAGTTTTCCATAGTTTCTATGTCTTGTTTTGGTGTCAGGGTAATGCTGGCCTCATAAAATGGGTTTGGAAGGTTTTAGGAGTGTTTGAGAGGGATTGGTGTGAATTCTTCAAATGTTTAGAATTTTCCAATGAAACATCTGATCCTAGGATTCTCTCTGTTGAGGATTTTTCGATTACTGATTCAGCCTCCTGACCAATTATGGTCTATTTGTTTTTTTTCTTCTTTGTTACTTGGTCGTGATAGGTTGGTTGTTCCTAGGAGTTTTTTCGATTCTTTAGGTTATGACTGGCATATGACTGCTAAGAGTGGTCTCTAGGACTGTGTCTGTGCAGCATCCGTGCTGACGTCTCCTCCTCACTTATGATTCTGTTGTTTTTTTCCCTTAGTCTAGGTAAATCTGTCAATGTTGTTGATATTTTGAAAACACCAGCTCTCAGTTTTGTTGATTTTTTTTTCTATTCTCCATTTTATTTCTGCTCTAATCTTGATGATTTCCTTTCTTTTGTTAACTTTGGGCTTGGTTTGTTTTTCTTTTTCTAGAGGCGTGCTCTGGTTTGAATGCCCCCTCCAAAACGCATGTTGAAATTTAATGGCCACTGTAAGTGTTGGGAGGTACAACCTTTGAGAGGTGGCTGGGTCCTGTGGGCACCTCCCTCACGCATGGGTCAGTTACACAAGCGAGCCCTCCTGTGTGCATACTGTCCTCCTTCCCCATGTGTACTCTCACCCTGTGATATTCTCTGCCACTCGGTGACACAGCAAGAAAGCCCTTACCAGATGTGGCTCTTTGATCTTACATTTCTCAGCTTCCAGGACTGTGAGAAATAAATTTATTGCCTTTATAATTTATGCAGTCTCTGGTATTCTAACATAGAAACAGAAAACGAACTAAGACAAGCTATAAAGTTAGATTGCTGATTTGAGATTTTTTAAAAAATCCATTTTATTTATTTGAAAGAGTTATAGAGATGGGGGGGAGGGAGAGGAAAAGGGGGAGAGAGAGAGTCAGTCTGCCATCCGCTGGTTCACTTTCCAAATGGCTGCAGCAGAGCTGATCTGAAGCCAGGAGACAGGAGCGTCCTCTGGGTCTCCCACAAGGATTCAGGGGCCCAAGCACTTGGGCCATCCTCCGCATTAGCAGGCACATTAGCCGGGAGCTGGATGGGAAGTGGAGCAGCTGGGACTTGAACTTGCAACCATATCGGATGCTGGCACTGCAGGCTGAGGCTTTAACCCATTGAGCCACAGTGCCAGCCCCTGATATCCTTCTCTTTAATGTAGGCATTTGTTCCTATAAACTTCTCTCTTACTACTGACTTTGCTGTATACCATAAGTTTTGGTATGTTATTTTTTTTTTCATTTTCCTTTATCTCAAGATATTTCCTAATTTCCTATGTGATTTACTCTATGATCCATTGATTACTCAGGAGTGTCCATTTCCACATATTTGCGAATTTTCCAGTTTTCCTTTTGTTATCCATTTCTAGTTTCATCCCGTTGTGGTTAAAAAGTTGATGTGATTTATATCTTCTAGAATTTGCTAAGATTTCTTTGGTGGCCAAACATGTAGTCTACCCTGGATACTGTTCCATGTGCACTTAAGAAGACAAAGTTGCTGCTATTGGGTAGAAGATTCTACATGTTAGGTTCCAACTGGTCTAATGTTTTGTTCTAGCCCTCTGTTTCCTCATTGATCTGCTTGGTTGTTCTATCCATTATTCAAAGTGGGGCACTGACATTCACTAGTATTGTGTATCTTCAATTCTGTCAAAATGTGCTTCAGATATTTGGATGTTCTGATGCAAATATGTATATAATTACTATACATTCCTGGTGGACTGATCTTTTCATTTTTATATGATGTCATTCCACTTCCTCAGGTTTTCACTTAAAGTCTATTTTGTCTGATATAAGTATAGCCACTCCTGCTCTCTTTTGATTAAAATTTGCATGGAATATCTTTCCATCCTTTTAGTTTCAGCCCATGTGTTTCCTTAATTCTAAAGTGAGTCTTGTGTAGGCAGCCTATAGTTAGATCCTGGTCTCATCCACTCAGCCACTGCTTATTTTGTTTAGGAAGTTTAATCCATTTACATTTAAAGTAATTATGGAAAGGAAAAGACAATATTGCCATTTTGTTCACTGTCTTCTATGCATCTGGTAGCTACTAAAGATTGATTTATTTATTTGGAAGGCAGAGAGAAATAGAGGGAGAAAGGGTAATTGTCTATCTACTGGCCCGCTCCCCTGCTGCTTTTCCAGGTGCATTAACAGGGAGCTGGATCGGAAGCCAAGTAGTCACAATTAGAACTGGCACCCTGATCAGAAATGCCAGCATTGCAAGTGGTGGCTTAACCCATTGTGCCACAACACCGTTCCCCGTCATTTCTTGAAGTAAGTTCTCTAGCCCTTTCTTTTTCTGAGATTCCCAGATGTATATATTGGTCTGCTTGATGGTGTCCCATTAAGTTTCTTCCCTTTATTCTTTTTTTCCTTTTGTTCTTCTGACGTGATCATTTCAGGTAACCCGTCTTTGAGTTCTCTGTTTGTTCTGCGTCATCAAGCCTGATGTGGAACTCTGGTGAATCTGTTCTATTCAGTTGTTGTGTTGTTTGGCTCCAGAGTTTCTTTGGCCCCCTTCTCTCTTTTTTTAAATTGTTTCTATTTGTTAATATTCTCATTTCTTTATATACCATTTTCCTGATTTTATTTAGTTGTTTATCTATGTTCTCTTGCAGCTCATTGATCTTGTTACAGATTATCTTGATTTCTTTTTTTATTTGAAAGGCAGTTAAAGACAGTGAGCAAGAGAGAGACAGAGAGAGATCTTCCATCTGCTGTGTCACTGCACAAAAGCCCCCATAGCCAGGGCCAATCCCACCTGAAGCCAGGAGCTGGGAACCAGGAACCAGGAACTCCATCTGGGTCTTCTAGGTAGATGGTAGGGACCCAAGTACTTGAGCCATTTGAGGGTGATCATTAGCAGGAAGTTGGATCAGCAGAGGTGTGACCTGTGCTCTGACTTGGGATGGTGGCATCCCAAGCAGCAATTTAAATACTGCGTCACAACACCCACCTCATGTTTTCGAGTTATGTGCTATGATCTGCTTTTGGAGGACTGGTTTCTGGAGGCCACATTTGTTCCTTTGAATGGGCTTCATGCTTCTTGATATGCTTTATGTTTGCTGTTGTGAGTCTGGGCATTTGGAAAAATAGCCATGTCTCCCAATCTTCACAGGCTGACTTCATACAGGGAAAGATCTTCACCAATCAGCCTAGCTAGAGATTCTGGTTTCAAACCTTTTCAGGGTATGTATCTTCCCTGGACTTGTACTCATGATTTCCAGTTAGAGATGCTTGCCTGTTCCTTTTGTAAGAAGTCATAACCTCCTGCTCTCTCTGGTGTCTACTGGAAGTACTTTAGGTTGTCTGTGCTGCAACACACCACTGAGCTCTCCTTTGCTTTCATCCAAAGTATGTTGGTTTCCCATCAGGCAATCCCTCTGAGGGCTCTGCAAAAGTAGGACAGTAGGCAAACATTCCACTTTTATCCAAGGGAGAAGCTGAAAATTGTGTGTTTTTTCCTGATCACATTGAGCTGTGCTAACCTGGGGAAAGGGCTACCCCAGGTGAGTACAATAGCTTTTCTTAGCCTTTTCAATACAGCTTTTCTTGACTTTACACTTGAGGTACTGAACTTTTGGCTTCTGGAGTTTCCATAAAGGCTTTTCAGGCATATAATGTTGATTTTTTTTTTTAATTTTCACTTTTTTAAAAGATTTAAAAAGCAGACAGACAGATGGAGATCTTCGATCCACTGGTTCACTCCCCAAATACCTACAATAGTTAAGGCTGGGTAGGATGAAGCCAGGAGCCTAGAATTCTATCCCAGTGGGTGTCAGGGCCCTAAGTGAGCCATCCTCTGCTGCTTCCTATGTACACTGGCAGGAAGCTGAATGGAAAGCTGAGCAGCTGGAACTTGAACCAGGGAGCAGCTGGAACTTGAACCAGGCACTGCAATATGGGATACAGGCATTCCAAGCAGCAACTTAACTGCTGTACCACCTCCCAACCTCCATATGTTGTTGTTAAGTCAGTGTCTCTGTGGGTTTATTATAAAGTCTGGGGAGTCCCATCCTTCCATCTTGGTGACATCTCAGACACCTGTCAACTTTTACTGCTATTAGGACAAGTGCAAATCTCCCTCCTACTCTTTCTAATTTGCTATTTCAATTCTGCACAGACCTGGGACACTGGCTAATTCAGCTTTTTAAGAAAGTATGATATATAGGGCCAGTGCTGTGGCACAGTGGGCTAAGCCTCTGCCTGTGCTGGAATCTCATATGAATGCCAGTTCGTGTACTGGCTGCTCCTCTTCCAATCCAGCTCTCTGCTATGTCCTAGGAAAGCAACAGAATATAGCCCAAGTACTTGGGCCCCTGCTCCCATGTGGGAGACCTGGAAAGGGCTCCGGGCTCCTGGCTTTGGACCAGCTCAGCTCTGGCCATTGCGGCCATCTGGGGACTGAACCAGTGGATAGAAGACCTTTCTCTCTGTCTCTCCCTCTGTCTGTAACTCTACCTCTCAAATAAATTAATTTTTTTTTTTAAAAAAAAGGAAGTATAATGTATAAAAGAAAATAGTTTACAAAAGCAAACACTCGAGAAATGGAGGATGAAAGATTTGGGGCCATTTTCTCAGAGGTTCACTTATTATTGGTCCTGGATGTGTTTCCTTGGCCCAAGTTTAACCAAGTCTGACTTCCAACTACGTAAAGTGTTACTTTATTGCTGCAAAACCTTATTTGTGTTCTCTATTTCTGTAAAAAAACAAACAAAACAACAACAACAACAAAAAACTAATACCTTACAGGCTTTAAAGCCCTAGACTTTTCATATAAGCACCACAAGCCACATTCTGTTGAAGACTTCTCGTTGAAAGGACACTTTTCTCTTAGTGCCTGATCCCTCCAAGTATAAAATGCCTCCTAGAAGTTTCATCTGTTGGTTTCTCATCAGCCATCTTGCTTACAACCAATAGATTCTTGCATCCTTATCAGTAAACCAGTCAACAAACTCACAAAGCAGTCTGCCTCCTTGGATATACATTGTATCTCTATATATGTTTAATTCAGATCTGGTCCAGGAGTTAATCTAATTTCAGAGGGGCGGGTGGGGGGAAGCCTTAAAAGTAGAGTGCGGAGATGACTTATGCTCCAGGAGAGGCCTGAGGTTAACAGAATCCAGGAACCTAATTCCAGGTAAGCAGCTCCCACACAAACCTTCTACTTCAGTTTCTAAAGCCACATCACAGAAAGGTTTCAAAAACCAGGGCTGAAATGAGTTTCTCTCCAAATCAAGATTTCTGGTTTCAAGCAAATCATCAGGCTATAGGGAAGGCAGAATACCAGGCAGCTTCCCTGTGATGAAACATCTCACTGTTACACCAGCTTCAAAAGAAAGAATTGATCCACTTCGCAGCCAATAGGTAAGGAATGGCTAGTCATCAGCAGCCATAGGTGACAAGTTCCTGGTCCCAATGAATGAATGAATGAATGAATAATTACTAATCAATCTACCCACTGAAAGGAGTTGCTTCTAATCCACACAGGAACCTGAGTTGGATTTTCCTGGTCCTTTTAGACCAGAAATGACGGCCAAGTTTATCTGTATAAGAAAGTATTAAGTCATTTGAATTCTCAGCAGTGAGATCATTATCTTCCTGAACTCGCACACCTATCTTACCTCAACGTATGGACTAGTTTGCAGAAGAAGATTGCATGGGCACAGGCTTCGACTGTCAGTCCCCGAGAACGGCCCTGCAAATACAGCCAGGATCGATCTTCCTCTGTAACCCCAGACTCAAACTGCAGGGACTCAAGGTCCTCTAGCATGTCCATTTCCAAGCCACCACCTCCTGCAGGGACAGACACCAATCAATCTGGCTCACTGTCTTGGAAAAGGAGGGGTCTAAGAAGGGGGGGGGGGTGTACTTCAGAGAGGGCATGTGCAGCCAGGTTACAAGTAGGCATGATGGCGGCCTTCAGCACCTCTCCTTCCACATTTTGAATTTGTGGTTCACATCACTGTTTCCTGGATCCATGAAAAAATCTGAACAGAAACCCAAAGTGATGTTTCTCCTCACAGGCTACAGGCACTTCTTTCAGCAGATGGATTCACATTAGCAATGGGATTCACAGGTATTTTTGGGCCAGAGCCTTCTCCCTTCCATTCCCTTTAGGTTTTTAAAATAGGAATGACCACATTTCAAATAAATTCTTCCCTTACGCTATACTCTGTGTTTTCCACAGGGCAGAGAAGGGCACAGATTACCACTGGTCCCTTGCCTAAAGCAGGGACATCTATATTTTAGAAAATAAACACGAGCTGCATAAATAATCTACATCCCATCTCTCACCCCAAACTGGGACGACGGACTCTCCTCAGTACTTCCGGTCCTGACAGGTAAGAAGTACATTTCTAAGGAGAATTACCCAAGAGAGCTGTCATTATGACTCCTTAGCTACCAGATTACTACAGTCTCTGAATCTTAAAGGGCCGCTCCACCTACAGGCTTTCCTGACCTGAACATGAGGGCACACGTTCCTTTTACTACTTCTCGGGTTACTACACCAGGGCAGTATGGGACCCTCTTTTTCCCAACAAAAGATTCAGGATCACTAAGCTTTTTTTTTTTTTTAAACAAGTAGAATTTCATACAGATTTAAGCACTACTGAGTTAATTTTTCTAACTCCTTCTTTGTGGTCAGCAATCAGTGATTTATTTTCTAGCAATGGTGAAACTGGGATCAGAATTCAAATAGACTCATCTTGTTAATTCTCTTGTTAAAATTTTTTTTTCTTAGGCTGGCGCCGCGGCTCACTAGGCTAATCCTCCGCCTTGCGGCGCTGGCACACCGGGTTCTAGTCCCGGTCGGGGCGCCAGATTCTGTCCTGGTAGCTCCTCTTCCAGGCCAGCTCTCTGCTGTGGCCCGGGATGCAGTGGAGGATGGCCCAAGTGCTTGGGCCCTGCACCCCATGGGAGACCAGGATAAGTACCTGGCTCTTGCCTTCAGATCAGCGCGACAGCCATTGGAGGGTGAACCAATGGCAAAAAGGAAGACCTTTCTCTCTGTCTCTCTCTCTCACTGTCCACTCTGCCTGTCAAAAAAAAAAAATTTTTTTTCTTAAATGTTGAGGGAAAATTCACGTAATAAAAAAAAAAAATAACCATCTTATTTATTTGACAAGAAGAGTGACATAGAAACAGGGAGAGACATATGCCGGTTTACTACCCAAATGCCTCCAATAGCTAGGGTTAGGCCAGGCCAAAGCCAGGAGCCAGGAGCTCCATCCAGATCTCCCACGTGGGTGGCAGAGGTCCAAGTACATGGGCCATCATCCACTGCCTCCCAAGCACATTAGCAGGAAGTTAGATCAAAAGCACAGAACAGCTGGGATTTGAACCAGGCAGTTTCACATGGGAAAGCAGCTATCTTTCGCAACGCTTAATCAGCTGCATTATAACACCTGTCCCCAAAATAGCTATTATTAGTTATCTTACTTAGTTTCTTTTAAAGATTATTTATTTATGTGAAAGGCAGTGGGAGGGTGGGGGAGAAAGATCCTACATCTGCTGTTTGACTCCCCAAATGGCCACAACAGGGCTGGGCCAAGCTAATGCCAGGAGCCAGGAACTCCACCCTGACCTCCCACATGGGGTCCAACTACCTGAGCTGTCATTTGCTACCTTCCCAGGTGCATTAGCCGGAAGCTGGATTGGAAGCAAAGTGGTCTGGACTTGAGCTGGCATTTCGACATGGGACACCAGCATCACAAGCAGTGCTTAACCCACTATGCCACAATGCTGGCCCCCCAAAATCAGTCATTTTAAAGTGAACAGTTCAGTTACACATTCAGAATGTTGTGCAACCACTACCTTTATCTAGTCCTAAAGCATCTTCACACCTCTCAAAAGAAAACCCCATACTTAGTTGGCAGTTACTCCCCACCCTTGCTCACTTCCAGCCCCTGAAACAACAATCTTCCATTCATGGATTTACTTAGTCCAGATAATTTCATAGAAATGGAATCATACAGGGGCCAACATTGCGACACAGTGGCTTAGGCTGCCACCTATGATCCCAGGATCCCATATCAGAGTGCAGGTTCAAGTTCCAGCTGTTCCTTTTTTTTTTTTTTTTTAATATTTATATATTTGTTTGAAAGTTACAGAGAGAAGAAAGAGCGCTTCCATCCACTGGTTCACTCCTCAGATAGCTGCAATAGCCATCGCAGGGCTGATCCGAAGCCAGGAGCTTCCTTGGAGTCTCCCACAAGGAAGCAGGGAACCAAGTATTTGGGCTATCTTCCACTACCTTCCCAGGCACATTAGCAAGGAGCTGGATTGTAAGTGGAGCAGCTGGGACTCGAACCAGCACCCATATGGGATGCTGGCACTGTGGGCAGTGGCTTTACCTGCTATGCCACAACGCTTGCCCCACTGTTCCACTTCTGATTCAGCTCCTTGCTAATGTCCCTGGAAAATCAGCAGAGAATGGTTCAAGTACTTGGGCTCTTGCTACTCATGTAGGGACCTGGATAGGGTTCCTGGTCCTTCGCGTCAGCCTGGTCCAGGCCTGACTGTTGCAGACATTTGGGAAGTGAACCAGTGGATAGTAGATCTCTCTCTCTCTCTTTTTCTGTCATTCTCTTTACGCCTTTATTTAGGGAAATAAATAGAATCATACAGTACTGACATGTGATTTGTCTGGCTTCTCAAGGCCCTGAATAGGAAGGTGTACATCACACTCTCAGTCCTTTAGAAGAAAAGTCTCCAGCACTTGAAGTGTAAGAAACACCTGCCCATACCAAAACAGTGGGGTAGTCACCCTCAGGTTGTGCTGCTTCCTGCTCCAAAGGGAAGAGGAACTAAACACCTCCCAGACCAGCATGACCCGTGCAGCATGCAGTTAACTGTACAGATGTGAATTCTAGGCCCATCCTTTTCTTATGCATTCCCCAAAGTGGGGGTTCAGTTGTACATTTATAACATGTCCACCTAGCTAGGCTGAATTACATTTTCCAGAATTCCTCTCTTTGTACATTTCTGGTTTAGGATGGCTACAAGAGAGATATGGGAAGACCTGGCGGGTAGAAATGAAACAGCAACCACTCTCCGTTCGAGCTCACAGGCACTGCTGTAGTGAACACAAGCTGTTGCTTGTCTGCTGGCCCCCATGTAAGTGTGAAACACCAGGTGAGCTGTAACTGCTACACATTCCTGCAGACCCTCCTTCAGCTGCTTACTCGTGGGCCAGGGGTTTTTCAGGTCCATGACCAAGGCCACCAGCTTCTCCTTCAGGACACTCACTTCATCAAAGTTGGAGGCCGTTCTCCTGGGTTCTACCCACCCCCACTTTCTATGTGTCTTCCCATCCCCACTGCTTGCCCTATGGATTTCAAGTTCTACCACCAGACACGGAGACAACTACCTTACATAGACTGCAATACCTGAGCAAGGTCAAATCCCTGCAGTAAACCACAGAGACAGACTGGATTAGATAAGGCATTCACTCTCCTAGTGGTTCCGCATCAGTGAATGTACCCGGATATATTAGCTCGTGAAGCTAGCACTCTATGTCTTGGGGCGAACCAATCAATGCAATCTAGCAAATTCAATTACTTCTTCAACAGCATGATCAGGAAAGCAACTAAACATAAAGCTACCTGGACTTAAAAAGGAGACTGCAACATGGAAGAGCAAAGGCTGCAGTCTGCGGACTAGCGCTGTGATGCAGTGAGTGAAGCTGCTGCCTGCAATGCCAGCATCCCCAATGAGCACTGGTTTGAATCCTGGCAGTAGAAAATGGCACAAGTGCTTGAGCCCCTGCCACCCACGAGGGAGACTTGGATGGAGTACCAGGCTCCTGGCTTTGGGTTGGCCCAGCTCTAGCCATCTGGGGAGAAAACAAGAAGATGAAGATCTGCCTCTAACTCTGCCTTTCAAATAAATAAGTCTTTAAAATACACACACACACACACACACACACACACACGAGATGGAGTCTGGAGGTGCACACTGTGGCACAGTGGGCTAGGTCACCACTAGGGATACCCACTTAGTATATCAGAATACCTGGTTCGGCCGGCACCGCGGCTCACTAGGCTAATCCTCCGCCTTGCAGCACCGGCACACCGGGTTCTAGTCCCGGTTGCCTCTCTTCCAGGCCAGCTCTCTGCTGAGGCCCGGGAGTGCAGTGGAGGATGGCCCAAGTGCTTGGGCCCTGCACCCCATGGGAGACCAGGAGAAGCACCTGGCTCCTGCCTTCGGATCAGCGCGGTGCGCTGGCCGCAGCGGCCATTGGAGGGTGAACCAACGGCAAAAGGAAGACCTTTCTCTCTCTCACTGTCCACTCTGCCTGTCAGAAAAAAAAAAAAAAAAAAAAAAAAAAAGAATACCTGGTTAACGTCCTGGTACTCTGCTTCTGATTGAGCTTCCTGCTAGTGTGCTTGGGAGGCAGCAGATTATGGCTCAACCATCTGCATCCCCGCCACCCATCCTGGAGATCCAGATGGAGTTCCTGGACCAGCCTTGGCTGTCTTGGGCATTTGGGGCATGAATAAGCATACGGGAGATCTTTCTCTCCTTCCTATTCTCTGTCACTCTGCCTTTCAAATAAATCTTTAAAAAAGACAGAGTCTGTCTTTTTGAAGAAGGGTTTCTCAAAACTGGCATTTCCACTCTGGGCAGGATAATTCTTTGTTGTGAGGGGCTGTCCCATGTATTATAGGATGTTTAGCAATATTTCATGCCTTTACCCATGAGATGCCAGTAGCAGCCCCCAGCGTGGCAACAAGAAATATCTTCTAGGAGCCACTGTTGTGGCACAGTGGGTAAAGCTGCTGCCTGTGACGCTGGCATCCCATATGGGTACCAGTTCATGTCCTGGCTGCTCTACTTCTGATTCAGCTCCCTGCTAATGTGCCTGGGAAAGCAGTGGAAAATGGCCCAAGTGCTTGGGCCCTGAACCCATGTGGGAGACCTGGAAGAAGCTCCTGGCTCCTGGGTTTTATCTGCCCCAGTCCTAGGAGTTCCAGCCATTTTGGAGTCAACCAGCAGATGAAAGATCTCTCTCTATGTCTCTTCCTCCCCTTCTCTCTCTCTCTCTGTAACTGTGCCTTTCAAATAAATAAAAAGAAATCTTAAAAAAAAAAAAATCCTATCTTCCGACACTGCTAAATGCCTCCCGAGGGGGCAGGGTGTGGCCAGCTGAGACACCACAGTGACGCAGGCTGCGCCTCTGCACAAGCAGCTGCTCCGCTCTTGCTCTGCTCACAGGTGCAGTCCTGAGCTCGGACACCGCCACGCCCTCACTTTGCACGTAACGGGTCTAGAGAAAGGAGCTCACCCGGCACCACACAGCTAGTTAGTGAGAGCACTGGGAAAAGGAAGGTCTTTTCTCTCCCAGTTTGGTGCTGTCTGTTAACTACACAGTCCTGTTTAGCCAGAAGCACAAGGACTCCGTAACCTGACATGTGTGGACAGACTGCACTGAGGCAGACCTGTAAGAGTCCAAGACCCGGAGCAGTAATCTCCTCATTCTGCACAGAACAACGGGGAAGGGAAGAGGAGGCTCCAAGGAAGAAACAGCTTTATTAGGAGTCCAGGCACAGCAGGAAAACCCAGGTCAGTCACCCAGAAGGAGTCTAATATTGGTTACAGGGCAGAATCAGCATTACAGAATTCTCTCTCCACAGCCAACTGTGAAAACAAAATCTCAGTCTAAATATGCCAACAAATGCTACTGAGGTCAGTCCAGGGGAAACTTATGGCGAAATGAGAGTTCTCCCTAAAGGGAGAGTTCTTCACACTGCTGGATCTCAGTTCCGCATAAGGCCAGGGGTCCTGAATAGAAGTAGAGAAAGATAAGGGGGTATCTCATCACTCAAATAAGGTCATCTCAGTGTGCAGCTGAGAGGAACCCTAAGTTTTTGGACAGACAGACTGGGCAGCAGAAAAACACCGGCTGAAGAAACACAACCTCTGGGCAACATCTCTCATGCATGGAGGACTCCGCAGCCTGGTGAGGGGGTCTCCAGCAGGTCCTGGGCAACACTGGCCGCACTCCTGAATCCTCTTGGAAGATACAGTCATTTTGGTTCTGTTCTGACTTCACTCAGAGCAGAACTGCCCATGTCCAGCACCAAGTCCTGGGTCACAGTTGGCTGAGTGGAATGCAGTGGCCACCCTGCTGACACACGTACCTCTTAGTCTAGGAGACTTCCTTTCTGGAGCAGTCACTTTTCTCAGACCAAGAGAGATCTTAACCCAGTGTGGGCCCAATCCAGAAATCACTCCCACCTTCACATGAGCACCAGGTGGAGAGACTCTCTCATGAATCAAAGCTTGGCCCTCAGTGACAACCCTCGGACAGTCCATCTGCAGCTCTCCATGCCCAGATGTTGGTTTCCGTCCCAGGAGTAGCAGGCACGGCCTGTTGATGGGCCCAAGAGTGATGGTGCTACTCTCCCACTTCCACAGGCAGGGAAGGAAGAAGTGAGGCCAGCTTCAGGGCAGCTAATGCCACCTAATTCTTCCATCGAATTTGCTGTGGAAAGATCAGACAATGAAGGTGTACGATCAGTCTCTACTCATCCCTACAGAAAGGCAGCAGGAATGCACTAAGACAAGCTCATAGCCAGGTAATGTAAGAAAGAGGGAAAGCAGGGCTGAGTGCTTAGCCTGGCAGTTGTCAGTTAAGATACCCATGTCCCGTATCAGCCAGATCTGGCTCCTGACTCCAGCTTTTGCCAGGGCAGCACTGACCCTGGAGTGAACCAGTGGATAGCAGCTTGCTCTCTCTCTCTCTCTGCCTCTCAGATAAATTTGGAGATGAAAAAAAAATGTTTTTTAGAGAAAGGAAAAGGAAGAATCTGGGAAAGTCTTGAAAATTTTCCTTTTTAAAAAAATATTTGAGAGAAAGAGGGAGGGAACAGAGGGAGGGAGAATACTCTTATCTTCTAGTTCACTCTCCAAATACCACAACAACCAGACTAGTCCAGGCCAAAGCCAGGAGCCAGGAATCCAATCCAGATCTCCTGTATGAGTGGCAGGAACCTAATTACTGGAGCCATCACATTGCCTCCCAGGGTTGCATTAGCAGTAAGCTGGAGTCAGGAGCTGGGGCCAGTTATTGAACCCAGGTACTCCAATATGGCAGAAGAGTTATCTTACTGCATGCCTTAGTGGCCACACTAAACACTTGCCCCAGTAAATTTTTTATTAATAAGAGGGAGAATTCATTTATTCAGGGATGGATTAAATACCTATTCTGTATTTTACAGAATGCTAGATGTAGGGCTTTTATCCTGGCCCTGCCCTCAGGAGCAGCATTTACTAGCTTTCGTTTTTTTTTTTTTTTTCTTTTTCTTTTACAGGCAGAGTGGACAGTGAGAGAGAGAGACAGAGAGAAAGGTCTTCCTTTGCCGTTGGTTCACCCTCCAATGGCCACTGCGGCCGGCACACCGCGCTGATCCGAAGGCAGGAGCCAGGTACTTATCCTGGTCTCCCATGGCGTGCAGGGCCCAAGCACGTGGGCCAACCTCCACTGAACTCCCGGGCCACAGCAGAGAGCTGGCCTGGAAGAGGGGCAACCGGGACAGAATCCATCGCCCCGACCGGGACTAGAACCCGGTGTGCCGGCGCCGCTAGGTGGAGGAATAGCCTAGTGAGCCGCAGTGCTGACTAGGATTTACTAGCTTTCAATGACCCCAGTGTAAGTCCCAAAATTCCTAAGAGGAAACTAAGTTCCATGTTAACAAAAAGCTCAGAAACCTCACGCAATGAGAGATCAACCAACTGTGCTCCCCAAGAAGCTAGTCTATTTCATCCGCTTCTTATTTCCACAGGTTACATGCATCCCTGGTGACAATTATATTCCAAACCCCTAACTTTTTTGTACTTAGAGCAGTTAGTGCCCCTACCAGGTAGCCTAGTTATTAGAGCATGGTAGTTAAACGTCAGCCTGCGGCTTCATCATTCTATCATCACACAGATCAGAAGTGGTTTCTGTTGCTCAAAGCAGTGCCTCTGACCTTTCGCCCTACCAGCAAGACATAGATCCACGTGGTTCAGCTAACTGCAATCCTGCCCAGGCTGCTCTGTGAACGGTCTGTCTCCTGGGACGGCTGGAGGGGTCAGCGGGAGCTGCTCACCGAGCTGCTGAGAATGGCATCAATCTTGTCCTCCTCGGCGGATCCTTTATCGACCTTACTCTTGTAGGCTACCAACTGCTGACGATCCTTCAGGTCCCGATATGTCTGTAGAGCAGAACAAAGGACAGACACAAACCCCCAGTGAGCCTTCTTTATCACTCTGTCACTATCACTTTGACCCAAAGCTCAAAATGAGGCAAGAGCCAACAGTGGGATGATACGCGTGTGTGTCTCATGTCAAGTGCACACAGAGGGGCCAGTGTAGTGACACACTGGGTTAAGCTACTACCTGCAATGCCGACATCCCATAAAAGCACTGGTTTGAGTCCCGGCTGCTCCACTTCAGATCCAGCTCCCTGCTAATGTGCCTGGGAGAGCAGCGGAGGTGAACCAAGTCTTTGGGCCCCTACCACCCATGTGGGAGACCTGGTTGAAGTTCAGGTTCCAGGCTGCAGCCTGGCCCAGCCCTGGCTATTAATGCCATTTGGGAAGTGAACCAGCAGATGTAAGATCTCTCTCTTCTCTTTCTCCCTCTCTGTAACTCTGCCTTTCAAATGAATAAATCTTTAAAAAAAAAAGTGCCCACAAAACTTCATATTAGAGCTTATAAGTGTTTGATTCACGTATATGAATTTTTGAAGTGCAACAAATTATAAAAGTACACAGAAACCAGTCAAAGGGTTGGAAAACAACACAAGAGTGCTAATCTCCAAACTACCTCTTACCAGACTATCTTGTCCACTCAGTCCAAACTCACGGAAACACCTCACAATCTAGGACAGGAGATGTTGTGACCCCTCACTCCCCACTGAGGGTGTAACTCAAGGTTCTCATTTCTCAGGGACTCACATCAATGACGACATCATGGCACTTGAATCTGGTAGCTAGATTCAACTTTGTGTCCACATCTTCCACCAGATTGATATACTCCTGTAGTATCTGTAGGAAGAGGGACTTCTGATTAATGATTCCCAGAAAGCACGGAGTCCTATAAAGTAGGGATAAAGTCCTCAAGAAGGCTAACAAGGTCAATCTGACATCTATAAAGCCCATCATTAATCACAGACTGGTTCTGCAATGGCCAATGAGGGCACCAGGCAGACCTGCATGCTGTCTCGTAGGGGGAAGAGCACATTCCGCCTTCTAGAGCTAGATACACATGCCAGCGATGGCAGGGCTCTAGCTCTGAACCACTACTGTGCCCACTGGCCTTGCAGTCCTTCCTCTGGGAGTTCTCCGTTCGTACCGTCTGGACAGCACATTACTACTCCACAGTCAATGCTCCTCAGAGCAGAAAGTCTGGATTACTCCTCAAGAGCAGAAAAATTCTCTCCCCGGCCTTTTCTATTTCAAGGCCCAGTGAAGCCCTTGCACTGCCTTTAAGGAAAAACCAGAACAGGTCAGAACCCCTATAACTGACCAGCACAAGCTAAAAGTTAGGTCCTTTGGAGTATCCTGTACCCGGCTTTCTTTTAGAACCCATTACCTGGACAGGAGCGTTGTTCTTGTGCAAAATTTCCACAACTCGATGGAAGCCAATGGGTGCTCTCTTCTTGGTATAACCCAGCCAGTTCTGAAAAAGGAAGACAGGCAGCAGGAGCTAGGTCAAACATACACAACATACTAGTCTCTGTTTTATGGTTAGAGCAGAACAATGTGGAAGAGGGGTAGAGAAATGGAAGATAATGCACAGAGAATTGATAGGAAACGAACTTCTCAGAAAAGTCAAGGAACTTGAGAGGGCAGAAAAAAATTGGAGATAAGAAATAAATTCTTAGATCTATAGGCATGAATATAGGAAAAAAGTCTATGAAATATTACTAGATGGTAATTTAGTATTTTTATATGAACTTACAAGTGTTTAAAAAAAGCTCTATCTTCACATATATGTATATATACATATTTGTATATTAATGAGGAAAGGTCTGGGAACTTATCATTCTTTTATTAATTTGAAAGGCGGAGAGTGACAGAGAGGCAGAGGCAGAGAGGGAGGGAGGGTGGGAGGGAGCGAGCGAGCAAGCGAGAGAGGTCTTCCATGTAGTGGTTTACTCCCTAATTGGCCACAATGGCTGGAACTGGGCTGATATGAAGCCAGGAGCTGGGAGCTTATTCCAGGTCTCCCACACAGGTGCAGGGGCCCAAGGACTCAGGCCATCTTCTACTGCTTTCCAAACCAGAGCAGAGAGCTGGATTGGAAGTGGAGCAGCTGTGACTTGAACCAGTGCCCACATGGAATGCTGGCACCCACTATGCCACAGCACTGGCCCCTCTAACTTTTTTTTTTTTCCTTGAGGAAGGAGTAGACAAGAGCAGGCAGACAATGAAAGAGGAAAATCAATCTTTATATACATATTATATTTGATTTTGATAAAGGTAAGTGTGCTTTGGCTGCTTTGGCAGTTGATATAACTAATTAAATAATTAACAATGGAGAAAGAAAATTCTAAAAGCCATAATGGAAAAATAGCTATTTAAAATGTAAGCCAATTTGTCTGGAACCATAAGAGACCTTGAATAGCCAAAATAATAGTGAGGAGGAAAAACAAAGCTACAACAATGCAAACAGTATATTGAGACCAGAGTTGTGGCACTGTGCATTAGGCTGCTGCCTGCAAGACCTGCATTCCATGTGGCCACCAGTTTGAGTCCCAACTGCTCCACTTCTGATCCAGTTTCCTGTTAATGTGCCTGGGAAATAACTCTTTCAAAAAAAAAAAAAAGAAAGAAAGAAAAGAAAAGTATGCTGCTAGCATAAAAGCAAACACAGAGACCAATAAAATAGAATACAGAGCCCAAAAATCAACAAATTTTTTTTTCTTTATTTAAATATTTATTTGGGGGCTGGTGCAGTGGAGCAGCGGGTTAAAGCCCTGGCCTGAAGCACCGGCATCCCATATGGGTGCCGGTTCTAGTTCTGGCTACTCCTCTTCCAATCCAGCTCTCTGCTATGGCCTGGGAAAGCAGTGGATGATGGCTCAAGTCCTTGGGCCCTGGCACCAACGTGGGAGACCCGGAAGAAGCTCCTGGCTCCTGGCTTCAGATTGGCGCAGCTCCGGCCATCGTGGCCATCTGAGGAAGTGAACCATCGGATGGAAGACCTCTCTCTCTGTCTCTACCTCTCTCTGTAACTCTGCCTTTCACAGAAATAGAATAAATCTTAAAAAAAAAAAAAAAAGATTTATTTGAAAGGCAGGGAGACAGAGAGAGCTAGAAAGAGAGATCTTGTATCTACTGGTTCACTGTACTATTCACTGTATTATTTCAAATAAATAAAAATAAATCTTTAAAAACAATGAGTTAGGCCGGTGCCACGGCTCAATAGGCTAATCCTCCGCCTGCGGTGCCAGCACACCGGGTTCTAGTCCCGTTCGGGGCGCCAGATTCTGTTCCGGCTGCCCCTCTTCCAGGCCAGCTCTCTGCTGTGGCCAGGGAGTGCAGTGGAGGATGGCCCAAGTGCTTGGGCCCTGCACCCCATGGGAGACCAGGAGAAGCACCTGGCTCCTGGCTTCAGATCAGCGCGGTGTGCCGGCTGCAGCGGCCACTGGAGGGTGAACCAACGGTAAAGGAAGACCTTTCTCTCTGTCTCTCTCACTGTCCACTCTGCCTGTCAAAAACAAAACAAAACAATGAGTTAGACAGGTGCTGTTGCTCAGCAGCTTCAGCTGAGCTAGGAAGGAGCTGCTGGTTGAATTCCAGCTCTGCTTCCCATCCACGTTCATGCTAATGCGCCTGGGAAGGCAGCAGATAATGGCCCAAGGGCTTGGACGCCTGCACCCATGTCTGCCCTTGCTGTTATAGGTATTTAGGGAGTGAACTAGCTGATGGAAGATCTCTGTTTCTCCCTCACTCTCTGGCGCTCTACCTTCAAATAATAAATCTTAAAGTGAAAAGAAGATGATGGCATCCCACAATAAAGTGCCTGGGTTTGATTCTAGGATGTGGCTCCTGAGTGCAGCTTCCTACTAATGCATATTCAGAGAGGCAGTAGTTATGGCCAAGTGATTGGATCCCTGCCACCCACACTGTGCCTATGAAGGAGATAAACAGTTAAATATTTAAAAGAGAATTATTCTGGCATCTGAAATTTTCTTTAAAATGGCTCAGAAAAAAATGTATGTGTATAGCAAAAGAGAAAGCTAATACAGCACAAATGTTAATAAATTAGTGAAGTGGGTAAAGACTAAGAGTGTTTATTACAATATTCTTTCAACGTTTAAGTTTGAAAGTTTGGAAAATAAGAAGTGGAAGGAAACGTGGAGACGAGTAAGTAGCACTTATAGTGTGGTCTGAGGACCCGTTCGTCTCCCAAGGTTTCAACAGCACCAGCAGTTCCAGCACACCCACCTTTGTGGTGAAGAGGGCGTCTACATCATGCCAGGCTCGGAGCTTGGCACGAGCAGCCAGAGCTGTCAGGACATACTGTTTGTCTGGGATCTAGAGGGCAGAGATCAAGAGAAATTAAAAGGAATTAGAAATGTGTAAAGGTGCTTGAGAAATTTTAAAGACAGGCATAAATATTCCCTGGTATTGATTCTGCCCCTTAAAGTCAAGAAATTTCTCAGTCATCAATAATCCCTAATTCCAAGTCCAGCACTGCTACAGACCATTCACTTACTGTCTTCTCTCACTTCTCACAAACTCATTCCTTTCTATTTATAACCTTGACTATCAAAGGATTTACTGTTACAGAGTGACAAAGCACATTTACTCCATACTTTTATAAAATACTGACCAATTTATAAAACACTGACCAGTTTAATATCTACCTTAAATGTCTTCTTTAGGTTGATGGGACTGCTGAATGTGCCCTGGAATGCAAGTGAAAAAGGAACGTTAGTGATGCTGACTTTCCCACCTCCCACCCAATCCCACACATTTCTTTTCCATGACATAGACTTTTACCTGTCACTCTGTAACCATTTGAACCCAGAAATTAAGAGAAAATCTCCATAGATCTAATCAGGTATCACTACGGTCTAGTTTACTCAGAACTGGATTCATAAATATGGTATGTTTCCAATTTTCTGCTAATCCCAATAAGGGGAAATCACTACCTGTGATGCTTAAATCCAAACGTCTTTAAAAAAAAAAAAACAGATTTGTTTTGAATGTATCCACAGGGGCTGACACTGTGTCATAGAGGGCTGTGCCTGTGCAGTGCTGGCATCCCATATGAGTGTCCCTTGGTATGGAGAATAAGATTTTTGCCAATGCACTCCTAGTGAAGATAATTTCTTCCCAGAACACCGAGTGTGACTGCAGGGACGGATTAAGGATAGTTTATGACCTGCTAAGCAGAGGAGCACTGAGCCCTTGAGGGAACGTTGGCTTCACCACGACACGCAGCTGCTTTCCCAGACATGCTTATCTAGTATGTCTTTCTAAATAAGCTTCAGAAAAACCTTAGAGTTATATGGAGATGTGCATGCACTGTTGTAATCCTTATCAATACAGAAAAGATGCTGAGTTGGCCTGGCGGCACTTTGCCGAAGAGTTCCCATGTCCTGTCTCTCCTCTCGCTCCAACAGGTTGGAGTCCCGGCTGCTCCACTTCCGATCCAGCTCCCTGCTGATGCACCTGGGAAGGCAATGGAGGTCGGCCCAAGTGTATGGGACCCTTTACCCACGTAGGAGACCCTGGCTCCACGTAGAAGAAGCTCCTGGCTCCTGCCTGACCTGGCCTTGGCCATTGTGGCCATTTGGGGAGTGAACCAATGGATAGAGGATTTCTCTCTCTCTCTCTAATTAAAAAAAAAAAAAGCATCCACAGCTACCTGACACCACTGCTGCTCTTTTCTATGCCACGCCAATCCATCTGAAATCAGGGACTTTTAAACAAAGACTGCTACCAGGACCAGAGATAAAATGTGTTATACCAGCATGTCAACTCACTTGAACCCACGCAAACTCTTACAACTTATTTTTCCTCTTGGCTCCCGGCTGCTGAGGGCCAGAAAAGCTAGGTGGATTTCTGAGAACTATATATATCCACTGTTATTACAGTAAACCAAAATACTGGATTTGAACTCGGTTCTGTACAGTGAGCGTTTGCATGGTCTTCCCTGCATCCTGTGCCTGTACCTCCGCCTCCGTGTAGTGATAGAAGCAGGAGTAGAAGAGCGTCGTCACCAGCGGCATGTTGAGGATGGAAGCCTTGCGGGGGTGCTTTCGGAAGATTTCAGTCTGTCCTGCTGATTCTAGATGTCGGTCATTTGCCTATGGTGGAGTGAGCCAAGAGAAAAAAAATATCCACAGAGGAGAGGCCAGAGAAAAACCTTTTATACTACAGCAGTTATGTTTCCTACTCCAGGCATGAAGCAAAAGAGAAAGGAATGAAATGACCTAGGCTGCCCAAGGGGAGTTTAAAATCCATAAAATGAGGCCGGCGCCGCGGCTCACTAGGCTAATCCTCCGCCTAGCGGTGCCGGCACACCGGGTTCTAGTCCCGGTAGGGGCTCCGGATTCTGTCCCGGTTGCCCCTCTTCCAGGCCAGCTCTCTGCTGTGGCCCGGGAGTGCAGTGGAGGATGGCCCAGGTGCTTGGGCCCTGCCCCCCATGGGAGACCAGGAAAAGTACCTGGCTCCTGGCTCCTGCCATCGGATCAGCGCGGTGCGCCGGCCGCAGCGCGCCAACCGCGGCGGCTACTGGAGGGTGAACCAACGGCAAAGGAAGACCTTTCTCTCTGTCTCTCTCTCTCACTGTCCACTCTGCCTGTCAAAAAAAAAAAATAAAAAATAAAAAAAAAAATAAAAAAAATCCAAATGCTGGCATTGTCCAGAAAAATTAAAAAAAAAAAAAAAATCCATAAAATGGTCATGGATCCAAGTTGACCAGAGAAGTGATGATGATACAGGAATTTGGGAGGAAGAGGAAATACTCCCAAGTTAACAGCAGGTAAGAAGGAAAAGGACACCTAGGACCAATGGAGGAAGGGGGCTATTGTTGTAGAGAAAGAAAACGAAAGGTTTTAGAGACTGTAACAACAATGACATATATGTGTGGAACACAGATGTCTCTCAGAGGCTGAGCCCTGAGCCCTGAGCCCTGAGCCCCGAGCCCCGACACTGAAGCAGAAAACAGGGGTGAAGAGTCTAACCTCAATGATGATCTGACGTTCCAGGAGTGTGTAATGGTCTTGAATGTGTGCAGAATCTTCTGCTGAAAATGGCAAACTGGTAGAGGGTCAGCAGGTTAGTACCTCTTTTTCAATTCAAAGAGGAAACACATCTAATTAAACTAAATCACCACCATAAGCATAAGAAGTTCTCAGTGCTATGAAAGTCTAATCTCAATTTGCCAATAGAGCATCCCATAAAGGCAGAGAGAGCAAGCACAAAATAGATCTTTTGCTTGAGTTTTGTATTTTGCCAATTCAAGAAGGATCCTAAAGTCCACAAAATACATACATTCATTAGTGATTTTGCTGCAGAATGAATATGAATCCTCTCATATGGGGGTAGTGGGAGTTTAACTCGTTTGATGAATGAGTCACACGTGTAGACTGCCAAAGATCCATGCAAATGTCAATACTACACATGAAAAAGTCAAGGGATAATAAGTCAGTGGGTTAAGGCCAGAAGTAGAACCCAGATTTTTTTTTTTAAAGATTTATTTATTTGAAAGTCAGAGTTACACAGAGAGAGAAGAGGCAGAGAGAGAGAGAGAGAGAGAGAGAGAGATGGCTGCAATGGCTGGAGCTGTGCCTATGAAGCCAGGAGCCAGGAGCTTCCTCCAGGTCTCCCAAGCAGGTGCAGGGGCCCAAGGACTTAGGCCATCTTCTGCTTTCCCAGGCCATAGCAAGAAGATGGATCAGAAGTGAAGCAGCTGGACCTCGAACTGGCACCATATGCCGGTGCTTCAGGCCAGGGCGTTAACCCGCCATGCCAGAGCACCAGCCCCAGATTTTAACCTCTCAGTTCATAGATCTATCCTTTAGAAAATTTCGCCTTATTACTCTACTCCATTCACTCTAGGAAGAACTGTAAAATTCAACTAAAATATCCCAGCTAACTGTTAGCCACAGTGAATTTTTAGAAGAGATAAGGGAGTTAACAGGTTCAGGTAATTCTACTACTGTAGTTCTTTTCTTTGTTTTCAAGAGGCCACATGACATAGCTCAGTATTGGTAACATTAAAATAAAGAATTTCACTGACATAAACAAAATTTCTAATTGTGAAGCCTACAAATCATGTCACATAAAGAATGGCTCAAACAACTGTGAACACTGAATATGGAGAGCAAAGGACTAATACCTACCCTTAACTATGTTAAGATACCAAGTTTCAGCTTAACATAAGGAAGCACTTTCTAATAATGAAGGTTGTCCAGCAATAAGTTGGGCTACTACTAAAAGTAAGCAAGTGTCCCATCACAGGAGTAGTAATACACAGGGCTGGTTTTTACAAGAATCTGGGCTAGTGTTGTGGCATAGCATGTTAAGCCTCGACCTGATGTAATGGCATCCCTTAAGGGTGCCAGCTGCAATCATGGCTGCATCACTTTCAATCCAGCTCTCTGCTAACGTGCCTGGGAAAGAAGGGGAAGATGACCCAAGTATTTGGGTCACTGCATCCATGTGGGAGACCCAGACAGAGTTCTAGGCTCCTGGATTAGGCCTGGCCCAGGCCTGACCATTACAGCCATTTGGGGAGTGAATCAGAGGATGGAAGGTCTCTGTCTTTCCCTCTCTCTCTCTCTTTCTGTAATTCTGCCTTTCAAATAAATACATCTTTAAAAGAAAATAATTTATATTCTAGATGAAAGTTTGTACTGGATTAGTGATTCTTGGACTTTGGAGTTTCAATGCATACAGTGCAGCCATTTATTGTATTACATAAAGTAATTTTTAAAAATTACAATCCATTTTAAAACCAAATAGAGGTATGGACAAAATCCTAGAATACAAGATAATCTATAAAATCTTTTCCAAAAGATTTTATTTATTTATTTGAAAGGCAGAGTTAAACAGAGAGAGAAGAGTCAGAGAGAGAGAGGTCTTCCATCTACTGGTTCACTCCCCAAGTGGCTGCAACAGGCGGAGCTGAGCTGATCCGAAGCCAGGAGCCAGAAGCTTCTTCCGGGTTTCCCATGCAGGCGGCGCAGGGGCCCAAGGACTTGGGCCATCTTCCACTGGTTTCCCAGGCCCTAGCAGAGAGATGGATAGGAAGTGGAACAGCTGGGACTCGAACTAGTGCCCATATGGGATGCCAGCGCTGGAGGTGGCAGCTTTACCTGCTACACCACAGCACTGGCTCCAAATTTAGCTTTAGAAGAAAAAACTTGGGACCAGCATTGTGGCATGATGGGTAAACCTGCGGCACTGGCATTCTGTAAGGGCAATGGTTCGAGTCCCAGCTGCTCCACTTCCTATCCAGCTCCTTCCTAATGTGCCTGGGAAGACAGCAGAAGATGGTCCAAGTATTTGGGCCCCTGCTCCCATATGGGAGACCTGAATGAAGCTCCTGGCTCCTGATAAGCCCAAATCCGGCCATTGCAGCCATTTGGGTAGCAACCAATGGATTGAATATTCTCTTTCTCTCTCTGTAACTCTGCCTTTAAAAAAGGAAAGAGGAGCCGGCACTGTGGTATAGCAGGTGAAGACATCGCCTACAGTGCCGGCATCCCATATGGGTGCCAGTTCGAGTCCCAGCTGCTCCACTTCCCATCCAGCTCTCTGCTATGGCCTGGGATAGCAGTGGAAGATGGTCCAAGTCCTTGGGCCCCTGTGCCCACATGGGAGACCCGGAAGAAGCTCCTGGCTCCTGGATTTGTACCGGCACAGCTCTGGCCATTGCAGCCATCTTGGGAGTGAACCAGTAGATGGAAGACCTCCCTCTCTCTCTTTGTCTCTCTCTCCCTCTCCCTCTCAGATAAATAAATTTTAAAAAAAGAAAAAAAGAAAAAAAAAAGGGGGGGGGGGAGAAGAATAGAAAATTCCCTACGCTGTCTTTATTTTCTCAGTTTACCACCAGTCAGTGAAACTTTGTGTTGGAGGCTAGTGTCTGGGAACCAGCAGATGAGACTGTGTGACTGATTCATTACCTGCCTTTCCCTTCCTATCCATTTTAACTTCTAAGACATCCTCTTCATTCCTTCTACATAAAGGTGTTCATACTGAGAACTCTGCCCCATACTTACCCAATGCAGGTCTTCAGAAACTCTTTTCGTTTCTCAGGGTCCTGAATGTTCAAATGCTCTCGATAATGGGACAGCTATAAGAAAAGAGAAGGGCTTTGAGCTCTTTTGTCTCCTTGAGAGAGAGGTAGTTGAGTAAGCCAGACTTTCCTCTGGGTGTGGATGTTTATGTGTGCTGGGCAGAGTATAGAGTGATTCAAAGCCATAGTAAGTTTATCTGTCTCTATACTATCCAGTATAGTAACCATTTTTTTTGGTTGTTTAATTTAAACTAAAAATTCAAGTCCTTAGTGACTTCCACACTGGCACAAATACAGAATATTCCATCACTATAAGAAGCTCTGGGTGCTGGCATTGTGGTGTGGTGGGTAGTATAATCATGAAACTCTTTGACAACATTATCAGTAACAAGAACAGGGTATATCATTCTGATTCACTGCTCACTACAAATACTATAGGCTCTATATGTAACTCAGTGAAAAACTTCTTTATGCGATTTCTATCATGAAATTCTAAAAAACACCCTAAAGTATGTCCATTCATTACAAAAGTTAAATGATGTAATAATTAGTGATGATTGTGAAAGCTATAATTTTACATATAATTACTAAAACACTCTAAGAATTGAGAGAGAAAAATAAAGATATGAAAAATTAAATAGGTTGATATACAGATAAAACAGAAAAGAAACAGATTAATATTAATATTAGACAAATAGCTTTAGAAAAGACAATATATACTTTCAGATGAATATAAAAAAAATGATAATAACAGAAATGACATAACTTAATCTTTGCAAAATATCTGCTATGTAATCATTCCTAATATTTAAAAAGTTAACTTTGGGGCCAGTGCTGTGGCGCAGCGGGCTAATGCCCTGGCCTGAAGCGCCAGCATCCCATACGGGCGCTAGTTCTAGTCCCAGCTGCTCCACTTCCCATCCAACTCTCTGCTATGGCCTGGGAAACCAGTGGAAGATGGCCCAATCCTTGGGCTCCTGCGCCCGTGTGGGAGACCCGGAAGAAGCTCCTGGCTCCTGGCTTCAGATCAGCGCAGTTCCAGCTGTTGCGGCCAATTGGGGAGTGAACCATCGGATGGAAGACCTCTTTCCCTGTATCTGCCTCTCCTCTCTCTGTGTAACTCTTTCAAGTAAAATAAATAAATCTTTAAAAAAAAAGTTAACCTTTAAGAAGTATAGTTAGGGACCCTGCTGTGGCTTAGTGAGTAAAGCTGCCTGCAAAACCAGCATCCCATATGGGCACCAGTTCGAATCCCAGATGCTCCACTTCCAATCCAGCTCCCTGCTAATGTACCTGGGGAAGCAGCAGAGTATAGCCCAGATCCTTGGGCCCCTGTACCTATGTGGGAGACCTGAAATAAACTCTTGGCTCATGGCTTTCCCCTGGCCCAGCTCCAGCCATTGCAGCTATCTGGGGAGTGAACCAGTGGATGGAAGACCTCTCTCTCTGTCTCTCCCTCCCTCTCTGTGACTCTGCCTTTCAAATAAATAAAATAAATCTTAAAAACAAAGGTACAGTTAAAGTTATAGTTAATTTTGTTATTCAATTCAGTCTGTCTTTCAATAAAAAGTTCTATTAGGGAAATTATATTTATGAGGACAAATTAAAAACAGAGAGGTTGGCATTGTGGCACAGCAGGTTAAGCTACTGCTTATGACAGTAGCATCCCATATGAAGTGCCTTAATTTCTTTTTTAGTAAAGATTTTTATTTAGTTATTTGAGAGGCAGGGTCAGAGAGAGAGGAGAGACAGAGAGAAAGGTCTTCCATATCTGCTGGTTCACTCCCCAAATGGCCACAACAGCTAGGAGCCAGGAGCTTCTTCCAGGTCTCCCATGTGGGTGCAGAGGCCCAAGAACTTGGGCCATCTTCCATTGCTTTCCCAAGCCATAGCAGAGAGCTGGATTGGAAGTGGAGCAGCCAGGACTTGAACCTGCGCCCATATGGGATGTCAGTGTTACAGGCAGAGGCTTGGTCTACTATGCCACAGCACCTGCCCTGAGTGCCTTCATTACTGATCCCACCTTCTGCTAATGTGCCTAGGAAGGCAGTGGGGGACAGCCCAAGTACTTAGGACCCAACCACCAACATGTGAGACCAGGATGAAGTTCATAGCCCTGGCTTCAGTCTGGCCAAAACCTAGTTGTTTTAGCCAGGTGGAAAGTGAACCAGTGAATAAAAGATCTCTTTCTCTCTGTCTCTCCCTCTGTATCTCTGTCACTCCAGCAAATAAATAAATCTGTAAAACAAACAAACAAACAAAAAAAAAAAAACAGACTATCAGCTTTGCCATTTCCAAAATTTACAAAGTTGGCAACTCCAAGTTTATATACAATAATATGCATGATAAATCATCTTCAATTCAAACTGAATACGAAGAAAAGTTTTAAAAAATGAGTTCCTTCTAGAAAACGTTATTACAAAACATTTTCCTGAATTAATTCTGCTATGCAAAGGTTAACAACATTATTAAATGTGCCGACTGAACATATGCATCAATAAATCAAAATGCACAGAACAGGGACTAAAGGAATAATCCTGCCATGGATTAGTAATGCCAAGACATTCTTATTCTTATAATGTCAAAACTTTAAAAATGGAACTGCTACAACTTTCATAATACCATTAAGTTTTTGGCAAAGTTTCAGATTTATTTTTGTATTCTAGGAGTTCAGATGCTGGTGAAAATCTGCCAAAAACCAATTTTAATCCTTGGCCATTGAGCCGTAGGTCAAAATGTACCTTGGGTGCATCACCAGCTTGACCTACATCTGGTTTCTTCCTGACTTATGTTTGGTTTCTTATCTTCTTAGCTTTCAATATTTTCTTTCATATTAGAAGCCAATACCCAAAAGCTCCTTCAAAACCAGGACTTGAAAGCAACTAAAAAACAAATTATAAATTGATCAGGCCAGTTTTAGTTAACTTATTTAAAAAAATAACTCATAAACCCAACCAAAAGAACACACAAGAAGAAAATATACCATCTCAAATTCTCAGGTTCCCCAAATGCCTTTCTCATCTAGATATAATTAATATCAAAAGAAATAAAACACTTCAATCAGTCTGGGGTCTTAATTATTTTCTCGTTTGTGAGAGGCAGACAGAGACAAATGGACAGAGAAACAAAGATCACATCTATTGGTTCACTCCCCAAATGCCCTTAACAGCTGGGACTGGGCCAAGGTCAAAGCCAGAAGCTGTGAGCTGAATTCCAGGTCTCCCACTTAGGTGACAGGAACCCAATTCCTTGAGCCATCATTGCTGCCTCCTAGGACCTGCGTTACCAGGAAGCTGGAATCCTCAGTGGGAGCTGGTCATCAAAACCAGGCACTCTGATATAAGATGAGAGCATCCTAACTGGTTGGTTAACTACAAAAGCCTGCCTGAGTCAGGGATCTCAGAGGCTGGGTTTTGGCTTAGATTTCTGTTACATAGGTCCCCAACTGAAATGAAGGCCACACTTACCGCAAGTTCTTCTGTTCTATCTAGGAACCTGGGAAAAAGCAGAAGGGAGCAGGGCGTTTTTATCTGTTTTGTGAGGTGGCAGCATAACCTCACAAAATAGGGCGATTGCTGTAGGAGACGCACAGTTCACTCATTTCCCTCTCTACATAAAATAAGCCCTTCTCCTCTACCACCACGTGGTGGATCACTATCACTATTCCTGCTTTTCTCTAACTAAACAAAAGTGGAGAAGAAGGCACTGCAGGGTACTAACGTGAGAGTTCACGGAAAACGGAATTAAAAGTTTGTTTTGTGCGAAATATCTTTGCAGTCCATGCACAGTTCTTTTATCATACGGAGTTTTCATTAACTTTTTGAAGACTCTTCATACACATGGACTCAAAATTTTGAAAGATTAGAGCACTCTCCTCTGTCAGTACAATCTTAGAAACAGATTTTCTGTGTTGCACTTTATCCTTTTCATGTATATACTACAGTGCGTTCTGTGTCCCCCAAATTGTGATAACTTGCTTAATTAAAATCACTCTACAAACCAAGAGGTAGTATTCAACCCAGGTATGTCTGACTCCAGGGTCTGGTTCTTAACTGCCCTATCACACTGTCACTTTGTCATAGGCTGTGGTTTATTGTCAGTTATCCTACCACACTTCAATATCTTGTCTTCTAACTGTTTCAGAAAAGGACAGTGTCTTCTATTTTTTTGTGTCCCTAGAGTACTTTAAAAGCAGTACTTGATAAAATTATAGACCAGACAATCAGCTCTTACCTGAAGAGGTCTAAAAGCAGCTTTTGATCCCCTATTTCCTTCAGGTAGTGGATGAGATGTCTCAGGGCTACCTGTCGCACCTCAAGCTCTCGGAAGAGGATCTCTGCCAAGCAGAAAGAATTAGGGAGAGGAAGATTAATGCCTGTCAATCAAATGTGAAATTGGCCTCCCCACTCACATAAGACATGCACAATCTCTCCAAAGCCTAGGGCCAGTTAAGAATGTTTACCCCTTCATTTCAGTCCCCAGCAACTCTATGGTCTTTTGAGTTATCAGTACAAACAGCAGGCTGTTAGCATGGCCTTTGGGTTACCTAAACCAACACACACAGCCATCTATGTGTCTACTAAACAGAGGGGACTTTGTTAATGTGTTCATCATCCCAAAGGACGCCTTCAGCGATGTGAAGTCCCAGGCCACCCCCGCTGCCTCTGGGACTCCTGATCCTGGTGAACATCATCACAAAGGCCACATGCTGTTCTCTCCTGATATCATGACACCTTGCTGCTCACCTTTGCTCAGAGTCCTTTTCAGGAAAATCAGAACCTAGAGGAAAAGAGAACAAAGAATGTGCAAGCTTACAAACACAAAGGCGGCGTCTACCCAATATCTAGAAAGAGGCCAACAACGCACTAGGAATCTCTGTAGGCAGAGATAACAGCTCTGTGTGATGGAAGGACAGGCAATGAACTGAGCTGGTCTCGGGAATCCACAGAGACACTTCCGTCAGAGAGGCCGTCCTCACAGCCTGCCTCCCTCAGATTATTTTTTATAACATGAAGTAGTCAATCTTCTGTTTCTTGGTTATAATCAAGAGATCCACAAACAGTATATCTCCCACCAGATGAGCCCTGGAGAACAGATTACTGAAAACCTTACACATCAAGGGGAAACAGGATCACTTACTTGATGCTTAAACTAAAATGTTAAAGTCTACTTTGATTGAATTTTCAGAAACTAATGAGAACAAACTGCAACAACTGAAATAACCCAACTTACTGCAGTGATGACGTTTCCATCGTGCACGCTTACTGCCTCTTCCAGAAGTTGTAGCTTGTCTTGTAAGGAGCGGAATCTTTCTAGAGAGCAGACCTGGCAGAGACAAACACAATCACTGTGTAGGAGACGGTTTTCTGTTATCTGTCATTGGACAGTGAAGAATGGGCAACAATGAAAAGTGATTGCTTCAAGAACAGCCTCTTTATGCTTACACCATGGTCCCCAGTATCCTGGGAAACAGTATCTTGCCACCACTCGCTCTCTTAGTTCAGCCCCACAAGATGCTAATGTCCTCAAGTTTTGACAACGCAAACAAAGAGAGATCACTTGCTCTTTTGTGAATAAGAACAATAAAACCTACTATCCTATTTAAGTGAATAGTTGAGTGAGTTTTGACAAGTATGTACATTCACATAACCACTAACATAACAGACAGCATGTCCATCAGCCCAGAAAGTTCCCTTGTCCACTTGGACATTAACACTCTCCTTCCATTCCCATCTCCTGGCAACTACTCATCAGTTTACTAGCTTTGCTATTTGTAAAATTTTATAAAAATAAAATCACACTGTGGCCGGTGCTGTGGTGTAGCAGGTAAAGCTGCTGCACACAGTGCCAGCATCCCATATGGGTGCTGTTTCTAAGTCCCAGCTGCTCCATTTCCAATCCAGCTCACTGCTAATGCAGCTGGGAAAGCAGCAGAGACGGCTCAAGTGCTTGGGCCCTATACTTCTTTGGGAGACCCGGAAGAAGCTCCTGGATCCTGACTTTGAACTGATCCAGCTCCAGCTGTTGCAGCCATGTGGGAAGTGAACCAATGGATGGAAGCTCTCTCTCTAATTTTGCCTTTCAAATACATAAATTAATCTTTTAAAAAATTAATAAAGCAAAATCACAAAATATGCACTCTCTTTACTTAGCTTAGCTTTTCACTTCATATATTTCATTTTCTTAAAGATTTATTTCAAAGTCAGAGTTACACAGAGAGAGGAGAGGCAGAGAGAGAGAGAGAGAGCTTCCATCCACTGGTTTACTCCTCAACTGGCTGCAATGGCTAGAGCTACACTGATCTGAAGCCAGGAGCCAGGCACTTCTTCAGGGTCTCCCACACGGGTGCAGGGGCCCAAGGACTTGGGCCATCTTCCACTGCTTTTCTAGGCCATAGCAGAGAGCTGGATCAGAAGTGGGGCAGCTGGGACTCGAACTAGCGCCCAAATGGGAGGCCGGCACTGCAGGCGGCAGCTTTACCTGCAATGCCACAGCGCCAACCCTTCATTTCATATATTTCTTTTTTTTTTAATTATTATTATTATTATTATTTTGACAGGCAGAGTGGACAGTGAGAGAGAGAGAGACAGAGAGAAAAGTCTTCCTTTTTTGCCGTTGGTTCACCCTCCAATGGCCACCACAGCTGGCACGCTGCGGCCGGCGCACCGCGCTGATCCGAAGGCGGGAGCCAGGTACTTATCCTGGTCTCCCATGGAGTGCAGGCCCCAAGCACTTGGGCCATCCTCCACTGCAGTCCTGGGCTACAGCAGAGAGCTGGCCTGGAAGAGGGGCAACCGGGACAGAATCCGGCACCCCGACCGGGACTAGAACCCGGTGTGCCGGCGCCGCAAGGCGGAGGATTAGCCTAGTGAGCCGTGGCGCCGGCTCTCATTTCATATATTTCTGAAATGAAACCATGTGTTGTAGTATCAGTAGTTTGCTCTTATTCATTGTCTAGTTGTTTCCCATCGTACGGATATGTTACAGTTTATTTATCCACTTAGCTGATGGACATTTGGCTGGTTTCCATTTTGGGGGTTTTTATGAATAAAGCTGCTATGAACATTTGTGTATAAGTCTTTGTGTGGACACGGGTTTTAATTTATCTTGAGCTACAAGTGTCAAGGAGTGAAACTGCCGGGTTGCATGGTAAGTACATGTTTACCTTTATAAGAAGCAGCCAGGCTATTTTCCAAAGTAGTTTCACCATTTCACATTGTCGCTCCCCCTCTTCGTGGAGGAGCAACACAGGACCCTGCGCTGTTCTTTTGTCTGCTCGGCCCTCCCCGGGTTTGCTGCTGGTTCTTCCCGGGTTGGCTACTATCCCTTCCACCTCCGTGGAAGGGCAGTTCCCCCTGGCCACATTCCCCACTTCCGCAGGGGAGCGGCACACCGCCGGCCGGCTCTCTGGGGGGCTGCACAGGCGTTCCTTCAGATGTTCCCCTTAGATGTTCCTGGTGCATGCCGTCTCTCTCCTCCTTTATAGTCCTCCTCCGCCAATCCTAACTCGGCTGCCCACACGCCGAGTACGCTGCTCTCCTCCAATCAGGAGCAAGTCCTACAATTCATTAGTTGAACTGGAGGCAGCTGTGCGGAAGCTGTTTACTTCTCTCCCAGCGCCATATTGTGGGAGAGCAGATGCATAGAATAAGTCCTAATTCGAGTAACTTAGTCTAGTCCGGATTGCTCCCCACAGATCCCCCTTTCTTTTTATTTTTTAGCGTTGATACGCGCCTGTCTTCGGTGTCCCGCAGCACACACTCTGCTCTACTTGCTAGAGTTGCCACAGGCTCTTACAAGTCCTATCAGGCAAACCGAATCCGGGTCCTCTCTTCGCCATGTTGTGAGGAGGTTTCTAGGCGCTGATGCGTGCCTGTGTTCGGTGCCCTGCAGCGCATACTCTGCTCTGCTAGAACTGCCTGCAGGTGTTTACAAAACCTATCAGGCAAACCGAATCCAAGCCTTCTCATTGCCTTATTGTGGGGGAGACTTATTAGTGTTGGTTCGTGCCTATCTTCGGTGACCTGCAGCTCATACTCTGGTCGAGCTTTGCTGGCGCTTACCGCCTTAAATCAGGCAGACCGAATCCAAGCCTCCTAATTGTTGCATTGTGGGGAAGCTTTACTGATGTTAATTCGTGCCTGTCTTCGGTGACCTGCGGCTAGCCGCCGCAGGTGCTCATCGTGCTCATCGCCTCACTAATCGGGCAGACCGAATCCAAGCTCTCACATTGCAGTGTTGTAGGGAGGCCTTTTTATTTCTCTATTTCTCTATCTCCGGGCATTCCTATTTCTCCCATTTTACTTCTATCTTCCAGCATTCCTATTTCTCTCATCTTACTTCTAAAACTTCTGTTTCTCTTATCCCTGCGGCTTTCCGGCGCCTCGCCCTGCCGGCGGGTTCCCGGCTCTGGCCGCTTCAGCCCGCGCCTCATCTGCACGGCTCGGCTTTGCGCGCTCCGCGGTCTCCACGCTTAACCCTTTCGCGTCTGAACCACAGCCTACGCCAGCCCGTTCCCTATCTATTCACGCCCCGTGCTCTCTCTGCACGCGACGGCTTCCGCGAGTAACACAGCGTAGCTTGCGTCTCCGCCACTAGGATTCAATCTAAGTTCCCCGGGCTAGCTTGGCGAATTCAACCCAGCGTACGTCTCCGCCCCACGATCTGGCTTCCCGTCCTTTGCTCCCCGGGCTAATCAGACGGATCCCAATCTGGCTTACGTCTCAGCTTCTGGTTTCAACTTTTCGCCCCCTATTCCCGGGCTAACCTGAGAACCCCAAAGTGGCTTTCGTTTCCGCCTTGGCCTGCCCCCTGCGGCTTCAATTTCCCTAACAGTTTTCTCTACCCGGTATGTTTCCCCAAGCTTTCCTCCAACGATATTCCTCCCTCATTTCTCCTGGCCTCTCCCCACAGTCCGCGTCCGAATATTCTAGCTTTCACTTTCGCTTTCGACCTTAGAGATTTCTCCCAGCTTCCCCCCGTAGTCCGTATCCGAGTCTATGCCTAGGCTTTCAATAGCTTCTTCCGGCACCCTTTTCGTCCGGCTTTTCCCTAGGCTGTTTGCTAGTCTCTCTCTCCGGTATTTTCCCTAGGCTGTTTGCTAGTCTCTCTCTCCGATATTTTCCCAATTCTTCCCGTTTCTTCCCTCCTAAGTTTCATATCCGTCCTCGGTTTCCTATCCGAGCTAGGTTTCCTAATCCGAGTCACGGCACCATTATGTCGCTCCCCCTCTTCGTGGAGGAGCAACACAGGACCCTGCGCTGTTCTTTTGTCTGCTCGGCCCTCCCCGGGTTTGCTGCTGGTTCTTCCCGGGTTGGCTACTATCCCTTCCACCTCCGTGGAAGGGCAGTTCCCCCTGGCCACATTCCCCACTTCCGCAGGGGAGCGGCACACCGCCGGCCAGCTCTCTGGGGGGCTGCACAGGCGTTCCTTCAGATGTTCCCCTTAGATGTTCCTGGTGCATGCCGTCTCTCTCCTCCTTTATAGTCCTCCTCCGCCAATCCTAACTCGGCTGCCCACACGCCGAGCACGCCGCTCTCCTCCAATCAGGAGCAGCTCCTGCAGCTTGTCAAGTTGGTGAGAGGCAGCTGGGTAGAAGCTGTTTACTTCTCTCCCAGCGCCATATTGTGGGAGAGCAGATGCATAGAATAAATCTTAATTCCAGTAACAGTATAGTCCGAATTGCTCCCCACACACATTCCCATCAGTAGTATATGAGACTACAGTTAATTCACATCCTCCCAATACTTGTTATGATCCTTTTTTCAAAATCTAGCTATTTTTTAATAAAGATTTACTTATTTGAAAGGCAGTTACAGAGAGAGGGAGAGATCTTCCATCTGCTGGTTCATTCCCCAAATGGTTGCAATGGCCTGAGCTGGGCTGATCCAAAGCCGTGAGCTTTGGATCTCCAGGTCTCCCACATGGGTGCAGGGGCCCAAGCATTTGTGCCATCTTCCACTACTTTCCCAGATGCATTAACAGGGAGGTGGATTGGAAGTGGAGCAGCCACAACTTGAACTGGTATCCATATGGGATGCCAGCACTGCAGATAATGGCTTAACCCACTATGCCACAGTGCTGGCCCGACATTTAGCTATTCTAGTCGCAATACACTGATAGCTCATGGTTTCAATTCACATTTGCTTGATAACTGTAATGCTGACCATCTTCTCAAGTGCTTTTGGCAACTGTGTATTTCTTTTGTGATATGTCTGCTCAAATTTTGTGCCAAATTTTAAAAAATTTATTTATTTATTTGAAAGTCAGAGTTACTGATAGGGAGAGGTAGAATGAGAGATATTCCATCCACCAGTTCACTCCTCAAATCGTCACAACAGCCAAGGTTGAGCCAGGTTGAAGCCAGGAGCCAGGAGCTTCATCAGGGTCTCCTATATGGGTGGCAAGGGCCTAAATACTTGGGCCATTTTCTGCTGCTTTTCCCAGGCCAGGACACAAATCAGCACCCATATAGGACACTGGCATCACCGACTGAGGCTTTACCAACTAAGCTGGTGCTGTGCCAATTTTTTTTCTAAAGATTTATTTATTTGGGGCTGGTGCTGTGGCATAGCAGGTTAAGCTGCAGCCTATAATGCTGGTACCTCATACAGGTGCCGGTTTGAGTCCCAGCTATGCCACTTCCGAGCCAGCTCCCTGCTAATGTGCCTGGGAAAGTAGCAGAAGATGGCCCAAGTCCCTAGGCCCATGTGGGAGACCCAGAAAGTCTAGGTCCTAGAAAAGCTGGAAGGACCTAGAAGCTCCTGGCTCGTGGATTTGGCCTGGTCCAGGCAAAGCAGATGGGACCATTTGAGGAGCGAACCAGCAGACGGAAGTCTGTCTTTCCTTCTCTCTCTGTAATTCTGCCTTTCAAATAAATAAATAAATCTTTAAAAAGAAAAAAAAAGGATTTTATTTATTTGAAAGGCAGAGCAACAGAGAGAGGAGACAGAGACAGATGAAGAGAAATACTTGGGCCATCTTCCACTGCCTTCCCAGGCACATTAGCAGGATACTAGACTTGGACTAGCCAGGACTTGAACCAACACTCCAGTTTGGGAATACTAGTATTGTAACAGTAGTTTGACTGCTGTGACATAGTGCTGGATTCTTGTGCCAATTTTTTTAATGGATTATCTATCTTATCACTGGTAGTTTTTCATGTTTTTTAATAATGCTTTCAACAAACAAAAGTTTTACATATAATGAAGTCCATTTTATCAACTTTCTCTTTTATGGTCCATGCTTTTTGTTTCCTAGGTAATAAATCTTTGCCTAACCTAAGGTCACAAAGATTTTTACCTATATTTCCTTCTAGAAGTTTTATAGCTTTAGCATTTATTTATATTTAGGTCTATGATTCATTTGATCCTTAATTATTATGATATCAAGTCTCCCAAAGTTGATTTATAGGTTCAAAACAATTCCAATCAAAATTAAGCAGCTCTCTTACAGATCCTGATTAGCAGCTACTAAAAGCTATATTGAAACTTAAAGGATCTTGGGACCTGCGCTGTGACATAACGGGTAAAGCCGCCGCCTGCAGTGCCTGCATCAAACATGACATGAGCAGCGGTTCAAGCCCTGGCTGCTCCACTTCTGATCCAGCTCCCTGCTAATGCACCTAGAAAAGCAATGGAAGATGGCTTAAGTACTTGAGCCCCTCCACCCATGTGGGAGACCCAGAAGCTCCTAGCTCCTGGCTTTGGCCTGGCCCAGCCCTGGCTGTTGCAGCCATTTGGGGAGTGAACCAGCAGATAGAAGACCTCTCTTTCACTCTCTCACTCACTCACTCTCTCTCTAACTTTTAAAATATATATAATATAATATATATATATATATAAAAGATCTAGTCAGATCAAGTTTGGAAAAGAACAAAGTTGAAGACAAGCTTCAACAAAGTTGAAGTTATCTGCCTTCAAGATTGATTACCAAGCTATCGTAACCAAAACTGTGATATTGGCATAGGGATAGACAAGTAAATTGATGAACCAGAATACGGTCCAGAAATAGACCTACACAGACATGGTCAACTGATTTTCAAGAAAGGAACCAAGATAATTGAGTGGGGAAAGGATGGCCTTTTCAATAAATAGTGTTGGAAAAATGGAGATCTATATGGGGAGAAAAATGAACCTCAAAACATATAAAAAATAAACTCAAAGCAGATCACAGACCTAAACACAAGACTTCTCTCTCCTTTTTAAAAAAATTTGAGAGGTAGAGAGAGAGAGAGAAAGCTCCCATCTGCTAGCTCACTGCCCAAATGTCTGCAACAGCCTGGAGCAGAGGACCGAAGCTGGGGAGCCAGGAACCCAAACCAGTTCTCCCTGTGGGCAACAAGAACCCAATCAATTGAGCCATCACCACTGTCTCCCAAGAACTGCATTAACAGGAAATTGGAGTTGGGAGCTAGACACTGGCACTGAACACAGGTATTTCAATGTGGGACAAGGACATCCTACCCACTAGGCCAAATGCTCAACCCTGCTTCCACTCTTTAATGTACTTTTCACTCTCATCCATCACTACTTCCTCACTACCCCACCTAAGGAACATAAGCTTTGGAGAATCAGAAATCTTGTAGCTTTCAACTTCAGTGAATTTATTTTCCTCTGAAAGTCACTTGATTTAACAAATGGAAACTGAGGAGAGTACTCAAGAACTGTTCTCTGTGGGTACAAGTTTCCCAAAGAATCCCACAAGAGTTCTCTCTCCAGTGGTCTTACCTTTCCTTTCCGGAGGCGTCGCACTGTATCACTAGGGCTCCAGTCATTGCTGTAATCCTGAAATACGAGCAACACATGAATCTCAGCAAGTTAACAGTGCACCAGCTCCTCCCCTCAGAGGCGTGGTCTTGGGCCCCATGGGAGATGTACTTAGTGAGAGGGGAAGAGAAATGAAGAACTGGGATGCTCCTGTTTTGAGTTACTGAAGGGACTATACCAGGGGCAACACAGGCAGGAGACAGATCAAAGAGGGATGAATCAATCGACAAAACCAGTGACCCTATACCTACTGGTTTAAGATTCTAACCTCTAGACATACTGAGAGTCACATTGTGATACCCTAATAACTAAAGCCTTTGGCCAACAGAAGACAGAAGTGTGAGACATGTTCCTTTTCTGATTTTAGAATATAGTTCCTCATGAGTTAATTTGTTTTTTTAAATGTTTCATGGGAATTTGAGCTCCACCAATCTTTCAGATTGTAGTGACGATCACTGAGTTGCAAATTACAGGCTTCAAAAGGTAGAATCATGGATAAGAAGAGCATACTAGGATTGAATTACAAAACAGTTTCTGAGTTCAAGTTCTACCCTCCCAAGTGAAAGACCACAGGCAACCCTTCACATTTGGAAACCTGGTTTTCTTACCCATAAAAGAGGATAGCTGCTCAAAGAGTTAGGAAGATCAAGCAAGGCAACATATGTCAAGACACGTTCTGTCTTGTAAAGCTTCATACTAGCCCAAGATACAACTCACCCGGTACTCTCCTTTGGGTCTTCCCAGCTCTGGAGCATAGCTTTTTGCAGGTGTGTCCGACAGAGCTGGAAAACAACACACAGCTGCTTCCGAGGGCCACCGTGAGTCCTGTTCCCTGTCGTTCCTTTTCCCTGGAGATCCCCTCTAACTTACTTCATTTTTTTAACTTGTGGTCTCCTAAGATATCTTTAGGGTCAAATACAGATTTCAGTTCTTCCCCAAAGATGGCATCCCTAGAAGTAATTCCTTGCCCCTGTAGCCAGAATGATTTCTAACTCTTCACTTAGCACAAGAAGTTTTCTTTACTAATGATGGTGGATTCAGAAGATGGTTCATCTAGTCATCTATCCTCATGCCTCTCTAGGCTGTACCCCAGACCTGTAACATTAACCATAGCAACTGAGAGAAGAGTGTTCAATGCTTACCATCAGAAAGGGACTGGAAACTTCCAGGTCTAGTTCTACCTGAAGGTAAAGAACATAAGGCAGAGGTGAACAGTTGCCAGAGCCATCAGCACTTGGTTAAGGACACAGTGTTTACAGAATTTTACTATGCAATAATAGAACTTAAGGCTTAAATAAGCTTTTATTCAATTTCAGAAATATGAAATGCCATTAAAAATACTTTTAAAGATTTATGTATTTAGGAGACGGCGCGGTGGCGCACTACGTTAACCCTCCACCTGTGGCTCCCGCATCCCATATGGGCGCCGGGTTCTAGTCCCAGTTGCTCCTCTTCCAGTCCAGCTCTCTGCTGTGGCCCGGGAAGGCAGTGGAGGATGGCCCAGGTGCTTGGGCCCCTGCACCCGCATGGGAGACCAGGAAGAAGCACCTGGCTCCTGGCTTCGGATTGGCATAGCACCGGCCGTAGCAGCCATTTGGGGGAGTGAACCAACAGAAGGAAGACCTTTCTCTGTCTCTCTGACTATCTGTAACTCTACCTGTCAAATAAACAAATAAAACTCTTTTAAAAAAAGATTTATGCATTTATTTAAAAGGTAAAATGACACAGAGATCTTTTATCCAATGATTCACTCCCCAAATGCCCACAACAGCCAGGGCTGGGCCAGGCCAAAGCCAGGAACTCCACCCAGTCTTGCATACAGGTAGCAGGGACCCAGGTACCCAGGTCATCATCTGCTGCCTCCCAGGACACATGCCAGTAAGAAGCTGGATTGCAAGTAGAGGCAGCACCTGATCATAGGTACTCCAACGTGGAATGTGGGCATCCCAAACAGCAGCTTAATCTACTGCGCCACAACAACCACTCTACAGAGAAAAAAAAATTTTTTTAATTTATTTGACAGGTAGATCTATAGACAGTGAGCGAGACAGAGAAAGGTCTTCCTTCCGTTGGTTCACCCCCCCAAATGGCCACCACGGCCAGTACTGCGCCGATCTGAAGCCAGGAGCCAGGTGCTTCTCCTGGTCTCCCATGCGGGTGCAGGGCCCAAGCACTTGGGCCATCCTCCACTGCCTTCCTGGGCCATAGCAGAGAGCCGGACTGGGAGAGGAGCAGCTGGGACTAGAACCAGTGCCCATATGGGATGCCGGCACCGCAGGCGGAGAATTAACTGAGTGAGCTATGGTGCCGGCCCCAAGAGAAAAATTTTTAATTGTCCTGGCCATTGAGGCCATTTGGGGAGTGAACCAGGGAACAGAAGATATCTGTCCTTCCCTCACCACCCACCCCTCACTCTTTCAAATAAAGCTTTGAAACACAGCAAAAAAAAAAAAAAAAGGGTCACTGTTTTCAATTCTTTCTGGTATACACCTAGAAGCGAAACTGTTGGAGCATATGGTAAGTCCAAGTTTAATTTCTGTGAACACATGCTATCCTATCTTCCAGAGTGGCTAAACCATTTCGTAATCTCACCAGCAATGCATAAGGGTTTCCAACAACAATGTACAGGAGTAAGGAGGAACTCTGATCCAGGCAATTTCTCTAATACCTGACAAAGTTATATTCATCATGTTCTAGAAATCCTGTCCAATTTTCCTGAATTTCTCTCAGTACTTCCATTCCTAATACCTGGCTGCCAGCTCTAACGATAATTCTTTATCCTCCAGTGGCCTTTTTCTTCCAGAGTAAATGAGCATTTTTCTTTAAAAAGGAAAAAGGGGGGGAGGGGTGGTGCTGTGGCACAGCAGGTTAAAGCTGTTAAAGGTTTGAGTCGTGACTGCTCCACTTCCAATCCCGCTCTGTGCTCATGCGCCTGGGAAAGCAGAAGATGGCCCAAATCCCTGGGCCCCTGCGACCCACATGAGAGACCTGGAAGAGACTGCCAACTCTGGCCAGGTGGAGCAGTCATTGCAGCCATTTGGGGAGTGAAACAGTAGATGGGAAATCTTTCTCTGTCTCTCCTTCTCTCTCTGTCTCTGTAACTCTTTCAAATAAACAAATCTTAAAAAAAAAAAAAAAAGGAAAAGAGGACTTTCTTTTTCTTTTTCTTTTAACCAATTACTCTTTACCTCTAAAAAAGCTACTCAAGGAGTAGGTAGAAGCAGGTTTGGGCAGCTGTGCACAGGAGGAGAAGCTGTTTCGGCTCTTTAGCTGTTCACGCCCCTCATGGGTAGACCCACTATTACCAGCAGTCTCTCTGATGGACCATGAGATACCTGCGAGATAGTAAGAACTAAATCAGTAATCCTCATCTCAAACAAATCTGTGACAGCCAACACTCAATGCATTCTGAAAGCTTTTCTCCAGAGGCCCCAATGCTTTGGCCAACATGGGCAGAGAGAAAAGAATCAAATATGCTAATCAACAGAAAAAGAGGCAGAGACGTGAGTAAATGGATCACAGGAAAGGAAATTCAAATGGCTTTAGACATGAACAGATGCTCAATCTTACTCTCAGCAACAGTATCACAAATTCAAAGTACAACGAGATACCATTAGTCTCCTGTAATACGGACAAAGATCCAAAAGCTTCATAATACACTCATCATCAAGCCTGTGAGAACTCAGAAACTTCCTACATTGCTGGTGGGAGTACTACCTCTGTTGAAGGCAACTGGCTAATATCTATCTAGTTCAGATATAAATATGCTATGCCAGTAATTCCACTCTAAAAATTGATCTTTTGTTTACATACACGGTCAGAATTCAAGGCTATAGAATAGGACCATAGAAAAGAAAAGACTGGAAATGATCTAAAGTTCACCCACAGTGCAATGGTTAAATAAACTGTTGTAAATTCATACAGTGTAACACCACGCTGCTACAAAAAAAATAAGAAATTTGTTTAAATTCAGATAAGCTGTATTATCACATAAAAACAGCGAAGTATAAAGTGTGCTACTGCTATGTAAAACAGGGGTAACACACATTTCCTGCATGGGTGTTGTAGCTTTACCCACTGCAGGTTAAGCTGGCACTTGGGATGCCTGCATCCCATAGCGGAGTGCCAGTTCTGAGTCCTGACTACATAGCGCATCAGATCACCTGCCTGCTAATGCATCTAAGAGGCGGCAAATGATGGCCCAAGTACTTGGGTTCCTGCCATTGGGCTTTGTCCTGCACCAACCCTGGCTCTTGAGGACATTTGGGGAGTTAACCAGGAGATGAAAGATCTCTGTTTCTCCATCTCTGTCACTCTGCCTTTCAAATAAATAAATAAATGAATCTTTAAAAAATATAGATATATTCCTATAGGTATTTCCAAATGGAAAAAGAAATCTTTAGATGAATTCATAAGAATCAAAAATACCAAATACTTTTTGAGAGGCAGGGACTGCAAACTAAGAAGATTCTAACAGAGTGATACAGCAAGTTCACTGTATACTTTCAGTACTTTTTAAATGTTTAAATCATGTTATATTTCCTATTAAAAAAACTTTTAACTAAAAATATTCCTTTTATTCATTTATTTATTTGAAAGGCAGAGTTACAGAGAGGCAGAGAAAGAGAGAGAGAGAGAGAGGTTTTCCATCTGCTGGTTCACTCCCCAAGTAGCTGCAACAGCCAGAGCTGAACTGATCTGAAGCCAGGAGCCAGGTGCTTCTTCTGGGTCTACCACACGGGTGCAGAGGCCCAAGCACTTGGGCCATTTTCTACTGCTTTCTCAGGCCATAGCAGAGAGCTGGATTGGAAATGCAGCAGCCAGGACACGAACTGGCACCCGTATGGGATGCCAGTAACAGCTTTACCTGCTACACCACAGCGCCGGCCCCACTAAAAATATTTCTTAAAGCTCAGACAGACTCTGCGAAGACATTCAGTGGTACCATGTAACAGCTGGCAGTAAGGTTTGGCAGCTAGGGAAGTCAGTTCTGTCAACCAGTTATGAACATCTAAATCAGCAGTTCCCCCAACAAACTACATATTCAAATCACCTGTAATGCTTACTAAAAATGGAAACATCCCCGTCTCAGAGTTCCCCCAAGACCTAGTGAATCAGGCTGTCTGGGGTAAAGCCCAGGACTCTTGTTATTTCAACAGGCACCTCAAATGACTCTGAAACAGCCAGCCAAGAATCAGCACTAGATTCCAAAGCCTCGGAGGACAAGCTGGAAGATGTGTACACAAGCTGTCCATCAAAACAAAGAAGAAGATAAGCTGTTGGCAGCAAATCAACAATTCCAAATAAAATAGTTTTTATTTTTATCCTTTAAGATATTTTGCTGCTGATATTTTTAATGCGTTCTTTTTTTTTTGTAATTTCATTCAAAATATATGTCTAATTTGATCCATTAAAAAAAATTAGCACTAGGTGTCTGGCATTGTAACACAGCACTTTAAGCCACCACCTGCCACACAGGCATCCCACATTGGATTGCCAGTTGGAGCCCCTGCTGCTCTGTTTCTGATGCAGCTCCCTGGTCCTGTGCCTGGGAAATCAGCAGAAAATGGCTGAAGTGTTTGGGCCCCTGACACCCACGTGGGAGATGTGGATGGAGTTCCTGGCTCCTGCCTTCATCCTGGCCCACTGTTGTGGCCACCTGGAGAGTGAACCAGCAGATGGAAGAGATCTCTCTCTCTTTTCTGTCACTGTCTTTCAAATAAATAAATCTTAAAAAAAAAAAAAAAAAAAAAGAATCAGTGCTACGACAGCAGACCCCCAGAGCCACATGGGAACCACTGCTGCACTTCTCCAGTGACCTTCTCTGGGGTTACATTTCCAGACGTACGCTCCTTCCCTTTCCTGACCAGTGTTCAGGAGACAGCCACTGGGGCCTTCCTTGGTAACAAGGACTCTACAGAGCAACGCCCTCCTAGGCTTCTTCTACTTACTTCCCACAGGCTCCCCGCTCCAGCTGACTCGCTCCAGGTCGTCGTCATCATCATCGTCCACGAAGTCCCGAAGGCTGTTCACTGCCCGCTTGGACTCCTTTAACTACAAAGGGACATAATGAAGGGCGCTCAGGCGGTCTTCACTTCCCACTTCTCTCTTCAACAACCAAGGAGGCCGAGCAATGAGGATGTGAAAATGACCAACTCTTCACACTTTCATTCTGCAATCTAGAGTGTACCCTACCACACAGATGCCAAAAAAAGCTTTTTAGCCAACTTTACAGTCTAACAGTAAAAGAGCTGGGGGAATCAAGGCCACGTTGCTATATTCCTCGTAATGACTTGATGTATAAACCTGAGCAGATTTATTCAGTTCTCCAAAAACGAGTCTGCTTTTCTGTTTGTAAAATAGACCCAATAAAGATGAATCTAGCAACCTGGTTCATATTTCAGAAATAATAAATTATAATACATGAATAAAAAATGTGGGGTTCTTAAAAAATGAAAGGAATAGATCATCTGAACAGGATAAAGCAGCAAAGACAGAGTCGAGTCCTACAATCTGTCTGGCTCTTTCCTAAGCTTTTTCTCCATATGTTTTTCTAACCCAAAACATTCCTGAGTCTAATGGGGACAGGGTCGAAAATCAGGTTCCTAGGATGCAAGGAGAGGTCATTTTAGAGTGGCATTGTGGAGGAGGTGTGACCTTGAGCAACTATTTGTGGAAACCTACCTGTGAAAGCTCATCATCTTCATCATCAAAAGTGAAAGCCTTGAACTTGGAGCTATTCCAGTATTCCTCCTCATCACCCTTTGTCCGACTCATCTAAAATGAGAGGAAGACAGATACGTGGCCCTTTCTGTCTTCGCACACACACACCAACTCATAACACCCCCCCACACAAGAGCTTCCACTACTAACTGCTCCAAGGTAATAGGGATTTAGAAAAGAAGCCAATAAAGCAAATACTTGAACCAGCCATAAAAATCAGACTCCTGGGTCTCCAACTGATCCAATCATACTTTTGATCCTGTAGTCACCCAGAAGTAATCATTGTTCTAGAGCACCTACTTTGTTCAAGGCATTCTCTCAGGTGTTGTAAGGATATAAAGAAGTGCAAGACACAGTTAATCTCCTGAAGGACCCTACAACAGAGCTGAAGTACTCAGCACAGATGTACATGAAGGTAACAGTACAAGGCAGGCAAATGCTGTCAGAATCCATTAAGAAGACAGGTGTTTGGTGCAGTAGTTACGTCACTACTTGGCACATTCCCAGTCCATACGGGAGTGCCTGAGTCAAGTCTGGGTTCCTCCACGTCTTATCCAGCCCCTGCTAATGTGCACCCTGGGAAGCTGCAGATGATGGCTCAGGTACTTGGGTTCCTGACACCTACGTGGAAGACCCAGACTGACTCTGGGCTCCTGATTTTGGCCTGGTCCAGCTCTGGCTGATGTAGGCATTTAGTGAGTGAACTGGCAGAAGGAATATCTCTGTCTCTCTTTCAAATAAATAAATTACAATTAATCCACCACAAACGTTGCTGCAGACACAGAGAAACAGATTAATAACTGCATTCATGTATTCAGCATGTATCTACCGAGTACCATCTCTGAGGCACCGTTCTAGGTTTGAGGATACTTCCGTGAATAAAATGGACAAAGAACCTTCTCGCCCATGTGCTTCTTAAGTGCCTGAAAGAACGAAAGCAAAGCAATTCAAAGAAGAATGATCACGGCTGTATCTTCAAATTATGATTTTTTTTTAAACAACCGCTGGCCAGAGTATGAGAAATGAGGACATAGCCAAGAAAAGAAAGTATGTAAGAAATCAATCAGAAAACCACAAGTCTTTCTCACAACTACTCTAAAACTAGATTTCACCCTGCAAAAACAAGTTTTACCCTAGAATTACAAACTAAACTATCAATGCCAAGTAAGTCAGAGCCAAGAACCAAGTATTAAAACTTTCTAGCACCAAAAATCACCTCCAAAGCAATCGATTCGCTTTTCCTCTTATTTCAACAGCAGCTTTCTCAGTAAAAGCTCATCACAGTGGCCCTGTTGAGGCTTTCGATGACTCTTACACTCTGCTCTTGCTTCCTGGCATTTTCAACTCAGAGGACACGGGGTAGGCAAAGGTATGGTCCAAACCTTCTCTAGCTGGTCCCTTCCCAAGGCAGACATCACTAACTGATTTCTGCTGAACCCAGATGTGCCTTTTAAACCCTTTTCTAAGTAAAAATTAAGAAACAGCTGCTGACGACACAAGCACAGGCATTGTAGTCAAGCACCCTTGAGCTGAAATCTTGGTTTCTCCAATTCTGAGCAAACTACACTTAAGCCTTGGAGAAAATTACATCCTAACTCATGGGTTGGACTGAAAAACAGAGAGGACTCAGCAAACACCTCACAGTGCTTAGCACAAAGGAAACACTAAATGTTTGTTCCTTTTCCTGTTAGGTATCTTACCCCTTCTCTCTTGGTGTCCTTACCTGTAAAGTGGTCATAACAAATGAACTACCTCATAGGGCTGATATGAAGATTAACCCATTAATACATGTAAAGTGCTTAGTGACTGACACAAAACTAACGCTCAGTATTAACTTGTATTACTAATAAGCCATGACAATACCTTGGAATAAGTTACAGAAGTATCTTTAGCCAATCCCAAAGATTAAAAAATAAACAATATAAAAGCACCGAAAGCGTGCACAAATGCTGAAGATGTGTGCAGAACACAAGTCTCTAGCACATGTGCAAGGTCGTAAAGCACAGTCCTCAGTCACTTGCTCCTCCAAATACTCCTGCAAGGCAGGCCGCACGGACTCCTGTTCCGTGTCACTGATGAGGAAAGTCAGACACCAAAGGATCAAACACCACCACCACTTGGTTAATCAATCAGTCCCACAGCAAACTAGGTAACCCAGGTTTTCTGGCTCCTAGACCAGTCCCACGGTTTCCCACGGTCCTTCCGACCACCTGCTTTTCACTCCCGGGACAACTGGGCAGATCGTCCCTCCACCACGGGCAGCATCCACAGAGAGGCCCCGAACGTTTCTAACAACTCAGCCGGCATCAGGAGTCCTGCAACCTCAACCGTCCCACGGCAGTGCCGAGCTGACCCTATCGTGTACTCCGAGCACCAGAAGAGAACTCAGATTGACCCGGCAAGCGAAGAGACACGATTCGAAAGCTCTAGAAGTTACAAAGCAACCAGGCAGTTGTTAAAGACGACTGACCAAGGTGCTTCCACATGATTTAAAATAGTTCAGAGGCCGGTCCTTGGCGTCACCTGTTTACTCAGTCCACCAGGGAGGGTGACAGATCCGAGGTGAGAACAGGAACACGACGTAGGAGAACAGAGGGATGTTAGGAAAAAAGAAAAACAAAAGAAAAAAAAAAAAAAAAACCACAACCAAGACGCTCCCTGCCTCCGGACACTCCAGAAACCATCTACTGAAACGTCACACTCGGTTTCAACTCGATCATCTTTCGAGCCAGCTGAGGTGCGGTTTGTGACCCGAGACCAGGGACAGGGGGGTTACGGGTCAAAACACGCTGACTCCGGGGCGAACGTCCAGGAAGCCTTCGGCCGCCACCGCCAGAGCCAAGCGGAACCTTGACAGAGTAAATGCTGGTTAAGAAACAAACGCTGGGGGCTCCCTCGCAGCCCCGCCGGCTCCCAAGGGTCGCCCCGGCTCCAAGAATCCGGCCTCAATGGGGAGGAGGTGTAGGGATGCCTCAGAGAGGGGAAGGATGCGGAGATAAGCGACCCGAGGGCCTTGGGACACCCTCACCTCTTCCACATCGAGCCCTCCCTCTCAGGACAGCGACAGCGTCCGCCGCTACCGGACGAGCCTTTCTAGTCAGGCTGTGCGGCATAGGAAGGGGCGGAAGGAGGCGGTCGTGAAGGGCGGGGTGGCGCCATGGAGGGATGGCTAAAGAAAGAGGTCGCAGGGCACGCTGGAAGTTGTAGTTCCGCTGCCTATTGTGTAAGGCGCAGTCCCGGGAGACCACGGGGCTCCTGAACTACAGCCCCCAGAAATCCGAGCGAGACACTTCTACGTCATTTCCTTTACTTTCAGCTCGACCTTCCGCGGTTATCCTGAGGGTCACTTAAGACTACAACTCCCATGAGGCTCAGTAAGGCCGAATTAGAGTCCAGGGAAACAATGGGACGTGTTCTCTCTGTTTTCACGGGCGAGGAATGGTCGTGCGAGGTTTATTTCCGGCTTCTTTGAGGGCTTAACCGAGGGAGCTTCAAGGAACTCTAGAACGGACGGAACCTACGGTCAGGCTGGCTGGAACGGAAGTAGTCGGTGAAAGTGGGGAGGAGCCGGAAGTCAAGGCGGGGAGGGGTTGGGGGTGGAGGGAAAAGCAAGCCAGAAGGTGCTGCGGCCGCTTCTAGTAGTTTCCAGGCGCTGCTGGGCGGCTGGGACCAAGAGGTCCTGAGGCTGTTGCTGCGGCTGCTCGGGAGCTGGTGGCGGCGAGATTGGAAAGCTGATGGCCAAGTGGGGTGAGGGCGACCCACGCTGGATCGTGGAGGAGCGGGCGGACGCCACCAACGTCAACAACTGGCACTGGTGAGAGCCAGAAAGGCAGGCCGCAGGAGCGATGCGTCCACGCTGGGATTTCAAGGTTGCTGGAATCTCGGCCCGGACAGAGTTGAGGCGGAGGCAGCCCCGCCCGGAGATGGAGATGAGGATGGGTCCTTCCCGTGGCAGGGGTCCGTAGTCCCAGGCCTCCGCAGCTGAGGTCACTGGCTTAGTGTTTGGGGCGAGGGGGTCCCCGTCGTGGAAGGTTGTGTCCCAGGAGAGGGGCTTCAGAGAGCCCGAAAGGAAGGCCCTGGCCGCAGCATCCAGCCTGAGCCGGGCGATGCTTCCTGCACGTGGCCGGAAGAACCCGAGAACCCCAAACCCTCGCTGTTGGCGGCTTAGGGTGGGCGAAATTATATCAGTGCTAGGGTACCGCTGCCTCGGGCTGGCAAATGCAGCTTTGCCACGTGTAGTGCAGGTTGTTCCCAGAGCTCCGTGATGCTGCACAGCCTGCCGCCTCTCACCCGGAACTGTTAGGTCGCCTGTGTTGGTAACTCCAGGTTGCCGGGCAGCGTGGTTTGATAAAAGCCTGCCCCTTCATCTAAAGTCTTCCAGAAGGAATGCTAGCTTCCATTTGAATCCTGCTGAGCTTTGCTCACACCGTTGGCTGTACTTGGACTTAGTTGCAAATTTCGCTGTTATTTTATAGGTAGTAAGTAGGAAGGGGCACGGGGAGATTCTTCGCTATAGCAAGGCCTGAGTCCTTCGTCTTAACGTACTTAGAGTACCTGATGCAATTTTTGTGGTTTTTCTGAAGCCCTGTAGAACGTGTAGGGCATTTACAGTGCTAAAGAGGTCAAGGTTCTGTTGCACTAAGATAGAGTGAACCTTTTCATTGTATCTTCCACGAACTTCCTCAAGAATCCTGGCTTGTGTGCGGTTTTCCACTTGGTCAAACGAGGGCGCCCTAGGAAAGTGTCAAGTCAGCCTTGCACCATGCTGAGACAGGAGCGCATACTTTTCCTTCAGCTCGCGCTGCTCTGCGCGGCTTTGTCTTTGGTAGCTAAAATCAGTCCTGGGGCTTCCTGAAAGAAAGCCGCGTGTTTGTGGGCCTTGTGGAGTGGAACTGAGGAGGGCTTGGTCAGGCCTCCTTTCCTTTGCGCTCTCTTGAATGCTGGTCCGTAGCTGTGTTTCTCTTTTGCAGGACAGAGAGGGATGCTTCAAATTGGTCCACAGATAAGCTGAAAACATTGTTCCTGGCAGTGCGGGTGCAGAATGAGGAGGGCAAGTGTGAGGTGACAGAAGTGAGCAAGCTTGATGGAGAGGCGTCCATTAACAATCGCAAAGGCAAACTCATCTTCTTTTATGAGTGGAGCATCAAACTCAACTGGACAGGTAAGCCTAGGCTGGGCTGTCAGGGAAGAGGTTAACTGTTTCGGTTGGCAGGAGCTGAACAGAACAGTTAGGGAGGAGTTACAGCGCTACTTTGAGGTCTGCATGAGGCAGTCTCAGTAGCTGGAATTTCTAACAACACCATGGGACACCAAAGGATTTTTTTCTTTGTGGGTCTCGTTAGTCCCCACCAGTGAAGTGGCTGTGTCCTGGCATCTTGGGGCTTGGGTCTGTGTTGGGACACAGAAGGTGTTGACTTTCCCAAACTAGCTACATTTGCTTTTGTTTTTGTCTTGATTTTTTTGTGTCTCCAGTGTGAACATAACAGGTTAGACTACAGTGCTAATGAAGCTTGCCTGTAACTGTAATTTGGAGCTGTTTTATGTATCTTCTGGTTTAATCCCTTCTGTGGGCTTTAGGAAAGAATTGAGGCCATGCATACACCCCACTTGGGTGGTCCTAAACACTGGGAAGCTGAGTTTTAAAAGGCAGCAAAGTTACAGTGTGTGAGCCACACCTGCTATCTGCATGGGGTGAAGCGTGAAACAACCTTGTGCGTCAGTAAATCTTTCTGAAATGAATGACAATAAAGAGGGGATGGAATAGATATGTCTGCCCATGATTTTTTTGTTTGTTTCTTAAAATATGCCAGAAGCATTGTGGTCTGGAGAGACTGTAGGTATCATCTTATCTCGCCCAGTGCCCTTTGTACAGATTGAGGAACTGAGGCCCGGAGAAGTGAAGGTGAATGTTGAGTAAGCTTGAGAGTCAGTTTTGCCTGTAGCTTAGTGTACTAGCACTTGTTCCTTCAAAGCACTCATTATATACAGTCGCTAAATGAAAACCACGGGGCATAATTACCAGGAAGATGGGATTAGGGACACAGCATCCCAAAACTTGACAATATATTTTTTTTTTTAAATTTGAGAAACCCCTCCCATCATTGGTTCACTTCCCAAATATCTACAAGGTTGGGCCAAAGCTGGGGGCAGGAAACTCAGTGCAGGCCCCCCAGCGTGTGTGGCAGGTACCCTGTTACCTGAGCCGTCAACACTGCCTCCCAAAGTATGCCTTAGCAGCAAGCTGGAGTCGGGAGCCAGAGCAGGGTGTCGAAGCAGGCGCTCGAGTGTAGGAGCAGTCTCTACTGCTAAGCTAAATGCCCACCCCAATGTCAAATTTTTATTTTTTTAGAGAGTGAGTTTCCCTCTGCCGATTCACTCGGCAACAGCTGCTGCTGGGCCAAGGGCCCAGTGTAGACCTCCGACATGGGTGTCAGAGACGCAGTCACCTGGGCCATTCCTGCCACCTCCTAGGGTCTGCATTACCAGGAAGCTAGCAGGGAGCCAAGCATCGGATCCAGGCACCCTGCTACAGGATGCAGGTGTCTTAACTGCTAGACCGAACACCTGCCCCCACCTTTTTAAAAACAGAGGAACTAAAAATTTGTTAAATGATATGGAAAACATAAATATTGCAGTAAATATGGTGGTTTTTCTTGAAAAAGACCTGATACTGACTTGTGGCAGTGGACACCTCAAGGGTTGCATCTTGAGGGCCATTGTGACAGGAGGGTCAGTGCAATCTGAAGGAACGTTAAAACAGCAGGTGTGGATTGTAACACACTTGGACTGAGACCATTGGAGATAGGTGTCTGAAGTTGAAGTGGGTTTTGTGTAATCCTATGCAGGTCAGTTTAGTTGGGTGTGTTTTTCATGGTTCACCTGGTGTTTCCAACTCTGAACTCCTTGTGATTTCTCCCTGATACATGGATCACATTGGAGTAAACTCATATTTTCAAAACAAGTGTTCTGGCAGAACCGTTGACCCACATCCTCCAGTAGAATTCCTGCCAGTGCCCAGTCCGTGGAACGCTTGGTCCCACCCTGAAGTAACACAGTTGGTCTCTAGCAATCCGGTGACAAAAGACATTTCTCGGAGAAGCGTTGATTGCATTTGGCACCGGCATTCTCCGAGTCTCAGAGTGAAGGTCTAGCTGTCTGAAAGAAGCTGAACTGGGACGGTAGTTAGGGCCCTGGAGCAGAGAGCTTGCCTGCAAAAGAGGGGACTACTGATAGTGCATTGTTTTTGACAGGTACCTCGAAATCAGGAGTCCAGTACAAGGGACATGTGGAGATCCCCAATCTGTCTGATGAAAACAGCGTGGACGAAGTGGAGGTTTGTGCTTCCTAACTCGCTCTGAGTCCTCCGTATCTTCTTAGCCTCAGATGAGAACAGTGACTCATTTAAGATGAGTAGTCCAGGCTTGCCCCGTCCAGAACCCCACTCGCAGATACTCTGCAGGTATCGGGTACGATTGGAAGCCTCCACAGCAACTTGGTTGGTTTAATCTCTTTGCTTTGGCTAATAACCCCGTGGGTCTAACATCAGCCTCCTTTGCCTTGGCAGGCAGGACTTGGGAAGGAACACACGTGGGGGCTGTGTAAATGTCCCGCCCTCACATGTTTCCCTTGGAGACGTCAGCTGTCACCTGACTGCTCAGCACTCACCTTGCATGATGGGGTGTCCTGCAAGTTACTTACGCCGCCTTCTGCTCTTTCACTCAGATTAGTGTGAGCCTTGCCAAAGACGAGCCTGACACAAATCTCGTGGCCTTAATGAAGGAAGAAGGGGCGAAACTTCTGAGAGAAGCAATGGGAATTTACATCAGCACCCTCAAAACAGGTACCCCTTGAGGAGCTGGTGTTCACCTGGAGACTGCGTAAAGGGCCTGCCAGTCCTTTCTCTGGAAGATGGGTAAAGCTTTGGGGGATGGCGCTGATTTGACCTTGAAGCGTAGCGCCCAGTAAGGGAAAGATGCAGAGCTGCATGGAGCAGTGTGCTGATGACAGAGCTGCTGGCCAGTCCAGACTGAGGTGTGCCCAGTGTCAGATGCACAACAGATTTGAAAGAGTGGGTACCCTCCCCCCAGAAAAGTAAAGTATTTCAATACCCTCAATGTTGATAACATGTTGAAATGGTAGTAAGGGAATATTGGGTTAAATATACTCTTATGATTAATTTTACTTGTTTTATTTAACTTTCTAAAGTGGATTCTAGAAGATTTAGGATTATATTTGAGGCTCACCTTGTATTATCACCTGACAGTGCTGATCCAGACTGGCCATCCCTGGACTCGTTATCTGCGTGTGGTCCTGAACTGTCCTGGATATGCGTTCTAGAGGGAAGGGTACAGTGAAGGTTGGGCACGTGGGAGACAGCTCCAGCCCCCTTCTTCTCCCCAGCTGCCTGCAGTGGTACTAAGCTGGAAGCCAAAGGCTGGAACGAGGAACTCAGTCTAGGTCTCCCATGTGAATGGCAGGAACTCAATTACTTAAACCATCACTTGTTACCTCCCAGGTTCTGCATTAGCAGGAAGTGGGAGCCAGGTGCAGAAAGAACCGTGTTTCTCCAGTGTGGGACATGAGCATCTTAACGTGTGCTTTAACTGCTAGGCTAAGCACTTGCTCCTGAGGTGCCATTTCTGCAGTTTGTTCTGATCCTGGTGTTAGGGTACGTGTTGTAAAGGGAGCCAGCGTAGGACACAGGACCCCTTCAGAGGGGGAAGCGTATCCCAGTGTCATAATGACTTGTGGCCGTTGTATGGAGGTCAGGCAGCATGGAGGGAGGGGACAGTCTGTATCATGGTAACTGGCACTCACGTTTTTTAAAGATTTATTTATTTGAAAGAGTTACAGAGAAGAGAGGGAGAGGACATCTTCTATCTGCTGGTTCACTCCCCAAATGAATGCAATGGCCAGGGCTGGGCCAGATCAAAGCCAGAATCCAGGAGCTTTTTCCCGGTCTCCCACATGGTTACGGGGTCCCAAGCACTTGGGCCATCATCCATTGCTTTTTGGAGCATATCAACAGGGAGCTGGATCAGAAGTGGAGCCGCACCCATATGGGATGCCGGCACCCCAGGGAGCATCTTTACCCACTACCTCCCAGGCCACAAGCAGGCCCTGTAACTGGCATTCTTGAAGTCACTGACTTCCACAGTAGATCTCACCTACATTAACAAGCTGTAATGCTTCCATTTGAGCCAGGGGTTATTTTTAAACTAACCGCAGTGAACATAGCACATCTTGTAGCATACACAGCAGTTGGCATAGACCAAAGGTAGAGATACAAGATAGACCATGTCTTCTGGTCATGGACCTCACTTTGGGTTAGGACATCCCTGTCTGTCAAGCTGTCATGAAGCCCCAGGTCTCAGCTACTAAAAAGTAACTTCCACGAGCTGGATTTTGTCTTTACAGAGTTCACGCAGGGCATGATCTTGCCTACAATGAATGGAGAGTCAGTAGACCCAGTGGGACAGCCAGCACTGAAACCCGAGGAGCGCAAGGTAAGTTGGCTTGCACGTGATGGGCTGGCGGGCTGTCCGCGAAAGGCAGTGCAAAGCTGCCTCCTCTTTAATTCCACTTCTCAGCTCTTTCTGTGACCCTGATCTCCAAGCCAGAACAGCCTATGGTCTGCCACTGGCACTTTATAGAGTCTACAATATGTAGGCATATGTCCATCTTTAATATGGCTTTTATTCATTTATAGCAAAATGTGGCTTTTATTCCTATATTGCAACCTCCAGAGCAAATGGAAGCTCTCAGGGACTTCACACGGTGACTCTTGATTGCATTCAGCACCAGTTAAGAGGTTGTGAGCGCAGAATGGTGTTCACCATAGACGCAGCTCTCCTCACTGGAGTGCTGACGTTTGGCATCAGGATACCAAGGGTTAGATCACTGACATCACTCACCAAGAGCTGGTTGGCGGCACTGCATTTGCAGGTGAGCCAGTGTTTCAGCGAGATGGAGTCAGTGGTTCGGGCTCAGCGCTTGGTTTGGAGCCCAGTTGCCCTTCTGCCAGCTCTAAAGGATGTCCAGGATGTAGGGAGAAAACTGCTTCCAGCTACAGAGCCATAGAGATTCTGTTTGAGAATCACACTGAGTGCTCCAGAATGCCTGGTGATTGTACTTGACCTTCGGCTGATGGGTTTTTTAATGAGCACCAGAGTCTTCCTCCTAGAGTGGTTGTTTTCTGTGAGAATTGAGGATGTTTCTGGAAAAGTTCTCTTCATAACTGAAACGCACACAGATTCCCTCCAACCCTCTTGATTATCCCTAGAGGTGAACGGCTTTGTGGAAGTGAATGGTAGAGCTGCCCCCAGGGCCATGGTGGCTGAGGGTCACTGTTGCCCTCCACTGACCGTTTCCACTGCCACTTTCACAGGCTAAGTCTGCTCCTGCAAAAACCCAGGCCAAACCTGTTGGTGTCAAAATCCCCACTTGTAAGATCACCCTTAGAGAAACCTTCCTGACATCACCAGAGGAGCTCTATAGAGTGTTTACCACCCAAGAGGTAAGCATGCGCTTGTCCCTCAGGCCCCGGGCCACCTGTGTGCCAGGTCCTCGGCGTGCAGAGGTACTGATGTCTGGAGCCTGGAGGCCTTCCTGATACAAGCAGAGGCAAAGGAAAAACAGCTTTGTTAACCCACTCAGAGTAGATCTGCTCCTCCGGTTTTCTCTTCAGTGCTAGTGTTGGGTCAATAAGTGGGACTCACTGAATTGTTGTTAGGAAAGTGAGTGGGAGCCGGCGCCGTGGCTCACTAGGCTAATCCTCCACCTTGCGGCGCCGGCACACCCGGTTCTAGTCCCGGTCGGGGCGCCGGATTCTGTCCCGGTTGCCCCTCTTCCAGGCCAGCTCTCTGCTGTGGCCCGGGAAGGCAGTGGAGGATGGCCCAAGTGCTTGGGCCCTGCACCCCATGGGAGACCAAGAGAAGTACCTGGCTCCTGCCATCGGATCAGCGCGGTGCGGCGGCCAGTGGAGGGTGAACCAACGGCAAAGGAAGACCTTTCTCTCTGTCTCTCTCTCTCTCTCTCTCTCTCACTGTCCACTCTGCCTGTCAAAAAATTAAAAAAAAAAAAATAAAAATTAAAAAAAAAAAAAAAAAGGAAAGTGAGTGGGTCGGAAGTAATGGCATCGTGGGTTCAGAAAGGATCCCTGGAGTCTAAGCCTGGTGTGTAGTGGAAGAGGATGGGGGGAGACGAGACGTGCGGGTAGGCACGCGGCGCTTGTCCCTGGGTCCCGCTGAGAGCCGTGCATCTTCTCCCCGCCTGCTTTCCTGCAGCTGGTCCAGGCCTTCACCCACGCTCCTGCAGTGTTAGACGCAGACAAAGGTGGGAAGTTTCACATGGTAGACGGCAACGTCTCTGGGGAATTCACCGATCTGGTGAGTACCTGCTGGCCCCAGCCCCAGGTTTTGGAGCTGCCTTTGGTCAGATGAGTGAATTTTCTCAGCTCTGTAGGTAAAATTTAAGGCTTTAATCTCTGGTTAATAAAACTATGTTTTGTTTAGGTTTTCAAAAGAATGCTGTGATTTGAATTCTCTGCAAGTAATACAATTGCACAGGATAGAGTCAGTGTGAGAGGCAGATGGCTAATCCTAACTAGGACTGGGTACATTGTAGTCTACGCTATAGGCTGAGCTCTCTGATCATTTTAGGTCCCTGAGAAACATATCGTGATGAAGTGGAGGTTTAAATCTTGGCCAGAGGGTAAGCACACTTCTTTACTGCCATACCCCAGAACCTTTGCTTCTCCACTTAGTCTTAAGCCCAGGTGGAAACCCTGGATTTGAAACCTCCCTCCCCTCTGCCTTTTCCCAGGGCACTTTGCCACCATCACCTTGACTTTTGTTGACAAGAACGGAGAGACAGAGTTATGCATGGAAGGCCGTGGCATCCCTGCTCCCGAGGAAGAGCGGACGCGGCAGGGCTGGCAGCGGTACTACTTCGAGGGCATCAAACAGACCTTTGGCTATGGCGCACGCTTGTTCTAGCTCCGGCCTGCCCTACACTTCAGTCCAGCCCTGTCCTGACGGGCTTGTGACTTGCAGGATTGCACCATCCCAAATGCTAACTTGGGGCTGGGGCCCTTCCCCTCCACATACATACACCTTGGGTTTGTGCATGTTTTCTGCTGGGTGGGGTCAGAGGGTGATTTCTTTTTTGTGTACATACGCTAAATAAACATAATTTTAAAAACACACATGTCTGCAACCTGGGCTGATTGGCTGTTCTGCTGAATACTGGAGGTGCTGGGAGTGGTGTGCCAGAGGGCGGGGGCTCCACACCCCCACCAGCAGCAGCTTGCCATATCCATCTCCATCTGACTGTTCCTCTGTAGTCAAGTTTCCTAGTAGGTTCTAACTTGCAGGAAGTTGGAGGTTGGAAGGGCTCCTCTGCACCCTGGGTGAGCCTTGGTGGTTAGAGGCCTGAAGGGAGCCTGCTGCTCACGGCCAGGCGTTCCTGAGCTAGCCTTCTCAGACTGCCTGGTACAAGGGTTCTGCCTGATGACACTGACTGCAGGGGACGGTTGGTGCTAGCGGCAAGCAGTGCTGGCACTCCACTGTCGGTGGAGGTGGCTTTCTGAGCTGCCCACTCTCCAAGGATTCTCTGTAGTAGAGTCAGCAGGTGCTGGCCAGATGTGTTGGAAACCTAGAGAGTCCTACCCTGTGCTGCTGTGTACTGAACAGTTACCATGTGTTAAAACTACAGCAAGCAGTTGGCTAGCATTTGCTCATTTAACTCCCCTAACAGCCCTACGGAGAAGGTATTGCCTCCCTTGTTAAACAAAAACTTAGGCCTTGGATTTCATAAATAACATCTTCGATCCAAGAACTGATCAGCAAAGGTGGGGTTTGGCACAAAGACCTTTGCAGAGCCATGCTGAGGGGTGAACTGTTTGTCATTCACAAAGAGAAGCTGATGTGTTTCTGATAGACCAGGGGGACTTCGAAAAGTCCCCGTGGGGGCCTGCAGTGTGATGCAGCAGCTTAACCTGCCGCCTGAGACACCAGCATCCCATAGGAGCTCCAGTTCAAGCCTTACCTGTTCCACTTAACCATCCAGCTCACTGCTAATGCACCTGGGAAAGCAGCAGATGGCCCAAGGATTTGGGCCCCTGCCACCCATGTTAGGAGACCTCAATGGAGTTCCAGCTTCAGCCTGGCCCAGCCCTGGCTATTGTGGTCATTTGGGGAGTGAATGAGCAGATAGATGGGGATCTCTTTTTAACTCTTTCAAGTAAATGGATCTTTAAAATATATGTGTGTGTGCCAGCGCTGCGGCTCACTAGGCTAATCCTCCGCCTTGCGGCGCCGGCACACCCGGTTCTAGTCCCGGTCGGGGCGCCGGATTCTGTCCCGGTTGCCCCTCTTCCAGGCCAGCCCTCTGCTGTGGCCCGAGAGTGCAGTGGAGGATGGCCCAAGTGCTTGGGCCCTGCACCCCATGGGAGACCAGGAGAAGCACCTGGCTCCTGCCTTCGGATCAGCGCGGTGCGCCGGCCGCAGCGCACTGGCCGCGGCAGCCATTGGAGGGTGAACCAACGGCAAAGGAAGACCTTTCCCTCTGTCTCTCTCACTGTCCACTCTGTCAAAAAATTAAAATATATATATATGTGTGTGTATGCATATGTAAAAGATAATTTGTATTTTCCATGAACTTTGAAATTCCTCATATTAGGTACCGCTCCTGGAGTAGAAAATTCCAGACCTCTTAGTACCCCTGAAAAAGGAAGAACAGAATGACCTCATTAAGAGTATTTCTAAATGCCTGTTAACACTAAGTTCGCTGGGGCCAGTGCTGTGGCATAGTGAAGGAAGCTGCTGCCCACAGTGCCGGTATCCCATATGGATGCTGGTTTGAGTCCTGCTGCCCCACTTCTGATCCAGCTCACTGCTAATGCACCTAGGAAAGCAGTGGAATATAGTCCAAGTGCTTGGGCCCCTGCACCCATATGGGAGACTGGAAAGAAGCTCCTGGTTTTAGATCCACTCATTTCCAGCCATTGCGGCCATTTGGGGAGTGAACCAGCGGATGGAAGACCTCTCTCGCTGCCTCTAACTCTGCCTTTCAAATAAATAAATCTTAAAAAAAAAAAAAAAAAAAAAAAAAAGTTTGCTGAGCTCTAAGCCTAGAGGTACTGGGGCTGCATTCTAGCAGGATTCTGATTGGCACATCACACAAGTGGTAACTGCCTGAACAGGCAGAGTTACCTTCCCAGACAAGCCCTGCTCTGGCTTCCTGCGTGCCAGCGTGAGTCAGTGCCCTCTAAGCCAGGTGCTCTGTCTCCTGCAGCTATGGCTACTGCTTTCATCTATTTTTGCCTGTTTTATTAGGTGGCAGCAAAGCCTGCAGGCTAATCCTATGAATATGACTTGGCCAAAACTTGGCAGTTAAAATCAGAGTTCCGATCTGGGTAATTCACACTGCCAGAGCCACCTTGGAGGGAGTGCTGGGCTGAGCTAATTTGCATCTAACTCAGCATGACAACCATAGCTGCCCTGTGATAACCTGGGCTCTACTTGAAATCGCATCAGTGGACAAGTAACTCTTCCTAACACGGAGACCATTAAAAAAACTAGAGCTCCTTCCCACCTGGCTGGAAAGCTACCAGTTCTAGAATTCTTAGGAAAAAAACCTGAAGTAGAGATGGCAAACACCTTAGTAAAATGCAAAGCACCCGGAAGCTTGTCACATGACGTGCTCAGTAACAACTCGCCCGTGGTACCCAAGACTAATTCTTAGCGTTGCCATTTCACTGATAACATTCGTTAGCCATCTGAGCCTAAAGAGCAGAATGGTGTCACTAAAAATAAAGCTGTGAACTCGGGGTTTGAACGGTAGGTGTTCTACCACGTAACAAATTGGTAAAAATTCCTTATCAAATGGTTTCAACAGGCACCTTGTGGTGGAGCAACCAAGATGCATGTACCCTCCTCTTCATCGTTCCCTGCTGGTGCTCATCCTCCTTGCATTCTGTAGGGTGCTCGTTCCCTGCTGGTGCTCATCCTCCTTGCATTCTGTAGGGTGCTCGTTCCCTGCTGGTGCTCATCCTCCTTGCATTCTGTAGGGTGCTCCGCCTCCTCTCATCCCCCTGGGCTCTGTGCTTGGAGGCCGGTGCCCCTCCCTTGCCCTCCAGGTAGCCCCGAAGAGGAGCCAGAAAAGCTTTCCTGGTGGGCAGCCAGGCAGGGGTGTCCTGAGGCCAGTGGTTGTCACCTCCATGTCACCGGCAGGGAGACAGACACCAGGCAGGCAGTGAGGGGGGCTCAGAGCTGGATCCAAGAAGAGTGGACCTGAGGCCCGGGCCCAATTAAGTGGCCCCACCTTGCTTCCCAGCCAGCTTTCTGGTCTCAGCTGACTTTCCTTGCCTCTCGGGGGCAGCTTAGCACCAGGCTGTGCATCGATTCACCTGACTCCCTAACTGGGGTGGGCCAGGCATGATGGTTTCTTTTATTTGTTTATTTATTTATTTTTTATGTCTGCTTACTCATTTCATTTATTTCAAAGGCAGAGTGACAGAGACAGAGATCTCCCATCTGCTGGTTCACTCCTTAAATGCCCGCAATTGCCAGGGCTGGCCCAAGCCGAAACCAGGAACACAGAACTCCATCCAGGTCTCCCACGTGGAGGGCAGGGACCCAAGCACCTGAGCCCTCACCTGTTGCCTCCCAGGATGCAGCGGCAGGAAGCTGGGTGGGAAGCAGAGCAGTCAGGACTTGACCAGCACCCCGGTATGGGGTGTGCGCGGCCTGACCCAAGGCGCCGTGGTTCTAACATGACAGGGTTGAGACCGCTCGGTTAACAGAAGCTGGCTTCGAACCCTGGCTCTGCCAACAAGAAGGCTGCCTGGCCTCCGGCATAGCCAGCTCGGAGCCTCCCTTTGCTCAGGGTGGGTTGGGAACTGAGAGCTTGGGACATCAGATCCCCATGCAGCCCGCGGGAGGAGCGCTCTCACCACAGTACAGATACGGACCGGGAGATGACTAAAATAAAACCACTTAAGTGGGCCGGCGCCGCGGCTCACTAGGCTAATCCTCCACCTTGTGGCGCCAGCACACCGGGTTCTAGTCCCGGTCAGGGCGCCGGATTCTGTCCCGGTTGCCCCTCTTCCAGGCCAGCTCTCTGCTGTGGCCAGGGAGTGCAGTGGAGGATGGCCCAAGTCCGTGGGCCCTGCACCCCATGGGAGACCAGGATAAGACCTGGCTCCTGCCTTCGGATCAGCGCAGTGCGCCGGCTGCAGTGCGCTGGCCGTGGCGGCCATTGGAGGGTGAACCAACGGCAAAGGAAGACCTTTCCCTGTCTCTCTCTCTCACTGTCCACTCTGCCTGTCAAAAAAAACAAAAAAAAACAAAAAAAAAACAAAAAAAAAACACTAAGTGAAACTGAGTTTTAAACACATTATTTTTAGCTATCATAAAGTAATACGAGGTCACCAGACAAAATCTGGGAAAAACAGCAAAATATTAACAACATAAATCACCTGTATTCCATCACCGACAGATAACCTTCCCACTTTTCATATGTACAAGCCTTTCAAATAAATACATCTTTGGGGGAGGGGGGCTATGAAAAGATTTCAGAAGTGTTTTGTACTCAAATAAGCTTCTCTTAATTTTTCCATGAACTTAAGATTTATTTATTTGGGCCGGCGCCGCGGCTCACTAGGCTAATCCTCCGCCTAGCGGCGCCGGCACACTGGGTTCTAGTCCCGGTCGGGGCGCCGGATTCTGTCCCGGTTGCCCCTCTTCCAGGCCAGCTCTCTGCTGTGGCCCGGGAAGGCAGTGGAGGATGGCCCAGGTGCTTGGGCCCTGCACCCCATGGGAGACCAGGAAAAGCATCTGGCTCCTGGCTCCTGCCATCGGATCAGCGCTGTGCGCCGGCCGCAGCGCGCCGGCCACGGCGGCCATTGGAGGGTGAACTACCAGCAAAAGGAAGACCTTTCTCTGTCTCTCTCTCTCACTGTCCACTCTGCCTGTCAAAAAAAAAAAAAAAAAAAAAAGATTTATTTATTTGAAAGAATGACAGTGAAAGAGAGAGAAAAAGAGAGAGAGCGCTTCCATACACTGGTTCACTTTCCAAATGGCTGCAATAACTTGGGCCGGGTCAGGCCAAAGCTAGGAGCCAGGAACTCCATCCTGGTCTCCCACATGGGTGGCAGGGCCCAGGCACTTGGGCCGCCACCCGCTGCTTCTCAGACACGTTAGCAGCAGAGTAGCCAGGACTCAAAGCAACACCCTAACACGGCATGCTAGCATCCAATGCCATGGCTTACCCTGCTGCGCCACAATGCCTGCCTCCATGAGCTTTTTGATGTCCCTTGTATTCCTTGGCATCTGTGACCACAGACAACTCCTCTGGCCTCCCAGGTGGGAGCCCAGGCTCTTTTGCTACTCCAGGCTGCCTGTATGGACAGCTGTTGGCCAGCACATCCTTCTACTAGCCACTGGCCCTGGTGTTCACACCAGGACCGTCCTTGCTTTGGCTCAGATAGGTGAAATGCAGAGCCTGGCTGACTCCCGACTCCCACTCCAGCCAGCGCTCATCTGCTCAGATAGTGGGGCACTGGGGGTGCCCAGGCTGCAGCCACTACCCAGGTCTTGAGGCCAAGACAGAAGGAGCACCATCCCAGGCCCCCCCTCATGAGTCTCAGAGGCCCAAGCCCATGGCCCCCACCCCACCAGGCCTTGGCTCTTTCCTGTCCTATCCCTGGGGTAGTGTGGTTCAGCTCGACCTCCACGGATCTTTTCCAACTGGCGAGTCCCTCCTCTGCAGAACGAGCTACTCGTTCCTGCCTGGGAGGGCTGTCAGGACCGTATTCACCAGGCATTCCCACGGCACTGACGGCATGCCAGCAGCTACTCCACACACTACTCACTCCATCCTCCCCACAGCCTTCTGGCTGTCACCTATTTTACAGATGACTGTGACACACAGCAAGTAACTTGCCTGAGGACACAGACGCGTAGTGGCAAAGCCAGGATTTGAAACAGCCGCCAGCCTGGGCCCACGCTCTAAACCATCATACTGTGAGACAACAGGGGTACATCCTAACAGTGCCCTTCGCAAATCAGGTGCCTAGGAGCCTAGTGTTGCCCTCCCACTACCTCTCTTTGCTTGACATGTTGGAAAAGAAGAGACCTGGAATCTTCCATCTCTCCTCCTTGTACTTCCCCTGCTGTGTCCCCAGATGCCTGCCTCAGCCCCGAGCCCCACTCTCCCCCTCACCCCATGCCGGCCCCAGCCAGCATTAAGCACCCAGCCCCAGAGCAGTCATCTCTGGGTGGCCCAGCCAGCCGGGGCTGGCGTCTGTCACTGAGTCAGCGTGCCCTGGTCTGGACGGCACGGGTGGAAGGGCAGAAGGTGAAAGGATGAGCAATGGAACACCGCGACCCCTCTGCTGACCGCTCCTGGAGCACCTCCAATTCCACCAAAGCTCTCTTTGTGCCCGTGACCTTGCTCGGCACTCCATGCCATCTGCAGCCTCCGGGGCACAGAATCGGGCAGCCCCAGGGCAGGGAGTTCAGGGCCATGACTGGGATGCCACGGGTGCCGGGCGGTGCAGTGGTTGAACGGCGCCAATATCTCGAGGCATCTGTGGTTGTCACACTGCAGGGGGTTTCTGCTGGCATCAAGGGCAGAGGCCAGGGCTGCCGCTCCCCACGCTACACGCTACAGTGCACAGCCTGGAGCATCGACAGTGCTGCAGTGAAGAGCCCTGCTCTGCAGCCAGGCTGCCTGGGTCTGGCTTCTGCCAGCCACCTGGCTCTGACATGCGGGGACCTGGCAAGGGACATCAACGCTGTGAGCTCCTGCATCTACAAAATGGGAACCATGACGGGAGTGAGCCTGGCCCAGGCCCCACTTCTCAGTGGGGCCTCAATGCGCCCATTCCAGCCCTCCCAACCATATCCTTCCACTGGTTGCCAGCCGGACCACGGAACAAGCAAGAGCGTCCTGGCCAAATGTCACAGCCAGGCGTGCGCGTGCCGCCCTTGCTCCCTGGAGCTGTTCTTGGAGCTTCCTCCCGGGATCCCCTGAGGGTGGAAAGGGATCAGGAAAGGGGCTGTGTTTCCTCAGAAGCCCACTCTGAGATCAGGGGTTCAAGTTCAAGTGGTTCCTTTGGAAGGTGCTACCAAGAGTCACCAGCAGCAGGTGGTGCCGGTAGAAAAAGGGAAGCAGCCAATAAGGAATGTTCTAGGAGGCTTGCAAAGAGCTCAATCCCACTGGACACTTGAGGAGCCGGGAGGTGCATCCCAGTGCAGGGGAAGGAGCTGGGGTATTTACCTCCCTCCCTCCCTAGTCATTGGCTGAGGCTGCTGGAGGTAAAGGGCACTTCAGGCTGGCCTTTACAGCTCTGAGCAGGCTCTGGCACCAGTGAAAGCCCTTAGGGCCCTGGACGCTGGTGATGGGAAGTCAGGCCCGAGGGCGTATGGCCTGTAACCGGCCTCTCGGGCATGGTAACATCTCGGCCTGGGCTAGACTCTGTGTCCCATTTGTCACTTACTCCAACTGGAATTCAGTTCCGCAGGCATTGTTCACTGCGTTCTCAGTGCCTAGCAGAGTGCCTGGTGCATCTGTGGGAGCGCAGTAAATCATCACTGAGCTGACAAGTGAATGCCAGCAGCCCCGGGTGTGTGTGTGTGTGTGTGTGTGTGTGTGCGTGTGTGTGTGACTATCTTCACACTAAAGATGAGGCTCTGGAGGCTTATCTGGAGGGAGGGGAGGGGATTTCTGAAGGAACAGCTAGGACTCACACTCAGCTTTGGCTCACTACAACACCCAGGTGTGTGCACCATTGCACACACGTGCACAGACGCTCGTGACCATAACCTCACATTCTGCTGGCATCAGAGGCAGAGGCCAGGGCTGCCACTTCCCACGCTACATCTTGTCTGGCACTTGAACGTGGTGGGAACAAGGGCAGGCTGGAGTGCACGTGAGCTAGGTTCGAATCTCACCTTAACACACGTATTAGCCATATGTCCTTGGGCAGGTTACATGATCTGCCTTAGTGTCTCCCTGTGTAAATTAGGGTAACAGCAGTATCTGTCTTATAGGGTTGTTGAGTTAGAACAGTGCCTTGTACAAATACACAAGCAGTGGACAGTCCCTAGAGTGAGGAAGAAAGGAGAGATAAAGGGCACCCCTCTCCCCAGGCACCATGTTAGTTGTTTACATCTTACTGGGAGCTGAAGCCCTCCCCGCCCCCACGCCCCATCCACTGATGCAGAATTTCTCTGCAAGTATAGTCCCATCATGCTATAAAGTGAATTTTGAGGCTCTGTTCTATTTGGGAAGACCTGTGTGGGCAGGTGTCATTGTATAGCAGGTTAAGCCACGGCTTGGGATGCCTGCATCTCACATCAGAGTGCCTAGAATCAAGTCCACCTCCATTCCCATCCAGCCTCTTGCTAACGCACCCCCTGGGAGGCAGCAGATGATGGCTCAAGTACTTGGGTCCCTGCCACCCACCCATCTGGGAGTTGCAGAGGAAGATCCCAGAACCTGCCATTGGATGGTCCCAGCTGCTGCAGCCACTTGGGGAGTGAACCAGCAGATGTGAGATCTATGTCTGTCTGTCTGTACCTTTCAAATTGCAATTTTAAAAAAGAAGAACACCTGTCCTGGGCCCCACAAGACCAGCGCCGTCTGTTAAGCTCACATGTGTAGTTTCATGCATGTACAAATACACAACCGCGTTCTTCGCTGGAGAGGGGTGTCATGCACAAAGAAGGGGTACATCCTGAGATACAGCCCCACAACCCCCACAGGCACCCAGAGACACCTACCCTCCCGTTCTTCGCTGGAGACGGGTGTCATGCACGGAGAAGGGGTACATCCTGAGATACAGCCCCACAACCCCCACAGGCACCCAGAGACACCTACCCTCCCGTTCTTCGCTGGAGAGGGGTGTCATGCACGGAGAAGGGGTACATCCTGAGATACAGCCCCACAGCCCCCACAGGCACCCAGAGACACTTACCCTCCCGTTCTTCGCTGGAGAGGGGTGTCATGCACAGAGAAGGGGTACATCCTGAGATACAGCCCCACAACCCCCACAGGCACCCAGAGACACCTACCCTCCCATTCTTCGCTGGAGACGGGTGTCATGCACGGAGAAGGGGTACATCCTGAGATACAGCCCCACAGCCCCCACAGGCACCCAGAGACACTTACCCTCCCGTTCTTTGCTGGAGAGGGGTGTCATGCACAGAGAAGGGGTACATCCTGAGATACAGCCCCACAACCCCCACAGGCACCCAGAGACACCTACCCTCCCAGGCTTGGCCAGGCCTCCCCGGCCCATGTGTTTCCAGTTAGCATGACAGAGTCCTGATGCCACAGACCCCTACTGCATGGCCCACGCCTGCCTGCTCACCTGCTGCGGCTCCCCTCGCAGCTCTTCTGGGCCTCCAGGTCAGGAGCTTGTTTATAGCATGAAATCCAGGTGCCAGGTGCAAGACAGCACCTCCTCTCCCCTGAGCAGCCCCAGCTGCTGAGGCCCAGACCCTTCTACCCCCAGCCAGGCTGTACACTCAGTCCTCTGGCCTCCCATGGGGGCTGGAGACCCAGCATTCAACAGCAATGGCCACTTCAGCCTAGCCAGGGGACCAGAGGCAGAGGCGCGGGCTGGCTGAATCCCTTGTGGCCCTCCTCTCTAAGCCTACCCACACCGGCACCCAGTGCAGACCTCACAGCTCATCCCAGGAGAAGTGCTGGCAGAGCACACCATGCCCAGCACAGGGCCGGCTTCCTAGTGTGCAACCCGTGACCTTGCACGGGGCCCCGCGTTCGTGCCATCCTGAGATCCTTAGAGACCCCACAGTTTCAGACCGCAGTGGGCTGCACAAACCATGCAGCCAGTCCCGCTGAGCGCCCCTATGTGCTGACCTGGGCAATCCTCACATTAACCAAGCGGCAGGCAGGCACCGGCACCATCCCCCTCACAGTTGAGGCAGCCACAGTCCAGACCCAACTCTCTTGTGGTCACACAGCTAAGGGCCGCCAAGCAGGGTCGGAGCAGCTGGTCTGAGTGGAGGGTCAGCCCTGGCACTCGGCTCACTCCAGGCAGCCGGGCCTGCCCTTCCAGGTGCGCTGCCTGCGACCATGAACAACCCCAGAGCACTGGTCCGCCTGTCACCTCCAGCGCTCCTCCCTTTGATCCTCAAAGCAACAATGTTTGAAGTCTGAAGGGAGAGGAACTGATGGAGCTTAGGAGACGGAGATCTAGGGGCCTGGGGCCACTGAGCAGCCAGGCCTCCAGGCCTCCTGGCCTCCTGGCCTCCTGGCCTCCTGGCCTCCTGGCCTCCTGGCCTCCAGGCCCCAGCTCCTGCCCTGTCTCCCTCCTGCAGCTCTCCTGAATTGCCCTACCCCTAAGAAGAGAAGAGGAGGAAGCCAACTGGCAAGGCCAGGCCACTCCAGACACTCACGGACAGGACTGGCAGGAACCCAGCTGGAGGAAGCCAACCTTCAGGAGCACCTGCATTTTGGTGCCGCTCACCTGGCCCGGGAGACCGTCCCACGTTCCATGCCCCGCCTGCAATCCAGCTCCTGCTTCCAGGCAACCGGCAGGAAAGGCGATGCCTAGCATGTGCAGGTGCACCCGGGCCTCCGGGGATTCCCCGGGCTCCTTCCTCTCCACTTGGTTCCTCCCCCTCGGCCCATACCCTCAAAAGCACTTCCTTCCACGACAACTAGACCCCTGCTGCTGCAGCAGGAGCTGCCTGAGTCCCCACACGGGTCGGTCCTGGCAGTCCCAAGGGCTGTCTTCCCTCGGTCGTCTCTCTTGCCTTTCCCACCACCCCCTGCGTCATTCTGCCTGCCCAGCACTCAACAAATCACCTTGCCCCCACCCTTCGCAAGACAATGCCACCCATGGGTGCAGTGCTTTCTCACCCAGCCCTCATCCAACAGAACAAGTGCATATTCCCATTTTACTGTGGGAGCGCACTGAGGCTCAGCGCCAGGCCTGCCCAGATTTCGGGGCGGTGGGTTTGGTTTGCTAGGATGACCGCCATGAGCAGGCCAGGGTGTGACACACAGAGTGTCAGGTCCCTGGAGCAGCTCCTCATGACACACTACACTGCCAGTGACGCCTGACTTCTCTGGGCCTCTGTTTTTTTTTTGTTTGTTTGTTTGTTTTTTCCCATCTGGACAATGGGGACCATGCATACATCAAGATGGGGTGACAATGAAGTGTCACCATGCTCAGGGATTCCTGCCTACTCCAAGGCCTGAGGCTGCTCCGCCCCCGTCACCCTCCACTTTTACGTCTGGGGGTTTATGCTCCTCAGCTTCTTCATAGACGCTCTGTCAGCTATTTCCAACATCCCACCCAAGGCTCTAAAAGAGCAGCCTGCATTTTCAAAAATGCTTTATTTGGGGCCGGCGCCGCGCCTCACTAGGCTAATCCTCTGCCTTGTGGCGCCGGCACAAGGGTTCTAGTCCCGGTCGGGGCGCCGGATTCTGTCCCGGTTGCCCCTCTTCCAGGCCAACCCTCTGCTGTGGCCAGGGAGTGCAGTGGAGGATGGCCCAAGTGCTTGGGTCCTGCACCCCATGGGAGACCAGGAGAAGTACCTGGCTCCTGCCATCGGATCAGCGCGGTGCGCCGGCTGCAGCGCGCTGGCCGTGGCGGCCATTGGAGGGTGAACCAACGGCAAAGGAAGACCTTTCTCTCTGTCCCTCTCTCTCACTGTCCACTCTGCCTGTCAAAAAATAAAAAAAAATAAAAATGCTTTATTTATTTGCCAGGCAGAGTAAGAGAGGGAAGGACAGAGAGAGAGAGAGAGCGAGCTAACACTCACTGGTTCACTCCCCCAAACGGCTACAACAGCCAGGGCTGGTCCAGGCCAAAGCTAAGAGCCCAAAATTCCACCTGGGTCTCCCACGTGGGTGGCAGGCAATCAAGTCCTGGGGCCACTCTCCACCGCCTTCCCAGGTGTGTCAGCAGGGAGGCGGATCAGAAACGGAGCAGCAGGGACTTGAAGCGGTGCCCCCCTATGGGATGCCAGCATCACAAGCAGCGGTGTAACCCAGGGCACCACAACACAGGTCCAGGATGCGTTTTCTAGGCGTGATTCCTGAGCCAACACCGTGAACTCAGTCTCATAAGACGGCAGCAACGGACGGGACACAGAGCTGCTCAGCCCCACCTGTGAAACTTGAAGAACCAAACCAGTGAATTCCCCGTTAATGACACGCTGGGCACAGAGCCCGAGGCCCTGGACTCCAGGTTTGGCTTTCCCCTCACTGCGATAATTTGCTTTCATGTAGTTTCGAGGACTGCCAGGCCCTGCACTGGAGCTGAGGGTCTGACTGTGGCTCACAAGTAACTCATCCAGCAGCAGGTCCCTTTTGGGGGCAGATCTGGCAAACATACTAAAAATAATTACAATATAAAGTGGTGAATACTGAAATAGAAAGTACCTATGCCTAGGGAGCAGAAACAAGCCAGCTAAATGAATTTAATCACTACGGTCCTGGAGGTGCGGCTGGCCAGGGGCCCCGGGGTTTGTCTACAGCAGGGATCCTTTGCTCCCCGCTGGCTGCATAGGGCTGAAGCAGCCCAGGCGCTAACCGCAGGGCCCACTCTCTGTCTCTCAGGCACTCACCATCTCCTGCATCCTGCTTGCCCTCTGGGGCCTGTGTCCACACCTCTAAAACGGGAGAACCACCGGGGCCTCTTACCAGAACAGCTTAGCACAGCGGGGAACCCAAGACCTGAAACCACCTGCCACCAGGCCGCCCCAGCTGGCTCTGACTTGTTCCCATGGGGATGAGTGTGTCGTCCCTATCCCCGCCACAAGGGGGCAGACCATGGGCTGGGCTGTTGACCCCTCAGGGACCAGAGACCGACCACAGTTTCTCCCCAAAGCCAACACCTATCTTCCACCTCACTGCTCGTACAGGCACCAGGAAAGCGTCCCACTGTGTCTTCCGCTTTTCCAAGTGATAATAATGTATAAGTCCCTGGCTGACTACCCCCTACACACACACACACACTTTCTGAGCTCACCTCAATTCACACTGGAAGGGGCTCACATCCTTGTCTGAATCCGATTATGAGGCTGCTCCAGGGAGTCGCTTGACCCTGGCTGAGGGCCGCGGTCCCCTGGTCCGCTGCGAGACTCCTCCCGGAGCTCATGCGCACAGCTCTGAGCGTGGCTGCAGGTGAGGTTCCATCAGGGCGAGGGAGGCGGGCCATGGCAGAGGGTCGGGCCACCTCACTGGGCACGCAAGTGCAATTCCTTCTACGGCTGATCCGCCACGACTCGGCCAGGGCCCTGGCGAGGCGATGCACCTGTCACCACCAGTGCCCGAGGGCAGCCCCCGGCCTCTGCCCCGCTTCCTCGGGGGCGGCTCCGGTCCGCGCGCGGTTCGCAGGAGGAACTGCACGCACCCAGCCGCTCGCCTCCGTCAGCCTCGCGTGGCTCCCGGGTCGGGCGTGGGGCCGCGCTGCTCCCTCAGGGGCAGCCCTCAGCCGCCCGCAGCAGCGGCACGCCGAGGAGCGGCCCTGCTCGGCCCGGCAGGGGTCGCATCGCCCCCCCTCGGGGCGGCTCTGCCCGCCGCCTGCAGCCGCGCGCGCCTCCTCGGGGGCAGGAACGCGGGGGCTGCGGGCGCGCGCCGCTCGCACGCCCTCTGGCCCGGCCCCGGCCCCGGCCCCGGGCCCTGCGCTCTCGGGCCCTGCGCTCTCGGGCCCTGCGCTCCCCGGGCCCTGCGCTCTCGGGCCCTGCGCTCCCCGGGCCCTGCGCTCTCGGGCCCTGCGCTCCCCGGCCCCTGCGCTCTCGGACCCTGCGCTCTCGGACCCTGCGCTCTCGGACCCTGCGCTCCCCGGCCCTGCGCTCTCGGGCCCTGCGCTCCCCGGCCCTGCGCTCTCGGACCCTGCGCTCCCCGGCCCTGCGCTCTCGGGCCCTGCGCTCTCGGGCCGCCACCCTGCTGTTTCCCCGCCCTCCCCGGAGGGGCCGTCGGCACTCGCGGGCGGCTCCCTGTGGTGCGTCAGCCTCGCCGCCTGCCACACCTTCGGCCGTCGCCGTCGCGGCCCCCAGCGAATTCCGGTTTTGGGGGAAGTGGCCGCCCCCGCGCTGCGACCCCTGTGGGGCCGGGAGGGTCGGGCAGACTCCGCCGTCGCCGCCCGCGCCCCTGCGTGTTCCTGGGCCAAGGTGTATTCACGCCTGGAGAGGAGGCCTCGGAGCCGCTCTGCCCGCGGCCGCCGCGGGACGTGGGGTCCTGCGCGGGCCCAGTGCTCGCGGCGCGTTAAACCCGGGAGAAAGCCGAGCCGCAGGAAGCCCCGGGCAGACAGCGGCGACCCTGCCCCGCAGCGGGGTGTCCCCTAGTTTTGTCCTGGATGTTAGGGTGGCACTGCCCACCGCCTCCCGGGAGACGCTCGGGCAGGCCACGTGGCGACTCTGAGGGCCTGGGAGGAAACCTTGGCTGCGGCAAAGGAGCCTTGAGGGGCATGGCTGGGGATGTCGGGGAGTGTGTGCCCGCGACCCAGGTCCGTCGGGAGCAGTGGGTCCCTGGAAGAGTTGGAGAGACTGGCAAGAAGCCCCCAACCGTTGGCGTGAAGCTGCTGGGGTCTCTTGGGGGCACTGCGGTTTTCGGGAACTTCTGTTCCCAAGAGCGCAGTTAGCTGAAGACGCCCCCGTATTCTGAATGGTGCACGCGGGCAGGGGGTGGCAGCCTGGGTCTGGAGCTGGCCCCCTCGGCTTGAAACCTTCCACCATTTACTAACTGGGCGATGTTACTGCCTAAGCTGTGTGACCTCTCTGCTTTTGTCATGTCAAGGCGGGGGGCTGCCTGCCTGGCACATGGGAAGCGTTTGTACTAGGATGAACTATATGCAGTTGCCATGCTTTGGTCAAAGGAGCTGGATCTTGGCAGCATCCTAGGGTTTGCCTAATCAGACCCCTGGTGCAGGACAGGCTAGCTACAAGAAGCATGGCCACCCCCTATGGCATCTCCCAGACTAAATGCGAAGCTCTCTTCTTTAAAGGTTGGATTTTTATGGCAAAGGGGGATAAAAGTATTTTCACACCCCAGTAATGCTTTCTGAGATTTTATTTTTTTATTTATTTAACAGAGTTTTGTGGGTGTCCTCCATCTGCTGGTCCACTCCTCAAACTGCAGAGGCAAGTGCCTCCCCTGAGAGACCAGGATGGCATTCCTGGCTCCTGGCTTTAGCCTGGCCCTGACCTGGCCATTGTGGCCAGCCAGGGAGTGAGCCAGCAGACGGAAAACCTTTCTGTCATTCTGCCCTTCCAACAAGTAAGACAAAATCCTAAAATGAAACCTGCATCGTGACAACCTGCATTGTCTATACACACAGTGCATCCTTCCAAGTTACCGGATTCTAGTCATTATCTTTGAGCTCTGGCTCTGTAGGTTCTAGGTAACCAACAGCAAAGCAAAATAATTGTCTATAGAAATTAAATTCTGTCCTATCCTGTAGAAGTTCAAATGACTTCCCTCTCTCTGTGTGGAAAAAAGTTTTGGTTTCATTTGCACATTTAATATTCCTGACCCATACATTTGTTTTCCACTATGTCCTTTGAACTGGTTCTAACATCATTATCACTTTCTCATTAATGAAGTAAACCTTTAAACCATGTTACTTTTTTATCTGTGATTATCTTTTGACAATCACTTTGTACAATGAGTTTCCATCAATTACCTTGGCATGTTTGTTGAAAAATCAACTGACCCAGGTCTCCTCCTGGCCTCTGATCTCACTGTGTTGATCTACATGACGATCCCAGCCCCAAAGGCCACACCCCTGTCCACACCAGATACAGATTACCACCTTTTATCACTCTTCTTTTCTTTTCTTTTTTTTTTTCTTTTTCTTTTTTTTTTTTTGACAGGCAGAGTGGACAGTGAGAGAGACAGAGAGGAGAAAGGTCTTCCTTTGCTGTTGGTTCACCCTCCAATGGCCGCTGCAGCTGGCGCGCTGCGGCCGGCGCACCGCGCTGATCCAAAGGCAGGAGCCAGGTGCTTATCCTGGTCTCCCATGGGGTGCAGGGCCCAAGCACTTGGGCCATCCTCCACTGCACTCCCTGGCCACAGCAGAGAGCTGGCCTGGAAGAGGGGCAACTGAGGTGGCAGGGTGTTCATATGCTGACCTGTCCACTGGGAAGTAGAAACTGTATCTGTTTGTTCCTGTTAATTGGCACAGAGTCACACTTATTGGCTGAATGAATGGAAGCAGATGTATCTTTCTTAATATTTTATTAGGGCAAAAAAGAATATATTTGCATGGGATGATCCTTAAAAGTTCTCTCAAATAGTCCCCTTCAGTTCTGAAACATGCACTCTCAAAATGCACACATCCACACCCAACCCAGTATTCATAGCTTCACAGTCATCCAGTAACGTAAAAAATTTAAAAATAATCATAAAGTCATCACCTGGCAAAAAGGGGAGGCAGGGGTAGGGAGAAAGGAACATTTGAACACATTACTAAAATTTATAAATTTTTATTTACACTTCTCCTCTCACTTTCTCAGATCATATGAACATTACAGCAACGGAAAGAGTTATAGTCATAGCACCTCTTGCAAATTCCAGTTTACAGATAACTTGGTTCGTGGGGGAAAAATGGGCCAGCGAAGCATCTCAGCACTCCCATAAGCTAGGGCTCTCTCAGAGTCCCCCCTTCTCTACCGTTAGCTGCCTTTACAGAGAGGGAACGTCAAGCCAGGGGGCGTGCCGGCTGCATGCAGACATTCCCAGTGTCCCGGGAAGAACCGCCCAGGATGCTTGTTGGAATTCCAACCATCGGCTTAACCATCACTGAGGTGACAGGCCTGATGTTGAGGGTGAGGACACGTTGCCGCTCCACCCTAGTCAGTCCCCTACTCTCTTAGCAAGCTTGCAGGAGAACCTGCGAATCGTGTTGCAGAAGCTGACTCGGAGTTGGTTCGAGACTCCTCACGCACAGAGGGATTGGTTCATCTGGGCAGACAGCAAGGAGGCAGGATACGCAGGCAGCACAGCACCAGGGTACTGCTCTTGTCTATGCCTTTCATTCACCTGGCCCACTACTGCTCCAAAGAACCGGGCTTTGGGTATTGCTTCATTAGAACACAGTAAACTACAGGTTAAGTGCCAGTGCGTTCTTTCGGGTCCGTGAATTATAACTCATCATTCCAGAAAGAAGCAGTTTAAGGCCATCTGTCCCGCGTACTATGCAGTAAACAGAACCTTGCCCACAGCTCCCCCAACCAAGCCACTGTCAAGAGTGGATTGCGAATGCGACAGCTCCAGAATCACCAAAGATGAGAATAACATTTGCTTTAGGGGCCTGTGAGACCCTTTGGTTTCCTCCCTGGAATACAGTCGATAGGAGAAGGTGCTGGGAAAACCGAAGTCACCGGCAATGACAAAAGAACAGCAGCGTTTTCTACACTAGTAAAGCAAGGCAATAGCTGGCAACTCCAGCGTTCACTTCTGTGCCTTAAAGGGGGAAGCCAGGCCTCCAGCTGGGCAGCTGGCTGGACACAGCTGTGGGCTAGGAGCCCACGCTCACACTTCACGTGGCTAACACCAAGGAGAGACAGGGGCATGCATTTCTCCACGTGGAGGTATTTGGATTAATTGGCTTGATGGATTAAGATGCCTGATGGACACTGAACTTCCATCTTAGGGAGGCAATGCACATCCATAAGTTCTGGGCCTGCTGCAGGACAAAAAACATCTATCGTTTCTGGGCTCAGCAGCCACAAAGAATCCTAGATTCTCATATTTCCTTTCTCACAATTGCTTTGGGCTAAGCAGAGTTTACCTGTGTGAATTCTTCATGAGTATAGACAGAAAAGGAAAACCACTACTCTCCCTTTTTGTCTATCGACACAGTTACAGCAGCCATTTTGCCTTACCTAGAACCCTAGAAGAGCAAGGACACCCTGGGAATTAGGTTCCAGGAATTTTGTTATATAAGAGTACAACTGTACTTAACCTTGTTCAGGTGGTTTTGCCACACGGCTACTACTTCCTACAAAATAAGAATCACCTAGATTCTTTTCCCTTCACTGCGTGTAGCATTACCCAACCCAGCAGCAGTGGAGACCAGAGATTTTCATAAATTTGGAAAAGAAGGAAAAACAGGGAGGTGCTGGTAGATGTCACAGTTTTTCCCTTCTTTGAAAAACCGTAACATCTCTCCATGTAAAATCTCCTGGTTTTCACTATTAGGAAGGAAGCAAACAGTATCATACACTAGAAAATTCACCTAGACCTTGAGAAACCCAGAGGCTCCACAGGGTGGGAAAGTCATCATGTCCTGCTTCTTCCTGAAATGTCAGGCTGATGCACACGCAGAGCCACGGGGCTGACCTACTGATCCTCACGGCCCTGGGCCATCGCAGCTCAGTCTTCTCTGGAGCTGGAATTCGGCAAACCAAGAACTGGAAGGTATAGAAAGAGAGAAGGGCCAAGTCTAGCAGGGAGGGACTCCAGAGACAAAAGCAGAGGGACGCTGTACCATCCCTTGGCCTCCCTTGGGGGCTGAGGCAAATGTGCAGGCCTCACAGGTTGTCAGGAGGACTCTGTTCACCTTCTAGAGGGACTATACAGGAAGAAGCTCGTTCAGACCATCTGAAATCCACAGCCTAGCACCAGATGTTAAGACAATGCCAAAAATCGTTTTCTAAGAATTTTTTTTTTAATCCAAAGCACAGCAAAGTTAAGAGAGTACTCTGGAGTCTTTGACCCTACTAGGTTAAAATAAAGATAGGAGAAGCTGCCACTTGATGTGATTCTATGTGAGATTTCCATGTCCCCTGGCCACAAATGTCCTGGCTTCTGATGGGATTTGCTCAAAGAGGTCACATGAACTTGAAATGGACAAAGGCAATACAAACTAAAAAAAAAGGATGAGGAAAAGGGGTAAGATCAGTCAACTTCTATTGATTAACTCCAATGATCAGCTCTGGGAGTGATGGTTAACTGACACCTGTTTGAATTCTAGCAGATTCTTGAATCTCAGGCCATGTTACACTGTGTACTAAATAATCCTTGTATTCCTAGATTTGTATTCATTCCCAGTGATTGGATTTGTATTTGTATTTCTTTAAGAACTTAGACAACGGTACCTATGATATGACTGGACCCCAGATTTATATTACAGTGTCATGAAGAGACAACCATGCATAATACAAACAAAATTTTGTCTTCTAGGGGCTGGCATGTGGCACAGCAGGTTACGCTGCTGCCTGGGATACCAGCATCCAGCATCCTATATGGGAGCAACAATCTGAGTCCTGGGTGCTCGTCCTGCTCCAGCTCCCTGCTAATGTGCCTGGGCCCCTGTACCCACAGGAGAGACCCAGATGGGGTTCTGGGCTCCTGGCTGCAGCCTGGCCAAGCCCTGGCTGTTGTGGCCATCTGGGGAGCGAACCAACTGTCACTCTGCCTTTCAAAAAAAATAAAAATGTATTTTAAAAAAAATTGTCCTCTTGAAAGTATAGAGGTCCCGGATAGGTCAGTTTTGTCTCTTCGAAACAAACTGGTAACTTAATTCCACCAACAAAGTGATTCATATACATTTTAAATGCCCATACTGACATTTTAATTTGCAGTAACTTCATGCAAGCCAAAATAAGAAGGCAAGTTCACTGCTTAAAGTTGTGACTTTTGCAAACCTTATACCTACACCGTAGGCAGTGACTGCTGTGCAAAAGCAATTCGACATCTCAGTGGGATTCTACAGCGGGAAATCAGACTTGTGGAAAAGGTTAGCAATGCATGTGATCTTTTAGGGCTATTTAGTCACCAGTCTTTTCAAAATTATTATTATTTTAACTGGTACATACTAAATATAGTCCCTGTGTCTCTCCTTGGTTCTTCCTGTTCTTTAAAAAGCAAAACAGAATCTGACCATCTCAAAGGCTTAAAGCTCTCAGATGCCGAGAGTGACGAAGACATAACTTATGTGCAAGACGTGAAAGCAGAACCTCACCGACAGTCACTAACACTGCCGGCATCCTTCCTCACGGGTGTCTGCGTGGGCACACGGCAAGAGGACAGCACACCCGGAAGAACCTGCATTGGGGATCTTCAGCAACGAAAGGGGCAGGCTCCAAAACACAGACGCAGAAAGTGACTTTCACACACTGCTTTCCGTTATCCTCCCAAACCATCTCCTCCAATACTTGGCCACTAAAACACAAGCTGATCTAGGGTACAATAAAGCCAGAAGTTCTCTTGATCACTTAAGCTTTGGTCAACAGAAAAAGTAAGAACCTCAAAGTGGTGATTTTCAGATGTGTTCTTTGGTCAAGCAGTATAAAGCTTTCTGAAAGAAGTCCCCTGGCCTGGGTACAGTATGAAAACAGAGCCGAAGTATGGGCTCTCCCAGTTGAGCAGAGATAAGTGTTCAGAATTCCTCAGAGAAAAAAAAAATACAGGCCCAGAAGGACAGGCAGAATCTAGCCACAGGTGCAGGTTAAAACTGTCTTTGGACGTCAAGAATAAGAGAACCAGCATCCAGAAGGCCAACACGTAAGTGGATCAGCTTCCAAAAGGGCTAAGTTAATCATTGTAATCCTTAAACAGGAACATGATAAATTATATATGAGCAGAGAATTTACCAACATTTTCTTTTATCAGCTTAAATCCTCATTTGGACCCAGAACCAGCGGGAGGCTGTCACTGTTTTGCAATGGAGAGAGCAGTAAGAAATCCTAAGCACAGACGTTCTACAAGTGATTGGTTCTTCTCACACTGCCCCGCCCTTCACTTTGCCAAGGAGCGTGTGTCACGCCTCATGGCAGCTTTGTACAGAGATGTGGGGGCACCTGCAGCACAGCGCCTGCCGCAGTTGAACACGAGTGCTTTTAACACGATGCCTGAAACAGGGGGTCAAAGTACGGGGCTACAGCCTGAGCAGAACCCCGAATCTGGACACACCCTCCACCTGGAGTACTTGATGGGGAAGGAAGAAATGATCTGCTGGAGCAAGACCAAAGCCTGGGGAAATTACATAATGAGTCTTTCAGCATTGTTATTTACTGTTTTTCTTAAAAGGCTAAACTTAGGACTAAAATGGAGAATACTTTGGTTGATGACTTGACTGGTTAAACCAAGACACCTAAGTTTGTAACCTCAGAGGCCTGGATGGGAAGTAAGTGGAAGGCACTTGCTCCCTAGGGAGGAGGGCCAGGTGTGCGTTGAGGCTGCAGGACCAGGGCCTGCAGGAGCTCTCTGTGGGCCCAAGCCCACAGGGGCTGCAGAGGGCAGTGGCCTACGTGGCTAGGGTCAGTGTGATTTCACAAGTAGAATAGTTATAAAATAAAAACATTTTTTAATGGACAAAAGAGCCAAGTGAGTCACCTCATTTTTGAAAGGTGAGGTTTAGCGAAGGAAGGATAGGAAGCAGTTTTTTACTATTTACAAAATGCCATTTGGAGTGGAGGCAGCCACCGTCAGCAGGTGAGGCAATGTCTTTCACGTGAGGTGGCCACAGAAGTGTGGTTCCTGGAGCTGGCTCAGAGAGGCCACACACTGTCCTGGGCGAGGGAGAGTTCCTCGGAGGGAGCACCAAAAAGGCTCAGTCTTCCGACTCTTCGTAGGTAGTCTCATCAAAGGGCCTGTCCAGTAGAGGTACCAACCGATGGCGGGAATACTTCAACTGCAACAGGTCCCCAACTTCATCTATCTCCTTTAACGCCTGAAATAAACAAGACAAAGGAGGCGTCAGGGGTACCCAGGGGACTTCTGCAGATCAGACTACAGGGCATTTGGGGAAAGGGCTGCTTTTTTTCTGTTGTTGTTCTCAATCTTTATTTTTACATATTGTCAAGTTCACAGCATATATTTTGTGTTCTGTTTTCATGTCTGTGTCTCATATGGTTAACTTTTTAAGCATGCATGTTTTCATGGCCATATAATACTCCCCAATGAATATAGTATAATTTATGCAAACTGCTTCATACTGTGAGATATTTAGGTTGCTAGAGTTTTTTAAAATTTTATTTAAGTTATACATGTTTTATATATTTCCTATATACAGATTTAGGAACACAGTGGGACTTTCCCCGCTACTCTCCCTCCCACCCACATTCCAACCCTTCCTCCTCCTCCTCCCTTTCGGATTCCCATTCTTAATTTTTACAATAATCTAATTTCAGTATACTTAATGATCAGATTCCCATTCTTAATTGTTACAATGATCTATTTTTAGTGTACTTAATGATCGTATAGTTAACCCTACACACTGGGTTCTAGTCCTGGTTGGGGCGCCGGATTCTCCCGGTTGCACCTCTTTCAGTCCAGCTCTCTGCCGTGGCCCGGGAAGGCAGTGGAGGATGGCTCAAGTGTTTGGGCCCTGCATTCACATGGGAGACCAGGAGAAGCACCTGGCTCCTGGCTTCGGATCGGTACAGCGCACCGGCCATGGCAGCCATTTTGGGGGTGAGCCAACGGAAAAAGGAAGACCTTTCTCTCTCTCTCTCTCTCTCTCTCACTGTCTAACTCTGCCTGTCAAACAAACAAACAAAAAAAATAGTTTTATTGAGATATAATTCGCATTCCACAATGGCTGGAGCTGCACCAATCCAAAGCCAGGAACCAGGAGCTTCTTCCAGGTCTCCCACGAGGAAGCAGGGGTCCAAGAACTTGGGCCATCTTCTATTGCTTTCCCAGGCCACAGCAGAGAGCTGGATCAGAAGTGGAGGAGTCAGGACTCGAACTGGCGCCCATATGGGATGCCAGCACTGCAGGCGGTAGCTTTATCCACTACACCACAGCGGTGGCCCCTCTTCTTTGTCTTCTTCCTTTTTTTTTTTTTTTTTTTAAAGATTTCTTTATTTATTTGAAAGTCAGAGTTATAGAGACAGGGGGTAGGGGGAAAGACAGAGATAGAGAAGAACCTTCCAATCACTGGTTCACTCCCCAAATGGCTGCAATGGTTGGGGCTGGGCCAGGCTGAAGTCAGGAGCCAGAGCCTCTTCCAGGTCTCCCAGGGGGGTACAGAGGTTCAAACACTTGGGCCGTCCTCCACTGCCTTCCTGGTCACATTAGCAGGGAGCTGGATTGGAAGTGGAACAGAAATCCAAACTGGTGCCCATAAGGGATGTTGACATTGCAGGCAGCAGCTTAACCTGCTACATCACAACACCAGCCCAAAATACACCTTTTTAAAATATATAATTCAGTGCTTCTTAGTATATTCACAGAGTTACGATTTTTACCACCAGCTAATTTTAGAGTATTTCTTATCACTCCAAACAGAAATGCCACACTCATTAATCAACCTCACTTCTCCCCTGAGGCTCGACTATCACCAGTCTACAATCTGACTCTCTAAATTTGCCTATTCTAGACATTTCTTTTAGTGGAAGGGGGGAAGGAAACATTTTTATTAAAAAGTAGTTTATATCTTTTTCAGAAATGCAGAAAGACAAAGTTGGAGAGATCTTACAAGTATTGGTTCATTCCCTCAAAATCTGTAATAGCCAGGGCAAGGACTGGCGAAAGCCAGGAGCCTCAACCTGACTTTCCCACGTGGCTGTCAGGGATCCACACGTCTGAGCCATCACCTGCTGCCTCCCAAGATGCACATCAGCAGTAGTAAGAATTGAAATAAAGTGTAGGGGCTGGCGCTGTGGCGTAGTGGGCAAAGCCATGGCCTGCAGTGCCGGCATCCCCTATGGGCGCTAGTTCTAGTACCAGCTGCTCCACTTCCGATCCAACTCTCTGCTATGGCTTAGGAAAGCAGAAGATGGTCCAAGTCTTTGGGCCCTTGCACCCACGTGGGAGACCTGGAAGAAACTCCTGACTCCTGGCTTAGGATTGGGCCAGATGCAGCCATTGCGATCATTTGTGGAGTGAACTAGTGGATGGAAGACCTCTCTCTCTTTCTCTCTGCCTCTCTGTAACTCTGCCTTTCAAATAAAGAAAGGAAAAAAAAGAAAAAAAGAAAGTGTGAGTTCTCCAACTTTGATTTTCCTTTTCAGAACTGTATGGGGGCTAGTGCTATGGCGTAGAGGGTAAAGCTGCTGTCTGCAGTGCCGGCATCCTATATGGGCACCAGGTGGAGGCCCAGCTCCTCCACTTCTGATCCAGCTCTCTGCTATGGCCTGGGAAAGCAGAATCAGATGGCCCTAGTCCTTGGGTCCCTGCACCAGTGTGGGAGACCCAGAATACGCTCCTGGCTCTGGATTGGCCCAGCTCTGTCCTTTGCAGTCATTTGGGGAGTGAACCAGTAGAGGGAAGACCTCTCTCTCTCTCTGCCTCTGCCTCTCTGTAACTCTGCCTTTCAAATAAACAAATCTTTAAAAAAAAAAAAACAATAAAACTGTATTGACTATTTGTGGCCTCTTCCAGTGTCATATGAAGTTGAAGATTAGCTATTCCACTTCTGCAAAAAATGTCAGTAGAATTTTATGAGGGATTGTATTGGATTTGTAGTTCACTGTACTGTCATCTTAACAATATTAAGTCTTCCAATCCATGAACATGGAATATCTTCCCATTTATTTCAGCAATGTTTCAAAATTTTCAGCATACAAATCCAAATGTATACTAGAGATACAGAATGATTAAAACAGGGGCCAGGAGCTGGCGCTGTGGTATAGTGGTTAAAGCTGCCGCTTGCAGTGCCAGTATCCCATATGGATGCTGGTTCGAGACCCGGCTGCTCTTCTTCAGATCCATCTCTCTGCCATGGCCTGGGAAAGCAGTGGAAGATGGTCCAAGTCCTTGGGCCCCTGCACCCAAATGGGAGACCCAGAAGAAGGTCCTGGCTCCTGGCTTCGGATTGGCGCAGCTCTGGCCATTGTGGCCAGTTGGGGAGTGAACCAGCAGATGGAAGCCCCTCTCTCTCTCTGCCTCTCCTTCTCTTTCTGTGTAACTCTGACTTTCAAATAAATGAATAAATCTTAAAAAACAATCAAACAAACCCGGGCCAGTGATGTGCTACAGCAAGTTAAGCCATGCATGGCCTTCAATGCTGGCATCCCATATGAGCACAGATTTGAGTCCTGGCTGCCCTGTTTCTGATCCAGTTCCCTGCTAATTCACCTGGGAAAGCAATAGAAGATGACCCAAGTATTTGGGCCTCTGCATCTGCATTGGGAGACCTGAGAGAAGCGCCAAGCTCCTCGCTTTGGATTGGCCCAGCTCCGGCTTTTGTAGCCATTTGGGGAGTGAACCAGAGGATGCAAGACCTCTCTCTCTCTCTGTGTGTCTGCCTCTGCAACTCTGCCTCTCAAATAAATAAATAAAACTATTTTTAAAAAGAATTTACTACAGAAGAATCTTAGGATTCGAAGAGAAGCCCAGCAACAAGACTGGGAGTGACCCAGAAGGTTTCCTGCAAGTGGAGATGTGGAGAAAAGGGAGAGGCTCATGGGAGAAAACTGTAGGGACAGAACAACGTCAGAGAAGCTGGAGGAGAACGAGAGCTGCTCAGTTGTAGAGTCCATAACGAGGTCCCTCAGGGTGGAACAAGAAGCAGCTGGAAAATTCTCCGGCGCTCTGGTGATGCTTGGTCTTAAGGCTGATGCTGAGAATTCTGCAATGATTTTTGTAAAAACGCCAGTTCTCAGTAGCATTGTGATGATCTGCTCTGTATTACCAGTAAGTATTTCAGGTGCTCAAAGACCATCAGGACCAACAGATGGCTGATTTCACCTGCGAACAGGTGGGTACTAACCATTACGACCAAGAGATGATTAATTTCATCTGATAAACAGGCACTTTTAGAACAAAGCATACGTTTAGGAAAGTGAAATTTTCTACTCACGGTATCTAGTATTTCTTTGGTATGAGCTGCTGACAGACAAAACCTGGCTCTCGACTCTATAATTGGAGTAGCAGGAAATCCCACCACAACTACACCGATGTTCCGCTTCAGCATCTCCCGTCCAAAGGCGCTGCAAGAAGAAAGAGGGAAAAGAAACCAGGAGAGGAATAAATCACACAGTACAAAGGTCCTGCTGTGCTGAATGATTTAATCTTTCTGATGATGTGGGTACTGGAGACTTTCTAGGAGTTTCCTCTAACTGCTACATCACGTCACAACACCAGCCCCAAGTTTACATATTTTTAAGTTAAAATGGACAGTTCACAGGGGCCAGTGCTGTGGCGAAGTGGATTAAGCCATCACCTGCAGCACTGGCATCCCATATGGGTGCCAGTCAGAGTTCTGGCTGCTCAACTTCCAATCCAGCTCCCTGCTATTGCGCCTGGAAAAGCAATGGAGGATGGCTCATGTGCTTGGGCCCCTGCACCCACATGGGAGATCCAGAAGAAGCTCCAGGCTTCTGGCTTCAGTCTGGCCCAGCCCTGGCCTTTGCAGCCATTTGGGGAGTGAACCAGTAGATGGAAGATTTCCCTCTGCCTCTGCCTTTCCCTCTCTGTAACTCCTTCTTTCAAATAAACATAAATAAATTTTTTTAAAAATTGACAGTTCACCAAAAGTGCTTTTATTCAAGACTAAGATAGTGCTTTCCCCTATGGTGTCCTTCACACAGGAGAAAGAATATCGTTGGTGGAGACCAGTCTGAATGGGCTTGCCTCGAGAGCTGTGATGACACCTTAAGAAAGCTCCTGATGTGTAACAGTGGTTCAGAAGCTTCAAAGGGAACCCGAATCATGACACTCGGCAGGTTACAGCATTTGCAGGATTCTGAGGAGACAGAGCATTTGCAGTAACGTGGACCTCTTCCTGCAGAGCGGCTGAGCAGTGTTAGCCCTCCAGACGAACGTCTCTGATGGGGTTGGGAGCAAGGCTGCCTCTGCAAGTCTGGCTGCCCTTGGGTTGCTCAGGCCAGCTCGTGCCCTGCGTCCGCTGATTACCAGCCTAGACAATTCATCAACAACCTCCACTCCTGGCCAAACTGGTGGCCTGTGGCCTCACTCCACAAACGTATCTTGCTGAAGAACATATTCTAACTTTCACTTTGTTAACTAAACTACATTGTTCTCAGTCTTCCCCACTATTGACCTATCTCATTTCTTTTGGACTTTCCCCATAAGCTGTTTACAGCATTTTCTGGCACAGCATTAATGGCATCTGCTCAGCCTCAGAACACCTTCCCCAGTGCACTTCACCTGTGTCAGGATGAACCGGAGTGAATCTGCAGCAGAGGCTCCCACACTCTCTCCTGTTTCATTGCACTTCCTTAACCTCTCTAAATCTTAGCTGATGATAGCACAGAGACAGCTTCACTGGTGTAAAATGATTTGGCACAGCCTTGTCTAAAGAGGACTCCAGGGGGCAGGCATCATGTCACAGCGCTTATGCCACAGCTTGGGATGCTCAGTGTGCCCGCTTTGAGTGCCAGTTACTCCACACTTGGGTCAGTGTGCCCAGGAGGCAGCAGGTAATGGCCCAGGTACGTGGGTTCTCGCTACTCAGTGGAAGACCTGTATGGAGTTCCCAGCTCCTGCCTTTGGCCTGGTTAAGACCCAGCTGTTGCAGCCATTTGAGGAGTGAACCAGCAGTTCTATGATCTCTCTGTATCTTCCTCTGTCTTTCAAATTACTTTTTTTTTTTTTTTTTGGGAGGGAGGTTTTCAAAAAAGGGTCCTAAACTGAGTCCTCCAGATCCAGTGACTTTTAAAATTTATTTATTTATTTTAAAGATTTATTTGAAGGGCTATGTACAGAAACAGAAGGGAGGAGAGAGAAGGAGAGAGGGGGAGAGGGGGAGAGGGGGAGAGGGGGAGGGGGGGGAGAGAGAGAGAGAGAGAGAGAGAGAGAGAGAGAGAGAAACCTTCTACCCACTAGTTCACTCCCCAAATAGGTACAATGGTCAGGGCTGGGCCAGACCAAAGCCAGGAGCCAGGAGACTCATTTGGGTCTCCCACTTGGGTGCAGGGGCCCAAGTACTTGGGTCATCTTCCTTTGCTTTCTCAGGCGCATTAGCAGGGAGGTGAATCAGCAGTGGGGTGCCCATATGGGATGCTGGCAACACAGGCGGTGGTTTAACTCATCAGGCCACAACACCGGCCCCAAGTTTACATATTTTTAAGGATTTATTTACTTGAAATGGAGAGAGAGAGAGAGAGAGAGAGTGAGTATCCATCCTCTGGTTTATTCCCTATATATTTACAACACCCAGGGCTGGGCCACACTAAAGCCAGGAGCCAGGAACTCCATTTGGGTCTCCCACAGGGGTGGCAAGGGCCCAAGTACTTGGGGCATTTTCTGCTGTTTCCCAGGCCATTAGCAGGGAGCTGCATCAGAACTAGAGCAGCTGGAACACAAGCTGGCACTCACATGGGATGCTGGCATTGCAGGTGGCGGCTTTACCCGCTACACCATAATGCTGGTCCCTACCAATTTTATATTTAAGATATACCTCAAAACTCCCCCTTTAAAAAGATGTACCTTCTTTACTATGCCTATACTGAGCAGGTAACTGCTTTATATTCTACATCTCCAGTGCAATTTTGCTTATAATTATATGCAGGTACTTCAAGAAGTTTGTGGACAAATCGAATTAAAAGCATGGATTTTCCACAAACATTCTGAAGTATCCTCATACTTCTCAATATAATTATTGTCTACCTGCTCCTCAAATGTCTGCTGGCTTCATTATATATCTGGATTTCTCAAATACAGTGAAAGCTATCCAAGGCACGGCTTTCTATTACTTATGCCTTGAACAAAGAAACTGGTGTAGTCAGGACATCTGGAAAATAGCAAACAACATGCCCTGCGATAACTTCTCAGACCTCATGGCCCAAGGTGCCTTGGGCACTGTGCACCAGCTCTAGGGACTGCCTCGTTGGTCTCCCACCACCAAGCAGGGGCCGGCACTGTGGCCTCTGCACAGATGCTTCTTTCTCCAACGGCTCTCTCAGCTCCTCCCAGTCTTTGCTCAGATGTCACCTTCTCTTTCTAACGAGGCTCACCCCAACAACCCACTTGGCACTGTTACCTGCCCATGGACAAGGCACTCTCAATCCTCTATGTCCTTCTCAAATTTTTTCCATAGCACTTAGCACCTTCTGACATAAGCTACTTATTCATGTCTGACTCTTGATATTTGTGTTTTGTGCAGTGATAGATTCCAAACCTCGTAAGAATGTACCAAACTTAAATGTTTGTGAAATGAAAGACTGACAAGTGAACCCATTTTGCAATCTGGAAGCCTCTATGGAACTATGTCCTATCTAGAAAATGAAGGTTAACACAATGAGGACGAGACAGTTTTCCCCAACAAAGTACACAGGCCCTGATCTTCCATCACAGATCTTACGACCAGTGAGAGGCGTACCCTATTTTGGCTGGCATGTAGAGCATCAGAGGCACCACTGGAGAATCTTCATTTCCATAGATGATGAAGCCCATCTCTTTCAGGCGTCTCCTGAAGTACCTGGTGTTTTCAGCTAACTGCTGGACACACTCTTTGCCTGGAAAAGCAGGTGGAGAAAAAAAACATGAAACATTAAGAAAAAAGAAACAACAAAAGGCCAGAATCTCCTCCGTCTTCAATCTACCTAAACAGCTCTATGTCTTGTTTCTTGGATTGCAACATAAAAGATTTTAGCACAATGAACCATAGGGAATATTAAACAAATTAATATATCTAATTTTCTTTTTTTATTGTCATTCTAGCTGCTGATAGCAGATGTTTATAACATAAAATATCAATTGCAGTCATACCACCTCATTTAGCACTGCACACATCCCTTGACAGTAGATGGAATATTTACCTCACAAAAGTCATGACATGCCTACAGTCACACAGTAATAAGCAGCCTGCCTGAGATAGAATATTCTTTCCAAACAATTGTGCTGCAAACAATTTTATACAAAAGATCGGTGATAAAGCCTTCAGATCTCAAAATATTCCTCTGAAGAGTTCTACTTTATATTACTGTTTCCTTAAAACTTTTACCAGTCATGGCACATCTGTAACAATGGAAAATCACATTTTTAATCCTATTTTCTTCACCTTCTCCATAGCACAAAAATCGAAACACACAGTGGTTACATTGCTCTTAGGACACCCACAACCCCTACTGGAGCCCTGGATTGGAGCCCTGGTCCCGCTTCTGATAAAGCTTCCTGCCGATATGTATGCTGGAAGGCAGCAGGACACAGCCAGGAGTCAGGGACCCAATCTGGTCCTCCCATGTAGGTGGCAGAGATCAAAGTACTTGGGCCATCTTCCACTGCTTTCCCAGGCACATTAGCAGGGAGCTGGACAGGAGGTGCAGCAAACAGGACTCAAAGTGGAACTCTGATATGGGATGCCAGGGTCTCAGGTGGTGGCTTAACCCACTGGGCCAAAATGCCAGCTCCCAAACAGTCTCTTTCTCTGTCTCTCTCTATTTTTTTAAAGATTTATTTATTTATTTATTTCACAGGTAGAGTTACAGAGAGAGAGAGAGAGGCAGAGGCAGAGGCAGAGAGTTCTTCCATGTGCTGGTTCACTTCCCAAATGTCTACAGCCGCCAGAGCTGCACCAATCTGAAGCCAGGAACCAGGAGCTTCTTCTGGCTCTCCCATGTGGATGCAGGAACCCAATGACTTGGGCCATCCTCCACTGCTTTTCCAGGCTACAGCAGAGAGCTGGATTAGAAGTAGAGTAACCGGTAGGCAAACCAGAGCCGGGATGCCGGCTAGCATTGCAGGTAGTAGCTTTACTTGCTATGCCACAGCACCAGTCTTTCCAAGTTGTCTCTCTCTCTCTCTTTATTTGAAAGAGTTACACAAAGAGAGAAGGAGAGAGAGAGGTCTTCCATCTGCTGGTTCACTCCCCAATTGGCCGCTACAGCTGAAGCTGCATTTATCCAGAAACAGGAGCCAGGAGCTTCTTCTGGGTCTCCCATGTGGGTGCAGGGGCCCAAGGACTTGGGCCATCTTCCACTGCTTTCCCAGGCCAAAACAGAGAGCTGATAAGTAGTGGAGCAGCCAGGTCTCGAACCGGCGTCCATATGGGATTCTGGCACTGCAGGCGGCAGCTTTACCTGCTACGACACAGCACCACTTCCCCTGCCCCCGGCCGCCAGCAATCTTTTAACACTGCACCAAATGCCCACTCCCTCTTCTATAGTTTAGAAAGTCAGCAAAATCCAAGCATGATAAAATTCCAGCAACCAGTCAATTAAACACAGAGATGACTAATAACAATTCTCAGAATTAGAACAGTAATGTATCCATCATCTATGGGTAGCTAAAAGCCAAATTAATACTATTTAAGGCCAGCGCCACGGCTCAATAGGCTAATCCTCCGCCTGCGGTGCCGGCACACCGGGTTCTAGTCCCGGTTGGGGTGCCGGATTCTGTCCCGGTTGCCCCTCTTCCAGGCCAGCTCTCTGCTGTGGCCCGGGAGTGCAGTGGAGGATGGCCCAAGTGCTTAGGCCCTGCACCCCATAGGAGACCAGAAAAAGCACCTGGCTCCTGCCTTCGGATCAGTGTGGTGCGCCGGCCGCAGCATGCCAGCTGCGCCAGCCATTGAAGGGTGAACCAACAGCAAAAGAAAGACCTTTCTCTCTGTCTCTCTCTCTCATTGTCCACTCTGCCTCTCAAAAAAAGAAAATACTATTTAATATATATAATTTCAAGCTGCTCACAGAAAAACAATCAAGCTTAGATTAGCCTAATTAGCAGGAACACCAAAGAACATCACTTAAGTTATGACACATATTTTAAGAAAAATAAAGCAGGGTGGGCACTGAGGCACAGCAGGTTAAGACACTGCTATGAGGTACCAGCATCCCATATCGGAACACGGGCTGGAGTCCAGGCTGTTTCACTTCCAATCCAACTCCCTGCTAATATGTCTGGGAAGGCAGCAGAAGATGGCTCAAGTAGTTGGGTACCTGCTACCCATGTGGGATGTCTGGATGGAGTTCCAGGTTCACGTTTGGCCTGGCCCATTCCCAGCCATTGCAGCCATTTGGGAGGTGAACCAGCAGATAGAAGCTACCTCTCATTTGCTCTCACTTGCTCTCTCTCTCTCCCCACCTTCTCCTTCTCTGTCAATCTGCCTCTAAAGTACATAAATCTTTTTCTTAAAAAGATGTACTTATTTATTTGAAAGGTAGAGTTACAGAGAGAGACAGACAGAGATAGCTTCCAACCACTGGTTTACTCCCCAAATGGCTGCAACGACCAAGGCTGGGTCAGGCCAAAGAAAGGAGCCCAGAGCTTCATCCAGGTCTCCCATGTGGGTGGAGGGGCCCAAGGACTTGGGCCATCCTCAGCTGCCTTTCCAGGTGCATTGGCAGAGAGCTGGATCAAAAGTAGAGCCACTGGGACTCGAACTGGCACCCACATGGGACACCAGCACTTCAGAGAGCAGCTTAACCCACTGTGCTGAAGTACTGGTCCCTAAATAAATCTTTTTTTTTTTTTTTTGACAGGCAGAGTTAGACAGTGAGAGAGAGAGAGAGAGAGAGAGAGACAGAGAGAAAGGTCTTCCTTTCTGTTGGTTCACCCCCCAAATGGCACACTGCTGAATGTTGTTTGCTGCTGGTTACTCTACATTCCTGGGGTCTGCTTCTCGGCTTCCCTCTCATAGCTCCACTGTGCATCATCCAATCAGGAACTCCATGAAGGTATGGAGATCTCTCTCTCTTAAATTGACTTTTCAAATAAATACATAAATCTTTAAGACAAAAATTTATAGTAAGAATCAGGATCAAAAAGGAACAGAATGAAGAAAAAATGTGAAAAGTATGAAGCCTGACCAAGAAAGGAGTCTAAAAATCTGGAATCATGCACCTAAGGGTACCTTTGAGTGGCTGAGAGATTAGCTCTGATAAAAAGCAGGGTGCTTGGCAAAGGGTTAACAGGAAAGATGCCTAAGGGCATCCCAGAGGCAGCAGCCACTCCCATCTCAGGTTCAGAGGATCTCCCATGGCACACTCCTTTTTTCTGTTTCTTTTTCTTTTTCTTTTTTTTTCCTTTTTCCCTCTCCTCTCCTCTCCTCTCCTCTCCTCTCCTCTCCTCTCCTCTCCTCTCCTCTCCTCTCCCCTCCCCCCCTCCCTCTCTCTCTCTCTCTCTCTCTCTTTCTTTCTTTCTTTTCACACTCCTTTCAAGAAAGAGGCACTCTGCTCTGGGAGGGCCAGGTCCAGACTCTGGCTTGGCAGCAGAGTACTCACAGCCCAATGTAGCTCCTGGCTCAGGCCAGGCCAGATGCAGGCCATGCAAGCAGCATGTGGTCAGTGTGGCTTCAACCAGTGTTTTATTATTTATTTTTGTTTAATTGATTTAAAAGATAGAGAGACAGTCACACAGATATAGATTCCCCAAATGCCTCAAAAGCTGGATCTGTGCCAGGCTGAAGCCGGGAGCCAGAAAATCAATCTGGGTCTCCCACTGGTGGCAAGGGTTCAACTGCTTGAGTTATCAACTGTTGCCTGTCAGGGTGCACATTAGCAGGAAGCCAGAAATGCAAGGGTAACTGAGGCTCAAACCCAGGCATCCTGATGATATGGGATGCAGATATCCCAAGCAGTGTCTTAACCACAGTACCAAATGCCTGCCCCCATGGGGATTCCTGATGGGATGATGCTTCGTGGAGCTATGAGAGGGAAGCCGAGAAGTAGAATACAGAGTAACCAGCAACAAACAACATTCAGCAGTGTGGGCTGCAGCCAGTCAAGCTGTAGGGACAAGCAGACAAAGCCTTGGGGACCCAGCCCTCACGACCGTTTAGGATTTGGATCATCCACCCTTCCATTTCCCTATTACTCCCTTTGGGAATAGAAAGGTTTATCTTGGGCCTGTTTCACCACTGCACCTTGGAAGTACGTAACTTGTCTGATTTTACAGGAGCTTACGGCTACAGAAGTCTTACTTGAGTCTCAGATAAAACTCTGGACTTCGACTTTTAAATGATGCTGGGTTATTAAGACTTGGAACTCTTGGGGATGGAATGAATGAATTTTGCATTTTGAGATGCAGAAGAACCTTTGGGAGTCAGAAGCAGAATGCTAAGCATGGGATGCTGAATGTTCCCCCAAAAGCTCAGGTGTTAAAGGCTCGCTCCCCAGGGTAGTGTGACTGGGAATCGGGGCCTAGTGGGGCATTCTTGTCACTGGGGGCATGTCTTCAGTTCTCATCTCTGTAGTTCTTTTTTTTTTTTTTTTTTTTTGACAGGTAGAGTTAGACAGTGAGAGAGAGACAGAGAGACAGAGAGAAAAGTCTTCCTTCCGTTGGTTCACCACCCAAATGGCTGCTATGGCTGGTGCTGCGCCAATTTGAAACCAGGAGCCAGGTGCGTCCTCCTGGTCTCCCATGCGGGTGCAGGGCCCAAACACTTGGGCCATCCTCCACTGCCCTCTGGGGCCACAGCAGAGAGCTGGCCTGGAAGAGGAGCAACCGGGACAGAATCCAGCGCCCATATGGGATGCTGGTGCCGCAGGCGGAGGATTAACCAAGTGAGCCACGGTGCCGGCCCCATCTCTTTAATTCTTGTAAGAGAGCTGTTTTAAGAAAATATAATCTACAACAACAACAAAAAAGTCTATCAATAGAAATACACCAGAAATGACATAGTAGTAGCAGACAAGGATACTAAAATACTATCATATTGGGGCCACCATTGTGTTATAGCAGGTTAAACCACTGCCTGTGATGCCAGCATCCCATGTGAGTGCCAGTTTGAATCCCAGCTGTTCCACTTTCGATCCAGCTCCCTGCTAATGCATCTGGGAAAGCAGCAAAAGATGGTCTAAATGCTTGGCCCCCTCACCACCACCCATGTGGAAGACCCCGATGGAGCTCCAGGCTCCTGGCTTCAGCTTGGACCTGCCCTGGTAGTTGTGGTGATTTGGGGGTGAACCAGAGGATGGAAGGGTTTGCACACAGGCGTGTGCTTTCTCTCTCTCTCTCTCTTCCCACATATACTCCCTCCCTTTCTCTATAACTCTGCTTTTCAAATAAATATTTGTGCTGAAGGAAATGACAAATATGAAGGATCAACAGATTGTGTCAGTGTCACCAGATTTAGTTCTTTAAGGAAGGTGGAAGAAGCATCACAATTATCTACCTACTAACCACTAGATATTGATAATCTCAGGTCATTCTTACTAAATAGAATTAGATTTAGAGAATTATCTTTATTAACTACTGCCAAAAAGATTCCAGAATTGAACCAACTGCATGCCAGACCTTTTAAACCCCCCCACCCCGGCCGGCGCCGCGGCTCACTAGGCTAATCCTCCGCCTAGCGGCGCCGGCACACCGGGTTCTAGTCCTGGTTGGGGCACCGGATTCTGTCCCGGTTGCCCCTCTTCCAGGCCAGCTCTCTGCTGTGGCCAGGGAGTGCAGTGGAGGATGGCCCAGGTGCTTGGGCCCTGCACCCCATGGGAGACCAGGAGAAGCACCTGGCTCCTGCCATCGGATCAGCGCGGTGCACTGGCCGCAGCGCGCCGGCCGCGGCGGCCATTGGAGGGTGAACCAACGGCAAAAGGAAGACCTTTCTCTCTGTCTCTCTCTCTCACTGTCCACTCTGCCTGTCAAAAAAAAAAAAATAAATAAAATAAAAATAAAAAAATAAAAAATAACCCCCCCCCCCTTTTTTTTTTTGACAGGCAGAGTGGACAGTGAGAGAGAGAGACAGAGAGAAAGGTCTTCCTTTGCCGTTGGTTCACCCTCCAATGGCCGCCGCGGCCGGCGCGCTGCAGCCGGTGCACCGCGCTGATCCGATGGCAGGAGCCAGGAGCCAGGTGCTTTTCCTGGTGTCCCATGGGGTGCAGGGCCCAAGCACCTGGGCCATCCTCCACTGCACTCCCCGGCCACAGCAGAGAGCTGGCCTGGAAGAGGGGCAACTGGGACAGAATCCGGCGCCCTGACCGGGACTAGAACCCGGTGTGCCGGCGCCGCTAGGTGGAGGATTAGCCTAGTGAGCCGCGGCGCTGGCCCCCCCCCCTTTTTTTTTTATCAAATCAACCCATATTTTTCAAGTTTCTGAGCTAGGGGCCAGCGTTGTGGTATAACAGAGAACATGGAAGATTTTTGTGCATTGATTTTATATCCTGCTACTTTGCCAAACTCTTCTATGAGTTCCAATAGTCTCCCTCTCTCTCTGAGGCCCTTCCTTTCTTTTTAGAAATGAGGATTCTAGTCTACTCCACCCAGACCATGGAGACTTAGTGATTTATTTATTTTATTTTATTTTTTTATTTTTTTATTTGAAAGTCAGAGAGGAAGTGGCACTGGCAGGGGGGTGGGTATCTTCCATCCACTGTTTTACTACCCAGATGGCTGAATCCCAGCAGATGGCTGCAATGACCAGGGCTTGGCCAGGCCAAAGCCAGAAGCCAGAAGCCAGTAGCTTCATCTGGGTCTCGCATGTGGGTACAGGGGCTCAAGTACTTGGGCCAACATCCGCTGCTGCTTTCCCAGGCACATTAGCAGGGAGCTGGATGGTGAGTGAAGCAGCTGGGACTCGAACCGGCGCCCATAGAGGATGCTGGCACTGCAGGAGGTGCCTTTATGGGCTATACCATAGCGCTGGCCCCCTCTTAATAATTTTCTATCCACTGACCTCCACCCTGCTTCTTGGCTATAAATCCTGTTTATCCTTATTGGAGTCCAATCTCTGCCCTGCGGGAAGATTCCAGGGCAGTAGTTCCTACACCTTGCACCACAGCCCCATGAATAAAGTCTGCCCTCCATCTTTAACCAATGTCATGAATAATTTTCCTTTAACACATTTCTCCACTGCCAAGCTAGACAGCAGTGAGAGACAAATCAAAAAGTTATATAATTAGAAAAACCATAGGGAACTTAAAAAAATCAACTCCTTTGTTAAAGATTTATTTATTTATTTGAAAGTCAGAGTTACACAGAGAGAGAAGAGGCAGAGAAAGAGAGAGAGGTGTTCCATCCTTTATAAAAGTAACTAGCCACTCATCTTAATCTAGACCTACCTTAACTAGACCTCATCTTAATCAGCCTACCTTGTACTACTGTACTCTGACCATAACGGCTGCCTTGCTGGCCTCCAGCTTAAGGACTTCTACCCATGGATTTTCATGGCTAAATCATCATCTACTTCAAAGTCTGTGATGAAATAGTCCTTCTCAATGACACCTTATTTAAAACTACAAACCAGGTCCTCAGCATGCCTGACCCCCACCTTCCCTGCTTACAGTCCCCTGTACTGACCGTTTCTAGGACTCTATGTAATTTATGTCCCACCCTAGAAACCCTGTTGAGTAGGAATTTGGGCGTGTTTTATACTTAGATGAATTTTCAGTGCCTAGAACAGCCCCTAGCACACATCAGATACTCAAATGCTTGGTGAGTGATTAATAAAACTCCCATTTTTCAGGGCCAGGACTGTGGCGTAGAATGTTAAAGCCTTCACCTGTAGTGCCAGCATCCCACATGGGCGCCAGTTCCAGTCCCGGCTGCTCCACTTCTGATCCAGCTCTCTGCTAATGGCCTGGGAAAGCAGTGGAGGACAGCCCAAGTGCTTGGGCTCCTGAACTTATGTGGACCCGAAGAAGCAGGCAGGCCTCTTTGCTTCATGTTAGCCCAGATCCAGCCATTGCGGCCACCTGAGGAGTAAAGCAGTGGATGGAAGACCTCTCTCTGTCTCTCTCTTTCTGTCTGTAACTGCTTCTTAAATAAATCTTCTCTTTTTCTATGTGAAGGTACTGACTGGGACTAATACAACCACCAATTATTCTCTGCATTCCCCCATATACTTAATCAATCTCAACAGTCCAATTGTCTGCCTAGTCCCTATGGATTCTGAGTCACACAGTCTAGCACATACAAATGTTGTTGGAATTAGTGAAAATTCCATGTTCTGAACATAAGACATGAAGCTTCTCTCAGCGCAGGACAATTCTATTATAAAATCATCCTTGTGAAATTAATGGCAGATCTCTCTCTCTCTCTCTTTTTTTTTTTTTTTGCCTTAAGGCAAAGTCAGAAAGGCTGCTGCACCAGTTCACACCCTTTCCCCCACAAGGACAACAAAAAGATGCACTCAAAGATGCCCTAACAATAAGCATTACCTTAACACACTCAACTCTGAAAGAAACCAGGCCAGTTTAATTAATATCAGTTAGCGGGCTTCACAGGGAATGCTACTTACTTCTACTTTGAGTCTGATTTTCATTAACCTGCTTTGGTAGAGAAACAAGGTAGCCAACAATTTATCATATGCTAATTAAAGTTTTAGGAAATAATTTTAAAAACACATTATTTAAAAGCTGGTAGAACAGTTTTTAAAATGATCACAAATTCTTTGATGCATTTCCCACCAGGGAGACTGACACTAGTTCCCCATGTTCTCGCTCTGGGCTGTCCTGAGTGATTTATCACAGACCAGAAAAGGGCATGGAAAGGTGGCCACTGTGGTGCAGTGAGGTCAGCTGTCACTTGGGAAATGGAGTGCTGGAGTGCTGGTTGAGATCCAGCTCTCTGCCAATGCACCTGGGAATCAGCAAATGATGGCTCAAGTATTTGGGCCCCTGCATCCACACAGGAGACCTGGAATTCCAAGCTTCACCCTGGCCCAGCTCCAGTCACTGTGGCCATTTGGGGAGTAAACCACCTCTCTATAACTATGCCTTTCGAATAAATAAACAAATCTTTTAAAAATAATAAATAAAAAGAAAATTCTTTAAAAAAAAAGATCATGGAGTCTCAGCCAGGATCCTTGGCTACCCAATCACCATGCTACCAGGAGTCCACGCCACATGGAGAAGACACAGGAAGGTACTCTGGTAACAGCCTCAGCTGAGCCAGGCCTCCAAGATGTTGCAGCCCAGGGGACCTCGGGGTGAAGAAGCCTTCAGATGACCCTTGCCTCCAGCCACCTGAGTCTTACCCTCTACTCGAGTCTCCCAAGCAAGCCCCAACCCTGGAGCAAGGACAAGCCAGCCATCCCTGCTGTGCCCTGACCGAATTTCTGACCTGCGGAAGCTGTGAGCACAGTAAGAAGTCCACACCACAAATCTTTGGGGAGCCTAGAGAATCAAAAACTGGAACACCTGTGCTCATCAAAGCCTCTATCTAATTCCCATACTTCATTTTCTCACCAATGCAGAGCCAAGATTCCATCAGTTATAGATAGGTAACACGTCACACAGACCCAGGCTTTAGGACAGGGCAAAGAAATTCTTTGGCACTAACTTTGATAGCAACTGGCCCTTGGTCACCTAGATCTGTGTACTGAACCAAGGTGACTATACCTATGTGAAATAAGTAGGTAAGTGCTAGAAACACACACAGATCAAGGCACACAGCTTCCAATGAAAATGTAACAGAGCATAGCTAGTGTTAACAAGGACCTTCTCATAAGGCTCTAGTGCTGTGCTTGCCACATTAATGTAATACTTTCTTCCTTTAGAAACCAATTCCCAACCCTGAAAATTGTCACAACACTATTCGCAAAAATCTCTTACTAGGGAAAACAAGCATTTATCACATATCAGAAAAAACATTAGAGTAAAACACCAATTTAAGAAAACAGTGTTAAATAAATCAAACTGAGATGTGCCACTTTATTCTTGCTTCTCAAAGCAAAACAAAATTAATCTTGAAGCAAAGTATCACATAACCACAGCATCAAGGCTGATAATATGCAATTTTTACAAGAGCCAAACTGAATTTAGAAGCATTTAAAAATCAATAAGTAAAGTTAATATGTCTCATAGTGGTGATGGAAATACGTTTTAAAGTAAACAGCAACAGCAACCAAAAACCTCGACTGCTCCTTTTCATTATAACTGTTCTACAGTCAACACTGCCCTCTGGTGATGCAAAATAAAAATCAAATATCAGAAAGTAAACACACTTAATTCATTTTAATATGTTTAAGCCAAGACATCTAGCTTAGGATGAGTTTTATTATTTTCTGTTTGCCAAATTAGACATTTCTTAAGAAAGCATTAACTCTGGAATACTAACCCATAGGAACAGCAGCTCTTTCAATGTGCTGCTAAGGAAACATCACTACCCAGTGAACTGCATCTTCACCTAAAGTCCTGCAATTCAAGAAAGCCCCTGCGGGCACGGAGGAACAAGAGCACAGCCTCCCCACCGCAGGTGAGCCAGCACAGTTCTCAGGGCACGTGCATCTGACACGGACACACGGCCCTGGGAACCAAGGCCTCAGAGACATGCCGGCTCTGCCCATTAGCGCACCGGACTGCTTATTTTAGGGAAAAAGCTCAAGAGAAAGCTTCTGGCTGCTCAGTATTTACTGAGCCCAGGAAAGGTGGACTCACCGAGGCTCGTGCCGTCCTGGCCCATGATACACTTCATGGAGGTGATGATCTGCTCCACCACCGGCGGCGACAGGGACGTGGCGTACACCGCGCTGTGCGAATGTGTGCGCAGGTAGTCGATCAGCTCCTAGGGGTTCACAGAGGCAGACAGTTAGAGGCAATGTCAGTGCTGTCCTTCCAGGTGCTGGTGGACTCCTGCCTTCAGTGGCACCATGCAAGGCATGATGATGTTGCTCCCCCACTTCACGGAGGAACGACACAGGACCCTGCGCTGTTCTTTTGTCTCCTTGGCCCTCCCCGGGTTTGCTGCTGGTCCCTCCCGGGTTGGCTGCCGTCCCTCCACCTCCGTGGAAGGGCGGTGCCCCCTGCCACTTTCCCCACTTCCACGGGGGAGCGACATAATGGTGCCGCGACTCGGATAGGAAACCTAGGAGGGAAGAAGCGGGAAGAAGTGGGAAAATACTGGAGAGAGATTAGAGAGAGCCTAGGGAAAAGCCGGATGGAAAAAGTGCTGGAAGAAGTTAGGATTGAAAGCGAAAGTGAAAGCTGGAAGAAACATAGACTCGGATACGGACTATGGTGGGGAAGTTAAGAGAAATCTATGGTTGAAAGCGAAAGTGAAAGCTAGAAGAAACTTAGACTCGGATACGGACTGTGGGGAGAAGCCAGGAGAAATGAGAGGGGAATATTGTTGGAAGAAAAGTTAGGAAACATACAGGGTAGAGAAAAATATGTTAGGGAGGATGAAGCCGCAGGGGCAGGCCGAAGCGGAGACGTAAGCTAGGTTGGGATTCGTCAAGTCAGCCCGGGGAGCAAAAGGCGAAAAACTAAAACCAGAGGCGGAGACGTAAGCTAGGTTGGATTTCGTCAGGTTAGCCCGGGGAACTTAGACTGAAAACTAAACCAACCGAGAAGCGGAAACGTGAGCCTAGGCCATGATTCGAAGAAGCCGCAGAGCGCAGAGGGAGTGCGCGGGGCACAAGCGGAGAGAGCGCACGGGGCGTGAGTGGATAGGGAGCGCGGGGCTAGTGCGGAGGCCGTGGGGCGGCGTGAAGGGGTGTGGAGACCGCCGGAGCGCTCGCAAAGCTGGGAAGCCATGCAGATGAGAGAAGCGCGGGCTGAAGCCGCGCAGAGCCGGGAAGCGGCCACGGGGCGAGGCACCGAGAAGAAGCCTCTGGGCAGGCGCCGGGAAGCCACAGGGATAAGAGAAACAGAAGTTTAGAAGTAAAATGAGAGAAATAGGAATGCTGGCAGATAGAAGTAAAATAGGAGAAATAGGAATGCCCGGAGATAGAGAAATAGGGAAAAATAAGGCCTCCCCACAACACGGCAATGAGAGAGCTCGGATTCGGTCTGCCTGATTAGTAAGGCGATGAGCACCTGCGGGCGGCTAGCAGCTTATCCGCTGCAGGTCACCGAAGACAGGCACGTTATCAACACCAATAAGTCTCCCCACAAGACAGCAATGAGAGGGCTTGGATTTGGTCTGCCTGATTAAGGCGATAAGCACTTGCAGGCAGCTCGAGCACAGCGTGCACTGCAGGGCACCGAACACAGGCACGCATCAGTGCCTAAAAACCTCCTCACAACATGGCGAAGAGAGGACCCGGATTCGGTTTGCCTGATTGGTAGAGCTTGTAAGCACCTGTGGGCAACTCCAGCAAGCAGAGCAGAGTGTGTGCTGCGGGGCACCGAAGACAGGCGCGTATCAACGCCAAAAAATAAAAAGAAAGGGGGAACTGTGGGGAGCAACTCGGACTAGACTAAGTTACTGGAATTAAGACTTATTCTATGCATCTGCTCTCCCACAATATGGCGCTGAGAAGGGAGTAAACAACTTCTATGCAGCTGCCTCTCGCCAACTTGACTGATGACCTGCAGGAGCTGATCCTGCTCCTGATTTGAGGAGAGCAGCGTACTCGGCGTGTGGGTAGCAGAGTTGGGATTGGTGGAAGAGGACTATAGAGGAGAGAGACAACATGCACCAGGAACATCTAAGGGGAACATCTGGATAACATCTGAGCAGCCCCCGAGAGAGCCGGCCGGCAGTGTGCCACTCCCTCGCGGAAGTGGGGAAAGTGGCAGGGGGCACCGCCCTTCCACGGAGGTGGAAGGACGGCAGCCAACCCGGGAAGAACCAGCAGCAAACCCGGGAAGGGCCGAGCAGACGAAAGAACAGTGCAGGGTCCTGTGTCGTTCCTCCGTGAAGAGGGGGAGCTACATGACGAGGTACGCAAGGCGCAGCATACGAGTACTGTCGGCAGCAACCAGGTCACCAGTGCGGCAAGTCCTCCGGCTTTGTTCTGCTTCTTAAGCGTGCCGCAACGTAGAAGAAAAACAAATTTTAAAGACTCCAACTGCAGAGAACGTATCATTTAATGTTACAAATAAGTGTACAAGGCTAAATTAAACAAGGTGCTTGGGTTGCTTCCTTGATACAACAACTCACTTCTACATATTACAGAAAACGTCATGTGTATCTCACCTCATGCCTGCAAAGCTCATCCTGCACCTCTAAGTTAACAATTACCTAGGATCAACTTTAAGGCTGTCTGGATATACTCCAGTTACACAGAAATTTATAAAATGACATAAGCATGGTAAAATTTAAATAGGAATTCACTGGGTCTTTCATTAGAATGATAATGCCATCTCACTGAGTAATGTTAAAAATCTTTTCTGTCAGTTATTTTTTAAAAAAGATTTATTTATTTATTTGAAAGGCAGAATTCGAGACAGAGAGATCTTCCAACCAGTGGCTCACTCCCCAAATGGCTGCAATGGCAGGAGCTGGGCCGGTCTGAAGCCAGGAGCTTCTTCCGGGTATCCCATGTAGGTGTCAGGGACCCAAGGACTTGGATCATCTTCTGCTGCTTTTCCCACACCATTGGAAGGAACTTGGATTGGAAGCAGAGCAGCTGGGACTCAAACTGGTGCCCATATGGGATGCCAGAGTTGCAGGCAGCAGCTGTTTTACCCACTGTGCCATGCAGCTGGCCCCTTCTCATCAGCAGGTCTTTACATAAAACACACGCACAGCAGCCCATGTACCAGAAACAAGTAAGGTGATATAAAACATGCCTGTAAAACAGTCACTTCAAAAATACTAAAAATTGAACTCTAAAATCTCAAAAGTACAATTATACTGTACTTAAGTGGTCTCCCAAAGTATTACTTTTCTAATTTGGGATTCATAGCAATATAACTTTCTAAAAAGCAACTGACCCTACAAAGTGGGCCTGGTCCTATTAAAAAGAAGGTAGAATGCAACCTAATGAAAATAGATAATCCCTAAAAGGGTATCAATTATTAGAACAATTAATACTTCTTAAAGACTCAGTATTGAGTTTTAAGGAGGAAATAATAACATTTATGAGCACCAAGATATGTGGCATGTGTTCTTTATTCTTGCTGCCATGAGTTTTCTGAATAGCAGTTTTATTGAGATAAAAACCACAAACCACAGTATTCTTCTTTTCAAAGTGTACAATTCAGTGGCTTTGTGTATATTCAAAACTGCACAACCTTCACCATTATTTAATCTATTTTAGAACATTTTCATCACCCTTAGAGGATACTTTGTACCCTACAGCAGTCACTTTCCATTTCCCCATGCCTTCAGCCCCTGACAACTATTAATTACTTCCTGTTTCTATGTCTGCTCTGGACACAACATACAAAAAACAAAGCACCAAACCCACAATGTGACCTTTTGTGACCAACTTCTTTTACTTAACATGTTTTCAAAGTGCATCCATGGTAAAGCTTGAACACACACATTATTTTTTGAATCCTTACTACAATCTGACAAGCTAGCATATTTACCTGTATTTTACTGACAAGGAAACTCAAGGACAAACGATCTTATAAAATAAGCAGAGAAATACTCAAATCCAGGCCTCTGTTTCCAGGATTCTCCATCTCCACCCAGCCACACTGATTATTAGTTGCCTCTGAGTTCACTACAGAATTTTCAAACTGACAAATACTATGCTTTGTTGCACCCCAGAGCTAGCAAAATCCTTTTTCTCCCATTTCTATGTTCACTCATGATAGGTCTGAGTCCAAGGGCAGACCAACTGGTTTCACAGCAGCCTCACTACTTCTGAAACTGTGAGCACAACTCAAACCCCATAGATGACCGTGGCAAACAGGAAGCACCACTGTGTGTTCTTCATAAAAGAGAGTATTCTGTATCTCAGATCAGTGTGGTTTAGAAAGAAGCCCAACTAAGAAAACAACAAACAATGAACAGAACGGGCCTTTAGTTCAGTGGGGGAGACTCCAGAGCCACTCCCCACGCAGCTGAAGTGTGAAGCCTGCTAGCACCAGAAGCCTAAGCCACAAATAAATTCAGCAGCTCCGCGTCCCAGTTCGGGTCCCACCTGATACACATCTCTACGGCTGGCATTCTCACGCCTAGTTACCTTCTTGCCTCCGATGTAGCCTCCAGAAGCACCAAAGCTCTTTGTGAATGTCCCCATCATAACGTCCACATCCTCTGGATCCAGACCAAAGTACTCCACCACACCTCGACCCGTGGGGCCCAGGGCCCCGATGCTGTGCGCCTCGTCGAGATACAAGTACGCCTTGTATTTCTTCTTGAGAGCGATCACTTCAGGAAGGCGAACAATCGATCCCTCCATGCTGACAAAACAGGATTTAAAAAAATACACTGAGGCTTTTCAACTCCCCACGTTAGGAGCCGGCCACTTGCTTACTAATGTTTTCAGTTTATTGCTTTTTAAATGACTGAACAACATTACCTGTGGTTTTAAACAGACAAAGTTAGAGGAGGCCAGCATGGCTAAGCAGAAGTCTGTGGGGAAGGAGACTGGATCTTTTAAAACAAGCTCAGAATATAACTGATCTTAATTCATGACAGAAAGAATTAAGGTAATAGCAGATTCTTCTAAAGCTTACAGTTACAGGCAACAGTAGACTTTTTATCACATTGCATATGTAATTAAAATTATACAAAAGAACAAAGAGAAGACAATAAATACAAGAGTTCCAAAGTTAATAAAAATATTTCTTAAAATTAAGTGGTAATTTGTTCTGACATATTAGAATGTGTAGTTCTTGACCCTAACTTCCCTCTACAAACAGTAGAGAACAGACACCAATAGAAAGGAGATTTGGGGGCTGTGTAAAATAATGGAAGGCGCTAAGAAGAATCAGACAAAAAGAATTCTGTTTTAGTGCCGCCTCTACTTCCAGGTATTTTACCAAGTCATAAACACTACTTCCTTAGTTTCTAGAGGGAGCCAGACTGGTGTTCTTTTCCGTTTAAAACTGTCTAACTTAATGGGCCCAAGTCACAAAGGCAAGAGTAATAAAGCAGAATTACCTATAAATTCCTTCCACTAGGATCAGAATTTTCTTCCAGGGCCTTCGTGTCCGGGGCTGACCATAAACAATGGCATCTTTCAATAGCTTCTCCAGGCTTTGCATATCTACAGCACACAAAAAACAAGTGTCACAAAGCATTGTCTTCTTTCCTAACTTTATCCCAGAAATGCAAATATACATTTCTTATTCAGGAAGAGTGTCTCAGACAGCAAAGAACATTAACAAGCAGAGTTGCACAGAAAAAAAAAAAGGGCAAAATAAGTGAATGACTGCCATCCCGAATTAAAATAAAAATTCAACAAATGTTGAGAAGAACCACCAAAACTTGACTGTGGCAGTTAATGTTCTTAGTTAGCATGCTTATGGAATGGCCAATATTCTATGCTAAATACCTTGTCGTTCAGTTTTAGATTTTGGGGTTTAAAGAACCAAACTGTATCCCTAATCCTAATGAGTCACTCAGAAATAAAAGTATTAAAAAGACCAAGCAAGAATGTGAATAAACTATTGAAAACAGATATACCTCCTAAAAAATGAATATGGGCATATCTGTGCATATTCAATCTCCTTAGGTCACCATCTGTGATGCCAATATCCTATGTTGGAGCACTAGTTTGAGTTATTGCTTCCGATTCAGCTGCCTGCTAATGTGCTTGGGAAAACAGCAGAGGAGAGCCCAAATGCTTGGGCCTCTCCCACCCTCATGGGAGACTGGAGAGAATTCTAGGCTCCTGGCTTTGTCCGGGCCTAGACTCTAGCCCTTACAGCCATTTGGGGAGTAAACTAGCAGATGGAAGAACTCTCTCTCTCTATCTCTTCATCTCGTCACTCTTTCAAATAAATAAAATAAATCTTAAAAAACAAACAAACAAACAAACAAACAAAAACAGGGGCTGGCGCTGTGGCCTAGTGAGTAAGGCTGCCGCCTGTGGTGCCTGCATCCCATGTGGGCGCCAGTTTGTGTCCCGGCTGCTCCACTTCCAATCCAGCTTTCTGCTGTGGCCTGGGAAAGTAGTGAGGAGGGCCCAAGTCCCTGGGCCCCTGAACCCACATGGGAGGCTCGGAATAAGCTCCTGGCTCCTCGCTTCAGATCGGCATGGCCAGTTGGGGAGTGAACAAGCTGATGGAAGACCTCTCTGTCTCTGCCTCTCCTTTTCTCTCTGTGTAACTCTGACTTTCAAATAAATAAATAAATCTTAAAAAAACAGTGTACTGTCTTAGCTTCCTATGTTTACATATAAGAGGAGAAAGATAAATATTGAGGGGACTGGCACTATGGTGCAGCAGGTTAACGCCCTGGCCTGAAGCAACAGAATCCCATATGGGTGCCAGTTCAAGATCTGGCTGTCTACTTCAGATCCAGCTCTCTGCTGTGGCCTGGGAAAGCAGTGGAAGATGGCCCAAATCCTTGGGCCCCTGTATCTGCGTGAAAGACCGGGAGGAAGCTCCTGGCTCCTGGCTTCGGATTGGTACAGCTCCGGCCGTTGTGGCCAATTGGGGAGTGAACCATCAGATGGAAGACCTCTTTCTCTCTCTTTCTCTGCCTCTCCTCTATCTGTGTGTAACTCTTTCAAATAAATAAATAAATCTTACAAAAAAAGATATAAAAAAGATAAATATTGATTCAAGATTCTAGACAAAAGGAAATAACCACAGCAGAATGTCTGACTATGTTATGTACTTAAAAAAATTCACTCTCTCTCCTATATTATACATTATAACCCCAAATTCCAATATAAATTCAAATTTAAAATATAGCACAAAACTCCCAAAAGAAAATATAATACCCTTATTATCTTAGAGTGGGATAGGCATTAAGTAAAATCTGAAAGTTGTAAAATATAACAAACATTTTAATGAGTGTGCACAGTAACACACTAAAAAGGTTTAAAAAAATAAAAAAGAGTGCAACATAAAAGATAATATAAAGAACAATACAGTCAATAAAGGAGAAACAGTTTGCAAATGGCCAATTTATAAAGAAAGACCTACAAATATAATAGCTACATAAAAAGTTCTACATCTAATAAAGAAATTTAAAAACTGTATTATCTACTTATTAGATGCAAAAAGATTTTAAATGATTCATAATATTCATGTTGGCCAGTGAACAGAAATAGTCACTGTCAGGTGGAGTAAAAATTGGTATAGTGCTTACAGGAAATTTGGAAAAGCATTAAAATTTATACTCTTTTAACTAGGCATTCTGAGACACTAGGAATTATAATTGTGCAAAAATATAGTGCTACTCCTACCAGAAACATTTAGAAACCACCTTAGTGTCTGAATGATGGGTTGACTTAGCTAGCAGCATTAAAGGATGAGGTGGTGTCATGTGTGCTGACAATCACCCTTCACAATGTATTTGGAGTTTAATAAGATCTAATTTACACAAAAAATCATCTGTATTCTCACTGTAGAACATACTGGACAAGAAAAAGAAAAAAACTATTACCATCCTAATCCTTACATCTAGAGGTGTGGAGCTAGTATTTTGGTACACGTTCTAGACTTTCATCTGTACCTGTAGTACTCATTTTGACAGAAGATGATATTAAACACATAGTTTGGGAGCCAGCACTGTGGCGCAGCAGCTTAACGCCCTGGCCTGAAGTCCCGGCATTCCATATGGGTGCCAGTTGGAGAGCCAGCTGCTCCACTTCCAGTCCAGCTCTCTGCTGTGGCCTGGGAAAGCAGTGGAAGATGGCCCAAGTCCTTGGGCTCCTGCACCCGAATGGGAGACCTGGAAGAAGCTCCTGGCTCCTGGCTTCGGATCAGCGCAGCTCCAGCCATTGAGGCCACCTGGGGAGTGAACCAGCGGACGGAAGACCTCTCTATCTCTCTCTCTGCCTCTCCTCTCTCTGTGTAACTCTTACTTGCAAATAAAAAATAAATCTTTAAAAAAAAAAAACACATCCTCATGTGTGAGTGTTTTGACCAAGAAAGCTATGCATTTTTATAGTAAATGATAGAATAATACACAGATATATTTCCATACGGGAGAAAATCTTTTGGCTTAGTGCTTTCTTTTCCTGTGCTCTTTCAGCATCTGCTCATATTTGTGTTCCAGTGTCTGTCTCAAAGTACTGGTCTATTTATTGTCTCTTTCATTAACAAGTCAGAGATGATTCAGATTAGAGACCCTAGTATTCATCTCAATACCCTTAGTGCTATGCCAAGATACACTGCAGGCATCTAGTACATATATGTGAACAAATCAGTTGCAAACAAGGAAGAGATAGGAAACTTGAAAGTCAAATAAAAGGAGAAGATTATAGATTGTATTTTGTATGAAAGGCTTCCTTCAACCTCTATTTTTAATCCAAAAAGGAAAAGAGTAACTTTTTAAAGACTGGACCAGAAGAACATTTAAATGTTTCTACTTCTTGGGGCCGGTGCTGTAGCATGGTGGGTAAAGCCACCACCTGCAGTGCCAGCATCCCACATGGGCGTCAGTTCAAGTCCTGGCTGCTCTATTTCCGATCCAGCTCTCTGCTATGGCCTGGGAAAGCAGTAGAAGATGGCCCAGGTCCTTGGGCCCCTGCACCTGCAAGGGAGACCCAGAGGAAGCTCCTGGCTCCTGGCTTCAGATCGGTGCAGCTCCAGCCACTGCGGCCAACTGGGGAGTGAACCAGAGGACGGAAGACTTATCTCTCTCTCTCTCTCTCTCTCTCAATCTCTGCCTCTCTGTAACTCTGCCTTTCAAATAAATAAATCTTTAAAAGATAAATAAATGTTGCTACTGCAGCTCTACTTGTTTTCTCAATTATTAATGTAACTAGTGTTACCACTGCCAAAGAATACTAAGCAAGAGTTAGTGGTGACTTCCATGACAAACTCACTGTTGTGTTTGAAGATCCGAATGGTTGCTCCCGACAGTCTGGCTCCCAGAACCAGTGATGCATGGTTCAGCTCATCACTCAGAATCAGGCAACCCTGCAGTCACAAGCACAAGACAGTAAGAGGCCGGGCAGAGGGTGGGGAAGGGAAGTTTAGTTATATAAATCACAAAGTATGACCATCACTAATAACTACAGCCTTTTAAGGAAAACTTGAATGACAGCGAATCCATCAATTTTTAAATAGTATGCATGACAATTTTTTAAAAAGATGTATTTATTTGAAAGGCAGAGTTACACAGAGAGAGGGACAGACAGAGAAATATTTCTCATCTGATTTCCCTCTGATGCCTTTGGTTTACTCTCCAAATGGCTGCAACAGCCAGGACTGGGCCAGGCCGAAGCCAGGAGTCAGAAACTCCATCTGGGTATCCCACAAAGATACAGGGTCCCAAGTACTTGGGTCATCCTCTACTGCTTTCCCAGGTGTTTTAGCCAGGAGCAGGATTGGAAGTGAAGCAGTGGGGACTTGAACCAAACTCATATGGTATGCTAGCACTGCAGGTGGTGGCTTAACCTGCTGTGCTACACACTGGCCCTGACAATTTTATTTTTTCAGACATCTTAGCAGTAGATGCAAAATTCTAGCCTTTTAATTTAATATCTTCAGTACTGTGACTGACTTAAATATTCAGATACATAGCAACAGGTATTTATTTATATGTAAAATTCTCATATATCAGATGGTGTTTAAAAAGTTGTGATTTCTTTGATTTAAGGGAATTCCAAATGAGTTTTTGTACACAGGGTACTGCTTAATATGGTCAGCAGCAGCTGAGAGGGTCAAGCCTTTGGAAGTGGTGTTGTGTCTCTACTACCAGCTACGCAGCATTCAGGGAGGATCCTACTTATCAAGCTTTCCCCCCACCACACTGAACATGAGCCTCAGTCTTGCCCTACGTGTTCTGAATGAGCTCTTACTTTAATGCACACAGGTTGCTGCTGAAGCGATCAGAAAAGGCTGCAGCTCTCGGTTTTTTATTCTTGCCCCCTCCCACCTGTCTCCAGTTTTTATGCTTCCATCCCTGTAACATCTGAACACAGAAACAAGTTTCTCTCTGCGAAAGATGGCTTCAAAATATCCAATTAGATAGAAAAGAGATACAGAAAACATAACACACTTCCATGAGAATAAAAGGATATATAGACACACATATGTATCTATTACAGAATATTATTGGGTGGATCCTTAAGAAATTAAAACAGCAGTTGTCTAAATTTTTACTGTGTGTACAGCTTTTATTATGAAGATACAAAAGGTACTGGTTTAAAATGTCTAGATGAAAATGAAGAAAAGTAGAGTTGGAGATATTCATATGGAGTCTTGGTTTTTAAATTTACACCTATGAGGGGTCTTTGAAACATTCTTCAAAATGTACATGGAAAAAGGTACACTACCTTTTAAAAAATTTTAAATTTATCTTCACTGTGTCTGAAAGACAGAGAGAGAAAGATATCTTCCATGTACTGGTTCACTGCCCAAATGTCCACAACAACAAGGGCTGAGCCAGGCCAAAGCTAGGAGAGGGAACTCAATCTGAGTCTCCCACACAAATAGCAGGGACCCAAGTACTTGAGCCATCACCTGCTGTCTCCCAGGGTGAGCATTAGCAGGATCCTAGACTGAAGCAGAATATCCAGGACTTAATTAGGCCCTCTGATATGGATGGAGGTGTCCCAAGTGATGATTTAATCACTGAGTCAAGCACCCATCCACTATCTTTTAATTCCAAAAGCACTTTTTTTTAAAAAAAATGTATTTATTTATTTGAAAGACATAATTACACAGAGAAAGTAAGAGACAGAGAGAGAAATCTTCTACCTGCTGGTTCACTCCCCAAATGGCTGCAATGACCAGGGCTGGGCCAGGAGGAAGCGAGGAAGCCAGGAGCCAGGAGCTTCTCCTAGGTCTCCCAGGTGGGTGCAGGGGCCCAGGGAATGGACCATCTTCTGCTGCTTTCTCAGGCTCATTAGCAGGGAGCTGGATCAGAAGTGGAGCAGCTGGGACTCAAACTGCTGCCCATATGGGATGTCAGCATTGCAGGTAGTAGCTTAACTTTGTATTCCACAACACCAACCCCCACAAACTTTTTCAAGTACTCTCATCCATAGGCATATACACATACACAGGAGTATGTGTACACATGCGTTAGTGTACAAACACACATTCTCTAGCTCTATCCACTGTGGGATGAGAATTGATACCCTTGCAGCAATAATACACCTAGTTCCCAGAACTTGGTTTCTAAGCACCATTCTCCAATAAAAAGCAGCAAGGTTCCTTGGAGAACTGATTGATTGCAAACCTGGGATAGGGAAAAATAGAAGACCAGCCTGGAACATCTTATCACATCAGAAAGTATGAAAAAAGGTTGCTGGGGTGGGCACTACAGTTAAGATGCCTGCATCCCATACCAGAGCCCTCAGGCGTACAGTGGGCATTTGAGGAGTGAACCAGTGGATAGAAGATATTTCTCTCTCTTCCTTTCAAATAAATGAAAATAAATAAACTTTTTAAAAAATTGCTGCATATTCAAAGGACACAGAATCCTACCCAAATGAGCGCCCAATGGTCAAAATTAAAACAAAAAACCAATCATGTTGGATTAAACCCAAATAATAAAAGATAAATGAATTCTTACTGAGACAGAAAAATCAACAAGTTTTCATTACACACAAATTCCAAAGTACTGAAGAAATGAGAAAACTATCCATTAGAATATCAATGTCATAAGCACTACTGGCAAGATCTACAGATGCATGCTAAAGTGGGTAAAAGTTTAAAAATTCTATTTTTATAGTCCTCTGCCACAACATTTAGTAATTACAGAGGAAAAAGTAGTAAGTTTATGGTGGAAAATCCTAACAAAACCTTAGCCAAGTCATCACGATTTACATCAGCGATAACATATATCAAAGCCATGCACCTGCCAACACACAGATACAGCGAAAAGGGCATCACCTCTGTGGTATCCTTCTCAATAAGGCATGGCCACAATGAATCATGACAACACAGCAGACAAACCTGACCCTAGACACATTCTACAAAGTAAGGGACCAGTATGCCACAAGTGTCAAGCTCATTAAAGACAAGAGGAGACAGGAACCATCACAGATTGAAGAGCTACAACTAAATGAATGTGGATCCTCAAGTGGATCCTGGAACAGAAAAGAGGACATCCGTGTAAAAAGCAGTGAATACTCAATCAGTTCTGTACTTCCATTAACAGTATTCTATCAGTTAATTGCTTAGCTTTGAGACATGTTCCACTGTTATATAAGATGTTAACGTAAAAGGAAGCCTGCTGACCGGTATATAGGAACTCTGTACTGTTTGGCAACTCACCTATAAAACTAAATTGGAAAAACTGGGGGGGGAAAAAAGAGGGGGCAGTTAGGCGAGAGGTTAAGACACCAATTAAGAACACTCATGTCCCACATCTGAACACCCGGGTTCAAGGCCCAGCTCTCGTCCCTGATTCTATTCCAGTTTCCTACAAATGCAGACCCCAGGGGGCAGCAGTGATGACTTAAGCAACAGGTGACTTCCACCAGCCACATGAAAGACCTGTTGAGTTCCTGGCTACTACCAGTTTTGGATTGGCCCAATACCAGCCATTGCAGGCAACTGGGCAGTGAGTTCCCTTTGTCTCTCCAACAAATAAAGAAAATTTCTAAAAAATATTCCTATAGGGGAAAAAATCAAAAGCAAGGGAAAAAATAAAGAGAAGTTGCATTTCTCTTCTGTAAGTCTTACTACACCTCAAAAGAATCCTTCCCCCTCTCTCCCTCCAAAAATAATTTCAATTTCTTCTTCCAACTAAATTATTTTTCTGGCAAAATCTGTAATATCATTATGTTCTTTTTATCACTTCTTTTTGAGACAGTTTTATTCAACATTTCTGTTATCAACCTGGGTTTGTTTGTTTGTTTGTTTTCCCCCTCATAAGCTATTCCTTGGTTCAAAAATAAATTCTGAATATCAGCGGTTCACAGCAAAGAGCTCTATATGTCGCAGGCTTCATTGCCAAGGGGTTTAAGTGCGTGATTACTTATGCGATCATCCCACACTGCATTTGAGGAAGCCATCATTCAGGACGTTGAAACCCTGCTCATGGTCACAAGTCAGTGACTCAGCACAAAGCCTACCCCACTCTTCGCCAGTACCCTGTATCCCTTCATGTTTACCATGGACAACCACCTCATATAGACATACAGCATCAGACTCAAAGAGTGATTAAAACCACATTACTTTCTGCATTTAACAAAGTAATGACCTAATAAATATCACTGCAGCTTTAAGGTTTGATTTAGGAGACAAATCTTCAAAAGCAGTAACCTCACATGTTTGTAAAGAAAAAATTTTAGTTCTAGATAATGATTTGTTAGTATTCATGAGTTAAGAGGGAGAAGCTAGATGATGTCACTCAATCCTCTCGTGTAAAAAGTTCTAAGAAATTCCAAATAAAAGCTTAAGGTTAATACTGCCAAAATGTAGGACAACAATGTATTACAGTCAATGTGTGAAAGCAAAGAACCACACAGTTCTGTCTGCCAAAGAATTTGTCCACCATACCCAAGTTGTAGAATTTATTAACATAAAGTTGTTAAAGTTTCCTTAGTAATCCTTCAATCTCCACAGTACCTATAGTGACAGCTCCTCTCTCATTCAGGTTACTAGCAATTTGTGTCTCCTCTTTTTTTTTTTTTTTATTCTGACCAGTCTGGTTAAAGATTTACCAATTTGGGGCCAACACTGTGGCATAGCAGGTAAAGCTGTCACCTGCAGTGCAGGCATCCCATATGGATGCCAGTTCTAGTCCTGGATGCTCCTCGTCCGATCTAGCTCTCTGCTATGGCCTGGGAAAGCGGTAGAAGATGGCCCAAGTCCTTGGGCCCCTGCACCCGTGTGGGAGACCCAGAAGAAGCTCCTGGCTTCAGATCAGCCCAGCTCCAACCATTGTGGCCATTTGAGGAGTGAACCAGTGGATGGAAGATCTCTCTCTCTCTCTCTCTCTGCCTCTGTAATTCTTCCTTTCAAATAAATAAATATTTTTAAAAATGTATCAATTTACTCATTTTTTCAAAGAATCAGCTTTGGTTTCACTGATTGACTATTATCTATTTTCTAATTCCTGGATTTCTGAATTTATCTTTACTATATATATATATATATATATTTTTTTTTTTTTTTTTTTTTTTTTTTTTTTTTTTTTGGACAGGCAGAGTTAGACAGTGAGAAAGAGAGAGACAGAGAGAAAGGTCTTCCTTCCGTTGGTTCACTCCCCAAATGGCTGCTATGGCCTGCGCACTGCGCCAATCTGAAGCCAGGAGCTAGGTGCTTCCTCCTGGTCTCCCATGCGGGTGTAGGGCCCAAGGACTTGAGCCATCCTCCACTGTCTTCCCAGGCCACAGCAGAGAGCTGGACTGGAAGAGGAACAACCGAGACAGATTTCGGCACCCCAACCGAGACTAGAACCAGGGTACTGGCGCCGCAGGTGGCGGATTAGCCCAGTGAGCCATTGCGCCGGCCACAATATTTTTCCTTCTACTTAATTTGGGTTTAATTTACTGTTTTAAAATATTTCTTAAAGTAGAAGCTTTGTTTTCTTTTTTAAAAATTTTTATAGAAAACTTTTATTTAATAAATATAAATTTCGGGCCGGCGCCGCGGCTCACTAGGCTAATCCTCCGCCTAGCGGCGCCGGCACATCGGGTTCTAGTCCCGGTTGGGGCGCCGGATTCTGTCCCGGTTGCCCCTCTTCCAGGCCAGCTGTCTGCTGTGGCCAGGGAGTGCAGTGAAGGATGGCCCAGGTGCTTGGGCCCTGCACCCCATGGGAGACCAGGAAAAGCACCTGGCTCCTGGCTCCTGCCATCGGATCAGCGCGGTGCGCCGGCCGCAACGTGCTGGCTGCGGCGGCCATTGGAGGGTGAACCAACGGCAAAGGAAGACCTTTCTCTCTGTCTCTCTCTCTCTCACTGTCCACTCTGCCTGTAAAAAATAAATAAATAAAATAAATAAATAAATAAATAAATAAAAATTTCGAAAGTACAACTTTGGGATTATACAGGTTCTTTCCCCCCAACCACCCTCCCACCCCCAAACTATGCCATCTCCTACTCCCTCTTCCATCTCATTCTTCATTAAGATTCATTTTTAATTACCTTTATATACAGTAGATCAACTCTATACTAAGTAAAGATTGCTACAGTTTGCACCCACACAGACACACAAAGTATAAAGTACTGTTTGAAGACTAGTTTTACTGTTAATTCTCATAGTACAAAACATTAAGGACAGAGGTCCCATATGGGGAGCATGTGCACAGTGACTCCTGTTGTTGATTTAACAATTGATACTCTTAGGAGCTTTGTTTTCTTAATGCAAATATTTAATGCTATACATTTACATCTGAGCATTGTTTTACCTTCATCCTACAAATTTTGATATATTACATTCTCAACTACTGTAGAATAATTCCTATTTTGCCTTATTTTTTTCTTCTTTGGTCCCTAGGTTATTTAGAAGAATGTGGCTTAATTTTCAAATACTAAAGGATTTCCAGATATCCTTGTGTTGCTGATTTTTTAAAATACTTTGAATAATCTTAACACTTTTCAATTTATTTTTTATATATTTTTTATTTTATTTGACAGGTAGAGTTATAGACAGTGAGAGAGAGAGAGAGAGAGAGAGAGAAAGGTCTTCCTTCCGTTAGTTCACCCCTCAAATGGCTGCTACATCTGGTGCTGCGCCAATCCAAAGCCAGGAGCCAGGTGCTTCTTCCTGGTCTCCCATGAGGGTGCAGGGGCCCAAGCACTTGGGCCACCCTCCACTGTCCTCCTGGGCCACAGCAGAGAGCTAGACTGGAAGAGGAGCAACTGGGACTAGAACCTGGTGCCCATATGGGATGCTGGCACCGCAGGTGGAGGATTAACCAAGTGAGCCACAGTGGTGGCCCCAATACTTTTAAATTTATTAAATCTTGTTTAAGGGGCCGGTGCTGTGGTGCAGTAGGTTAATTCCCTGCCTGTGGCGCTGGCATCCCATATGGGCGCTGGTTCTAGTCCCGGCTGCTCCTCTTCCAATCTAGCTGCCTGCTACCACCCGGAAAAGCAGTGGAGGATGACCCAAGTGCTTGGGCCCCTGCACCCATGTGGGAGACCCGGAAGTTGTTCCTTGTTCCTGGCTTCGGATCGGCTCAGCCTCAGCCACTGCAGCCATTTGGGGAGTGGACCAGTGGATGGAAGACCTCTGTCTATACCACTTACTGTCTGGAACTATGCCTCTCAAATAAATAATAAATAAAATCTTCAAAAAAAAAAAAACTTGTTTAAATGTCTAGAATATGATCTATCTTGGTAAATGTTCAGCTTTTATTGGGTGAAATGTTTCATTAATGTCAATTAGGTCAACTGATTCAATGTTCTAGTGTTCTATATTCTTACTGATTATCTGTTTTTTATTTATTTATTCATTTATTTGAAAGGCAAGGTCAGAGAGAGAGAGAGAGAGAGAGAGAGAGAGAGAGAGAAGGAGAGAAGGAGAGAAGGAGAGATGTAGAGAGATCTTCTATCTGCTGGTTCACTTCCTAAATGGTGACAATAGTAGGGGCTGGGTCAGGCCAAAGTCAGGAGCCTGGAACTCCCCATCAGGGTATCTCATTAGCAGGGAGCTGTATGAGAAGTAGAGAAGCTGGGACTTGAACCAGCACCCATATGGGATGCTGGTATCATAGGTGGCAGCTTAACTCGTTTGAGTCACAGCACCAGCCCAGATGATAATCTCTAATTAAAATTCCATACCTGTTTACCTCTTTCAGTTTCATCAACTTTAGCTTCAAGTACTTTGAAGCTGAATTAGGTGCCTACACTTAAAATAAGTCCTCCTGAAGAGTTTACTTTTTTTTTTTTTTTTTTTTTTTTTTTTTTTTTTTTTACAATATACTTATTTGAAAGGCAGAGTTACAGACAGAAAGAGAGGAAGAGAGAAAGATCTTCCATCTGCTGGTTCATTCCTCAAATTGCCACAAATGCTAGGGCTGGGCTGATCCGAAGCCAGGAGCCAAGAGCTTCTTCCAGGTCTCCCACGCGGAAGAAGGGGCCCAAGCACTTGGGCCATCTTCCACTGCTCCCCCAGGCCATTAGCAAGGAGCTGGATCAGAAAAAGAGCAGCTGGGTCTCGAACCGGCAACCATATGGGATGCTGGCACTGCAGGCAGAAGGCTTAACCTACTATGCCACAGCACCAGCCCCAAGAGCTAACTCCTTTATCATGGTACAATATTCTTATTTATCTCTAGGAATATTCCTTGTTCTGAAATCTTTATGGTTTACAGGCTGTGTCTTTTTCTATGCTTTTAACTTCTGTGCCTTCTTATTTAAAATATATTCCTATTCTATATTAGAAAACCTACTCAAATTTTATTTAATCTGACAATCTTTGCCTTACAATTAAATGTATAAACAACTTACATTTAATGTGGTACTAATATAAATGGGTTTAAATTCCTCCTATCTTGCTATCTGTTTTCTATTTGTCTCATCTATTCTTCACAGAACTATATATTTGTATAACTGAAAAAGACTTTAGAATTAACCTAACTCAACCACCTCACTACGCAAGGAAATCTGAAAGACCAGAAAGGTTCTTTTACACACTTGCAGAAACATAGCTAAGTGTGAGCCATCTAACCAATCAACAATCGAATACATCTTTCTTTTTTTTTTTTTTTTTTTTTGGACAGGCAGAGTGGATAGTGAGAGAGAGACAGAGAGACAGAGAGAAAGGTCTTGCATTTCTGTTGGTTCACCCTCCAATGGCCGCTGCGGCCAGCGCACTGAGCTGTTCTGAAGCCAGGAGCCAGGTGCTTCTCCTGGTCTCCCATGCGGGTGCAGGGCCCAAACACTTGGCCCATCCTCCACTGCCTTCCCGGGCCACAGCAGAGAGCTGGACAGGAAGAGGAGCAACCGGGATAGAATCCGGCGCCCTGACCGGGACTAGAACCCGGTGTGCCGGCGCCGCAGGCGGAGGATTGGCCATTGCTCTTTCATTATCCGATCCTAGATATCAATGTTAGAATCATAATTCTAGCTTTTAACAGGTTTTATTTATCAGAATTTCTTCAAAACTCTGAATGAAACAAAGTCAATAACCATCCAAATGATGCAAGTCTCCAAGGGAAACACTCACCTAAGCATTTCTGATAGATATATCTTTGGGTAAAATACCGTTAGTCTAAAGTTCATAATACTTGCTCTGAATGCTCTTCAAAACAAAAGAGGATTCATACAAGAGAGTTTTCACAAATTATTCTCTTACTTTGCCAACAAGAGCAGGAATGTTCATTGAGTTTGTTGCAAATCCCATGCCATATGTCATAGCAGCTTCCACTCCCAAGAATCTTGCTACAAGTTTCTCTAGTTCTTCATGTTTGTCCAGGTTTCCTGTGTGAAGTTAACAAAGTCAGGATCATGAAATTCTGACCATAAGAATTACTCATTTATGCTGCGGCCTTTATGAAGCCCTCCCAAGATGCAGAATCACAAGCAAATAAACCTCTGTTGTTTCAAATCATTAAGTGCTGTGATCGCTTGTTACACAACACGAGGCAGGTAAGGAGCACTTTCAGGGTGAGTGCTGCAGTGTGTCGGGTTAAGCTGCAGCTTGCAATGCTCACATCCTATGCTGGAGAGCAGGCTCAAGACCTGGCTGCTTCACTTCCAATCAGCTTCCTGCTAACGAACCTGGGAAGGCAGAGGGTGATGGCCCAAGTACATGGGTTCCTGCCACCAATAAGGGAGACCCAGATGGAGTTCCTGGCTCCTGACTTAATTCTGGACCACTACCACCTATTGCTGGCATTTGGGAAGTAAACCAACAGACATAACATCTCTCTGCCTCTCCCCCCTACCTTTGCTCCTTTTCAAATAAATAGATCTTTTAAAAGAAAAGGTAAAAAAGAAAGCACTTTCCTTCACTATGATCTTCCTGATAATTCTGTACTATGATTTTATATTGGCATTCAAATCCTTACAGGATAAACAACACTGCAGAAAGAAAAGAGGTTGAGAAAGAAGACTGCTGAATTTGGATGCTATGTGTCCTTCAGGCTTAGTCAAATTCCTTGTAACCTCTCTGGGCTTTTATTATCTACTAAATTTCTTTATTAAAATTATTTATTTATTTGAAAGGCAGGGAGACACAGAAACATCTCTCATCTACCAGTTCACTTCCCAAATACTCTCAACAGCTGAGCTAGGACAAAGTCAGGAGCTAGAAACTCAATCTGGGTCTCCCAGGTGGATGACAGGGACCTAACCACTTGAGCTATCTCCTAAGGTGTGCATTAGCAGGAAGTAGGAATGGAGAAGAGAACCAGGACTTGAACCCAGGCACTGGTATGGGATGCAGGTAACCCAACTGACCTCTAAACCAGTGTAACAACTCCCTATCTGCAAAATTTTAATGCCTACCTAACTCATAACACTCTGAGGATCAAAAGATAATATGTCCAAGCAATTCATAAGTTACAAAGTGCCTTAAAGATATAAGATGATGTATGTCACCACTCCACAATGCTCCTTCAACTGTTTCATTAGATCATATGGTCTGTGATGGGGCTCACCGCTGTCCCACAGTGGGTTAAGCCACCACTTACAATGGCATCCCATGTCGAGTGCTGGTTCACAGTCCCTACAGCTCCACATCCGCTTCAATGCTAATGTGCCTGGGAAAGCAGCAGAGGATAGTCCAAGGTCTTGGACCTCTTCCATCCATGTGGGAGACCAGAATGCAGGTAATCTGTTGCAGCCACATGGGGAGTAAGCCAGAAGTTGGAGAATTTTTCTCCATCTCTCCCTCTCTAAATCTTAAAAAAAAAAGGGGGGGGGGGGGCTGTGGTTTCTGATGTGTCTACTAGCTGTTGTTTTTTTTTTTTTTTAAACTTATTTATTTAATTATTTGAAAGTCAGAGTTATACACAGAGAGAAGAGGAGGCAGGCAGAGAGAGAGAGAGAGAGAGGGAGGGAGAGAGAGGTCTTCCATCCACTGGTTCACTCCCCAATTGGCTGCAATGGCCAGAACTGTGCCAATCCGAAGCCAGGATCCAGGAACTTCTTCCTGTTCTCCCACTCGGGTGCAGGAGCCCAGGGACTTGCGCCATCTTCTACTGCTTTCCCAGGCCACAGCAGAGAGCTGTATCAGAAGTAAAGCAGCCGGGTCTTGAGCTGGTGCCCATATGGGATGCTGGCACTGCAGGCAGCGGCTTTACCCACTACACCACAGTGCCAGCCCCTAGATGCTATTTTAAAGATGCGGGGATTAAGTCATCCTGGTCTGGCTGAAAAGCCCATGAGAACATTTCAGGCACGGAAAGCCAAGACACTGTGGCAAAAAATGTTCTACATGAAGGATCTCTGTGAGCATGACCCCAGTGGAAAGAAGTGGCTATCAAAGAAGGAAGTACTTTTCTCTGAAGGGAGGAGAGAACTACTTTGCTTATGGCCTTGTCTGAATACCGTCAAGTTTGTGGATTCAAAAGGCTTCCATAGCCTTGGCAGCTCTGTCAAAATCACTGACATCATACATGAGAGTGTTAATTGTTAAATTAACAACAGGAGTCACTGTGTACTAACTTCCCATGCTGGACCTCTGTCCTCAAAGAGTTGTATTATGAGAGTTAACTGTAAAACTTGTTCTCAAACAGTTTGTGTGTGTGTGTGTGTGTGTGTGCGTGCAAATTTTTGAAATCTTTACTTAGTATAGAGTTGGTCTTCTGTGTATAAAGTTAATTGAAGATAAATCTTAATAGAGAATGGGACTGGGAATGAGAAAGGGAGGAGGTGGAGGTGTAGGAGTGTGGGTGGGAGGGCAGGTATGCGGGGAAGAATAACTATATTCCTAAAGTTATATTTATGAAATTTGTATTCCGGAAATAAAAGGTTTCCTTGGGGGGAAAAGGAAAAGATGGGGGGATTAAAATGTTGTACTTTCAGTTTCCTTTTGGAAATTATCACAAAACAATGGAAAGAACAAGAAATAAAACATAGAGCTCAATTTTTTATTAACTAGCAGATATCAGTAAATCCTCAATACAATTAATGTAAAGGAAAATTCACAAAAATAAGATGTCATGAGTTGAACTGTATTCTACCAAAATGACCCCCCATCTCCTCAGACTGACACCTTCTTTAGAATTAGGGTTGGAGGTCATTCAGCAGTGCAAATGTCCTTACAAAAGGGGGAAATCTGGATGCAGAAACACAAAGGGAGCACAGAAGACAATGTTGGACACACTGGAACATGGCCACGTGACAGGAGTGACACATCTATAAGCCAAGAGAAGCCAAGAACTGCTAACATGAGAAGGAAGGGAGGTTCTCCAGGACTGCTGGGGTGAGAGCATGGCCCTGCTGCCGCCTTGACCCCAGACTTCCAGCCTCCTACATTTCTGCTGTGTTTTAAGTCACCCAGTTTCTGGTACTTTGTTACTGCAGTCCCAGGAAGCTAATATAGATGGTAAACGACTTCAAGTCAGAAAAAGGACGTTATCCTGGGGCCAGTGCCGTGGCACAGTGGGTTAACACCCTGGCCTAAAGCGCCGGCATCCCATTATGGATACAGGTTTGAGACTCGGCTGCTCCACTTCCGATCCAGCTCTCTGCTATGGCCTGGGAGAGCAGAAGAAGACGGCACAGGTGCTTGGGCCCCTGTACCCACGTGGGACACCTGGTCCTGGCTCCTGGCTCCTGGCTTAGGATCGGCACAGCTCCGGCTGCTGCGGCCAATTGGGGAGTGAACCATCAGATGGAAGACCCCTCTCTCCCTCTCTTTCTCTATCTCTGTGCCTCTCTTCTCTCTGTGTAACTCTGACTTTCAAATAAATACATAAATCTTAAAAAAAAAAAAAGGAAAAGGATGTTATCTATAAGTGGGATTCAAAGAGAATCAAATAAATTCATTGCATGGAACCATGGAGGGGATTAAAAGATGAGGCAACAGTCATCAGAGTAGGCAAGGGTTAAGGCCAGGCTACAAACAAAATGACTGTTTGAAGGATATTAGAAACAGACATGAGCCCTCATACATTGCTGATTAAACTGTAAAAGGACATGGCTACTATTCTGTTTTGGAAAACAGTTAAGCAATTTCTCAAAAAATTAAATATACAGTTACCATATGACCTAACAATTCTACTCCTAAGTATATACTCAAGAGAAATGAAAAGATGTATCATAAAAGAAGTTGTACACCCGTGTTCACAGCAGAGTTATTCACAACAGCCAAAAAGTAGAAACAATTCAAATGTCCAGCAAGTGAAAAATGGATAAACAGATGTGTTTTACTTACAGAATGATCATTTGGCCATGAAAAAGAATGGAGTGTTGGCATTACGAGGCTGAATCTTGGAAATATTATGCTAAGTGAAAGAAGCCAGACATAAAAGACTACAACATTATATGATGCCATTAATATGAAATACCCAAAATAGGCAAATTCATAAAGACAGAAAGATTACTGGTTGCTGGAAGGTTGGAGAAGGAGGAAAGGGCTGAGTGACTGCTAATGGATAGCGGGTTTCTTTCTTTCTTTCTTTTTTTTTTTTTTTTTTAAGATTTATTTATTTATTTGAAAGGCAGAGTTACAGAGAGGCAGAGACAGAGAGAGAGAGAGGTCTTTCATTCGCTGGTTCACTCCCCAGATGGCTGCAATGGCCGGAGCTGCGCTGATTGGATGCCAGGAGCTTCTTCCAGGTCTCCCACGTGGGTGCAGGAACCTAAGGACTTGGGCCATTTTCTACTGCTTTCCCAGGCCATAGCAGAGAGCTGGATTAAAAGAGAAGCAGCTGGAACATGAACCAGTACCCATATGGGATCCCAGCGCTGCAGGATGAAGCTTGGCCTACCACACCACAGCACCAGCCTTGAAATTTAAAGGAGTGGATTCAGGTGGGCATTTGGCATAGTGATTAAAACCTTCTTGGGATGCTTGTATCCCATAATGGAATGCTTGGATTCATGTCCTAGCTCCATTTATGATTCTTGATTCCTGCTAATGAAGATCTTGGGAGGCAGCAAGTGACAGCTCAGACTTGGGTCCCTGGCTCTGGATTTTGGCCTATCTTAGCCCCAACTGTTGAGAACATTTGGGGATTGAATAAGAGGACGACAAATCTCCCTGTCCATCTCTTTTCTCTGCCTGTTTAGTTTGTAAATTATATTCAATAAAGCTGTCAAAAGAGAGGAAGAAACAGTAACAGAGACCCTGCCCCATCCTCACATCCAGCCAAGCAGGCAGGTAGTTTTGCCTTCTCCTATCTCCACGAGTAGAAGACACAGTATATGGTCTGGACTCAGACACTAGATGAAAGAGTCTGAATAGGCGGTGACAGATTAAAAATATTAATTAAGGGAGAGTTTACATAGAAGGTTTACACTAAATCTCTCAGAAACAAAAACAAAAATGAAAGAGAAGACAATCAGAGGACAAATACTAAAGGTTTATAGGCAGGATTTCTTGAAAGAGAAAACTGAGAAAATGCTTAAGTATCTCAGAACCAGAGGACCTGATTCTATGATTCTGAAGATTCACTAAGCACCAAACTAGCACAAGATGCACACTAAGGCACAAACAAAATTTCCTGATACAGTCAAAGAGACAGCATGTCTTGAAAGTTTCCACAAGGATAGTCTTATGTCTCATAGTTACTTCTAAGTGCTTGCAAACGATGTATCATTCTTGGGGTTCTTCTTTAAAGTTAATTAAGTTTCTTGAAAAAAAAAAAAAAAAAGCTTAAAAAAATGAAATTACCTTCAAGGTACAATGACTCTGAGTAGCCCTTGTTTCGACTGTTGAGGAACAATTTTTTTTCCCCCACACAATTTGTTGAACTCTTTAAAAAAAAAAGTTTCCACAAAAGGACATGCACAGACAAATCAGAAGTGGTTCATGACTATAGCAGAAGGAACTGAGTGAACAGACAATGAATAGGAAACAGATTTTTCATTGCACGCCTTTTTGAACTCTATTATTGACAATATTATTTATTACCTACCTCCCCTAAAGGTTTTTAAACAATAAAACCTTTCAAAGAGAAGGTACAATAGGAGGGATGACATACACAGGAATGGTGATCAGAACTGCACTATACTATGGACCAGCACCTCTGGGTGCCAGAGGACCTATAATACTGCCAGAATTATTAATCAAGCAATATAACAGATCAAAGAAATATTTAAGATTTATTCATTTATTTGAAAGAATGACAGAGAAAGAGAGAGAGAGAGAGAGAGTTTCCATGTACTGGTTCATTCCTCAACTGGTCACAATGGCAGGGGCTGGGCCTGGCTGAAGCCAGAGCCCAGAACTCCATTAGGGTCTTCCACATGGGTGCAAGGACCCAAGTACTTGTGCTGTCACCTGCTGATTTCCCAGGTGAATGGGAGGGAGCTGGGTAAGAAGCAGAGCAGTTGGGACTGGAACCAGCACTCCAGTATGGGATGCCAGCATAGCAAGTGGTAGCTTAACATACCACACCACATTGCTGGCACAAAGACAACAATCTGATATCCGAAACTATAAAACAAATTCAAACACTGTGTGTCCCCGCATTACTAGGAAAGTAGTGGAGAGTGAGCTCCATCAGTGTGAGGGAATATGTTAAGAACGAAGAAGAGAGGGGGGTGTTGTGGCACAGAAGGTTAAGTCACTGCTTGGGAGGCCTACATCCCACATTAGAGTGCCTGGGATCAAGTATTGTCTTTGCTTCTGATCTAGCTTCCTGCTACTGTACTCCCTGGGAGGCAACAGATGTGGCCCAAGAATGTGGGTCCCTACCAACTACATGGGAAACTTTGATGGAGTTCTTGGCTCCTAGCTCTGGCCTGGCCTAGCCCTGGCTATGGTGGGCATTTGGCTAGTAGGGCACTCTGCTGTTCAAATAAATAAAAAATATACTTAAAAAAAAAAAAAAAAGGAAGCAACATTTAGAAGAAAAAAAAAAAAGGAGAAGTGAGAAAGAGGAAGCTATGAGATACAGGAAATAAAAGAATTGAAACGGGAGGAAAAGGAAATTTCTAACCTGACCACCTCACCCCAATTAAAGAAGTACCAGAATGCTGCATATAGTGGTCCTGAGAGCAAGAAGCCCTAAAGAGCAGCCAGTCCAAACTGAAGAAGGGGGTGGGATGAAATTACATTAAAGGAAGGCTGTAACATACCCAGGAGACCAAAAAAAAAAAAAAAAAAAAAATCAGGATCTTAAGTCACTTTCTCCTAGAAAGTACCCAATAGTCTTTATCTAAGAATTTAAGATGGGGGCGAAGGTCCAACCAAGGCCCCTATGGCATTAAATTGGTAATGGAGGAATGGAAACCTTCATGATATAGCTACAAGGTACTCTTTAGGTAACTGCAAAAGACTAGCTCATTTCTTATTGAGTTATTCTAGGTCCAAACTTTCAAAAACTTGACTTTCTGGATCAAAATCTTGAATACTACATGTACTATATAAGCTTTAAGAATTGAGCCCAAATACTTACTTTCAATCTTTAAAAAAAAATAAATGTATCATATTGCTCGGGTACCACAACAGGTACCACAACAGGTACCCAGGATATTATGGGAGCTAAGAAAATTTATACTAGTCCATTTCTACTGTTTAAAAGAAACAGGGGTTCGGCACCATGGCTTACTTGGTTAATCCTCTGCCTGTGGTGCCGGCACCCCACATGGGCACCGGGTTCTAGTCCCAGTTGCTCCTCTTCCAGTCCAGCTCTCTGCTGTGGCCTGGGAAGGCAATGGAGGATGGCCCAGGTGCTTGGGTCCCTGCACTCACATGGGAGACCAGGAAGAAGCACCTGGCTCCTGGCTTCAGATCGGTGTAGAACCGGCTGCAGCAGCCATTTGGGGAGTGAACCAACCGAAGGAAGACCTTTCTCTCTGTCTCTCTCTCTCTCTCTCTCACTGTCTGTAACTCTGTCAAAAAAAAAGTATTAAAAAAAAAAAAAAAGAAAAGAAATGCGCTGGTTGCAATGCCAGCATCCTATAAGTGTGCCAGTTTGAGGCCTAGTTGCTGTACTTCGGATCCAACTCCCTGCTAATGGCCTGGGAAGCATCAGAAGATGGCTCAAGTGCTTAGGCCCCTACAGCTACATGGGAGACCTAGGTGAAGCTCCTGGCTCCTGGCTTCGGCCTGGCCTAGCCCTGGCCATTGCAATCATTTGGGGAATGAACCAGTGGGTGGAAGATCTCTATCTCTCCCTCACTCTAACTCTATTTTTAAATAAATAAATAAATCTTTTAAAAAATTAAAGAAACAGGACAGAAGCCCTATTAAAATTTGGGAAACAAATAAACTTTAACATATTCTAACTCTTACCAGAATTAATTTTTTAAAAAATTATCTTATTTATGTGAAAAGCAGAAAGAGAATAAAGGGGAGGGGGAGAGAAAGAGAGAGAGAGAGAGAGAGAGAGAGATATCTTTCATCTACCGGACAGATTTTCCATCTGCAGATTCAATCTCCAAATGCCTACAAAGGTCAGGGTTAGACCAGGTCAAATCCAGGAAGCAGGAACCCCATAGAGGTCTCCTATAAGAGACATCACCTGCTGCCTCCCAGGGCACAAGCTAGCAGGAATCTGGAATTGAGAACAAAGCCAAGACCTGAATCTAAGCACTCTGAAATGTGATGTGGGCATCCCAAGTAGTATCGTCCACTATGCCAAACACCCACCCCTGGAGTTCACTTGTAATCAGAATTTCCTTTAAAAAGTAACTCTGGGGGTTGGTGTTGTGGTGCAGTGGGTTAAGTTGCTGACTCTGACAACTGCATTGCACACTGTGCCAGTTCAAGTCCTGGCGGCTCCACTTCCCATCCAGCGCCCTGCTAATGTGCCTGGGAAAGAAATGTAGGATGGCCCCAGTACATGAGTTCCTGCCACCCATATGGGAGACCTGTCTGGAGTTCCTGGCTCCCAGTTTCAGCCTGGCCCAGCCCCAGCTGTTGCAGCCACCTGGGGAGTGGCTCGCTCTCTCTGTCACTCTTTGAAATAAACAAATCTTTTTAAAAAGCTGTTAATTCCTTACAATTATAGAGCTGTAGAAATAAAAGAGTTTATATTCATTATCTTCTATTTCCTAACTGCTTCACAGGAATTAGCTTATTTAATTCTATATAAGGCAAGAATTATTAGTGCAAATTTAGCAGTATGAAAACAGCTTAATCCTCATGTGCCAATGCACTAGTAAGTGGTACTCTTAACAACTGTCATTTGCAAATCAACATTAAAGTTATAAATGAAATTCTAATGGAACTTTTCCAGAGACACTCAAAACACGGTGAAAGCATGGGAATCATCCATCACTTCAGGAAAAGAAAACATTCTTTCTTTTTTTTAATTTATTTATTTGAAAGGCAGAGTTACAGAGAGAGAGAGAGGCAGAGGCAGAGAGAGAGAGACAGAGAGGTAGAGAGAGATCTTCCATCCAATGGTTCATTCCCCATATGGCTGGAACAACCAGAGCTGGAGCTGGACTGACCTGAGGCTAGGAGTCAGGAGCTTCTTCTGGGCCTTCCACGCACGAACAGGGGTCCAAGGACTTGGACCATCTTCCACTGCTTTTCCAGGCACATCAGCAGGCAGCTGGACTGGAAGTGGAGCAGCCAGGACTCAAACTGGCGCCCATATGGGATGCTGGTACTGCAGGTGGCAGCTTAACCAGCTATGCCACAGAGCCAGCTCCGGGAAAACATTCTTTACTTAATCTAAAACTACATGATAAACTAAGTGTTTGGATATTTACTGCCTTAGCTCCATATTGGTATTATTCACACCCAAATAAAAAAGTCCCAAACAGCAGCTGGCCAAACACAGGTTAACACTTACCGATTTCCTGCCGAGTGCTGCACACTCCAACTCCATACTCCTCTAGAACTTTGGCAGCTGCTTCTTGACATGATCCAGTATTCCGGGCAAATCCAAGATAGTTATAGGAACCCATGTTTATAACACCTTTGATTATATTCCCTGTATACCTGTGATTCAAAAGCATAAAACTTAAACTCATGAGCAACCAAATACTTAAATGTGATAGTAAATGCACTGGTAACACAAATGGAAGCTCTATATACAGGAACAAATTAGGGATTTAGAAGTTAAATACCAATTTTCACTTATAAACAGCGATAAAAACTTGAAAACTGATGATCCCTAGTGTTGGCCAAGAGAGTCTCATAAACTGCAGATACAAAATCACTTCTGTTTTAGAGAGCAGTGTGGCAGTACTTAATCATTAAGGTAAGTCACATTCTTTGATTCAGCAATTCCCACACAAACATACTTGAGGACCCTTTAAGAGCCATTGTACCTTTTGTTCCATTCCTTCCCTGGGCATGGGGACCAGTGATATTCAACATGACAGAAGCCCAATCAACATGGGCCTCCAAGTGAGGATAACACAGGTCAGAAGCCCCACAGGGGCCGGTGCTGCAGTGCAGCAGTTAAGCTGCTGTCTTCTGTGCCAGCATCCCATATGGGTGCCAGTTCAAGTCTCCGCTGTTCTACTTCCAATCCGTCTGCCTGCTAAGGTGCTTGAGAGGGCAGCAGAAGATGGATCAAGTGCTTGGATTCCTACACCCATTTGGGAGACACGTATGAAGCTACTTCCTAACTTTGGTCTGTCTGGCCCAGCTCTGGTCGTTGCGGCCATTTGGAGAACGAACCAACAGATGGAAGAACTCGCTGTAATTCTGACTTTCAAATAAAAAAAAAAAAAAAAAAAAAAAAAAAAAAGCCCCAGGAGCCTAAGAAGATCATGAAGTGTGGACCCGAAATAAACTGCTGTCATTTAACACCCTAGGATTTGGGAGTCATTAACAAGGATGAAGAGCCCAACCTGCCATCCTATGGTATATCTAAACTGCAGAATACTGTTTGTCACCACAAACAATGAACTTTCTTTTTTCTTCTTTTTTTGACAGGCAGAGTTAGACAGTGAGAGAGACAGAGAGAAAGGTCTTCCTCTTTTTTTTTTTTTTTTAAATTTTTTTTTGACAGGCAGAGTGGACAGTGAGAGAGAGAGAGAGAGAGAAAGGTCTTCCTTTTGCCGTTGGTTCACCCTCCAATGGCCGCCGCAGCCAGCGCGCTGCGGCCGGCGCACCGTGCTGATCTGAAGGCAGGAGCCAGGTGCTTCTCCTGGTCTCCCATGGGGTGCAGGGCCCAAGCACTTGGGCCATCCTCCACTGCACTCCCTGGCCACAGCAGAGAGCTGGCCTGGAAGAGGGTCAACTGGGACAGAATCCGGCGCCATGACTGGGACTAGAACCCGGTGTGCCAACACCACAAGGCGGAAGATTAGCTTAGTGAGCTGCGGCTCCGGCCCAGAAAGGTCTTCCTTCCATTGGTTCACCCCCAATGGCCGCCAAGGCCGGTGCTGCGCCGATCTGAAGCCAGGAGCCAGGTGCTTCCTCCTGGTCTCTCATGCGGGTGCAGGGCCCAAGCACTTGGGCCATCCTCCACTGCCTTCCTGGGCCACAGCAGAGAGCTGGACTGGAAGAGGAGCAACCAGGACAGAACCGGCACCCCAACCGGGACTAGAACCCAGTGTACTGGCACTGCAGGCAGAGGATTAGCCTAGTGAGCTGTGGCACCAGCCACAATGAACTTTCTGTGACTGTCCACACTACAAAGATGTTACCGGTATTTCACCAAGTAAATAACCCATGCTATAATTTATAGGCATATGGTATGATCTCATTTTGTAAATTAAGAAACGATCTGTGTATAATAGAGTGAATCATTCTCTATCTGCCTTTCAAATATATAATTTTTTTAAAAAGAAACAATTCCCCAATGAGACTCACTTGAATGACCAGTTATAATCATGAGATTGTCTCTCCATGATGTCCACCTTGGCTCCAGGCACACTGCAGATTGGCCGATTCCAGTTGTCTCTGATCCTCATGTAAAGATTCCTTGTATAGAAGTTTTCGAAATCCTGATACAATGACACAAAGTCCTGCCAACAAATGGTAAATACTATAAATTTAAATGAATTGCTTTGTAAATAAATTTGACAATTTCCTTTTTCATTTTGTAAGAACACTTGAGACTTCAATTAAGTAATACATCAGGAAAACATTTGGAAAGGCATCAATTCTTTATGCTTAACACAATTCTTATTAACCAAGTCAAGTCACTTGACAGTTGACCTATATTACATGGATTCAAATAACTGATTGCACAAACGTGGAGTAGACAAATTTAACTTAGTAAGGTAGACCTCATAAGAATAAAACTTAGGGAGGTGGTAGCTGTGGTGCAGTGGGTTAAGCTGCTGCTTGGGATGCCCACATTCCATACTTCAGTGCCTGGTTCAAGTCCCTCTACACTTCCTTCCACTACAGCTTCTTGCTAATGCACCTGGGAAGCAGGAGATGAGGGCTCAAGTCCCAGAGTTGCTGTCACCCATATGGGAGACCCAAATAGAGCTCCTAGTTCCAGCCTGGAGCAGTCTCAGCTACTGCAGGCATTTGGGCTGTGACCCAGTAAATGGAAGATCTCTGGCTCTCCCTCTCCATTATTCTGACTTTCAAGTAAATAAATGTGCTTTTCATTTTAAGAAATTAATAAAATTTGGTTGTATAACTGTCATTTGGTGGTTTCCCTTCCTGATAATCTCAAAAGGACTGCCTTCCTACCCTCCATCCAAGAAATATAATAGTGGAAAATGTTGTAAAAACTGCTGTAATTTATTTCAAATAACAAAAATAATTCCAAAATTAAGATTTTTGTCCTCTACGTATTTCCCAAGAACAAAGTGAAACAAATTCAAAGAAAAAGTAATACACAAGAAACACTAAAAGTTAGCTTATAGGATGCTACCCATCTTGTTTTTCCAGCTTAAAAGCTGAAAAAAGATTCTTAAAATGAATTCCCATGCTCAGGAAGTTAAAATTTTCCTTTTCCTTCCTGAGAATAAATTATACTAAAAAGTTGAAGTCTGAAAAAATCAAGCCATGGTGGATCTGAAATGAATGCATTAAAGCTATGGCCAGGGAGGCATGATCCTGCTCAGAAGACATGTGATCAGACCACAAGAGACCTACTTCAATTCTTGACGGCAAAAGGTAAACCAAACCAAACGGAACTATAATTTTACAATAGCCAGCAAACCACTTCAGATCTCAATTTGGAGTCAACCTAAGTTGACCTGCTAAATAACCCAAAATTCATTTTTAAACTTGAGCTGTATTCTGTGAAAGGTTTTCATTCCTAAAGGAGACTCTACATAAAACTCAAAGATTACAACCTTCTATGACACTGGACTCTAAAGTACTACTAATGAAGACTCACAAGATAAATATCTTTTATTTTTTATTTTTTTAAATTTATTTGACATACAGAGTTAGACAATGAGAGAGAGAGACAGAGAGAAAGGTCTTCCTTCCGTTGGTTCACTCCCCAAATGGCTGCTACGGCTGGAGCTATGCCAATCTGAAGCCAGGAGCCAGGTGCTTCTTCCTGGTCTCCCATGCAGGTGCAGGGGCCCAAGGACTTGGGCCATCTTCCCCTGCTTTCCCAGGCCACAGCAGAGAACTGGGTTAAGCTGCAGCCTGCAGTGCTGGCATCCCCTACAGGCACAGATTCGCATTCCAGCCGCTCCACTTCTGATCCAACTCCCCGCTAATAGCCTGGAAAAAGCAGAAGATGGCCCAACTGTTTGGGCCCCTGCCACCCACACAGGAGACCCAAATGAAGCTCCGGTCTTCCTTTTGCCATTGGTTCACCCTCCAATGGCCGCCGCGGCCGGCATGCTGCGGCCGGTGCACCACGCTGATCCAATGGCAGGAGCCAGGTACTTATCCTGGTCTCCCATGGGGTGCAGGGCCCAAGCACTTGGGCCATCCTCTACTGCACTCCCGGGCCACAGCAGGGGCCTAAACACTTGGGCTGTCTTCCATGGCTTTCCTAGGCCATAAACAAAGAGCTGGGTAGGAAGAGGAGCAACCAGGACATGAACCAGCATCCATACGGGATGCTGGCACTGCAGGTGGAGGCTTAGCCTACTACACTACAGCACTGGCCCAGTAAAGTAGAAATTTGAATATTCCAGATAATTTCCACTTTAGGAAGTATTGAAAAATGGAGTCATCTTAAGATTCAAAAGAATTATATACCAGAAACATTTATTTTATAATCAACAATAATGTCCTTACCTCTATTTAAAGAAAACAATGTACATGACATAATCATAAGTATGTGACATAATCATAAAAGGTTATTAGAATGTCTGAAGAATGGTTAACAGCTTTCCCAACTGTTCATATAAATCATCATACTGTTTGTTCTTTCTTGCTTTTAATGTTAAAGACAGGAAACCACTTCTTGTTCATATGCTGTCCATGAAAGCATAAAATGGGATTAAGATTAAAGACAGTTGTTTTCTCTGATCTAAAAAAACACCATGAGAGGCAGTGGTGATGGCTCTAAGAAATGGGTCCCTGCCACACATGTGGGAGACCGGGAGACTTGGATTTAGTTCCCAGCTTCCAGACTGGGGGCTGAGTCTGTGGATGGGCACACTCTACCTTAATGTCTCACAAATGAATAAAATATTTTAAAGAAACGGTCACTCCTGTTACACACTCACTTCAGAAGACTCAAAACTTTTCACTGCTATAGTACCACCACTCACACTAGCATCCTTGTCTCATTCACTTACTGAGCATATAGCAATGCACCACCGTCCTCTAAAGCACTGGGCAGAGGAGTAAACAGAAGGAGAACAATAATCCTCGCCCTCCTGGGATTTACATTCTGGTAGAAGAGATGCTAAAGAAGACAAATGTATAAAACGCCAAGGATGTTAGGGAAAATGCTAACAACAGCAACAAAAAGCACACAGGGGCTGTATGATGCCAGAGTCATGCTGTGATACAATAGTCTGGAAGGGTCTTCCTGGCAGCACGAGCAACAAGTGCAACGGCAGTGCAGCAGGATTACGCCTGCCGTGTCTGAGGAACAGCAAAGAGACCAGTCTGGCTGGAGATGAGCGAGAGGCCAAGCCACAAGACATGGCAGCTTGGTGCTAATGGAGGGTGACACGTGGTTAAATCTAGATTTGCTAATGGACCACACATAAAGTGGGACAGATGAAAGAATCAGGAGTAACTCCAGGGTTTTTAGCCTAAGTAACAGGAAGACAGCCAGCTGGGTAGAGGAGATATCGGCTTAGTTTCAGACATGTAAAGTTTGAGACGACTATGTGCAGATGTCAAGCGGGTATCCAGAAACAAGGGCCTAGTGTTCAATGGAGAAATCAGAAATAAAGGTATACATTTGGAATTTATCAGCATATACAAGGTACATAAAGATAGTCATCAAAAGATGAAGCCTGGGTCACACCAACAACTAAGTCAGGCAGACAAGCAGAATACTGCCAGAGAGAGAAGAAAAAAACAGCCAGAAGCCGGCGCCGCGGCTCACTAGGCTAATCCTCCGCCTAGCGGCGCCGGCACACCAGGTTCTAGTCCCGGTCAGGGCGCTGGATTCTGTCCCGGTTGCTCCTCTTCCAGGCCAGCTCTCTGCTGTGGCCAGGGAGTGCAGTGGAGGATGGCCCAAGTGCTTGGGCCCTGCACCCCATGGGAGACCAGGATAAGTACCTGGCTCCTGCCTTCGGATCAGCGCGGTGCACCGGCCGCAGCGGCCATTGGAGGGTGAACCAACGGCAAAGGAAGACCTTTCTCTCTGTCTCTCACTGTCCACTCTGCCTGTCAAAAAAAAAAAAAAAAAAAAAAAAAAAAAAAAAAAAAAAACCAGCCAGAATGGCAGGAGGAAAACCAGGTAATTAAAATGTCTTACAAATCAAGAGAACAAAATGTTTCCATGGGAGTGGACATTTGGCCTACCAATTAAAACACCTGCACCCCAGGGGACCAGCGCTGTGGCATAGCAGGTAAAGCCACCAGCTGCAGTACCAGCATCCTATATGGGTGCCAGTTCGAATCCTGGTTACTCCACTTGTGATCCAGCTCTCTGCTATGGCCTGGGAAAGCAGTAGAAGCTGGCCCAAGTGTGGCACCCACATGGCAGACCCGGAAGAAGCTCCTGGCTCAGGGCTTCGGACTGCCCCAGCTCTGGCCATTGCAGCCATTTCGGGAGTCAACCAGCAGATGGAAAATATCTTTCTCGCTCTATGACTCTGTCTTTCAAACAAAAAAATAAATTAAGAAAGGAAGGAAGGAAGAAGTAAAGAAACCTATACCCCTCAGCAGCGTGCCTGAGTTCAATTCTTGGCTCTGACTCCTGACTCCAGCTTCCCACCAATCCAGATAGTGGGAGGTTTAAAAACAAAAACAAAAACAAAAAGCAACCTTTAGGGGCCAGTGCTGTAGCATAGCAGGTAAAGCTGCCGCCTGCAGTGCCAGCATCCCATATGGGTGCCAGCTCTAGTCCTTCCAATCCAGCTCTCTGCTATGGCCTGGGAAAGCAGAAAATGGCCCAAGTCCTTGGGCCCCTGTGTCCACATGGGAAGATTGAAAGAAGGTCCTGGTTCCTGGCTTTGGAATGGAGCAGGTCCGGCTGCTGCGACACTTGGGGAGTGAACCACCGGATGGAAAACCTCTCCCACTCTCTGCTTCTCCTTCTCTGTCTGTGTAATTCTGACTCTCAAATAAATAAATAAATAAATCTTAAAAAAAAAAAAAAAAAAAGAGAGGGGCCAGCACTGTGGCATAGCAGATTAAGCTGCCACCTGCAGTGCCGGCATCCCATATGGGTGCCGGTTCAAAACCCAGCTGCTACACTTTCTATCCAGCTCTCTGCTATGGCCTGGGAAAGCAGCAGAAGATGGTTCAAGCCTTCAGGCCCCTACACCTCATGGGAGACCCAGAAGAAGCTCCTGGCTGCTGGCTTCAGATCGGCGCAGCTCTGGCCATTGCGGCCAATTGGGGAGTGAACCAGTGATGGAAGACCTACCTCTCTCACTCTCTCTCTCCTCTTCTTGCTGTGTAACTCTTTCAAATAAATAAATAAATCTTTAGAAGAAAAAAATAAGAGAACACTTTAAAAATTTAAAAAAAGGATTTATTTATTTATTTGAAAGGCAGAGTTACAGAGAGGCAGAGGCAGAGGCATAGAGAGAAGTCTTCCATCCACTGGTTTACTCCCCAAATCGGCTGCAATGGCCGGAGTTGGGCCAATCCAAAGCCAAGAGCCTGGAGCTTCTTCTGGGTCTCCCACACAAGTGCAGGAGCCCAAGCACTTAGGCCATCTTCTGTTGCTTTCCCAGGCTATAGCAGAGAGCTGGATTGGAAGTGGAGCAACTGGGACTAGAACCAGCACCCATATGGGATGCCAGCACTGCAGGTGGCAGCTTTACCTGCTATGCCACAGTGTCAGCCCCAAAAAATAATTTTAAAAAATGTTTCCAGGGGCCGACGCTGTGGTGCAGTGGGTTAAGACCCTGGACTAAAGCACCAGCATCCCATATGGGTGCTGGTTCTAGTCCCAGTTGTTCCATTTCTGATCCAGCCCTCTGCTAATGTGTCAGGGAAAGCAGCAGAGGATGGCCCAAGAATTTGGGCCCCTACACCCGCGTGGGAGACCCAGAGGAAGCTCCTGGCTCCCGACCCAGCCATTGTGGCCATTTGCATAGTGAACCAGCAGACAGAAGCCCTCTCTTTCTCTCTGTCACTCTGTCTTTCAAATAAATAAAATAAATCTTAAAAAAAGTTTCCAGAAGGAGATAATGACTGTGTCCAATGCTGCTGACGGGTGTTCAAGAAGATTACGATTAAAGGACTGTTAGATTTTGCAACACAGGGGTTTATAGTCGTAGGGACAACAATCTGACATGAATGGGTTCAGGAAACAGAGATGCCAAGAAACTCTAATCTAAAAAAAGGGTAGAGTAGATGGAAGAGGAAATGGCCCCAAGAAAAGGCTTTTTAAAGACAAGAAAAATACCACATGTCTAGTGTTGCAGAAACTGAATCACTACCACCCTAACAGTCAAAACTGGATATGTATTAGACAGAAGCATCAGAGAACTGGCCAATCAGCATGCCTTATCCCTGGCAGAAGCTGAATTCAAGTAGAACAGATTATATTTTAGATTTTCAGTTATTTATCACTGAAATTATTGTGACATTTTCAAAACACTTCAGGAAGAAGATAAACATAAAACTAAAATAGAGCTTAAAAGATAAGGAAACTTCAATTGGGATCCAAGAATTGCTAAGGGCTTATTGGGTAGTTACAGGGAACCACGAATTCTAGTATTTCTGTTAACTTTATTTTATCATTTTGATTAACACTTTAAAATATCTTTAACAGTTTAACATCCCAAGAGTACTCAATTTTTTAAAAAGTTTATTTATATTTACTTGAAAGACAGAGTGGCAGATCCCACTGGTTCACTCCCTAAATGCCCGCAACAGCCTGAGCTGGGCCAGGCTGAAGCCAGCAGCCTGGAACTCTACCTGGATCTCCCATGTGGGTGGCAGAGTCCCAAGCACTCAAGCCATCATCTGTTGCTCCCCAGGATGCATCAGCAGGAAACTAGATCAGAAGCAGAATAGACAGGACTCAAATCATCAATCTGATATGGGATACAGGCACCTAAAACAGGGGCTTAACTTCCTATACTACACCACAGAATGTCAGACAAAACACTGATTATTTAAACTTTCATGTTCACAATTAACAGCTTTTAAAGAAAGTTTCAAATTGATGAATGCAAAGAAAATGTGAACTTAAAAATTGAAGCCTAGGCAGCGCTGCAGCTCACTGGGCTAATCCTCCACCTGCGGTGCCGGTACCCTGGGTTCTAGTCCTGGTTGGGGTGCCAGATTCTGTCCCAGTTGCTCTTCTTCCAGTCCAGCTCTCTGCTGTGGCCTAGAAAGACAGTGGAGGATGGCCCAAGTGCTTGGGCCCTGCACCCGCATGGGAGACCAGGAGGAAGCACCTGGCTACTGGCTTCGGATCAGCGTGGTGCAACGGCCGTAGCGGCCATATAGGGGGTGAAACAACGGAAGGAAGACCTTTCTCTCTGTGTCTCTCTCACTGTCTAACTCTGCCTGTCCAACAAAAAAAAAAAAAAAGGAAGCCTAAAGATTCACAAGATAAAGCCTTGCTTAAAAAGCTACACTGCTGCTCTAAACAAAAACCTCAATAAATACAGGAAAATCTTGTGAATTTAATACTGGCACTAGTGCAAAAGACAAAGTGGGAAATTTACTACAGAACTAGTTTAAAAGATTTATTTGGGGTGTTGTTCCCTAGCAGTGAGAAATCCCTAGAGTAAATAAAAAAGAGATGACTACTCCCTACAATGGAACATTACTCTGCAATGCAAAGGAACAAAGTACTAATACATGCTATACCATGGATAAGCCTCAAAACCATTATGCCAAACCAAAATGCCAGACACAAAAGATCAGACTGAATGATCCCTTTTAATATGAAATGTCCAGAAGAGGTAAATCTGCAGGGACAGCAAACAGATCAGTGGTTGCAAGGGCAGGGTGGTGGGTTAAAGAAAAGAATGACAGCTGATAAACCTTCTTCAGATGATGACAATGCTATAAATTATGCTGGCTGCATAAATCTGTAAATAAATGAAAGACAGATGTTCGAAGCACTGCAAACAGGTGATCTCTGGCATGTATATCTCAATAAAGCTATTTTTTAGAAACAAAAACCAGTTCTCCACTGTTCTGGGCCCCACACATAACACCAAGCAGTCTTTCAAACGTGGGATGATCTAGAGAATGGAAGGGGACAAGTCAACTGAATGGTCCCCAACCCTAATACACAAGATAACTATATACTACAATAAGTTTCCTAAGATACTGCAAAAATATTAAGAATATTCTTAACAAGCCTCTTTTTGAAGAAAGTCAGGAATAAAATCTTTCTAAGAATTCTTATTAAAATATTTTGATTGACTTCTTTCTTTTGTATCCTGAAGTTCAAAGCATATCAAGATGTGGACATGAAATGTCCCTTCCCAGTATTCCACCCCGTCCATTTCTGATATCTGATCATGAACAAGCTATGAAGACAAAATATTAACTTACAATTTAGGAAGTGTTTGGTAATTACCTACTATAAACTTACTTCTTAGATTTCTCAGTATTTCCTATCTGTATATTAGAATATTTTTGTTAATTCAAGTTTTAGCATACCTATTTACACATTTCTCTTGACTATTAGCTTCACCTCACATAAAAACAAGTGAACCACAGCTGCGGAGAACAACATTCTCATCCAAAACACAACAAAGAACGAGAGGATCAGGAGGTAAAGAATTCCAAGAGATGCAACTTATTAAACTAAACTCATAGCACCTCTTCTTTATTATTGTGACCACAGGACTCAGTTCTACCTGAAGCTCCATACTGTACAAGATGTCTCTATAAAAACGAACTGACATAAGCAGCTAAAATGTGCTACTGTGGGAACGGAATGAGGAAGAAAACCAGGAAGTGGTCATGGATGCCACTCACTCAGTGAAATGAGGAGCAGCAACATATTTGCATTTCCCAGGCTCTATGGCTGCCATGGCCGGCGTGCTGCATTGATCTGAAGCCAGGAGCCAGGTGCTTATCCTGGTCTCCCATGCGGGTGCAGGGCCCAAGCACTTGGGCCATCCTCCACTGCACTCCCAGACCACAGCAGAGAGCTGGACTGGAAGAGGAGCAACCGGGACAGAATCCGGCACCCCAACCGGGACTAGAACCTGGGGTGCCAGCGCCGCAGGCGGAGGATTAGCAAACTGAGCCGTGGTGCCAGCCATCTCTCTTGAGTTTCTGATGTACTCTTCGCCATCCATCTTGTGAACACCATCCTTTCCCTGAAGTTACTCATACAACCAACATTTACTGGCTCCTCTCACAGGGGTGACCTTGTCTCCCCATACATGCCCCTCCCCTCTAACAGCTCATGAAAGAGATATGATGAACAATAATGGAAGTTAACTTTAAAAAAAAAAAATTGGGGGCGCCTTGGGTTAAATGCCCTGGCCAGAAGCGCCAGCATCCCATGTGGGCACTGGTTCAAGACCCGGCTGCTCCACTTCTGATTCAGTTCTCTGCTATGGCCTGGGAAAGCAGTAGAAGATGGCCCAAGCCCTTGGGCCCCTGCACCCATGTGGGAGACCTAGAAGAGGCTCCTGGCTTTGGATCAGCTCAGCTCCCGCCATTGCTGCTGTTTGGGGAGTGAACCAGTAGATGGAAGACTCTCTCTCTACCTCTGTCTGTAACTCTGCCTTTTAAATGAATAAATAAATCTTTAAAAACACATTAATTTACTTATTTGAAAGGTAGTTACACAGAGAAGGGGGAGAGACAGAGAGACAGAGAGAGAGAGAGAGAGAGAATCTTCCATCCACTGGTTCACTCTCCAAATGGACCCTACAGCTAGGGCTGGACCAAGTAAAAGCCAGAAGCCAGGAGCTTCTTCCTGTTCTCCAAGTGGGTGCAGGGGCAGAAGCCCCCGGGCCATCCTCCATTGCTTTCCCAAGTGCCATTAGCAGGGAGCTGGATCCTTAGTAGGGAGTTGGATCAGAAGTGGAGAAGCCACAGGCAGCAGCTTAACCTGCTATATCACAATGCCGGGCATGAAGTTAATGTCTTAAGCCCAACTCTCATCTGGCAAATTCCCTGACCTGCAGGACCACCTCGCCACATTCCATGTCAAGAACAAGTAGGTTTATTTTTAGTAAAATTAGGCATTTTTAATATCAATTTTTTAAATAAATTTTTGAGACAAAAGACAGAGAGATGAAGAAAGACTGAGAGAGTGAGAAAAGCTCCCATTTGCTAGTTTACTCCCCAAACATCCAAAATAGTAGGGAGAGGGCCAAAGTTGTGAACCAGGAACTCAATCTATCAACCTACTGGTAGGAACTAATTCCTTGAGCCACCACTCCTTTGTCCCAGAGTCTTCATCAGCCAGAAGCTGGAATCAAGAACCAAGGATCAAACCCTGGTACTCCCAGCACTGTTAGGGGACACAGGCATCCTAACTGCAGGCTTAACGCTAGACCAAAAGCCTTCCTCATTAATTTTGTTGTTGTTGTTGTTGTTTTTTCAGATTTTTTTAAAGATTTATTTATTTGGTTGAAAGGCAGAATTACAGAGAGGAAGAGGCGGGGAGTGGGGGGTCTTCTATTCACTGGTTCACTCCTCAGATAGCTGCAATGGCCAGAGCTGCACCGATCCAAAGCCAGGAGCCACGAGTTTCTTCTGGGTCTCCCACGTGGATGCAGGGGCCCAAGGACTTGGGCCATCTTCTACAGCTTCCCAGATGCATTATCAGGGAGCTTATTTGAAAGTGGAGCAGCCAGGACTTGAACCGGTGCCCACATGGGATGCCAGCACTGCAGGTGACGGCCTTACCCACTGTGCCTCAGAGCTGGCCCCCCTAATTTTTATTAAAGATTTATTTATTTAAAAGGCAGAGTGAGAGAGAGACAGTGACAGAGACAGAGAGACAGAGAGAAAGAGAGAGATCTTCCATCCATTGGTTTACTCCCCAAATGGCCGCAAAGGCCAGGGATGGGTCAGGCCAAAGCCAGGAGCTAGGAGGTACATCTGGATCTCCCACGAGGGTGCAGGGGCCCAAGTGCATTAGCAGGAAGCTGGATCAGAAGTGGAGCAGCTGAATCTGGAACCAGAGCCCATATGGGATACTGGCATCACAGGCAGTGGCTTAACCAGTATGTCACAATATTGGCTCCCACTAAGTCTATTACTAGAATAATGCATGCAGATTGTGTAAAACTCTAAAAGCACAATTGTCCCCTTTATTTTTTTCTCTCTTGAGGACATTTTAAAGCAAGTTATTCTTTCTGTTTTTTTTCTTTTGTAAACTTTTTTTAAATGGCTTTATAAAAGAGCTTTTACAACTCCCCCCCACAAAAAAAAAAAAAAAAAAAAAACTCTAAAAGCACAAAATAATGTACAAAGAAAAGTTGAGTAGAGTAAATAAGGGCTTCCTCCTCAGAGAAAACCATGACCATCTCTGCCTACCACTGACAGTCCCCATTAGAAACAGAACAGCCTACCACACTCTGCTTTAGCCTTGTTTGTTTGGGCAGAGGAGCTGATCTGTGAACCAGATAACTAGGTCTACTGGGTCTATGAGAAAGCGCATCACGAGTTCTACAGAACACAAGCTTTTCAGGAGAATGTAAATACAACTTGGGATGTAATACGGTAGTGTGAACAGAAAAGCATGGATTTTGGAAATTCACAGCCTTCTGTCCACATACCAGTGATGGCACTAGGTACTTTAGAATTTTAGCTTTCTAATCCATGAAATAGATAGTGCTGTCTATCTTACGAGGTTCATATGGTGATTTAAATTAAGATATGTTAAATGATTTAATTTCTCCATGCCTTTAACTTTGTTTTCAGTTTTCCTGTGGATTGTTTTCATTTCACTGCATCTGGAATGTTTTTATTGTGACACATACCCAAGGGCGGGCATTGTAGCACAGGGGGTTAAGACACTGCTCAAGGTGCCCACATCCCATACTGCAATGCCTGGGACAAAATCCTGCCTCTGCTTCTGATCCAATTTCCTGTTAATCTGTCTGGGAAGCAGAAGACAGCAGCCCAAGTACTTGGCTTTGATATGGGCAGTCAGATAGCTGGTGAGCAAGGAGGAACAGAAGATTGCCAACACCCAAGTGGCTCGCACTGCCCAAACCATGTCACCTTCTGTGTCCATTCAACATGGCTAAAGGCTTGGCACATCCACTTTCCAGCAGGCACCAGACACCGTGACACCTTCCTAGACTACCAGGTGTACAGCAGCACCCCCTACACCCAGTCTCTTCTGAACATTCAATCAAGCCATGCCCTAAGCACCACCCCTTATCCTACAAAAGGGTAAGCTTGGGTTAGGACAACGCTCCCTCATGAGATTGCCTGCACTCATGTCTGAGTGTGAACTATCACTTTGCCTTTAAATAAATCCTGCTTATGTCTACATCTCCCAACTGTATTCCTATACATAGATAGACAAGAACCTGGACTAGGTCCAGCCAGAGGGTCTTTCCAAGCCCAGCCGGGTACCCCGATGTCCATAACAGTTCCTGCCACTCACATGGAAGACGGAGATAGAGTTCTGGGCCCCTGGCTTCAGACTGGCTCAGCTCTGGCTATTGTGGGCATTTGGAGAAGGAATCAGTGGATGGAAGATCTCCCTTCTCTCTTTCCCTCTTTTCTCCTCCCTCTTCTTATTCCATAAATAAACATGTACCCAAATTTCTAAGAACCACCCCTAAAAAATCTTGGAAGCATTCAAGAGAAACAGCTACTGGGACTTGTCTGAGGGGTGGCCAGACACAGTCATGAATCTTACCCAAAAGGTCAATCTGACTTGCGTGATATGCACATAGGGTCTTTTGTCTTAGCCATTTGGAGCAACCTTGAGCAATCCTTTGTTCTTTACCTGCATATCCTTTATCTACTCTCAGAAATGTCTTTCTTAAAATTAATAACTTCTTGGGGGTGGCGCTGTGGGTAAAGCGCCGCCTGCAGTGAGTGCATCGCATTTGGGTGCCACTTCAAGTCCTGGCTGTTCCATTTCTGATCCAGCTCTCTGCTATGGCCTGGGAAGCAGAAGATGGCTCAAGTGCTTGGGCCCCTGCACCGGTGTGGGAGACCTGGAAGAAGCTCCTGGCTCCCAGCTTCAGATCGGCCCAACTCCAGCCATTGTGGCCAATTGGGGAGTGAACCAACAGATGGAAGACCTCTCTCTCTCTCTCTCTCTCTCTCTCTCTCTTTGCCTCTCCTTCTCTCTCTGTATAACTCTGACTTTCAAATAAATAAACAAATATTTTTTTTTTAAATAGTAACTTCTTTTCAGTAGCCTCTTTTCAGAAACAATACCCTCCCTATCTGTGAAGATGTTTTTAACCAACCATGTTTTAAAGAAAATAATCTCGGGGCCGGCACTGTGGTGCAGCAGGTTAAAGCCCCAGCCTACAGTGCCAGCTTCCCATATGGGCGCCGGTTCAAGTCCCAGCTGCTTCTCTTCCGATCCCACTCTGCTGTGGCCTAGGAAAGCAGTAGAAGATGGCTCAAGCCCTTGGGCCCTTGCACCTGTGTGGGAGACCCAGAAGAAACTCCTGGCTCCTGCTTTGGATTGGCACAGCTCTGGCCACTGTGGCTAACTGGGGAGTGAACCAGAGGATGAAAGATCTCTCTTTCTCTCTGGATCTACCTCTCTCTGTACCTCTGTCTTTCAAATAAATAAAATAAATCTTTTAAAAAAAATAAAGAAAGAAAAGAATCTCTAACCTAAGAAAAAGTTGCTCTTGCTGGCTAAAGCAGACCTTATGGGCAAAATCAATGTATATTCACTGTGCAATGATAAATGAAAAATTTACTGTTATGGAATACACACATGCTGACCAGCATTAGACTGCTTTTGACCACTGTCCAAGATTCCTTAAAGTCACTGGGCTTGGCTCTCAGCACTTTCTTGACATCTGCCCTCTCTATCAGGCGTGCTTCAGCCCTCAGCTCTCAGTTCTTTGCTGAGATACCCACCTGGCCTGTCAGGTGTGTTTTCTATTAAACTATGTAACCTTGCTCACCCCAGTCTGAAAGCCCGGGTACTGTCTCGGATTCCATCTGGAGAGGTGCCTATCTGTTCTGATGGATGCCCCATCCCATTAAACCTGTTACCTTGCTTACCACTAACAGAATCATCAGGGGGGTTGGCACTGTGGCATAGAAGGTTAAGTCGCTGTCTGCAGTGCCAGCCCATATGGGCACTGGTTTGAGTCCCAGATGCTCCACTTCTGATCCAGCTCCCTGCTAATGTGTATGGGAAAGCAGCAGAAGATGGCCCATCCTGCACTCACGTGGGAGACCCGGAAGAAGCTCCTGGCTCCGGCCTGGCGCAGCCCTAGCTGTTGCAGTCATCTGGGGAGTGAATCAGTGGATGGAAGACCTCTCTCTCTGTCTCTCTCTCTATATAAAACTCTCCCTTTCAAAATAAAATAAGGCCGGCGCCACGGCTCACTATGCTAATCCTCTGCCTGCGGCGCGGGCACCCCGAGTTCTAGTCCCGGTCAGGGCACTGGATTCTGTCCCAGTTGCTCCTCTTCCATTCCAGCTCTCTGCTGTGGCCTGGGAGTGCAGTGGAGGATGGCCTAGGTCCTTGGGCCCTACACCCTCATGGGAGACCAGGAGGAAGCACCTGGCTCATGGCTTAGGATCGGTGCAGCGTGCCGGCCACAACGTGCCGGCCATAGCAACTACTTGGGGGGTGAACCAACGGAAAAAGGAAGACCTTTCTCTCTGTCTCTCTCTCTCTCACTAACTCTGCCTGTCAAAAAAAAAAAGACAAAATAAAATAAATCTTTAAAAATAAAGTCATTGAGTTTGTGGTTCCCAAGCATAAATCACTCATATGCTGACCTGAATAAACCTAATACTAAGTTTTACACAGAGCCTGGCTATTTCCATGGACATAAGAAAAAAATCTGGGGTAAAAACATTAGAATTTCTATAAAAGACTTCCATTTACAGAATTAAAGATTCCAACAGTTACCTTCTGTTCTTCTCTTTCTGTTGCATGATGACATTTTTCAATTCTCCAATGTCTCAAGAAATCTCGAAGATATCCAAAGAGAGTGAGTACACCATAGCCCACATATGTGAGCACCGCAACCAGCATGGGTGTCTCTTCGAAAGCTTCATTAAACGGCCTTTTGTATAGTCCTCCATTTTGTGTAACGTGATGGATCTGAAGGAGAAGTTAAAAATGTTTATTTCAATCTCAGGAAGAAAAGATTTCTACTTACAATCTAATCCTCAGAGATTTGCAGAGCTAGCCTTGAGAATTCTCTAACACTCAAATGAAACACTAAGATCTAAGCAGAGCACACTTCTTTTCTTTTAAGATTTATTTATTTGTTCGAAAGGTTGAGTTACAGAGAGAGAAGGAGAGACAGAGAGAGATCTTCCATCTGCGGGTATACTCCCCAAATGTCTGCAATGACTGGGGCTGGGCCAGACCAAAGCAGGAGCCAGGAGCTTCCTCAGGGTCTCCCATGTGTGTGCAGAGGCCAAGGACTTGGGCCATCTTATGCTGCTTTCCTAGGCGTATAAGCAGGAAGCTGGATAGGAAGCGGAGCAGCCGGGACTTAAACTAGCGCCTGTATGGGATGCCAGCATTGTCATAGGCTTAACTTGATAGACCCAACGTTGGTCCCTGAATTATTTTTGTTGAAAACAAGTGTGCCCTGCTTAGAGCTTAGTGTCTGATCTTTTTAAAAGATATTTATTTAGTCAACAGAGAGGGAGACAGAAAGAGAAAGAGACAGGTCTTCCACCCGCTGATTTATTCACCAGATGGGCGCAAAAACCAAGGCTGGGCCAGGCCAAAGCCAGGAGCAAAGGAGCTTCGTTTAGGTCTTCCACATGAGTGGCCAAGGTCCAACCACTTGGATCATCCTCTGCTGTTTTCCCAGGCCATGAGCAAGGAGTTGGATCTCAAGTGGAGGAGCCAGGCCATGAACCGATGCCCTTATGGGATGCCAGCTTTGCAGCTGGTGGCTTAATGTTCTGCTTAGGCCCCTGCCACCTGCATGGGAGATCCAGAAGAAGCTCCTGGCTTCAGCCTGGCCCAGCCCTGGCTGCTGTGGCCATGTGGGGAGTGAACCAGCAGATGGAAGATCTCTGTCACTTCCTCTCTGTAACTCTGACTTTCAAACAAATAAATCTTTAAAAAAGAAAGGAGGCCGGCGCCGCGGCTCACTAGGCTAATCCTCCGCCTAGCGGCGCCGGCACACCGGGTTCTAGTCCCGGTCGGGGCGCCGGATTCTGTCCCGGTTGCCCCTCTTCCAGGCCAGCCCTCTGCTGTGGCCAGGGAGTGCAGTGGAGGATGGCCCAAGTGCTTGGGCCCTGCACCCCATGGGAGACCAGGAAAAGCACCTGGCTCCTGGCTCCTGCCATCAGATCAGCGAGTTGCGCCGGCCGCAGCGCGCTGGCCGCGGCGGCCATTGGAGGGTGAACCAACGGCAAAAGGAAGACCTTTCTCTCTGTCTCTCTCTCTCTCACTGTCCACTCTGCCTGTCAAAAAAAAAAAAAAAGAAAAGAAAAGAAAGGAAGAATTTATAAATTATATATACTTCAAATGAACAGTAACACCAAACCTAAAAAAGAGGGAGTAAGAAAAATTAAGAGAAATGCTTGACACTGTTTTTTAACATTATTTGATTTTCTGAAATAAATCCTGAAACGTTGTATCTGAAGAAAGTATAGCTTCTTTTGTTTGATAAAGAAAACAAAACATAAATTAACAAAGAGAAAACCTAACTGAAAAAAATACTTTTATTAGCTTACAGATGAAACAATTAGAAGTTCCAAAGCATGGTTCAAAAGCTGTGGTTGAGATGCCTGGGTTGGCATTTTGGCTCCACTCCAGATTCTTGCTCCCTGCTAATGTAATGTGCACCTGAGAGGCAAGCAGGTGGCTGCAGGAGTACTGGTGCCCTGAACCCTACACTGGAGATCTGGACTGAGATCAGCCTGGCTCAGCCTTAGCTGTTGTGGGCATTTGGGGAGTGAGTAGATAGAAGATCTCCTTGTCTCTCAAAGAAACAAAATAAATATTTTTTGGAAAAAAAATTTAAAATTTTTTCATTTTTTAATGCAAAATAAGATAGGAGTAAGAAGTTCTGATATTCTATTATAAAGGAGTTATGATTATAGATAATAATGCACTGAATATTTTTCTTTAAAAATAAAATGCTTACTGCTTAATTTGTTTTTGTGGGGAGCAACCTGGACTGGACTGAGTTACTGGAATTAAGACTTATTCTATGCATCTGCTCTCTATTCTATGCAACAGCTTCTACGCAGCTGCCTCTTGCCAACTTGAGTGCTGACCTCCAGGAGCTGATCCTGCTCCTGATTGGAGGAGAGCAGCGTACTCGGCGTATGGGCAGCCGAGTTGGGATTGGTGGAAGAGGACTATAAAGGAGGAGAGAGACAACATGCACCAGGAACATCTGAAGGAACATCTATCTGAAGGAACACCTGTGCAGCCCCCAAGAGAGCCGGCCGGCGGTGTGCCGCTCCCCCGCGGAAGTGGGGAATGTGGCAGGGGGAACTGCCCTTCCACGGAGGTAGAAGGGACAGTAGCCAACCCGGGAAGAACCAGCAGCAAACCCGGGGAGGGCCGAGCAGACGAAAGAACAGCGCAGGGTCCTGTGTCGTTCCTCCACGAAGAGGGGGAGCGACAGTTTTTTTAAAGGCAAGGAAAAAATGCACAGACTGACTCTGCTATGGAAAAAAGAGATGTTTTAGGTTGAATTAGTATAGCTTCAGCCTTGATCTTTTCCTAAATAAAAATGTTAAAGCCTAAAAAAATAAATAAAATAAAATAAAATGCTGGGTCCAGCATGTGGCATAGGGGGTAAAGTCATCATCTATAGCTCTGGCTTCCCACAGGAGTCCCAGCTGCTCCACTTCTGATCCAGCTGCCTGCTAATGCACCTGGGAAAGCAACAGAAGATGGCTCAAGTCCTTGGGTCCCTGCATTCACTTGGAGATCCAGAAGAAGCTTCCGGTTCCTGGCTGTTGAGGCTACCTGGAGAGTAAACCAGCAGGTGGAAGATCTGTTTCTCTCTTTCTCTTTCTCTTTCTCTTTCTCTCTCTCTCTCTCTCTTTCTCTCTCTCTCCCCCCCCCATCTTTCAAGTGAATAATTAATTTTTTTAAAAAAAGAATACCATATCCTTTAATGTTAGTTTGAAGAAGTTGCTTGTTAGAACAGCTGATAAAGATAGCTATATTTGATAAAGGAAAGGCATTTGGATAAGTATGACACTTGGGATCTTGGGGCACTGCTTCAATTTATAAAACTCGTTTAGGTCTTCATCCATCTCTTCCCCCAAAGCATTGAAGTTTTTGTCAATATTTAATATTTAGGGGTTTGCGCTGTAGTGCAGCGGGTTAAGCCACTGCTTGCATGGGAGTGCTGGTTGCAGTCCCAGCTGTTGTTCCACTTCCAATCTAGCTCCCTGCTAATTTGCCTGGGAAGACAGAGGAAGACTTCCTAAGTACTTGGGCTGGGCCCCTGGCATCCACAGTGGGAGACCAGGATGGAATTCTGGGATCCTGGCTTTGGTCTGGCCTGGACCTGACTACTGCAGTCATTTCTGAGTGAACCAGCAGACAGAAGATCTCTCTCTCTCTACCCCCCACTCTCACTGCTCTGCCTTTCAAATAAATAAAAAAAAATCTTTTAAAATATTTAAAATTGGCTCTCAATTGTACAAATCATTAAAAAGCCAGAAAATTAACAGAGCCCCACAGTCTAACAGCTGATTTGTATCCCAGGAATGCAGTGGGTGGATCTCTTTTAATCATATCTGTCTAATTTCAGACGTGCCCCAAATGACAGGACCAAGAAAATTCAAACTGTTGAACTATCTAGAAAGGAGGAAGCCAAGCCTATTAAGTCTGAAGTTTTCAATTCTGCGAATATTTCAACATAATATGTATATCAAAATTACCATGACACATAATGGTTCAATTTAAATCTTTAAAAGTGGCCTTTTAAAAGGAATAAAGGACACAATGGGTTAAGCCATTTTTAAATACTGTGGGATTCTATCCAAGCCTTTTAAGTATATTAGTATTAAATATAATAAAGAATTCAGGTTTAACTATGAAGTAACTATGAAGTCACATAGTTTGGCTTCAGGCCAAACACCGTGACTCTTAATCATGCAGGGGCAGAATGGACAGACTAACTGCTTTGCAAACCTCCCAAACACAGAAAGTCTTACAGCTCAGACAGAACAAAATTATTTGATCTTTAAGAACTGATGCTGGCCGACGCCGCGGCTCACTAGGCTAATCCTCCGCCTAGCGGCGCCGGCACACCAGGTTCTAGTCCCTGTCGAGGTGCCGGATTCTGTCCCGGTTGCCCCTCTTCCAGGCCAGCCCTCTGCTGTGGCCAGGGAGTGCAGTGGAGGATGGCCCAAGTGCTTGGGCCCTGTACCCCATGGGAGACCAGGAGAAGCACCTGGCTCCTGCCATTGGATCAGCGCGGTGCGCCAGCCATAGCGCATCGGCCGCGGCGGCCATTGGAGGGTGAACCAACGGCAAAGGAAGACCTTTCTCTATGTGTCTCTCTCTCCTTGTCCACTCTGCCTGTCAAAAAAAAAAAAAAAAGAACTGATGCTAGGCACTGTGGCACAGTGGGCTAAGCTTCTGCCTGTGGCGCTGGCTTCCCATATGGGTACCAGTTTAAGTCATAGCTATTCCTCTTCCGATCTAGCTCTCTGCTATGGCCTGGAAAAGCAGTAAAGGATGGCCCAAGGACTTGGGCCCCTGCACTCACGTAAGAGACCCAGAAGAAGCTCCTGGCTTCGGATTGGCCCAGCTCTGGTCATTGTGGCCATCTGGGGAATGAACCAGCAGATGGAAGACCTTTCTCTCTCTCTCTTTCTCTGTCCATAAACCTCTCTCTCAAATAAATAAAATCTTTTTTTAAAAAAGAACTGATGCTAAATTGTACCTTTCACATAATTCAAACAATAATCATGGCATTTATGTGTCTAATATTCCACCAGGGAAAGCTCCAGGCCTGTATAGTACATAATTGCACATCTAGCACCAAGGATAGTATTTATTGTTAACACATAATAACTTTTATCACTACTATTATGATAGAAAGGAACACCTCATAGGAGCTCAATAAATAACTGAATGAATGAAAATACACCTTATGTTCTTTGCCCTTTCAAAAGCAAGCACTCTGGCAAAGAAGGTATTAAGTCATGGTGATTACACAATTAGCAGTGGACATTTCTAGAATCCAAATCTGAAACCTTTCACTGTGTAGTAGATTGTCAATGAGATCAAGTTTTTAAATAAAACATGGGCTACAAATTTTTATAGTGCACTTCAAAGTCTGGGTTCACCAAGAAGACTCCTAATAGGCCTTTTATTCATTCTAACTTGAGAATAACACTGTCAACAAGGTAATCCAGAAAAATGCTAGTGGGGCCTGTGTGCTGGCACAGCAGATTAAGACTGCCTACACCACCAGCATCCTATACTGAAGCACTGGTTTGAGTCCCAGCTGGTCAACTTCCAATCCAACTCTCTGCTAATGCTCCCAGAAGGCAGTGGAGGATAGTTCAAGTACTTGGACCTCTGTCACCCACATGGGAGACCAAGATGGAGTTCCAGGCTCCTGGTTTTGGCCTGGCACAGACCCAGCCATTGCAGTCATTTGGGGAATGAACCAGTGAGTGGAAGATATCTCTTTCTCTGTCTTTCCCTCTGTCACTCTGCCTTTCAAATATATATATATATATATATATACACATACATATATATATGTGTGTGTGTGTGTGTATATATATATTTAAAAAATACTAGTAAATCATTCCCTCCAAATAATAGTTATCCATCTGTTTAAGTTAAACTGAGAAGAACATGACACTATGTTAGTGTTGCACAATACAAGAGATTTAAGAACTCCAATGAATATCAAGAACAGTAATACTTCTGTTCAAGGAAATGCAAAAGAACACAAGAAAGGAAAGGAAGATTTTTTTTCCCAGTAATGAGTATAACCACACTAGAATAAAACACATCACTGGACAAAGGAAGGGGGAAAAAAATCAAAGTAACAGGACATTTTGTCCACATACCTGTAGGCTGTCAACCACATTTACTGAGTCGCTGAAAAGGCATTCCTAACTAACCAGTGTAATAAGGGGAGAGGATAATCAAAATCATGTGATGGATACCCAAGCACACATACTCTACAAATGTCTGGAAGGAGACACAAGTAACTGAGGTATGGGACCGGCTTCATGGTACAGCAGGTTAATCCTCCGCCTGCTGAGCTGGCATCCCATATGGGCACCAGTTCTAGTCCCAGCTTCTCCTCTTCCAATCCAGCTTTCTGCTATGGCCTAAGAAAGCAGTAGAAGATGGCCCAAGTCCTTGAGACCCTGCACCCTTGTGGGAGATCAGGAAGAAGCACCTGGCTTCCGGCTTCGGATCGGCACAGCTCTGGTCGTTGTGGCCATCTGGGGAGAGTGAACCAATGGAAGGAAGACCTCTCTGTCTCTCCCTCTCACTGTCTGTAACTTTGCCTCTCAAATAAAAAAAAAAAGTAACTGAGGTAGAGAGTGGGACTGGGAAGAGGCATATCCCTTGTTTATAACCTTCTCAACCAGTTTTTCTTTTCCACAACAAATATATGTTCCTGAATTTTCACTTGTCACACATTTTTAAAATGTTCCAATTGAATTCTGTCCCTGATTTTCTTCGCTACTTGGACTAAAACAGAGATAATAAAAGCAACACGTGTATACCTGCCATCCCAGCTTCAGGTCATCACCCATCCACAGCCTCCCTAGAGAAGTCTCATTTACTTAGTTCTCAAGTGGACTCGACACACTGGTGAGTACACACACGTCTACAATGCAATCCCAAGTGTCTTTCCAGAGCTCCAAATTCACATTTCCAGCCTGCTCCTATCGAGTTCCACTTCAGACATTCCACGGATATCTCAAACTCAACAACCTTACAGTTGATTTAATCATTCCCTCAGCTAAAGCCTGACCCTCCTCCTATACTAATTATGGCCAAGAGCATCACCATCCAGTCTGCCGAGTCGTCCTACGTGCAGAGTCATCTTTTGCTCCACCTTGTTTTCTGGTTTCCATCTAGAACTAACAGTAAATTTCTGTGCCTTAGTTCAATATCTTCTTGTTGGACACAAGGGTACTTTAAAGAAACTGGAAATGTCCTAACAGAGACATGAGCTAACACCATGTATCACAAGCAAGAATAACCAGAGAGCTGTACAGGTCCTAGTAGACTAGCATATTTTACTCAAAACAAAACAAAAACCTCAGTGTCTTTTTTTAATGGATTTTTGCAACATCCATCTTCCTTGTGTCTCCCTGCCACAGGGCTCTCCTCACAGCTGAATCAGGACACCACCCGAGATGCTGGCATCCACACTGGAATGCCTTAGCCTGAATCCCACCTCTACTCCTGACTGCAGTTTCGGCTGCTGATGCCTACCCTGGAAGACAGTCGGTGATGGTTCAAATAGCTGAGTCCCTGCCAGCCGATGGGAGACCCAGACTGAGTCCTTGACTCCCAGCTTCAGCCTGGCCTTTGCCCAGCTAAAGCAGGCATTTGGGGAGTTAATCAGCAGACAGATTTCTCTCTCTCTCTCTGCCTCTCAAATAAATATTTTTTAAATGTTCAGTACTGAAAAGTTAAGACACAGTAACACAAAAATGTTTTTTGGAAATATGGAGATAACACCTAAAGAATCTGCTAAGGGGGCCAGCGCTGTGGCGCAGTGGGTTAATGCCCTGGCCTGAAGCGCTGGCATCCATATGGGTGACGGTTCAAGACCCGGCTGCTCCACTTCTGATCCAGCTCTCTGCTATGGCCTGGGAAAGCAGTAGAAGATGACCCAAGTCCTTGGGACCCTGCACCCGTGTGGGAGACCCAGAAGCAGCTCCTGGCACCTGGCTTCAGATCAGCACAGCTCCAGCCAGTGCAGCCAATTGGGGAGTGAACCATCAAATGGAAGACCTCTCTCTTTCTCTCTCTCTCTCTCTTTCTGCTTCTCCTCTCTCTGTGTAATTCTGACTTTCAGATAAATAAATAAATCTAAAATAAAATTTTTTAAAAAAGAATCTGCTAGCCGGCGCCATGGCTCAATAGGCTAATCCTCCACCTTGCGGCGCCGGCACACCGGGTTCTAGTCCCGGTTGGGGCGCCGGATTCTGTCCCGGTTGCCCCTCTTCCAGGCCAGCTCTCTGCTGTGGCCAGGGAGTGCAGTGGAGGATGGTCCAGGTGCTTGGGCCCTGCACCCCATGGGAGACCAGGAAAAGCACCTGGATCCTGGCTCCTGCCATCGGATCAGCGCGGTGCGCCGGCTGCAGCGGCGGCCATTGGAGGGTGAACCAACGGCAAAGGAAGACCTTTCTCTCTGTCTCTCTCTCTCTCACTGTCCACTCTGCCTGTCAAAAATTAAAAAAAAAAAAAAATAAAAAAAAAAGAATCTGCTAAAATTGAAAGCAGCAAAAGATGAAGAAAAGAGGTAGGGTCCGGTATGTGGTGCAGCAGGTTACACAGCATTTGGGACACCAGCATCCTGTAGCAGAGTGCTGGGCTGCTCCGCTTCTGATTCCACCCAGGAAGAAAGTGGAGGTGGCCCAAGTACTTGCACCCCTGCCAGCATGGAGTTCCTAGCTCCTGGCTTCAGCCTGGCCCACAGCTGGCTGTTCCAGCCATTTGAAGAATGAAACAGTGGATGGAAGATCTCTCTCTGTCTCTCCCCCTGTTGTTCTATGTCTCAAATAAATGAAAGAAAGAGAGAGAGAGAGAGAGGGAGGGAAAGAGAGAGAGGGAGGGAAAGAGAGAGAGAGGGAGGGAGGGAGTGAGGGAGGGAGGAGGGGAGGAGAGGGGAGAGGAGGAGTGGGAGAGGGGAGGAGTGGGGGAGGGGAAGGGAGGGGAGGAAAGAAAAGGAAGCAAAACAGAAGATGGCAGGAGACTTGTATATTTCATAATAAGCCTTGTGGAACTATCAGAAGCTTAAAACCATGTGCTAAGGGTCAGAGGTAAAGAGACCTAATGTAAACAACACACACTCAACTGGTTTAAGAGAAACTAAATTGTACCAGTGGCAGGGTGGAGGGGGATGACCTTTGTTCCTGAACTATCCGTGAGTCACTGGGAGTTATTTTTCTTTACCTTTTAATACAGGGGTGGGAATGTCTGGCCTGCAAGCTGTATGAGGCCCATGAAATCACTTGGTCTGGCCCTGTTAAGGTAACTACAGGCAGAACTCAAAATTCAGTACATCAATACACTCAATAAAAATTAGCAGGCTAATTTTTAAGTTGATAATTTTGTATGGCCTGTGAATGATATAATAAATATACAAATAGGGCCAGTGCTGTGGCATAGTGGGTTAAAGCCTCAGTCTGCTGTGCCAGCATCTCATGTGGCGCCAGTTCAAGTCCTGGCTGCTCCACTCTCCGATCCAACTCTCTGCTATGGCCTGGGAAAGTAGTAGAAGATGGCCCAAGTGCTTGGGCCCCTGCACCCACATGAGAGACTGGAAAGAAGCACCTGACTCCTGGCTTCGGATTGGCACAGCTCCAGCCATTGCAGCCATCTGGGGAGTGAACCAACAGAGGGAAGACCTTTCTGTCTGTCTCTCCCTCTCACTGTCTGTAACTACCTCTCAAATGAATAAATAAAATCTTAAAAAAAAGACTTCTCTGCCTCTCCCTCTCTGTAACTCTGCCTTTCAAATAAATAAATAAATCTTAAAAAAAAAAAACCTTAATGTTCAATATGAACCACCCATTCTGCAGCAAAGAACTGCTATACTGTCCTTCCCATTAAATGAAGCCTATTCATTTCCAAGTGGTGTAAGCTACTGCTCCTTAAAATCAGTTCTGCTGAAACTGTATGTTCTTGGAATTTTACTGCAATGTCCTAGCCTCTCCCTACTGCATGCCACACATACTAGAGAGGATAGTCCAGAGCTTTGTCCAAATGCCACCAGCTATGCCATGCTCTGAACATACATTTCTGGTTTCAACAGAGACATTCTGAAAAGTAGGGAGTCCACATTTTCCCTAGCAATTAGGATAGAATCTCTCATTTTTGTCGGTAAGTATCTGACGTAGAATGGACTAAACGTGCTTCTGAAGCTAAGTGTAAAACACACTTACATGTAAACATCACCATTTCCCTACGCCTTTCTAGTGTGTGTGGAATGGACCACGTCGGGTGAGTGGCTTCCTGTGTACACCGGGCACTCAGGTCCACAGGGTAGCTACTGCTCTAGCCTGTCATCCAAGCCACCTTTGCAGCACCTTCCTATCTCGAGAGAAGCATCGTGGTATAATGCAGACAGGCAAGTCAGGTGCTGGGGCACAGGTGCAGCCCTGCCACAGATTCTGCCCCTTCTTCTGAGCTCTCCCGCACCTCTGAAGCGCTCTGAGCCTGAAACCCCACCCTCTGGCTCTGCCCCTCTACCTGCTGCTGTCTGGGTTTGCAATGTGCACTACTGGAGAGGAAACCCAGGCGGCAACAATCTCCCTTCTCTGCGATATTCCCTGATAAACAGGGGTGGGCTGGTCACAGCCGAGCTTAGTCACTGTATTTCCTGGTCATAACCGATACACACAGGTAGACATCTTTGCCAAAAGGAACCCAATAACCTTTTCTCATGGGAATTAAATTTCAATGGGGACAGTTGGGCTTTCAGTAGAATAGCATCTGTATTTTATTCCTCATCAGAATTCACATAGGTGGAGAGTACATTTTTTTTCTTTTGTAAAAAGATATGCTTATTGAATATTTGCATATATTCAATAAAATTTAAAATGCGCATATTGTAAAATGCTCCTGTAAAATAAACACACTTCAGTACTATTTTATCTGAAGAAACAGGAGTTGGAGTTGGAAAACTACCATACTTGCAAAGAGTAAAACCAACACGTTAATGTGTAACAAAACAAGTATCTCCTAAAACTCCACAGCTTAGATGTAACCAATCTAGATTATACAATCTTATAATCTTTTTTCTACTTAATATCATCCATATTCTCTTGTCAGTCAACATAGACAAACATGATTCTTTTAAAGGGTACATAAATTCCATAATGTGGACTTACGGTATAATTTATTTCACTAATCACCACTCACAATATTTAGGCTTTTCCCAATATTAGCAATGTGTGAGCATTTATACACCTCTTCACACTTTTGATTTTCTCCTAAGAATAAATCCCTAGATGTGAATTTGTTAGCCTACAAACTAAAAGCAGACATTTACAGGAATCTAATCAGCTTATCATTCTACAAAATAAGTTTAAGCAAGATTCACTGATATTTTTAGAGGTTTGCTGATTACTAAAGTGCAGCAATTTAAGTGATCTAAAAGCCCCATCTTTAAAAAAATAAATGCACTATCTTGTGTCCAGCACTGCAGCATAGTGTGTTAAGCCTCTGCCTGAGGTGACAGCATCCCATATGGGCGCTTGTTCAATCCTGGATGCTCCTCTTCTGATCCAGCTCTCTGCTATGGCCTGGGAAAGCAGTAGAAGATGGCCCAAGTCCTTGGGCCCCTGCACCCATGTGAGAGGCCCAGAGGAAGCTCCTGGCTCCTGACTTCAGATCAGCTCAGCTCTGGACACTGTGGCCATTTGAGGAATGAACTAGCAGATGGAAGACCTTTCTCCCTGTCTCTCCCTTTCTCTGTCTGTAACTCTCTCAAATAAATAAATAAAATCTTAAAAAATAAAGAAGAAGAAATGCACTATCTCAAAGAGTGTTAATGTTACACAGAACTCTCTTGCCTTCTCAAAATGCAGAGTTCAGTGAAGCTGCCAGTTCCCTCAAGTGACACTTAAAGGCAGGGCAGTTCCAATAAAAAAAAACTCTCCCTTTTTTTTAATTCTCTCTCTCTCACATACACACACACATTCCTTTTTCCTTAACAATTTTAGTCTAAAATTCTGTAAGAAAGCAAAGAATCTAGAACAAAATAGTTTTGAAGAAAACTTAAGTGGGAGAACCAACTTATTAGACAATAAGACTTACCATAGATCTAATCAGAGTAGCACGCACGATTTAACCAAACAGTAGGAAACTGGTTCAGAACAGAAAACCCAGAAGAGCACACTGTGAACATGGGACCAGATAGGTAACAGCGATGGCACTTTTAAGCATATGGGAAAGAACAGCCACGGAACCGGCCCCGAACTGCTGTCTTAATGGATGCTGAAACAAGTGGGTTTTCCATGTGAAAAAATAAGAATAAAGATAAAACAGAACCCCAGGGCCGGCTTTGTGGCATAGCGGGTAAAGTACCACCTGCAGCACTGGCATCCCATATGGACACCAGTTTGTGTGCTGGCTGCTCCACCTCTGATTCAGTGCCCTGCTAATGCGCCTGGGAGAGCAGTGGAAGATGGTCCAAGTCCTTGGGCTTCTGCATCCACATGGGATATCTGCACCCACAGATGAAGCTCCTGGCTCCAGCCTAGCCCAGCCCTGGCTATTCCAGCCATTTGGGAAGTGAACCAGCATATCATTCTCTCTGCCTCTGCCTCTCTGTAACTCTTTCAAGTAAATAAGTAAATCTTTTAAAAATAATAAAATAAAATTCTGATATCATTCTGTAAAATCAATTGTAGCTGGGGCCAGTGTTGTGGCGCAGCAGGTTAAAGCCCTGGCCTGAAGTGCTGGCATCCCATATGGGCGCTGGTTTCTAGTCCTGGCTGCTCCACTTCCGATCCAGCTCTCTGCTATGGCCTGGGATAGCAGTAGAAGATGGCCCAAGTCCTTGGGACCCTGCACCCATGTGGGAGACCTGGAAGAAGCTCCTGGCTCCTGGCTTCGGATTGATGCAGCTCCGGCTGTTGCAGCCATCTGAGGAGTGAACCAGCGGATAGAAGACCTCTCTCTCTGCCTCCACCTCTCTCTTTAACTCTGTCTTTCAAATAAATAAAATAAATCTTTAAAAAGAAAATCACTGTAGCTTGTTAAATATCCAGATGTGGGATGGGCATTTGGCACTGCAGTTAAGACATCACATCCCATACTGGAGTGCCTAGGATCAAGTCTCAGGTTCACTCTCTATGCCAGCTTCCTGCCATTGCACATTCTGGGAGGCAGCAGGTGACGGCTCAAATACTCAGGTCCAAGCCACCCATGTGGGAAAACTAGACTGAGTTCTAGGCTCCTTGCTCTGGTCTGGCCCACTTCAGGCTGTTAAGGGCACTGGGATAATAAACCAACAGATAGAAAAAAAAAATCACTCTATGTCTTTCAAATATATAATACTAATTTTTTTAATCAAAAAAATATTTTTGGGACTGACACTGCAGTGCTGACATCCCATATGGGCACCAGTTTGAGTCCTGGCTGCTCCACTTCCCATTCAGCTCCCTGTTACTGCGCCTGGGAAAGCAGCAGAAGATGGCCTGAGTCCTTAGGTCCCTGCACCCATGTAAGCAACCTAGAAAAAGTTCCTGGCTCCTGGCTCCTGGCTCCTGGCTTCGAACTGGCCCAGCTCTGGCCACCTGGGGAGTGAACCAGCAGATGGAAGATCTCTCTCTGTCTCTCCTCTCTCTCTCTCTCTGTAAGTCTGACTTTCAATTAAATAAAACTTTAAATTTTTTTTAAATTCATAGAAAATGGAATTAAAGTTTTTTTTTAAACTCCACATGTGAAAATTACAAAATTTTAAGCTGTAGCATATAGGAGAAATATTCATGACTCTGAAGCAAAGGATGATTTTCCTAAAAATCACATCAGCACAAATTATAAAGTAAGTTGATATATTTGATTGTTCGAACTTCTGCATTATAACAGCATCAAAAAGAACAAAATACTTAGGAAAGAATTTAATGAAAAGTGCAAAGCTTACACAATGAAAACTTATAAAACAACTGAAAAAAGTAAGATTTAAATAAATGGAAAGACATCTGATGTTCAGGGATCAGATGATTTAATACTATTAAGATGGAAACACTCTTTAAATTGGCCTACAAATTCAACACAACTCCTATAAAATTCCAGCTTACTTTTTCTAGACATTGACAAGCCAACCTTAAAATTTATACAGAAATGTAAGGAATCTAAAATATTTGAAATCTTGAGAACAAAGCTAAAAGACTCACTCCTCAACTTTAAAACTTACTATACAATCACAGTAATCAAAACATTGAGGTATTGCATGAAGCTAGTCATACAAGCCAATGGAACAGAATAAAGAATCCAGATATAAGTTCTAATATTTATGGTTGACTTTTGACAAGATATCAAGACAATTCAATAGAGAAATAACGGTCTTCTGAAAAAGTGGTACGAGGGTAACTGGCTATCCACAGACAAAAGAACTAATTTGGACCCTGCCTCAAAAAAATCAATATATAAGAGCTATAACTTCAACATTCTTAGATGAAAACACAGTTGTACATCTTTGTGATATCTGAATAGTCAAAGTATAAGCAATCAAAGGCAAGAGAAAAATTGGACTTCATCAAAATTAGAAACTTTTTTTAAAAAAAGATTTATGTATTTGAAAGGCAGAGTTACAGAGAGGGAAAGAGAGCGAGAGAGCGACCTTCCATCCACTGATTTATTCCCCAAATGATCACAACAGCAGGGGCTGGGCCAGGCCAAAGCCAGGAGCCAGGAGCTTCATCGGGGTCTCCCACATGGGTGCAGGGGCCCAAGTGCTTGAAACATCTCCTACTGCTTTCCCGGGTCATTAGCAGGGCGCTGGATCAGAAGCAAGCAGCTGGGACTCAAACTGGGATGCTGGCATCGCAGGCAGCGGCTTAACCTGCTAAGCTACAAAACTGGCCCAGAAACTTTTGTACTGGAAAGGACAACCTCAAGAAGGTGAAAAGATAGGAGGGTGGCCTTGAGCATAGTCATTACCTCTCCAACTGAGACCCTCACAGCCCATACTGGAAGGCCTGGTTGAGTCCTGGCTCCTTCACATATTGTCCAGTGTCTTGCTAATGTGCATCCTGGGAGGAAACTGATAATGGCTCAAGTACTTTGGCCCCTGCTTTCCATGTGGGAGACCTGGATGGAATTCCAAGCTCCTGTCTGCAGCCTGGTCCAGCACTGGTTATCACAGGCACTTGGGAAGTGAACCAGCAAACGGAAGATGTCCATGTCTGTGTGTTTCTCTTTCAAATAAAATGAAAGTAAATTAAGGAAAAAAAGTGAAAAGACAACCCAACGAAGAGGAGCAAATTTCTGCAGATCATCTAGCAAATAAATGACATTATCTACAATACATGTCCTTTTACAAGGATTATTTTACATTATCTACAATACAAGTCCTTTTACAACTCAATAAAGTACAAGATGGGCAAAGTGGTGGGCCTTTGGTGTAGCAGTTAAGACACCAATTAGGACACCAGCATCCTTTATCAAAGTACTTGGCTTGACTCCTAGCTCCACTTCCAATTTCAATTTCCTGCTAATGCACCTGGGAGACAGCAGGTGATGGTTCAAGTGCGTGGAACCCTTCCATCCTTGTGGGAGACCCAGACTGAGTGTCCCACCAGGTTTTGGCCTGTTTGAAGGCTGGCTTTTACAGGCACATGAGGAGTAAGCAGGGGATAGAAAATCTCTCTCTGTCCCTCTGCCTTTCAAATAAAATCAAAACACATTTTTTAAAGATTTTCATTTATTTATTTGAGAGGTAGAGTTACAGACAGTGAGAGGAAGAGAGAGAGAGGTCTTTCATGCGCTGGTTCATTCCCTAAATGGCCGCAATGGCTGGAGCTATGCCAATCCGAAGCCAAGAGCCAGGAGCCTCTTCCAGGTCTCCTACGAGGGTGCAGGGGTCCAAGGATTGGGCCATCTTCCACTGCTTTCCCAGGCCATAGCAGAGAGCTGGATTGGAAGAGGAGCAACCGAGACTAGAACCAGAGTCCATATGGGATGCCAGCACCACAAGCAAAAGATTAACCTACTGTGCCACAGCACGGACCCCCAAAATCAAAATTTTTTCAAAAGATGGGTAAAGGATTTGAATAGATTATTTCTCCAACGAAGATATATTAATGGCTAGTAAGCACTTGAAAAGACATCCCAGATCTTTAATTAGAGCAATGTAAATCAAAACCACAATGAGATACCACTTCATACCCACTAGGATAGTTAAAATAAATCAGACATAACAAATGTTGGTGAGGACACAGAGAAACTGGAACCCTCATACATTTGCTTGTGGGATTACAAAATAATACAGCCACTTCAGCAAACAGTTACTAAAATGTTTAACATGGTTATCCTATGGTCTAACAATTCTGATCCCAGGAGAAATGAGACGTATGTTCCCTTAAAATCTTATACATAAAAATGATCATAGCAGCATTTTGTATAACAGCCAAAAAGTAGAAACAACAAATGGTCATCAATTAATGAATAAACAAAATATGATCCATCCATAGAAAGGGATATTCATCAATAATACAAGGAATTAAGTACTAATATATGCTACAAATTGTATGGCTCCGTACTAATACAGTAAGAATATTTTTTAAATATCTAGAAATGATAAACACCAATGTTACAGTACAGTTTATACCTTGAGGGAGTAAGGAGAATAGCAATTCCCCAGGCCAGATTCCTGAACAGGACTGGAGAATGCTAACCTAAGTCAGATCATGACTACCCTGACAGTCTCCTATCTCTGGTAACACAATACAAAGCCTCTGCAGGGTTTACTAGACCCTATATGATCTGGTTCTCCTACACCTCTCTGCCTCCATGTCCGCCAGGTTGCAGGACTACAGCCAAGCAGGTCTTTTTTTCCTTCAAAGATTTATTTTCTTTATTTGAAAGGCAGAATGATGGACAAAGGGAGAGACAGAGATCTTCCATTTCCTGCTTCACTCCTCAAATGACCACAATGGACAGGGCTGGGCCACACTAAACTCAGGAGCCCAGAACTCCATCCAGGCCTCCCAGATGGGTGACAGAGGCCCAAGTACTGGGCCATCTTTCACTGCCTTCCCAGGCACATTAGCAGGGAGCTGGATTGGAAATGATGTAGCCTGGACTCAAAATGGCACTCTGACATGGGATCTGGATTCGCAAGCAGTGGCCCAAATAGCTGCACCATAACACCAGCTCGTGCCAGCCTTTCTAAGGGTCCCCAGACTCATCGATGTGAAGCCACCTGCTAAGGGCTTTTGCCCTGACTGCCTCTGCCTAGAAACCTCTTTTCCCTCCCTATTCTATGTTGCTCTCTGTTCACACCTTACCTCCTTCAGAGGTCATCCTCAACCACTCTAGGTGCGCTCTCAGTGACTATTATTCCTGAGTGCAGCATTTATAACTTTCTGATGTGATACTGTATATCCTTTTGTTACTCTGTGCCTCTCTCAATGGAGTTTACGCCTAGCTCATAGCAGGGGCTCACCAAGTATTAACAAGAGTAAATAAATGATAACTTTAATGGAAAAAATCTAATGCATATATGCTAAATGCACAATCGCTCTTCCATCTGCCAGGCCAGCAGTGATTCTGCAGCAGGACTCTCCACTGTCCTTGTCCTACCAAAGGTTTAAATTGGGAGATGCTGGCTGGTGCTACAAAGGCAGGAGAAGCCATTGGCAGTGACTGGCGTCCCACCTCTCTTCTCACACTGATTGAAAATGCCAAGAGTTGGACTGAGGTATCAACCCTGTGGGTCCTGGTTGGACTACAACAGACCTACCTATGGACACCTCTCCAGTACATGCAGGATGATATATATTTTTTTAATTTATCTATTTGTTTGAAAGGCAGAATAGAGTTACAGAGAGGCAGAGAGAGAGGTTTTGCATCTGCTGGTTTCACTCCGCAGATGGCCACAACAGACAGAGCTACACTGGAGAGTGAACCAGCAGATGGAAGACGGCCACAGCTGGGTCGATCCAAAGCCAGGAGCCAGAAGCTTCTTCCAGGTCGCCCATGTGGGTGCAGGGGCCCAAGCACTTGGGCCATCTTCTCTTGTTTTCCCAGCCCATAGGAGAGAGCTGTATCGAAAGTGGAGCAGCCGGGACTCGAACTGGTGCCCAAATGGGATACCAGCACTGCAGGCTGCAGCTTTACCCACTATGCCACAGTGCTGGCCCCATGATAATATTCTGACTGCCTCCTGCACAAGCCTGGCTTTTATATAGGCTACAGAAGCAGATTATTTCCAGGACAGCTAAATTAGTTGGCATTAAACCTCATTTCCTAAAAACAGAAATTTTCTTAGCAGACTTCTTGTAAACTGAAGAAACTCACCATTAATCTCAATCCAAATATAGCTAATAATATGAAGAGTAAAAATAATTATATTAAAAGGAGCAAAAATGAACATGAGGGGCCGGCGCTGTGGCGCAATAGGTTAATCCTCTGCCTACAGTGCTGGCATCCCATATGGGCGCCGATTCTAGTCCTGACTGCTTCTCTTCCAGTCCAGCTCTCTGCTATGGCCTGGGAAAGCAGTAGAGGATAGCTCAGGTACTTAAGGCCCTGCACCTACGTGGGAGACCCAGATGAAGCTCCTGGCTCCTGGCTTCAGATCTGCCCAGCTCCGGCCATCTGAGGAGTGAACTAGCGGATGGAAGATGGCCAGAGCTGGGCCAATCTGAAGCCAGGAGCCAGGAGTTTCTTCTGGGTCTCCCTCGTGGGTAAAGGGGCCCAAGGACTTGGTTCACCTCCCACTGCTTTCCCAGGCCATAGCAGAGAGCTGCATCGGAAGTGGAGGCAGGGTCCTGTGCTGTGGTGTAGTGGGTAAAGCTGCCACCTGTTGCGCCTGCATCTCATGTGTGCACTGGTTCAAGACCTGGCTACTCTGCTTCCGGGCCAGGGAGGGCAGTGGATGATGGCCCGAGTCCTTGGGCCTATGCACCCGTGTGGGAGACCTGGAGGAAGCTCCTGGCTTCAGATCGGCTCAGCTCCGGCTGTTGTGGCCAACTGGAGAGTGAACCAGTGGATGGAGGACCTCTCTCTCTCTCTCTGCCTCTCCTTTCTCTGTGTAACTCTGACTTTCAAATAAATAAATAAATCTCTAAAAAGAAAATAAAAGGAAGGGAGGCAGCCAGACTTGAACCAGCACCCATATGGGAATGCCAGCACTGCAGGGGTTGGCTTTACCTGCTATGCCACAGCACTGGCCCAACCTTCTCTCTTTTTCAATCACAGACCCTCCCTTCCTCCCAGGAAAGCAGAATTTTGGATTCATTCCTAGATAAAGTATATAGAAATGCTTCAGATACTAGAGTCAATTTGTTTCCTCCTTCTGTTTCCTGAGCACCTCCTTTCAAACAGCCGGGTCAGGCTGGGCTGAAGGCTCCGTATGTGGAGTGCACTGTGAAGACCATGTGTGCCAAGGGTGGGATCCACTGTGTATCTGTTACAGGCCCCTCCCTCTGCAATGGTTTTATCTGTGAGGCCTTGGGAGATCGTGGTTGATTTCAAGTCACCTTTCTACACCAGACCTCCAGCCTCTCCAGAACTTGACAAATGTCCTGTGCTGAAAACTGTGTATGTATTCGGGGCTCTTCTGGAACTCAGAACTCAATCTGTCATGTCAACCCATACAGCTACCATAAGCTCTGACAGGTTTTCTTTCTGCTTGGTGGAGTTCTGCCTATGGCAAACCCAATTGTCATCAGCTCATGTTCAAACTCTTCAAATACCACAGGAGGAAAAAATGGCCAGCAATTTCAGCTCGCCTAGAAAGGGCTCTCTTGGTTTTGCACTGATAGCTCTTCAATGTCTTTAAAATAACTTTTTTTAAAAAAAGTTGTACTTATTTATCTAAAAGGCAGAGTGACAGGAGAGGGGGTAGGGAGAGAGAGAGAGATAACAATCTTCAATCCACTGGTTCATTCTACAAATGCAATACCCCAGAAAGGGCCAGGTGGACATCAGGAGCCAGGAACTCCATTTGGATCTCCCATGAAGGTGACAGGAACCCAAGTATTTGGGCCATCATCTACTGTCTCCCCACCCCACCCCTGCACATTAGCACGAAGCTGGATTGGAAGTGGAGGACAGACTTGATCCCGGGCACTTGGAAATGGGATTCCAGCACCCTGAGAGCTTAACCTGAAGTACTATAAGACCCCCCCAAACACCCTCGCCTTTTTGAGTAATCTATACAGTTTTACTTAGTTATCACTAAGAAAACAATGGCTTCCCTATCCCTATTAAACCCAATCTGGAGGCAGAAGTCTATCATTTTTTCAGTTTTGGTTGTTAAAATACGACATAAAAAAAAAAAAAAGTTGTTCAGACAAGCCAGAAATGATTTCTCTTTGAGGTATCAGTGTGGAGGTAGACAGACAGCCTCAGGTGGGCAGGTGTCTTCCTTACTGTTCTGCCCCCTTCATGAGCACCTGCGCCTTCAGCCACAGCTACATTTCAGGCCATGAGAAGGGTAAAGAGAAGTGGAGGGAAAGTAGTTTTTGTTTTAAAGGACATAATACTTCTGTCCCACTCCTATTGGCCATAATTTCATCACATGTCTATCCCCTGGCTACAAGAGAGATCAGGACATATACACTGTAGCTGGGTGGCAATGTGCCACCAAGAACTCAGAGACTCTAACACTAAAGGGAAGATAAGGATAATATCTTCAGGGGCCAGTCAGCAGTATGCCAACGTACGGTATGAAGAGAAGATCCAACGAGAATTTTTTTTCCCAAATGGCCAGTTTTCCTTAAGCCTTGAATTAAATAATCCACTGTTTCCCTTTAGTTTGTGGTTTTTCTTACAGTAACAATTGGTCTTGTTTAATGGCTATGAATTTATTGGCTACAATTTGACAAATTTAGCAAATACTGAATTTTGAATTGCGGTCTTCTAGGTTTTTTTGTGGGGAGGGGTAGAGGGGATCTGTCTTCATGTGTGTTAATGAGAATTTGGAAAGAGGTTACAGTAGGCACTTAAAATCTGATCTCATTCAATATAATAGAGTACCTACTTACAATTTTGAAGCAGGTATCTCTTACCCTAGGTCAGCCAGTAAATAGTATTCCAAAGGAACAAAACTGATAAAGTTGGTAACTAAAAATTCTTGAAACAGGCATCTGGCCCGACAGTTAAAGACACCTGCACTTCTTATCAGTGTCTGGGCTCAAGACCCAGATCCATTCCTGATTCCAGCTTCCTGTTGATGTACACCCGGGAGGCAGCAAGCGATAACTTCAGTGACCGGGTCCTTCCCACCCACCTAGGAGATCTGAACTGAGTTCCTGGCTCCCAGTTTTGGCCTGATCCAGCCCTGACCATGTAGGAATTTAGGAAGCGAATCAGTAAATGGAAACCAACTCTGTATGTGTTTGTGTATATCCATCTGCCTCCCTCTCTCTGCCTCTCAAATAAAAACAGGGATAGACATGATACAATGCATGAAGCCACTGCTTGGGAATACCACATCCCTTTACTGAAGAGCTGGTTGGAGTACTGGCTACTCCATTTCTAACCCAGCTTCCTGTTAAGGCAGCATGGCTGGCAGCAGATGATGCATCAAATGCTCGGGCCCCTGCCAACCACATGGGAGACCCAGATGGAGTTCCAGGCTCCCGACTTCAGCTTGGCCCAGCCTTGGTTACTGAGGGAATCTGGGAAGTAAACAAGCAGATGGAAGGTCCCTCTGTCTCTCCACTTTCCAAATAAAATGAAATAAATTGTTCTAAAGTGTCCCTGCTTGAAAAAAAAAAAAAAATAGGGCATTTTTGGAAATATACGTTCAGAGTGGGATTTGCACAAAGCTCCAAAGTAGTCTCTCTAATATGCGTGGCCTGTAGTAGACAGGCTACAATGTTTCAATAAAATTCCAAGAAAAGACCAGCCTCAATAACCAACTTTCTTTTTTAAAAAAAGATTTATTTTTTGGGCTGGCGCCGCAGCTCACTAGGCAGCTCACTAGGCTAATCCTCCGCCTTGCGGCGCCGGCACACCAGGTTCTAGTCCCGGTCGGGGCGCCGGATTCTGTCCCGGTTGCCCCTCTTCCAGGCCAGCTCTCTGCTGTGGCCCGGGAGTGCAGTGGAGGACGGCCCAAGTCCTTGGGCCCTGCACCCCATGGGAGACCAGGAGAAGCACCTGGCTCCTGGCTCCTGCCATTGGATCAGCGCAGCACGCCAGCCGTGTTGGCCATTGGAGGGTGAACCAACGGCAAAGGAAGACCTTTCTCTCTGTCTCTCTCTCTCACTGTCCACTCTGCCTTTCAAAAAAAAAAAAAAAAAAGATTTATTTTTCTGAAAGGCAGAAAGTTACAGAAATGCAGAGGCAGAGAGAGAAAAGTCTTCCATCCACTGGTTCACTCCTCAAATCGCTGTAACAGACAGAGCTGGGCTGATCCAAAGCCAGGAGCTTCTTCTGTGTCTCCCACTGGGTCCTCCTCTTCTGGGTACAGGGGCTCAAGGACTTGGGCCATCCTCTACTGCTTTCCCAGGCCATAGCAGAGAGCTGGATCAGAAGTGGGGCAGCCAGACTCAAACTGGTACCCATATGGGATTCCAGCACTGGAGGTCGCGATTTTACCAGCTACACCACAGTGTCAGCCCCCATAACCAATCCTTAAGAGATGATATCTATTTTCATCTGTAATATCTATTTTTTAAGATTTATTTATTTATTTGAAAGTCAGAATTACACAGAGAGAGAAGAGGCAGAGAGAGAGAGAGATAGGTCTTCCATCCAATGGTTCACTACCCAAGTGGCCGCAATGGCTGCAGCTGAGCTGATTTGGAGCCAGGAGCCAAGAGCTTCTTCCAGGTCTTCCTCACGGATGCAGGGGCCCAAGGACTTGGGCCATCTTCTACTGCTTTCCCAGGCTATAGCAGAGAACTGGATCAGAAGTGGAGCAGCCGGGTCTCGAACCGGCGCCCACATGGGATGCTGGCGCTTCAGGCCAGGGTGTTAACCTGCTGAGCACCGGCCCCTGTAATATCCAATTTAAAGTCTCAAAAATTACCAGTAAATTTTGGATCATCAAATCCAGAGGCACAGTAAAGTCAGGCAAAACTGAGCATAACCCAGGTTCACCAACTGCTGACTCAGAGCCAGTTCCTTGGGTGATCTGGACTTCAGTCTTCTTATTTATACAACAAGGATGCTGTTTACCTAGCAATGCTCTTGTGAAGATTAGATAAAGAAGTCAGGAGAGGTCCCGGCACAGGCAGGTACTCAATAATCGTTCCTATCACGACCATAATCTGTGTTCTCCTTGCCCAAACATGCTACTTACCCCTCCTTAACGAAACAGCCTATTTCCCTGGGCTTTTCTCACCCCACTTGCTCTTCTCACATCTTCTTTAGCAGCTCCTGTGCGTGCGTGCGTATCTTCTTCCAGGAACTTGATGACTCTCCAGCATCACATCCTTGGCACCTCTTCATCTAGCTTAGTACCCTCACCCCTCTGGCTTATCAACTCCCATGGCTTCTGCTATCACTGATTCCTTAACATCTCCTGAGTTCCTGTTACACATCAGGCACGGCGCAGATAGAAAAGCCTCAAATGTCTGCCTGCTTTAGAGACCTACTAATTAGGCAGCAAGAGGCTCACTTAGAATAATTCAACACCACCCCATTTAACAGGAAAGTACTCTTCGTAAACCTCCACACATTACAAAAACTGTTGAGTACTTTCCCCAAGCTCAGTATGTGCTACTTTGAGTAAAGCTGGACCAGAACCACAATCTCCATGTAGCAGGACGTCGCACTGTATTCAGAAGTCGTCAGGAAGCAACTGACTGATTTACAACCAACCACATTAAAAATGAGCTCCCAACACAGGATTATCTCCATGTTTTATTATTTCTATAATCAAAAGTAATAATTTATGAACAAAAGGAAGGAGTCAGCATTGTGACGCAGGTTAGGCTGTTACCACCTGCAACACAGGAATCCCAAATGAGCACTGGTTCAAGTCCCAGCTGCAGCACTTCTAATCCAGCTCCCTGCTAATGTGTCTGAGAAAGCAGTGGAAAATTGTCCAAGTGCTTGAGCCCCTGCCACCCACATGGCAGACCTAGACAGAGTTCTAGGATCCTGGCTTCCGGCATGGCTCAGCCCTGGCCATTGCAGCCATCTGGGGACTGAACCAGCAGATGGAAGATTTCTCTCTCCCTCTCTCCATTCCTTACCTCCCAGAAATTCTGCCTTTCAAACAAATAAATCCATCTTTAAAAAAAAAAAAGAAAATTAGCTGCCTTGAGCTTCATAGGAGGCCTTGAACATAGTCTTTTTTTTTTTTTTTTTTTTTTAAGATTTATTTATTTTACTTGAAAGTCAGAGTTACACAGGGAGAGGAGAGGCAGAGAGAGAGAGGTCTTCCATCCGATGGTTCACTCCCCAATTGGCCGCAATGGCCAGAACTGCGCTGATCCGAAGCCAGGAGCCAGGAGCTTCTTCCGGGTCTCCCAAGTGGGTGCAGGGGCCCAAGCACTTGGGCCATCTTCTACTGCTTTCCCAGGCCATAGCAGAGAGCTGCTAAGTGGAGCAGCCAGGACTTGAACTGGTGCCCATATGGGATGCCGGCACTTCAGGCCAGGGTGTTAACCCACTGAGCCACAGTGCCGGCCCTTGAACATAGTCTTAAAGGCAAAAAACATTAAGATAAATTTTCTGAGAATAAACTGGTCAAGAGCAAAGGGCTTACTTTCTCAGTCACAAACTGCAAATTAGATTATAGAAGCCTTCTTAGAAACTTCAGAAAGCCGCAAGCCATTTATTTAATCAAGCAAGGCACACCCACTCAGAATGTAAACACTGCTCTACCCATCCCTCCTAAATGCCTATCCTGCCAATAAACACTGCTTCTTTCTTTCAAAAATGGGATCTAACTGAATCAGCCGCGAAGGATACCTGGACTCACCTGAAAAGTGAGTGAGTCTGCCTTACTTGAAAATCTAAGTTCTGAAAAACCTATCTTAAGAATCTAACTGCTTATATATTCCCTAGAATTCTTATTAAAAGGAATTCCTGAGAATCTCAAAGAGCTGTGGAATCTTTCAGATCCAGTTAGTAAAAATTTAAATGTTCTTCCTCCTGGAGTAAAAAAGTATCTGGGGCCCAGTGCTGTGAGGCAGTAGGTTAATCCTCCACCTGTAGCACCGGAATCCCATATGAGCATCGGTTCGAATCCTGGCTGCTCCTCTTCCAATCCAGCTCTCTGCTATGGCCTGAGATAGCAGTAGAAGATGGCCCAAGCAACTGGGCCCCTGCACCTGTGTGGGAGACCCAGAAGACGCTCCTGGCTCCAGACTTTGGATCTGTCCAACTCCTGCTGTTTGCAGCCATTTGGGGAGTGAACCAGTGGATGGAAGACTTTTTTCTCTGTCTCTTCCTCTCACTGTCTGTAACTCTACCTCTCAAATAAATAAATGAAATCTTTAAAAAAAAAAAAAGCACTTGAAACAAAAGTCTTGTTCCACAAGTTGTAAGCACTTACTACATTATTTCTGCAACGTCTCAAGGTCTTAGAGACGATTCACTGGCCCTGTAAACCTGAACAGGTATAGTGACCACGCCAACTACTCCTACTACTACCTCTCCTTTCGGTCAACTGCTATCATGTGGAATCACCAGGTACTGTTTCCTCTCGGTGGAAATAAAAGCTAGCAGCTATTCGGTAAAGCACCTTTCATTAGTTACTTGTCTCCTTCTAAGTGCAAGTAGCAGGACCAACACTTTGCTTCTACTTAGCTTGTCATATTACTTAACATAACTTGTGCCCCAATTTCTCCTTCAGACAGCTATTTTAGTAATTAGAAAGTTCTCATTTTTCTAACATCTCATTAAAACTACTCCAAATGGGAAGAAAATCAGGTTCAAAACTGTCTCAAAGGCAGAGAATTCCTTTCCTTTCCTATTTGTTAACTGAGTAAAGTGTGTGTGCAAATCTCAAATATGGTATAAAGAACCGGGAAATCTTTTTAAAAGTACAGTTATCATTGAGTTTTAAAAACAATTACATTTCAGGTACCCCAGAAATGTGGCATTTATTCAATCAAATGGTAAATCCACAGAAAGAAAATACTGGTAGTTAAGATCACCAGCCAATGCAAATCCTCCTGAAGGGTTAGAAAAGGGGCAGAACCCTCCCTCAAGATTGGTTTTCCTGAAGTCCAACAGAAAGACAAAGGGACCGAATTATATAAATCCCTAGAGGTTCCTTCTAATTCTGTCAAGGTTTCCCTAAGGCTAATTGCCACCTTTTACCTCAAATAAAGGCTGATCCTCCTCCCACTCACTGAAGGGCAGAGAGAAAAATTACTGCTTTATTGTTCAGCTGCTACTCCTGTGAAAACTGTGTCTACTGTCATTGTTAAACACTCCCATCAGGGTGTTTCATAACTCCTTCCTCCCACAGCATCTATGGAATCAAACTCTACACCCAAGTCTGAATTGCTGTTTCAGTAGTAAAGTCATCCCTCCAAACCCAGAAACACGCTCAGGAGTGTGAGGGGATCCTACAAGTGCCTAACGCCTCTCTCCTCTTTAAAAGACAGCTGTTGGTATACGCAAGGAAATGAAGTCCCATCTCAACCACATTGTACTCAGTATTTTAATAAAAGTATAACACATCTGTGAGCCTAATGTCTTGTGTGCATTGTGATGGTATAACAGTCAACATTTCACCCAGATTAAAAGAAAACACAAGGACAGGTTGGAGCACTGGCATATCACGTTAGCAAAAAACAACTTTAAAAATGTTCTCAAGATACTCTATTGCACCCGCGAAGTTGCCAACACGTCTTCTGGATTAAGACAAAGAGAGAAAGATTCACAGCAGATATTCCCCTTCCAGGGAGCTGAAGTCTGTTTCAGAAAATCATGGGAACATTTCTGAGTAGGGGTACTGCAGCCCCCAGGGCATTCCGCCAGGGCTACTCTCCCCAGGGCCACCGAGGTGCTCTGAGTGGAAATTTTCACTAAAGTACGTTCCGAAAGGTCAGCCAGGTATTACCGTCGTAGATTTTTGAATTTCATTTCAGTCATTTGTTACTTCTTCATCTTACTGGCTGGCAACCTCTGAAGAACCACCATGCTTGCAGATGCTAAGCTGTTGAGACTATGGTAGGGAGGAGCCTGATTTACTAGGAAGTCAGAACAGAACTCCTGGGGGCTGCAAAGAGCATTTACACACATCGCGCCTCTGAGAGCCAACACTTCTCTTGGCTTCATGGCTCTTGTTAAAACCATGCCTCACCCAGTCACCTGCAACGCTGGGAGAATTTTCTAACTCCAACCACAAAACTTCCCTGTTACACTTCACACAACTTTGTCTTATCAGCCATTTAAAACTCTAGGAAAATAAATTCTTCACCACTTAATGACGAGCCAATTCTTCTCATGTCTTCTCTCACCCAATTATCCCTTAAAAAGTGAAACCTTTTGAATCCGTGTGTGACTTTGCCTGGACACCTTACAACTTTAGCAGAGGTCAAGGCTCTCTGATCTCTTGCCTCCAACTCTCACTGGTCTCATTATCTCAACATAACCTGGAGAAATGGCTTTATTACCAAACAGGGACAGGCCTGGGGAGGAGGCTGCCAGACACTGAGGTTAGGAAAGCCCAAGTTAGAACCCCATGCAGCCACAACTGCAGGCCACACTCCTGCGGAGGCGCCGAGAGTACTCAAAAAGAGGTGTTTTCTTAATGTCTGACCAAGACATACATATTAAAGTCAGTGGCAGATTATCACAGCACTCCTCCAGCGACCCCGACCTGAATCTTTTGAAGCAGCTCATCACGTCTGCACATTACCTGTCAGTCCAGGGAACTGGAAGGTGCATACTGAATTCAGATCTTTGCAGAATATTTTAGGACCGCCTGAACTTGGTGGATGACTCAGTCCTGGTTAATTAGTACAGAGACTCATCCCGAGTCACCATCAGGTTGAACAGCCCTCTTGCGTGAGCTCGAGGTGGTCAACGCGACCACCTAACTCAGCCCGGAGCCTGGACAGACTAGGAGGCACAGGGCCAGATCCGATGTCTGGCGTGCCGAGGAGCCCAGAAGTGTGGGAAGACACGAGTCTGTTTCCCCCTGGCCCCACCTCCTAACTTTCTTCGCCTCTCCAAGTCCCCAGGCGCGGCTGCAGGGCTCTAAGAGGAGGCAACCACCTCGAGGGTGTGAGGATCGGGACCTGGGCCGGGAGGCGAGGCGCCCCGAAGCGGACCCCAGTGGGGTTCGCGCGGTCATCACCGCACTGCTGGCTGCAGGCGACAGAGGAAGGGACCCGGGGCTCCGAGCACAGCCCAGACCTCCGGGGGGGAGGGGAGGACCTTCAGGCGACGAGCGGTGGAGAGCCCGGACGCCGCCCTTGAGCCGCCAGCCCCGGGAGGCCCGGTCAGCGCCCGGACACCGCCGCCAGCACACCTGAGCCGCGCCCGGGCGCCGGCTCGCGGGGCCCCGGCCCACTGCCCCGTCCGCTCGGTCCCATCCATCGTACCTGGCCGGCGGCGGCAGCGGCGGCGGCGACAGCGGCGCTGCTCCTCACGTACCCGTTCCGTACTTCCCCGTTCGCCACGCAGCCGTTCGCCCGCACCGGGCGGCGGCAGCAGCAGCCTCCGGGCCCCGGCCGCATCGTCCCAGCAGCACCAGGCGCAAGGCAAGATCTGTGGGAGGCGGCAGCGGCTGCGGCGGCTCCAAGTCCCGCTCCGCACCCCACCCACCTCCCCGAAACCGGAAATGGCTGCAGCACCGCCACCAATTCCCGGCCGGGCCGTCACGCGGGGGCGGGGCCGACTCTCCCGAGGACCGGACTCGCCCAAGGCCCGGCTGAGGAGAGGGGAGAGCAGGGGCGGGGACGTGCCGAGGACGGACGTGGGCCTGAGGAGCTATGGCCAATCTGCTGAGGGAGGAGGCGGACCCCATGCTGCGGCCTGGCCAATCACGGGCGAGAGCAACGCAGCTCGCCGGAGTAGAGGGGGCTTCTCTAGACGGACCCGTGGGCCTGGCACCTGATTGGATGCCCTAGCCAGGTCGTGAGGAGGACTTGGCTTCTTAATGGTCGGAACTGAAGGGTGGGCGGAGGCCATGAAGAAGCGGCCAATTAGAGTGTGAGCGAAGAAAGGGGGCCGAGCCTTCGTCTCCAGAGCGGGTTCCCGGGTTCACGCGGACTTCTGGCGCCCTCTCTGCCCTTGCCTCGCGGGAGGTTCTCCGCGTTGAATCCCAGCCCAAGACAGGTAGCTCGTTTATTTAATTAGCGAATTCCTCTGGGGTATTTATAGAATGCCCTTTTTGACAGTCTCGCCGCGCTTGGGCTGGCGCCACCCGTGAGCACGTTTAAGGGATAATTCCGATGTACCTTCCTGTGCCCTTCACGTTTGTCCCTGTCGGGGTTTCCTGTGCGGTTTGCTTTAGAGACTTTCTTTGAAAGTCAGGAAACCTAAGCCAGTTCCAATTCTGCCAATAACTGGAAATTAGAACCCGATCTCTAGCCACTTGAAGAGCCAGATTTTTTTTAAGGTTTTTTGTTTGTTTGTTTGTTTGTTTGTTTTTGGAAGAGAATTACAGAGAGAGATGGAGACAGAGAGAGGGGTCTTCCATCCGCTGGTTCACTCCCCAGATGGCTGCAACGGCCGGAGCTGCCCCGATCCAAAGCCAGGAGCCAGGAGCTTCTTCCGGGTCTACCACGCGGGTGCTGGGGCCCAAGGACCTGGGCCATCTTCCACTGCTTTCCCAGGCCATATCAGGAAGCTGGATCGGAAGAGGAGCAGCCGGGACTAGAACCGGCACCCATACGGGATGCCAGTATTGCAGCCCCAAGAGCTACAATGGCATTAACACGTCCTGCTTCATTAACTTCTTGCAAGAATTATATTAATACAGCATGATGCCTCTGTCATAATACCTGGAGCTTAATAAATATTTTCTCACCCTTTTAGTCCCATCTTCCCAGGGTGTACGCTGCAGCAAGAGATGTTGGGTTATCCATTAAGACTTCAGTGTAAGGGCTGGGTGTTTCGCTGAGTGGTTTAAGTCGCCAACTGGAACACCTGTATCCCTTATTAGAGTGCCTGGTTGGAGTCCTGGCTACTCCACGTTCCAGTCCAGCTTTCTGCCAGTGCCCATCCCTGGAAGGCAGCAGATGATGGCTCAAATACTTGGTTTCCTGCCACAGGTGACCCAAATGGCATTCCAGGCTCCCAGCTTCAGCCTGGCCCAACCCTGTAGTTGTTGTAGGCATTTAGGGAGTGAATCAGTGGAGGGAAAAACCTCTCGCCTTCTCTTCTGTCTCTCTAACTTTCAAATAAGATAAAAATAATTAAACGTAAAGAGAGATAACCCTGTCACAGTTGAGTATGAACCATGTTTGCATCCTGGCTGAGCCACTTACTGGCTGAGTGAACTCTGTATGTCTTCATCTATTCGTGAGAATAATAGTTGTCCTGAGGGTTTGACGAATTAACATACGTAATGAGTGTTCAACAGGACCTGGCAATTAGTAAGCGTTCATTAAGTGTTCGTTATTATTAATTGCTGAATGCACCCATGGAAGTCCCTGCCATCTTCCCCCACCCTGCAGGAGTTTTAGAAAGGGGTACAAGGTATCAATTTTTGCATGATTTAGGGGCTGAAGGGCACATAGCCTGCTTGGGTCAACAAGCCACAGAGTGAAAGTAAGTCGGTATGGATGAGGCTAAAAGAAAAAGAGGCTGTGTCTCATGGAGCTTTCTTCTAATGGCAGACAAGAAGTACACGTACACAAAAAGGAACAAGAAAAGGCCACAGGAGCTCCACAAGGAGGTGGATGAGTGAAGTCAGCTTGCCATAGGGGTAGTTTTTGGGGCAAGAATCTGGTTGGAAGCAAGGCTAAGGGATTTAAGTGAAGCTTAGACAGGAGGCTAAATGAGTGTGGAGACGGCTTGGGAGGAAGATAGGATCTTGAGAGATGAGACCCTTAGAGAGCTGGAAATGAGGAGGGAAGAGGGAATGTTCTGGAAGGACTTTCAGAGGCTCAGGTAGAGCAGGTGGGAAGGAGCCAAGCCTGACCTGCAGTCGGAGTGGCTGAGTCTGTGGGATTGGAGGAATCCTGTTAGCCCATCTCCCGCTCCCGAGGGCAGGATACCAGCTCCTGTCTTGTTCTGCCACTTAGTCACTATGTGTGGTCATGCAAACTTAGCCCTGGTTTCCTCACTCCTCTTACAAAGTTAATACCTCACAAGGCTTTTGTGAGCATCAGTGATACAATACATGAATGCCTTGACCACTTCACACCTCATTGCTAAATCAGAAAACGATGCTGCAGTGGGCAGTGAGAAACACCCCAAGTTCCACGTCAACAGAAAAACACCCCTTGCACATGCACCAGTTGCCACATCATCATTTTAAGGAGTTCATATGCAAAGTTCTCTGCTGTGCACCAGGAATACAACTCTTCCTTCAAGACTGCTCAAACTGTTGTGGGGTCGGGGGATATTTGTTTTTTTAACTCCAGACTTGTCCAAACAAGAATTAGTGCTGATACAAATAAGATGCACAATGTGATAAAGTGTGTTTAAAAGATGGAAAAGTGAACACACACACACACACACACACGTGAGCATGGGTTGTCCTGCACAGAGAATCACCCATCATGAGTGGGCAGGGGGCCAAAAGATTTTCCTGAAAGCAGAAGGGGGGGGGCAGGAAAAACACGTGGAACCCTCCCTAGTCATAGTCTCCAACAGAAGAGAGATCCCCCAGCTCCAGTTTTTGGTCTCCCTTATGAGGCTGGGGCAGTGCCTCTCCATGTGTGAAGCTACCTGAGAAGTATACAGCACCTCCACAAGTCCCATATGGAATGGAGCTCAATATCTATATTTTCATGATGTCTTTCCTCCAGTCCCCTGATGAATCAGATGTATACCAGGAAAGGGGACATTTTGATTGAGAACTAGGAGGGTGTAATTACATATGGGGGCTTGTGACTTCCAGCTCATCAGACCTACCTAGCTGCCTGCCTAGCCCATGTCAAAACCACTTCAACGGTGAAGACTTCCTTGATCTCTAGCCTCCCAGCAAAATTAATTGCTTTCTGCACTGTCCACTTTATACACACCTGTATTAGCATGTGTTACATTATACTGGAATTCCCTAATTTTGTGGGGATTTATTTTATTTGATAGAGACAGAAAGAGGGAGAAGAGAGATCTTTGATCCACTGGTTCACTCCCCAAATAGTCAGGAGCTTCATCTCAGTCTCCCACATGGATGCAGGGGCCCAAGCACTTGGGCTATCCTCCGCTGCTTTCCCGGGCACATTAGCAGGGAGCTGGATGAGAACTGGAGCAGTCAGCACCCAAATGAGAAGCAAGTGGTAGCTTAACCCACTGTGCCACAATGCTGGCCCCTGGACTTCTCTATTTTGAAAGGGAGGTTACACAGTGCTTAGAAGCAAGTGCTCCACAGGCAGACATACCAGGTAAAGACCCTGCTCCAGCACCTAGAAAGCTTGTGACTTAGGCAAAGATGCATAACATCTCTTTGGACCCGGTTTCTTCATCTATAATATGGGGCATTCCTCACAGAAAAACATTTGGGGCCGGCGTTGTGGCATAGTGGGTAAAGCTGCTGCCTGCAGTGCTGGTATCCTATGTGGGCATCGGTTCAAGTCCCGGCTGCTCCACTTCCAGTCCAGTTCTCTGCTATGACCAGGGAAAGCAGCAGAAGATGGCCCAAGTCCTTGGGTCCCTGCACCCGCATGGGAGACCCAGAAGAAGCTCCTGGCTCCTAGCTTTGGATCAGCACAGCTCTGGCTGTTGCAGCCAATTAGGGAGTGAACCAGTGGATGGAAGACTTCTTTCTTTCTGCTTCTCTCTGTGTAACTCTGACTTTCAAATAAATAAATCTTAAAAAAAAAATTTTAGCACCAGGTACCATTATATTATATGCAATGAGTGTTGGCAATTATTAGCTGAATAAGGAAATAATTTGTTAAATGAATGACTTATTAGATACATTTATATGGACAACTAAATAGAGAGCAAGCTTTTTGAGTTCAGGTGATTATCTAATTCATCCCTGGGTTCTTAGCACTTAATGCATGCCTGGCATATTGAAATGCTTAGTAAGTGATAAATGAATACATGGATGAATGAATAAATTAAAACCTGGCCCTGTCTCCGGGGAGTCTTCTATCACATGTGTACATTAGGGTTGGTTTTGTTGTAGATATCGTAAGCCAATATTAGAATCAAGAAAGGTACATTTATTGGAATTCTCTAAGGACAGAGAAAGGTAGGACTCAGGACAAATCCCAGACCTCAGCAGCAGAAAATTATAGCCCTTCCTCCTACACCAAACCACTTCTGATGCTTTCCTCTCAGCAACCTGTAACTTTCCCTAGGTCAAATTTCTTATCTCAAACAAGAGCAATCAGATTGGCCTGGTTTGGGGTGCGATGACCAGATGGCCAGAGCACAGGGTCAAGCTGAAGAAGGTGAAGAATCAGATACAGAAAAGAAAGACTCATTGCAGAAAAGGGCAGAATAAGCCTGCAGTGTCGACTACAAGGAGACAGAATCTGGGAATGCAAAGGACAAATAAGCTTGGAATGAATGTTAAAGGAGGAGCTTTCCAGTATGGTGTTTTTAAAAGGGCTGGGCAGGGATTTCTGCCTAGGAAAAGAAATGAAGTGAAAGAAAGCAGGCTATTTAGCTGGAGGGGTTGCAGGCTTGCACTCTCAGATAGGGCTCTTGGTTGCACGCAGCACAAGTCAACACTGGTCGACTTGGAAGGGAGTTCCCTGGAAAGTTATTGGCAGCTCAGAGACAACTGAAAGCTGGAGGACCAGGTTTAAACCAAGTCAGGAGCCAGGGGCAGGCATTTGGCCTAGAGGTGACTATGCCCACTTCCCATAGTACAGTACTTGGATCTGATGTCCCGCTCTGGCTCCTGACCCCTGCTTCCTGCTAATTCAGACCTTGGAAGGCAGCAGGTGAGGGCTCAAATGATTGGATTCCTGCCACCCACATGGAAAACCCAGATTGAGTTCCTCATTTTGGCCTGGTCCAGTCCTGTTGGGGGCATCTGGGGAGTGAACCAGTGGATATAAGCATTGTGTGTGTGTGTGTGTGTGTGTGTCTGCCTCTCAAATATATATTCACATACTTCACACACATACACAAAAAGAAGAAGGAAAGAGGAAAAGTCAGGAGTCAGGGGAGCTCCAGAGAGCCAAGCAGCAAAGATTTCTGGCAAAAAAAAAAAAAATCTACAAATTTAGTGAGCACACCACTGTAAAAACAAAACAACAAAAAACAAACCAACCTTCAACCAGTCCTTCCATTCTTGGAACACTGGATCAAGAGCCACGTCCTGGAGGGAACCTTCGATTAGTTGAGTTTAGATCACATTGGTTCAATCAGGTGCAGACAGAAGATGGGGTTCCCTTACCTTTCATGGTGGAGGTGCTTCCCCAAGATTCACCCTCCCAAGAAGAGGACACTCAGTGAGGAGAGATGATTTCTTGAAAGGAACTTGGATCTGATAGTAAAAGGGAATGGACACTGGGCAAGCAAAAAGACTCATGTCCACTGTATCGGTTAAGACTGCAGAGAGGGGTGGGCGTTGCAGCACAGAGAGTTAAGTTGCTGCTTCGGATACCCACATCCCGTACCAGAGCACCTGGAATCTAGCGCAGCCTCAGCTTCCGCTCCAGCTCACTGGTAATGTGTCTGAGAGACAGGCAGATGAATCTCAGATACTTGGTCCTGCCACCCACGGACCCGGATGGAGTTCCTGACTCTAGTTAGGCCTGGCCCACTCATGGCTGTTGCAGGCTTTTGGAGAGTGCACCAGCAGATGAGAAATTTTTTCCAGTATAAATAAAATGAAGGGGGGAGGGTACTGCAGAAGAACCACTAGGTAGAAAAGGTCTTAAGAGCTGTAACCTGCTCCATACAAACCCACAGTTAGATAGTTCAGAGCTTTATCTGATCCTGACCCTGAGGGCATCGCTTGGTTTTCCCTTTCCAACTTTTCATGCTTCATTCATTCATTCATTTACCTATCTGGCCAGTCACTCAACAAGTAATTTTTGCTGGGCATCACCTTAGGTACCATAAATGCAATGGTAGGCAGAAAGAAACATGGTCTCTGCCCTCGTGGAGTTTTCAGTCCTGGTTTATAAGACATAAGTCTGGCCAGCGCCGCAGCTCACTAAGCTAATCCTCTGCCTTACGGCGCCGGCACACCGGGTTCTAGTCCCGGTCAGGGCGCCGGATTCTGTCCCGGTTGCCCCTCTTCCAGGCCAGCTCTCTGCTGTGGCCAGGGAGTGCAGTGGAGGATGGCCCAAGTACTTGGGCCCTGCACCCTATGGGAGACCAGGAGAAGCACCTGGCTCCTGCCATCGGATTAGCGTGGTGCACCGGCCACAGTGCACCGGCCGTGTTGGCCATTGGAGGGTGAACCAACGGCAAAGGAAGACCTTTCTCTCTGTCTCTCTCTCTCACTGTCCATTCTGCCTGTCAAAAAATAAATAAATAAAAAATAAAAAGACATAAGTCTGCTCTTTCCCTGTTCATTATCCCTATGCAAATACAATTAGTGAAAGAGATTCCTTCTTTCTTAGAGTTTCTGGCTGGTTTTGCTGAAAAATCTTGGATAATGTTTTTGAACTAATTGGCATCCATAAAACTAGGCAGGCCAAGGGACAGGAATTTAGGATTACCTTTTTATCAGGAAGCCTCAGCCATTTAAAGGAATGATTGCCCACAAATATGAAGCTTTAGGAGGAATAATGGATCCTGATTACACACCTATGTGGTGACAGTTGACCCTCCAGTAGAATGATCTTAATCTCTAACAAGGCATTTGCAATAGGAGCTCAGAGATAAGACAGATGACTGCTCCAGGAATGGATGGCAAGAGCCTGTGTCTCAGTGCCAGCCTCTGGCCTTGTGTTTCCTCTGCTCTGGAAGGAACGTGGGGGATTCCTACTCAACTGCCACACCCCACACTGCCACCCTGCACTTCCTGTGGTTGCCATGCAGCTGGATGTTGCAATCGTCTGGGGTTCTGTTTCAGGAAGTAGACTTTTGTTTCTGGCTCCAGGAAGAGGAGAACGGGTGGTGCCCATGATGTTTATGATAATGGTAGTGTTCATCAAGGCTCTGAGTTGCAAGTTTTGAAACTGAATTCAAACTTGATTAAGAAGATTTCATGGCAGAGACTTACAGGCTTATGTAACCGGAAAGATTAGGGTAGACCTGCCTAGATCCAGGTGCTCAACAGTATTGTCAGGAAGCTGTCTCCATTGTTGGCTCAGCGTCCCTGAGTTGGCTGTATTCCCAGAAAGGCTGTCACCATGTGGTGGCAAGGATGATTTGTGGCAGGCCAGCTTCTGTTCCACCAGCTGAGATGGTGCTTCTTGTCTGCAGTCCCAGCGAGATTCTCAGGTGGACACCCATTGGCCGGGCGTGGAGCACGGGCCTCTGGCAGATGGTAATCGATTGGCCAGGCCTGAGTCTTGTGAACCACTCCCCCAGTTCTGAGCCATAGGTTCTGAGAATGAGAGACCAATGGTTTCCTACCTGGAAGAGACAGGTGCTGTTACAAGAAACAAAAGGGCATTGGGCAGGCATAAACGATAGATGTCTATTCTCCAGATCATTTTGAAAACTGTAATAGTCAGATGCAGGAAGTCAGAATGCCTAGAAGATTCTCAACATTTTTTTTACAAAATGTTACCAAAAATACTGGTTTTACATTCTCTCACCTCCCCAAATCTGACGTCCACAATCAAACCGTTCTTATAGTAACTGTGTGTTCACTCAGCTGCTGAAAGTGACAGATATCATCACCTTCAACAAACCATCATTCTAAAGCCATTAGTAAACAATCTTTGTTTATGTACCTGTGCAAGAAAAACAGAAAAAAATTGTTCAAGTCCTTGGGCACCTGCCACCCATGTAGAAGACCTAGATGAAGTTGCTGGCCTAACCCTGGCTGTTGTGGCCATGGAGGGAGTGAACCAGCAGTTGGCAGATGTCTCTGTCTCTATCTTTCCCCCTCTCTCTCTGTAACTCTGCCTTTCAAATAAATAAAATAAATCTTTAAAAAAGAAAAAAAATATAAATACTGACTCTACAGACTAAGAATTTACTCTCTAATGGAGCATCAGTGATGACAAAGGAGTTCGCCACAACCACACTGGCTCTGAATATGTCAGATATTGCCAGTTTAAAGTGACGTGAATTGGGGCCAGCATTGTGGAGCATTGGCTTAAGCCACTGCTTACAACATCAGCTTCCCATATCAGAATACCAGTTTGAGTCCCAGCTACTGTGTACTAGATGCAGCTTCCTGCTAATCCATCTGGGAACGGAGCAAAAGATGGCCCAAGTTCTTGGACCCCTGCCACCCATGTAGGAGACTTGGATGGAGTTCTTGGCTGCTGGCTTTGGCCTGGCCCAGACTTGGCTGTTGTGGCCATTTTGGGAGTTGGCCAGCGGATGGAAAATATCTTTCTCTCTTTCTCTCTCCCTCCCTTCCTCCTTCTCTGTTGCACTGCCTTTCATATTAAAAAAAAAAAAAGTAAAATGACATGACATTGAGTTGTACTGTATGTAAGGTATACCTCAATAAAAAATAATTTTTAAAAAAGACATGAAGGCCAGCGCCGTGGCTCAATAGGCTAATCCTCCACCTAGCAGCGCTGGCACACCGGGTTCTAGTCTCAGTCGGGGCACCGGATTCTTTCCTGGTTGCCCTTCTTCCTGGCCAGCTCTCTGATGTGGCCAGGGAAGGCAGTGGAGGATGGCCCAAGTGCTTGGGCCCTGCACCCATGGGAGACCAGGAGAAGTACCTGGCTCCTGCCTTCGGATTAGTGCAGTGCACCGGCCGCAGCACACCAGCCGTGGCAGACCTTTCTCTCTGTCTCTCTCTCTCACTATCCACTCACTCTGCCTGTAAAAAAAAAAAAAAAAAAAGACATGAATAAGGCATCACATTTGTTCCTAGGCAGTGTGCATTCCGTGGAGTGATGGAATTTTCACATTTAAACATAACAACGTTAAGGTAAAGCTGTCATTACTTTCCCACTCCATCACAGAACCCTTCAAAAATTTCCCCGTCTTCCCCGTCAGTCTCTTTATATGCCTCCCTCTTTTTGTAATATGTATTTATGTTCATCTTCAAAGGCGGAGCAACAGAGAGAGAGAGAGAGAGAGAGAGAGAGAGAGAGAGATCATACATTGGCTCATACTCACAACAGCCAAGGCTGGGCTTCGCCAAAACCAGGAAACTGCAACTCCATCCACTTCTCCCAAGTGCAGGCACCCAAGCACTTGAGCCATCAGCTGCTGCCTCCCAGGATGCATTAGCAGGAAGCTGAATCAGAAGTAGAGTAGCTGGGACTTGAACTTGCACTCCAAGAAAGGATTTGGATGTCCCAAGCAGAGGCTTAACCCACTGCACCACAATACCAGCCTTGCCATCACTCTCTGTATTTACTTGATAATTTACATATCCTTGAACAATATAGCTCAACTTACTTCAAAATGGCCTTTGAAGGTTCTTCTCCATATCCTCAATGTTTTCTCACACTTCCTTCCTATGTTGTACCTCCCCAAAACTAATAATTTCTGGCACTTGATGTCTGGGGAAGTCATTTCAACCTATAACTAGAAGAATGCTGTTCTGTTGTTTATGTTTCCAAAGTGACGCCAAAGCCATACAATGGGTTCTCTCAAGAGAATTCCTTAGACCAGAAGGTGGGCATTTGGCCTGGCAGTTAACACACCACTTGGGCTGCTCACATTCCATATGGTAGTGTTTGGGTTGGAGTCTAGGATCTGCTCCTGATACCAACTTCTTACTAATGCACACTCTAGGAGGCAGCTCAAGTAATTGGGTTCCTGCCATGCACATGGGAGAGCTGGATTGAGTTCCCAGATCCCAGCTTTGACCAGACCCAGCCCTGGCTATCATGGGCATTTGAGGAGGAGACCAGCAGATGGAAGCTGCATGTATGTATGTCTTTGTCCTTTTGCTTCTCAAACAAAGAAAATAAATAAGTACATATTTCAAGAACAAATGAGAATAGGCAGTGGGATGCCCAAAAGAGTAGACAGAGAAGGAACTGCAGCCACAGGGAAACCCCATGTAGGAATGAAGCCTACATCAGAGAGGGAGTAGAGTGGCTCACAGACACACGAAGTTGGTGCTCTGATCGAACCCTGCCTGAAGACTACACTAGACATTTCAGTTATGCTGAGTCATGAAATTCTCTTTATTTGTTTATGCAGATTGAAGTTTGTGGAGTTTCTTTTTTTAGTTGTAACTTAAAGCACCCTCTTATAATCCTTCAGCAGAATCTTTTTTAGTCCTTTTTATTGCTATATAATTTTTACTATATGGATGCACAACAATTTGTTTATCCATTCACCTGGTGATGAATTTGTGGCTTATTTCTAGTTTGAGGCTACTGCAAATAAGTTGTTCTAAATCTGTGTGTACAATTTTTTGTGTGGATATGAACTTTCACTTCTCTAGGTTAAAAAACTACGAGTAGAGGTATTTAATGTAGGAAAGTTAGAATATAATATAGTCTAAATAAGAGCAAGGGGGAATAAAAACCATGAACAGTATATCTTGATGTTTATCCTTCCAGGAATAATAAGTAAGGAAAAATGAGAGTGAAAGAAAGATTAGAGGAGAATTTGGGGAAAATTAATAGGCTGAGCAGCCACCAATAAACAAAACAACCCAGAGAATCAACAGACAATGCACCATTTTCTTGGCAGTGCCATCATAAAACAGTGCATTTAATATGAGTTGTTCCATATTCAATGAATTTTTGTACCCAATTGAGTTTTCTTTAAAAAAAAAAAAGATTTGAAAGGCAGAGTTAGTGAGAGAGATGGAGAGACAGAGAGATTTTTTTTTTTTTGACAGGCAGAGTGAACAGTGAGAGAGAGAGACAGAGAGAAAGGTCTTCCTTTGCCGTTGGTTCACCCTCCAATGTCTGCCACAGCCAGCGCGCTGTGGCCGGCGCATTGCGCTGATCCGAAGCCAGGAGCCAGGTGCTTCTCCTGGTCTCCCATGGGGTGCAGGGCCCAAGCACTTGGGCCATCCTCCACTGCACTCCCGGGCCACAGCAGAGAGCTGGCCTGGAAGAGGGGCAACCGGGACAGAATCCGGCGCCCCGACCGGGACTAGAACCCAGTGTGCCGGCGCCGCAAAGCGGAGGATTAGCCTAGTGAGCCGCAGCGCCGGCCGAGAAAGAGATCTTTTATCTTCTGGTTCACTCCTCCATTGGTCGCAACAGCCAGGTCTTGGCTAGGGCAGAGCTAGGAGCCAGGAACTCCATCTGGGTATCCCACATGGATCGTAGGGACCCGGACACATGGGCCATCTTCCACTGCTTTCCCAGGCTCATTAGTAGGGAGCTGAATTGGAAGAGGAGCAGCAGGGACTCAAACCGGCACTCTTATACAGAATGCCAGTGTTGCCAACGGTGGTTTAACCCACTGCACCACAATGCCAGCCCCTTGAGTTTGTTTTCTTGTGCACAAAGTATGAATTAATGAACCATGCTGCTATTGTTTGAGTTATTTATCTTTTTTAAAAAAGATTATTGTATTTATTTGAAAGAGAGGTCTTCCATCGGCTGGTTCAATCCCCAATTGGTCGCAACAGCCGGAGCTGTGCCAATCCGAAGCCAGGAGCCAGGAGCTTCTTCCAGGTCTCCCACATGGGTACAGGGGCCCAAGGACCTGGGCTATCTTCTACTGCTTTCCCAGGCCATAGTAGAGAGCTGGATCGGAAGTGGAGCAGCTGGGACTCAAACTGGTGCCCATATGGGATGCCAGTACTACAGGCAGCGGCTTTACCCACTACACCACAGTGCTGGCCTATTTATTCATCTTTTCTTTTCATGTATTTGTATTCCAAAGGATCATACCCAGGAATCCTGACTTGTTATTGTTTGTGATTCAATGTCTTTCTGCTTTTGAATGATTCCAGTTTTTAAAAAATGAGTCTATTTATACTTAGAACAATTATAAGAACAGGGTAGGATTGCAAGTTTGCTTTAATATCCAAAAGCAATAAAGTTAGCATATAATATTAATAGGATAAATCATAAAAACCACAGTCATTTTAATAGACACACATACAAAAAAGCATTTGACAAAACCTAACACTTTTTCATGATAAAAATATTCAACAAACTAGGAATAGAATAGAATTTCCTCAACCTGATAAAGGGCATTTACAAGACATGTGCAGCTAACATGATTCTAAATGTCAGAATAAAAACCATTTTCTTTCTCAGATCAAGAACAAGACAACGATGTTGACTTTTGGTGCCTCTATTCATCACTGCACTGTGGATTCTAATCAGGGAAATTAAAGAAGAAAATGAAATTAAAGGCATCTAGATTAGAAATAAAAAAGTAAAATGATCTCTACTCACAAATAACATAATCTTACATGTAGATTATCCCAAGGAGTTCACTAAAAACCGATTAGGATCAGAGTGGGTGTGTGGTACTGAGGATTATATGCATCACACATCAGAATGTTGGTTCTAGTACCAGCTCCTCTGCTGCATTTGGCTTCCTGGGTAATGCATCCTAGGAAACAGAAGATAATGGCTCAAGTGCTTGGGCAACCTGCCACACACATGGGAGACCTGGATTGAGTTCTGGACTTCTGCAATGGCCTGGCCCAGCCCTGGCTGTTGCAGCTGTTTGGCAACTGAAAAAAGCAAATGAAAGTTCTCTCTCTCTCTGTCTTTCTGTCATTCTACCTTTCAAGTAGTTTATTTCAAAGAAATAAACATTTAAAAAATAATTAGGATTTAAAAAATATTTATTTATTTATTTGAAAGGCAAAGTTAGAAAGAAAGAGATCTTCCATCTTCTGGTTCACTTTCCAAATGGCCACAATGGCTGGGGCTAGGCCGGATGGCAGCCAGGAACCAGGAACTTCATCCAGGTCTCCCAATGGGTGGTCCAGGCCTAAGTACTTGGGCCATCTTCTGCTGCTTTCCCAAGCACATTAGCAGGGATCAGATGTGGAGTAGCTGAGACTCGAACCAACATTCATGTAGGATGCCAGCACTGCAGGTAGCAGTTTAACCAGTTGTGCCACAATGCCATCCCCTAAAATATGATTTAGGGTTAATAAATAAGTTAAACAGAGTGCAAGATGCAAAACTAATATACAATAATCAGTTGTGGTTTTGTATATTAATAATAAAAATTTCAAAAATTAAGAAAGTAATTCCTTTTTTTTTTTTTTTTTTGGACAGGCAGAGTGGACAGTGAGAGAGAGACAGACAGAGAGAAAGGTCTTCCTTTTGCCGTTGGTTCACCCTCCAGTAGCCGCCGCGGCTGGCGCGGTGCCGATCTGAAGGCAGGAGCCAGGTGCTTTTCCTGGTCTCCCATGCAGGTGCAGGGCCCAAGCACTTGGGCCATCCTCCACTGCACTCCCGGGCCACAACAGAGAGCTGGCCTGGAAGAGGGGCAACCGGGACAGAATCCAGCGCCCCGACCAGGACTAGAACCCAGTGTGCTGGCGCCGCAAGGCAGAGGATTAGCCTAGTGAGCCGCGGCGCCGGCCAAGTAATTCCTTTAAACGTAACACACAAAAGAATAAAATACTGAGGAAAAAATTAGCAAAAGAAGTGCAAAGATGATTTGGCATAACTGTCGGAGCAATTTTACAAGGTGAGTGGTAGTTCTTTTATGCTAAAGGTAGAGCCTGATATACTGCTGGCTTGAGAGGGTTAGGTTTGTGGCAAGCATTTCGTGCAGGGATTAAGACATTGCTTAGGACATCCACATCCCATATTGGAGTCCCTGGGTTTCAGTTCCGGCTCTGATTCCAGTTCCAGCTTCCTGCTAATGAGTACTCTGGGAGGCAGTAGGTGATGGCTTAAGTACTTGGGTCTCTACCACCCATGTGGAAGACACAGCCTGAGTCCCAGCTCCTGCCTTTGGCCTGGCTGAGCCCTGCCTTTTGCAGGCATTTGAGGAGTGATCTACTATACAGAGCTGTTTGTCTCTGTGTGTTTCTGCTGCCTTTCTAAAAAATTCTCAAAAAAAAAAAAAAGTTGAGGTTTACATAAGAGGCACATAAGCTGCAAGGGGAACTTTTCTGTGAAGCCTCTGAGAAAGAGGAATTTGTCTTTATTTACAAAAATTAAGCCCCTTTCCCACTCCTTTCCTGCTGCCAGAACCTGATATCTGGAGTCATGGTAGCTATATTTAGACCATGAGATAACAAGCATGGGAATGAAAAGTCAGCTTGCTGAGGGGACAGCAGATAGAAAGGGCCTGGGTCCTGTTTGATGTGGTTGAGTTGAACAGAGCCTGGCTCTGCCTGCCCCAGACTTGTTAAGGGAACACTGTGTCCTGGGGGTTCAAGTAACACTTAGGCATCTCTTACTTGCAATCAAGTAGATCCTAATTCATACGGACTTTTAACCCATTCCTTGTGAGTCTCAGGGACTCAAGGGCACCTATCTATGAAGGTCAGGAAGCAGAAACTGGAAGGCTGCCATATGCCTCAGCAGAGACTCCCTCTTCCCGCCTTCTCTGGGCTTCTGAGAATTTGCAAGCTTCTTCACTGTTTCTCCACAGAACAGTTTTCACTGATTCAGCTTTCACACGGCAAGGCCCTGGGTCTGCACCCGAGAGACCAGCTCATGCTGCAGCTGGCATCTCGAGTCCAGTCTAGGGTATATGCTTGACCCGTTTGTGAGTCATGTACACTCTGGCCCAGTTACCAGTGCCGTGACGGAAAGGCCACATGCTCAGACATAGCTGATCGTGGGTGTGTGTATGTGTTCGGGTGTGCAGGAAATTCTCAGAAAAGGGCAGGCCTCAGATAAAAAAAGATACCCCTTAAGTGTCTACTACACTGGGTGAGGCAGAAAGCAAGAGCGATTAAGCCAGGTCAGGTGTGTTAAGGAATCAGTGGAAAGGCTCCAGTCTGCCTGGGAGAGATGCACAGATCCCAACAGCAGGTGGAAAAGCTGGGAGGTAAAAACTAACTCAGGAGGTAGCTGAGAAATTCCTCAAAATTCAGTCTCAGGGATTCTTCTAGAAAAGTCAGGAAGAGGCGGGAAGAGAAGAAGGGACAGTGGCCCTGGAGAAGCAAACGTCGCCGATCAAATACGGGACAGGATTAGCCGCCCCCGTCTCGCCTTCCCAGCCAGAAGACTGATTATCGTGGGCTGAAATCCCAAGGAGAACCTGCTTGGGCTCCTCCCGGGCAATCGCTGGCAGCAGCCTTTCTCTCTGTAAGAGTACCCTGAAACAAACTGGGGTCAGCCTTGACACCGCTTCCCGGCGGGGATAAGGACGCCGGACTCGGAGCCGAAAGGCTGCCTAGGGCTCGCCACGGTTCCCCACGTGTCCGGCCCCGAGAGGGGCGGCTGGAGGCGGGCGGGAGCAGCTCGGAGCCCCCCGGGCCGGCCTCAGCGCGGGGAAGAAGGGTGAGATTTCCAACCTCCTTCCGGCCCTGTGTGTGCCGGGAAGGGTCGGGGCCCGGGGGACCCGCTGCCCGAGGGCCTCGCCCGGAAACGGAAACGGAAGGATGTGTTTGGAGAGGGCGCCGGAAGGAAGTCAGGGAAGCGAGATAGCGCGCGCCCGGGAGCGACGGGGCACGGCTCTGGGGAGACTCCTGGCCTCGGCCGCTCCTGGGCATGCCCCGCAGTCCGTGTCGCGGGACGCCGCCCACCCGTGGGAAGATCACGTTGCTTCTAACCCAACATCCACCCGGGGAAGAGGTTGCGTGCGCAGGACGCGCTGCACAACCATTTTCATAATGAGGTGAACGGGACTTGTGACCAGAATGAAGCACCTGACACACGCACGGATGCTCCAAGGAGGAGGTGCTGCCCTCTTACGCCTCTGTTTCCTTCCGTGCCTTGAAATGTCCTGGACGGATTTGTTTTCTACTGATAGAGAGTGAGGAGGCAGGGAAGGTGTTTAGAGCACTGGGGCCACTTAGTCATTTCCCAAAATGAGCTGGTAACATGGGACTTTTTGTTTGAGTGGAATTTTATATGGAAGCCAAAACAAACAGATTTCAAATGATAACAACAAAACCAATGGCTACTCTCCTGCCCCGCCCGTACACACACACACACACACACACGCAAGCACACACACACTTCCTGGTGGGGTTTTGAAAAAAACAATCTGCCGCTACTGTAGAGTTTCTGGTGAAGAGCTGTGCCCAGAGAGGCTGAGTGACTTACTCAGTGTCACACACAGAGAGAAGGGAAAAGAAACGGGAACGGGAGCAAAAGCCACAGAAAACCATGATCAGGTCCAATGATGCCTATTTTTTGTACAGCCTGGGAGCTAAGAATGGATTTTACATTTTTTAAATATTTATTTTATTTATTTGAAAGAGTTACACAGAGAGAGGAGAGACAGAGAAGTCTTCCATCTGCTGGTTCACTTCCCAAATGGCTGCAACAGTCGGAGCTGCACCAATCCAAAGCCAGGAGCCAGGAGCTTCTTTCAGGTCTCCCATGCGAGTGCAGGGGCCCAAGGACTTGGGCCAACTTCTACTGCTTTCCCAGGCCATAGCAGAGAACTGGATTGGAAGTGGAGCAGCCAGGTATTGAACCGGCGCCCATATGGGATGCCAGCGCTTCAGGCCAGAGCGTTAACCTGCTGCGCCACAGCATCGGCCCCTGGATTTTATATTTTAAAATGTTTTTTTAAAAGTGAATAATAATATTAATGATGTGAAAATTGTATGAAATTCAGCTCAGAATCCACAGTTACTGATACACGGCTACAGGCATTCACTTAGGACTGCTTTCATGCTACAGGTGAGTAGTTAACAACAGAAACTGTAAGTGGTTTGGAAGATCTGAGCTATTTCCTATCTGGCCCTTTACAAAAAAAGTTTGCTGGTTCCTAGTCCAGAGTTCTCAGCAGTTCCTTAGGTTTTGAGCTACCTCTGAAGGACTTAGACTTTGGGTGAAAAGTAGGGAGTGTAAGGGGTAAGTGGGGAGAGGAGCCAGGACTCGGCAGATACTGGAATTGCTTGGTTAAAGGTCTAGAAACCAAGGGTGACTTCAGGGCCACCTTGGGTGATAGAGAAATAAGGGCAGGAGGCCCAGTGTCAGGTACTCTGTGGTAATAATTACAGAATCAAGGACAAACTTTCTGAGTCCCATGTTCTAACCACTGTGCTGGCTGTTGTGGGTGTATGCAGAAGTTTCTAGAAGTTCACAGTGTGTCAGAAGACTTTGGTTCCCATTCCCGTTTCTTTTCATTGCTTTCTTTCTTTCCTTCTCTCTGTGTGTGACACTGAGTAAGTCACTCAGCCTCTCTGGGCACAGCTCTTCACCAGAAACTCTGCAGTAGTGGCAGATTGTTTTTTCAAAACCCCACCAGGAAGTGTGTGTGCGTGTGCATGTGTGTGTGTGTGTGTGTACGGGCGGGGCAGGAGAGTAGCCATTGGTTTTGTTGTTATCATTTGAAATCTATTTGTTTTGGCTTCCATATAAAATTCCACTCAAACAAAAAGTCCCATGTTACAAGTTCGTTTTGGGAAATGACTAAGTGGCCCCAGTGGTTTAAACACCTTTCCTGCTCCTCTCAGTAGAAAATTGTAAGAACATTCTAGTGATTACAGTCGATGTTGTTACCTTCCCATTAACCCCAGTCCTTTCTCCTGTTTTCTTAGCCAGCATGTAGGGAACACTTTGTGCCATGCACTATGCCAGGTGTTTTTTGTTTTGTGTGTGTGTGTGTGTGTGTTTTTTTTTTTTTTTTTTTTTGGACAGGCAGAGTGGACCGTGAGAGAGAGAGAGAGACAGAAAGGTCTTCCTTTTGCCGCTGGTTCACCCTCCAATGGCCACCGCAGCCGGTGCACTGCGGCCAGCGCATCGTGCTGATCCAAAGCCAGGAGCCAGGTACTTAACTCTGGTCTCCCATGGGGTGCAGGGCCCAAGGAGTTGGGCCATCCTCCACTGCCCTCCCTGGCCACAGCAGAGAGCTGGCCTGGAAGAGGGGCAACTAAGGGGACTAGAACCCGGTGTGCTGGCGCTGCAGGTGGAGGATTAGCCTAGTGAGCCATGGCGCCGGCCTTTATGCCAGGTGTTTCAAGCATGATTTTCTCTGTAGGATAGCTTTTGGTATTACCCATTTTGAAATTGAGGCTTAGGGACACTAATGTCCCACAGCTCGGAAATGGGTATAGGATACAGACTCAGATCAGCCTAGTTTTAGAATGTGTTTCTTAAGCAGCACATTTTAGTGTCGGTGTCTGCAGTTGGATAGATTATAACCACGTGATGTCTGCAAGAATGATGTTGTGAATGCTTCAGAGTCCAACCAGAGAAAAGTAGACCACATGGATTACCTGCAGCAGAGGGAGTTTACCGCGGAGAATTGGATAGCAGCGTGCAGCCACTACTCCTCAGTTGGAAGGACAGTGTGGTCAGGTAGCCATGACAAAATGTGATAGACTGCGAGGCTTAGCCAGCAGAATTCACTTCTCACAGTTCTGGGGGCTAGGACGTCCAGGATCAAGGTGCTGAGAAGTTTCAGTCTGAGGCCTCGTCTCAGTTTGTAGGCAGCTGCTTTCTTGCTGTGAACTCACATGACCTTTTCTTTACGCGTGCACTCAGTAGATGAACTTGGCTGGCGTCTCTTAGCAGGGCGTAATTCCATCAGAGCACACTCTAACCTTAGGACCTCATTAAATTTTAATTACCTCCGTCGAGGCCCTAGCCCCACATACAGTCACAGTTGATTCAAGCTTTCACATACAGTTTTGAGCAGTCATAAGCATTCAGTGCACAACAAAGGCTAAAGAGGGGAGGTGGTGTTTCAGAGCCCAGGGTTGAGCATCTGTTGCTCAGAGGACTGCGCTGGGCCTGTCCAGCAGGAGCTAGAGACACAGGAGTGCTGCAACAGCTGCTGCTTCGCTACTCAATGCAAAGAGAGAAAAGGGGACATACCCTGGTCTTGCCCTCTCTCCTGCCCTCGGATCATCTGTCTTCCTTTGGCTAGACTGGTCAGGAAGCCAGATGATAAGGGAAATGCAGTCTATGGGGGTCAGTCTCACTTTGATATAGAGCAGAAGGAAAATGGGCCTGGGGGCTTGTGCTGGCCCAGAAATCTTGCTAGAAGTCTTCCAGTTCTATATGTGACACTTATGGCTTTGGATGTCACTACTCAAGAGCTGGGTTGAGTTGCCGACCAAGAACCTACAATGTATTAAACTATAAATTCAACGTAAGATGCCAAAAATATTTCTAAAATATATCATTATGCAGTTTTAAAAAATGTGCTCGAAGGCATTTGTAGTACAATCCCATTTGGGTGTGTTTTAGAGTAACTATTGCTAGCTACTGCAATGAGTGACCCCAAGGTCTCCATGGCGTAAGAGTATAGCAAATTATTTTTCACTCACGTCATGGTCTAAGCTGGGGTAAGGATTCTGCCATGTGGCTGCCCTCCAGATGGTGGCTCAGGGATCTAGCAACCTCTCATCATATGACTGTGCCGTCTGAGCCCTTCACTCCCTGCCTTACCAAGAGGACAGAGTGCGCAGAAGATTGTGCAGTCCTTTCAAGGGCTTCTCCTACAAGTGGTGTACAATTCTACCCGCTTTCCACTGGCCAGAGCTACATTCCAGAGCTCAAACTTAATTGCAAGGGAGGCTGGGGAATGTTGTCTTCCTGTGGCTCCAGGAGGAGGAAAGCATTGGTGAGAACTGAATCACTACTGAAGAATAAGCCGAGGCCAGCATTATGGCATAATGAGTTAAGCTGCTTCCTACAATACCAGCATTCCCGTGTGGGCATCAGTGCCAGCTGCTCTGCTGCATATCCAGCTCCCTGCTAACATGCCTGGGAAAGCAGGAGGAGACGGCCCACGTCCTTGGGCCCTTGTGTACCCATGTGGGAGACCCAGATGAAGCTGCTGGATCCTGGCTTCAGCCTGGCCCAAACCTGGCCGTTGCGGCCATCTGGGGAGTAAACCAGCAGATGGAAGACCTCTCTCTCTCTCTCTGCTCCTCCTTCTCTATCTGTGTAACTCCAACTTTCAAATAAATAAATCTTTGAAAAAAATAGAAATGTATAGAGATTATATATGTATTGTACTTCAAAACGTTTGTGGAAATGGCATTAAAAGATAAGTTTCTTTGAAACAAAAAATTTTTGAAATCCATGCATAGTTTTTTCTTTTTTACCAGGCAGAGTTAGACAGAGAGAGAGAGAGAGACAGAGAAAGTTATAGACAGTGAGAGAGAGACAGAGAAAGGTCTTCCTTCCGTTGGTTTATTCCCCTAATGGCCGCTACGGCCGGTGCTGTGCCAATCCTAAGCTAGGAGCCGGGTACTTCCTCCCGGTCTCCCATGTGGGTGCAGGGACCCAAGCACTTGGGCCATCCTCTGCTGCCCTCCCGAGCCACAACAGAGAGCTGGACTGGAAGAGGAGCAACTGGGACTAGAACCCAGGGTGCCGGCGCCATAGGCGGAGGATTAGCCAAGTGAGCCATGGCACCGGCCCATAGTTTTTTTCATAACACATATTTTCCATAAACTGTTGAATTCCCTTCATATGCACGCATTTCAAAGTTTTTTGGCAACAAAACAAACTTTTTTATTTCCATTTGTCCATGAACTTTTTCAAGTACCCTCATATATGTATGTGTGTATGTATATATTAGGTAGCATATCATATAAAGTGAGTGTTTCATTGGAAAATAATTATCTTATAAGTTTAAACATAGCTTACTTCTCAATGAGAAAAATCAAGTCATTCTGATAAATAGAAAAAAATTGCAAATGAAGTCCTTGCAATTTATTTTCCTATCAGCCTCAGTATCAGGCTGGTCAGGACAGCTTAGCTTTTTTTTTTTTTTTTTTTAAGATTTATTTATTTATTAGAAAAGCAGAGTTACAGAGAGAGGGTAGAGGGTCTTCTGTCCACTGGTTCACTCCCCAAATGGCTGCAATGGCAGGGGGTGGACCAGGCTGAAGCCAGGAGCCTGAAATTGCATCCAGTTCTCTCACATGGGTGCAGGGGCCCAAGCACTTGGGCCATCTTCTGCTGCTTTCCCAGGTGCACTAGCAGGAAGCTGGATTGGAAGTGGAGCAGCTGGGACTGGAACTGGCACCATATGGGATGCTTGTGTCCCAGGCAGTAGCTTAACCTGCTGTGCACAACACATGCCCCAGGAAAGGTTAGATTAGACTGCCATAACAAATGATCTCAGTGTTTTCAGATCATGTAACAACAAAGATTTATTTTCCACTTGTACTCTATGTTCATAAGGGGTCAGTGGCAGCTCTGAGCCAGATCACCTTCATCCTAGGTCCTGTCTGTCCTGTGGCAGAGGAAAAAGAGAACCATGGCAAACCAGTGGCCAGCTCCTAGAGTTTGAGGAAGCACACATCCCTCTGTTCACATTTTATTGGCCCAAACGGATCATAAAATCAAGGCCAATGTCGATGCTGGAGGAGATACAAGCCTGTCCAAGGGAGGAACACGGAATATCAGAAACAACAGTGAAAACTGGTAACATACTGCATTAAAGCTATTAGAACGGATGGAAACTCACCTTTCAGTCTTGAGGAGTCTGTAATTACAAGCTTGAAATGAAAATGAGAAAGTTTGTTTCCAGGTTGAATCACTAAGCCCCAAGCTTATCACTTATTGTAAATAGAAGGACCCAACTTTAGTATAAATATTAAAATTATGTACCATAATCACCACATGATGTGTTAAGCATTCACTTGTTTCTTTAAAACAATTTTTTTTTTTTTTTTGAGAAGAAGAGAGAGTGCAAATGAACTTCCATTTGCTGGTTCACTCCCTGGATGCCTGCATTGGCCAGGGCTGAGCTGGGACCAAACCAGGAGCCAGGAGCGTAGTCCACGTCTCCCATGTATGAGTCAGGGACCCACCTACTCGAACCATCACTGCTGCTTTCTAGGGTCTGCATCGGTAGGAACCTGGAGTCAGGAGCTGAAGTGAGGAATCAAACATAGGCACTCTGATGTGGAACACAGTGTGTGTCTCCAACTGTGTCTTAGCCTCTAGGCTAAATCCTGCATTCACTTTTTATTGCACAACTGACTCTTACTCAGTGATAAGCACACATCTCTTGGAGATACACCTGCACTTTGCATGGCATTCGATTGGGTGCAGGGTGCCATGTGTTCTGGGGTCCACCCACCTGGACAGTTTCGCAGGAGCAGATGTGCCCAAACCTGGAATTTTTCAAAAAGAACCAGTGCAGAGTTATAGCTTCCTAATCAGTGACACAGGTTACAGGGTGTTTACATGTATTTATAGGCATGGCAGAACAATCCACCCAAGGACGGCTCCAAAGTCCAGCTGTGCTAGTTGTTGTGCTGTGATATCAAAGAAGTAGAGAAGGCTTTGGAACTGAAATACCTGGAGGGACAAGGCCAGAACTTAGATGGATTAAGAGGATAAGAGAGGATAAGAGAGTACAGACGTTCACTGTCAGGGTCAGTAACCTGCAACAAAGGGAGGGCACTGATAAACTGAGGAATCTGCCCCACTTCTGAAAGGCGTGGCTGCTGCTCAGCTTCAGTTAGTCATTGCTTTGTGGAAGGAAGGGTTTTTTAATTTTTAATTGCAAATCAAGTTTTTCCGTGAAATCTGCTGGTTTGAGATACTGGCAACTGTGGCTGGTGTTGTGGTGCAGCAGGTCACGCCGCAGCTTGGAAGGGTCATATCCCATATCGGAGCACCGGTTTGAGTTCCAGCTACTCTGCTTCTGATCCAGCTTCCTGCTAACGCACTCTGGAAACAGCAGATGGTGGCTCAAGTGGTTAAGCCCCTGGCACTTGTGTGGGAGACCTGGTTGGAGTTCATGGCTTCTACATGGTCCAGCCCCAGCTATTGAGACCATTTGAGTAGTGAGCCAGTGGGTGGGAGTGTGCACTCGCTCTCGCTCTCTCTCTCTCTCTCTCACTCTCACTGCTTTTCAAATAGATACAAATAAATAAACGTTGAAAATTGGCAACTAACTAAAAATTTTAAAATGCTGTGTAGACCAAACAAAACCTGTTTGTAAGCTGCATTTGGGCTTGTTGATCCGTAATCTCTGAACTAAGTAAACAAAAGATCTTGGAGGAGAGACTAGGGAAAGAGTCCAAGGGAAGGAATGGAATCAGGGGTGCTCTTGACCAAGACCCTTTGGCAGCATTATCATTTCAACCTAAAATTGCTAGAATTAAATTATGAGAGAGAGAGCAAGAGAGAAAGAGATGTAGACGAAAATGAAATATCAAACACATGCGTGTGTGCATATCTGGAATGCCACAAACCAATTGTCTTGGCAACAAGTCCACCCTATTTCTTATTCTTTGGTTAGCCTGGTGTTCTTTAGACTGCAAATTGTGCCTACAGCATCTGCCCTTGCTTGTCTGCCTGACTGGCTCCATGTAGGGGGAACAAGATATTTAACCCTTGTTGGGAGATGCAGAATCAGGGTTCAGACCTGAAGGACCCAATAAAAATCATAGTAGGCAAAGATAACACCATCTGCCATACAGTTTAGGAAGAGGCTGAGGCCTACCAGCCCCTTCCCCCAAGGTCACTGTGTTTTGTGCTGGGGATTCAGTGGCAGGAGAGCAGCCCTCTCCCTGGAGGCCCAGGTGCAGGCAACAAGGGGGCCAGTACTAAGGGCTGTGGTGGAGAAGGTAGCCTAGAGGCGAAGGCAGGGCTCTTGCTTTTGCTTGCTTGTCACCTCGAACATAAGACCAAACCCCTCTCCCCTCGGTTTCCTTGGGTGTAAAATGAGGATGATAGTACCACTGGGCTTTTCGGGTTGTTTTGAGGACTAAATGAGATAATGCTTGTTGAACCGTCAGCACAGGCATTGGCATTGAGTGTTAATAAAGGTTAGCAACTGTTCTATACAGTCAGGGCTGGGCCAGGCTGAAGCTGGGAGACAGGAACTCCATCTGGGTCTCCCATCTGGCTAGCAGGGACCCGAGCACTTGAGCCATTACCTGCTGCCTCCCAGAATGTTCATTCGCAGGAAGATGGCCTCAACAGCAGAACCAGTACTCAAACCAGGCTCTGTGATATGGGATGTGGGTGCCTGACCCTGTGCTGTGTTTATTGAGCAGAGCCACCAAAGGGAGGCATTGGCTGTGTGTGTGTGTGTGTGTGCACGTGCGTGCGTGGAGAGAGAGAGTATGTGCACTTGTACATCTGTGATAACAGAGGTGGTGGAGGGAGGTGGTGGTGGTAGTGTGTGTGTGTGTGTAAGAGAGAGAGTATGTGCATTTGTTTATCTGTGATAACAGAGGTAGTGGAGGGAGGTGGGGTGTGTGTGTGTGTGTGTGTGTACACATGTACACAATGCTGGGTGGCCTTGGAAATGTAGGTTGGCTTAAAATCAGGAAGGGCCTAGTGTGCGTCACCTGGTACATTGGTGTCCCACAGGATGCCTGGGATAGCATGAACCAGGCTCGGGGGTTTGGGCTCTGTCCTGTCCTTGAAGGCGCGTGGCGAGCGGGAGGAGAGCTTACGAAGTTTTGTTCTTCACTTTTGAGGTTTCTAAACACAGAACAGGATCGGATATGTGTTTTGGAAAAGTGGATTCTGGAAGAGGTGAGCATTCCGGAGAGTGGCAGGGAGCCTCTGGTTGTTGTGCCTCAACTGGTCACTAGAGGGAGGCCTGGGCTTAGAAGCAGCGCCATACCCATCAGCCAGGGGCTGCAGGTTGGGTGGTGGGGAAAGGAGGTGCAAGCAAGGCTGCAGAATCCCTACCCACAGCGGCCCTCCCAGTGCCCGAGGCAGGCTTGCTGGATGATAGACACAGGCTGCGGACACCTTAACCTTGTGCATCAGCTCCTCCCCAGCTGAGGCTCCTAACCTCCCGAAGCCTGCCTCTGTCCCCACCGTGGGTGTGGGCACCACATATCCCCGCCTGCATGGCCAGGCTTTGTCCGTGCTCCCAAAAAGAGCTGAGGAAGACAGACCTGAGGATGTGGCCTGCACAGGCCCAGGAAGCAGGCTCGGGGCCACTTGGGAAGAGGGTCTAGGGCCCTGGGCAGGCACTTCCTTTAGGCCTTTAGGGAGAGGTGCTGCTGGAGACCAGGGCACCTTCCAAAGTGCAGGCAGGACCCCAGGATGTGGGTCTTGCAGTACATACAATTTTTTGCCTGTCCATGCACTCTGCAGGGCCAAGCCCAGCAGTGAGTGGGTTTTCCATGGAGATTCTTGAAAGGAATGCCTTCTCTTTCTCCTGTTCTTGATTGGCTTCTTGTGTGATAGCTAAGTCCCTTTTTCTTTTGTTGAGGGATCAATGACTTTTAAAAATTTTTTTCATTTGTTTTGAGAGATACAGAAAAAGAAAGAGCTCCCGGCTGCTGGCTTACTCTGCAGATGCCTGCAAGGTGTGGGACTGGCTGAAGCCAGAAGCTAGGAACTCAATCCAGGTCTTCTTTGTGGGTGGCAGAGTCCTAAGCACGTGAGCCAGCACCACTGCCCCCCGGGGTGCACACTAGCAGGAAGCTGGAATCAGGAAGGAGCTGGGATTCGAACTCAGATCCCCCCATATGGGATGCAGGTGCTCTGACTGCTGTTTGAAGTACCAGGCCAAAGCCTGCCACCTCTGTGATTTTAGAAAAGATTCACAAGTTCTCTGATGCTCTCCTGAAGAGGTGGTGCCCGATTCTCCTCCTGGGCTGGACTTGGACATTAGCTTCTCACAGCTGAAGGGACTGTGATGGACTGAACTTTAGGATCCAGGCCACAGAAGGCACAGGCACCTCCTCCTCCCTAACACCTGGATTATCCCTGCACAGGAGAAGGCAGCTGTCAGGTCAGGAGGGCATTCAGGCAACCCTGTGCCAGGCCCACGTTGTGTGGGGCTGAGGCCTTTATCCAGGTTGGAAGCCAGCGCTCCAGCGCCATCCAACTTGAGACAGCTGCAGCCTTGTGAGAGACCCCAGCCTCCTCAGCCAGCCAGGTAAGCTGCTTCCCGACGCACTACATGAGGCCATCAGTACTTATCAGTTTAGTTCACTAAGTTTGGGAGTATTTGCTGGGATAAGTAACTAACACAGTGGCAGGTGTTTGGCTTACTGATTAAGATGCCAGTTATGAACGACCCTCACGTTCCACATTAGAGGGCCTGTGTTGGTTACCTGGCTCTGACTCCTCCCTCCAACTTACCACCAGTGCAGACCCTGGGAGGCAGCGGCGATGGCTCAGGTGACTGGGTTCCTGCCCCCACACGGGAGTTCCTGGCTCCAGCCCTGCCCAGCCCTGCCCATTGTAGACATTCAGAGTGAACTAATGGACAGGGACTCTTTGCTTTCTCTCTCTCTCTCTCTCTACCTCTCAAATAATTTTTAAACATTTTAAAAATATTACAGGCTTCAAGAAAGTTTCAATAAATAGAACTCTATTTCTTTCTTGGGGTTTTTGCAGTCAAGAAGTAAGCACAAGGCAATTATGGAAAGTGACATTTTACTTTCATCAGTAATAAGAGGCCAGACTAGGGGCTGGCACGGTGGTATAGCAGATTAAGCCATGGTCTGCAGTGCCGACATCCTGTATGAGCGGTGTTTGGATTCTTGGTTGCTCCGCTTCCAATCCAGCTCCCTGCTAATGCGCCTGGGAAAGCAGCAGAAGATGGGCCAAGAGCTTGGGCCCCTGTACTCACATGGGAGACCTGGATGAAACTCTGGCTCCCTGCTTTGGCCTGACTCAGCCCTGGCTGTTGTGGCCATTTGGGGAGTGAACCAGCAGATGGAAGTTCTCTCTCTCTGCCTCTACCTCTCCTTCTCTGTAACTCTGCCTTTCAAATAATAAATAAATAAATAAAGCCAAACTGCAGGATGTGGGCTGGGGTCTTAAGCCAGTTGAGCACGCTAAGACTGCATCTCAGAATCTGAGTAGACTTAACCTTCACGGTCCCAGGGAAGCCTGGGGTGAGAACAGGCCTTCGATGTCCAAGGGGGACAACTTACACTCAGCAGGTGGCTCACACCCAAGCGAGGCAAGCTGTGGGCCTGCACCCAGGGTGCCCAGGTATTCTTCCCAAAGCCCACAGGGAGGGAACCACGACTCCCCAGCTTGCACCCCCTGGAGGGTTAATGAGGACAGGGAGAATTCCGGTGTTTTACCACCTGAGCTTCCTCCACAGGAAGGAAAGTTCGGGAATGAGGAAGAAGGATCCCCCCTCCAGTCTTTCCGTTGCGTCCATGGTCTGATCCCATGCACTGGACATCTGGGGCGCCAGTGCTCTGTCTGGTACCTACCAGTCTCATCTTCTGCCTCTCCCGTGTCCTGGGAACGTTGTTCACGTGGTTCTTTCCACAGTGCTCCACGCACACCCTCACGTGGGACATACTGGAAATCACAATGCTTCAAAATTGCCATTTAAAAAACAGAGCCCAGAACTCAGTCTGGGTCTCCCACACGGGTGAGAGAGGAACCCCAGTACTCAAGTCATCCTCTGCTGCCTCCCAGGGTGCCCCTAGGGGGAAGCCGGATCAGAGCAGAGGAGCTGGGACTCCATCGGGCTCTCCAATATGGGATGAAGGAGGCGTAGTGGTAATCTGGCAGCTGCACTGAGCATCCGCCCCCAAATTGTTGTTTTGAGGATGAGGTCTTGTTTCCTTGTGATTGCTCTTCTTTTCCCGAACCCTGCAGGTTATTGTTTGTTTTATTTATTCATTTGTTTGTTTATCTGTTTTTTAAATATTTATTTTTATTTATTAAGAAGACACAGTTACAGAGGGAGACACACACACACACACACACAGAGGGAGAGAGAGAGAGAAATCTTCCATCTACTGGTTCACTCCCCAAATGGCCACAACAACCGGGGCTGGGACAGTCTGAAGCTAGGAGCAAGGAGCTTCATCCGGGTCTCCCATGTGGGTGCAGGGGCTCAAGCACTTGGACCATCTTCCACTGCTTTCCCAGGTGCATTAGCAGGGAGCTGGATTGGAAGTGGAACAGCTGGGAATCAAACTGGTACCCATATGGGATGTCGGCACTGCAGGCAGAGGCTTAACCTTTTGTGCCACAGAGCCGGCCCCAGGGTAGTATATTAAATCACCTATGTTGATGGACCAAAACATCTTTGCTCGAATATTGAATCAATGCTAAATCTTCCTCCTTATCAGGGAGGACCATTTCCATTTCCTGGGTGGAAATGTGGTGCTGAAATGTAATTAATGCCCAGCAAGCAGTGGCAGAGAGCCAGCAGACACTCCTGTCATCCATTATAAACAATTATTTATTTGTTTGAAACGCAGACAGATCCAGAAAGAGAAACAGAAATAGACACAGAAAGAGAGATTGAAATCTTCCCTCCTCTGGTTCACTCTCTAAATGTCTGCAACAGCCGGGGCTGGGCCAGGCTGAAGCCAGGTCTTACACATGGGTGACAGGGAACCCAGTACTTGAACCACCACCTGCTGCCTCCCAGGATGCATTAGCAGGAAGCTGGAATCGGAAGCAGAGCAAGGACTCAGATCCAGGGGCTCTGATACGGCGTGCAGGCGTTCCAAGTGGCTTCTTAACCACTGTGTCTAATGCCTGTCCCCTGTCATTCACTCTGCCATCTCTGCCATCATGTACACATCTATTAATAAGTACAGCTACTGCAAAGTGGAATCCAGCGACACCATCATGCTTTCTTGGCTCTTTAAGATGCGTGCTTCTTCCCCACTGAATCACTAGGCAAGGTTGTCATACCTCTAGCCTGCAACATCCCAATCTCCATTTCCTCACAGTTGACTAAAAATGAATCAACAACAGCTCACCATAGTTCAGTATTCCAGACTAGTGATCTCGCGTTTTCTATCTGAATGAGATGCCTCGAAGTCCTCGTGATTCTTCCCTGTATCTCTCTTAGATTCCCCCCTTTCATTTATTTTCTCTTTACTTCTACACAAGCAATGGCTGAACATAAAGTACAGAGTTACAAAAGCAAATAAAATGACAGGTGACACGGCCGCTTGTTTAATGGCTACAGATCCCTCCCATTGCAAGACATCGCCCTTTTGCAAAGTAACTGCCATTCACGTTCTCAAGAGACACAATCTGTTTCCTTATCCCCAGGGCTGAGCTGATTTCTGCCTTGCTCTGACAGACAGTGTGACAGACTTGATGCTGTAAAGCGCCTGAGCCTCAGCCTTCGGACGTCTGGCTGTTTGTGTTTTCTGGCTCTTGGGCTCCTACTCTGGGATACCAGAAAAGCCTGCCTGGCCCACTGGGGGATGAGAGGCAGTGTGGAGGACTGAGGCAGCTACGCAGACAGCCAGCAATAGCGCATGGTGGCTGCATCATTTCAGGGGGACCCAGCCCGGGAGCTACCAAACCCAACCCCAGAAGCAGGAAATACAAGCCCTTGCTGGTGTAAGCCCCTGGGCTTAAGGGTGTTGTGCTAAGCAGCCAAGGATAACCAACATCACCTCTCGCTCCATCCCACTCTTCACAGAGCTCTGCCTGTGTGTTGCAAATATCCACGTGGCTGTAACGGCATAAAGCTAAAGAACCTCAGCAGGACCTTACTTTTCACCTGACGTGTTCTCACGTGGATATATGTGGATGACATCACGCTGGAGTCCGCTCTCACATGGGCACCACGCCTTGTCGGTGGACCTGTAGGCAGTTTCCAGTTTTTCACTCTCAGGAGATGCAGCACCTGTGTGCCCTCAGGTGTCCTTGCTGTCATCCACCCATGTGCCCATGCCAGGGCTAAGGGAGGGACAGAAACAGCCTGAGGAGGTGGCCTGGGCACTTGCTGCAGGGTTTGGGCCCTTGGTTCTCTAAAGGAAGGCAGGGACAGGCTGTGCGTTGGGGACCCCGGCAGTCATCTTCCCGCGTGGATTGACCTCGTAGGAGAGCGAGTGTTCACGTTGCACTTGAAATTCCCCAGGGCGCTCTGTGCTCGCCAGGGGTGTTTTTGGAGTCTACGTGATTGGCCAGGGTGTATGCAGGGGAGACTGTGAGGGAGAGTAGGGGACTGGGATGGAGAGGTGGGCCCAAGGATGGATGGGCTCTGGCCCTGCAGAGGGATTTCTGCCAGTGTGTGTGTGCGTGTGTGTGTGTGTGTGTGTGTGTGTGTGTGTACGACGTGGGGCTGCTGACAGGGTGCTGTATGTGCCCGAGTACGGATGTGACCAAACTCAGGGATATGCTGCTGTTAAATGAAGCGAGGCATTGCCATGGCAACAGAGCTCTCTGTTCCCAGCCAGATGCCAAGCCCTTAAATTATATTTTTCTGGCTGAAAGCACCTCAATTGCCTCTGGTCTCCACAGCAATGAGAATGTGGGGGTACCAGATGCCTCACCCTCATCTCCAACCTTTCAACAAAGCCTGAGAGGTGACAAGCAGGGGAGACGGCACGGGGGCACTGGTGGCTTTTGTCTGGGGGAGGGTCTGGGAGTAGCCGCTGGTGAAGAGGCCAGGAGAGAGGTATGCACAGGCCTCACCTCACGTTCCTCAGCTCCTGGTCCACTGGTCTGGGGTTAATATCCTCCAGCCCTTCATTCCAGAAGGAAAGTGTGTGGGTGCCGATCATTTCTCTGTTATCATTTCCTTTCACCCATTGTTCTTTGTTTATTTTAAGATTTATTTATTTATTTGAAAGAGTTACACAGAGAGAGAAGGAGAAGCAGAGAGAGAGAGAGAGAGAGAGAGAGAGGTTTTATATCTGCTGGTTCATTCCCCAGTTGGCTACAAGCCGGGAGCCAGGAGTTTCTTCTGGGTCTCCCATGCGGATGCAGGGGCCCAAGCACTCGGGTCATCTTCTACGCTTTCCCAGGCCATAGCAGAGAGCTGGATCAGAAGTGGAGCAGCTGGGACTCGAACCAGCGCCCATATAGGATACCGACGCTGCAGGCAGCGGCTTTACCTACTACGCCACAGCACTGGCCCCTATTTATTTATTTATTTGGAAGACTTACAGAAAGAGAGAAAGAAAGAGATCGATATTACACCTGCTTCCATTGAACATCCGTTTGGGGTTCACTCCCCAAATTGCTGCAATGGCTGGAGATCGGCCAGTCCAAAGCCAGGAGCCATGAGTTTCCTCCAGGTCTCCCATGTGGATGCAGGAGCCCAAGCACTTGGGCCATCTTCCGCAGCTTTCCCAGGTGCATTAGCAGGGAGCTGGACCAGAAGTGGAGCAGCCGGGGTGTACCAGTGCCCACATGGGATGCCGGCACTGTAGACAGCAGCTTTACCCGCTATACTCCAACACCAGCCCCCTTCATTTGGTTTTGAAGAATTAAGTCCTATGTATCTCCAGGTGTCCCTGCCTCCCTGGCCATAGGTGACTGGTCTAGGTGTAGATAACTGACCCAAAGAACTCCAAGCAGGTTCTTCTCCAGCAACTTGGACTTGGGTTATCCATAGGCAATGCACCTGGAAAGTAAGGGACTAGAGGGGACCTCCGGAGGGCAGCCAGCCTTCTGTGAGTAAAATAAACAGGCCCACAGAAGAAGGAGGCTGAGGGGCAGAAGGCAGCTAAGGTCAGGGAGGGAGGGGTGGGGGAGGGGAGGACGGCAGCTGCTGCGGTCTTCACATCCTTCCTGATTCTACTTCTACTTCTACTTCCTCCGGGTCTCCCTTGCAGATGCAGGGGCCCAAGGACTTGGGCCATCTTCTACTGCTTTCCCAGGCCATGGTAGAGAGCTGGGTCGGAAGCGAGCAGCCAGGACCTGAACCGGCCCCCATATGGGATGCCGGCACTGCAGACAGCGGCTTTACCCACTACACCACAGCGATGGCCGTGTCCTTTTTGTAATTTCATAGGTCTGTGTTTCATAGTGAAATAACCCTGGATTAAAGCATGAGGAGTGCTTGGATAATGCTTGAAGTACCTTTCCTAGCCACATTCCCACTCACGAATCCCCAAAAACAGCCTGCTTGGAAATGTGCAATGCAAAATGAAGCACCACCTTCTACAGTGAATTATTTGCAAAGGATGTTTGTGAGACAGTGTCACATCAAGAGAATGACAGAGGGGCGGGTGCATGGTGCAGTGGTTAGGACTCAGTTTGGGACACCTACATCCTCTATCACAGTGGCTGTACTTCAGATCCAGCTTCCTACTAATGCACCTGGGAGGTAGCAGCTGATGGCTCAAGTGCTTGGGTCCCTGGCACCCATGGGGAGACCTGGATGGAGTTCCTGTGTCTGGCTTTGACTTGGCCCAGCCCTGGCTGTTGGGGGCACCTGGGGAGCGAACCAGCAGATGAAAGATCTCTCTTTCTCTCTGCCTTTCAAATACCTAAAAATGAATAAAACTTAAAAAAAAAAAAGTGTGACATGGAAAGCTATCTCCTGTAAATGCCAACAGTTTTATTGAGCCATTGCTATGTCTCAAACACGGTTCCAGGTAGCAGGGAAACAGCCTGGAACAGGCAGGAGAATGCTTGCCCTTTTTGGGGGACACAGATGACAGCCTGAGCAAAGGTGTAACAGCAGATAGTGCTGAGGGAATGAGTCTCTGAGTGCGAGTCACCCAGCAGCACACACTGTCAAGGTTAAAAGGTCCTCAAAAGTTTCTGGAACCTTCTGCTCCCATAAGACCACTGAAATGAGAGAAGATAACAAATGACCTTTAGCTAAACAGGAGGGTAGTGAGCTATCCTAGCATATTCCTGGTCAATTTCTGTGTCGATTCCCCCGGGGAGTCTTCTTACCTTCTCTGGGTTAAGTGTCCCCCACCATTGCATCTTGGACTTGGCCTATCCCAGCATGCCTCATGGTTCTGGTGGGGTCTTCCCCACTCACTGCAGGAGCTGAGGGCAGAGAGAACTCCTGCCACAGCCGCCTAATGCAGAACTCATGTCACAGACGCTCACGGGTTGCTGGGCAAATAAATACCAGGGCCTGATGCTTGACTGATGGCATCCACACTTTGCTTATTTTACCCCTTCCGGCAATTTCTTCACCACGAGACCCTCCCAAAAGCAGGCATAGCTGGTTAATGACGCAGACATAACATGACTGTAGTGACTGTAGTCAGGGGTAAAGAAAAACCTTCCATGGCCAGAAGTACAGGAGATACAGTTCTCTTTTCCTGTTGTTGAGCCTGGAGCCTTCTGCTGTGCACTTCTTTTTCTTTTTCTTTTTCTTTTTTTTTAAGATTTATTTCCTGGGGCTGGTGTTGTGGTATAGCATGTATATCTGCCACCTGTGATGCCAGCATCCCATGTGGGCGCCCATTCAAGTCGCGGCAGCTCCACTTCAGATCCAACTCCCTGCAAATGCACCTGGAAAGCAGTGGAAGATGGCCCGAGTGCTTGGACCCCTGCCACCCACAAGGGAGACCCAGAAGAAGCTCCTGGCTCCTGGCTTTGGCCTGGCCCAGTGCTGGTCGTTATAGCCATCTGGGGAGTGAACCAGCAGATGGGAGATCTTTCTTTGTCTCTCCCTCTCTCTCTCTGTAACTCTGCCCTTCAAAATAAATATGTAAATCTTTATAAAGAGTTACAGAGAGAGAGAGAGGGAGAGACAAAGAAAGAGATCTTCCACCTGCTGGTTCACTCCTCAGACAGCCACAAACAGGTGGGGTCCGCTGCCTTCCCAGGCACATTAGCAGAGAGAGCCAGATCAGAAGCAAAGCAGCGGGAGCTCGAACTGGCTCTCCAGTATGGGATGCGGGCACTGCAGGTGGTCACTTAGCTGGCCCGCTGCCAGGCACCTCTTGCTGAGGAAGACACAGAGGCAGTAGGTGCAATTCCTGGCAGCTCTCAGGGTGTGCGTGACAGCTGATGGAAGCCAGTGGAAGCCACATTTGCAGATCTGATCTCACTTTTGGGGATGGGACAATTAATACCCAACAAGAAAAAGCACCGCACACCGCATCCAGGAATTGTGTACCTGCCAACACCTCCCAGTGTGCCAGGGAGAGTGATTTTGCATCTCCTCTCTATGCCAGTACCAGAGAGCGAACAAAGAGTAAATCTCAGGGCCCTGTGGCCATCGCTGCTCTCTGCCTGGCTGTGTCACTTGGAGAATACAGTGATCCCTTTCTGGAGGGTCTGACCCTCATGAGTTGGCTCAGTCTCACGGCTGACCATCTACTATCTTAGCAACCAGAGCCAGGACTGGCCTTTTCAGTGGGGAGGGAGACCAAAGTTTCTGGACATAGCGAGGCATCTGAGCTTAGAATATACAAAAATAACATGCAGGGTGGGACAGGCATTTGGAGCAGCGGTAGACACTGGGACATGTACAGGCTGTGTCTGAGTCTCTGGGTCCAAGTCCTGGCTCCACTTCTGATTCCAACTTCCAGTTAAAGTGCACCCTGGGAGGCAGCAGGCAATGACTCAAGTCTTTGGGTCCCTGCCACCCCTTGGAGACTTGAATTGAGTTCTGGGCTCCTGGTTTCAGCAGGGCCCAGCCCCGACTGCTGCAGGCATTTGGGGGAATGAATCGGCAGATGGAAGATCTTTTTTATCTGTCTGGCTGTGTTTCTCTGCCTTTCAAAAAATTAAACACACTCACACCACGAACAAGAACAAGATGAGGCTAACTCTCTTGCCTGGATAGGTATGATCATACATTCTCTAGCCAGCCCAGGGAGAATCTAGCCCGGACATGGGAACTAGAGCTGTATCATTTACCCATACTAGATTCTTATTTATCACATGAAAACTTCCAGAGGATTTGGAGAGACAAATCTCCATTTTTATCACTGCATATATGAGATTTGCTATGCAAAATTTTAAAAATAAAAGTTGACATAAGTAATGTGTGAATATATTCCCATAAAAAAATAAGACAGGCCTGCTGATGCCTCCCAGGCTCGCTTCTCCCCACTCGTGTTTGGCTGTATTTTCCTACCCATGCATTTACAAACACACATACACATACATAAAGTAGGCTTCTCTAGTTTTGACACACTAGCTGTTTGTAGACACATTTACATGCACATAATCATTTTACATATCCATTTTCCCACTGTGTATATTATTTTGTTTTTCACTAAGCAATCTGTCTTGGAGGCTTCTTGGTTCATTTACATTCCTGCAGAGGGGTGGATGGCACTAACGGTCCCTGGTGAGCACGGAACCCTGAATCAATGAACTCACTGAATATTGTTAACACTTGGGTTCTTCCCACTGTCTCACCATTACAAACCACACTGCAATGAACATCTCTTTACACAGATTGTGTTCATGTCTAGGTGTCCCTACAGGGAAGATGGCGGGAATTGCTGAATCAAAAGTTATGAATGGAGGGGCTGGCCTTGGGGTGCAGCAGGTTAAGTTGCCATCTGTAACACTGCCATTCCATAATGGAGCACAGGTTCGAGTCCAGGCTGTTCTGCTTCCCATGTGGCTCCTTGCTAAGGAGTCTGGGAAGGCAGCGGAAGATGGCCAACTACTTGGGGTCCCTGCCACCCATGTTGAGAGACCTAGAGGGAGTTCCAGGTTCCTGGCTTTGGCCTGGCCCAGCCCAGGCTGTTGTGGTCAATTGGGGAGTGAACCAGTGGATGGAAGTTCTCTCTCTTTGTCTCTGCCTCTCTGTAACTCTGCCTTTTAAATACACACATACATCTTTTTTAAAAATTCCTGAATCAAAATTCATATAAATGCTGATAATTAGCCTCCAGTACCAATTTACATGTCCACAGTAGTGTGAGTGCCCAAATAGCCACGCTGGATGTCCAGTATATTGAGCGACTGCTATGTTCCGGCATTGTTCTAAACCCCAGGGCACACTTCTGCCTTGTGGCACTTACAGTCTAATGAAGGAAAACAATAACTATGTTTTCTTGAAAACTATAATTTCCTCATTGAGTACATTCTGAAGACTATTACAGATGCTGTGAGGAAACAGAGTACACTGAAAGAACTCAGGGATGGTGGCAGGGTGAAGGTTTTCGCTAGGGCACTCCCAGAAGGCCTCACCTTGCTATATTTACAGGAAATGAGGAAGGACAAAGCCCTGCAAGAAATGTTCCAGGCAAAGGAAGCAGGGCAGTGCCAAGGCCCGGGGCAGGGACAGGCTCGGCACACTTAGAGGCCAGGCCAAGTGTGTCTGGAACAGAGCGGGACAGAGGCCAAGAGAAAGCGGGAGGCTGGAGGGGTAGGGATTTGTAGGTGCCTGGCAGGACTCTGTTGAGACTTGTGAGCCTGAACGTGACGTGATCTGCCAAGGGTGCTGCCAGCCTCACTCTGGCTGTTCTAGTAAGTCTGAGGGTGGGGGGCAGGTGCAGGGGGCAGAACAAGCGTGGAAGGAGGAGCCAGATATGATGCCCTGGCTGTCAGCTAGCTGAGGTGACTGTGGCATGGCCAGGGCTGCCACTGTGAGGGGAGCAGAAGGAGTTAGTTAGAGTGTGGATATTTTAAAGCAAGAGCAACATTTCCTGTGGGATTAGAGAAAAAAAAAAAAAAAGAAGTAAAAGAAACACAACATTGAAGAGCTGAGAAAATTTGGGCTCAAAAATGTTAGCTCAAGGTGGTGTAGCGGGTAAAGCTGCCACCTGTGGTGCCAGCATCCCATATGGGTGCTGGTTCAAGTCCTAGATGCTCCACTTCCAATCCAGCTCTCTGCTAATGGCCTGAGAGAGCAGTGGAAGATGGCCCAAGTGCTTGGGCCCCTGCACCCGTGTGGAAGACCTGGTGAAAGCTCCTGGCTTCTGACTTCAGCCTGACTCAGCCCTGTCTGTTTGGCCATTTGGTGATTGAACCAGTGGATGGAAGATCTCTCTCTCTCTAACTTGGCCTTTCAAATAAAATAAATCTTAAATATTCATAGTCAACAGGGAGGGGGAAGGGGATTAGTTGAGGCTTGGTTGACACACAGCTGGGGCTGGTGCTATGGCATAGCAGGTAAAGGCACCACCTACAGTGCCAGCATCCCATATGGGCGCTGGTTCAAGTTCCGGCTGCTCCACTTCTGATCCAGCTCTCTGCTATGGCCTGGGAAAGCAGTAGAAGATGGCCCAAGTCCTTGGGCCCCTGAACCCACTTGGGAGACCCGGAAGAAGCTCCTGGCTCCTGGATTTGGATCAGCCCAGCTCCAGCCGTTGCGGGCAATTGGGGAGTGAATCAGTGGATGGAAGACCTCTCTCTGCCTCTCCCCTCTGTGTGTAACTCTAATATTCAAGTAAGTAATAAGTTAAAAAAAAAAAAGTCACACAGCTAAGTGTTGGAATTATCCAAATTTAGCCTTCCTGATAACCATTCTAGTTCACTTTCCACCTGCCACAACAGCTTTTTTTTTTTTTTTTTTAAGTTATTTATTTGAAAGGTAGTGACAGAGAAGGAGACAGAAGAGATTTACCATCTGCTGGTTCACTCCCCAAATGGCTGCAATGGCTAGGGCTGGGCCAGGTCAAAGCCAAAATCCTGGAACTCCATTTGGGTCTCCCATCTGGGTGGTAGAGGCCCAAGTACTTGGGCCATTTTCCTCTGCTTTCCCAGGTGCACTATCAGGAAGCTGACTTGGAAGAAGAGCAATCGAGACTCAAACTAGAGCTCAGATATGGGCTGCTGGCACTGCAGGTGACAGCTGATCTCAGTGTGCCACACCAGCCCTATACTGCTGATCTTAGTACTGTCTTGCCAGTGAAACTAACTGGGATCCAACAAATCCATCTCCACAAAAGCTCAGCTTTGAGTAGGGAGCTGACCAGAAGGAAGATCCATAAAAATTCAGCACCAAGGCTAAGAAACTGTACTTCCATTGCTTTCTCCCATGTCACCACCGGAACAGGAAGAAACGGGAGGGAGTGGCTCATTTAGCTCCCCAGCCTCTGTCCAGCCGAGCTCAGTAGCCACTCCAGGGACACCCTTCTGCTTCAAATCCGTTGTAATCTGCCTTCCTTGAATACGGGGGTCTTAGTTTTCCTACTCTAATAAACCAAGCATTTAGATTAAGAGAAAAAAGGGTTAAACCAGCCTATTTCAGCGACAAAGGAACTGAGAAAATTACAACACTGGAAAGCCAAGTCTTGCCAAGCCTGTCCCGTTCATCAGTCAATGTATGTCTCTTGAGGTCCTGGGACCATTCTGGAAAAACCAGCCGTGGCATGCTGGAAATCAGCATCAGGCAGGAGGCACTACCGAAGGTAACAAGCACGGGGTACCTGGTGGATCGGGCTTGGCCGGACCTATTTCAGGGGAAGAGAGGCTGAGAGAAATGGTGAGGGCTCCAGGCTGGCCAGGCAGCAGCACATGGCGGCACATCTGTCACTGGTGCCATGTTACAAAGCTGCTAATGCTGCTGAGCTCAGCCTGTGCCTCACCCACCCCCTGTACACAGCACCACAGTGGCCTTCCTCAAGAGCATTGTGCCAGCTCTAGAGAGAATTTGGCAAGGGTTAAGAATGCTATAACCCTCCAGCCTTTTAGAGAACACATTTATGTTGGTAAATGCTGTGCATACTTTTAAAAAGCCATTTGTCTTACTGAACACATTGTACATTCTTCCAGCTATTAAATATCCCTCTGAAATGTGATGTGAAGTGGCTAAACAGTATTTTATTACATAAACTCATATCATTAAATGCACCTTCTGTTAGGCAATGTTGTTCCAAACTTCAGGAACAGGAATTACCAGGTCAGAGGATCATCTCAGGGTGGGGGCAGGTATTGTGGTGCGGTGTGGAAGGTTCTGCTTGGTATGCACACATCCCGTATCCTATACAGCTGCTGATCCATCTCCCTGCAAGTACATCCAGGGAGCCAGGGGAGAACGGCCCAAGTGCCTGGTCCCTGCTAGCCCTGTGGAGACCTGGATTGAGTTCTGGGCTCCTGGCTTTAGCCTGTTCCAGCTATGGTAGGCATTTGGGGAGTGAACACAGATGATAGAAGATCTTTCTCTCCCTTTCAAGTAGGTGAAAATAAAGACATTAGGAAAAAAACAATCAGGGGTGGGCATTGGGTCAAGATACTGCATCCCACAGTGGAATGCCTGGGCTCAGTTTCCAGTTCTGCTCCTGAATTCAGCTGCCTGCTAACACAGACCCTGGGAAGCAGTGTCTAGTAACTGGGTTCCTGCCACTCACAGGAGAGACTTGGATTAAGTTTTTGGCTCCTGGCTCTGGCCTTGGCCCAAATGAGGCCATCGTGGCCTATGGCGAGTGAAACAGTAGATGGGAACTTCCTCAAATAAAGGCCTGGTGTTGTGGGTAAAGCCGTTCTTTTGACACCAGCATCCCATGTTATCTCTGGTTTCTGTTTTTGTCCCAGATGCAGCAGGTGGAAGCTCTCTCCCCCCCTAACTTTGCCTTCCAAATAAATAAAAATAAATCTTAAGAAACTCAAAAAGATTTATTTATTTGAAAGGCAGAGCAATAAAGAGAGGGAGAGACAAAAATCTTCTATCTGCTGGTTCACTTCTCAAATGGTCACAACAGCCAGAGCTGGGCCAGGCCGAAGCCACGAGCCAGGAACTGCACCCAGGTCTCCCACCTGCCACTCCCAGGTGGCAGTAGCCCAAGTACTTGGGCCATCTTCTGCTGCCTTCTCGGGTGCACTAACAGGATGCTGGATCGGAAGCAGAGCAGCTGGGAATCAAAATCACACTCTGATATGGGATACCAGGTCTTAGAACAAACATTCTTACACAAAAAAGTCTGGACTGCTTCTGTTACTACCTTAGGGTCAATTTCTACAAGGGGAAATTCACTGGGTCAAATGACACATCTGAAAACAATCAGGATAACCACGACTTATCATCATAGCAAACCATTTGTGAAAGGAAAGGAGGTATACGCAAGACTGCTCTGGCCGTAGCAAGACGCCCGTGGACACCGTATGCTGGCCGGGGGGTCACACCAGCCTCCACTCCTAGGAGCAGAGGACTTAGTGCCAACCCCCGGCCCCAGCAACCTGGCTTTCCTTTCCCAGGTGATAGTGCATATTTACTCTTGCATGATTTTCTTCCTTTGGTATGAAACAGTAAAAGGCTCTTTTTTATTTTATTATTTTTTTTATTTTTTGACAGGCAGAGTGGACAGTGAGAGAGACAGAGAGAAAGGTCTTCCTTTGCTGTTGGTTCACCCTCCAATGGCTGCCGCGGCCAGGGCACCGTGCTGATCCGATGGCAGGAGCCAGGTGCTTATCCTGGTCTCCCATAGGGTGCAGGGTTCAAGCACTTGGGCCATCCTCCACTGCACTCCCGGGCCACAGCAGAGAGCTGGCCTGGAAGAGGGGCAACTGGGACAGAATCCAGCGCCCCGACTGGGACTAGAACCCGGTGTGCCGGCGCCGCAGGAGAATTAGCCTATTGAGCCGTGGCGCTGGCCAAAAGGCTCTTAATAAAGAAAAGCTTCCCCTTTGTTCCCGTTTCAGGCTCTTCCCTGGGTGTGCGTAACCTTTTTCTGTGCTGGGCCCGATGCGATGCTATCGTGTGGTCTCTGTTGTGACTGCTTAACCCTGTCATTGCAGCACAGAAGTACCCACAGGTCACACACACATCCATTAGTGCAGCTGGGCTCCATAAAACTTAATTTACAGTAGACCCTGAGATTTGGATTTCATGTAGTCTTCATGTGTCACAACATGAGAAACGTAAACTACTCTTAGCCTGTGGGCAGTACAAAAACAGGAGGGAAGGAGGGTCACAGTTTGCTGACCTCTGATGGAGAAAATCTGTGGTGGACGATTATAATAAACCCAGGGTAAATGCAGGAAATGTGCATGTCAGTGTAGGGAAACCACTGATTTTTCCTGTATTCCATAATATCTTGCTTACTGTGAAAAGCAGATCACAAGTAGAGTTGCATTATATATATTTCCACCAAATGCACATCATGGAAAATAGAAGGGGAGAACAGAATTTAATTTTACAAACAATTCTGCTTTACCACCCCATTCAACAAGTGCACTCTGACTTCGGGGGTGGGGGCATGGGACAGGAGAGGGACTATCTCCTGACTGGCTCAGTCCCCATTTGCTCCTCCCAGCACCAACACTGCATTCCATGGAGTCCCCAACTTGTCTCTGTGCAACATGGCTCCTAAACACAAGCTGATGCCTTTATCTGATACTTAACTGAAGAACGAGTGATTTGTTCCAATGGCAAGGATGAACTGTCTCTGCTGGATTCGCCAAATGACAATATGCTGGTTTAGGGTAGGTCACGTTTATTGTTTATTATGGAAAATTTAAAGGATTTTCCCCACTGCTAATTTAAATTATATAACATGTGCCTATGGTGCATATTATTTATTTTTCAAGATTTATTTTTTGAAAGGCGGAGGGGGGAGGGACAGAGATACTCCTTCTGTGGGTCACTCCTCAAACATCCACCACCACAACTGGGGCTGGGCCACATCAAAGCCAGGAGGTGAGAACTCCATCTGGGTCTCTCGCGCGGGTGGCAGGGGACCCAGGCACCTGAGCTATCACGTGGAGTGGTTAAGAAGCCCACATCCTACACTGGAATGTATGGGTTCAGTTCCCAGCGCTGACTTTGATTCTCCTTTCCTATTGTGGGAGACAGAAGTGATGAGGTCTACGTAACTGGTTCCTGCCACCCTCATGGGAGACCCAGACTGAGTTCCTGGCTCCAGGTTTTGGCTCTGCTGTACCACCCAACACCTGCCCCTAACTTCTATTTTAAATTTCAATATCTTCATTTCACTGCCTCTTGCCACAATCAGCATCCCACATCTGAGTGCTAGTTGAATCTCTGGCTGCTCTGCTTCGAACCCAGCTCCCTGCTAATGTGCCTGAGAAAGCAGTGGAAGATGGCCCAAGTGTCTGGGCCCCTGAACCCATGTGGTAGACCCGGATGGAGTTCCAGGATCTTGGCTTTTGTCTGGCTTAGCCCTTGCCGTTGCAGCTATTTGGAAAATGAGCCAGCAAATGGAAGATCTCTTTTCTCTCCCTCTATCTGACACTCTGCCTTTCAAATAAGTAAAAATAAATCTTTTATTTTTTAAAAAATGTTTATTATATTTATTTGAGAGAGAGGGAGAGAGAAGTGATAGAGACCTTCCATCTGCTGGTTCACTCCCCAAATGGCTGCAATGACCAAACCCAGGAGCCAGGAGCTCCATCAGGGTCTCCCAGGTGGGTGCAGGGGTCCAAGCACTTTGGCCATCTTCCACTGTTTTTTCAGGCACATTAGCAGGGAGCTGGATTGGAAGTGGAGCAGCTGGAACATGACGCGGTGCCCATATGGGATACTGGTGTTGCAGGCGGTGGCCTTACCTGCTATGCAACAATGCTCGCCCCTAAAAATTAATCTTTAGAAGATGCAGAAAAAAGTACTTGGCTTGGGTATAGAGAGTCGAGTTGGTAGGGGTACAAAGATTAAAACTTAGGGCTTCATGCATTTCTCAACTCTGTTCCATCAGACAAGTGGAGCATCAGAGAATGTTCTCTCCTGTGAGACAGGCACACAGACCACTACTTAGGGTGGAACAAGGGTACAGTGTAGACACAGCCGGAGGGCTTCACCAGCATGAACAATAGCAAGCACAAATAGGAAAAGAGCCAATTCCAGATGCACTAACCTTCAAAGACAGATACAGATCTTTAATTTAAAACTGAGTGAGTTTATTCATGGAGAAAACATTTACAGAATACCCTTGGGGCTTTTTTGGCCCAACAATTAAAACTGCATTACAAATCAAACAGGGAGCATCTGGAGACCTAAGACACATGGAGAAATCACTGTCCCCTATCCTTGGGTCTGCAAATATTTACTGTTTAGGCAAGAGAAACGGCTGTGACTGATTTTCTTTCTAGAGGAGAAGATTTCCAGTTTCAATGTCTCAATGTATACAGGATTCTTCTGTGACAGCCAGGGCAGATCCAAAAATCCAGGGGCAATGGGGGAGTCAGGGTGAGTCTACTGGCTCGCTGAAGCCCGCAAGGTACCCAATGCAGTGAGGAGAGGGGCACTGCATTTCCCATCGGTGAAAGCTGAGGTACTTAACGACTCCGCAGACACGGAAGCTCACTTCCACCTCCCGCCGCGGTAACGGTGGAGGCCGACAGAGCTGCTGTAGACGATGACACCCCTGTGGTATGGTCGACACGCAGCAGAGCCAACATCGAACAGGACCGGAACATGGCAAACACTTTCTGAGCAAAGCGGTGACCAGTTTCCGCTTGAGGTGTGTTCCAAGGCAACGGTCTGATTCAGGCTAAGTCTCTCCCTGTCTGCTTTTGGCTTGTCTTGGTGACAAGTTCCTAGCAACACAAAACAGCGTGGGCATTCACTGGAAGACGCGCTGTATAAAACAACGGGAGCTGCAGGTCTCAGCTGTCGGGGTTTGGCCTTGCCCGTTTAACTTGGCTGTTGTGATCATCCAGACGGCAGGACCCGCCACTGCTGAGGTCTCTTTTTTTCTCCTCTGTGGGCTCCAAGGGGAAGTCCTCATCGGTGGCCAGGACCTGTCGGACAGTCATGTTAACCCGAGCAGTTTTCAAGTAGTTGGAACACACCTGCCAGTCTTGCACAGAACAGGGCTCCACCACCGAGTCTCTGGGCAGGTCCACTGGGAGAGGCGTCTCCAGGCAGCGAGGCAGGCCTTCCCCCTCAGGGTGCGGAAGGACCCGAGGAACTGCGTGGTTCAACAGGCGGCTGGAACCTGACATTACCATGATGTCACCACTGTGCATAAACATGGCTGTGGGGGTCTCATCTCTTTGGAGGCCACCAAGCAGAAAGATGGCTGACTGTCCAAAGCTTCAAAAACAAAAAAAGCAGGCTTCTATTATTAACCGCACTTGAAAAAATTACGCTAACTGCACCCTTTCCTAATTTCAGTTAAAATCCTTCTCATCTGGCTTGTGTCTGAGTGACCAACACGTGATCTGCCACCTAAACCTACGGCAGCCCACAGATCTGCTGCAAAATAAAATCTAATGTAGTTAAATGAGATGATGTGGCAAATGGAGAACTCTGAACATTAACCTAGAATTTTTATTGACTCATCTTTTAAGATTTAAGCCTTCCAATAAAATTATTTGAATCCTTTACTATGTTATCATCCCTTTACTTGAAAGATAAGGCAACTAATAAAACATTTTTTGGCTGGGATAATGGCACAGTAGTGGGAAACCAGGAGAGCAAACTATTCAGGTTTTTGTCTTAGTCTGTCCTTCCCTCCTCTCTTCCAAAAAGGCCACTCCCTTTGCTGGAAGGCCTCTTGTGTGTCTGTTTTTTCCACCATTCCATAGGCATATGCCATTGTCTTAAGTTACTAAATTACAGTTACTATCATTTAGTCATTGCTTTTAAAGGACTAGGCGAATTTTACTTTATGATTCATGAAGATGTCCAAAAACAAGAGATTATAGAATCCAGCCATTTGAAATAGTTAACTGGTTTTATTTACTTTTGCTTAAAATGCTTTGGAAAAAAGAACTGAATTATAAAAAGTCCTCCCACCTCCTGGAACCGACCTACCTGAAGGACAGCAGGGGTTTGGAGTGATCTAGTTCAGACCTGTCCACGTGGATGCCCAGGGTGGAGTCCAAGCGGTAGTAGTTCAGGATGCCTGCCTCAGCCCGGAAATCCTGAAAGCCACAGGCAGCGGCCACTTGCTCTGAGAGGAAAGCCAGGTCAGAAGGGAAAGGTGTATAATGATCTGCTGAGTATTTCTTTGGTAAAAATAGGGAAAATAAGAAAAATAAACAATGATCTCAGGAGCACGGGAAACAGGCATAAGATCACCACTTTAAAATCATCAAACTACAAAGCAATGTGAACACTGTCATCATCAGATGTTAGCATTATCCATCCACCCATACGAATCATAAACCACTCAAAACACTCGCACCTGGAGCTTTATCTGGCAGGCGCTGTCCCACGCAGTGATAAACCAGACAAAGTAACACTGCACATGAGGCAATTACTACACTGCTCATAAACAGGATAGTTCTCTTAGGGTAAAAAGTAACTCAAGGGGCTGGTGCCGTGGCTCACTTGGTTAATCCTTGGCCTGCGGTGCCCGTATCCCACATGGGCACCGGATTCTGTCCCAGTTGCTCCTCTTCCAGTCCAGCTCTCTGCTGTGGCCCGGGAGGGCAGTGGAGGATGGCCCAAGTGCTTGGGCCCTGCACCCGCATGGGAGATTAGGAGGAATCACCTGGCTCCAGGTTGGCGCAGCGTGCCGGCCATAGTGGCCATTTGGGGGGTGAACCAACAGAAGGAAGACCTTTCTCTCTGTCTCTCTCTCTGTCTGTCTCTCTCTTACTGTCTACAACTCTACCTGTCAAATAAAAAACAACAACAACAAAAAAGGTAACTCAAAACTGTCATTGCCAAGAGGTACCTAAAGAAACATGACAAACACAGGATCCAAGATTCTGAAACAGAAAATGGCTACTTGATAAAAACAAAGGAAATCTGGGGGCCGGTGCTGTGGCGTAGTCGGTAAAGCTGCCGCCTACAGTGCTGGCATCACATATGGGCGCCGGTTCAAGTCTCGGCTGCTCCACTTCCGATCCAGCTCTCTGCTATGGCCTGGGAAAGCAACAGAAGATGGCCCAAGTCCTTAGGCTCCTGCACCCATGTGGGAGACCCAGAGGAAACTCCTGGCTCCTGGCTTTAGATCAGCTCAGTTCCTGCCGTTACAGCCATCTGGGAAGTGAACCAGTGGATGGAAGACTGACCTTTCTTTTTATGCCTCTGCCTCACTGTAACTCTGCCTTTCAAATAAAATAAATATTAAAAAAAGAAATCTGAATGAAGTATGGACTTAAGACAAAATTACCATACTAAGCTAGGCTGTCAGTAGAAGAGGGAACTGGCTATGAGATCTCTCTGCACTCTTTCTTCAACGTTTTCTAATAAAACTACCCCCCCCCCAAAACAAAACAAAACAAAACAAAACACAGAGCAGCAACTCAAACAATATGGTCTTTTTTTTTTTTTTTTTTTAAAGATTTACTTTTTGAGAGGCAGAGTTACAGAGAGAGGGAAAGACACAGAGAGAGGGAGATCTTCCATCTGCTAGTTCACTCTCCCAAATGGCTGTAATGGCCAAAGCTGGGCCTATCCAAAGTCAGGAGCTTCTTCTGGGTCTCCCATGCAGGTGCAGGGGCCCAAGGACTCAGGCCACCTCCCACTGCTTCCCAGGCCATTTTCAGGGAGCTGGACTGGAAGTGGAGCAGTCAGGACTCAAAATGGCACCCACATGGGATGCCGGCACTGCAGGCAGAGGCTTAACCTACTACGCCACAGTGCTGTTCCCAGCCAGTTTGGTTTTCTGCCTCTCTGAACAATATGGCTTAGTGCTAATTTCATCAGTCAGTCTGATGGGATGACATGCTCAAGACATCTGGATTGACTCCGAGTTACACTCGCCGTATATAATTCGCCGGAACAGCAAGTCAGCAGTGTGATGAAGACTCTGACCCCCAGCTTTCCAAGCAGATGAGCTGGAAGACTATTCTGGCAGCACAAGGACACTCTTCCCTTGTCTTATGCTCCACTGCTTCCCTTGCTAAATCAACTTCAGACCTGGTTAGAAAACCCACTGTCCCCCAGGCCGCCTCCGGTGTCCTGACGCATTCCAGCCGGAGCAGCAGAATCATGGCTCTGGACAGAAAAGTACTGCTTTTAGCTTCAGGCACATGGAAGACTTATATAAAAAGTCTTCAAACAACAGTCTAGTCTCTTCAGTGGGAACTTCTCCGTTTCTTCATTTTTTTCTTTTACTGAGCCTCAAGTAAGAGTTCCAGTATCTCAAAACTAAAATTGTAGTCAGAGAACTTTAAGGTTTCCCCTATCATTTTTTTTTAAAGATTTATATATTTATTTGAAAGTCAGAGTTACAGAGAGAGAAGGAGAGGCAGAGAGGCAGAGAGAGAGAGAGAGAGAGAGAGGGAGGGAGGGAGGAGAGGAGGGAGGGAGGGAGGGAGGGAGGGAGGGAGAGGGGTCTTCCATCCTTTGGTTCACTCCCCAACTGGGCACAATGGCCAGAGCTGAGCTGATCTGAAGCCAGGAGCCAGGAGCTTCCTCTGGGTCTCCCAAGTGGGTCAGGGGCCCATGGACTTAGGCCATCTTCCACTACTTTCCCAGGCCATAGCAGAGAGTTGGATTGGATGTGGAGCAGCTGGGTCTTGAACCAGCACCCATATGGGATGCTGGTATTGCAGGTGACGGCTTTACCCACTATGCCTCAGCACTGGACCTCCTCTATCATTTTTTAAAAAAATTCTTTACTTTTCTGAAAGATTTAACACAGAAGGAGAGACAGCAAGATCTTCCATCTGCTGGTTCACTCTCCAAATGGCCACAACAACCAGGGCTGGGCCAGACCCAAGCCAGGAGCCAGGAGCTTCTTCTGGGTCTCCTGTGAGTGACAGGGGGCCCAGAGACCTGGGCCATCTTCCGCTGCTTTCCCAGGTGCATTAGCAGGGAGCTGGATCAGAAGTAGAGCAGTCAGGACTTGAACCAGCATCCATATGGGATGCTGGCATATCAGGCAGTGGCTTAACCTGCTATACCACATCGCCAGCCCCTGCTCTATCATAATTTTAGTTCTTTAAGAAAAAATCAACCAGCTAGAGCTGCCATCTTACCCTCAGACAGCCTCTGCTATGATGAAATTATTTCCTTTTTAAGCTTTCAGCCCTATCTAAGCTGTCGCTACGCTACTCGTCTTATAAAAAGCTTTCACTTTTCTCTGATTGATTATGCATTCAGAATTCTGGATCGCTTTCATGCTCAATTTGTCTTAGTAAATTATATTACCTTTGAGGTCCTGGGAGTGACAACATCAACAATCAAAACATTAGCACTAAAAACAATAGCTAACAGTTACTGTGCTCTTGCTTAGAACAGCTAGTCCTGGGCTGTAATCTCTTTAGAGGCATTAACCACTTAACTCTCATAATAACCTTGTAATAGCAGGCACCAGCTTGCTTTACTGTCATCGTTATTGGAGGCAGAATTCAAACCCAACCTGCCTTGCCCAAACTAACTCACCAAGTCACTTCCCTGAATACAAATAACCAGATTCTCATTGAATCTATATTTCTGAAAATCAGAATTACATCACTAATATTTTTTTTTTTTTTTAAAGATTTATTTATTTACTTGAAAGTCAGAGTTGCACAGAGAGAGAGGAGAGGCAGAGAGAGAGTGAGTGAGCACTGTCTTCCATCCACTGGTTCACTCCCCAATTGACCGCAACAGCCGGAGCTTTGCTGATCCGAAGCCAGGAGCCAGGAGCTTCTTCCAGGTCTCCCATGCGGGTGCAGGGGCCCAAGGGCTTGGGCCATCTTCTACTGATTTTCCAGGCCATAGCACAGAGCTGGACTGGAAGAGGAGCAACCGGGACTAGAACCCAGTGCCCATATGGGATGCTGGCGCTTCAGGCCAGGGCATTAACCCACTATGCTACAGCGCTGGCCCCACATCACTAATATTTTTAAAGCAACATCTGTCATTAGCTGGAGCAGCTAATATATTTGTGTTTAAGTTGGTTGACTTAAGCTATAGATCTTTTAGAAAGTAACTGGTTAGGGGGCTGGCGCCATGGCACACTAGGTTAATCCTCCACCTGCAGTGCTGGCATCCCATACAGGCATTGGGTTTTAGTTTTGGTTCCTCCTCTTCCAGTCCAGCTCTCTGCTAATGGCCTGGGAAAGCAGTGGAGGATGGCCCAAGTGCTTGGACCCCTGCACCCGCATGGGAGACCAGGAGAAGCACCTGGCTCCTGGTTTTGGATCGGCATAGCTCCGGCCGTTGCAGCCATTTGGGGAGTGAACCAACGGAAGGAAGACCTTTCTCTCTGTCTCTCTCTCTCTCTCACTGTCTGTAACTCTACCTGTCAAATAAATAAATAAATAAATAAATAAATCTTAAAAAAAAAAAGGTAACTGGTTAGGAACACAGAAAATGATCTATATCAATGTGTTTTTATTCAGTTTACTCTTATAATCAGCCCTTCCACTTGGTGGCAAACATCTCACTGAGCCAATAGCTACTGACAAAGGAGGGATTGGAGATTCTCTGAAGCAGACAGAACAGGAAAGAAACTGTACCTCAAGAAAACAAGGAACTTGGTTAGTTGTAGGAAATCCTTTCTTACCGCTTTCCTGCCCAGATGTTATATAGCAGGTAGAGGTATCTAGATCTTGGAAGTGCTTTTGTGAGAAGAGAACATTAGAACTACACAACACTTCTTAAAAGAAAGTTATTTATTTGAAAGGCAGAGTGACAGCAAGAGTTCTTATATCCAATGGTTCACTCCCCAAATGGCCCCAAGTGCCAACTCTGGGACACATTAAAGGCAAAAATTCCATCCTGGTGGCAAGGGCCTAATATCTGGGCCATCCTCCGCAGTCTTCCCAGGCACATTAGCAGGAAGCTGGATCAGAAGCAGGATAGCTGGGACTCAAACTGGCTATTTTATAAAGGATGCCAGAATGACAAATAATGGCTTAACCCCCTGCACCACAATGCTGGCCCCGACATGGAGTTGCTGCTTTTTCTTTTCCTTTTTCATTTAATGGCAAAGAGAGAGAGAGAGAGAGAGAGAGAAAGAGAGAGATTGAGAGATTGAGTGAATGTGGTTCACTCCTTAAATGGATGCAGCAGCCAGGTCTGGGCCAGGCTGAAGCCAAGGGCTCCATCTAGGTCTCCCACTTGGGTAGCAGGGGCTCAAGCTCTTGGGCTATCATCTGTTGCCTTCTCAAACACATTAGCAAGAAGCTGGATTGGAAGTAGAGCAGCTGGGACTCAAACCAGCATTCCAACATGGGATGTTAGTGTTGCCTTAACCCACTGCACCACAATGTCTGCCTCCACAGAGCTTCTTTTTCTTCCTTTTTTTTTTTTTTAAATTTAATTATTTGAAAGGCAGAGTTACAGAGAGACAAAAGGCATGTGTTTGACAGAAAGAGAGATAGAGAGATTCCATCTAATGGTTCACTCCCCAAAAGACAACAGCTGGGTCTAGGCCAGGCCAAAGCCAGGAGCCAGGAGCTTCTTCCAGGGCTCCCTCATGGGTGGCAGGAGCTCTTCTGCTGCCTTTCCAAATGCAGCAGCAGGGAGCTGGATTGGAAGTGGAGCAGCTGGGATGCTGGAGCTGCAGGCAGTGGCTTAACCTGCTGTGCTGCAATGGCGGCCCCAGTAATCTTGTACTTCAAGGGTGGCCTGGAAGAAATCCAACTATGGCCCACCCAAGCATATAAACAGAAACCAAAGCAAAAAACAATGAAGACAATCTGAATACCTTACTGTCCCAGTTATAATGGTAGCCCAGGGTGACCCAGCGCAGCTTCTCCAGTAAACTCCGAGGTCTCCGTTTATTCACTCCTTTGCACCTGCAAAGATTGGCAACAAGAGGATTTATTCAGCTCAAATGGCAGCAACAGCCCTCTGGGTGGACCCTGCAGTCTACATTTAATATTCCATGGCATAAGCTGTTAGCCACAGTTTGGAGGGGAAACTGGAACAAGTCACTAAGAATACAAAAGAAAAAAACACATTACGGTTCTGATGTCCAGTTCTTGGTTCTAAATCCACTGCTGACTGGAATACATTTTAAATGACAAGTGTCCAGCACCTCAATAATGACAGCAATGTCCTTGCCTGTCTGTGGAAAATGGGGCTAAGAGCACTACGGGCACTGCAAACACAGCTAACAACACACATGGGTCACTAGTCAGTACTACGTCTCCACTGATGGTGGCTTCCCAGAATTGCACGTCAGGGGGAAAAAGTTTGGTGAAAATCTAATATACAATCAAACATACATGGTTTAACATGACTTCTCTCACCCTATGTAACATGGCTTACACAATTGAGGCCTACCTATCAATTAAGGCATCGTTGTAATTGACTTGGTTTCTGACATCCCCTGTTCAAACCCCAGCAGTTTTCTGTAAGAGAAGGCCTCTTCCTGCAGTTGTAACTTGTCTGCTCAAATCCACAAAACTGCTTTGTTCTAAAGAGAAAGCTTGTTTTGTTTATCTGTAAATATCTAAAAATATGACAGTGCTAGGCTTAATCATTTTAATCAATTCTTCTTCATATAATTTATATCATTAATCAAACAAAACATTTTTTGTTCCACACCACAGCTGTTTAAAAAACGCAAGTTCAGACTCCTTAAAGGAGTTTATATTCTATAGACTTATTTAGTTATTTGAAAGTTAAGAGTCAGAGAGAGAGGAAGAGGCACAGAGAGAGAGAGAGAGAGGGAGAGAGAATCTTCCATCCACTGGTTCACTCCCCAAATGACCACAACAGCTGACCTGGAGCCAGAAGCTCCCTCTAGATCTCCCATGTGAATGCAGGGGCCCAAGCATTTGGGCCACCTTCCAATGCCTTCCCAGGCACATTAGCAGGGAGCTGGATCAGAAGTGGAGCAGCTAGGTCTTGAACTGGCACCCATATGGGATCCTGGTGTTGCAGGTGGCAGAGGCTTTACCCACAACACCAGCCCCAAGAGTTTATATTCTAACAAGAGATGACATATGCAAGACTGGAAAGCTGAAGTGTAAGTGAGGGGAAAATTCAAGGCAGTATAACTTCTAGTGATACTATGCTAAACTGAATAGCAGAGACTTTGAGGTATACAAGCATTGAGAAAAAGGAAGGGCAAACTCAACTAATTAGTTAAGGCTGTGCGGCAGTGAGGTGGTATGGCACTGAAAAGTGGCCAGCATTTAAGCGGGTGATGATATATGACAGGCACTGCCCAGCATAAACTAAAGCTGAAGACTTATTAGAGGCTCCCATTCTAAGTGTCACTCACTGTGATGTCGGACCAAGAATGCACAGAACAAATGCTATCTGCCCTCACAAGGTTTACATTCTAAGGACATCGTGACTCAGATATACATCAAGACCAGCAGACAAAAGGAACGGGATGGACACAGATTTATTCAGGACAGGTGTGCAGAAAGAAACACAGGGCCTGGCTGCTATTCCTGCTTACAAAGACTCCCTGGGTGGGCATTTGGAACTTGGATTTTGGGAGAGTTCACACTATTCCCAGAATTAAGAGTGGCTCACAGTTCAAAAATATGTTTATGTTGAACACCTGCTTTCCTTTGAGTTTAGAATTTTACCAGAGTACCCACATGATCAGTTGCTACTAAAAACCTAGGCACTGAGGTTCTCTGGCAGATCTCTTGACAATCTTGTCACAACTCATTGCCGGGGCAACTAAGCACATCCTGGGAGTTCATTAGCAGAGGATCCCTGCAAACTCAGGCCTGATTTTCCCTGGATTTTAGCTGCACGCGCCTCTTCCCTTTGCTGATTTTTTTTTTTTTTTAAGATCTTTTTATCTGAAAGGCAGAGTTACAGAGAGAGAGAGAGAGAGAGAGAGAGAGAGAGGGAGAGGGAGAGATATCTTCCATCAGCTGGTTTACTCTCCAGTTAGCCAAAACAGTTGGAGCCAAGCCAGGCCAAAGCCAGGAGCTTCTTCCAGGTCTCCAATGTTAGTGCAGGGGCCCAAGCACTTGGGCCATCCTCTGCTGCCTTCCCAGGTGCATTAGCAGGGAGCTGGGTTGGCAATGAAGCAGCTGGGACTAGAACTGGCACCCATGGGATGCCAGCACTGCAGGGCCACAGCTCTGGCCCCTGCTGATGGCTTTTAAATGAAGCTTTCCTTTTTTATTTCAAAGGCAGGAAGGATGAGAAGGGGGGGGGGGAGGGCGAACAAGAGAGCTAGAGAGCAAGCAGGCGAGCAAGAGCAGAAGAGACAGATCTGCTGGTTCATTCCTGCAATGTTCACAACAGTAGCAAGGGCTGGGCTAGGCTAGACTGAACCGTGAACTCAATCTAGATCTCCAACCTGGGTGGCAGGAACCCAACCACTTGAACCATCCTTGCTGACTCTTAAGGTACGCATCAGCAGGAAGCTGGAATCGGGAGAGCTGTTGTTGCGGAGTAACACTTTAAGTGGCTGTCTACAATGCTGGCATCCCATACGGGCATTAGTTTGAGTCCTGGCTGCTCCACTTTCAATCCAACTCCCTGCTAATGTGCCTTGGAAAGCAGCAGCAGATGGCCCAAATGCTTGGGCCCCCGCACCTATGTGTGAGACCCAGAGGAAGCTCCGGGCTGTTGCAGCCACCTGGGGAGTGAACAGGCGATTAGAAACCTCTCGCTCCGTAACTCCAACTTTCAAACAAACAAATCTTGAAAAAAAAAAAAAAAAAAAGAGGAAAAAGAGGCCAGTGCTGAGGCATAGCAGGGTAAAGCTGCTGCCTGCAGTGCCAGCATCCCGTATAGGCACTAATTCGTGTCCCGGCTGCTCCACTTCCAATCCAGCTCTCTGCTATGGCCTGGGAAAGCAGTGGAAAATGACCCAAGACCTTGGGCCCCTGCATCTGAGTAGGAGACCCAGATGAAGCTCCTGGCTTCAGATTGGTACAGCTCTAGCCGTGGTGGCCATCTGGGGAGTGAACTAGCAGATGGAAGACCTCCATCCCTCCCTCTCTCTCTCTCTCTGCCTCTCTAATAAATAAATAAATCCTAAAAACAACAACAACAACAAAAAAAAAACAAAAACAAACAAACAAAAAAACTGAATTGCAGATGCGAAGCTATCAAACAAAATGACATGACTACTACATTCTAGGCAGAGAACAGACTGAAGAGGGGTGAGAGCAGACATAGGGAATTTAGGCGGCTACGCAGTCGTTTAGATAAGAAATAATGGTGGATGGCTGGCGCCGTGGCTCAAAGGCTAATCCTCCGCCTTGTGGTGCCGGCACACTGGGTTCTAGTCCCAGTCGGGGTGCGGATTCTGTCCCCCTCAAACGCCTGTAACAGCCATAATTGGACCAAACCCAAGCCAGGAGCCAGGAAATTCATCGGGATCTCCCACATGGATGGCAGGGACCCAAGTAATGGGGCCATCATCCACTGCTTTACAAAGGGGCATTAGAAGGAATGTGGATGGGAAGTGGGGCAACAGGGACTTAAACTATGACTATCACGGAACGTGCTGGTGTCAGAGTGGCAGCTTCACCTGCTACACCGCAAAGGAGGTTCCAATTTTAGGTTTAGAATGGCCGCATGTTACTGTTGAGATATGCTAGGTTTGACTGATATGGCCTCCTGCTGACAAGACTTTCAGGCTGTTTCTCATTTTCTGTTATAAACAAAAACTGCTGCAATGAAGGGCTTGCACCTACTGTACTCTTACATGAGCACCTGTAGTTAGGAATGAAACAGAACTCAGGTGCCCTCATATTGGGATCAGTCCTATTTTCGCCTCTAAGTTCAAGTATTTCTTCATTTCCTTCTCAAAATTTCTTCTCTCTGATTGGAGAATTTTAGAATGTTAAGATTCAAAGGATCCTTAGAGGTCTTCTAGCTCAGAGGGTCTCAATGTGGGAAGACATTGTGGTATGTAATCAGAATTCCCCTGGAACCTTTATAAAAGACCCTTTTCCTTCGTTTTTCTTTATTTTTATTTTTGGCCATTTTATATGATTAATATGCTTGCAGATGTACCTGTATATTTTCCCTTTTATCTGTTCTTTTTTATTTTTATTTATTTGAAAGACAGAGTTAGAGAGAGAGGTAGAGCCACAAAAGAAAGGTGTTCCATCTGCTAGTTCACTCCCCAAATGACAGCAATGGCCAGAGCTGAGCTGATCCAAAGCCAGGAGCCAGGAGTTTCTTCCGGGTCTCCCACGTGGGTGCAGGGGCCCAAGGACTTGGGTCATCTTCTACTGGTTTCCCAGGCCATTAGCAGAGAGCTGGAATGGAAGTGGAGCAGCTGGGATTCAAATCAGTGCCGACATGGGATGCTGGCACTGCAGGCCAGGGCTTTAAGCTATTGCGCCACAGAGCCGGCCCCAACCCTCTTCCTTTGTAACAGACCCTGGGAAAGTTGGGAGAGCACCCTCCTAACGCCAGCATGGCTCACAGACTATGATTCCATCATCTTGGATGATTTATCCATTCTAACACCTCCACTTCCCACAGGAGACAACAGCAACACAGATCACAGTGACAGAATGAGAACTAGGGACCCAATTGATTTTCAATGCCGCCAGCACAGTGTCTGAGTATACCAATTTCATCCAACCCTTGACAACATAAGGTATGATTACCACGTTTTTATTTTTGCTAATTTATTGGATAAAAAATATATCTCACCATTGTTTACAGGATGATTTATTACAAAGATTCATCTGAGCTATCTCGGAAGACAGCCAGGATTTCTGCAAAGTCATATGTCAGAAGGGAAAAAATCAATTACTTGAAAACACAGGCTGGTTTATAACAATAAGCTCCTTAATTTCACTCAACCAAGATCTTCCTATTTTGTTCTCAGTTCTAAAAAGACATCACTAAAAGCTTAAGAGTGGTTTTTCTTCACTGTTCCTGCCTATACCATACCTACCATAAATACCAAGAAGGCTTTAAAAAGGAAAGTCACTGATTTTTAATTTTTTCCTTTTCAACTTAAAAAAATCTTCTACTGCCCACTGTCAGAACCAGCTTGCTAGTTTCTGAAGATTGTACCACTGGGACCACTGAAGACCAAACAGGACTCAAAGCTGGCAGAATGGTTTTAATAGGTATAATTCTAGGGCCCTCTCACATATTACCTTGTTTAATTCTCACACTATTCACTAAAGCAAGGACTGTTAGAAGGCACAGAAAGGTTAAGAAACTTGCTCAAGCTTACACAGCTAGTAAGTGGTAGAGTCAGGTCTGAACAGTTAATCTGACTCCAGAATTGGTGCTCTATGCCACTGAAAACTTTACAACCTAGACCTAACCTACCTCCCCGCTGCGTGTTTTTCCAATCCTACTCATGACCTTCAGGGTGCATTTTTCACAATCTCTTCTAACCTAGCCACCTAAGTAATCATCCCCATTATATCTTATAAACTCCATTTGTGCACCTGCCAAATTGTTTCTAATATGTTTATGTCTATGTCCTCAACTAAACGCCAAATTCCTTGAAGACAGAAACTGCTTCTTACCTGTCTTTGAACCTCTAATACTCATACACAGTGTCTGACAAACAGCAGCAACTCCAGAGAGCTGCTGAATAAGCACACGAAGGCACTGCACACGTCCTGTGCTCCCATCTCACAGAACTTCTGCCTTAAACACTAAATCTCTGGTCAAGATGCTTTCTCTACCAAACACAGCCTTTTCCGATTTTTGAGTGGCAAACTCCTAATCATGCCTAAAGATCAGTTCAAATGCACACAAACAAATAAAAAAAAATAATATAGGGGCCGGCGCTGTGGCATAGCGGGTAAAGCCGCCGCCTGCAGTGCTGGCAACTCATATGGGCGCTGGTTCGAGTCCTGGCTGCCCCACTTCCGATCCAGCTCTCTGCTATGACCTGGGAAAGCAGTACAAGATGGCCCAAGTCCTTGGGCCCCTGTACCGCGTGGGAGACCCGGAGAAAGCTCCTGGCTCCTGACTTTGGATCAGCGCAGCTCTGGCCATTTTAGACAATTGGGGAGGGGACTGGCAGATGGAAGATCTCTCTCTCTGCCTCTGCCTCTCTGTAACTCTGCCTTTTAAGTAAGTAAAGAAATCATTTTTAAAAAATACAGTCAATGAATAAATTATTTTTCTTGACACCTATACCCTGTGTGGAAGAATAACTTCCTCCTTTGTAAACTCACAATGCTTCCCTAAACCCATCATAACCCATTCTGAACTCTGCTGTTATAATTTCAGTAGGTAGCTGAGTTCCTGCCATAAACTATGCACTACTGAGTGCAGAACTACCTGTTCATTTTTGTGTCTCCAATGCCTAGCAGCATGCCTGGTACAGAACTGACCCTCAATAAGCACTTGTGGAATAATGGAATGGATGTTGAAACACTGGGAGGTACAGATATTAACTTCATGTGTTATAATAACTTATCACAAAACAATGAGTAGCAATGATTTCCTCTTAGAAGAGGGAAGTAAACAATTTTCAATCTTGCTTTTCTATAGGCCACCAGAAGTCTTCAAAGGAAGTCATTTTAAAGTAGAAAAAGGAGCTAAGGCTGATGAAAACAGACTATCGATGATTAAAGAGGATGAACTCAGTATGTAAGTTATGATAAGCAAATCTTTAAAATGGATCTCCACTTGATATAAATGTCAAAGCATCTGTCCAAACGTTCCTGGGGAAAAGCTAATGTGCTGTATCGTGTGGAAACAATGAGGGGAAAATCAGAAGCCAGTGCTTCATCTGCACTGTTACAGAACAGTTAACTTAATGACTTGGGCTGACTCTCACTGAAAAGACTTACCTCAGAAACTCCTTGCTCTGCTCCCACAGATCCTGGGTCTCCTCGTTAGTCATGTGTTTGTCCAGGTTACACACATTAGGTTTCTGGGAGTATAACTTAAGGCACTGCTTCACCCAGTGCCACTGGTGACCCGGGAGGAAGGGGTTGGGGATAAAAATAAATCCTACATAAAAGATGGGCAGAGGAAAAGGAGAGGGGAGAATCCTCCAGTTATTCAGGTGATTTCTGACATCCTTATATCCTCTACTCTGCTGTTTACCCCCACATCCTTTTAGTCATACTTCACGTTCATGTAAAGTTAGTTTTCTTTCTTTTTATAAGATTTACTCATTTATTTGAAAGGCAGAGTTACAGAGAGGCAGAGGCAGAGAGAGAGAGAGAGAGAGAGAGAGAGAGAGAGAGAGGTCTTCCATCCTCTGGTTCACTCCCCAAATGGCCACAACAGCTGGAGCTGTGCCAATCCAAAGGCAGGAGCCAGAAGCTTCTTCCAGGTCTTGCATGCGGGTGTAGAGGCCCAAGAACCTGGGCCATCTTCCACTGCTTTCCCAGACCACAGCAGAGAGCTGGATCAGAAATGGAGGAGCTAAGACTTGAACCAGTGCCCATGTGGGATGCTGGCACTGCAGGCAGCAGCTTTACCCACTACACCACAGTGCTGCTACCCAGAAAGTAAAGTTTTGAAGAACATTGGACATTTACAACCATACAAATAAATCTAGCTTTCTGGGTCATTTTCAAGAGAAACAGACACTCAACAAAGTTAATTGTCTACTGTGTTACTTCAAAGAAAACTTCAGAAGTGGAAGTGCCCAAAGCCTACCCTCCTCTTTTCGTCCGGCACTGCCATCTGCAGTCAGCCGAGCCTTCTCTCCCTCCCTACTTCATTTAGCCCAGGCGCAGCAGGCTGACGTCTTCCTCGACTTTAACTAAAATACAGATCTGAAAGTCACCACCCAATGAACAGAGTGTTGCTCACTCTCCTACTTTGTGCTTCAGCTTCCAGTCTATTCTCCTATATGTGGCTTCACAATGTGCGGCTGGGACCTGCCAACTACATTTCTTCTTTGTCTACTGACTCCCTGCTCACTTGTGCTCACAGGGGGCACTAATGGAGGACTGCAGGAGAGAAGATGGCTTCATGTAGCTTTTTCACTCACTGGAACCTAATTCATTATGCTGTCTCCTCAAAAGTTTAAGACCTGGCTCTAATGACCTCTCTTCCATGCACCTAAAGTCAGTAATTCCAAGTGTTTGTTTCCCCACCAGTTGCAGAGTCACAGCTGCTTCCTGCAGTCGTTACCTTGCGGTATCTCAGTGCTTCCTTTTTTTTTTTTTTTTTTTTTTTGGACAGGCAGAGTTAGACAGTGAGAGAGACAGAGAGAAAGGTCTTCCTTCCGTTGGTTCGTACCCGAAATGGCCGCTAAGGCTGGCGCTGTGCCGATCTGAAGCCAAGAGCCAGGTGCTTCCTCCTGGTCTCCTGTCGCTCCCCGTCTTCATGGAGGAACGACACAGGACCCTGCGCTGTTCTTCTGTCTGCTCGGCCCTTCCCGGGTTTGCTGCTGGTTCTTCCCGGGTTGGCTACCGTCCCTTCCACCTCCGTGGAAGGGCGGTTCCCCCTGGCCACTTTCCCCACTTCTGCGGGGGAGCGGCACACCGCCAGCCGGCTCTCTCGGGGGCTGCACAGGTGTTCCTTCAGATAGATGTTCCCCTTAGATGTTCCTGGTGCATGTTGTCTCTCTCCTCCTTTATAGTCCTCTTCCGCCAATCCCAACTCTGCTACCCACACGCCGAGTACGCTGCTCTCCTCCAATCAGGAGTAGGTCCTACAGTTTATTGGTTGAACTGGAGGCAGCTGCATAGAAGCTGTTTCTCCCTTCTCAGCGCCATATTGTGGGAGAGCAGATGCATAGAATAAGTCTTAATTCCAGTAACTTAGTCTAGTCCGGGTTGCTCCCCACAGTCTCCCATGTGGGTGTAGGGCCCAAACACTTGGGCCATCTTCCACTGCCCTCCCGGGCCACAGCAGAGAGCTGGACTGGAAGAGGGGCAACCGGGACTAGAACCTGGTGCCCATATGGGATGCCGGTGCCGCAGGCAGAGGATTAGCCAAGTGAGCTATAGCGCCGGCCAGCGGGTACTATTTTAATACACATTTTACACACGAAGAAACTGAGTCCAAGAGAGACGAAGTAATTTGCCCAAGATGATAGGGTTGGTAGGTGGCAGAGCAAGGATATGAACCCAGATAGCTGGCACTAGAACTTCATAACTACTGGTCTTCACTACTACTTCTTCTTCTTTTTGTTTATTTATTTGAAAGTCAGAGTTACACAGAGAGAGAAGGAGAGGCGGAGAGGCGGAGAGGCGGGGAGAGAGAGAGAGAAAGAGAGAGGTGTCTTCCATCCGCTGGTTCACTCCCTAATTGGCTGCAATGCCTGGAGCTGTGCTGATCCGAAGCCAGGGCCAGGAGCTTCTTCTGGGTCTCCCATGCGGGTGCAGGGGCCCAAGGTTTTGGGCCATCTTCCACTGCTTTCCCAGGCCATGGCAGAGAGCTGGATCGGAAGTGGAACAGCCGGGTCTCGAACCAGCGCCCATATGGGATGCAGGCACTGTATGTGGTGGCTTTACCCACTACGCCACAGCGCCGACCCTGGTCTTCACTACTTCTTAACCCTTCTTATTCTTCTTCTCCTTTAGATTTATTTTACTGATCCGAAAGATAGAGTTAGAGAGAGAGGTAGAGACAGAGAGAGGTCTTCCATCCACTGGTTCACTCTACAAATGGCCCCCAACGGCCAGAGCTGAGCTGATCTGAAGCCAGGAGCTGAGAGCTTCATCCAGGTCTCCCACATGGGTGCAGGCGCCCAAGGACTTGGGACATCCTCTGCTGCTTTGCCAGTGCTGTAGGCGGGGGCGTTAACCCACTGCGCCACAGTGCGAGCCCCTCCGATCCTTCTTGTACATGACACCTTTTCAAATGTTGCTGTCATGTTCCTCTGAAAGTCCCTCTTCTCTGGACTAAGTTTCCTGACCTCCTCCTGCTCACTCTTCTAAAAACTGGTTTGATAAACTCATGCTCCTTCAGAATAAGTGAGATCCAAAAGTAAACATCGTCCTTCTGATCAGCCCAGAGTAAGAGGAGACTGTTATCTCCTTTTGGACGTTACATTCCTATTCAATCCAGCCTGCACTGATAGGGAGGACAGAACAAAACTGCAAAGGACATGAGGCACCAACCCACATGAAGAACTTAAGCAGGAAATCCTAGAAAATCTCATAAAGCAGGTACACTGGTTTGGAAAATACAAAAGTGAAAACTTCGTAGTCTGAACAGTTTTTTAAGAAGGCCCAAAGGGAAAGCAGCAGAAGATGGCCCAAGTCCTCGGGCCCCCACACCCGCGTGGGAGACTCGGAAGAAGCTCCTGGCTCCAGGCTTTGGATTGGTGCAGCTCTGGCCATTGTGGCTACCTGGTGAGTGAACCAGTAGATGGAAGACCTTTCTTTCTCTGCCTCTCCTTCTCTCTCTGTATAACTCTGACTTCCAAAGGAACAGAAAATCATGGCGTTGAAAACAGGCACTACAGATAAAAGTTAAAAGAGCAGCCTCCAAGGAACAAGTATGAAAAAGATCGTTGGTGAAACATGTTCTAAATTCACTCAAACTCATGGAGACTGGCGCTTTCACACATCAAAATCATCATTCAATTGTTTTCTTTGTGACTTTGCAGAACTAAAGTGCATGAGGCCTTTTAAGGAAGTAGTATAGCTGTTGTATCGTGTCATACTACTAACAAATATTTTAGTAGTTATACTATACTAAGGCTGTATTAGCCTTGGCCCTTTAATTAATGAAAACTAATACTTCTTTGATTTCTCCTTGCTTTTAACCCACATTTGAAATCACAAGTGTAGGCCGGTGCCGCAGCTCACTAGACTAATCCTCCACCTTGCGGCACCGGCACACTGGGTTCTAGTCCCGGTCGGGGTGCTGGATTCTGTCCCGGTTGCCCCTCTTCCAGGCCAGCTCTCTGCTGTGGCCAGTGAGTGCAGTGGAGGATGGCCCAAGTCCTTGGGCCCTGCACCCCATGGGAGACCAGGATAAGTACCTGGCTCCTGCCATGGGATCAGTGCGCTGCGTCGGCCGCGACGGCCATTTGGGGGGTGAACCAACGGCAAAGGAAGACCTTTCTCTCTCTCTCTCTCACTGTCCACTCTGCCTGTCAAAAAACCAACCAAACAAACAAAAAAGAAATCACAAGTGTAAAATTAACTTTGCGTCTCTTAGAAACAGATGACAGGTAAAATACTGGTCAAACAAAGCATTTTAGTATCTTTTAAATAGTTTATAATAATCTATAGTAGCCCTATGGGCCTAGAAAAAAGGTTAAGTAACATTCCCATTCTTCACTATTACCTTAATTTCTTTATCTGTAAAGTGAATTACACAAAGCAAAAATCAAACTTCACAACTAATGGGGCTGCACTGTGAAGCAGCAGGTTAAGCTGCTGCCTCAATACCAGCATCCCACATGAGCTCCTGTTCAAGTTCTGGCTGCTCCACTTCTGATCCAGCTTCCTGCTAATGTGCCTGCGAAAGCAGAGGAAGATGGCCCAAGTGTCTGGGCCCCTGCTACCCATTTGGGAGATCCTGATGGAGTTCCTGGCTCCTGGGTTTGGATTGTCCGAGCCCAGGTCATTGCAGCCAACTGTGGGGTGAGGGGTGGGGGAGAACCAGAGGATGGAAGGCATCCCTTTCATTACTACCTTTCAAGTAAACAAATTACTCTTTAAAAATAAATTAGCAAAGTCTATTGGGATTTTTTTATATCATTAACTATAACTCTCTTGTTAAAAGCTCAACCTTGATTAACAAGTTTGAAGTTATGGCATTTGTGAATGTAACCAGACTGAAAATTATGAATTATTCTATTACTTAAAGCAGTTCTTCTGCTTGAGTAAATGTTCAGAGTTGTGGCAGACAGCCCAGAGAGTCAAAGTCTTTTTTTTTTCTATTTGTTATGCCACTTCTTGCTATATAAGATAGTCAGTGCTGCCTCTGGTCTACTCTTTGGGAATGTTCTACTCTTTTAGGAATCAACTTCTTAGACAAGGCACAATTTATAATGGATTTGGGAACGGAACATTTATGTTCAGTTTTGTATACTTACTTGCTCACAGTCCCCCCCACCCCTAAAATTAGACAAATGACGAGGAATTCTGCTTCTCTGAGGTCCGCTGCACCTACCAGGATAGCCTTCAAGGCCATACGCTCGCCACTTGCTGACTGGCTGAAGTCCTGCTCTCCGTGCATCGTGCTCACTGACTGAGGACACGCTTAGCTGAGATCTGACGACCTAGTAAGAAGGAAAAAAAAGGTCAGAGGGCTGCTGCTATTTTGTAAGTCTACCCTGAGAACCTGAAACTTCCAAAGACAACACTGATACAGGACAAACCCAGCAGTCAAGTCTGGAATCCTAAGCTTAGCTCCATCACTTGATCTAGGACTTTAGATTAAAGTCACTTGTTAGAGCCTCAGTTTCCTAATCCATACACTATCAAACGCGAGAAAGTTATACAACATTAAGATTATTGGTAATGGGGCAGCAGGTCATGGCTCAAGTAGCTGGGTCTCTGCCACCCACATGTGAGACCAGGATTGAGTTCCAGGCTCCTGGCTTCAGCATGGTCCAGCCCCAGCTGTAATGGGCATTTAGGGAATGAACTAGTAGATGGACGATATCTCCCCGCCCCACCTCTGTGAGTATGTGTGCTTCTGCCTTTTAAATAAATGCAAATAAACTAAAATTTCAAAAATTAAAAACAAATTGGAGTAAGATTTTTTTAAAAAAAGTTTATTTGAAAGAGCCAGAATTGGAGAAAGAATCAGCTGGGCCAAGCTGATGAGCCAGAAACTCCACTTGGGCCATCATTTGTTGCCTTCCAGAGTGTGTCTTAGGAAGCTGGATTAGAAGTGGAGGTTGGGGGCAGGGGCTATAGTGCAGTGGGTCAGTCCTATATGAGGGCCAGTTTGAATCTTGGCTGCTCCACTTATGATCTAGCTCCCTGCTAATGTGCCTGGGGAAGCATTGTAGGATGGCCCAGTAATTGGGCTCCTGATACCCATGTGGGAGACCATGATGGAGTTTCAGGCTCCTAGCTTCAGCCTGGCCCAGCCCAGGCTATTGTGTCATTTGGGGAGTGAGCCAGTGGACAGATCTCTCTTTTGCTGTCTCTCCTCTCTAACTCTGCTTTTCAAATATATAAATAAATCTTTAAAAAAATAAGAAGAGGAAGCGGGACTTGAACCAAGGCACTTTGATATGTGATGTGGGTTTCCCAAAAAAGACTACCTTTTTCCAGGAAACCACACCTTTGTGACTTATGATAGAATTCTTAATTATGAAGGATGTTTGGTATATCAAATATCACAGGGCACAACACATTTTACTTGGTTAGAGCTAACAATACTGCTTTTGGAGGCACCTGGAGATGACTGCTGTTCAAGCAGAGCTATCAGGAACAATAGGCTAGGGAGGGTGAGAGAATGGAAAAAGAGCCATAACCAGAAAGAAAAATGTGCAATGAAATACGGGGAACTCTATCTACTAAGAGTACAACATTCACTATCTTTTAGGTGAAGCTTTTGTTAGTTACTTAAAATGAAAGTACTTCAGCATTTGATGAGTTTTCTTAGCACATTCCAGTATCTTCTGGATGTCTCATAATATTGGTTAAAAGACTCAACATGCAGTTATTTGAATAAGGAGATTAAGGAAAAAACAAAAACAACCGTTATTCTTCCATGAATAAACTTCAGATCTGGCTTATTTTAGAATACGCCAAATGCATTCTTCCAAAGAGAAATTTATCCTATCGCCTTCTCCAAGAGTGAAGGCTTCCAGACAAAATACCAGCATGTGGCTGGTGTATGACCAGGCTCTGCAATAAAATGGCAGTCTGGAACCCTCTGAGAGTCTTGCTCAGCGGAGTTTTCCAGGTACTGAGGGGCTGTTAAAATGTTTTGTGATAATTTCTTGAACAGGTCACACTGAATACTGTACTATAATTCAGCAACACCCTTAGAACTGAAGTACACTATTCAATCTATTTTATCACTGGCCAAACTGAACCAAACTACTAAGCTTTTCAAGTTTTTCTGTATCCTCCCTGGCCAGACTGTTGGCCATCACTGTCGCACTGCTTTGCTCAGCTGTCTTGGAACAGCAACTTCTCTAATTTGCTACTCCGAGCTGGGGAACTAAACTCCCAAGCTTTCATGTACTGGACACATACTTTACTTACTGAGCACCGACTGCTGTAGGTTCTGTGGCAGACACGCAATGAACAGCTGAGTGGCTAAACTCTAAAAGGATACACATACGAGTACTACAATAAAAATCCACGTAAAAGGAGCAGAATGAGGATCTGAGCGGTTCTCCTGAGTTAAATATATTATTCTTGGGATGCAGACTTTGTATTTTTGCAGCTCGGAAGGCCATTTTGGCTAGTGGAGTTGCTGAGAAGCTGAGATTACGAGTATCACAGCCTTCGAGTTTTATTGGATGCTATTAAGCTTGGGAAGAAAGCCTCACACAGACATTTGTGGACAAGAATGAGTGCACATTAACAGACTACACACACATCCTCCACGGTAAAGTGATCCCGAAGAAACAATACCTGTACTAAAGTTGTAGTCGACCCCCGCCCCCTCCTCCCTATTATGTTCTCCTTAGTTCTCAAGGAGAAAAACAGAAACAACCAACAACTTTTGGATTCTATTTATATTCGTTTGCCATTTATTTTCAATTTGGAGGGAATATTTAACTTTTATGACTTTTTCTAAAAGGCCAGGAAGCGGCAGGAATTAGTCTCCCGCACAGCATTTTAACGTCAGATCCCCCAGGGCTCGGGATTACTCCGTGGGGGGACATTCTATGGGGTTAAACGGAAGTATAAATGGAGGATTACGGAAAGGAATGAACCCAAATTCCCAGGCTTTTCTGGCCGCCGCTGGGAACGGCCGGCAGCACAACGCGAGAACGCCAAAGCGTGCTGGCCGGCGCCCAGGGAGGGCGGTGATCGCTTAAAAACAACCAGTCTGGAAGCGAAAAGAGGAGAGGACACGGAAGTCCCCTCGTGAAGTGACGCGAGGCGACCGGGAGGTGCGCGCCGCTCCTTTCTGCGTACCTTATGGGCAGCAGGACCCGTGTCGCGGGAGGTGTGGGTCGCCGAGAAGTCTATGACCCCTCCCAGGTCTGCGGTCCCCGGCCGAATTTGCCGGTAGAAGCGGAAAAGTTTCCGAAAGGCGTCTTCCCCAGGCTCTGTCGCCAGCGTCGCTACAGAGCCCAGGGCCGCCGCCATCTTCCCCATGTCGCCGCCGGGCCCTTTGACCCGGAAGCAGATGCCCATGCTCCGGATATCACTTGTTCTTCCGCGGTCGTGACCCCAGGTCGCTTAGGTCCTTCAAACTAAAGATGGCGGCCTCTGCAGTGAGGAGTGCCGTGGGACTGCGGGCGAGTATTAGTCGGCCAGTTGCTTTCGTCAGAAAAATCCCTTGGACCGCAGCATCGAGTGAGTGTTGACTATAGGGGAAGGGAGGAACTTTAGGTTTCAGGTGATCCTCAGGACCTCTGCGGACTTCTCTAGAGCACTAAAGTCAGCATGTGACTGGATTGCTCCTGAACAAGCTAATGAGCAGAAAGAAATTTTGCTTGCAATTAATTGTTAGCTTTCCGGAGCTTTGGGAGACACGCGCTCACGGTCTCCTGACTTCCGAAGTGATTTGATAGGAAGGTTTATTACTTGGTAACTTCCCTGCAGTCCGTGTGGACGACGGATCCTTGTTGGCAAGGTTGTAGGCCAGGAGATGAGCCAAAAGGAAATTTCAGTTCAAAGATGAAGATCTGAACCAGGTTCTCAAAGAAGGGGTGTGTGTGTGAGAGAGTCAGTCAGTCAGATCCCCTAGTGTTAGGGAAGCAAAGTGCACGGCGTTTCGTGGTGGCTTGAATGGGGATGGATGTGGGATGAAGGACAGGGAGGAATGAGTTCTGCGTTTAGCTTTGGCGCATTGCACAGAGAGAATTTAGGAGGAGCAGGCCCAGAGATGAAGATTAATGTTTCAATGTGTTGAGTTTGAGAAGCCTGTGAGATCTCCATCAGACCACAGGACAGAGATTAATTCAGCACATATTTAAGGAATATCTTTCATGTGTGGACATTGTTCTTGGGACTTGTAGCTGTTTCTCCTAAACAATTTTAGGTGGTTTGGGAAGGGCTCATGTCCTACCTGGTTTGTTTTAGAAGTGTTTTCCAGAACTTTTAAGTCCCTCCTAGGCCCTGGAAGAGAAATTTAGCCTCTGTGGATTGTTGAAGATTTCCTGACATTTATTTTTTCATTCAGCCAATATTGAGACCATACTGTGTATCAGAAACTGTAAAACACGGTTGTCTTTTAAAAATATTTATTTTTCATCCACCTGAAAGGCAAAGTGAGAGTGAGAGAGAGAGAGATCTTCTATTCCTGGTTTACTCCCCATGCACATAACAGCCAGGGCAAGTCCAGGCTGAAGCCAGGAGCCAGGAATTCCATCCGGGTCTCCCATGTGGGTGGCGTGGCAGAGGCCCAAGCACTTGAGCCATCATCTGCTGCCTGTCAGGATGCACTAACAGGAAGCTAGATTGGAAGTGAGGTGCCAGGACTTGAATTGGCGTGTGATATGGGATGTGTACATTCCAGCCATCAGCTTAATCAGTTGTGCTGTAATGCTACTCTCAGCATGGCGATTTCTGTATTCAGGGATATTACAGTGTTGTAGGGATAAGGAAATTTTTAAGCAACAAATATAGGCAGTCATTGAACCAATAAGGTTTTTATGAACTAGGATCCATAACCAGATAATATAAAATGTACATCAGCAAAATGTAAGCACTGTAAATCAGAAGAGGAAGAGGTCATGTAGTTTTTGATCTTTATGATTATACATCAATTCTTGGCTGTCTCACAAAGATAGTGCATTTTATTGTGTTACACAAGAACCCAGTAAAGTCATATTCATGTATTTGGCCTGAGTCTGGAAGGGTAGTTAGAATTCGGACAGGAAGAGATGGAAGTCACAGGACAGATACAGAGAATTTAGTTTCCTAAACTGGAAAAGCAGTGGTAAATATGGCAGGAAAGGCAGGTGGGATAAACCACACATTTTAGAGCTTTGAATATTTGATCTAGTGTAAACTTCAAATTATGAAAGATTAGTAAGGTCAGATTTTATTTTACATTCTCCGATATAGCTGGGAACATAGTGGATTGTATTTGTATTTGTCTTCCGTGCGATCTGCTCACAGGGATTATTATCTACACGCGTGGCACTTTACCTGGTGATAATGAAAACACTGAATATGTGCTGAGGATGCACTGTCCTGAGGACTGCAGTGGACTCAGCAGCAGTTCCTCTCTCCACGTTCCTGTCCTGTCACCAACTCTGGAATAAAGCTCTAAATTCAAAGCTGATTCTTAACTCTGAAGACTTTCAGGAAGTGTCCATAGGAAGTTTGAGATTCTAGATCTCCTTTTGGCTTCTAGCTGTAGTCTGGACTACAGAAGTTAAAATATGAGTCTACTAACTGTTTTTAATGTTATTTCTCCCTTGGTACAGGTGAGCTGAGAAAACACTTTGCACAATTTGGCCATATACGAAAGTGCACTGTACCTTTTGTGAGTATTATCTTTAAAAAAAGACTATTCATATTATCCTTTAATTCTCGATTTTTTAACCAAAACAAGCCAACTTATATCTAATGGAATGAAGCTGTTTAAAATATTGGTGAAATTATACGTGATACTGATTAAAAGATTAAAAGAAATTTTCATAGGTGTTAGTTTTGTTTTTTCTTTTAGGTTGCATTATAACCTACCTTTAGTGGATGCACATTTCTCCTCCCTCCTGAACCTCATCCCCTCCACACCCTCTTTTTTTTTTTTTTTGGCAGGCAGAGTGGATAGTGAGAGAGAGAGAGAGAGACAGAGAGAAAGGTCTTCCTTTGCCGTTGGTTCACCCTCCAATGGCCGCCGCAGCCAGCGTGCTGCGGCCGGCGCACCGCGCTGATCCGATGGCAGGAGCCAGGTACTTCTCCTGGTCTCCCATGGGGTGCAGGGGCCCAAGCACTTGGGCCATCCTCCACTGCACTCCCTGGCCACAGCAGAGAGCTGGCCTGGAAGAGGGGCAACCGGGACAGAATGCGGCACCCAGACCGGGACTAGAACCCCGTGTGCCGGCGCCGCAAGGCGGAGGATTAGCCTAGTGAGCCGCGGTGCCGGCACCACACCCTCTTTAAAGGTGCTTTTCCAACCCATTCTTTTTCTTTTAATTTTAATAGATTCAGTATGATTTGTAGAGACAGTTCTAAGAACATAATGATATTCTCCTTCCTTCCTCCCTTCCTCCTTCCTTCTACCTTTCTTTTTTTTTTTTTTTTAGTTTTTAAGATATTTTAAATTTATATTACAGTAAAAAGACAATATTTTGCCAAAGAAGTTTAACAAGTAAAAAGCAAAAAGATCTTAGTTTAGTGGGAATATAGACCATGACTATAACCAATAATTGAATGTATAAATGACCATTTTACCCATATATAGTTTTTTTTGTCAATTAGTCATTCATAGTTTCTTCCAATGAAATACAACTAATGATGTGTAACATCTAAATATTTCCTGTGTGGTTATAATAATTAAGATCATTTAGAGTTTAAGCCATTTCTCAACAGTTTATGCACAGGGATAATTTCATGCAGATTGCAATGTGATTAATTATACATTACTTTTTTTGTGCTCTTTTAGTTACCACAGATCAGGGAAAACACAATATTTGTCTTTTTGGGACTGGCTTATTTCAGTAAATGTAATGGTTTCCTGTTGCATCCATTTTGTTGCAGAAGACAGGATTTAATTCCTTTTTATGGCTGAGTAATATTCCATAGTGTATTTGTATCAAATTTTTCTTGATGTTGATGGGCCTCTGGGTTGATTCCATTTTTTAGCTATTGTGAATTGAGCTGCAGTAAACATGGGGGTGCGGATAACTCTTTCATATGCAGATTTCATTTTGGGTAAATTCCTAGGAGAGGGATGCCTGGGTCAAATGGTAGATCTGTTTTTTAGCTTTCTGAGGAGTTTCTATACTGTCTGCCACAATGACTGTACTAGTTTGCATTCCCACCAACAGTGGATTAGGCAGCCTTTTCCCCACAACCTTGCCAGCATTTATTGTTTTTTTGATGTCTATGTGAGAATCACTCTAACTGGGATGAGATGAAACCTCATTGTGGTTTTATTTGCATTTCCATGATGGCTTGTGATCTTGAGCATTTTTTCATGTGTCTGTTGGCCATTTGAATTTCCTTTTTTGAAAAATGCCTGTTCAAGTCCTTTGCCCATTTCTTAACTGGATTGTTTGTTTTGTTATTGTTGAGTTTCTTGAGCTCTTTATAGATTCTGGATATCGTTATTTGCAGAGTTTGCAGATATTTCCTCTCATTCTGTTGGTTGCATCTTGACTTAATTGATTCCTTTGCAGTGCAGAGGTTTCCTAGCTTGATGTAATCCCATTGGTCTATTTTTGCTTTGATTACTTGTGCTTCTGGGGTCTTTTCCAAGAAGTCTTTGCTATGCCAATGTCTTGCAGTTTCCTCAATGTTCTCCTCTAGTAACTTGATGGTATCAGGTCATAGATTTAGGTCCTTGAGCCATTTTTAGTTAATTTTTTGTATAGGGTGTAAGGTAGGGGTCTTGTTTCATAGTTTTACATGAGGAGATCCAATTTTCCCAGCACCATTTGTTAAGAGACTGTCTTTTCTCCAGGGACTGATTTTAGCTGCTTTGTCAGAGATTAGTTGTCTGTAGATATGTGGATTGATTTCTGGGGATTCTGTTCTGTTCCATTGGACTACGTATCTATTTTTGTGTCAGTACCAGGCTGTTTTGATTATAACTGCCCTGTAGTATGTCTTGAAATCTGGTGTTGTGATGCCTCCAGCGTTGTTTTTGTCGTTTAAGGTTGCTTTAGTTATTCAGAGTCTCTTGTGTTTCCATATGAATTTTAGCAGCATTTTTTCTAGATCTGAGAAGATGTTGTTGATATTTTTATTGAGATCATGTTGAATCTGCAAATTACTTTCTGTAGTATGGATATTGTGATGATGTTAATTCTTCCAATCTGCAAACATGAAAGATTTTTCCATTTTTTTTTTGTGCCTTCTATTTCTTTCTTTAATTTTTTTTTTTTTGACAGAGTGGACAGTGAGAGAGAGAGACAGAGAGAAAGGTCTTCCTTTTGCCTTTGGTTCACCCTCCAATGGCCACCGCGGCCGGTGTACTGCGGCCGGCGCACCGCGCTGATCCGATGGCAGGAGCCAGGATCCAGGTGCTTTTCCTGGTCTCCCATGGGGTGCAGGGGCCCAAGCACCTGGGCCATCCTCCACCGCACTCCCTGGCCACAGCAGAGGGCTGGCCTGGAAGAGGGGCAACCGGGACAGAATCTGGTGCCCCGACCGGGACTAGAACCCGGTGTGCCGGCGCCGCTAGGCGGAGGATTAGCCTAGTGAGCCGCGGCGCCGGCCTCTTTAATGTTTTTTAATTTTCGTTGTATAGATATTTTACCTCCTTGGTCAAATTTATTCCAATTCTTTTTGTACCCATTGTGAATGAGACTGATCTTACAAGTTCTTTTTCAGTCATGACATTATCTGTGTATTCAAGGCTATTGATATTTGTTTGTTAATTTATATCCTTCACCTTTACCAAGCACTCTTACGAGTTCTAGTAGTCTCTGGCTGAATCTTCCAGGACTGTATTGAATAGCAGTGGTGAAAGTGGACATCTTTGTTCTGGATCTTAGTGGAAATGCTTCCAACTTTTCCTCATTCTATATGATACTGGCTGTGGGTTTGCCTTGATTGTGTTAGGGAAAGTTCCTTCTATACCCAGTTTGTTTAAGTTTTTTTTTTTTTTAATTTGCTAATTTACTTGAAAGTCAGAGTTACACAGAGGGAGAAGGAGAGGCATAGAGAGAGAGAGAGAGGTCTTTCATATGCTTGTTCACTCCCCAGTTGGCCACAATGGTTGGAGCTGCGTGGATCCAAAGCCAGGAACCAGGAGCTTCTTCCTGGTCTCCCATGCAGGTGCAGGGGACAAGGACTTGGGCCATATTCTACTGTTTTCCCCTGCTATAGCAGAGAGCTGGATCGGAAGTGGAGCAGCTGGGACTCAAACCTGTGCCCATTTGGGATGCTGGCACTGTAGGCAGCAGCTTTAACTGCTATGCCATAACACCAGCCTGTTTAAGGTTTTTATCAGGAAAGGATATTGTATTTTATCCAATGCTCTCTGTATCTATTGAGATAATCATGTGATTTTTATTCTTCAATTTGTTAATATGATGTATCACATTTATTGATTTGTGTATGTTAAACCATTCCTGCATACCAGGGATAGATCACACTTGGTCTAGGTGAATGAGCTTTCTGATGTGTTCAATTTGATTAGCTAGTACTTTCTTGAGGATTTTTGCATTTATGTTCATAAGTGATATTGGTCTATAATTCTCTTGTATCTTTTTCTGGTTTTGGAATTAAGGTGATGTTGCCCTCATAGAAGGAGTTTGGGAGGATTCCCTCCCTTCTTCTTTCTAAGTCTGGTAGAATTCAGCAGTAAAGCCATCTGGTCCTGGGCTTTTCTGTGTTGGAAGGGTCTTTATTACTGATTCAATTTCCATCTTGGTATTGTTCTCTTTAGGTTTTCAGTGTCTTCATGACTCAGTTTTGCTAATTGCATGTGTCTAGGAATTTATCCATTTCTTCTAGATTTTCCAATTTGTTGACATGTAGCTGTTTGTAGTAATTCCTGATGATTCTTTTTTTATTTCTGTGGTTTCTGTTACATCTCCTTTTTCATCTCTCCCTCTTTTTTTGGTTAGTTGGGCCAGTGGTGTATCAATTTGTTTATTTAAAAAAAAAAAAGGTTTTCTTTATTTCTTCTCCAATTTTAACTATTTCTTTCCTCCTTATTTTGGGTTTGATTTGTTGTTTTTCTAGCTCCATGAGATGCATTGATAGCTCATTTATTTGATGCCCTTCTAATTTCTTGATTATTGCACTAGTTGCTATTAACTTCCCTCTTAACACTGCTTTTGCTGTACCCTGTAAGTTTTGATATGTTGTATTGTCATCTTCATTTCCAGGAATCTTTTATTTCCCTTTTGATTTCTTCTATGACCCACTGTTCATTCAGGAGTGTTTTCTTCAGTCTCCATGCGTTTGCATATTTTCTAGATTCTTGAGTTGTTAATTTCCAGCTTCATTACATTTTGGTCAAAAAAGATACATGGTATGTTTCAATTTTTTTTTTTTTTTAATTTGTTGAGACTGGCTTTACGGCCTAGCATATGGCCTATTCTAGACAAAGTTCCATGCATTGATGAAAAGAATAGGTGTTAGTTTTTTATTGTTGCAAATGACCACAAGCTTACTGGCTCAGACGTTTCCTAGCTGGACACGGCTTAGCTAGGCCCTGCACTCGGGACTCACGTCGTTGTAAGCCGGGCATCCCCTGGGCCTGCAGTCTTTCTCATTGCAGGCTGCAGAGACTGCCTTTCAAGCTCCCTCGGTTTCTTGGTAGAATTCTTCTCTCAGTGTAGGACTCGGGACCCTGTTAGCAGTTTTGGACTTTCCGTGAGGAGCTTCTTTCACTCCAAGGGACCTCCTGCCTTCTTTGTTTTCTCCCTCTCCTTAGGCTTTCTTCCAGTATGGCAACTTCAAAGCCAGTATGCTCCCTGAAATACTACTTTAGCTAATCAGAAGTGACCCCTATTGCCTTGCCTCATCACCTAATCAAGGGAGCACCGTCCCTCCCCCTTTGTCATATTCTTTTGCACAGAAGTAACAGGCCTGTCTACCTTAAGGCAGGGGGTTATATAGAGTATAGAATAGGGATCAGGGCTCCATCTTAGAATTCAGCCTACCTCAGTGTCCTCCTAAGGACTTGAGATAGAGAATAATTTTACCATAACTTGGCAGAATAGCTATTTTGTTTTTCCTAATGGAGTGCCATTTTTTTTAGTATTACTAATAAACCAACATTTATATATTAATTACATTTCCCTTTGCTTTCTCATAAAGGTCTAGAATCATTCTATAAATTAGTTCTATTCCCTGGTCTGTATTTTTCCATGGGCTTTTTAGTACTGATAAGTCTTTGAGGAGTGATGTGAGTTTATATCCACTTCAGTTTTTCTTATATCTTATATCTTATATCTACCACAGTTTTTCTTCATGGCATTGAAAGGGCTATGGTAAAATAATCTTCAAGCACCTTAAACTCTTTAAATTTTTCATTTAGGCAGATAGAGGGAGAGAGAATATGAGAATGAGAATCTTCCATCTGTTGTCTCATTCCCCAAATGCCACAAGAGCCAGGGCTGGGCCAGGCTGAAGCTGGGATCTGGATCTCCATTTGGGTCTCCCATGTGGGTGACAGGGACCCAAGTATTTGGGCCACCACCTGCTGTCTCCCAGAATGCCCATCAGCAGGAAGCTGCAGAGGAGCTGGGGCTTGAACCAGGCACTCCAGTGTGGGATGTGGGGGTCCTAAGTGGTGTCTGTACCAAACGTTTGTCCCAGAAACTTATTTTTTTTTCCCAAGATTTATTTAGTCAGTCACAGAGAGGGACAGAGAGAGAGATCTTCCATCGGCAGGTTCACTCCCCTAGTGGCCACAATGGGTAGGACTGAGCTAGGCCAAAGCCAGGAGCCAGGATTTTCTTCTGGGTCTGCCACAAAGGTGGCAGGTGCCCAAACTCTTGGGCCATCCTCCGCTGCTTTCCCAGGTCATTAGCAGGGAGCTCAATCAGAAGTGGGGCAGCCAGGACACAAATCAGTGCCCATATGGAATGCCAGTGTCACAGGCAGTGGCTTTACCTGCTAGGCCACAATGATGGCCCAAAACTTAAATTCTTAACTTTTGATTTAATGTTACTTGACTTCCAGTGATCTGATTACTCAGATCTGGTGGTGGTGAATGTATAGGGAAACTGGCACTCAGGTTGTGAAGTGTAACTGGTACTGTATAGTTTGGCAAAGTTTAACAATTGAGAATTTACATTTGCTTTAATCAAACAATTCCATTTCTTGGAATTTATCCTAGAGAAATGCATGGTCAAGAATATTCAAAGAAGCATTAATAATGTCAAATAACTAAACATAAATGTTCATGAGTGTGATTGATTAAATACTGTCATTGATGAAAATGGAATTTTATGAAGATGATTAAAAGAATGAGGCACATGTATTACGAACATGAAAAGCTTTTTTAAGTTTAAAAACCAGTTTCTTTTTTTAAAAAAAGGTTTATGTATTTGAAAGAGGGAGGGAAACAGAAAGAGAGAATCTTCTATCTGCTGGTTTGCTCCCCAAGTGACCACAGCAGTCAGGGTTGGGCCAGGGTGAAGCCAGGAGTCTGGAATTCCATGCACGTCTTCCATGTGGGTGGTAGGAGCCCAAGTAGTTGGGCCATCTTTCATGAACAGCGTATTTAAAAAGTGTCTTCTGAAACAGTGTTTTTCCTTGATTGCCAGCAAAAAGTACAAATAATTTAGCACCTGGAACAGATTATTATTATTATTATTAATAAGATTTTATTTGAGAGGTAGGTAGAGTTACAGGGAGTGGGAGAAAGAGAGAAAGGTCTTCCATCTGCTGGCTCACTTCCAAAATGCCCACAGTGGCCGGAGCTGCGCTGATCTGAAGCCAGGAGCCAAGAGTTCTTCCAGGTCTCCCACGGGGTACAGGAGCCTAAGCACTTGGGTTATCTTCTACTGCTTTCCCAGGCCACAGCACAGAGCTGGATTGGGAGTAGAGCAGCCAAGTCTCAAAGCAGCGCCCATACAGGATGCCTGTGGTGTATAGGTTGGATGAGTACCCTGCCTTTTTGTATAAGGGAAAGTAGTAAAATTGTTTACATTAACCATAGTCTGGAACTAAGTGGTAAGGGAAAATGTTTCCCTTCCTATTTTTATTAGGAATAAGTAATAATGGTAGTGGCAGTAATAAAGGTGAATGGTCTCAGAAATGACAGATGGAGCTGGATTTTGAGGCTTACTCTAGAAAATTAGGTTAGAAACAAGAAGAGTACTTTTTAATGAATCAAAATTCCCACTAGTGGGGATTGCATTTAGAACGATACAGAAAGCCCATTCCCCGGATCTGCAACGACAGAGGAAAAGCAGAGGGAATGAGAATAAATGTGTACTAAAGCAAGGCTACTGACCTTTATTAAATCTGTAACCTGATTTTAATCTTTCCCTGTGCAGATGCTGCTCAATTTACCTGTTGATAAACTATTTTAACATGAAATTACCATTAAGTTGAAAATGTTTATTACTTAACCTATCAAATACCATAGCTTAGTGTAGTCTAACTTGAATGTTCTCAGAACACTTACATTAGCATAGTTACATAATGCAATGTGTATTTTAAAATAAAATGTTAAGTGTCTCATGTAATTAATTGAAGATAGTACAAAACAGAATGCTTGTATGGGTACCCTTTTCAAGTTGAGGACCATCTGTATTTTGAATTTTTAGGACAAAGAGACTGGCTTTCATAGAGGTATGGGTTGGATTCAGTTTTCTTCAGAAGAAGAACTTCAGAATGCACTGCAACAGGAAAACCACATTATTGATGGAGTCAAGGTAAACCCATGTCACATCCTGAGCTCTCTGTGTAGTGGCCGTGTGGGACGGCAGGGATCTGGGGAGACGTCTAACTGAAGCTTCCTCATTGCTGTGACAGTGTGGTGGCAGAGTGCCCAGTTCTGAAAGGTCTGCAGGGGGAAGCGAGGGAAGACTGTGATGGTTTAGCAAAGTGGGATATGTAACTGAACAGCGGAAATAGCAGTTTACTTTTGAGTCAGGCTAACTCGGATTGCAGTCCTGGCTTTTCCCACTTACTAGGTGATACCGGGCCAAACTTATCTATAATTTTTCTCTTCTTAATTTCACAGACAGGGAGAAAGATCTTCCATCTGTTGGTTCTCCCCTACCTGTCTGCAACAGCTGGGGCTGGGCCAGGCCAAATCCAAGAATAGGGAATTCAACTCAGGTTTCTCTCCCACATGGTTTTCAGGGCCCTCACTCTTTGAGCTATTGCCTGCTTCCTCTCAGGGTGTGTGTTAGGAAGCTGGAACTGGGAGCAATGTTGGGACTTGAACTTAGGCACTCCGATACAGGATTTGGGCATCCCAAGCAGCACTTTTGCTGCTGCACCAAATGCCTGCCTGATTTACGATTTTTAATTGAAGCCGAGGGAATCTAAAGAGAAAGGAATCACCAGCTGCTGGAGTTACTGGTGCGGAATCCTAAGATGGCGGTTTTCAAGTAGCCACGTTTAGTGTTTCTGCAGACGTTGCCTTTCCTTACAATGCTGCCTTGATTTTTTTCAGCTGCACGTTCAAGCTCAAAGACCAAAAGTTTTGCAAGGGGATCAAACATCTGATGAAGAGAAAGATTTTTGAGAGTTTTAATTACTGCCTACTTAATAAAGTAAACGTAACTGAGAATTTTGTCTAAATGTTTTTATTTGAAACAAATAGTTGCTCTAAGCAAGACCTTACTTTCCCTACTCCAAAATAAAATGAACACAATAGGGGCAAAATTCATTTGGCAGGACAGTTCCAGTATGTGAACTCACTGTGGTTGGGGTAACTTTATTCTTTAGCAGTCATTCTTATACAAATATGAACCCCAAACTACTAGCATCACACAAAAGGAAGTGGCCTTAATTTTGTGTGTAGGGCAGTATGTTCTATAAGTGCCGACAGGTGGGAGACACACAAACAGAACTCAATCTTTAAAAAAATCTAATTCAAAGTAGAATTTTCAATCCCCTTTCTCTTGTAGTAAAAAGTAGCCCTGGGGTCTGCACACCGATTTGGTTTTATCCTGACCATTTACAAAGTGTTCCCCACATGACTTGCATCACTAGGGTTACAGATAACAGTTCAGTCTCTCTGAAGAGACGCAGCCGTCTACTCCTTTCTCCTCTTCTTGCCTTCGTGTTCATGCTCCTTGGGGCGGCTGCTATCTGAAGGTCTTTTGGAGCCACCATGCTGTTTGGCTTCTTCCAAAAACTTGTCCAAACCAAAAGGATCTTCCTCGAACTGAACTGGTCCTTCTCGGCCTCTCTGCCTGCGGTCTGAACCAGAAAACTCCTTGTCGGGAACAAACCTAGGGAAAAAGAGAAAGGACTATGAACTACTTTGTTTTCACTGGTGTGAATGTTGAAATGGAGCTGTCTGCTTTTGTACCTGTTGGTCTTTATTCTGGCTTCTAGGTCATCACCATACATGTCCTTGTCCAGATTTTTACTGGGCCTGTAAATACTCTGGGCCATATCTTTACCACCTCTCCAGGCTTGATCATAAACATTGTAAATTTCATCTTCTCCACCTGCAAATCCACTGTCCATACCCTGTGGGAAAATGGACACGTTACTGAAACTGAATCTGTTTACTACAATCATGTTAAATATATAAACCCGTGCTCTTGGAGAGCAAGCTGAACTACAAATTAAAAAACTGTCATAAAGTGCATATACTTTTGTTCCTACCACCATCACATTCTCACCCACAGCCTTGGATCAGGTACATGTGAAGAAATCATTAACACAGGAAGGTGCTACTACTGTAAGAGCAAACTTGACGTTTTCATTTGTGTATACTCAGAGACACGAAGATGCAGGAACTATGAAACATTTCTCTGATGCCATTTACGGTAACAAGTATTATATCCCTCGTATTTCCTCAGCGGAAATCTTAAACAATGGAGATGTTTTCATCACAACTTTAAATGCTTTAAGCTTAAGCTTGTAACAGTTGTCGTGAAAGTATTTACTTGTGTGGAACTTTGACCACTAACTCCCTTTGCTCTGGAAATTCCCATTGCATAGTGGGTAAGAACAAAGCTTTGGAGTCAAGACATCCAAGCTTGAATCTTAATTTCATCAGTACTAGCTAAACCTCTCAATTTCCTCACCTAAAGAACACAGTATGACTTTATACTGTATTATTTGAGATGATAGAAGATTTAGAACAATACCAGGAATACAAAAAGCACCTAATACCTTTATGATTGTTACTTATACAAGCTTACCAGGATATTGCCTTCAAATCTTCCTAAAACTTTGAAGTCGTAATTAACCCTTCCCCCTCTACATCCAGTGGAACTTACACTTCTGTATTCTAAGCCAGTCTTTCTGTGTGTATCTTCTTCAGTAGGCTATAAGATCCTTGAAGGAAAAGGCACTCGATCTTTGATCTCACAACTTATGCAGAGTTAATATCAATCTTAGGTGAATTCAAACAGAAAAGTACGTTTCCAGGCCTATAGTGTCCCAGTAGCTAGTTAACGATAACTAGAAATCAATTTTCTGACAACCTGTCCCATAAGTTAATCTACAGCTTCATTTTTTAAAGATCCCATGTTGACCAACAACATAACAAAAGGGGAAAAGCTAAAGGTTTTCTAAGATGTGGAATAAGACAAGAATGCTCACTTTAACCATTTTTGTTCAACATGGTACTGGAAGTCTTAACCACAGCAATGAGGCAAGAGAAAGAAAGGGCATCCAAATCGGAAAGGAGAAAATCAAACCATCACTGTTTACAGAAGACACGATCTTATACATTGGAAACCTCAAAGAACTACATGTTAAGACCAGGAACTTTGAAACTACTATAAAAAAAAGGGAGATGCTTCAGGACATGGAAGGAAAGGAGTTTCTGGGTCAGAAAAATCGACTCATGGGATCTCATCACAATAAAGAGCTTCTGCACAGCAAAGGGACAATCAACACTGAAGACACAACCCACAGCATGGGAGCTGCTATTTGCAACTTACATAACTGACAAGGAACACAAAACTCAATAAAGGGCCTAAGTTGACATTTCTATAGCATTAAAGAAAATTCAGGGACTGGTGTAGCATAGTGGTTAAAGTGCCTAAGAAAGCAGTAGAAGATGGCCCAAGTACCTGGGTCCCTGCCATCCATGTGGCAGACCCTGAAGAAAGAAGCTCCTGGCTTCACCCTGGCCCAACACTGGCTATTGCAGCCATCTGGGAAGTGTGAACCATTAGATGGAAGACTTCTCTCACCCACTCTCTCTCCCCATCTCTCTCTTTCAAAATAAATAAATCTTAAAAAAAAAAAAATCCAAGAATCAACAAAAATGTAAACTAAGCAGTACTTTTAGAGAAGGTAGAGCATGTGCGCACTCTCTGATTGACTGGTTCATTCACCAAATGCCTTCAATAGGCAAGACACAGCTGGGAGCTGGAAATGCAATCCATGTTGATGGCAGGAACCCAACTACTTTGAGCCATCACCACTGCCTCCCAGGGTTGGCATCAGCAGAATGCAGGAGATGGAACTGGGTACTGAATTTAGGTACTCTGACACAAATGCTAGACCAATTCTTGCTCCTGGTTTTACTTATTTTATCATCTAATTCATTTCCTACCAGTGTCTCCAATCTTAGCCAAGTATAAAAGGTCACAATTAGCACTGTTTCATCTTACTTATCCCCCTTTTTTTATTTTAAAGATTCATTTATTTGAAGGCGGGGTTACAGAGAGGCAGAGGCAGAGAGAGAGGTCTTCTATCTGCTGGTTCACTCCCCAGATGGCCCTAACAGCCAGGGTTGGCCTAATCCGAAGCCAGGAGCCAGGAGCTTCTTCTGGGTCTCCCACACGTGTGTAGGGGCTCAAGGACTTGGGCCATCTTCCACTGCTTTCCCAGGCCATAGCAGAGAGCTGGATTGGAAGAGGAGCAGCTGGGACTTGAAACAGCACCCATATGGGATGCTGGCACTGCAGGCGGTGGCTTTACCCCATGCCACTATGCCACACCCTACTTGTCTCTTAAGTTACAATATACAACTTCCAGTATTTTTCTGTCTTTATGATGGTATTTCATGGGCTGATCCAAATCTAAGACCTGTTATTTCCCTCCCCTCAGCCCCCATGATAGGTATTCATGCCAACACACAAGATCCAGTGTTTCTAAAATCCTTGTACCTTGGACTGGTTGAAGAGCCTTTGGTCATACTGAACTTCGTTGGAAGTCCGAGGGTTGGGCACACCAAGAGCAATGACTTCACTGATATCCCGATTTTCATTTCTCTGTAGTTTCGACCTATTTTGAATTACAATGTCATTAACTAGAAACTTTACAAACTAAATGAATTCAATTTAAATACAACCAATCTCAGAAGCAAAAGAAATGTATGTTGATAATGCATATGATATATGATATGATAATGTATATGATATGATATGATAATGAATAATCAGGTTGCCAGCCCTTTATACAGCGTTTCAGAGACATGAGTAGAAAATGTTGGGTTTTACATTTAGGATTTCCTGTTAGCTAAAAAAAAAAAAAAAGCAAGAGACTTTCTTGACATGCAATTCTTTAATACAAGCAATCACCTTACATCCATGCTGAGATAAAATTGCAATGGTCTATAGCTGCCATTGTTATATGAGGTTTGGGAGTTTGGGGAAGTAGATGCTAATTAGGCACATCACACAAATCATTTTCAATTAACCAGGATCAGCTCATTTACCTAACTACGTTAAGTAATTTTGTCTGAGTAGCATTTTTGTGGAAAACATGTCAATGGCTGGATTATTCAGTATGATTTTTGGCATTCGTGTTAATTTAATTCTCCTGCTGTTTCAGTACTATGCAATCTACATTCCCATGAAACCATGGTAACTGTCACCACTTACTTTAATAGACGTTCAGTTCCTACAGTGATTTCTATAGAAAACTTGATTTTCATCCAATTCTAAGTTTACAGCTTTTCTATCTTATTCATTCTCATAGTCACTTTACTGGTTTTAAGGGCCCAATTTATCTATGGAGTCATTGTAATTCTTACAACTTAGGGATTTCCAACCAATAGTGTCATTAATTGAACACACTCCATTTCCTTCCCCTTTCTTCTACATTGTAACTTTTGCTCACAACTAAATTCAGATTCTCTGCTTCTCCATGACTTCATTAGGGAAATAAAATATGCTCACTAACTAAGAACAACACTAGCAGGAACGTTCACTCTCAAATACAATTTGAACAGAGGGACTGCATGTTCATAGGGTGATCACAATATGGAAAACCATTTACTTGGGAAGCAAATAGCTTCATATTGCATTTAACCTTCATCAATTCCACCTCTATATTATAATATTTCTTCAATTTACCAATTTTGGTCATGAGCATTTGGTGAGTCAAGCTTCTCCAATTCCTACTTCACTTTATGGTCTCCATACATGTTTTGGTTTCATCCAAGTTTGTAATCATCATGCATGCCCAGTAAATTTTCCCAAATTATTTTATGTAACTGTCTTTCTGAATTTTAAGTTACACTACTCAAGAGAAAGATCTGATTTTCAGTTCTTTTGACACCTGCTCTTCTGCACTGTACTGGACATGAGGCTCTGCATACAAAATATCTCAATAAAAGTGTGGCAGCTCGTTTCCTGTCAGGAGAAACAAGGCCATAATAGACCCCGCTCACCACTCAGAGCAGGCCAAGAACACACAGACCAGACATTCCAATTCACTACTTCTCATCAATGTGACCTCAATTTTCTTTTCTATATCTCTATCCTGTTCAACCCTAACTCAATCTACAAGATAATAGAAGAAAAGATGATATCTAGGGGCCGGCGCCGTGGCTCACTAGGCTAATCCTCCGCCTTGCGGCGCCGGCACACCGGGTTCTAGTCCCGGTTGGGGCGCCAGATTCTGTCCCGGTTGCCCCTCTTCCAGGCCAGCTCTCTGCTGTGGCCAGGGAGTGCAGTGGAGGATGACCCAAATACTTGGGCCCTGCACCCCATGGGAGACCAGGAGAAGTACCTGGCTCCTGCCATCGGATCAGCGGGGTGCGCTGGCCACAGCACGTCAGCCGTGGTGGCCATTGGAGGGTGAACCAACGGCAAAGGAAGACCTTTCTCTCTCTCTGTCCACTCTGCTTGTCCAAAATAAATAAATAAATAAATATTAAAAAAATAAAATAGAAAGATTATATCTAGGGATAATCAATTTTGCTAGGACAAAGTACTTCAGTGCAAGAAAATCAGGGGCTAATCTACTAAATTACCAAAGTAAATTGGAAAGGGAAAGAACCAAAACTGATCTCCATGAATTAAAACGGTGCCCTAAAAGGTGTAAGAAGGCACTTGTGAGGATCTGTATTTATTTTAAATAGCACCCACCTCTTATCAGGAGCTGCCCTGGAAAGATTCCGGTCGTGCTGTCTCTCTTTTCGCCTATCATGCCGGATTTCATCCCTCTCACGTGCCTCCCCATCCTCTGTGTGAACAAAGTTGAAAATTTTTGAACAAGAGAATATTCCTTAACCTTAGATAAAAATTTCAAGAACTTCTCTGTAGTCATACCAGTCTTTTTAACCTTACAACTAATTCCAGAATCATGCATGAAGCGAGAATGTTTAGATTCCAAGTGTCCTGCTATCTTCTACTTGCTTTAAAATTCATCAAAATATTATGGTGATACATGGATAGAGATATGAACACACTGGAGAGGACTTCCAAAAACTCATGGAAATGGAATTCAAAGACAACTCTTTTTGGTGCAAAAAAATTGAAATCTATGCATGAGTGATCTTCAGTTCTTGAAAATTGCGTATCATGAAAAAAATTACACCAACTGAAAAAAAATTTCACCAAAATAAACTTACCTTTTAAATTATATTCTCTATGAAATTTTTTAAGCATCTTCATTTGTGATAAAGCAAATTTAACTATGTAAACTGCTAAGAATTATAAACAGTAGAATGTAGGTGGTGGGGATAGCAGTTGTTCATCATACAGTTCCTTCAACTTTTATAAATGTTTGAGGCTTTTTGTAATAAAATGTCAAGAAAAAAATTATGTATTAGTCTCCTTATATTTTCAGAGATTCTACTGAATAAAGACCTTTTTGCTTATAGTTCATAAGGGCTGACTGCATCTTTTTTTTAAATATCTATTTATTTATTTGAAAGGCAGAGTTAAAGAGAGAGAGAGAAATCTTCCATCTGCAGGTTCACTCCCAAATAGCTGAAATAGCCAGAGCTGGGCCCATCTGAAGCCAGGAATCAGGAGCTTCACCCAGGTCTCTCCTACATGAGTGCAGGGGCCCAAGTACTTGGGCCATCCTCCACTGCTTTCCCAAACACATCTTCAGGAACTGGATCAGAAGTGGAGCAGCCAGGACTTGAACCAGCTCCCATACAGGAAGTCAGCATTGTGGGCAGCGGCTTAACCAGTCATGCCACAGCGCCAGCCTCCTGACTGCATCTTGATCTCTATGGCAGTTATATTTGTCTTCATTTTTCTACCCTCGCCAGTCTGAGGGGATATAGTATAGTTACCAGCATGAGCTCCGGGGCCAGCCTGTCTAGATTGGCAGTGTGACCTGGTACACGCTTTCTTCTGTGGAACAGTGACAATAACAGTCCCACTGCACAGTACAGACTGCCACTGTGATTCTATTAAGTAACACATGTAAAGTACTCAGAGTGGTGCCTGCCTTGATAAACACTCAGTAAATGTGAGCTTTTACTAACTTAGCAACAGATTTTTCAAAATTCTAAATAACTCTTTGAGGACCATTCTGATTTTTTTCTTCTTTCCTTCTTTCTTATCAGTCTGCAGAACTTAAGATACAGTAAGCTTTACTTTTAATTAACTGCGTGGTTAGGCATACATTAGGCAAACAGCTCTCTCTGGCCACTTGTGATGATCTCCAAGAGCACTTCAAAAAGTTTGTAAAAATTGGATTTGTAAAAAACCTTCTGAAAACTATTACTTGTTTATTTTCATTTTATTTGAATGGCAGACAGCAAGACAGAGATCTTCTATCTTCTGGTTACTCCCTAAATGCCTACAAAGGTCAGGACTGAGCCAGGAGCTTGGCATTCAATGTGAATCTCACGTGGCGGAAAGGATCCAAGTACTTGGGCCATGATCTGTTGCCTGCCAGTGTGAACATCAGCAGGAAGCTGAGAGAGAGAGAGATCTTCCATCTGCAGGTTCTCTCAGAATGGCCAAAATGGCCAGAGCTGGGCCCATCGGAAGTGAAGGTGCTGGGACTTGAACGAGGCACTCCAATATGGTCACCACCCAAGTGGTGACCTGACTGCTGCACCAAATGCCTACCCGAAAGTGGAATCAAAGGATGTTTATTTTGGTGCAAAAAAATTTCAAATCCATGTATAGATTTTCATAAAATGCATTTCCCCAAAAATTTTTGAAACACCTTGTATGATTCAGGTAAATAATTACTACTTAGAACCCTAGCTATAGTTGAACTTGAAGCTCCTCTAACCAATTACCTGATTTACCCCTACCCCCAGGTTAAAGTGAACATGCCCGTGGCTGAACTCATTTTTCCCTCTCACTATCTGTATATGGTCAACTTCCCAATATTGGAAAATGGCAAATTAATCCTTTTGAATTGCTCAGGTGTTCTGGAGTCATCCATTTTTTGGGGAAAAGATTTATTTATTTGAAAGGCAGAGTTAGAGAGAGAGAGGAAAAAAGAGGGAGGGAGGGAGAGACAAAGAGACAGACTATCCATCTGCTGGTTTACTCCTCAAATGGCTGGGATTTGAACTGGATTTCTGATATGGATGCAGGAATTGGCAAGCAGTAGCTGAACCAGCTCCACTACAACGCCTACCCTATAGTCTTCTATTTTTAAATAGAGCAGTCAAGGGAACCTTTTAAATTAGGGTAAATTTTGTTAAAGGATCCAAAATTTTATACTGCCTGGTGACTGTAATTAACAGTACTGCACTGTATGCTGGTGCCGTGGCTCACTTGGCTAATCCTCCGCCTGTGGCACCGGCACCCTGGGTTCTAGTCCTGGTTGCTCCTCTTCCAGTCCAACTCTCTGCTGTGGCCCAGGAGGGCAGTGGAGGATGGCCCATGTGCTTGGGTCCCTGCACCTGCATGGGAGACCAGGAGGAAGCACCTGGCTCCTGCCTTCGGATCGGCGCAGTGCTGGCTGTAGCAGCCATTAGGGGAGTGAACCAATGGAAGGAAGACCTTTCTCTCCGTCTCTTTCTCACTGTCTTTAACTCTACCTGTCAAATAAAAATTAAAAAAAAACAAAAAACAAAAAACAAAAAACTGCACTGTATACTTGAAAATAAAAAATTATATGAAGTGACTGAGTTGTTAATTAGGCTTGATGGTAGAATGAATATATATATATATATACACACACACACATATATAAAAACATGTATACCCTAAATATGTAAAATTTTCATTTGTCAATTATACATCAATAAAACTAGGGAAAAAAATATATGTCAGATCATGTCACTCTGCTCCAAACTTTGTTTCCCTTGTAATGAAACATAAGCATACCCTTCAAGTGATTAAAAAGCCACATTTTTTGATCTGACCACCACTCTTCCCACCCACCTTAAACACCTCACTTTCCTCCTCTTTCTCACTGTAATCCAGCCGCACTGGCCTTTCTGCTTTGCCCTGAGCACCACAGGCACACGCTCCGTACTTCATACCTGCTGATCCTTCTCACTGGGGTGTTCTTCCTTTACATACCTACACAGCTTAATTCCTTCAAGTTTTTTTTAGAAGCTGCATTTAAAATTTTTACAAAATGTATTTATTTGAAAGAGACGGGGGTAGGGGAGAGGGGGAAGAGAGACAGACAGATTTTCCATCTGTTGGTTCATTCCCCAAATGCCTGAAACAGCCAAAGCAGGACCAGGCTGAAGCCAAGAGCCTGGAACTCCATCGAAGCCTCTCATGGGGGTGTCAGGATCCAAGTACTTAGGCCTTAGTACTTCGTACCTGCTGCCTCATGGTGCACATCAGGAAGAAGCTGTAACTGGAAGTGGAGCTGGTACTTGAACCCAGGCACTCCAATATGAGATGCAGGTGTCCCAAGATGCATTATAAATGTAGCACCCTTTGGGGTCGGTGCTGTGGCATAAAGCTGCTGCCTGCAGTGCTACCATCCCATGTGGGTGCTGGTTTGGGTCCTGGCTGTTCCACTTCCAACCCAGTTCTCTGCTGTGACTTGAGAAAGCAGTGGAAGATGGCCTAAGTCCTTGGGTCCCTGCACCTGCGTGGGAGACCCGAAAGAAGCTGCTGGCTCCTGGCTTCAGATTGGTGCAGCTCCAGCCGTTGCAGCTATCTGGGAAGTGAACCAGCGGATGGAAGACCTCTCTCTCTCTCTCTCTGCCTCTGCCTCTCTCTATCTCCACCTTTCAAATAAATAAATCTTTATAAATAAATAAATAAATGCAGCACCCAAAACCTTGCCCCTTCCTGTAAGTTTCCACAATAATGTTACCATCTCAGAAATGAGGTCTATTATAACTACCCTCTCAAGCACTTTTTGTTTTATTTTTTTCACAGTAATCTTCACCTTCTACTATACCACATGATTAGCTTTGCAGTCTGTCTATACTCTCCGGAACGCTGACTACATTATCCCACCCCACCACCACTACAGTCTCACAGAAAACCTTGTACTACCTGGCACACGGAAGGTGTTCAACATGAACTTAATGAATAAAATAATTGTACTACTATAAGATTTATTAATGAAAAAGAAACCATTCTCATCAATTTTCTTGAATTAGAATCTGTCTTCTCACCCTAATTTAATGAATATACCAATGTAGACTACCAAATAAAGACAGAGAAAGTATTGGCAAAATTAATGATTATAAGATAGAAAAACCTGTAGATCACTTTACTATGTGGGAGGACTGAGTTGTTCATCTGGAGATCTTATTTCTCTAAATCTCAAAATAGGAGAAAAGCAAGCCTATCATTTGAACAATAATGTGATTTTTTTAAAAAAGTAAATCACTTAGAACCTTATAAAAGTTTCTAGAATAGTACTATAGGAGGCCCATCTAGATACTCAGACTTCAATTTTTTTGCTGCTTCAGCTTATTAAGACAGAGGTACTCTCCATTTCTACACTATTTCTGAAATATATAAATTTTCATTATATGTACTTCCTACTTTTGCATACAGTTAAAAAAAGATTTTCTAAAATGAGATACAGATTGTTCAGAAAATAAAAACTTAGTAATGAGAATGTCCTACCTTTTTCCACATGGGTTTTGATCCCAGCTCTCCTCTCCCTGGCTTTCTGGGCCATCTCTCTTAGCTTCTCTTCATGTTTTTCCTTTTCTTTTTGAGCCATCTTTCTCTCTACTTGGGCACGCATCTCCACAGCTTCACGAGCCTATTAGAAAAATTAGATGCTAAATTTGACACTATCATGGGAGAAATATTAAAAGCTACCAATCTAACTCCCTGGTCTGGCTTCTCAGAGCAATTATGCAGAAGCCAGGTTTGTTCCTGTAGATTAAAACACAGATTCTTGTCCAGTAAAGATATCCTGTTGCCTGGAAGACACTGCAAAGCTAAGCTTTTCATCCTGGGGATTGCTTTGTGGCTAGAACTATAGTGGCCTCAATCAGTCTTTTAAGTCAAGTATTTCACTAATGCTTTCTCAAAAACAATCTTACATAAAATTAAAAAGACTCCAATAAAGCAATTTTCACTATCATTAACATAACATGGACTGGTTACATCTTCAAAATCAATCACATGAACTCAAGGTAAAACCTTAGCCCATGTCTGCTAGAGAGAGGAAGACATATTTTTTTCCTTTGGTTTAAACACATACCATGATGTGTATAAACTTGAAGGTCACATATTAATACCATAACATTTAGTAGATAGCATTAATCGCCAGTATTATTAGTGCTATTTTATGTAGAATTTAATTATTCCGAATATTTAATCGCCCTTCCTTGCAACTGCTCTTTTGGGGACATCTACATCTAAAATAGAGGAAGACTATGAAATCTGGAGTGACACCTTGCAGTCTTCACCAAACAGGAGCAGCCCAGGGAATCACTATTCTGGCATCTTGTCAGGCAGCTGGATCACCACTGGTGGGGTGTAGGTCCACGTGTACACAGGCTGGGACCATGTACAGAACTGTAATTAGCACTTGCCCTCACTGGCACACAAAGTACAGGTAGAGTCTCTAGGTACCCAGGACTGTAGCTAAAAGAACAGTACCTTAAGTTACCAACAAGGATTTACGAATCAGCAAGAGCATTAAGCAATTCAATTGTAACAGACCAACCTTCCTATCAGCAATGTAGAGCGCTTCAGCCAGTTTTGCAAAATTTTCATTTATGTGTACTGTCTGGAGACCTCTCCCATCAGCAGCCAGACGTTTGTCTAATGGAATTGTATAACCCTAGTGTAAAAGCAGATAGAAACAATCAATTATAGAACTACAAAAATTACTTAAATTTAAAAATGCCCATTTTGAGAACCACCTAGTTCTTTTTCTTACATCTTTTTTCGCAGCTATGCAAAATAGTAGGTAACAACGAGTGTCTTGTGTGGAGGATTAAGTACTCTCCATCTTTGGACTCAACCTTCACAATAACTCTACGAAGCTGGTAACACTGCTTCCATTTCACAGGGGAAGACACTGAGGTAGAGAATTACATAATGTCCCCAAGGTCATACAAGTAGCAAGTGAATGAGCCAGGATTTAAACAGACAGTATGCTAGAAAAATGCATTCTCATGTTAATAAGTGTGAATTAGAATGAAAGAAAATTACTGCTAAATAGTTGCTCCTCAGGTAAGTATACTAGTCTCACAAAAGCTGAATAAATTATAGTTGTACTGTCTTAATGACTTTTCAGAATTTTAGAATTCTGTGTAAATAAAAAAAAGCAGCTTGCTAGAAAACAGACTCTGCATTTTGAAATTCTGCATCCCATTCCAATAATGACAACTTCTACTAACTTTCAGGCTTAGCTTTATTTTTACAAATTTCTGACTAAACCTCTAAATGTTGATTTCTAGTCCATGCTGTCATAATAAAACAATGTGTTACAGAATCAGTTCAAAATACCACTTAGTTACATACATATTAATCAACCCAATCAGACTAGCATACAACCTTTTTGTTTTAAGATGAGCACATAACTTCCTTCAACAAGTTATACTTTTTTTTTTTAAAGATTGTATTTATTTATTTGACAGGTAGAATTACAGACAGCGAGAGAGAAAGACAAAGAGAAAGGTCCTCTGTCGGTTGGTTCACTCCCCAAATGGCCGCCATGGCCGGCGCTGCACCAATCCAAAGCCAGGAGCCAGGAGTTTCTTCCTGGTCTCCCATGCAGGTGCAGGGACCCAAGGACTTAGGCCATCCTCCACTGCCCTCTGGGGCCACAGCAGAGAGCGAGAGCTGGACTGGAAAAGGAGCAACCAGGACTAGAACCCGGCGCCCATATGGGATGCTGGTGCCACAGGCGGAGGATTAACCAAGTGAGCCACAGCAGCAGCCCCCACATTTTAGATTCTTAACAAATCTATGTATAACAAATGTTATACATAGAGTTAAATGGTTGAAAACTAAAGTAGTGAAAGTATCCAAACATTTACTGTTCTTTTGTCATGTGATCATTTAGACTAGTTTAGCTACTTTCAGAAATAATTTCTACATACAAATTTGAGTTTTCTAAAGAGCTGTGTCACCAAGCCACAGTTCACTAAAGATCTATATAGTATTCATGTGCCTGACATATTAACATTCCTATTACTTTAAAGAAATAGGGTCATGTAAATTTCAAAAACATTCATTAAGTGAGGTGCCAAGTTTCCAACTAAAATTACTCAGACTGTAGCTTTCTCATGGGTGTTTTCCAATAGGCTATAAAATCAAGGGACTGAGTCCACCACGACTTAATTACCTTTGCATTTTTCCAGTTGGAAATACAAGGAGGAATCTTCCACTCTTGTTGTTCCTTTACAGTCATCTAAGAAAAAAGAAACATTTTGATTTTTAGTTTATTAAAAAATTCTAGTCATGAACTGCATAACACATGGTTAGTGGCAAAGTATGCAAATGACAGTGGTCCTAGGACCTAGTGATGCTGAAACTGCCTTAGTTTGTGTAAACACTTCATAATGCTTGCATGACAACAAAATCACCCAGTGATACATTTCTCAGAATGTAGGCCCACTGTCAAGCAACACCTGGCTGTATTACCTTTTTCTTCAAAGATACTCCTTACATGCTAACACATAATAAAGGCCAAAATTCCATTTGTTCTGGTAGCACTAGACAGCCATGTTCCAAAATCATGGATTCTACTAATAATTTTAGACTAATGTAAAAACTGGAAAATGATCTGGAAATTATTCTTGATGATTATAAATACCAACATTTTCCCACATTTAAAGTGATATGGCAAAAAAAAAAGTGATATGGCTTCTTTTTGGAAGAAAACTTGTTCTTTTGGGTAGTAAGACATAACTAAAAAAAACCAGTGAGATGATCAGACTTGATGAACTCATGTACTACTTCCTGTAACTAATATTCTTCATGTGAAACAGTAGACCCTATTTATTCCACTAAATGCAGTGTTTAGGTTACTAATAATAAAACTAATAGCTAACACTGAACATACATTCTCATAAGCACTCCTGGAAACTATATTCAGTAGTCTTTCTAGGACCTTACTTAATCTTGAAAAACAAATTAAAAAGAACACTGCAAGTCAGGGTGGTTACATATACCTATGTAGATACAGAGAAGTTACTTAGAAAACTAAAAATCCTGAGTAGAAGACTTTAGACCGCAACAGAAACAGCAACAGCAACAAAATTACCTTCCGACTAGGAGAATGCATGACAGGAGCAGGAGGAGAAGGTGGTCCCCGGGGAATTTTCTTATTAATCCTAAAGAATAAATCAAAGCACATCCAAGTGTCATACTTTCCCTCCTTAGTGATTACATGTCAAGTATCTCCTCATTTTTTGTTAAAGCTTTAAACATAGACAAAAACAGAGACTGTATAATGAACACCCATCTATGACAGACCTTTCACTTGACTTCAATCATCTGTAAAACATGGCCAACCATGTCACTGTCACTACTCATCCTACCTCCAGAATATTATATCACAAGTAATTTTAAAGCAGCTCTGAAACATAATCAACATATAATCAGACGCAGCATACAATCTGATTAAATTTTGACATGAATATGTAACTGTGAAACCATCATCACAATCTGAATAGCGAACATACATCACTTTTCCCTGAAGTTTCTACACGCCCTCTGCCCAGCCTTTCCCCCATCTCCACTCTGTCTCTACTCCTTCCCCACAGGTAATCACTGATACACCATACGTCACTATAGATTACTCGACATTTTCTAGGGTTTTATATAAACGGAATCATATTGCATGTACCTGTATTTCCTTGGTTTCTTTCATTCAGCGTAATTATTTGGAGACTGATTTATTTACTGTGTGCATTAATAGCTCATTTGTGGGGCTGGACTGTGTAAGCCATCTCAGCAGCTCCACTATTTTTTTTTTTTAAGATTTATTTATTTTTTGAAAGTTAGAGTTACACAGAGAAAGAAAAAGAGGCAGAGAGAGAGAGAGAGAGGTCTTCCATCTGCTGGTTCACTCCCCAGTTGGCCGCAACGGCCGGAGCTGTGCCAATCTAAACCCAGGAGCCAGAAGCTTATTCCATGTCTCCCACACGGGTGCAGGGGCCCGAGGACTTGGGCCATCTTCTGCTTTCCCAGGCCACAGCAGAGAGCTGGATCGGAAGTGGAGCAGCCAGGTCTTGAACCGGTACCCAATGGGATTCTGGCCCTGCAGGCGGCAGCTTAACCTGCTACACCACAGTACTGGCTCAAGCTGCTCCACTTTTGATCCAGCTCCCTGCTCACATGCCTGTGAAAGCAGTGGAAGATGGACCAAGTCTTTGGGGCCCTGCACCCATGTGGAAGACCTGAACGGAGTTCCAGGTTCTTGGTTTCAGCCTAGCCTAGTCCTGGCTGTTATGGCCATTTGGGGTATGAACCAGTAGATGGAAGAACTCTTTCTCTCTGTAATTCTGCCTTTCAAATAAATAAACAAATCTTAAAAAAAAAAAAAAAAAAGTTCATCCATTTTTATTGCTTAATAGTATATCATGTACACATGGATGTACTACAGTGTGTTTCACCTGTTAATGGACATCTGGGACACTTTTCTCCTTTAATATCTTCAAGAATGTGGTTCAGGGACCAGCGATGTAGCATAGTGGATAATGTTGCCACCTGCAATAATGGTTTCTCATATGGGTGCCGGTTTAAGTCCCAGCTGCTTCACTTCCAATCCAGCTCCCTAGCCTGAGAAAAGTAGTAGAAGATGGCCCAAGTGTTTGGGCCCCTGCCACGCATGTGGAAGGCCTGGATGAAGCTCCTGGCTCCTGGCTTCAGAATGGCTCAGCCCTGACTGTAGCAGCCATCTGGGGAATGAACCAGTGGATAGAAGATCTCTGTCCGTCCCCCTCTCTCTGTAACTCTATTTTTTTTTTTTTTTATTTGACAGATAGAGTCACAGACAGTGAGAGAGAGAGACAGAGAGAAACGTCTTCCTTCCATTGGTTCACTCCCCAAATGGCTGCCATGGCCAGCACTACGCCAATCCAAAGCCAGGAGCCAAGTGCTTCTTCCTGGTCTCCCATGTGGGTGCAGGGACCCAAGGACTTGGGCCATCCTCCACTGCCCTCCCAGGCCACAGCAGAGAGCTGCACTGGAAGAGGAGCAACCAGGACTAGAACCCGGTGCCCATATGGAACGCCGGCACCGCAGGCGGAGGATTAACCAAGTGAGCCACGGCACCGGCCCCTCTGTAACTCTTTCAAATAAATAAGTAAATCTTAAAAAAAAGAAAAAAGAAAATTCTGTCTTCTTCTCATGAAGCTATCTACTTACTTGAACCTTGGAGGCTCCATTGGATCTTTCTGCATTTCTACCATTCGAATCACCCTCTGTTTAGCTCCAGAGTTGAAAGCCACACCTTGTTGCGATGGCGTGTATCTGAAGAAAGCAGAAGAAAACTAAGGGTGTAACTAGTTCAAGTAACAAGTTCAATAGGTATTTTTGTTCTATTATAATCTTAAGCTAGACTACATTTTCAATCTCTCTCACAAAGTATTAATAGAAAATTATGAAATAATTAGGCATTGTAGACAATAAAACAAATAAGAGAACAGAGTTACAAACAAAATGTAAACTAGAGAGGCACCAGCTTGCAAATAATCCAGCCTCATTTATTTTCCAACATGGAAAGTGCAGTGTTCAGTTTCAGAAAAGACTTAGAAAAATAGTACCTATTTGGTAAGTCTGCTTTTGAGGACAAAACACCTACAATAATCCCAGCAGGCAACTTACAGTTAGCAGTTTTTGATTAATCATAGGTTGTAAAACAGAGAATAATGGCAGCAGCTCTACCAGCTCTGAATTTTCCCTTAACATCTGTATGTGAATCATCTCTCTACACAAAGATTTAGTTGAGTCCAATACCTCAAATCTCAGAACTATTACAAGGATTCCTATTATATATAAACAGAAAACTATAAATAACTTGGTTTACATCCTATCTAGCAAGCAACTATTGATTAGTACAAGAAAAAAACTGAAAGCAGCGTAATAACTAACATTTTAAATAATTCTTTCATTGTCTATAAAAAAGAATTAGGCTTCATTATTCCAAACAATGCATTTATAATTGTGACAAAGTAGGATAGTGGAAAAAACACCAAAACTCCCAAGCTAAACCCAGTCTGAAAATAAATTAAGACTTCCAGGCACGCTTCATACCGGATATACTGAGCAGGGGCCAGTTTATCAGCTGCTCGAACTGGCATGGCTGCAGCAACTTTCTGTGATACAGATTTTTCCAAGGCTACTCTTGTCTTTTCTGTTATCTGAAATTAAGAAACATTGCACTGAGTGGTTTGGAAGTTAATCAGGATTAAAAAGTCATCTAAAATAATTAAATGTATCAATTCCCAGTTACCTCTTTAATAGCTTCTTCATCAGGTCTTTGCAGGTCTGGATCATCTGCATTCATAACCTCCTTTGGAACCAGGTCAGAATATTTGCTATAAATGACCTAAAATGTTAAACACAAGCAGGCTTAGGAAAAGCAAAGAATGAAAAGAAGCAACCTCATTAAGTCATTCCAGACATCAATACGTCCTTCTCAGCACACATTACAAATGGAGGACACTCAGATTTTGTCTTTTAGCTTTTAAAACCAAGGGAACTTAAAATATACACACAAATTGCCATTCAGGCTGCAAGTTAATAATTTTCCCATGACTGCATAAATTTAAATTATTTGAGATCTTCTAATCAAGTCAATATCCAAATAAATTGTGCCAACTGAATCTTATGCATCAATGATTCTTATTTTTGAGGCTCACTAGGACTTGAAATTAATGATGATATAAACTGCCTTTAGAACCATTATTTTGGATGACAAATTCATCAGAATTTAAGTCAGGGTACCAAATAATTTCCAGATTCACTGGGTCTGGAAAATTTCATTGACCTCATCCTATTTATAATGTTCTCTTTTCTGGCATCAACTCTATTCATAGACTAAGAAAATGAACATGTGCCACAGTCAACCCAGAACATTTTCTTCTGCAAAAAGCCAAAAATGGGGAAAAAAAGAAAAAACAAAACACATTCTACATACACAACTTATTTTACACTGATTATCATAATTTAGAACTGCTGTATGATTTCTACTAGGCCAACAGTTTTATTACTGATGTGATAGGTCCTGACAAATAGAGTGTTATTCACTTTCATGTCCGTCTATTCTTCTCAGTATTTAAAAAAAAAAACTTACATGGCAGCCTTTTTTTTTTTAAACTTATTTATTTGAAAGGCAGAGACACAGAGACAGAGACAGAGAACTTCCATCTGCTGATTCACTCCCCAAATGCCCACAATAGCAGGGATAAGCCAGGCCAAAGCCAGGAGCCTGGGTCACGATTTGTATCTCCCAAATGAGTGTCAGGGACCCAAGTACTTGAGCCATCTCCCACTGCCTCCCAGGGTGTGCATTAGCAGAAAGCTGGAATTGGAAACAGAGCTGGGACTTGACCCCAAGTACTGCAACCTGGGGTGGGTGTGCAGAACTGCATCTTAACTGCTGTGCCAAACACTTGCCCCATGTGGCAGTTTAAAGGAAAAAAAAAAAAAGCCATTGGAAACTTAAGAAATAAAAAGCATTTTAGATTTCAATGATTTAGAAATTCTTTGACAAAGAAAGAACAATTTATGAATATGAAAGAAAACGAAATTCCTTCACACTTGAGATCCTAAAAAAACTTTTTCTGTAAATTGTTTACTACTGCAAGCCAAAGTCTTATATTAATAACTGCATATTACTGCCTAATACAGTTAAAGGAAACACACATTATTCCTAATTTTCTACTCCAGAGCAAAAACCTCTCTATGGTTTATGTGACCTGACCAGATTGTACGTACAGCTTGAATCTCCCCTTATAAGTCACACTCATGCCTCAGTCCTACCAGCTCTTGTGTTTGCTAAACATAACAAACTTTCCCCCAACTCTTGGCCTGTACAGACTGTTGTTTCCAGGTTTTCAAGTGAGTTTTCTAACCCTGTGTCTCTTGGATCAAAGGTCTTGCACTAGTGGGGCCACCTCTGACTATTCTTGTGAAAACAGCAGTCTTTCTCCACCCAAATTAAACAGCACCATTTACTAAGTTTTCAAAGCTCTGTTCATAATATAAATTTATCTATTTACTTGTTTACTATCTATGTCCTGTATTAAAATAAACATAACAATAACAGCTAATATTCACCAAGCACTTATTGCGAGCCCCATTTTTCTGGCTTAAAATGTCTAAACTAATTTAATCTTTATATCAACCCATGAGCATGCACAATGATTAAATTCACATTTCTGATAAGATTCACTAAACTGTCTTCAGTCCCCATAACAAATGTCTGGTCCACAGGAACTATTAAGTCAATATTTTTTGTACAAATGAATGAGTCATTGAATTTTAGAGATGCCCTATTACCTGTTAAAGCTGTTCAGATTTTAGGCCCTGTAGAACTTTCTATATAAGCTATTGATTTCCCAGAAAAAAAAAATACTACCTTCCGTTTATCAGTTGAAATTTCAGATTGTTTTTCTCAGAAATGCTACCAGGGACCAGGTAAGGAAGCTCACATGATTCAGTACAACGTGCACTGCTAGTGTCACCATCCTCTACGAGTGTTCATTCTGGAAAGGAGCCACATCTGACTAGTGGAAGCGTGAGGTGCAGTACATTAAGGTCACATAGCTACTAATTGACCTTAAAAATTTCCTCTGAGAATAGAAAAATCTATACCACCACAAATTGAAATTTGTGTAACAACGCTGTAGAAAATAATGCCAAGACTATGAAGACTGAATCACTTTTACAGAGCAATCATTACAAGAAGAGAGTCTAAGCAAACGGCCCCCTGGCAGTCATGTGTGTTCAATATAAAGTCTCAATACGAATTTAGCACACCAGAGCCCTTTGCCGCTTCTTATTTAGATATTCCAAAGTTAATAACCCTTTAAATGAGCATCAATAAGATTCTAGCATCTCATAAGGCTGAGTGAAGGGCATCTGAAGAGCAAGATTCCTCCATGGTGATTAACTATAAAACCCCAAGTTTTTATAGCCTGGGAACCAAATGTGCAGTACATCCCAAGAGGCAATGGGGCTGGGGAGGGCTATGTGAAAAATTCAATATACCCATGAAGGTATCAGGAACACAAATGAGCTCTGTGAACAAGATAAACCAGTAACTCATCAGCAAAACCTTTTCCTACTACTGTAAACTGGCAAGAAACTGTACAGACTAAAAAAATGTCTTAGGCTTAGCGTGCTTGTGAAAGCATCAGATAAACAAAGTAGTAAGATAACATCTATGATGGAAGCAGTGTAACAGGGTTGTTTTGAGGAGCACAGCAGTGGAAGGCATTCTTTCAGGTAATATCACACATGTAACATTTTAAATATTATAACTATCTCAGAAGAAAAATGCATATACAATGGCCTTTATTTCAAGATTTATCACTCAAGCTGTAAGTGTGTTTGGGGGGCATTTAGTTCTATCAAAATTTACTCTAAGGCCGGCGCTGCGGCTCACTAGGCTAATCCTCCACCTTGCGGAGCCGGAACACCGGGTTCTAGTCCCCGTCGGGGCGCCGGATTCTGTCCCGGTTGCCCCTCTTCCAGGCCAGCTCTCTGCTGTGGCCAGGATGTGCAGTGGAGGATGGCCCAAGTGCTTGGGCCCTGCACCCCATGGGAGACCAGGATAAGTACCTGGCTCCTGCCATCGGATCAGCGCGGTGCGCTGGCCTCAGCACACTGGCCACGGTGGCCATTGGAGGGTGAACCAACGGCAAAGGAAGACCTTTCTCTCTGTCTCTCTCTCTCTCACTGTCCACTCTGGCTGTCAAAAAAAAAAAAAAATTTACTCTAAGACACTATCTTCTTTCCAATTTGCTATTACTAATAGTCCCTTTAAAAAAACCGCACAGATCTATTTATTTGAAAGAGAGAGAGAGAGGGAAAGCGGGAAGAGAGAGAGAGAGACAGATCTCCCATCTGCTGGTGCTTCCAACTCCCTAGTTTCTGCATAATCCCAGATCTCTGTGGAATAAATAAGAAATCTTTATACTATGTGCAAATTTAAAAAACCCAAACTCTGCAAATCAGTCTCCTGAATGATTTAATTCCATTTAGCATATCAATCTCTGTTTTTTCTAAAATAGGAAAATCAGTGGTTTTTCAAATAGGGCATTGCTGATACCTCCAACCCTCCTTCTAGGGCCTCTGTGAATGTGTGAAGCATTTCAGCTAAGAAAAAAAGACTAGAGTGAGGGCACTGCTGGTTCTCAATAGGTAGCACCAGTAATGTTAAAACTATAATGCTGGACAGCCCTGAGCAATCAGTAAGTGTTCCCCATTTCCCACAAGCCAATGGCATACAATGGCTATTCAGTTAATGAATAATTAGATGCATTTCAAAACTTCATGAGTTAAGCCATCTACAAGCAAAAACAAAACAAAACAGACAAAAAACAAAAAAACAGATGAATCTGAGAATGGTACTTCTATAAACTAACAGTTTTGGGTCACTTCCAGTGTTTGCCTTCTAACATATAAGAATTTTACTCTATAAAGGAACACTGCTTTTAGTCCTTATTTGGCCAAAATACTAACATTAAAAAAATAAACATTTCAGTTTTAACAGTTGTCTATTTTCAATACAAAATAATCAACACACCTAGCTGTTGAGGGGGAAATAAAATCTCTTACATATTCCCTATCAGATAAAATTCTTGAAATAAAATCCAAGATGGTCTAAAGCTGTATTTCATTCAAAATAACACAACTTGCTAATGCCAAATTATTGCCCTGCTTGTTGCTTTTTCCTAACAAATGGGATTGGAGAGGTAGCAAATACCAATAAGACGAGTGACCACCGCAGAAGTAGAGATACACCAAAACAAAGGCAGCTGGAGTCAACCAGAGGCCTCCGTGGCTCAGAGTCAACTTTCAGTGTATGTCCTGCATGTATAGGAACCTAACTTCCCTGTTGCAGGAGTGGACCATGCTTCTCAATTGGATTCAGGAGAAATGATTTTCTGTTAGGCCATAAAAATGGCTATCATTTACCCAACAAACATTGGTAAACGCCTGTATCTAAGTTTTCAGGCTACTAAATTAGCTGCTAAAAATCAAAATATAAAGCTCTAGGGGCTGGTGCTGTGGCATAACAAGCAAAGCCACTGCCTGCAGTGCCAGCATCCCATATGGGCGCTGATTCAAGTCTGCTCCACTTCTGATCCAACTCTCTGCTATGGCCTGGGAAAGCAGTAGAAAGAAGATGGCCCAAGTCTGTGGGCCCCTGCACCAGGGTGGGAGACCCAGAGGAAGCTCCTGGCTTCCCATTGGCCCAGCTCCAGGCGCTGTGGCCATTTGAGGAGTGAACCAGAGGATGGAAGACCGACCTCTCTCTCCCTGCCTCTGCTTCCCTGGAACTCTGCGTTTCAAATAAATAAATAAATCTTTTAAAAAAATGCTCTAATCCTTGCCTTCAAAGAGCAAGTCACACAGATCCTAAGTGAACAATTAAAACAAAAACTGACGACTGCTATGTAAGTATCAGGTAGAGGGATACCCAATTTAGCCATGAAAACCACAAAGAACATCCTGAAATACTGAAACCTGAGCTGAGATTTGAAAGCGAAAGCATTTGCTTAAAGATAGAAGCAGGGCTCTCCAAGCATAGGTGAATTTAAAAGGGAAGTTCACAGGATAAGAAAAAATGTTTGGGCTGGCATCATGGCACAAGTTGGTTAAGCCATCATTTTGCCAGATCAAGTCCTGGATGCTATGCTTCCCACCCAGCTTCCTGCTAATACACCCGGGAAAGCAGCACAAGACTGCTCACGGACTTGGGCCCTTGCCACCCATGTGGAAAATCAGAATGGAGTTCCTGACTCCTGGTTTCAGTCTGGCCCACCCCTGGCTGTTGCAGCCCTTTGGGGAGTGAACCAACAAGGAATAAACCATGGTTTCTGAACAGATGGAGGGTATGAGAAAAACAAAAGAACTATACTGATCGCTAAACCTGTAAGTCCACATCTAGGAATTTATTTTACACAAACACTAACATGGAAAAAGATATATAGATCTTGAGTAAAGTAGTGTTTGCAAAACTAACAAAATAGAAATCACTAGTGCTTAAACAAATTTGGCTATAATCAAACCAAAAAATTCTATACATTAAAAAAAAAAATGAGTAGGGGCAGGCATTGTGACAGAGCTGATTCAGGCGCCATGTGGAATGCCAGCAGCTCATACTGGACTGTCAAGAGTCCCAGCTACTGTTTCTGATCTAGCTTCCCAGTAACACATCTTGAGAGGCAGCAGATAATGGATCAATAGTGTCCCTATCACTCACGGGGAGACCTGGACGGAGTTCTGGGCTCCTGGCTTTGGCCTAACCCAGTTCTAGCTGTAATAGGCATTTAGGGAGTGAACCAGTAGATGGAAGATCTCTGTCACTCTTTCAAGAAGATGAAAATAAATGTCTTTTAGAAAATAAAGTACACCTGAGGCTGGTGTTATTGTGTAACGGGTAAAGCCATTGCCTGCAATGCTGCCATCACATATGGGCACTGGTTCATGTTCTGGTTGCTCCACTTTTGATCCAGCTCCCTTGCTAATGGCCTGGGAAAAGCAGTGGAGGATGGCCCAAGTGCTTGGACTCCTGCCACCCACACGGGAGACCTGAATGAAGCTGTTGGCTCCCAGCTTCAGTTTGGTCCAGCCCTGGACATTGCAGCCACTTGGGGAGTGAACAGAGGATGGAAGATTCCTCTCTTCTATCTCTCCCTCTCTGTAACTCTCAAAATAAATAAATCTTTTTTAAAAAAATAAAGTACACCTCTACATGTCAGCAAAAATTTTCAAACTTATTAAGTAAAAAAGAAAGCAAGGTTAAACAGTTGTATTAAAATTCCATTCATTGGCCGGCGCTGTGGCTCACTAGGCTAATCCTCCACCTGCGGAACTGGCACCCCGGGTTCTAGTCCCGGTCGGGGCGCCGCATTCTGTCCCGGTTGCCCCTCTTCCAGGCCAGCTCTTTGCTGTGGCCCGGGAGTGCAGTGGAGGATCGCCCAAGTGCTTGGGCCCTGCACCCCATGGGAGACCAGGAGAAGCACCTGGCTCCCGCCTTCAGATCAGCATGGTGTGCTGGCCACAGCAGCCACTGAGGGGTGAACCAACGGCAAAGGAAGACCTTTCTCTCTGTCTCTGTCACTGTCCACTCTGCCTGTCAAAAAAAAAAAAAAAAAAAAAAAAATTCCATTCATGTGAAAATAAATCTTTAAGTAACAGTAGTTACCATTAAGAAGTAAAATAGGAGGAAAGCAGGTAAGACTTAAAAGGGGTCTTTAAAAAGTTCACAGAAAATGTGCATAATAAAACTATGTATACATTTAAAGAATTTTTGCACCAAAATAAACTTTTTTTCTCCTTTATTTACTCAAAAGGCAAAGTGACAGAGAGGGTGGAGAGAAAAACAGAAGAGATATTTTCCATCTTCCGGTGCTGTTTCACTCCATAAATGGCTGCAACAGGCATTGCTGAACCAGGCCGTAGTCAGGAGCCTAGAATTCTATTCTGGTCTCCCAAATGGTTGGCAGGAACCTAAGTACCTGGAACATCTTCCACTGCCTTCACAGGTACATCAGCAGGGAGCACCATAGGAAGCACCTAAAACTCAAACTGGCATTCCCATAGGATGCCAGCATTGCAAGCAGCTGCTTAACACACTGAACTACAACACTGTCCTGGACTTTACCTTTTAATTCCATTTTCTAAGAACTTTTTGAAGTACCCTTGTATACTTACGTTTCATTGGTATTTTTTATGAGACTGTATTACTTGTGTAATTAAAAAAAATCAGGGAAGGGCATCATGGCTGTCACTTTGGGATGCCTGTATCCCCTATCAGAGTGCTTCTTCAAGGTCCAGGCTACTCAGCTTCCACTCCAGTTTTCTGCTACTGTGCATCTTGGAAAGCAGCAGAGAACGGCTCAAGTGCTTGGGCCCCGGCCACCAACTTGGGAAACCCAGATGGAGTTTCTGGCACCTGGCTTTGACCTGGCCTAGCCTTGGCCACTGCAGGTGCTTGCTCGCTCACTTGCTCGCTCTCTCTCTTTCAAGCAGATGAAAATAATAAACAGTGAAGAAAAAATGAATAATAAGAACAAAAGACTCCCAGGCTTCTGGGACGAGCAGGTAGGAAGCTACTACTGCCACTCACTGAGTTAAGAGAATACCACAGGTAGATTAAGGGGCAAATTATTCATTTAGGTTTGTAATTGATTAAGTAGTGCCTTAGGAAAATATAGATAGCCCTGCCCAAGTAGACAGAATATTAGGATCTAGAACCTAGCAGAGAAAGCTTGGATAGACTTCAGTCACATGCCTATGCAACAACGGGAGCCATGGGAAAACAATCGCATTACTCAGAGACTGTGCTAAGAACAGTGTTAGAGACCTCTCCCAAGAGCATTATCTGCAAACTGGTTAAGGTGAGGCCATACTGCAGTCAACCAGAGTGAAGTGGAAGTTAAGTAGAGAGGACAAAACACACACACACACACACACACACACACACACACACACACAAATAACTTTTGCAGGAACCTGGAAGGAAAGTGAAGAAAATTAGGTGTACATTACATGGTAGCTACAGGGAGCTTTGAAGGTAGATAGTTAGGTAAAAGTTCTTGTTTCAAAAGATAGGAAAAAAAAAACCTGCAGTAAATTCAAATGCTAACAAGAAGGAGCCATGAGAAGAGTGGTGAAAGATAACAGAGAAGAATAGGTGAGATTACAGATGAAAAGGGAAGGGACTAGGATCCAGAATATACCAGAAAACACAAGACAAGATGAGGCTTGGATAGAAGGGATTTCTTTCAACAACAAAAGAAAGTCAAGGCATAAAGACAAGCAAAGGATAAAAAAAGTTGGTCATTTTCTTCCAATAGTCTTTATACTCAAAATAGCTGGGGGAATCACTTGTTTACAATGAAACAGGAAGGAGAAGAACAAGAGTTAAAGCTTGGAGAGCACAACAAGGAACCTAGCTGAAACAGGACACAAACCTGCATAACTGTTTTCCCTAAAAGTTCACTGGCCATGAGGCAGGCAGTAAAGAATGAGCTGTCAGGTATCTTAGGGGGTAAACTGAAAAAGTGTGGGAGAAGCAAGGGAGAGAAACTGAAGGCTGTCAAGTATTTTTCCCAACATCATCAATTATAAAGCAATCTTCTACTTCTGTCTTGAGTATTTATTTACAAGGAAATAAAAGTAGGTCTTCTTAAAAATAGTTCCTTGGCTCTGAGCATAGCTGCTCTGTGATGAAGATTATTTTAAGTAAATTTTATTTCTGGTGTTTTTATTACTTTGTAAGCAAGGGCCACTCTAAATCTGGATGGCAAATGCTAGTTTTGTATTTAATCTAGGGCAAAAGAAGTTTATGTAATCTATTATATTCAAATTAACTATTAAAATAAGTATGGAAGTACTCTGTAAATATACGAAGGAAATTAGTAGACTACTGATAAAATTAAAAATTTTTATTTTGTTAGGGCCCTGGGATTACAGATTAAAAAAAAAATTGCTGGGCTGGTGCTGTGGCATAAAAGGTTAAACCTCCACCTGCAGTGCCAGCATCCTACAGATGTAGGTTTGAGTCCCAGCTGCTCCACTTCTGATCCAGCTCCCTGTTAATGTACCTGGAAGATGGCCCAAGTGCTTGGGGCCCTGCAACCCACAAGAAATCTGAAAGAAGTTCCTGGCTCCTGGCTTCAGCCTGGCCCAGCCCCAGCCGTTGCAGCCATTTGGGGAGTGAACCAGTGGATGGAAGATTTCTCTCTCTCTCTCTCCCTCTCTGTTTCTCTGCCTTCCAAATAAATAAATCTTAAGAAAAATGGCTAGAATTTTTATTTTATCATTTCCTAAAACTTATTTGAGAGAGACAGAGTTTATTTGAGAGAGACAGAGTACATGCACTTCCATCCAATGGCTCATTCCCCAAATACCTGCAAAGGCTGGGGCTGGCAGGGTTGGCTAGACTGATGTGGACAGATGTCAGAGCTGGGGAACTCAATTCAGGTCTCCCATATGGATAGCAGGAACTACTTGAGCCACTGTGGTTGCCTCCCAGGGTGCATATTAGCTAGAAGCTGGGGTCAAGAACTGGAGTTGGGTATGCCAATGTGGACATGGACATCTTAACTTCTAGGCTAAAGGACCACCCCTTGCTAGCCCTTTTATGATGTTAGTAATAAAAAATAATTGTTTTTAAAATGTAAAACAAGTAAAAATCAGAGTATGCTCATGCCATCATCAATTTGTAGGGGATTTCAAAGGAAAATATCTTTGTCAGATATTGGAGTTAAGTATACTTCATGCTACTTTAAAAAAAATTATTGGGGCAGGCATTACTGCACAGCGGGTAAAGCCACTGCCACATCCCATGTATGCCCTAGCAGCTCAACTTCCAATCCAGCTCCTGCTAATAGTCTAGGAAAGCAGCAACATATGGCTCAGTGTTTGGGCTTCTGTCACCCACATGTGGGACTCAGATGGAGCTCCTGGCTACCTGCTTTGGCCTGGTCCTGTGCTACTACTGCGGCCACCTGGGGAGTGATCTAGCAGATGGAAGATCGATATCGATCTCTCTCTCTCTGTCCCCTTCCCTCCTTCCCTGTCACTCTTCCAACATAATTTGAAAGGCAGAGTGACAGAGAGTGAGAGAAAAATTTTCCCTCTGCTGGTTCAGTCCCCAAATAACTGCAATGGCTAGGACTGGGCCAGGCGGAAGCCAAGAGCCTACAACTCTATCTGGGTCTCCCGAGGAAGTGGCAGGGACCCAAGTACTTGGACCACCTTTTGCTGCTTTCCCAGGCATATCAGCAGGGAGTTGGACGGGAAACAGAGCAGCCAAGACTCACAGCAGCACTCTGATAAGGAATGCCAGCATTGTAAACAGTGGCTTAACCCCCTGTGCCACAATGCTGGCCCCACATGCTACTTTTAACATAAACTAAATGCAAGATTTATCATTTTCACAAAATGAAACAACAACAAAAAATTCCTCACAAAATAATTATCAGTGAAAAAAAATCAGTTAGAGATTACCTTGTCTTTTGACTGTCCTTGTCGAGCAATTGCGTCATATTTAATTTTTCCTTCAGGATCTACCTGAATGGCCAGTGCATTTGACATTTTTTTCTTGCGTCCCATATCCAGTGGATACTGAGCCACATGGATCTCTGGAAAAGCACCTCCATCTCCAAAATCCTGTATATTTAGGGGAAAAAAAGGGAAAAGAAATATTATTATTAGCAATTCAAGAGTCAAAATACTTATATAATTATTTATTATTTATTCAACAAATGGATTATTGAGTCCTTAGTAGGCATTAGAGATACTGTAGAAAACAAAACAGAGGTCCCTGATCTTGTGGAGTTTACATTTTATGGGCAAATACATAAAAACCAAGCTCTTTGGTTTGTGATTAGTGCCATGAAGGTAACAGAAGAGAGGGTACTTTGGATAGGGTTGTTGAGCTGGCCTTTGTGAAGATGCAAAATGAGCGCTAAACTGTGAATGAGAGAGTGGTCAAGGGAAGTCTGATGAAGCATTTTCTAGGCAGAGCCCATAGCAAGGATTCACGTCCTGCTGCAGGTTGAATGTGGCATGTTCTAGGCAACCAGAGTCCAACGGAACCAGGATCTTACTGAGGACAGAAGAGCTAACACACAGGTTGCATGGGTAGACAAACAGCAGATCATGAAGGGCCACGGCCAGAAGTAGGGATTTTACATATGTGACAGAAAGGCGCTATGCAAATACGTTTAGGACAAAGCAAAGAATTTTAGTTTTAGCATATGTGCACGTGGGTACATACACATAACACACAAAGGAACAGGTGAAGCTATACTTAGGGCAGAAATGCAAATAACTTTTTCTTGGAATTTATAATATCATTGGAGTTTATATTATCATTTATTCACAGTTACATCAGAAGCAAATACCATAGGAAGGACCTAGAAGTGAGTTACCACATTTCTACCATTATTATGATTGTAATGATTATATAAAATTACTTAGGAAAGAGATCTAAATAAAACATGCTAAATGAAGTCTGATGATGAATTTTAATGTTAAACAAAGGTAGATCATCAAATAAACATATGAACATCTAGTGTAATTTTTTTTTTTTTTTTTTTTTTTGACAGGCAGAGTGGACAGTGAGAGAGAGAGACAGACAGAAAGGTCTTCCTTTGCCATTGGTTCACCCTCCAATGGCCGCCGCGGCCGGTGCGCTGCGGCTGGCGCACCGTGCTGATCCGATGGCAGGAGCCGGGTACTTATCCTGGTCTCCCATGGGGTGCAGGGCCCAAGCACTTGGGCCATCCTCCACTGCACTCCCTGGCCACAGCAGAGAGCTGGCCTGGAAGACGGGCAACTGGGACAGAATCCGGTGCCCCAACCGGGACTAGAACCCGGTGTGCCGGTGCTGCAAGGTGGAGGATTAGCCTAGTGAGCCACGGCACCGGCCTCATCTAGTGTAATTTTTAAATAAAACACCTTAGTATACTATAATTTACAAAATGACGCTCACATTTATATTACATCATTTATTCCTCGTAATTCTTCAACATCTCCATATTTTCAAACAAAAAAATTCAGGTTCAGAATAAGTGATTTCTCCAAGATTTCACAGCTAGTACATGCAGAACTTTAACCAAGATCTTTTAATTTCCTTTATTTATTTGAAAGAGTAAGTGATATGGCACTGTGGCACAGTACGCTAAGTCTCCGCCTGCTGTATCAGCATCCTATATGGGCGCCTGACTACTAGTCCTGACTACTCCTCTTCCAATCCAGATCTCTGCTTATGCCCTGAGAAAGCAGTAGAAGATGGCCCAAGCGCCTGGGCCCCTGCACCCATGTGAGAGACTGAGACCAGAAGAAGCTCCTGGCTTTGGAAAAGTGCAGCTCTGGATGTCGTGGCCATTTGGGAAGTGAACCAGCAGATGGAAGATCTTTCTGTCTCTTCCTCTGTCTATAATTCTACCTCTCAAATAAATAAATAAAATATTTAAAACAAACAAAAAAACCCTATGGATCTTCAAAAAAAAGAAAAAAAGAAAAAGAAAAAGAGTGAGAGAGAGAAAAACAGACAGAGTGAGTAAGCAATCTTCCATCCACGGTTCACTCCTCAAATGCCCACAGTATCCAGGGCTGGGCTAGGCTGAAGCCAAGAGCCTGGAACTGTATCTGAGTCTCCCACATGGGTAGCAGAGGACCCAAGTATGCAAGCCATGACCTGTTGCCTCCAAGATGCATACTGGCAGGAACCTGGATTGGAAGAACTGGGACTTGAACCCAAGCACTGTGATAGAGGATGCGGGCATCTTGACCACTGTGCCACAATGCCTAACCCTAAACCCAATATTCTAACTCCAAAAAAGCTTTGTTTTTTCAAAAATGTATTTATTTGAAAGGGAGAGAGAAAGTAAAAGAGAGAGAGAGAGAGAGAGAGAGAGAGATCAATCTACTATCTGCTAATCCAAATGCCTACAACAATCAGGGCTGGGCTGGCGCCATGGCTCAATAGGCTAATCCTCTGCCTTGCGGTGCTGGCACACCGGGTTCTAGTCCCGGTCGGGGCACCGGATTCTGTCCCGGTTGCCCCTCTTCCAGGCCAGCTCTCTGCTGTGGCCAGGGAGTGCAGTGGAGGATGGCCCAAGTCCTTGGGCCCTGCACCCCATGGGAGACCAGGACAAGCACCTGGCTCCTGCTTTCAGATCAGCACGGTGCGCCAGCAGCAGCGTGCTGGCCACGGCGGCCATTGGAGGGTGAACCAACGGCAAAGGAAGACCTTTCTCTCTGTCTCTCTCTCTCACTGTCCACTCTGCCTGTCAAAAACAAAAACAAAACAAACAAACAAAAAAACAATCAGGGCTAGGCCAGGATGAAACCACGAGCCAAGTCTCCCACACAGGTAGCAAAAACCCAAGAACTTGGGCCATCATCTGCTGCCTCCCAGGTGTATTAGCAGGAAGCTAGACAGGAGTGTAGAGTGGCTGGGACTTGAACCAGGCACTCTCAACATGGGATATGGGCATCCTAAGAAAGGGCTTAACCCCTGGGGCTGGCGTTGTGGTGTAGCAGGTAAAGCCACCACCTGCAGTGCCAGCATCCCATATGGGCACCGGTTCGAGTCCCGGATGCTCCACTTCTGATCCAGCTCTCTGCTATGGCCTGGGAAAGCAGCAGAAGATGGCCGAAGTTCTCGGGCTCCTGCACCAGTGTGGGAGACCCGGAAGAGACTCCTGGCTCCTGGCTTTGAATTGGCGCAGCTCCGGCTGTCGCAGCCAAATGGGGAGTTTCCAATGGACGGAAGCCATCTCTGTCTCTGCCTCTCCTTCTCTCTCTGTGTAACTCTGACTTAAAAGTAAATAAATAAATCTTTTTTTTTTTTAAAGAGCTTAACCCATTATATCACAACAATTTGCCCCAAAGCTTCCTATTTTTAACTACTTTGATATGTTTTTCTTTTGGCTCAAAAAAGCCAAATAAGCACAGGTTGAATTTCCCAAATCTGAAAATCCAAAATCCAAAGCTTTCTCAGCAGCAACATGACCCTAAAAAAGTTCTGGAGTTTGGATTTCAGATTTTTGGATTAGGGATACCTGACTGATAAAAAAAAAAACTATCAAATCTTACAAAATCTGAAACACTTCTGGTACCAAGCATTTCAGGAGAGGGATATTCAACCTACAGCACTATGAAGTCTGGGAAAAATCTTAAATTAATCATTTAGGGATTTGATGAAAAAAAAATTATGAAAATATACTTCTACAAGCAGTATTCCATTAAAACTAGGATATGAGTTTTTAGGTACAATATGCCTACTTGCTAAAGAGAGGTGTGAAATTTTTGAAATCCAGCAGAATAAAGCTAATACAGATTTCTTTGTAAATTAGGCAGGAATAGTTAAAGCATTCCTAAGCAAAGTGCCTTCTGTACCCACAGCATCAATCTGACACAGGCTCAGATTTGCTAGAGTTCAACTATAATAAGCTCTTCAGAACTGTAGATGTAGCATTATGTGGTCATTTAGCTTGCCAGAAAATCACAGCTCTTACTTTGAAAACTAGAACAAAATGCCTTCTCCCATAGAACATTCACTCCTCTCAAGAGGCACCCATGGCATTTCCAGATTAGCTGCCCATTTTGGTTTGATTTTCAAATAAACTGTTTGGTTCTATCTGGATATATGAAATCTTTATAATCAATTAAGATTTTAAAAAAGCTATTGGCAATCAAACCTAATCCTGAAATGCAAAGATGTAAAAAGATGTAAAATATTTTAAGATGATGCGTGCCACTCCCATTTTGTAATCTACTGAGGGGTCAAAGAATATCTATGATCTCTCAGAGTAACACTCAACCTCTCTACTAAATAGTACTGACCACTACCTTTCTGCCCCGGGAAAGAGGGCATGACAGCCTCTTTGATGATGACCTTTTACCATACCCTGCTTCTTGAATATTATATTATCAGAGAGAACAAAAGAAACAACACAAACCTCTTAAAACTGTACTAAGACTGCCTTCACACAACAGAACTCATAAAGACCAGAGCAGCCAAGGAAAAAAAGACAGGGACTTATTTTATGACAAGATATGAACTAACTGGTAGTCATCTTCTAGGCTCTGTAGAGTCTGGTAGGCAGGGGAAAGACAAATATGGGAGACAGACTACAACTGCATTTGCAAAACTGGAGCAATGTAAGTCTCAAAGTTTGCTTTTTTCACTAGACAGGAAAGACGGTCCCATATGGGAAGGCTACTCTGAAATCAGGGAAAAGAATACGTATTGAACTGACATATGGGATTGTAATAGGAGACTAAGTGCTGGCAAGGAAGTCTGCTCCTTGAAACAAGCTAGAGATATAAAGATCATTCCACATTCTTCCTTCTCCCCCAAATCAATCATCAAGCTTTGTTTCTTTTACTTCCTAAAACTATATAATCTGTGTAGCAGGCATGTATTAACATCCTCAAATGGATGAAGAGAAAGAAATCAGCAGAGGAAGTGCTACTGCAGTTTTCCCTGGCGGAAGGCAGCTCCTCAGGATTATGGAGCATGATCTGGATGGTGGGAAATTAACTTCCATCATTCTTTATTTTCATCTCTCTTTTTTTTTTTTTTTTTTTTCGACAGGCAGAGTGGACAGTGAGAGAGAGAGACAGAGAGAAAGGTCTTCCTTTGCCGTTGGTTCACCCTCCAATGGCCGCCGCGGCCGGCGCGCTGCGGCCAGCGCACCGCGCTGATCCGATGGCAGGAGCCAGGAGCCAGGTGCTTTTCCTGGTCTCCCATGGGGTGCAGGGCCCAAGCACCTGGGCCATCCTCCACTGCACTCCCTGGCCACAGCAGAGGGCTGGCCTGGAAGAGGGGCAACCGGGACAGAATCCGGCGCCCCGACCGGGACTAGAACCCGGTGTGCCGGCGCCGCTAGGCGGAGGATTAGCCTAGTGAGCCGCGGCGCCGGCTATTTTCATCTCTTACTTTCCCATTATCTTCCATATGCTGTAATTTATACTTAGAAAGTATATGTTAGTTCCTTTTGTACCTGTTTAACAGTCTGACTTAGGAAGAGACAAAGAACAGTGATATCAAACAAGAAAAAGATAAATTTTCAGAGTAAAGCATGCATCTCGAGAGCTCATGACGTTCCTAATCAGAGGTATGGGGATTAAAGGTATTTAACAAGTGTGCTATGATACATTTCAGCACAGTTTAACGAGTCCAAACTAAGCATCCATATTTACCTCTAACAGCCGAGGTATCCAGCCTTTCCGGTACCCGTATGGGGGGGGCTCCCTTCGAGATGAGACCAGCGAGGTCTGCCGCGATCTCTGGGATCTTGCCTTTTCCTCAGCCTCAAGCTGGTCCTGAGAGAGCTGAGTAGGTGCAGGTAAAAAGCTATAAGCAAAGAAAATAGAATAATTTAAAAAGTTTACATTTAATTTGATTATTGCAATTTGTCCATCAGAGATGATTTCTCCTATAATGCTTTTTCCTTTGAGCAAAAGCACAGGCTTCTTAATGATTTCCGGCTGTATTAAATACCACTCATTTTACTGTATGTGGAAAGAAGTACTCAGAGACACACATTTGACTCGGACAAAAATTAACAGGTATCTCACTTAAACTATTAAGCTTTTATGCTTCCACCTTTTTTTAAAGGATTTTTATTTATTTTATTTGAAAGGCAGAGTTGAAAGAAGGAGCCATCAAAGTGTGCATTTTTCTCTGAAGGGAACAGAGAATTTCCACTTTGCATATGGCCCTGTCTAAATACTGATGGAGTTTGTGGACTCAAAAGGCTTCCATAGTCTTGGCAGCTCATGTCAAGAGCCTTGGGTGATCACTGACAAGTGATAATTGTTAAATCAACAATAGGAGTCACTGTAAATTTACTCCCCATGTAGCCCTCTGTCCTTAATGAGTTGTACAATGAGAATTAACTATAAAACTTGTTCTCAAACAATATCTTATACTTTGTGTGTGTTTGTGTGTGTACGGCTGCAACTGTTGAAATCTTTACTTAGTGGAGTTGGTCTTATGTATATAAAGTTAATTAAAAACTAATCTTGGGGCCAGCACTGTGGTATATTGGGTAAAGCCGCCGCCTGCAGTGCCAGCATTCTATATGCCCACCAGTTCAAGTCCTGGCTACTCCACTTTCGATCCAGCTCTCTGCTATGGCCTGGGAAAGCAGTAGAAGATGGCACGAGTCCTTGAGCCCCTGCACCCACATGGGAGACCCAGAAGAAGCTCCTGGCTCCTGGCTTTGGATTGGCGCAGCTCCGGCCATTGTGATCAATTAGGGAGTGAACCAGTGGATGGAAGACCTCTCTCTGTCTGCCTCTCCTTCTCTGCGTAACTCTGACTTTCAAATAAATAAATAAATCTTTTTAAAAAATTAAAAATGAATCTTAATGAAGAATGGGATGGCAGAGTGAGGAGGTGAGACAGGCATGGGGGCAGGAGGGTGGGCATGGGGGGAAGAACCACTACATTCCTAAAGCTGTTCCTATGAAATTTGTATTCATTAAATAAAAGCTTTCTGAAAGAAAGAGAGAGAGAGAGTGAGGGGGAGAGGGAAGGAAGGAGGGAGGGAGGGGGAGGGAGAGGGAGAAGAAGAGAGACAAAGAAAAAAAGGCAGAGTTACAGAGAGAGGAGAGACAGAGAGAAATATCTTTAATCCACTGGTTCCTTCCCCAAATAGCCACAACAGCTGGGGCTGGGCCAATCCAAAGCCAGGAGTCAAGAGCAAAGAGTTTCTTCCAGGTCTCCCACATGGGTGCAGGGGGCCAAGGACTTGGACCTTCTTCCACTGCGGTCCCAGGTGTACTGCAGGGAGCTAGATCTGAAGTGAAGTAGCCAGGACTTGAACCAGCACCCATATGGGATGCTAGCATTACAGAAAGCCGCTTAACTCACTGTACCACAGCTCCTGCCTCCACATTTCCAACAACAAGCAGGTAAACACTCTAATTACCCCGCTGACAACTGTACAGTACATGGCATCTAAGTAACCTTCTTATAATTATTTCTAACTAGTGCCTTGACAATTTTAGTGTGGATACAAAAGAACAAGGATTAAAATGGAAGGTAACAAAGAGGCGAATACAAGAAACACAAGTTGCATATCTAAGTACCTTTTCCTCAAGGTATCTAGTTTACAATGGAATTTAAAACTGAAGAGGTGTAAGAATCAGAGTAACCTTTCTACTATATCATTCTTACCAACTTTTAAAAAATGTGTTTTATTCTTATGGCAAATGAAGGGAGAGGGTCTCAAGTTAGAGCAACAGGAGAAAAAACAATGTTGAGTAAGATTCCAGAATGATGCTGTTCCCTTGAGTGTCACCTGCCACTGGTAAATTCCAGGGCAAAGATGCAATTAAGGGTTTTCTTCCAGCACCAGCTACGAAATCCTGGCCCCACTTCCTAGGGAGGAACTGTGAAAGTGCTGGTATTCTTACCAACTTTTAAATATTGTATTATATTGTACCCCAAAGTACCAACAAAGCATTCAAGAGGATCAATAATAGATTTAATGGGAGAAATAATTCAGGTTCCTTTCTGATTTTTGACTAGAAAGCATACTTGTTTAGTAGCACTTCTTCATATATATTCAAAAATATTTACTTGGGCCAGCCAGAGTAGCAGGTTAAACCCCCACTTTACAATGATGGCATTTCATACCGGACTGGTGATCCAAAGCTACTTTTTTTTTTTTTTTTAATTTATTTGACAGGTAGAGTTATAGACAGTGAGAGAGACAGAGAGAAAGGTCTTCCTTCCGTTGGTTCACTCCCTAAATGGCTGCTACAGCCAGCGCTGTGCCTATCCAAAGCCAGGAGCCAGGTGCTTCCTCTTGGTCTCCCATGCGGGTGCAGGACCCAAGGACTTGGGCCATCCTCCACTGCCTTCCCGGGCCGCAGCAGAGCGCTGGACTGGAAGAGGAGCAACCAGGACTAGAACCCGGTGCCCATATGGGATGCTGGCGCCGCAGGCGGAGGATTAACCAAGTGAGCCACAGTGCCGGCCCACTACTGGGTTTCTGATCCAACATCCTGCTAATGCTCCTGGGAAAGCAGCAGAAAATGGCCCAAATGCTTGGACCGCCGCCACCCATGTGGGAGACTAGAATGGAGTTCTTGCCTCCTGGCTTTGGTCTGGCCCTGAACTGCTGTTGGGAACATTCGAGGACTGTATCAGTAGTTGGAAGATCACATCACTCTGTCTTTCAAATGAATAAATAAATTTAAAAAAAAATATTTATTGAGGGCCAGCACTGTGGTGTAGCAGATAAGGCTGCCACCTATGGTGCCAGCATCCCACATGGGCACGGGTTCAAGTCCTGGCTGCTCCACTTCCGATCCAGCTCTCTGCTATGGCCTGGGAAGGCAGTGGAAGATGGCTAAAGCCCTTGGGCCCCTGCACCCACGTGGGAGACCTGGAAGAAGTTCCTGGCTTTAGATTGGCACAGATCCAGCCGCTGCAGCCAACGGGGGAGTGAACCAGCGGATGGAAGACCTCTCTCTGTAACTCTTTCAAATAAATAAATAAATCTTTAAAAAAATATTTATTGATCACTGGGGTGCAGGCACTACGCTATGCAGGCAATGAGAGCATAAACAGCTTATAGTCTTTCAGGGGAGAAAGACAATCATATAATCACAAAAATCCATAACTGTGATACATTAAGTGATGAGGGAAGAAGACAGTACTGAGACAGCACACATCAGAGGATCTAATGCAATCTGGGGAATCAGGTGTGATCGCTATGAGCTCAATGTTCAAATCCTTACCTATGCCACTTACTAATCTGGGTAAGTTACTCAACTTTCTAAATCTGTTCTCTCATCTATAAAGATAGATCATGAAAGTTATCAACCTTATAAGTATTAAATGAAAAAATTCCTGAACCAGCTGGCATCCTGTCTGTTGCATGATTTCTTCAGTCTGGGTTAGCTATCTCTACCTCTGTTCCCATAAGACTTTCTGTGTGCCGGCACCACAGCTCACTAGGCTAATCCTGCGTCTGCGGCGCTAGCACACCAGGTTCTAGTCCCAGCTGGGGAGCCGGATTCTGTCCCGGTTGCTCCTCTTCCAGTCCAGTTCTCTGCTGTGGCCCGGAAAGGCAGTGGAGGATGTCGCAAGTGCTTGGGCCCTGCACCCGCATGGGAGACCAGGAGGAAGCACCTGGCTCCTGGCTTCGGATCAGCGCGATGCGCCGGCCATAGCAGCCATTTGGGGGTGAACCAATGGAAGGAAGACCTTTCTCTCTGTCTCTCTCACTGTCTATAACTCTCTCTCTCACTCACTGTCTATAACTCTGTCTCTCTCTCACTCTATCTCTGCCTGGCAAAAAAAAAAGACTTTCTGTGTATCTCTGTGTTTCATCACTAGAAATATCCACCTCACTGCAGTGCAGTCATCTATCCTCACACAGCACCATCACAAACTTTGAGGCAGGGCCCACGGATTTAACTTCTTTCATCCCAACTTCCCAGTAACTGTCCAGCTAACAGGGGCTCCTTAAAGATAGAAAATAGCTCACTCGATACTTCGCACTCATCATCCTGATGTCCCTACAGTCGTGTCATCTTTCCCTAAAAAGACATTGCAGGAGCTTTACCTTTGCTATTCCTTCTACCATGACATAGTCTATTTACTTACTAAAAGCAATTTTCCTTTACAGCAAACTCTTCCCCAACTTTTTAGCAGCCTGCATTTAGCAGCGCATCTCTTTGCTCAACTAATTACACCTTCCTAAAGTTGTGACCACCTTGTCCAAAAAAGCCACTTGATTCCAAACTTGGAGTCACCCTCCAACCCTTTACTGTCTTCCCAGTACCTGGTACCTGAAATGGCATTATTGATTTGTTTCACTCATATAACCAGAAGGCAAGCTCTGCACAGATAGGAATGCAAAAGTATAGGAAAAAGTTTCTCACTCATCAACCAATACAACACACCCAACACTTCTGACACCAGATGTGGGGGGAGTTTCCAGACATTCAGGTAATGTCCAATTCAATTCAATTCTGACAGATCCTGAGGGCTGTCTTGCAAGACTGCCACACTTCAGATACCAATTTCAAGTGTGCTCAGGGTATACTCCTCACCCACGAGGTATAAACTGGGGTTCCACAACTCCCTCCTTGAGTTCAACTGGCTAGGCCAGCTCACAAAACTCAGGGAAACGTTTACCGATTTATTATAGAGGACATTAAAAGTATACAAATAGCATATGAAAAGCAACACAGTTGCTAAGACTGGCCACTTAAAGACTGCATTCTGCCATTGCGATTTTAAGCACACAATACCCTCAACATCCCTGGTATTTTCCCTGCATATCCACTTCAAATTCTAACTTTTTCTCTTGACCCTACTTGTCTATGTCACAATGCCTCGCACCTACCTGTAACAGTTTCTAAAGCAAACTCTTTGATCCACGCAGTTCTCTTCATCTAATTGCTTTTTGCACTAAGACTATCATCTATGTAAATGAGCACTTTGATAGTTGTATGCCTTGGGCCCCATCTGCGTTGCAGCTAAAGACAGATCTCCTGGATACGTAACGCCTGAATACAGCAAGGCACTCAACGTCATTCCCAAAAGAATGGTCGCGTAAATTTTTTTTTTTAAATTCAGTGTCATCGGCCTGGCTGAAGACGCTTGAGGAGAACCAAGCATGGTCAGGGAGCTCAAGCTCACGCCCTAAAATGACAGCTTCCTTTGCAGCCCATTTTTTCACACTCGACTTTTCCAGATGAGTTCGCGGGGAAAGTTTGCCTACTTAGACCGGGCAGCCAGGTCACGCATAGGGAATTATGTAACTTCTCGGAAGCTCCCGCTTAGAGCATCTTTTTCTCCTAAAGGAAGGGAGCGCTTGGCCTTTGGTTACCAAGGCAACCGGGCACAGCAGCGCTCCAAGGTGGTTCGATTTCACCGAAGAAATTCTAAGGTTCAAAGTTAAAAGTGCGGAGCGCTGGCGCCTATGGGGACACAGCGGCCCCCACTGTGGCTAACTGAAGACTCCCCGATCAGTTCCGGATCCCCCTTTTCGGGAAGCTTTGTTCGGGGCGACAGAGTGGATAGAGAAAAGGAGAGAGCCAGAAGCGAACAACGGCCGGAGCGTCGCGCAGTCGCGTCCCGCGCGCTTCCCTCCGCCCGCGTAGGCAAGCCCCGCTCCCCACGGTGCCATCGCGTCCCGCGGAGCCGCCGACCCCAGGGCGCGCGCTCCACACACCCGCAAGGGGCTTCAGCGGAAAACACGTGCCGCTCTCCAGCTTCTGCGGTCCCGCCGAGGGTTTCGGCCTTGCCCAGGGGCCGAATTCAACCCAAGGCCGCTCAGGAAAGACCCCAGCGTCGGGGAGGCCTAGCCGCCGCGGCGACCGGCGGGAGGCCCTCGCCAAGCTCTCGGCTCTCTTCTTCCTGTGTCCTAAGCCAGATCCCTGGCTGGAGACGACGGGGCAGAGACATGAAAAAGAGGGGCACTACCAGACCCTTCCGTATCAAGGACCCAAATCAACAACCCACCTGGTGAGCGCCATCTTCTTCCGCTTCTTCTAACGCGAGCGACAGCGCCGCGGGGCGGGTCTTTCCCGGCAACCAGGAGCGAAGAGGGCAGAACCCGCGATGCGCAGGCGCCGCCGCCGAAAAGCCTTCTGGGACTTGTAGTTGTTTAAACGTGAGTACAATTCGGGTCTCTTCTGACCCGTGGGGTTTTACAGGACGGCCCCTGAAGTCAAGAGTAAATGGCTAACTTGATTACTCGTTTACTGTCACATGACAGGACATTTCCTTGGCTAAATAACGAGGGTGGGGGGAGAGGCATTTTAAACGCCTTTATTTTATTCCCCCGCTCAGACCCATTCACCTAGAAGAGGTGTCTAAGTATAAGAGGCTGCCCGAAGCAAGTTGAGTGGAGGACAATGGGGTTTCTGAAACGGTAGGAAATCGTGAGACCGGAGCGTTCTTGGACGCTCTGAGAACATTCACAATCAGAAAACTGTTCTTGAACCAGTACCCTTTCTTCCCCAAACACTCCTGGGGATTTAACTGGGATAGTTCAAACCGTTGGTAGAAAAAAAGGGAATTAAAATATAGTTATTTTATGCACCAAAAAAAATTGAAATTTAGACAGTTTTTTTTATAATAATATACATTTTCCATGAACCTCTTGAAGACCCACTGTATTTTTGTGTTCTTTAGCAAGTCACTTTGAGAATATTCCTTATGTGTATAAATATATATGTATATACCTACATACATTATATATATATGATTTAATATATTCAGTAAGATTTATAGGAGGCCATTCATTTGGACTGAGCTTCTGAACAAAGACCTGTCAAAAGTCAAAACTGTGACAGATTTAGTTTGAAGATCTAATCAGGGTTCAGCACTGTGGCATAGTGGGTTAAGCTGCCACCTGCAGTACAGGCAATGCCGGTTCAAGTCCCAGCTGCTCCATTTCCAATCCAGCTCCCTGCTAATGCACCTGGGAAAGCAGCGGAGTTTGGCCCAAGTGCTTGGGACTCTGCACCTACGTGGGAGACCTAGAAGAAGCTCCTGGCTTTGGATCGGCCCAGCCCCAGCTGTTATGGCCATTTGGGGAGTAAACCAGCAGGTGGAAGACCTCCCTCTCTGTCTTTCCATCTCTCTCTGTAATTCTGCCTTTCAAATAAAAAATAGATTATTTTTTCAAAAAAAGATTTAATTAGCTTTTAGTTTTGATTAGCTTTTAGTTTTTTTTTTAAGGTTTTATTTATTTAAAAGGCAGAGTTACAGAGAGGCAGAGGCAGAGAAAGAGAGGTCTTCCATCCACTGGTTCACTCCCCAGTTGGCCGCAATGGCTGCAGCTGCGCAGATCCAAAGCCAGGAACTAGGATCTTCTTCCCAGTCTTCCACGCAGATGCAGGGGCCCAAGGACTTGAGCCATTTTCCACCGCTTTCTCAGGCCATAGCAGAGAGCTGGATTGGAAGTGGAGCAGCCAGACTCGAACTGGAGACTATATGGAATGCCGGCACTACAGGTGGCGGTTTTACCCGCTATGCCACAGCGCCAGCCCCAGCTTTTAGTTTTGATTCTAAAATCTGGCAACACTTCATTCCATAAAGTAAAATGAGTGTTCTGATGAGCAGTTCAGAAGAAGCTGGCTTTCTAGACAAAAAAGGGGCTGAAGAAAGCAGAAAGGGGGAACAAAAAGTGCATTGGTTGCATCATAGTTACTCTCCCTGTGAAAGTTAAACAGAGGGACGTCCCTGTGCTTCTTTCTGCTGGCTAAAGCTGTGTGAGGATTTTTTAAAAATATTTTATTTATTTATTTGAGAGACAGAGTTACAGACAGAGGGAGAGACAGAGAGAAAGGTCTTCCATCTGCTGGTTTGCTCCCCAAATGGCCACAATGGCCGGAGCTGCGCTGATCCGAAGCCAAGAGCCAGGAACTTCTTCTGGGTCTCCTACGCAGGTGCAGGGGCCCAAGCACTTGGGCCATCTTCTGCTGCTTTCCCAGGCCATAGCAGAGAGCTGGATCAGAAGTGTAGCAGCCAGGACTAGAACCAGCACCCATTTGGGAAGCTGGCGTTGCAGGCGGAGGATTAACCTACTGCGCCACGGGGCCGGCCTCGTTGCGTGAGGATTTGACTATTATCTCTTGATCTCTCAGATAAATGAATGATGATGTGAAGTTTCAGCATGAGTAACTCTATTTTGGTTTTTTGAACCTAGTACAGGAGCTAAATCCAAAGCAATAGCCTACTCTACATTTTATTTAATATTCCCAACAGGGGGTGGCGCTGTGGCACTGGCATTCCATATGGGCACCTGTTTGAGACCCAGCTGCTCCTCTTCTGATCCAGCTCCCTACTAATGTACCAGGGAAAGCTGCAGAAGGTGGCCCAAGTCCTTGGGCCCCTGCAGTCATGTGGGAAACCCAAAGGAAGCTTCTGGCTCCTGGCTTTGGATTGGCCCAGCTCCAGCCATTGCAGCCATGTGGGGAGTAAACCAGATCTCTTTCTGTCTCGCCTTCTATCTTTCTGTAACCCTGCTTTCAAATAAGTAAATAAATCTTAAAGAAAAACACAACAGTCCCAACTGATCAAAATGGATTCATTCAGGCTAACGTTCCCTTCCGTTAAGGTGGAACTAAGCTGTAGTATGGATTTAAACTGCAGCTTCACCACCCATAAGCAGTGTTACTACCATGAGCAATATTTTTGGGCCCCAGTTTCATTAAACATAAAATACCATTCATGTTCCATATATACTATAAAACTAGTGACTGGGAGGTGTAAGTGATAGAGGTGGGTGTATTTTGTGTTTTTACTCAACTGCAAAAGTTTTACATAAATTTATTACTTCTTACAGTTCGTGTTTGAGTTGGCAGTGATCTGCTGTAACCTCTGCTCCCAGAATGTATTATTGCTAAACAGAGAATAAAAGAGGAACAGATTAGAGGAGGTCCTGGAAGCCAAGGTCAAGGAGCTTGGATTTAATTTAGCAGCTGACTTGAAACTGAACAAGGACTTAAGAAACAGGCAAGAAAGAGGATTCTTAAGGAGGAGTAGGTTTCTATGGCAATGAGAGACAAGGTAGGCCACTGAGGACAAGGGTAAAGTAATTAACGTGGGAAATCAGCGATCCGTGGACCAAGATCTGGGGTATAGGACTGAAAGAAAGCAGGGGAGAAGAGTTCTCCCAATCCATGCTCGTTTTCCACAGAGGCGACTGTGCAAGGCGTTCCCATCAGTCGTGGTCCCTCGCTGTTCTTGGGAGTGTAGAGAAATGTGACTGACTCAAATGCAATCTTAGCACAGCATAATTAAGGAAACACATCTGCTGCCAAAGTGCTATGATATTGTACCCCAGGGCCCCTGCTTTGTTTGGTTTTGTGCTGGAGAGGGGCTTGGTGTTCAGCTGGATCTTTCTTGCCCTTCCAGCCCTCATTATCACAGGTAATTGTGCTTGCTGGCTCAAAATAGGCTCATGCAGGCCCAGGTTGCAAGAAGCAATCAATTCACTTTGTCTTGGCTATCCAGAGAGCAGCTGGAGTTGGTTCTCAGAGAACCTGGGGCCTAACTTGATTTCCAGCTAGCTGTAACTGTGCAGCCACAGGTAACAGCACATGGGTGGTAGGGTGGAGCAGTTAGACAGAGATTCTGAAGTCAGCTTTCCTGAGTTCCCATCTTGGCTCCCTCATGGACAAGTTGTAGATCCTGGGCAAGTCCCATAATCTGTATCAGTTTTCTCACTGGCAAGAAAAACAACCCAGAAATGGGAGGCAGGGGGCTGAGGTGGGTGTTTGGCCTAGCAGTCAAGGTGTTGCTGGGTATTGTGATGCAGTGGGTTAGGCTACCACGGGGAACACCTGCATTCCATATCGGAGTGCCTGGCTCAAGTCCTGGCTGCTCTGTGCTTCTTGTACCAGATCCCTGCTAATGCACCTAGGAGGTAGCAGGTGATGGCCCAAGCACTTGGGTTCCTGCCACCCAATGGGAGACCCAGGTGGAGTTCCGGGTTCTTGACTTCAGCCTGGCCTAGCCCTGGCTGTTTTGGGCATTTGAGGAGTAAACCAGCAGATGAGGTGTTTTCTGTCATTTTCACTGTCTCAAATAAGTAAAATAAATAAAATTCTTTTTTTTAAGTGAGAAAACATTTAACCTATTCTCATAAATTTGTTGGATTAGTTGAGTTAATCATGTATGGTGCTTTAGAACAACGTCCAAGATAGAGTGAGCACTCAAAAAATAATTATGATTTTCTGGCTTTAATTTAATTGACTTGAACACAGTTTATTAAGCTTCTTGAGCTTCCCATTTTGCATCTCTAAGTGAAGCAATTGAAGTCGATTTTATTTCTGGGGTATGTTCCAAATAACATTCTATTGCATGTGGTGCATGTAAGGAGCTGATCAAAGTAGGATTTCACAAATCACACAGTTCGCTGAACTTTTCTTAGGTTCACAGTGCCTAAGGAGGGGGAGAATAATGTGAGCAAACCTCCCAGGGAATACACTCCGTAAACGAGGCACATTAACCACACACTGAATGAGTTCCAAAATTATTCAAGTCCAATTGCTCACTTTGCGTGGAAAGCAGAGTGTAATTAAAGTTTGAAGCATACCTTTCTATGAGCAGCCTCAGGCGGCTGGCTTGACCTCCGCAGTGGACACGTGAGGTCCCTGCATGCTGGGAGGTGGCACTGGTTTTGGCCTGTGCAGCCTGAGCTCTTTCCATGTGGAGAAGCCAGTGACAGGGCACAGCCCTGCCACTGCCTGAGCTCTCCAGGTGTTGGTCAAACTCTGGACTTTGAAGTTCAGTAGTTGAGGTCAGTAGCTCATGTTCTAGAGAGGCAGGAAGGGGCCCGATGCTGTGTGTAGCAGGTAAAGCCACCGCCTGCAGTGCTGGCATCCCATATGAACACTGGTTCGCGTCACAGCTGCTCCACTTCCGATCCAGATCTCTGCTATGGCCTGGGAAAGCAGTGGAAGATGGCCCAAGTGCCTGGGCCTCTGCACCTGCTTGGGAGACCTGGAAGAAGCTCCTGGTTCCTGGCTTCAGATCGGCACAGCTCCAGCCATTGCAGCCAATTGGGGAGTGAACCAGCAGATGGAGAATTCTTTCTTTCTCTCTCTCTCTCTCTCTCTCTCTCTCAGCCTCTCCTCTCTCTGTGCAACTCTGCCTTTCAATAAATAAAAAAAAACTTTAACATAAATAATAAATAAATAAATCTTTAAAAAAAAAGGAGGAATTCCATCCATGTGTTTACGGTTTGGATATTAGTTTGGGTGATTCCCCAAAGCCTATGTGGTAAAGGCTTGGTTCCCAAAGTCTTACATTCATGGCTAATGGATTAATGTTAACAATTAATGGATTAACCAGTTGGGGGTCCCCTTCAAAACCATGAGCTGAGATAGTCTCCTTTGTAAATAGCTTGTCTTGGATATTAAGTGGTAGTAATCAAAAGCTGTCTAATACGTGAAGATGTTTTAAAAAGTTTGTGAGGAAATGAAATTAAAAGATAAGTGTATTTGGGAGCTGGCACTGTGGCTCAGTGGGTTGCACCACCACTGGTGACACCAGCATTCCACCAGTTTGAGTCCCAGCTCCTCTATTTTTTTTCTTAACTTATTTTTATTCATATAAAGGGAACAGATTTCATGTAGTTCATAGATACAATTATAAGAATATAATGGTCCTTACCTCCTCCCTTCCTTCCTCCTTCTCTCCCAGCTCCAGTTCTGATCTGGTTTCCTGCTAATACTCTCAACAAAGTAGTGGAAGATGGCTCAAGTACTTGGCCCCGTCATCCACATGGGAGACCTGGAAGGAGCTCTGGGCTCCTGGCTTTGGCCTTGCCCAACCCCAACTGTTGTGGCTATTTGGAGTGCCAACCAGTGAATGGAAAAAGAGAAGAAAAAGACATATTTATTTTGCTGCCCCTCCCCACCTCCAGAAAGGTAAGTTTTCAGTTGTGTAGCAGGTTAAGCCACTGCCTGCAATGCTGGCATTCCATATGATCTCTGGTTTAAGTCCTGGCTTCTCAGCTTCTAATCCAACTCCCTGCTAATGCACCTGAGAAAGCAGCAGATAGCCCAAGTGTTTGGGCTCCTGCGACCCACATGGGAAACCCAGATGGAGTTCCTTCAGCATGGCCCAACCCTGAACATTGTGGTCATTTGGGGAGTGAACCAGTAGATGGAAGATCTCTCTCTGTCTCTGTTTCTCTCTCCCTCCCTCTCTCTCTCTCTCTCTCTCTGTTTGTAATTGTCTTTCAAATAAATAATTAAATCTTAAAAAATTTACTAACATTTTTAAGAAAATTTTAAAAACCCATGCATCGTTTTTTCATAATATACCTTTTCCATGACCTTTTTGCAGACCCCCCATATGTATGCATTGCACAAATTTTTGCACCAAAATAAACTTTTAAATCTGTTTTTTATGAACATTTTGAAGCACTCTTCCATGAGTCCAGTAAGGTGTCCCCTCTTAAACAAAGCATTGAACCAGATAAGAATTCAAAACAAAATCATCATGTAGCAAATGATGTGTTTGGAACATGTCAGAGCTACACAGCACATTCTTTTCTCCTAGATGATGCATTTTGAATTGATTTCAGCACCAGTGTTTGAGGCTCTGATGCCATTGTGCTTTGTTATTACAGCTTTCTCATAATTCTCTTATAAAAAAGTAGAGCTGCTCCACCTCATTGTTCTTTTTCACATGTCTTTTGTATGCTTTCAAAAATTAAAAAAAATTTTAAATCAAAGTATCAGGGCTTGCATTGTGGTACAGTGGGTTAAGCTGCTACTTTTTTTTTTTTTTTTTTTGACAGGCGGAGTTAAACAGTGAGAGAGACAGAGAGAAAGGTCTTCCTTCTGTTGGTTCACCCCCACAAATGGCCGCTAAACCAGGAGCCAGGTGCTTCCTCCTGGTCTCCCATGCGGGTGCAGGGCCCAAGGACTTGGGCCATCCTCCACTGCCTTCCCAGGCCACATAAGCTGCTACTTCTGACACTGGCATCCCAAACTGGAGTGCTGGTTCGAATCACCACTGCTCTGCTGCTGATCCAGCTTCCTGCCGATGCACCTGGGAAGGCAGTGGAAGATGTACTTAGGCCTCTGCCACCTGTGGTGGAATGGTGTCCCCTGGACCATAAAGACAGATAATGGGCCAGCATATACATCACAGGAATTTAATTCCTTCCTGAGGTCCTGGAACATATAGTCTGCCACAGGTATCTCATACAACCCATAGGGACAGGCAATCATTGAAAGAACTCACAAGACAATTAAAGATCTCTTACAAAGACAGAAAAACAATCATATGCCCCCAGACCCTCAGCTTGCTTTGACTGAGGTTCTTTTCATTATCAGTTTTCTTACTTACGATTCCCAAAGCATCAGCCCAGCTTATAAACACTGGGGATCCTTTCCATCCCAGACACCGGCCCCTATGGTTAGGTAGAAAGACCCCCTGACAGTAGAATGGAAGGGACCACACCCTCTGCTGACCAAGGGTCAAGGATATGCTTGTGTCTTTCCAGAGAATGCGGGACAGCCCATTTGGGTACCAGCCAGAAACATCAAGCCTGCAACTGACAGTCAGTCAGAACCAGCTGAACAAGACTGAGAGTCGGCCTTGTTAGCAGATGCACCTGCTACCGATTGTGAAGCTGCTGCCCTATCATCCTGCCCTGAGGAACTGCCCACAGCCACATCCGCTACTGCTTTATACCCCACTAGCTCTGGTCAGCCACTGGAATGGCCTACAGCCTGCGTGTGGTCACGCCATTCCTGATTACCATTGTTCTTCATTCCTACCCCCCATCTGAGCAAGCACTCCTGTGGTCTCCCATTTTGAGGGCTGGTTAGTCAGTGACGGGTAAGATCCCCTGGGGAACAACCTAAGACAGGCACAGCCCCATGAGGAGACCACATGGAAATGAGGTCAACAATGGTATGACCAAGGATCATGCTTCCTGTTGCTCAAAAATGAACGAAAAGTGAGAAATGTGGTAGTATGAGAAGGCCATGCCAAGATGCCACCGGCATGCGAGCATCAGTTACTTAGGAAATGGCTTTGGAACCCACCTGGCAATGGAGCCTGCCTGGCAGTAGGCAGTGATTGGTTATGGCATAAACCACCCCTTGACTGGATTGGCTGCCACGGCTATATAAGCTGCTGCACCCACTGAGATACACGAGTCTGCGAGCTGCTCGCCTCTAGCCCACTTTCACCCGACACCCGGTGTCTGTGTCATGACTCTACACCTCTTGCCCCACCCCACCCCCCCGGCTCTTCTCTCAGAATGAATTCACAGCAACAGCCACCTGTATGAGAGACATGGATACAGTTCTTGGACCTGGCCCAGCCTGGCAGTTGTGGCCATTTGGGGAGTGAACCAGCAGATAGAAGATCTCTCTCTCTCTCTCTCTCTCTCTCTCTCTCTCTCTCTCTCGCTGTGTCTTTCAAAAAAAAAATCATTAAGAAGGCTGATGACTGCAAAAGAAAAATACACCTTAAAAATGGAGAGATCTGATTGTAATCACTGTAGCATCACTAATATTGAGACTGACATTAGCTGTTTCCAATAATTTCCCCAATTTTCTGATCAAGCCAGACCTAACTTCCAGTTAGCTATCCAGGGGGCAGAGGAACAGTTTATTTACTTATTTTTGAAGATTTATTTATTTATTTGAAAGGCATAGTTACACAGAAAGAAAGATCTTGTGTCCACTGATTCACTCCCCAAATGGCTGCAACAGCTGGAGTTGGGCTGATCCAAAGCCAAAAGCCAGGAGCCAGGAGCCAGGAGCTTCTTCCAGGTCTCTCACGCAGTGCAGTGGCCCAAGCACTTGGACCATTTTGCACTGCTTTCCCAGACACATTAGCAAGGAGCTGGGTCATACGTGGAGCAACCAGGACTCTAACCTGAAGTCATATGGGATGTTAGCATTGCAGGAGGTGGCTTAACATACTGCACCATAACACTAGGATCAATTTAAACAGCAAGAGGAGGCCGGCGCTGCGGCTCAATAGGCTAATCCTCTGCCTTGTGGCACCGGCACACCGGGTTCTAGTCCCGGTCGGGGCACCGGATTCTGTCCTGGTTGCCCCTCTTCCAGGCCAGCTCTCTGCTGTGGCCAGGGAGTGCAGTGGAGGATGGCCCAGGTGCTTGGGCCCTGCACCCCAGGAAAAGCACCTGGCTCCTGCCATCGGATCAGCGCGGTGTGCCGGCCACAGCGTGCTGGCTGTGGCGGCCATTGGAGGGTGAACCAACGGCAAAGGAAGACCTTTCTCTCTCTCTCTCTCACTGTCCACTCTGCCTGTCAAAAAAAAAAAAAAAAAAAAACAGCAAAAGGAAATAATTAAAAAGTACAGGGTGTAATATACTCTTCAGGAAAACTGACCTAGGCTCTTCATTATTTCACTGTCATAGATGCCAATAGAATGGATGAAAAGAGACATACCAGATGCATTATTAAACCTTTAATGGTGATTTAAAAATTTTTAGCTTTTATTTGTTTTCATTTTATTTGAAATATAGAGATACAGCCCAAGAGAGATCTTCTATCTGCTGGATCACTCTCCAAATGTCTGTAACAGCCATTGCTGGGCAAAGGTGAAATCAGGAGTCTGGAACTCGATCTCCCATGTGGGTGGCAGCAACCCAAGTACTTGAGCCCTCACCTGCTGCCTTCCAGATTCTGCTGGGTCAGAAGCAGAGTAGCCAAGGCTCAAAACCAGGCACTCCAATGTAGGATGTGTGTGTCCTAAGTAACATCTTTTTTTTTTTTTTTTTAGATGTATTTTATTTGTTTGAAAGTCAGAGTTAGAGAGAGACAGAGTTAGGAGAGACAGAGAGTGAGATCTTTGATCTGCTGGTTCACTCCCCAAGTGGCTGCAATGATTAGGGCTGTGCCAGGCCGAAGCCAGGAGCCAGGAGCTTCATCTGGGTCTCACATGCGGATGCAGGGGCCCAAGGACTTGGGCCTTCTGCTGCTTTCGCAAACCATTAGCAGAGAGCTGGATCAGACGCAGAGCAGCCAGGGCTCGAACTGGTGCCCATATGGGATGACGGTACTGCAGGTAGCTGCCTGACCTATTGTGCCAGAATGCCAGCCCCACTAAGTGACATCTTAACCATAGTGCCAAATGCCTTCCCCAAAGTGAATTTTATGATATGTGAGTTATATCTTTAAAGCTGTAAAAGCAAGTTAAATAAAATGTAAAATAAATAGAATGAACAAAGAAGTGGATAAAAAGTCTGGTATACCTTTATTTTTTATCTTCAAAATAAAATTTAGAATTATTTTTTGGGTCCTTTATAAAAATCTGTACATGTTTTGATTGGCATTGAGTTGTCCTTAAAATTGATATGGAGAGGGCTGATCACAGTTTTGTATCTTCACAGTCAGGAACACTGTTCAGATTTAGAGTTACTAAAATCTTTCCTATCTGCCAATGACATTTTTTAAAAGTTTTATTTATTTATTTGAAAGACTTACACAGAGAGAGAAGGAGAGGCAGAGAGAGAGAGAGAGGTCTTCCATCTGCTGGTTCACTCCCCAGTTGGCCGCAATGGCCAGAGCTGTGATGATCTGAAACCAGGAGCCAGGAGCATCCTTCAGGTCTTCCCATGCAGGTGCAGGAGCCAAGGACTTGGGCCATCTTCCCCTGCTTTCCTAGGTCATAGCAGCGAGCTGGATTGGAAGTGGAGCAGCTGGGTCTTGAACCGGCGTCCATATGGGATACCGGCACTGCAGGTGGCGGCTTTACCTGCTATGCCACAGCACCGGCCCCAACCAATAACATTTTGAGTTATCTTTATATAGATTAGACTCATCACTCCCGAGATGAATTTGTAGGTATTTCATTTTTCTGTTATCATGAATGCAATCTCTGTTTTTATATGATTACTAAAGAAAGCAGTCATTTCTATTAAGCAAGTTGAAAATGTCAATAATGGACAGAATCAATTTTGTGACTGTAGATGGCTTGAGCTTAGGGTCCATGTAGGTTTGGTGAGACGAGCTCCTACGTCTTTCTGGGATCGAGCAGTTCTTTGGGTTAATGAGTAGGAAAGCAGTTTTGCTTTCAGCCCCTTCCCCCCTGCAAGCTCTGAGACTTCCTGCTTACAAGCACTGTGAGCCCTGCTGACCCCATGTCTTTCCAGATTTAATTATTCTTTTTGAAAGTTGGCTGCAACCTTAAGGGGATAGCAAACATAGAGATCCGGTGGGGATAAAGCTTTAGAGCCAAGATAACTCTTCCTTTTTCTACTACATAGGCTGACAGGGGAGCAATCTGCCCCTTGCTCTGAGCCCTGCCATTTGTTGTGATCATTTTCATTCCCATCAAGTGTGCCCTTGGCTCAGACAGCGGACCTCAGGTAGCTGAAGTGACTCCTTTTGTTATTTCCTCCTCTGCTTCCCGGTAACAAGATACTCTGCTGGAATATGCCTGTCTGGGCTAAAGAAGGAGCTGCAGTGGGTAAGGAGCCAATGACTATGATTTAATAACCATGGAAAGAAAACACTGCAGGCATTTGCCCTAAAGCAGTTAAGATGTCCACGTGCCATATTGCAGTACCTGAGTTTGATTCCTGGCTCTGGCTCCTGACTCCAGTTTTCTGCTAGTGTGGACCCTAGGAGGCAGGGGTAATGGCCAAAGTGGTTGGGTCCCTGCCACTCCCATGGGAGACCCAGATTGAATTCCTAGATTCTAGCTTTGATCCAGCCCAGCTCCAGCTGGTGAGATTATTTAGGAAGTAAATAATGGATGGGAGCCCTTGCTCTGTCTCTCTGCCTTTCAAATAAATAAAAAATAAATTTTAAAATAAAAGTTGAGAAATTATAAAGATCTGGAATTCTGAGTTCCCTTAAAAACCAGTAGAACTGGCAGCATGGAGCCTGTCCCCATGGTGACAATCACATAGAAGGCACTTCACTATGTGGGAGTGTGGACCACAGTCCTCCCTCTCCCTACTGTAGCTCCAAGGCTGGAGGAGTCAGTGGCCATTCGTTGTGGTAGCTGAATTATTTGATGATCAATGTGAGATGCTTCACAAACTTATGATGTTCTCAAAAGAGAGATCAAGGGAGCTGCCTGATTTAAGAAAAGTCGATGAAGTTTTCATGTTTTAAAGATGATTCTCGGCCGGCGCCGCAGCTCAATAGGCTAATCCTCCACCTGTGGTGCCGGCACACCAGGTTCTAGTCCCAGTAGGGGCGCCTGATTCTGTCCCGGTTGCCCCTCTTCCAGGCCAGCTCTCTGCTGTGGCCAGGGAGTGCAGTGGAGGATGGCCCAAGTGCTTGGGCCCTGCACCCCATGGGAGACCAGGAGAAGCACCTGGCTCCTGCCTTAGGATCAGCATGGTGCGCCGGCCGCGGCGGCCATTGGAGGGTGACCAATGGCAAAGGAAGACCTTTCTCTCTGTCTGTCTCTCACTGTCCACTCTGCCTGTCAAAAAAAAAAAAAAAAAAAAAAGATGATTCTCGTGTCTGACCTGCTTCACTTAGTTTTGCGAATCTTCCTGAGCTCCATAGGTCTTGAGTTTGCAACTCCAATTTGAAAAGGTAACCCTGAGACTATGTGAAGCTGTGCAGGAGGTAAGCCCAAGGGGCTTTGCAAACACCCAGGAGACCTGTTAGCAGACCTGGGCTGTGCAGAGAAGAGTCCTGGCAATGTCACCTGACCAGGGCACATGCTGTTAGTAGGTGAGGCCAAGAAGGACAGTTGCAGAGGTGTCGGTGGAGAGTGGAGTGAGGAGCCATCTCAACAATGCAGCAGCTTGAGAAGGGGCTCGGAGGTAGAAGCAGCAGCATCTCTGTCTTCTTTGACCCATGGCCTGCTCCAGTCTATACCCCTTCCCGGAGGAAGTGGTGTCTCTGGCCATCTCATCACTGGCAGAGAAAAGCTGCATGAACCAAGTTAATAGCCTGAATCAATTCCTAGCTCCGAGCGACACGTGCACTCACGTCTCATGGATCTCCTTGGCTCACCAGACATACACGTACCATAGGGACTATCCTTCACAGTGCCGTCAACACAGGGTTCTAATAATAGGAGTGGTTACAACCATCACCCAGTTACACACCAACAATAATAGAGGCTGTTTTTACAGATGAGGGGCTGAGAAGATTTGAGGATATTAAAAACATTTTTATTTAAGACAGAAAAAATGTATTAGAGAAGGAGACAGAAAGAACTCCCATCTACTGGTTCACTCCCCAAATGCCCCAAATATTTGGGGCTGGGCCAGGATGAAGACAGGAGGTGGGAACAAAATTGTATTGAAGCTAGAAAACATTTTTCTTCATTTTGAATGGGTATTTACGTTCCAAAACACTTCAGTTAAATCCACCTTTATTTCTCCCCCATGCTTTTGTTTCTAACATTAGAATCTAAGTAGCAGCTGTTTGTGAGGATAAGAAAGAAAAGGAGACAGTCAGCTTTTGTTTTGAAAGCCTGGGAGTTTTGTTGCTGCAGGGTGAGCTGGTTTTTCCACCCAAACCTAGAGGCTGGCAGCCCAGTGCATGTTAGTGGCCCTGTTGCTTAGAAGTGGGGGTATGGAGCTAAGAGGGCTTGCTCTCTCCTACACAGTCCCACATCGTACACTCAAGGAGATACTGTGCTTCTTGGATGACAATGCGCTCCAAACTACAGGGGACTCCAAAAAAGCTGTGAATGGCAGCAGGTGCTCTGCGTGATGGTTAAGATACTGCTTGGGATGCCTGCACCCCATATTGGCGTGTCTAGGATCAAGTCCTAGCTCCCCCTCGGATTCCAGCTTCCTGCTAATGCACATCCTGAGAGCCAGCCGGTAATGGATCAAGTACTTGAGTCGCCACCACAAACATGGAAACCCAGATTGACCTGACCCAGTCTGGGCTGTTTGGGGGAATGGATAAGCAGATGGAAGCTTTTTCTCTCTCTCTTTCAGATAGTTTAAAAAAAAACTTACGATCTACTTAGATAAATATAACAGCTAAAAAGAGGAGCATAATAATTATTGGTAAAAAGGAAGATTATGACTAAGGTAGGATCAGTGTGCACTGTTGTGGCTGGAAGAAAGCTGGGGAGAGAGATACAGAATTGTCTTTGAAGCCTGGGAGAGATGACAGACCAGGCATGGAGAAATGGCACAGACCTAGATTTGCAGTCAGGAATAATCCTGAAGTATCCAGATGCACGAGGGGAGTGTGGACAGGGTCCTCTAGGGAGCCAGGCATTGGCAGCATTGAGTAGGTGGAGGGGCCAGGTAGAAGAGAGTCTTGCTAATGCCAAGCCTGGGATTTGGACTTCAGCCCATACACAGACCAGGGTTTCTCAACAGATATCCTATTGACATTTTGAACTAGACAGTTCTCTGTTGTGGAATCCTGTTCTGTGCATTGTAAGATGCCCAGCAAAACAGCAGACCTTTTTTTTTTTTTTTTTGAAACATACAGTTACAGAGAGAGAGAGAATTCATCCATCTGTTGGTTCATTCCCCAAATGGCCACGATGGCCAGGCTGGGCCAGGGCTGGGCCAGGGCTGGGCCAGGGCAAAGCCAGGAGCTTGGGCCATCCTCTGCTGCTTTCCCAAGCACATTAGCAGGGAGCTGGATTGGAAGTGGAGCAGCCAGGACTGGAACTGGTGGCCATATGGGACGCCAGCACTGCAGATGGCTTAGCCTTCTACGCCACAGCGCTGGCCCCCACACTTGACCTCTTGACCTCTGCCCCTAGATGCCAGGAGCATCCTCCAAATCCTGACAATCAAGAAGGTCTCCAGGGGTTGGCATTGTGGCACAGCAGGTTAAGCCTCCACTTGTGATGCTGGCATCCCATACTGGTGCCAGTTTGTGTCCTGGCTGCTCCGCTTCTGGTTCAGCTCCCTGCTAATACACCTGGGAGAGCAGATGAAGATGGCCCTGGTGCTTGGGTCCTTGCACCCATGTGGGAGACTTGGATGAAGCTCATGACTTCTGGCTTCAGCCTGGCCCAGTGTTGTCTGTTGCTGCCATTTGGGGAGTGAATCAGTGGATGGAGGATCTCTCTCTCTCTCTCTCTGTAACTCTGAGTTTTAAATTTATAAATCTTTTTTTTTTTAAAGTCTCCAGACATTGCCAAATGTCCCCCAGGGGACGAAATCACACTGAGCATCACTTTCATTGGGACTTTGAGTTATACAATGTTTTGCAGACTTTAGTCATTCAGCTACCACCATCATCAAGTTCACCAGATTGTTGTGCCTGCTGCATGGCTACATTAAGCCTTTTTTTTTTTTTTAAAAAAAGGACCAATTCTTGGCATGGGCACACGATTAAAATGACTCTTGTGGGGAACGGCATTGTGGCACAGCAGGTTAAGTCACAGGCTGTGACGCCAGCATCCTATATGAACACCAGTTTGAATCCTGGCTGCTCCACTTCCAATCCAGCTCCCTGCTAATGCTCTTGGAAAGGCAGTAGAAGGTGATGTGGGTGCTTCGGCCTCTGCCACCCACTTGGGAGACACAGATGGAGTTCCTGGCTTCTGGCTTCAGCTTGGCCCAGTCCCAGCTGTGGCAGCCATTTGGGGCATAAACTAGTGGATGGAAGATCCCTCCTTCCTTCCTTCCTTCCTTCCTTCCTTCCTTCCTTCCTTCCTTCCTTCTTTCCTTCCTTCCTTCCTCCCTCCCTCCCTCCCTCTCTTCCTTCCTTCTTCCCTTCCTTGTCTCTGTCTCTGTCTCTCTTTCTTTCTCTATCTCCCTCTGTCTCTCCCGGTAACTGCCTTTCAAGTAAGAGTTACACAGAGAGAGGAGAGGCAGAGAGAGAGAGAGAGAGAGGTCTTCCATCTGCTGGCTCACTTCCCAATTGGCTGCAATGGCCAGAGCTGCGCCGACCCAAAACCGGGAGCCAGGAACTTCTTCCAGGTCTCCTATACGGGTGCAGGAGCCCAAGGACTTCGGCCATCTTCTACTGCTTTCCCAAGCCATAGCAGACAGCTGCATCAGAAGTAGAGCAGCTGGGTCGCAAACTGGCACCTATATGGGATGCCGGCACTGCAGGTGACGGTTTTACCCCCTACGCCTCAGCACTGGCTCTCATAAATTAAGAAAAGGGAAGGGAAGGGAAGGGAAGGGGAGGGGAGGGGAGGGGAGGGGAGGGGAGGGGGAAAAGAGACGGCTCTTGAGTTGCCTGCATCCCATAATGAAGTGCCTGGGTTCTAGCTTCAGCTTTGTGCTGGGGTTGGAGTCTCAGATTTACTGCCGATTCCAGCTTCCTGCTAGTGCACATCCTGGGAGGCAGCTGTGATGGCTCAAGTACCTGGGTCCTTGCCACCCACGTGGGAGACCTGGGTTCAGTTCCTGGTTCCCAGCTTTGTGGGCATCGAGGAGTGAATCAGTGATGGGAGCACACACACGCTGTCCCCCTCTGCCTCTCGAATGAACAAAACCAAAACACTCCAACTCTTTTCTCACTTTTTGACTTAACTTATACTAAAAAACAGTATCCCTGATAGCTTGAGTGATACAGACTAATCATACTCTTCCAATGCTTACTGAAGTATCTGTTTCGAAAGTTCCTCCCTGTCTTTTTTGGGGGCGGAGCCTGGCACAGGAGCTCTTGTTCTAGTGGTTTGTTGAGCAAGTGCTCCACAAGAACAATGTGTTGTTGTACCCGAAACATTCGATTCTCACCAATTAAGACCACCAGGAGCCAAGGCTGATGCAAACGCAAGAGTTTTATTTCAAACTCGAGTTTGGTCTGATGTCTGTACCAGGCACAGCTGGGCTGGATCGGCGGCCCCTACAGTAAGGTCGTTAGGTTTTTTATACAGTTGAACAAACAAGTTTGGCTATACAGCATCTGATAAGCTTATATTTTAAATTTATACTTGTCGTTTATGATTGGCTAAAGTTTAGGGTCCGAGCTGCTAGGGTGTACGTGTCAAACCGCAGGGTTTCGGGATGTTATCCTTCACCTTAGCTGTCTGAAAAGACTCCTGGAACTTTACGTATTTCCCTGCTGTTAACTGGCTGTTGCTAGGAGAGTTTATCGTAATGGTATTGGGGATGACCCCCTAAAATCTATATGAAAATGTGGCCCTTAAAGTTCCCCAGAAGCGCCATCTGGGATGCCACATGTTACTGGAATTTGGGGTGCCATACGATATCACCATATGCTTATTAATTAATAAATCCCCAATATTAATAAGCCTGAGAGGGTTCTTGCCTAATATTTAGAGAAGAATTTTAAATACAGACACAAATAAATGAGGCAGCATGGCACATTTTAGGCTTTTATTTAGTGAGAAAGATACATAGGAGAGTGAGAGCTTTATCTGAGAGGTAAATCTGGGTTCATACCGAGCACCAGGAACCAGCCATGTGGGGAGCATCTAGGCCAGGAAGCCTAGGGCGCATGGCCCGAAGGCTACGAGCCCTGGAGGTGCAGGGCTACAGCCAGCCCCCCCCCCCCCCCCGCAAGAGGTCAAGGAAGAAGAGAAGCCCGGGACACACCGTGCCCCAGGCTTTTAATCCACTTCCAAAGGGGAGTGGTCTATTAACCTGATTGGCTGGTGGGCACCCCGGTGTGGCCAGGTAGGGGCATGAGGTCACACAGGGGCATGGCGAAGGTATCAGGTAGTGGGTGAGGTCACACAGGGGCAGCCACACAGGGGCGTGGCGAAGGCATGGTCTTCCAGCTCACAGACCTAATCAATTTTAGCCTGTATGCCTGCCTACTTCATTAAGGGGAGTTTTATTTTCTTTTTTTTAGGAGCTTTTGGCTTAGGGTTCAGGGCCCAGTCAGGTCCGAGTTACAAGATGGAGGCCTAGTCTAAAATAGCTGCACCTTGATCCAGGCTCAGGTCTCTCAGAGTGATGGGGTGCCCTTTTCCAGGCTCAGGTCTCTCAGAGTGATGGGGTGCCCTGAACCGGTAAAGGGCACCCAGGGGAGACACTAACCTATCCAAGTGCATTGCCAGGACACTTGAACCCCAGTGGAGATAATGCCAGCATGAAGGGTGGCCCAGTGAATCCAGTGCCATGTGGATTGTCTGTGTGGGGGAGGGGGACCACACAGACACTGATGGAAGTCAGTGAAAATACCTGGTCTGGGGGGTGGGGGATGGGGAGCTTGACAATGCTTGTGATGACAGAAATGGGGAGGAGCAGAGACGGCAGAGTAGATGGAAGGAAGTGGCAGTAGGCTGGGGATAAGGGATTGAAGAGTGAAGTGACAAGGATGGCCAGTGGGGAGGCTGGGGGCCTGGGAGAACAGCGAGATTGGGCAAGGAAGCTAGCTTGCTCCTGCAGTCAAGGCCAAGAGAGCAACTCTCTCGTGTGCATGTTTGTGGGCATATCTTCTTTGCTTTTGTCTGGGGCATCCATTGTTAGAGATAAAGACTTGCTTCATATTCCGCAAAAGGGGCATGTTGGGGGAATGTCCTAGCCATTTGCCTCTTCCTCCCACAGCGATGCCAGCCCACGCACCTGGCACCAACAGCATGTTTGTAGCCCTGGGGGGAGGTGGTACGACCCTTTCCCCCTCCCCCATCAGCACTGAACTTGCCCGTGCATGAGTCACGTTCCCAGTTGCCTTTCTTTTCTGATGAGAAAGTCTTCATCACCCTACTGCCCTCCTGTCTCTGCAACAGAAGGGCGGTGTGAGATTCAGTCCCTCCAGAAAACTTAAAAGGATGCCAAGATCCCCAGTCTGCAACTCACGTGAGCCGTGATCTTTCCCAGTGCAGAGGGTCAGAGCAGACAAAGGCGCTCTGATCACTTGCGATGCTTTCTCTCGCTAATTATAGAAAGTAGTTAGCTATTGTTCCCTAATTGCTTGCTGCAGTTAGGTTTGGGCATTGTTTTTTTTTTCTTTCTTTTTTTCAACAAAAGCCTGGTTTCTGATGAGTTATTCTTTTTAATCCCCCCACTCCCACCCCCCTTCTTGGTTTGTTGCCAAACCAGCACCTGTCTATTCCATTGAAGAACTGCAGGAGGTGGTATGGTATTTCTGGAGAAGTCACATTACTTCTTCTAATTGTTCTCAGGGCTTGCTAGTTTCCTAATAGAGAGGAAGGGAAATTTTTTTATATGATTTATTTTATTTATTCAAAAAGCAGAGTTAGAGAATGGAGGGGGAGGGAGAGAGAGGGAGAGAGAGATTGAGAGTGAGCGAGCACTTTCATTCATTGGTTTAGTCCCCACATTGCTGCAACAGCCAGGGCTAGAAGCCTGGAATTCCATCTGGGTCTGTGATATGGATGCAGGGGCCCAAGCACTTGGTCCGTCTTCTGTTGCTTTCCCAGGTGCATCAGCAGGGAGCTGGATCAGAAGTGGAGCAGCTGGGACTCTAAGTGGCATTCATACAGGATGCCAGCTTTGCAGGCCATGGCTTAGCTGTTGGCCACAGTGCCGGCTGCGAGGCACATGTTGTTATTACCAGTTTACAGATGAGGCATCTCAGGCACAGGGAGTTCTCACAGTCAGGAAGTAGCCGAGCCAGGATTCAAAGCAAGGGCTGTCTGACTCCATATTTTCTCTCTCCAAGGAGCCCCAGGGTTTTTATAGACTCCAGGCAAACAAAGCACTGGTGCTGATGCTCCCACCCCACTGGGAGAATGGGGGAGTCCTCTTCTTTCACTCTGGAAGGGCCTATGGGCTTGGTGGGGGATGCCAGTAGGACTCTGAAAGGGGGCCTGGGATCCCTGTGTTGGTTCTTGACAGGTGGGGGGAGTTCCAGTGTCATGGTAGCAAGGACAAAGAGGAAAGCCACTGCATCACTGAGGGGTCTGCGGCAGTCAGGGCCCCCGGGGAACAGCATGCTTAAGGTTTTACACACAGAGTATTGAATGAAGGATTACTTGGCAGGGGGTATGGGCAGTTGAGGAAACCAACCAACAGGTGGTGGAGAAGCACCTGGGGACGAGCAAGAGCAGGAGGCCATCTCCACTCCTCGGTCTAAAGTGCCCAGACTGGAGCTGTGGCAGTGGGAGAACCCAGCCATGGCCAGAACATAGGGCAGAGCAGCTGGTGTGTGTATTTGTGTTTACCTGCCAATTCCAACCACAGGGAGCAAAGGGGAGGGGAGCCCCCAGGACGCAGGTGAGTCTCCTGGGGCACAGCCTAGGGAAGCCAAGGGTTAAGACAACACCTGGGGAAGATACAGGGACTCTTCAGCCCAGGCGCTAACTGAATCCTGCCTTCCATATCAGAGTAGGTTGTGACTGACAAGCTCAAAGATAATCTCGGAGCGGTGCAGTTGGAAGAGCCCTTCAAGCTCCGCCTGTAAAATACATAAAGGGGTCCCAAGCCCTGGAGAGGGAAGATGACTGCTCTGAGACCTATTAGCACAAGCAGGACTGGAACTTGGCTGACCTCGTTTGCTTTGGCCCCAGCTATTTGTCTCCAATGCTTCCCTCTCAAAATACATCTACATTCGGGGTGGGCTGCCCAATCCAAAGCGTGGGCTCTGGAATCAGGCTCACGGGGCTGACTCCCAGCTCTGTCCTTTCTGAATGTTCTTGGACAAGTTATTTGGCTCTCCATGCCTGTAAATGGGGATAATAAAAAAAACTCTATCATATCTCATGAGGATTATATGAGAAAATATACCATTAAAGCAAACAAGGAAGTCGTTTGGCCTAGCCATGAAGACTCCAGTTGGGAAGTCCACATCATGCAACAGGATACTTCGATTTGGCTCCTGGCTCCAGCTTTTTTTTTTTAAGCTGCCTTTTTTTTTTTTTTTTTTTTTAAGATTTATATTATTTATTACAGAGAGAGGTAGAGACAGAGAGAAAGGTCTTCCATCCGCTGGTTCACTCCCAAGATGGCCGCAACGGCCAGAGCTGTGCTGATCCGAAGTCAAGAGCCAGGAGCTTCCTCTGGGTCTTCCACATGGGTGCAGGGGCCCAAGGACTTGGGTCATCTTCTGCTGCTTTCCCAGGCCATAGCAGAGAGCTGGATCAGAAGTGGAGCAGCTGGGACTAAAACCGCTGCCTATACGGGACGCTGGTGCTTCACGCCAGGGCTTTAACCTGCTGTGCCACAGCGCCGGCCACCTGGCTCCAGCTTCTGACCCCAGTGGCTTTCTAGTGTGGACTCTGGGCAGCAGTAATTTTGGACCATGCAGCTGGATTTGCATGGCCCATGTTGGGTACCTGGATTGTTTCCCATCCGGCCCAGCCCCAGGCCACTGCAGGTTTCTGAGGAGTCAGCAAGTGGATGGGAGCTGTCTCTGGTGCTCAAAAAAAAAAAAAAAAAAAAAAAAAAAGACTAATATTGGGCAATAACAAATTTTTGCTAATACTGTACATATAATATATGCAAAATATGCAAATATATATGAAGGTATTTCTAAAAGTTCATGGAAAATGAAATTTAAAAATAAGTTTATCTTGGTGCAAAACATTTGAAAGCCATGCATACTTTTTCATAATACATGTTTTCTGTGAACCTTTTGAAGACACCTTGTATACACGATTTTCAAAAGCCTTTGCACCAAAATAAACTTATCTTTAATTCCATTTTCTAGAGACTGTTGGAAGTATATGTACTCTGTAATGTATGTCATCTCAAGAAATTAGATTTCCGGTCAAGAATTTAAATGGATTTTACCCTTATTGGGATATGTCAGCTTTTTTCAAGAGGAATTTTTCCTCTCCCTTATGACAGACAAGAACGCTGAACAGCTTGGGTGCAGTGCCTTTGCATAGGTCTTCAGCCAGTCAGGGGCAGAGAAGAACTCCTCATTTTCCATGTCATTCCACCCCACAGGTTGAAAATTAATTCCAGATTATTCACCTTGTTTGACTTCCTTCCAATGTATTTTTAAAAACATATTTTTTTGTTCATGTTTATTTATTTACTTGAAAGGTAGGGTGAGCAAAAGAGAGAGAGAGAGAGAGATCTTCTATCTGCTGGTTCACTTCCCAGATGCCCACAACAAAGCCAGAAGCCTGGAACTCCGGCCAGGTCTCCTGAGGGTGTCAGGGGCCCAAGCACTCGAGCTGCCATTCACTGCCTCCCAGGGCGCATTGGCAGGAAGCTGGATTAGAAGAGCTGGGACTTGAACCAGTGCTCAGATTCGACCTTACCCTGCTGCAACACGCCTGCTCTTCCTCCAAAGCAGTTTTGAAAATTCAGCCTTCCGTCAGGTCCAGACTGGTCTGACCACCTTGGGAGGCTGACTAAACAGGTTTCCATGACGTGGTCATGGACACCTAGAAGTTGCCTAAGGCCAAGAGGCCTCTCTCTTCTCCCCAGCCTTGCTGAAACACAGCTTGAAAATGCACAAGGTGTTTGGATTGGCCTGTGGACGCCCTGGGGCAGTTGGACCCCACCCTTCTGGGCCTGGGTCTGGGCTGCCTGCCTTTGTCTTGCTGGTCCCTTCTCTGTTCTGGGCGGGGGCGGACACCGGCCTCCTGGCCCCAGCTGTCTTTGCTCTGCTGCTGCTCTCCATCTAACTCTTTCGGCAGCCACACTGCTGGCAACCACACTGCGGCTTTCCTCCTGGCCCAAACACAGGTCCTCCGGTGTCTTCCTCCTGCATGGTGATCATTTCCTGTTGCCTTAAACAGAGACCTGGTTTCTCTTGTGTTCGCTCATTGTCCGCTGTTTGATGCTGTCTCGCAAATGGGTCACCTCCCGGATGAGAAATGCAGCATCCTGGATGCCGACCTCTCCTGGACAGCATTTCACATGCTCCTTCCCCAACCCCGGGCCTTGCTGGCCCACAAACACAACTGGGGCTCTGGCTCATTCTGAAATGTTTTTTCTCTTTATAGCTTTGGTGACATTTTCTTTTATTTATTTTTAAAAATATTTATTTATTTGAAAAGCTGAGTGACAGAGATGGAGACTAAGAGAAAAGAAGAGATCTTCCATCCACTGGCTCACTCCATGAATGGCTGGGCCAGGCCAATCTGGGAGCCTAGAACTCCATTTGGACTCCCACATGGGTGACAGGAGCCCAGGTACATGGGCATCTTCCAGTGTTTTCCCAGGCACTTTAGCAGGGAGCTGGATTGGAAGCTGAGCTGCTGGGACTCTAACCGTGCTCTGACACAGGATGCTGGCGTCGTAAGCAGTGGATTAACCTACTGTGCCACAGTGCCGGATCCTGATTGCATTTTCTATTTAGCTTTCTGGTCATATCTTCTCCCAGTTTAAAACTATTTATTTATTTTTATTTATCCATTTAATCAAAAGAATTACACAGAGAGAGGAGAGAGAAAGAGAGGTCTTCCATCCGATGGTTCACTCCGCAATTGGCCGCAATGGCCAGAGCTGCACCGATTAGAAGCCAGGAGCCAGGAGCTTCTTCTGGGTCTCCCACATGGGTGCTGGGGCCTAAGGACTTGGGCCATCTTCCACTGCTTTCCTAGGCCATAGCAGAGAGCTGGATGGGAAATGGAGCAGCCGGGTCTCAAAATGGTGTCCATATGGGATACTGGCGCTTCAGGCCAGGGCATTAACCTACTGCGCCACAGCATCGCCCCTTAAAACGCTTTAATAGCTAGTTAGTGCACTTGGACTAAAATCCAAACTACTAAGTCCCTCAGGGCCCTGTGTGGCCCAGCTCCCACACCTTACTGGGCTGAGTCACATTGGGGTCCTTTCTTAAACATGCCAAGCTCTTTCCTCCCCTGGGCCTCAGCACTTCCTGTTTTCTGGAACATTCCTCCCCACAGCTAACTTCTTCACCCATGAGTCTACAGCTTCTCAGAGAGACCTTGCCTGCCACTCTATCACAAGAGGACAGCTCTGGCCTCTGGTCCATTATGCTTTCCACATCACGTCTCTGCTTCTTTCCTTCCCAGGGTTGGTTGTATCCCATGGCTGTCCTGTCACTTCCATGCTTGTTTGCTGTCTGCTTCTCCCCTGTGCCAGCCAAATGACACCCCATAAAGGCACGGGCCTTGCCTGGTTTTATTTGTCATCTATCCTCACCCCCCGTTTTCTACTGTGTCCAAGGCATAGTGGGTCCAAATCCCAACTTTGATGGAGTTTATATTCTAGTAGGAGAGACAGACAGAAACCATCTAAATGAATGAATGATGAAATTTTAGGTATTGATAAGTGCTGTAATAAATACAGTACTATAAGGAGATAGAGTGTGTACTGGGGAACATGGGGGTGGGTGGATAGCTAGAGCTAATCACATGGTCGCTCCTTTTTTTTTTTTTTTTTTGACAGGCAGAGTGGATAGTGAGAGAGAGAGAGAGAGAGAAAGGTTTTCCTTTTTGCCACTGGTTCACCCTCCAATGGCCACTGCGGCCGGTGTGCTGCGACCGGCACATCGCGCTGATCCGAAGCCAGGAGCCAGGTGCTTCCCCAGTCTTCCATGCGGGTGCAGGGCCCAAAGACTTGGGCCATCCTCCACTGCACTACCGGGCCACAGCAGAGGGCTGGCCTGGAAGAGGGGCAACCGGGACAGAATCCGGCGCCCCGACTGGGACTAGAACCCGATGTGTCGGCGCCACAAGGTGGAGGATTAGCCTGTTGAGCCGCGGCGCCGGCACATGGTCTCTCCTGATCTCTCCTGATGGGTGATGCTGGCATAGAAAATAGATCGCCAACACGGAGCAGTCCTTTGAAGCTATGGGAGGACAGCGGGTGTAATGGCCTTGAGGTATTCATATTGGCGCACTGAGGAACAGACTGAAAATCAGTGTGGATGGAGTGGAATGAGCTGAGGAGAGAAGGCTGAGAAAGGAGGCTGCAGAAATGGGTGGGGCCAGGCCACGGGGAGCCAGGCTGCCGGATAGAGAGTCTGGATTTTCTTCTCAGTGTGATCGCGCACCTCCCCACAGCAATATTGTGTTCCTGAAGCACTCATTTCGCCTCCCTGATCCTCACAAGGATCCTGAGCAAGGTACTCCGGGTAACAGTGTTGGCTCCATTTATCAAGAAGGAAACGAAAAGTCTGTTCCGTTACAAAACTTGCTGGAAGGCACACAGTTCAAACAAGCGTCTTTAAATTGGCGGTTTTTAACACTGGCGGCATTGAAATCTCCAGGGGCACTCCACTAAGACCTGTGTCTGGGTCCCGCCCTCAGAAACTGGATCTAAGTGGTCTGAGCTGTGGGTGGGAGGACCTTCCAGCTCTCCAAGGGACTCTGCTGCGGCTGAGGACCACTGCTCGCGGCGCACCTGCTTTCACTTTGCCAAGCTGCCTCCCTGGCAGACCTTCCACCCAGTGCCTGTTCAAGTCAAGCTCTGAAGAATTATTGAGCTCTGAACCTGACCTAGACTCTCAAACCAGACGCTTTGGGGCTGCGGCTCAGGGATTGGCTTGTTTTAACAGAGCCTCGTTGGCCTGTCTGCTTTGGAACCGCCCATGCTTATTTTTTGGCTTCCCTGTTTGCTTGTCTCCTCACTTACTCTCCCCAGGGGCTATGCCTTTTCAATTCCTTCTGGTAATTTTCGTGGGATTTCAGGAAGGAGTGGATTTATTTTATTCATTTTTTTGCAGATTTCATTCATTTGAAAGGCAGAATTACACACACACACACACACACACACACACAGAAGGAGGGAGGGATGGGGGGAGGTGGGGCAGAGAGAGAGAGAGAAGAGAATTGATTTTCTATCTGCTGGTTCATTCCTCAAATGGCTGCAATGGCCAGGGCTGGGCCAGACCAAAGCCAGGAGCCAGGAGCTTCTTCCAGGTCTCCCACATGAGTGCAGGGGCCCAAGGACTTGGACCATCTTCTTCTGTTTTCAGAGAAGATGAAGACGTTAGCAGGGAGCTGAACTGGAAGTGGAGCAGCTGGGACATGAACCAGTGCCCACATGGGCATTACAGATAGTAGCTTAATCCACTGCGTCACAACATCGGTCCCTTTATTTTATTTTTATAAAAAATCTGTTTTTGAGAGGCAGAGACAGGCAGAGATCTTCTACCCACTGACCTACTCCCTAAATTCCTACAAGAGTTGGGGCTGGTCCAGGCTGAAGCCAGGAGGCAAGAATTCAATCCAGGCCTCCCATATGGGTGCCAAGGACCCAAGCAGTTGAGCCGTCACCTGCTGCCTCCCAGGGTGCGTGTTAACAGGAAGCTGGAATAAGAAGTGGAATCAGGACTGAAACCCAGGTACTCCAGTATGGACTGCAGATGTTCCAAGTGGCTTCCCATCTGCTGTGCTGAACATGTGCCCCAAGGACTGGATTTACATGGGTTTATTCAATCTGCCATATTCAACTGGAACTCTAAATTGAAAACACTTTTTAATATGAAAGTTTACACTTCATTGTATAAAATTCAGATAGCACAAAAGGGCAAAGAATATGAAAATACTCTCACCTTTCCCCCAGAGTTAACTGCTGGCCTCCTACTAATAATTTCATAGTTAAACGTAATGTTCAGTTATATTAACGGTATTAACTTTTGAGATGCATTGTCTCTCTTCTCTCTGTGGTTTTAGACTTCAAAAATTGAATTTAAATATCTTTTTCTTCTATTGTATTCTGCATCTTTATGCTTTTTTACATAACTTTGCCTGCTCCCTAACACCCTTCTCCTGGGGAACTCCTATTCAACGCTTAATTCCCAGCTTATGAGTCAATTCTTGGTTTACAGAGCATTTCAAAATCTGGGAAAATCAATGCTCCCTCCCTGGTATTCCTATACTATTCACACTTTTCGTACTGGTGGCAAGTTTCTATTTTTCCTTATGCCTGGAAATTGCATACTTGAGATGGTGAGCTATAATGGCAGCCCTGGGGCTGGCATTATGGCATAGCAGGTGAAGCTGCTGCCTGCTATGCCAGCTTCCCCTATGGGTTTGAGTCCTGGCTGCTCCACTTCCTATCCCATTCCTGCTAATGGCCTGAGAAAATCAAGGGAAGATGGCCCAAGTGCTTGGGCTCCTGCCACCCTTGTGGGAGACCTGGAAGAAGCTCCTAGCTCTTGACTTTGGCCTGTCCTAGCCCTGGCCCATGGGGCCATCTCGGGAGTGAACCAGTGGATAGAAGACTTCTATCTCCCTCTCATTCTTTCTATAACCTTTTCAAATAAATAAATAAATCTTTAAAAATAATGGCAGCCTTGTTTTTTGTTTTTGTTATTTTGACAGGCAGAGTGGACAGTGAGAGAGAGAGACAGAGAGAAAGGTCTTCCTTTTTTGCCATTGGTTCACCCTCCAATGGCCGCAGTGGCCGGCGCACCATGCTGATCCGATGGCAGGAGCCAGGTGCTTATCTTGGTCTCTCATGGGGTGCAGGGCCCAAGCACTTGGGCCATCCTCCACTGCACTCCCGGGCCACAGCAGAGAGCTGGCCTGGACAGAATCCGGTGCCCCGACCAGGACTAGAACCTGGTGTGCCGGCGCCGCAAGGCGGAGGATTAGCCTAGTGAGCCGCGGCGCTGGCCAGCAGCCTTGTTAGACACAGAAACCCACAGCTGCCTGCATCTGCTTCTGGGCCTTTGAGTTGGTTCCATTTCTCCCCTTTGCCCACCCCCAGTATCGCCTGGCCTTAACTGTTCTAGCTTGCTGGCACATGTTGACTGTGGAAGGGCAAGTCTTTGAAGCACAGTATTCTTTGAGTTTTGGCTATAGTTTTCCCTTTGTCATATCAATTCTACTTTTAAAAAGATTTCTTTATTTGGAAAGGCAGAACAATATATATAGAGAGAGGCAGAGATAGACTGATCTTCCATCTACTAGTTCACTCCCCCAAATGGCCACAGCAGCCAAGCTGGGCCATGACGAACCCCGAAGCCCAGAACTCCATCCAGGTCTCCCATGTGGGTAGCAGGGGCCCAAGCACTTGAGCCAACCTCTGCAGCTTTCCCAGGCGCATCAGCAGGGAGCTGGATTGGAAGCAGAGTATCCAGGACTCCAACTGGCATTTGGATGTGGGATATCGGCTTTGTACGCAGGGGCTTAACTGCTGTGCCACAACCCTGGTCTGTCATAAATTTCAGATTAGTTTATGAAGATTCAAGGGGAACAAACAGGGAAATTTGATTGGCATGACCTTGAATCAATAGATGGATCCCCCACCTCCTCTTTGTTCCCCCAGGAGGGGGGCACCTCACTCAACAGTTGTAGAATGCGTGCCTGTCTGATGTCTGCAAGGTGCACCTGGTAGGTCAACACTCCACAAATACCGGCCAGTGACTGAGGGCCAGACGCCCGAAGATGAGCCACCATACTCTTACCATTCGGCAACGGTGAGTGAAATTTCTTCTTCGCCTACCTGTTCCGACACTTCACGGAAAATCTCCAGATCCGGGCTGGCCTCAGGTTACGTGGTTCGGCCGCTGGTTTGGCCGCCCGCACCCCTCCTGACTAACTCAGTTCCAGTCCCGGTCTAGCTTCCCGCTAGCGCCGGCCCGGGAGGCGGCAGCTCCCCGCCACCCACGTGGGAGACCCAGGCTCCCTGGCTGTTGCAGGCATTTGGGGAGTGAACGAGCCGATGACCGGATGCCAGCTGTCTCTCCCAATAAAACACATAAAAATCCAAAACCAAACAAACAGCTGCAAATCCACAACTTCATCTTTCACGAAAACGCCTCTCTTGTAATAAGGTTTTCCTTAAAATTCCTAGTCCGCGGCCCAGGCAAAGAAAGGAGGGACAAGGCGCCCGTCGGCGCTCCGCCCGTCCACGGCCGCAGCTCTGGAAAACAACGGGAACTACAAGTCCCGGCAGGCGGCGCGGCGCCGGCTCCACCGCGCGCGGTCCCGGGGCCGGCGAGCGCCGCTGCCTGCGAACCCGCTGCCGCCGGGCTGCGGCGCGAGGCCAGGCGCCCGGGCTCTGCTTCCCTCGGGGTGAGTAGGGGCGGCCAGCCCGGGGCGCGGGCGTCGGCTCCAGCTCGGCCCCAGCGCGGGGGAGCCCGTGTGGGCGCGCCGGGGCTCCGCAGCGGCAGCCTGGGGAATCGGGAGGGAGCCCCGGCCCCTGACCTTGTCACCAGACCTCCGCGCGCAGCCACGCCGTCACGTGACTTGCGGGCTCCGCCCCTCGGCGCGCCAGCGGGCGTCGGTGCGCACTGCCCGCTCGGTGGCTCGGCTCGTGGGCGGGAGGAGGGCCGCCGGGGCCCACGCAGGCGCGGTCAGCCCGGGATCGCCTGGGCTCGGGGCCGCGGTGTGGGCTGGAGCAGGACGCCGAGCAGCCTTCCCGCGGGCCTCCTGGGCTTGCGGTGCGCGCCGGGCCGTTTCTCTCCCCGCCGTGCTTCCGGATGGCGCAGTGCTATCGGGACAGGACAGCTGCGTGGTGCCTGGTCCTTAGTGGGGGCTCAGGAAATGAGTGCGGAGTTGAAGTGAATTAGCTTTGATCCGTGCCTTCGCACGTTGTCTGCTGCAGCGGGGGCAGAAATCCCCTGGAGGGCCTGTTACAGCCCATCCCCTGGGTTTTTGCATGAAGAATTCGCACTTGTGACATAGCGCCCGCAGCTGCAGAGGCCCCTGCCCTGGAGACCCTGCTGTGAGGACTGCAGTGTTACAGGAAAAGTACACACACACACAGCACCCTGTGAACTCGTCACGCCTGGTTGAGGGCCACTCTTACTTGGGTTGTTGACATAAACATGTGGGTATTGTCTTATGCACTCTTATTATTTTCCCAAAGAAACCTTTTATTTAAGGAGTACAAACTTCATAAGTACAACTTTAGTAGGAGTATAGTAATTCTTCCCACCATACCTGCCCTCCCGCCCTCACCCCATCCTCCCTCTCCCATTCCCAGTCTCATTCTCCATTAAGATTCATTTTCTTTTTTTCTTTCTTTGCATTTGTTAAAGAGACTGTCCTTGCTCCAGGGATTGGTTTTATCTCCATTGTCAAATCTAAGTTGGTTGTAGATGCTTGGATTGACTTCTGGTGTTTCTATTCTGTTCCATTGGTTTATCCATCTGTTTTTGTATCAGTACCAGGCTGTTTTGGTTATAACTGCCTTGTTGTAGGTCTTGAAATCTAGTATTGTGATGCCTACAGATTTGTTTTTGTTTTATAAGGTTGCTTTATCTATCCGAGGTCTCCTGTGCCTCCATATGAATTTCAGCATCATTTTTTCTAGATCTGAGAAGAATGTCTGTGATATTTTGACTGGTATTGCATTGAATCTGTAAATTGCCTTCAGATGAATGGACATTTTGATGATATTGATTCTTCCAGTCCATGAACATGGAAGATTTTTCCATTTTTTGTATCTTCTTATATTTCTTTCTTTAAAGTTTTGTATTTCTCATCATAGAGATCTTTGACATCCTTGGTTAAGTTTATTCCAAGTTATTTGATTTTTTTTTTGTAGCTATTGTGAAGGGGATCGACCTTGGAAGTTATTTTTTTCAGCCATGGTATTGTCTGTATATACAAAGGCTGTTGATTTTTGTGTATTGAATTTTTTTAAAAAAATTTGTTCATTTACTTGAAAGTCAGAGTTACACAGAAAGAGGAGAGGCAGAGAGAGAGAGAGAGGTCTTCCATCCACTGGTTCACTTGCCAATTGGCTGCAATGGCTGGAGGTGTGGCAATCTGAAGCCAGGAGCCAGGAGCTTTTTCTGGGTCTCCCATGTGGGTGCAGGGGCGCAAGGACTTGGGCCATCTTCTACTGCTTTCCCAGGCCATATCAGAGAGCTGGATTGGAAGTGGAACAGCTGGGTCTTGAACCAGCGCCCATATGGGATGCTGATGCTTCAGGCCAGGGCATTAACCCGCTGTGCCACAGCACCAGCCTCTTGTGCATTGATTTTATATCATGCTTCTTTACCAAACTCTTGTATGAGTTCCAATAGTCTCTTGGTGGATTCTTTTGGATCCCCATAGGTAGAATCATGTCATCTGCAAATAGGAATAGTTTGACTTCCTCTTTCCCAATTTGTATCCCTTTGATTTCTTTTGCTTGCCTAACAGCTCTGGCTAAAACTTCCAGGACTACGTTGAATAGCAATGGTGAGAGTGGGCATCATTGTGTGGTTCTGGATCTCAGTGAGAATGCTTCCAACTTTTCCCCATTTAATATGATGTTGGCCGGGTTTGTTATAAATTGCCTCGATTATGTTGAGGAATGTTCCTTCTATACCAAATTTGCTTAGAGTTTTCACCATGAAAGGGTGTTATATTTTATCAAATGCTTTCTCTGCATCTATTGAGATAATCATATGGGTTTTGTTCTTCAGTTTGTTAATGTCTTGTATCACATTGATTGATTTGTGAATGTTGAACCATCCTTGCATACCAGGGATAGATCCCACTTGGTCTGGGTGAATGATCTTTCTGATGTATTGTTGGATTCGATTTGCCAGAATTTTGTTGAGGATTTTTGCATCTGTGTTCATCAGGGAAATTGATCTGCAGTTCTCTTACTCTGTTGCATCTTTTTCAGGTTTAAGGGTTAAGGTGATGCTGGCTTCATAGAAAGAATTTGGGAGGATGCCCTCCCCTTCAATTGTTTTGAATAACTTGGGAAGATTTGGAGTTAGTTCTTCCTTAAATGTCTGGCTCCATTGCTCACAAGCTCCTTGGCTCAGGCCTTTTCTGAGAACTGCACTTCTTTACCTGCAGAATAAGGCTCGTAATTGTGCACACCTCAGGATCTAGTTGTGCAGGTTACTTGCAGTATTTAAGCACGTGGCGCTGCATGTCTCCCCCCGGACATTCACTTCTTTTCTTCTCTAGTTTGGTACTTGCTCCTTGCGCTTGGCTTTCCAAGTCTCTCCCTCCCTGGGATGAACTGAATGTGGAACTTCTGTTCCTTGCCTGGGTGAGATTTCTTTTCCTTGTCCACTCTGGAACCTTAGCATTGGTCAGGGATTCCTTTATTTCCTCGACATGGACTCAACCACATGGTTCAGCTTTGTTTCCTGCCCTGGACTGCGTCACTCTGGAGGACAGGGCGGACTGCAAACCTGCTGAGGTCAGGTGCATAGACTCAGCATTTTGTGGACGGCATCATCCACCTCGTTTGCTTTTTCTCTGCATCAGTGACGAGGTTTCTCTGAAGACCTGATCACTCTCTCCAAGGTTACCTTGGGTCTCTTCCAGGCTTGGGGACAGCCTAGAAAAAAATAATGCTTGTTTGTCTAACTGTCCGTGTAGGAAATCAGAGGGGACTTGTGGCAAGACTAACAGAGCTGAGTCCCTAAGTGCCTTTCCTGGGTAGCTGTTCTCACTGAGCGCTGAATAAGGGATGATTTCAGGTCTGTCGTCCTGGGGCGGGGCTGCAGGTGGGCGGTCACTGACAAGGCCCAGCCACAGTTTGACCCCACCAACAGCATTGGATTTTTCATTTGATTCTGCCCGAGGATGGACGTTGGATCAACTGTCAACTTCCGACTTAGAGAATCTCCCAGGCTTTCCTGATGCCTGCTTTTCTGAGTCCCTGGGGGTGCCTCCTATGGTCCAGAGAGGGGGAGCCCTTCTTCCTGATTTGACAGACAGCTGTGTGAGCTTTGTAGCTGAGAGTGAGGAGCATTGGTGGGTCCTGTGACATGCCCTGCATCACCGGACTCCACACAGCGCCTTCCACGTGCTGGCACTGTTTGGGCACGGCAGGGGGTCAGAAGTCCGAGTCCTTGCCCACACGGCTGTCTCGTGCATTCCTGAAGGGTAGTTAGAACCTTAGGAAAAGGGCTCCTGGTGTACCTACCACAGAGGTCGCAGGCTGTGAATCAGCAGAGGGGCCCAACAAGCTCTTACTTGGCTGTTCTGGTAGCTGAGCCACTGAGGGCAAATCGCCTACCTGGGGAGGGATGGTGATATTTGTCTCACCTGACTGGTTTTTGTGGGCTGTCTAATGAGGTGAACGGGAGGGCTCTGGAAAGGCTTGCTATGATCTGGTGATTAGCCTTTAGGCTCCTGGTGACCTCGGAGCCTCCGCAAGGTGTGTGCTGTTCTGCCGGGCGGGCGCAAAGTCAGAAAGGCAAGTAAACAGTCCAGGGCAGGTGATTCATTAGCGAGGGGCTGAATAATGAAAGGTGTTTTTCCTCGACAGCCATATTTCACGCCTGACAGGATCTTTGAAAATACCCCCAGGGCAGCAGCTCATTTGCATGTTAAAGACTCACTGACACTTTATGGAAAGTTCCAGGGCCGTTCTTTGCAGACAGAGTTGGGCTCCTATAGTATGGATTTTATGTATTTCAATTTCTGCCTCTTTTATTACTGAGGACATTTGCATGAAAACTGGGTCTTGGGAGTGGCTGCTTTGCTGACTCTGCCCTCCCCAGAGGGGGCCTCATTCTTACAGGGTCAGACCTGGGGGGTCGGTGTGTTGGAGGGTGGCACTGAGGGGAGGCTGTGTCGGGGTGACAGGGAAGAGGGCCATTGAACCAGCAGCCCTGGATATGTGATTTTCATCTGGGGACCTGTGTTCTTGGCTCTGCACAGGCCTTCTGGGTTACAGTTTATCCATTCCCCAAGTGGCTGTATGGCCTAGGGTTAGGCCAGGCTTGTTAGTAAAATGGCGCCGTCTTACTTGTGGCATCATCTATGCCCCAGACGCCATCTTAGGCCCTGGCCCCCATTGCTGCGTTGCATGGAAGGCTTTGGCCCTAACCTCAAGGTCCAACCACCGGTGTCAGCTCCACCCCCATCCTAATGAGATTCGTTGCTCCTACTTCTTACCTGCCCCATGACAAAGGGATATTAGGACTCGCTTCCCAGACATGTGTTCTTTTTCTCCTTCGCCCCCTCCCTCTGGTCTGTCGGGTTTCCCCCAGTAAACCCTTTCCCTTACTCCGGTGTTGGGTGTGTTTTGTGGCTGCCTTACATTGGTGCTGTGACTTGGATAAGGCAGCTCTGATATTCTAGCACATTGATGCCTGTTGGCTTGTTGCCTGTCACTCGGCCTAGAGTCGGAGTCCCGTGTGGATAAGAGCCTGGTCTTGTTCCCATGCCTGCAGCAGTGCTTGGCCCCGTGAAGAAGGATTTTGAGCATTGACTGTGGCGGGTGCCGTGCTGACCGTTTCGAGTGCATTATCTCATCTCATCCCAGCAGTCATCATCTGCTTTTACAAATGAGGAAACTGAGGCTAAATGAGATCAGGAAAGTGGTCCCAAGGTCATCCCAAGGTCATCCCAAGGTCTGTGAGTGACGGAGCTGACATCTGAATTGCAGACTGGCTCTGAAGCCCTAAGCGGTGTTCCATCTGTCTTCCTTTCTGTTGCAGGGTCTCAGGACATGGCCAGAAAGGCCCTCAAGCTTGCTTCATGGACCAGCATGGCGCTTGCCGCCTCTGGCATCTACCTCTACAGTAACAAGCACTTGGACCCTAATGACTTTGGCGCCGTCAGGGTGGGCAGAGCAGTTGCTACGGTAGGTTTTCTCATCGTGGGAGGGGCTGAGAATCTTCAGTGGTACTTGGGCAGCCTGTGTGGGCAGCGCTTTGGCAGAGGAGTCCTGGTTGACGTCTAGGTGTTAAGCTCTGTCCTCTCTTGGTCCACAGACAGCTGTCATCAGTTATGACTACCTCACCTCCCTTAGGAGCGTCCCGTATGGCTCAGAGGAGTACGTGCAGCTCCGATCCAAGGTAAGGGAATGGGGGGCTCATGTGCACCTGAAGTGGCTGCACAGCCAATAGGATCTCTGTGTGCCCCTGGAGGTGGGCAGGGGGCAGGGTGGGGATTGAGACTGAGGCCATTGGCCAACTGGGGGTTTGGAGGGAAGGAGGGGAGGAGCGGCTGTCCCACCACGTTGAGGTGTTTCAGTGCCAGTGAGCAGGGCTGTGAGCCTGGCGTCAAGTTGGATCCCCTGGTACTGAGGATGCTAATCTACACGGTGCTGCTGGGGAGTCTGCTGTGTGTTTTAGGGCAGTGCCAATATCTGGGATGACTCAGGCCGGATGAAGGCTATGTCCCCGACACAACCTAGCTGGCTTCCAGATGCTTTGTCAGCAAAAGCCAGCTGAGAGAGGTTCACTGCTGTCCTATCTGGAGGCCACCTTGGGGCTTCTTGTAGGCCTCTGCGTGGATTCCACTGCCACTCTCTTTCCTGGCAACAGGGGGCCTGACGTTGCTGTGACTCTGTGTACCCTGAGAGTTGGGGGACCAAGCAGGAGACGTTTGTGGGGTGTCAGTTGAGTTTGAGGTCAGGTGTAGACACTTTGGGCTTTTCTGGAGAGCTCTGTACCAGATGGATCTGTTCAGCAGTTCTCCCAGCTTGGAATTCCCTTTGCTGCCTAGGCAATTGTTAGTCTTCCCTTTGGACACAGTTACCTGCTCTCCTCATCTACCCCCATGATTTTTTTTTTTTTTTTTTGACAGGCAGAGTGGACAGAGAGAGAGAGAGACAGAGAGAAAGGTCTTCCTTTGCCATTGGTTCACCCTCCAATGGCCACTGCAGCCGGTTGCGCTGTGGCCGGCGCACCACGCTGATCCACAGGCAGGAGCCAGGTGCTTCTCCTGGTCTCCCATGCGGGTGCAGGGCCCAAGTACTTGGGCCATCCTCCACTGCACTCCCTGGCCACAGCAGAGACTGGCCTGGAAGAGAGGCAACCGGGACAGAATCCGGCACCCCGACCGGGACTAGAACCTGGTGTGCTGGTGCCGCAGGTGGAGGATTAGCCTGTTGAGCCACGGCGCCGGCTCCCCATGATGTTCTCCTTTTCAGGCATCCTTTGTGGAAGGAATAATTAACTTTTACATTTTTAGTTAAACTCTTCATTGCGGACACTGCAACCATCCACCAGAGTAGAGAGAACAGTAAAATGAACCCCTGTGGAGCTGTCCTCCAGTGTGAGAATTTATCAACATTTTCCTCATTGTATTGGTCCCTGCCCTCTCCCTATCCATGCCTTCATTTATTTATTATTATTTTTTGCCAAAATAATTAAATGCAAATCTTAGACATCATATTGCCTTATCTGTAAACACATCAGGATGTATCTGTAATAGATAGGATCTTTAAAAAACATAGCCATAATATCATGATCACACCTAGAAAATTTCTTACCTAGTCCATGTTCAAATTTCCTTTATTGCCCCCAAACTGTCTCTTTATAGTTAGTTTGTCCACATCTTCATCCAAATAAAAACATTTGATTGATGTTTCCTATATACTTTAAAATCTTTGATATTTACTCATCCTCTCTTTTTGGTGCCAGTTTCTTGTTAAAAAAAAGTAGATAATTTATCCTGCGGATTTTTTTTCTTTTTAAAAATATTTATTTATTTAATTAGAAAGTCAGAATGGGAGAGACACAGTGAGAGAGAGAGAGAGAAAGAGAAATAAAGAGAGAGAGAGGGAGAAAGAGAGAGAGAGACATCTTGCATCTGTTGGTTTATTTTCCAGGTGGCCTCAGTGACCAGCACTGAGCCAGGCTGAAGCCAGGAGCTTCATCCAGGTCTCCCACCTTGGTAGCAGCGGTTCAGACACTTGGGCCATCCTTTGCTGCTTTTCTCTGGTCATTAGCAGGGAGCTGGATTGGAATGGAGTAGCTGGGACCTAAACCAAAACCCGTATGGAATGCCGGTGTTGGGGGTGGCGGCTTTACTTGCTGTGTCATAGTGCCAATCTTCCTGTAGCATTTTCCTCATGCAGGGTTTGGTCGATGGCCTCCTGAAAGTGTTGTTAAATGGGAAATACATTTATATGTTTAAAAATTCATGTACGCACTTTAAATAGTTCATAAATAGGTGAAGTTAAAAGATAAATTTGGGGGCCGGTGCCACGGCTCAATAGGCTAATCCTCCGCCTGTGGCACTGGCACACTGGGTTCTAGTCCCGGTCGGGGCGCTGGATTCTGTCCCGGTTGCTCCTCTTCCAGTCCAGCTCTCTGCTGTGGCCCGGGAGTGCAGTGGAGGATGGCCCAAGTGCTTGGGCCCTACATCCCATGGGAGACCCAGAGAAGCACCTGGCTCCTGCCTTCGGATCAGCGCGGTGTGCCGGCCGCAGCGCACCGGCCGCAGCAGCCATTGGAGGGTGAACCAACGGCAAAGGAAGACCTTTCTCTCTGTCTCTCTCTCACTGTCCACTCTGCCTGTTAAAAAAAAAAAAAATCAATTTGGGGGACTGGCACTGTGACATAGTGGCTAAAGCCGCTGTCTGCGGTGCTGGCATCCCATATAGGCGCTAGTTTGAGTCTCGGCTGCTCCACATGCGATCCAGCTCTCTGCTATGGCCTGAGAAAGCAGTGAAAGATGGCCCAAGTCCTTGGGCTCCAGTACCCACATGGGAGACCCAGAAGAAACTCCTGGCTCCAAGCTTCGAGTCAGCACAGCTCTGGCCATTGTGGCCATTTGGGGGGTGAACCAGTGGGTAGAAGACCTCTCTATCTCTTTCTCTCTACTTCTGCCTCTCTTTAACTCTGTCTTTCAAATAAATAAATAAATCTTTGGGGAAAAAAAGAGATAATTTGGGGCAGGCATTGTGGCTTACTGGACTAAGCTGCTTCTTGCAATGCTGGCATCCCATATGAGCGCTGGTTCCCATCTTGGCTGCTCTGCTTCTGATGCGGCTCCCTGTTAATGTGCCTGGGAGAGCAGTCGAAGATGGTCCAAGTGCTTGTGTCCCAGCCACCTATAGGAGATACCCACATGGAATTCCAGGCTCTCAGCTTTGGAATGGACCAGCCCTAGCTGTTGCTGGCTATTTGAGGAGCGAACCAGTGGGTGGAAGATTCTATTCCCACCTGCTTCTCTGTCCTTCCTCTCCTCCCTCCCTACTTCTCTCTGTCACTCTGCCTTTCAAATGAAAACAAATAAATCTCTAAAAAGAGTAAATTTATTTTGGTGCAAAGTATTTTGAAATCCATGCATTATTTTTTCATATTACGAATTTTCCATAGACTTTTTGAAGATTCCAAATATGCATGGATTTCAAAAGAATTTTTGGGGGGCCAGCATTGTGGTGTAGCAGGTTTAGCTTCTGCCTTTGATGCTGGCATCCCATATGGACACAAGTTTAAGTCCTAGCTGTTCTGCTTCCAATCCAACTCTCTGCTATGGCCTGGTAAAGCAGTGGAAGATGGTCCAAGTGCTTGGGTCCCTGCACCCATGTAGGAGACACAAAGGAAGCTTCTTGTTCTCGGCTTCTGCCTGGCTCAGCTCCTGGCATTGTGGCCATTTGGGGAGTGAACCAGTGGGTGGAAGATCTCTCTGTTTCTCCTCCTCTCTCTGTAACTCTTTCAAATCAATTAAAAAAAAAACTTTTAAAATGTTTTTGCACCAGAATAAAATTATAATTTAATTCCATTTTCCATGGATTTTTTTGGAAGTAGCCTCATAAAAATATTTGAGGCAGGCGCTGCGCTCAGTAGGCTAATCCTTCGCCTGTGGTGCCGGCACCCCGGGTTCTAATCCCGGTTGGGACGCCGGATTCTGTCCTGGTTGCCTCTCTTCCAGGCCAGCTCTCTGCTGTGGCCTGGGAAAGCAGTGGAGGATGGCCCAGGTCCTTAGGCCCTGTACCCGCATGGGAGACCAGGAGGAAGCACCTGGCTCCTGGCTAGATCGGTGCAACGCGCCGGCCGTAGCGGCCACTTGGAGGGTGAACCAACGGCAAAGGTAGACCTTTCTCTCTGTCTCTCTCTCTTTCACTGTCTAACTCTGCCTGTCAAAAAAAAAATATTTGAAACACACAGAATGACCCTAATATCCGTATTTTTTCATTCTCCAATTTTTCTGCCTGCTATCAATTATTATTTCTTGTGCATCCTTCCAGAAATATCTACCTATTTGAATTTGATCACTGTTTATTCTTAATACAGACGATGGTTAGTTACACATCTCTCTCTCTTCTTAGACTGTCCATTCTTTTGGATTAGGGATTGGGGCTTTCCTTTTGTGTGTTTCACCTCTCCTGATGGTGCCTGGGACTGAGTCAGCTGAATGTCTGGTTCAGTGCCAGGCAGCACCCTGCTACCTCCTTGCCTTCGCAGGAGCCCCAGAAAGAGCCCAGGCTGGTGATCAGATGACTTGAGTTTGTGCATTGGCTTTGGGACGGTCACTTTAACCTTTTGTAGCTGCCATTTTCCTTGTCTAAGCCAGAGGTGGTAATGCTGCTTACTGAGGATTAAATGGAGACTGTCAGAGCCAGTGCCTTGTGCAGTGTAAAGCAGGTGTTACCTTCAAGTCCACTGCCTCCCAGAAGCTGAGAGCCTTATGAGGAGAGAGGCTTGGCCTGGGCTGTGCACCTCCATGTCTGCAGCTCTCACACCAGTACCCAGCACACAGTAGATTCTGAATAAAGACTCACGGAGTGGCTAAGAGAATTAAATTGTAGCTTTTATTGGAGAATCTCAAAGCACCTGCCTCTGAGACTTCACACCCTTTCGCTTTTCCCTGCCCCTCTTTCTTCTCCTAACCAGAGCTGTGGGCCTTGAAAAGTGCTGCCCACAGGGTCCAGGGTACGGCCTCTGCCTTGGGGACCCTGCAGAGCAGGTGGGCAGTGGGTGTTGTGCAGAGAGCTGCCTGCTACACGTAGCTCATCTGAAAGGCGGAAGTGGACAGCTTTGAGGGGCGCCACAGGAAAAGTGCAGCCTGGCATTGGACAGGAGGGCAGCACGTGGTGGCTGGCCCCAGATATCAAGGCGCAGGCTGCTCCCCAGGAGTTGTGCCTGGGAAGAGGGAGCTGGCTGGCCATACAGAGCACAAGTCCATGCAGCGGGAGTGTTTTCTAATATCTGTGCTTGTCGGCGTGGCTGATAAAAGAGTGAGTGGAGGGTAAAACATAATTATCTCCCCTGTCAAGCCAGCATCTGCTGGTCCCAGAGCGTCAGAACCAGGAGACCGCTGGTCCCAGAGCGTCAGAACCAGGAGACCGGCACGGCAGGTGGGGACTTGGAGAAGCACTTGCAAGGTAGCGCTGGCAGGCAGGATCTCAGTGACTCAGCTCTGTGTTGGAAGAACAGGGAGCGGCACTTTCCTGGGTGGCCGAGGGGGTGGGGAGGGACCGGGCACCTTGGAGAACCAGACTTCTGGCGTCAGGATGCTTATAAGCTGAGAGGTGTGTACACGGGCCCATTCAGACAGCAGGTGCTGTTGGTATAGACAGACATCTATACAGTGGGCCAGAAGAGACAAGGTGGAGTTGATTCTGACAAGGGCTGGGATGTGGTAGATGTGTGTTAGTTTTGCAGCCTGGGAACCATTCTCATCGTGGGGAGCAGCATTCAGACTTCCCCTGGGGGAGCCACTCCTCTACATCGTCTGCACCTGGCAAGTTTTGGGTAGGGCTCACCCCACCATCATCAGCCAGGTAGTCCATGGAGCCCAATCTGCTGGCCCTGGAGATCAGCTCAGGGATGGGTACCTGAGCCACTTCTGGCGAGTGACCTGATATCAGGTCTAGGACTGTTTGGGGGAATGACAGCTCTCTCTTTTCTGCTGGGTTAGCTGAGTGTGGAATGCTGGCTTTGAGCTGTTGGCAGCCATTGTAGCACCATCACCAACTGTGAATGGAGCTGGCATTGCAAAGAGATGTCTTATGTGACTCCCCAGATATGGGCCACCCCCAGACTTACGGTGGCATCTGCCAGGTAGTTCTCTTTTTGCCAAAGGTGTTTTGAGTTCAGAGTACTGATGGTTGCAGCCACAGGCATCCTGAAGGCTGGGGGCCTTGTAGATGTGTGCTGGGTCTGGAAGCATAATCGGAATTGTGAGAATCACAGAAGGACCAGTCACTCAGAGGAAGGAGTGGACTGCAGGAATTCTGGGGCCTAGCGAGGGTGAGGGGAGCTTTGTTTGGAATTGGAGCCGTTTTGGATCTGGAGCTGGGTCCTCAGACTCCTAGTCCACGGTCAGGTACCTCTGCTTTCCCCTTTGCCAGGTGGAGGCCAGGGCTTTGGTCTCTGTCGGGTTTCAAAGAATGGAGATGAGAAGTTTCACTTAATTAATGCTGTGGATGATTTACTCCAGAGAGCAGATCCAGAGGCATACGGTTTGTCATGCTGGCTCCTTCTCATATTATTCATTTAGTTATTTGTTTTTAACATGTAAAATATCTTTCATTTATTTGAAAGATAGATGCGTAACAGACAGACGAGAGAGATTTTTCCATCTGCCAGTTTACTGCCCGAATGCCTGCAACAACCAGGGCTGGACTAAGCTGAAGCTGGGAGCTTGCGACTCAGTCTCGGTCCCCCATGTATTTGCAAGGACACAGGGACTTGAACTATCACCTGCTCCCTCCCAAGGTACATGTTAGCAGGAAGCCAGGATTGGAAGCAGAGCCGCAACTTGAACCTAGGGATTCTGATAGCGGATTCAGACATCCCAAACAGTGTCTTTGTATTCTGTGTCACTTCCTTCTACGACATTGAGAAACCTGCCCCTTATTATTTATAGTATTTTTATGTAGTTGTTTTACCTTGGTAGACCATAAAATAGTTAAGAGCCCTGAGGCATACAGGAGCAGAGAGTAGGTTAAGATGAGTGATACTGAATGAATTAAGGTGGTATTGCAGCTAAGTTTAGGAAGATGGGCAAGATTGGAATCTGTAGCATTTGGGACAAGGTATTTTGACTGAGGTTTATGGGTAAAAGTTAGTTCAGTATTACTGGAGTCTAGGGGTAGGTGAGTGAACGAGCATATTGGCAAAGAGAATTAGAACTGGATCACAGAGGGGCTGAAGGCCAGGCTTTCTACTAGGGACAGTAAGGAACCAGGGAAAGTTCTGGAGTGAAGTTTTATTAAGCCTTCAGTGAGTGAGAATGCTTAAAGTTATCAGTTACTGAAGATTTTTTGAGCTTCTACTCTGTGTCAGACAATGGGTATAGTATGGGGGCTGGCATGAGGCATAGCAAGTCAAGCTGCTGCCCGCAGTGCTGGCATCCCCCATGAGTGCTGGTTTGAGTCCTGGCTGCTCCATTCTGATCCAGCTCCCTGCTGATGTGCCTGGGACAGTGGTGGAAGATGGTCCAAATCCTTGGGCCCCTGCACCCACATGGGAGACCTGAAGGAAGCTCCTGGCTCCTGGCTTTGGATTGGCTCAACTCTGGCCTTGCAGCCATTTGAGGAGTGAACCAGTAGATGGAACATCTCTCTCTCTCTGTCTCTGCTTCTGCCTCTCTGTAACTCTGCCTTCCAAATAAATAAATATATATATATATATTTTAAAAAATGGATATGGTGTATGTGCATTTGTGCATATATGCATGCACATACCGGAGAGAGAGAGAGAGAGAGAGAGAGAGAGAGAGAGAGAAGAGGAGAGGAGAGGAGAGGAGAGGAGAGGAGAGGAGAGGGGAGGGGAGGGGAGGGGAGGGGAGGGGAGAGGAGAGGAGAGGAGAGGAGAGGAGAGGAGAGGAGAGGAGAGGAGAGGAGAGGAGATGAGATACCGTATCTTTCCTTAATTGGAGTCATCACAGGAGAGACCTTGGGAGCTGCTATGACCCTGAAGCTTTATAGCGGAGCTCCAACTCTTGTCATCACAGAGGTCATTTTGTCGCCTGTGTGCTGACCCCATACCCCATGCACTTGAGAAACTCACTGTTCGCTCCCTTGTCTTCCATGCCTGAGGGGCAGAACCAAGGAGAGAGTGGACTCTGACAGTGGACTCAAGGTGAAAAGCTTGGCTTTGTTGGGATCAGCACTGAGCTGGGCTGTGTGGCTTGGGTCTGGGGTAAGTGGGCTCACTGGACTTCACCCTGAATCTTTGTAGTCCTCCCTACCTGGGCACAGCCTCTCACACAGGGACCTGCAGATAAGCAAATCCCCAAAGCGGAGGAGCGAGGAAGAGGTGAGCGAGCACGCCTTGATTCTTCTCCCCAAGTCTTCAGTCCAGTTGGTGGGTCCTCCTCCCACAGAGAGGGCAAGAGCATCACACCTCTAGGGGGCTCCCTCCGCGTGCTGAGGGATGCAGGTGGCCACACGCTTGCTGGGAGAAAGCTTCACGCTTCTCACGTTCTGCTTCCCTCTCTACCTGATGTTCAGAGGCCCACGCTGCCTCGACTCTGAGAACGGGACGGTTCTGAGGGAGAGGGCAGGGGCAGCCAACCTTTCCCACCATGGGATGTAGTAGGGTGTTTGGGGGAAAGGAACTCCATTCCTGACTGCTTGGAGGGGAAGAGGAGGGGCTGAGGTGCCCCTTGGAACTGGAGGAAGGCACGTGAGGTGTCAGCAGCCTGGAGCCTCCAGTGTACAGATGGGAAGCGAGGGGTCCAGAAAGGCAAGGTGATTTCTCTGGGCCGCCCTCCCCCATTAGCCCTCTCGCAAAGTTATGGCAGATTAGGGACTTGACCTTGGCATCTAGACTTGCTCAACTTCCAGTTCTTTGCATTTTATCTTCTGGCATCTCCTTGTTTATCTGCTATAGCCTGTTCTTGATGGCTATAACAACATCCCTGAGGCTGGCTACTTTATAAGGAAAAGGGGTTTGTTTAGCACTCAGTTCTGGGGGTTCGAGGCTATGGCACCGGCTTTCGCTGGCCTCTGGTGAGGATCCCATGGTGGCTGGAGTTGCAGTGGCAGGAGTATGTGCGAGAGGGAAAGATTGGGTGGTAAGACAGGAAGCCAGAGCAAAGGGGAGGGACTGGGCTTGCTCCTTTTTATAGCCACCTTTTCTTTTCTTTTCTTTTCTTTTCTTTTCTTTTCTTTTCTTTTCTTTTCTTTTCTTTTCTTTTCTTTTTTAAATAGAACTTTTATTTAATAAATATAAATTTCAAAAGTACAGCTTTTGGATTATAGCAGTTTTTCCCCCCATAACCACCCTCCCACCTGCAAACCATCCCATCTCCTACTCCCTCTCCCATCCCATTCTTCATTAAGATTCATTTTAATTATCTTTATATACAGAAGATCAACTCTATATTAAGTAAAGATTTCAACAGTTTGCAACCACACAGACACATAAAGTATAAAACACTGTTTGAAGACTAGTTTTACCATTAATTCTCATAGTACAACTCGTTAAGGACACAGGTCTTACATGGGGAGCAACTGCACAGTGACTCCTGTTGTTGATTTAACAATTGACACTCTTATTTATGACGTCAGTGATCACCCGAGGTTCTTGCCATGAGCTGCCAAGGCTATGGAAGCCTCTTGAGTTCACAAACTCTGACCTTATTTAGACAAGGCCATAATCACATAACCACCCTTTCTAGAGAGCTACGTTGATCCCTTCCGAGGACATGCACGGGTTACCATTACCACCTGGGGACCAAGCTCCTAGCACAGGAAACCTCAGGGGATAAACCACACACCACAGCCTGTGATGACGAGTTGGGCAGAGAGTGGAAGCAAAGATGCCCATGTGCCAGCTCTCACCGGCTGCTGCCGCTGGTGCAGCCCCGTCTCAGCCCAAGGCTGTGCTACAGCCAGGTTAGGTTTGGGAAACATGGGGGAAGGAGGAGAAGTGCAGAGGAACCACCTGCCTGGAAGTTCCTTTACTCATTGGATGAACCAGCCAAACAGTTAATTCAGCAAATGCTTGGCATTCGCATCCCCCAGTGGAAGGGAGGGCAGACCCCCCAGAGGGTGTGGTAGATGCCAGCTCTTCACTTCAGGAGCTTTGAACTCTTCGGAGCTGGAACAGCTGCCACTTTTGAGGACAGCTTTAGCCTCACACTCATGAAGGTACAACCGTTCAGTAAGCATTCTAAGATCTTCTTGGTCTGCAAAGATGAACCGTAGCCATGTCTGGCTCTTCAGGAATGTTCTCTGAAACCTGGAGACTGTGTTGGCCAAACCATGCATTTCTTCTCCATTCTTCCATCTGGCTCTTTCTTTAGCCAGCTTTAACTGAGCCTGCTCTGTGCCAGGTGCTGCGCGAGGCTGAGAGGAAATAAAGTGGAATAAGCCTGGGTCAACCCTCAAGTTACCCACAGTGAGGAGCAGGCGTGGGGAGAGGGCGGTGGGCGTGAAGCTATCAGCTGCAGAGGCACTGACTGGTCCTCTGACCCATGGCCTAGAATTATTGTTCCTGACCCTTGAGAGCAAAACTGACTCGCAGCCGAGAGGAGCGGGGCCAGGGCCTGGGAGAGCCGCCCCTGGAGTAGTGGGATCTAACTGTGCCACAGCCCTTTGCACCTGCAGCTCATGTCGCCTGCTTGGAAGCTTTGCCGAGAGTCTTCGTGCACCCTGCCCTTCAGGCCCCTTGTGCCGCTTCCCTTCGTCCTCAGGGAGCTTTGCCTTCGAGTGTTCTGCAAGGAGGGGAGGGGAATTGGATCCTTGCTGCCTTGGCGACTGGCTTTGTCAGAGTCTGTGATCATTTCTGCAGCAGCATGAGCTGCATTTAATTTGCTCTGCTTGGGTCATCTAAGGATCAGGCCTCGGGACTAAGGGAGAAGTCTGCGACTGAGGCCAGCACCTCCTTTTTAGCTTTCTGCAGACCCAGAGCTTTCTGAATAATGCATCACAGATCTGTGCAGTGTTATGCTTATGCGGCAGGCCTGATCCCAGGAGACTTCCACAGGAGTGGGTTCTTGGGCCTCGGTGTGATCTGCAGAGAGGCCTGGCGGGGTTCACTGCCATCAGTGGGAGTCCTGGGGGAAACTATGGCACTGGAGCTTCCCCCTGGAGACGGGACTTGCTGTGTGATGGCATCTCTGTGATCCTAGAAAACGCCAATTAGTCTTTTAAAAGAATTATTTATTTCATTTATTTGAAAGTTGGGGAGAGAGAGAGTGAGAGAGACAGAGACACAGACAGATATCTTCCATCCATTTGTTCATTCCCCAAATACCTCTACCAGCTGAGGCTGGACCAGGCTGAAGCCGGGAGCCAGGAGCCAGGAGCCAGGAACTCCATCCAGGTCTCTCACATGGGTGACAGGGACCCAAGCACTTGGCTGTTCCAGGGTCTGCATTAACAGGAAGCTATAATCAGGAGCAAAACTGGGACTTGAACCCAGGTGCTGCAATATGGGGTGTGGCTATCCTAAGTGGCATCTTAACTGCCCCTCAGTTATGCTCCTAACTGGGCTAGACTTGTTAGTGACCCATGTATCATAGCCAGTAACAGTGTCCTATTTTGCTATGTGCGCATATACCTTATATTTGAAAAACGTGTGAAATACTTGTTAATATTTTAGGCATAAAAATAATTCAGGGCTCCTCCTCATCCTCATTGCCCAATTTCAGAGGTAATACCCTGCCCCCCCATTGCCCAATTTCAGAGATAACACTCTGCCTGTACCATGGTAGACCTGCATGCGTCTTGCCTGATGACAGCCTTCTTCCTCCCACACCAGAAACCAGTGCTGTCTTGATTCCTTCTTTGTCATTCCCATGCCCTTCTTTAGAACCAACTATTCAGGTATTTTAAAGATATTTTTCATTCTGTTGACTCTTCCCATAGATTTTTAAATTCCTAAGCATAGACCCTCCCCTACCCCCCTCCCCCAAGAGAGGCAGAGAGACAAACACAGGGACAGAGATCTCTCACCTGCAAATGTGCCCCACAGCCGTAGCTGGCTGGGCTAGGCTGAGACCAGGAAGCAGAAACTCCATCTAGGTCTCCGCCATGGGTGTCAGGGTCCCAAATACTTGAGCTATCCCCTGCTGCCTCCCAGAGTGTGTGCATTAGTAGGAAGCTGGAATCAGAAGCAGAATCAGGAATTAAATTTAGATGTCCCAAGGAGTATCTTTTTTGTTTTCTTTTTTATTTTTGACAGGCAGAGTGGACAGTGAGAGAGAGAGAGACAGAGAGAAAGGTCTTCCTTTACTGTTGGTTCACCCTCCAAAGGCCGCTGAGGCCGGTGCGCTGCAGCTGGCGCACCGCGCTGATCTGAAGCCAGGAGCCAGGTACTTCTCCTGGTCTCCCATGCGGGTGCAGGGCCCAAGTACTTGGGCCATCCTCCACTGCACTCCCTGGCCACAGCAGAGAGCTGGCCTGGAAGAGGGGCAACCAGGACAGAATCCGGTGCCCCGACCGGGACTAGAACCCGGTGTGCTGGCGCCGCAAGGTGGAGGATTAGCCTAGTGAGCTGTGGTGCCGGCCCCCAAGGAGTATCTTAACTGCTGTGCCAAGCACCCACTACTCTTTTTCCTTGTCTTGGTTTTGTCCCAAGCAAAATTATCTGTAACATTACAGGGTTCATAATCTCTCTCTCTGGTCTCTAATGCTTATGTGCATAAATGTTCTGGTTGCCACTTGAAATTGTGCCTTGTACCACTTCTGCACACTGTCACTGCTATAGGGTTTTGCACTTTGAGAAGTGAGGCTGCACCATCCATCGTAGATGCTGGGCCCCCCTCTGACTTCCCCAGGTGGGCTTCTGATGGTCAGAACAAGTGTTTGCTTTGACTGAACAGTGATGATGGGACGGGCACTGTGCTAAGGACTTTCTGCTATCTCATTTAGCTCTCACAACAGCCCTGTGAAGTAGGTACCACTGCTGTCATCCCATTTTGTGGATGAGGAAACTGAGGCACAGACCGATTAAGTGACTTGGTTAAGGGTCCACAGCTAGTATGGTATATAGATTAATTTCCTTAACAAATGATTACATGATGAGTGGCTTAGGACAATACAAATTTACTCTTCTATGGTTCTGAAGCCAGAAGTTTAAAATCAAAGTGTCGATAGTTGGACCAGCATTGTGACTTAGTGGGTAAAGCTGCTGCTTAAGACTCCAGCATCAGGGCCAGTGCTGTGGCACAGAGTGTTAAAGCCCCAAGCCTGCAGTGCCAGCATCCTATATGGGTGCTGGTTTGAGTCCTGGCTGTTCCATTTCTGATCCAGCTCCCTGTTGATGTGCTTGGGAAAGCAGTGGAGTCCTTGGGCTCCTGTTGTGGTAGACCTGGAAGAAGCTCCTGGCTCTGAATCGGCTCAGCTCCAACCGTTGTGGCCACTGGGGAGTGAACCAGTGGATGGAAGACCTCTCCCTGCCTCTGCATCTCCCTGTTAACTCTGTCTTTTGAATAAATAAAATAAATCTTTAAAAAAAGATTTAAAATGTAAAAAAAAAAAAAAGACTGTACCATCCCATATGGGCACTGATTTGTGTCCCAGCTGCTCTACTTCTGATCCAGCTCCCTGCTAATGGCCTGGAAAAGCAGCGGAAGATGGCCCAGGTGTTTGGACCCCTGCACTCATGTAGAAGACCCGAATGAAGCTCCTGGCTCCTGGTTTTGGCCTAGCTTAGCCCTGGCCATTGTGGCCAGCTGGGGAGTGAACCAGCAGATGGAAGATCTCTCTCTCTCTCTGTAACTATGACTTTCAAATAAATAAATGAATAAATCTTTAAAAAAGAAAGTGCTGATGGAGCCTCTGGGAAGGATTCCTTCCTTGACTCTTCTGGTGGCTGGAGGCATTTTTTTTTTTTTTTAATGCATCACTCCAGTCTCTGCCTCTACCTTTTCTTTCTTATAAGGACATTTGTCATTGGATTTAGGGGCCATTGGGATCTCATCTAAAAGTTCTCAACTATATTACACCTGCAAAGACCATTTTTCCAAATAATACCACAGTCACAGATTCCAGAGGTTAGCATGTGGACATGCATTTTGGGGACCACCATTCACCCACTTCAGTAGTTTGGATATCACCCCAAATGGCGTGGCTCCTCAGCCTGTGCCCCTAACTGCTCTCCTTCCTGGCTCGCCAGCCTGGGGTGCCTGAACTCCAGTCTACAGAGTGTGGGTTTCCTTGTAGTCTCAGGGAGTCTGAGCCATGTGTCAGACTTTCAGAAACTGGTGTTTTCCTCTGCTCTGTCCAGCCCCTCAGCCCTCTGCCATTTCTCCTGGAACCCTTTGGGCTGTTTATCTGGACTCAAGCATTCTCCCACCTTGACATGTTCAGGCGGCGAGGCCACAGGGCTGTGAGGACAGGTGTGCACTGACTCGGTTGAGGTGTGTTTTCTCTTGTGTCAGTGGCCACGTTTCCACAGTGGGACAGCTGGAGCTGCAGGGCTGGTGGAAAGCCACAGCACAGTGCCTCGAGGCCTCTGCAGCTGGAAGGGAACAGCCGTCCTGATCTAACAGCCTCTTGATTTCCTTCCGCTCACTGTCGTGGCCCCAAGCAGCTATCTTCTCTCAAATTAAATCCACTCAGTGCGCTTCTTGTCCCTGAGTAAAATCACCCCAAAGCTCTTGCCTGTTACAAGACTTTTTAATAGACTTCTCCTTGTAGAACCATGAAATATATCTCTAATTAGCAAAATAACTTCACTTAAATATACAAATAAACTGTTGACTGATAATGGCAGGACACATGTGGAGCTATTGGAGGGCAAGGTGGTTTGGGAACCCTCCCCCCGCCCCCAGGCTGTCTCTTCCTTTCCAGTTTTTTTGCTTATAGGACAGATGTTCAGCCCCCACACTCTGTGGGATGCCAAGGGATGCCTGTGCTGTGCCCAGCTGTGCAGGGCAGCTAAGTCAGCCTTCTCACAGCCACTTGGGCAGTTAAGCACCTGATACATGCTGGGTGCTGGGTGGGTGTTGGGGATACAATGATCTATTCTTTTCTCTTTTGATTTTTAAATTTTTTTAAAAATAATTATTTATTTGAAAGACAGAGTTACAGAGAGAGGTAGAGACGGAGAGAGAAAGAGGTCTTCCATTCCACTGGTTCACTCCCCAAATGGCCGCAACATCCGGAGCTGGGCTCATCTGAAGCCAAGAGCTTCTTCCAGGTCTCCCACGTGGGTGCAGGGGCCCAACGACTTGGTCCATCTTCTACTGCTTTCCCAGGCCATAGCCGAGAGCTGGATCAGAAGAGGAGCAGCAGGACTTGAACCAGCGCCCCTTTGGGATGTCGGTGCTGCAGGCTGGGGCATTAACCTACTGCGCCACAGTGCCGGCCACTTGATTTTTAAAATTATTGAGAGACAGACACACACACACAGACAGACACACATGGGGAGAATGAGAACATTCCCCTCTGCTGGTTCATTCCCCAAATGTCCTCAATGGCTGGGGTAATGCCAAAGTCAAAAGCCGGCAACTCAATCCATGTAGGTGGCGGAGACCCTGTCACCACTGCCCCCTAGGATCTGCAGGAGGCCAGAATCGGGAGCAGAGCCAGGACTCAAACCCAGGCACTCTGACATGGAGCATGGGTGCCTTAACTGCTAGACCAAATGCCACCCCAAAGATCTGTACCTGGTGGGTAAGAGCCAATTCACAGTTGGTGGAACTCAAAGAATGTCCACTCTGGGAGGGAAGGGCTTGGTCTGTTTTACTCTCTGCTGTTTTGGCAGCATGTGGAGCAGGGTGTGGCATTCAGTGGGCTCAGTATATACTTTGCAGTGCATCCGTGAGCCAAGTGAACAAGACACTTTGAGTTCTTGCTGAGTGCCTTTGAGAAGACAGTGCAGTGATGGGGTCAGAGCAGAAGGCAGGCCTGGCAAGTGGCTCTCTGGCGTGCGGCGTTTCAGTTGAAACTGGAGAATGATGAAGGTTCGAGCATGTGAAGACCTGAGGAGTTAGCGAAGTGGCAGGGCTGTGTGTGGGCAGGTACTTCAAGAAGTTCATGGAAAATAGTGTAAAATGCTAAGCTTATTTTGGTGCAAAGAATTTTTTATAAAGCAATTTCTTTTTTTCTAATAAGATTTATTTATTTATTTGAAAGTCAGAGTTACACAGAGAGAGGAGAGGCAGGGGGAGGGAAGAAAGAGGTCTTCCATCTGCTGGTTCACTCGCCAGTTGGCTACAGTGGCCAGAGCTGCACCAGTCCGAAGCCAGGAGCCAGGAGCTTCCTCCGGGTCTCCCATGCGGGTACAGGGGCCCAAGGTCTTGGTCCATCTTCTACTGTTTTCCCAGGACACAGCAGAGAGCTGGATTGGAAGTGGAACAGCTGGGTCTTGAACTGGCGCCCATATGGATGCTGGCGCTTCAGGCCAGGGCGTTAACCCACTGCACCACAGTGCTGGCCCCAAAAAGAATTTTCGAAGTCCATGCCTGCAGGGAGTCTTTGAAAAGTTCATGGAAAATGTGTGTTTTGAATAAACTGTGAATGGATTTCAAAAATTTTTTGCACAAAATAAATTTCTCTTCTAATTCAATTTATCAAAACTTTTAAAAAATGCTTATTTATTTATGTGAGAGGCAGAGAGAGTGAGAGTGAGAGCACGGAAGAGAGCTCCTTTCTGCTGGTTCAGCTCCCCCAGTGCCTGGAGCAGCCAGGGCTGGGCCAGCGCTGAAGCCCTGGAACTCAATCCGGAGCTCCCACTTGACTGGCAGAAACCCCAGTAACTGAGCCATCACTGCTTTCTCCCAGGGTTTGCATTAGCAGGAGGCCGGAGTCAGGAGCTGGAGCTGGACATTGAAGCCAGGCTCTCTGATGTGGGACATGAGCATTTTTCTGTTTTATTCTTTTTAAGATTTGTTTATTTACTTGAAAGAGTTACAGAGAGAAAGAGAGGGAGAAATGGAGAGAGAGAGAGAGAGAGATATTCCATCTGCTGGTTTATTCCCCAAACGGTTGCAATGGCTGGGGCTGGACCAGGCCAAAGTGAGGAGCCAGGAAGTTCCTCTGGGTCTCCCATGTGGGTGGCCAGCATCCTTTACTTGGGTCATCTGCTGCTTGTTCCCTGGTGCATTAGCAGGGAGCTGGATTGGAAGTGGAGAAGCTGGCACTCGAACCAGTGCCTGTGTGGGATGTTCACTTTGAAGGCAGTAGCTTAATCTGCCATGTCATAATGCTGGCCCCAGGCCACTAGGCTTAAGGCCTACCCTGTCTATGGGCTTTTTGAATTTACAGGACCCAGTGCAAAATGAAAACACTGGGGGTGGGGGTCGGGGGGTCAGTCTCCCTTCTCGTGTGGTTGTGCAGCTCCCAGGAGTTCATAGCCCCTGCTTGGGATCTGGAGTGGGGGTAGGGAGGTTTCCAATTGAACTAGCTATAGCCAGTCTGATGCTGGGATGGACACCTGTGTGACCCCCATCTTCCCTATGCCTGTGCCCAGCTCGCTGCAGGGCTGAATAGCCATGGTGGGATGCAGGCCTCCCCCTACCAGTGTGACCTGGTGGCCACCCAGGGTGGAGAGCAGCGGAGATGCAGGCTGGAGGCAGAGGCTGGTGAAACCAGGATTCCGGGGGCAGGGAATGTGGGAAGTGGGGCTGTGTGCACAGAGTCCAGCCCTTGCTCCATTGTCCTACCAGATAGCACTTACAAAACACAAATTCAAAGCAAAATTAAGGATTTTAAGACAGCTACTGTGCTAATTTCCTATGGCTGCATAACAAGTTACTACAGACTTAGCCACTGCAAGGAACACAGACTTACCATGTTACAGGTTCAGAGGCCAGGAGACTGAAATGGATGTCCCTGCGGGAAAAATCAAGGTGTCAGCAGGGTGCCTTCCTTCTGGGGGCCGCAGGGGAGGAGTCGTACCCTTGCCTTTCTCAGCTGCCTGAGGCTGCCCGCATCCCTTGGCTCGTGGCCCCCTTTCTCCCTCGTCAGGCCGGCGGCATCTGGCTGGAGCCATCTGGAGCTCGTCTCTCTGGTTCTTCTCTGCCTCTGCTAAGCTCACCTGGTAAACCCTGGATAATCGCCCTCTCTCAAGGGCATCTGCTTGGCAGATGTTTAGTTTAGTTTCTCCCCAGTGAGTAGAATGGGGACATCTGGAGGGAGCAGTGACGCAGTGACCCAGACTCCTGCAGTGACTGGAGGGTGTTGGACCATAGGCATGGGCCCTTCCAAGGGCAGGGCTGGGTCACAGGCCCACGCAGCTGGCCCTGGCAAGTGGGAAGTGTCCGCCTAAAAGCCCTGAGGTGGCATTGACCTTGGTTTGTTGGGGGACCTGGAAGGCGGCCGGCATGATAGAGTGAGTGACAGACAGGTCGCGGGAGATGAAATGAGACAGGAGAGGCTGGGGCAGGTTGAGAACATAGGAGGGCCTCCTGGCCACAGCCAAGGGTTGGGAACAGCAGGCTGGGATCCGCTGTAGGATTTAAAAAATTATTTATCTATTTTCATTTGATTCTGTTTGAATGTCAGAGAGAGAGAAAGAGAGAGAGAGAACTCTTTTATCCACTGATTTACTCCCCAGGTGGCTACAACAGCTGGTGCTGGAGCAGGCTGAAGCCAGGAGTCTGGAATTCAGTCCAGGTCTCCCATGTGGGTGGCAGGGACCCAAGGCTTGAGCCGTCACCTGCTGCCTCCCAGGGTGTGCATTAGCGGGAAGCTGGAGTCAACAGTGGAGCTGGGACTCCCCCCCCAGGCAGTGTGATATGGGATGTGGGCACCTCAAGTGGCGTCTTCACCCCTGTGCCGAGTGCTGGTCTCCATTGTAGGATCTTTAAGAAAAAAATTCTCTATATGAAAGAAATTCCAAATATTATTAAAAAGTACAGAGAACAGTATGATGAACTGCCACTATACCTGGCACCTAAGCTAAAATATGTTGCTATAATTCTTTAATTAATTTATTTAAATTAAACATTTTTTTATTAACACACAATCATACATACATATTTATGGGAGCTCTGTGATGCATTTATACATTGTGCAATGGTCAAATGATTAGCATATCCATCATCTCAAATACTTAAAATTTTTTATGATTAAAAACCTTTTCCTAGCTACTTTTTTTTTTTTAGTTTTATATTTATTTATTTATTTATCTATTTATTTATTTTTGAAAGGCAGAGAGATAGAGAGGCAAACCAGAGTTGGGGGCAGATATCTCCCATCTATGGTTCACTCCCTGAATGCCGGAACAGGAACTGAGAGTCCATCTGGATCTCCTGTGAACAGCAGGGGAGCCAAGTGCTTGAGCCACTAGCTGCTGCCTCTGAAGGTGCGCATTAGCAGGAAGTTGGAATAGGAGCAGAGCCAGGACACGAAGGCAGGGACTCCAAAATGCGGTAGCAACCCCAGAGCTAAATGTCTGCGCCCTCCCCTGCGCCTGTGCCAGCCCAGCTGTTTTGAAATCCATGATCCATCGTTAACCGATCACTGCACTGTGTGTTGGAACACCAGAGCTTGTTCCTCTTACCTAACTGTAGTGGCTTTTTCCTTCACTTATTTATGGCAAAGAATATTAAAATAAATGATAGAAATCACAGCATTTCGGCTGGCGCCGCAGCTCACTAGGCTAATCCTCTGCCTTGCGGCACCGGCACACTGGGTTCTAGTCCCGGTCGGGGCACCGGATTCTGTCCCAGTTGCCCCTCTTCCAGGCCAGCTCTCTGCTGTGGCCCGGGAGTGCAGTGGAGGATGGCCCAAGTGCTTGGGCCCTGCACCCCATGGGAGACCAGGAGAAGTACCTAGCTCCTGCCATCGGATCAGCGCGGTGTGCTGGCTGCAGCGCACCGGCCACGGTGGCCATTGGAGGGTGAACCAACGGCAAAGGAAGACCTTTCTCTCTGTCTCTCTCTCTCACTGTCCACTCTGCCTATCAAAAAAAAAAAAAAAAAAAAAGAAATCACAGTATTTCACCGTGCGTTGCTGAAATGGACCTTTTTCTAAGCAGTCACGACGTGGTGACCACAGTGAGATCAACAGTTCTTGACTGTCATGAGCTCCCTGCATGCGTCCGGTTCTCCCCTGGCCCTGCACCTGAGCCCGTACCTATCCTAGCTGTCTTTCTGAGCCTAGAGTGAGGTTTTGTTTTCTATTCCTTCCTAGTGGCTCTCAAGAGCTCAAGGCTGTGATGAACTGAGAACGATTCCTGTCTCATCAAGCCTGTGGCCCGAACGAGCATGGGGGGAGGGCCGGCCGGCCGGCTGGCTGCCTCTGTTATTCCACTCGTGGCCTAACACTTGTTTTTCTTGTCTGTCATTGCCATTCCAGAAACGCTCTCACTCTTCCAGCCACAGAGCAACTGTTGAGAACAAATTAATTATGCATCTTCTCAGTGTGTGTGATTAAGGGGCGGATGGAGGGAAGGGTTCGCTTCCGCTTTTCTGGCAACTGGGTTCCCAAATGGATGCGTTCCAGACCCAAGAGTGCACGTCCTGGGCTCCTGTGTCTGCGTGGTGCAGGCTTGCTCCCTGGCTGGCAGATTCACAGGTTGCCAGTAATAATGTTATCAATCTCTTAAATTTGCAGCTCATTTGCTGTCTGCTGGGGGCTTGCACAGTCACATCGGCTCATTTTGAGGGGTTTTCAGGGATGCTGGAACAACTTTCTTGGTTTAACACCTCCTGAAGTCATTGCTGATACTTGTAATTCCACCATTAGGATTTAATTCCTTTGGCCTAAACTCTCTTCCTTATTAAATGCAGGTGTCTTTGGCAGCCGTGAAGCATGTTTTATTTATTAAACTTTCTCAGCCACTAACAGCTGCCTTTCTGAAATACCCACTCCTGTAGCCTTCCTTTTAAGAACCTATTTTGAAACAGGATCTATATCTGACTCCTGTCCAATTCTGTAGACCTCTGCCCTGGGGCAGTTGTCATGACTGGAAGAAGACAGGTAAAGAAACTCCTGCCAAGGTGTCCACGACTGATCATAATTTCCTGTGCTACCACTCCTAGGAGGATTTTCATTTTGACTGGCACCTTCTGCAAACACAGTGCCTCCATGCAAAGGAGCCTGTGCCCCTGATCCCATCATGTCAGTGTCTTCCATCTTTCTTCTGCTGGGCTCCCCCAGAGAGGCAGTGGGGAGAGAGCCCCCTGCCATCCCCCCACCCCCACCCAGGGCCAGCTGAGAGCAAATCCAGTCTGAAAACTCAGACTGGGCATAGCCTGGGTGGGACTCACTAGGGACAAGGCAGACAGTGTAGCCGCCTGCAGAGCGTTGTGTTGTAACATAATGTCCATCGTGCAGCAGGAAGACTGGCGTGCAGACACAATACACTTGGTGCTGGGGCTAGAATTAAAATGCTGAATAAAACAGAATTACAGCTTTTTAGGGTAAGAAGACAGCTTGGAAACACTGTAGCTTTGGGGAAGTAAAGCCATTGCATTTGCTAACTTGGCTGCCCGAGTGCAGGGTAGAGAACAAGTGAGTCTTATTTGAGCTCTGTGAGTGTGAGTTGTGGTTGATTAGTGATGTCTGATGTGTGCCATGGGTATGGTAATAGAGGAGAGGCATGTACGCCACACGTTTGCTTTTTCTGATGCCGCTCACTTGTTTTACAAATGAGCCATGTGAGGTCCAGGAGGCCGAGATGATTAGTTCAGGATTGCATAAGTGGGGGCTCTGAGTGGCAGAATTGGCCCAGAATCCAGGTGCCTTGAGTCCTGATTCAAAACTATTTCTTCTGAAGTATTCAGCTATTCCAAAAAGCACTTCACTGTGGTTAAAAAGCATCGTGATCTTAGAGTCAAACTGCCTGGGTTCAGGCCCCAGCCCTGCGACTGTTTAGCTGTGTGCCTTTGGCCAGGTTATGTGACCGAAGCACACTGTCTTCACCTGTAGAGTGGCGGATGGGAGCTGTGTTAGCTGAGTAGGCTGGTGATGGAATGACGTAAGATGATACATGTGTAAAATGTTCAGAAGTAAGATGATACATGTGTAAAGTGTTCATATTAGGTCCCATAGTGCCAGACACCAGGTGTGCGGCAGCACTGGCTCTGTGCATGCCTGAGGGTCTGAGGCAGCTTTTGCTGTCAGGCCTCACACTTGAGACGGTCATTTTGGTTTGGGGTATGCGCCGACTCTGGTTCCCCATGGACCAGCTTCCCAGTGGCGCCTTTGTCCTGTCTGGTTACTCCCATGACCGGGGCATCACTGTAGCCTCTCGCCCCAGACCATCCCTGTTCCCCTAGGCCAGTATGTCTTCTGCCCACCCTAAGCCTGGTTTGCAGGTTGGGTACCTATGGCCCCCTCCCCTCACTCACACCTGCCCCTCCTGTGGACTTAGAAAGCAAGGCCCAGTCACAGCTCAAATGCAAAAGCCGTGGCCATGGTGAGTTTCCTCTCAAGTCCAGCTGGATAGGTCCTTGGCGAAGGTCCTCCTTGGGTGACTCTAAGGGGAGGCCTTGAGAACCAGGAGTGGTCTGGGATAGTTCCAGAAGCTTGGCCTGGAGCCATGGGCCTTGAGCTGCATCCTACAGGATGACTGGTCTGCCCCCATGTCACCCAAGGTGTCATGGAGATGCCTTGCTGGGTGTCACATGGTGATAGGCCCATGGTTCTTGCCGAGTCCCTCATTGGTGACTCACGTCCTAACTGTGGGATAAAAGCTGTGACTCTGTATCCTCAAATAGCATGGGGTTTGCCCGTCTGTTCCCTGCAGGGAGGAGGTGGGGCTTTGGGAAAGGGTGGGAGCGGGAATGGTCACTCTCTGTAGCTCTGGGCCTCTCACCCATTTGGTTGCAACCTGGCTGGGTCTAGGGGTCACTTCTCAGCTTTTGCTTCTTGGCACCTGGAACAAACAGAGTGAATTGTCACAGCCACAGAGCTGCGGCGTGGGCAGAGGTACAGTCCCTGGCTGAGTCTGGGCTCCAGGGACCTGTTCCAGTGAGCCAGCAAATAACAGCGAGATTAGGAACAAATTCACAAACACACAGAGGTCTGGCAAGCACGCATCGCACAAGCAGTCGAGACTGGGAACTGTTGGGGAAGGAAGTGAGAAAGGACCCGGAGGTGTGAGGTCTCTGTTGCTACTGGGCCAGGCCAGAGGACTGTGAAACCCTGAGATTTGAGACCAGAAAGGGACAGCACAGTAGCCATAGTGGGAAAAGGGGCTCCATCCTCAACGCTAACCCTTCAGAGGTCCCCAGGTACTGGTGTGCGGCCCAGCCCTGGGAAGTAGTGAGGCTCAAGCAGGGGCTGCAGTGGGCCAGTTGGGGGAGGCAGCACTAGGGGCCCAAGCAGGTGCTGGCCACCTGGGCGACTGGGTGTTTCTCTGCCGATTCAGGACGAGTATTTAGCGGTGTGGAGGGAGTCTAGTAGGAAGATAGGACTTTGGGAGTGAGAAGACACTGACTCACACCCTGAGTGTACTGTTTACTGTCAGAATAACCTTGGCAAGGATGCTAACTTTTTTTTTTTTTTTTTTGAAAACAGAGTGACAGAGAGAGAAGGGGAGATCTTCCATCCATATTTTCATGCCTCAAATGGTCACAATGCCCAAGGCTGGGCCAAGCCAAAGCCAGAAGCCCAGAATTCAGTCTGGGTCTCCCATGTGGGTGTCAGGGACCCAAGCACTTGGGCCATCATCTGCTGCTTTCCCAGGCACATTAGCCGGTATCTAGATTGGAAGTGGAGCAGCTGGGACTTGAATCCGTGCTCCGACATGGGGTGACAGCCTCAAGAGGCAACTCAGCCTGCTGCAGCACAATGCCCACCCTGGCCTCTCACTTTCTGAGCCTCAGTTGCCACATCTGTGTGATGGGGAGAATGATAGTACACCTCTTAAGGTCTCCTTCCTGGATCAGGAGAGAGAAGTGTGTGAAAGGTAGTGCACTGGGGAGGAGTGCATCACACAACATGTGATGACCAAGATTTGGTCTGTATGCTGCTGCATGGGTCCTGTGCTGGTGTAGTGAGCCAACAATTCAGTAGATACTGACGCCTGAGAAGCATACATGAAGATTACAAACCAGGGGCCGGAGTTGTACCGGCAGTGTGCTTACAAGGTGTTTGATGACTTCAGTTTGGTTCTCATTTCAACATGAAATTATTAACTGGGATGATATTGGTAAAGCATGAGATGATGGCAAAGTTATACACACCTGAGCCCACAGATTTTATCATCTGTGAGTGAGTACTGGCCCCTTTGAATGAGGTCAGGGACTTCTGTTTCAAAGACTCAAGGTGGATATATGCAAGGGGTCTTCAAAACATTCGTGGAAAATGCATATTATGAAAAACTATGTATGTGTTTTAGGGTTTTTGCATTAAAATAAATTTATCTTTTAATTTGATTTTTCATGAAATTTTTGAAATGCCTGTATATGTGTTTGTGTATCAGTTATGAGCAAAACATATAATTGATTAAAAAGTCATAATTTATATATCTAAAATGAGACAGTGGGGATAGCTTGCAGATGGATGAGTATACTCAGAACACTGTACACTTCAAAATGGTGTATTTTGGGGCTGGTGTTGTGGCACAGCAGGTTAAGCTACCACCTGCGATGCTAGCAATCCCATATGAGCACACCCCATGAAGAGAAAACTTTGCCTAATGCAAATCACAGCAATTCTCTCCTATATTTTCTTTTTTATAAGATTTATTTTTATTTATTTGAAAGACAGAGAGAAAGGGAGAGATATAGAGACACACACACACACTCTGTGTGTGTGTGTGTGTGAGAGAGAGAGAGAGAGAGAGAGAATCAATCTTCCATCTGCTGGTATATTCTCCAAAAGGCTGCAATGGCCGTGGCTGGGCCAGGCCAAAGCCAGGAGCCAGGAGCTCCAGCCGGGTCTCCCACATGGGTGCAAGGGCCCAAGGAGGGGCCATTAGCAGGAAGCTGGATTAGAAGTGGAGCATCCGGGGGGCCGGTGTTGTGGCATAGTAGGTTAATCCTCTGCCTGTGGCGCCTGCATCCCTTATGGGTGCAGGTTCCAGTCCCGGCTGCTCCACTTCCAATCCAGCTCTCTGCTATGGCCTGGGAAAGCAGTGGAAGATGGCCCAAGTCCTTGGGACCCTGCACCCACGTGGGAGACTGAGGAGAAGCTCCTGGCTCATCGGTGCAGCTCTGGCTGTTGCAGTCAATTGGGGAGAGAACCAGCGAAAAGAAGACCTTCTCTCTATCTCTCCCTTTCACTGTCTATAACTCTACCTGTCAAATAAATAAATAAAATCCTAAAAAAAAAAAAGTGAAGCAGCTGGGACTGGAACTGGATAGGATGCTGGCAATCACTGGTGGCAGCTTAAGCCATTACACCACAATGCCAGCCCCAGGCAAAGCTTTCTTAGGTACAACATCAAGAGTGATCCATAAGAGAATTACCAAAATTAAAAATCTCATCTTTTTGAAATATATTATTAAGAAAATAGAAAGAGAAGCTACAGATGGGGAGAAATATCTGAATTCATACATTTGATAAAATACTTGTTTATAGACTATATAAAGAACTCCTATAACTTAATGATAATAAAAACCCCACCCATTAAAAAGTGGGTGAAAGATTTGAGTAGACTTTTCACCAAAGATACAGAGATGGCAGATAAGCACATGGAAGGCTCTTCAGCATTTTTAGTCCTGGGGAAATGCAAATTTAAAACACACCCCTCACACCCATGGCAGTGACTAAATTGAAAAAGTCTTATGCCAACAGATGTGGAGGAATGCCTTATCCCTGCTTATGACAGTGGAAGATGGTATAAACCACCTTGGAAAGCAGTTTGACAGTGTTTTACAAGTAGTACATATGCCTCCTGCACAAGTTGACCATTACAACCCTAAGTATTTACCCACAGGAAATGAAAGCATATGTCTGTACAAAATTGGCACGAGTGTTTTCTTAAAATTATTTATTTATTTAAAAAATATATTTATTTGAAAGAGTTAGAGAGAGGAAGAGACAGAGAGAGATCTTCCATCCACTGATTGATTCCCCAAATGTCTGCAACAGCCAGATCTAGGCCTATCCAAAGCCAGGGGCTAAGCACTTCCTCCGGGTCCCCAAAATGGGTGCAGGGATACAAGGACTTGGGGTACCCTCTGCCACTTTCCCAGGCACACTTCCAAGGAGCTGGATTGGAAGTAGAGCAGCCGGGACTCGAACTGGTGCCCATTTGGGATGCTGCTGCTGCAGGCTGCGTCTTTACTGACTATACCACAGCACCAGCCCCACACGAGTATTTGTAACAGCTTTATTTCCACTCCCAAACTGGAAACAACCCAAATGTGAAGGAAGAAACAGATTGTGGGACATTCATGGGACAGAATGCCACTCAGCAAGGTGGTGTCATAGGTATATTCATGTGTCAAACCAAGTAAGTTTTAAATATGTGTAGTGTTTTTACATATGTCAAAATACTTCAGAAAACCTCTTAAAACCAATGAACAGTGTGGTAGTTTGCCATCCATTGAAAACATTAGAAACCTGTAAGTCCATACTGGTATAAATAAATACATGAATAAACTGAAAATTTGATTAAGAAGAGGTTATTTATAAAATTTTGAGATGTCTCTCCATAAAATACCTGATTATAAAAGGCAAACAAACAACTAGTGAAGAAGCCAGAGAGATAACCATCTTAATGAAGTGATCAAGATAAACATCAATATTAAGGAGACAAAAATTGTGCACTACCTTATAGGATATAACAAGAAGAATAGAACCTTAATCAAAATAGTAAATACATGCATTTCCTTCCTAAAGCTTTAATATTCCAAGACTGGACCAGGGCCAGACCAGGAGCTGGGAATTCAGTCCAGGTCTCCCACATGGGTGGCAGGGACCCACCTATGTGAGCCATAACCTACCTGTTGGTAGGAATCTGGAATTGGTCACCAGAACCAGGAATCGATCGCAGGCACTCCCGTGTGGTATGTGGGTGCTTTAACTGCTAGGCCAAATGCTCACCCCTGATACTTTTAAGTTTACTGAGACTATCTTTATGGCCCAGTATATGGTCTCTTGGTAAATGTTCCTTCTGCCCTAGAAGAGAATGTACTCACATTCTGCCATGATTGGCTAAGTGTCTTGTAGAAACCTGCCAGGTCAATGTGGTTTATAGTATTTGTTCAAATCTTATTGTTATTACAAATCTTATTTATTTATTTGAAAGGCAGAGTTACAAAGAGAGGAACACACACACACACACCCAGAGAGAGAGAGAGAGAGAGAGAGATTGCTCTTTCTTCCATCCATTGGTTCACTTTCTAAATGGCTGTAGCAGCTGGGTCTGAACAAAGAGCCTAGAACTCCATTTGGGTCTCCCATGTGGGTTCAGGGGTCCAAGGACTTGGGCCATCTTTTGGCTGCTTTCCTGAGTGTATTAGAAGGGAATTGGATTAGAAGGGGAGCAGCTGAGACTTGAACCATGCCCGTATGGGATGCCAGTGTTGCAGGTGGTGGCTTAACCTATTGCATCGTAACTCTGGTCCCTGTTCAAGTCTTTTATATCCTCACTCATCTTCTGCCTATTCTATTTTCTTTTCCAGTTTGATTCATATTTTATTTTGTTTTTATTTTTTCCTAAATAAACTTTATTTAATGAATACAAATTTCAAAAGTACAACTTTAGGAATATAGTGATTGTTTTGATCATATCCACTCTCCACCCCCACACCCACCAAACCTCCTCCTCCCTCTTCCATCCTAGTCCCATTCTCTATTAAGAAAACAACAACAACAACAACAAAAACTGTTCCTTGACAGTCAAGATAAGGGCTATGAAAATCATTGTTTCTCAAAAGTGTCAATTTCACTTCTACAGATTTCCTTTTAGGTGCTCTGTTAGGTATCACAGATCAGGGAGAACATATGCTTTGGGACTGGCTTATTTCACTCAGTATGATGTTTTTCAGATTCTGGTGTTTTGTTGCAAATGACTGGATTTCATTTTTTTAACTACTAAGTAGTATCCCATAGAGTACATATCCCATAATTTATTAATCCAGACTTCAGTTGATGGGCATTTAGGTTACTCCATGTCTTAGCTATTGGGAATTGAGCTGCAATAAACATGGGGGTGCAGATAACTCTTTTATTTGATGATTTCATTTCCCTGGGGTAAATTCCCAGGAGTGGATGGCTGGGTCATATGGTAGGTCTATATTCAGATTTCTGAGTTATCTCCAAACTGATTTCCATAGTGGTTTTACCAGTTTACATTCCTACCAACACTGGATTAGAATATTTTTCCTCCACATCCTGGCCAGCATTTGTTGTTTGTTGATTTCTGTATGAAAGCCATTCTATCTGGGGTGAGGTACAACCTCACTGTGGTTTTGATTTGCATTTCCCTGAAGGCTAGTGATCCTGGACATTTTTCGTGTGTCTGTTGGCCATTTGGACTTCCTTGATTGAAAAATGTCTGTTTATGTCCTTGGCCCATTTCTTAGCACAGTTGTTTGCTTTGTTGTTGTGGAGTTTCTTGATCTCTTTATAGATTCTGGTTATTAATCCTTTATCAGTTGCATAGTTTGCAAATAATTTCTCTCATTCTGCTGGTTGCCTCTTCACTATTCTGAGTGTTTCTTTTGTAGTGCAGAAGCTTCTCAATTTGAAGTAATTCCATGTGTTGATTTTGGCTTTGATTGCCTGTGCCTCTGGGGTCTTTGCCAAGAACACTTTGCCTGTGCCAATGTCTTGCAGGGTTTCTCAAATGTTCTCTAGTAATTTGATGGTATTGTGTCATAGGTTTAGATCTTTAATCCATGTTGAGTGGATTTTTGTGTAAGGTGTAAGGTAGGGGTCCTGCTTCATACTTCTGCATGTGGAAATCCAGTTTTCTCAGCACCATTTGTTGAAGAGACTGTCCTTGCTCCAGGGATTGGTTCTAGCTCTTTTGTCAAATATAAATTGCTTATAGATGCTTGGATTGATTTCTGGCACTTGTATTCTGTTCCATTGGCCTCTCCATCTGTATTTGTACCAGGCTGGTTTGAGTATAACTGCCTTGTAGTCTGTCTTGAAATCTGATGTTGTGATGCCTCCAGCTTGTTTTTGTTCTGTAAGATTGCTTTATCTATTCAAGGTCTCTTGTGTTTCCATATGAATGTCAGCATCATTTTTTTCTAGATCTGAGAAGAATGTCTGTGGTATTTTGATTGATATCACATTGGATCTGTAAGTTGCCTTCAGATGAATGGATATTTTGATGATATTCATTCTTCCAATCCATGAACATGGGAGATTTTTCCATATTTTGTATTTTCTATTTCTTTCTCTAATCTTTTGTGATACTCATTGCAGAGATCTTTTTTGCTATTGTTGTTGTGAGGGCCTTTCTTACTGATTCAATTTCTTACCTGGTTATGGGTCTGTTAGGCTTTCTAAGTCTTCATGGCTCAATTTAGGTAGATTGTATGTGTCCAGGAATCTATCCATTTCTTCTAGGTTTCCCATTTTGCTGGCATACAGCCCTTTGTAGTAATTTCTGATGACTCATTTTATTTCTGTGGTATCTGCTGTTACATTTCCTTTTTCATTTTATTTTATTGATTTGGGTCTTCTCTCTCCTTTCCTTGGTTAGTTGTGCAAAAGGTGTGTTAAGTTTGTTTATGTTTTCTATAAACAAGCTCTTCGTTTTGCTGATCTTTTGTATTTTATTTGGATTCAGTTTTGTTGATTTCTTTTATCATTTCTTTTCTCCTACTAGTTTTGAACTTAGTTTGCTTCTGTTTTTCTAGATCCTTGAGATGCACTGATAGTTCATTTATTTGGTGCTTTTCTGATTTCTTGATGTAGGCACCTATTGCTATAAACTTTCCTCTTAACATTGCTTTTGCTGTATCCCCTTGGTTTTGTTATGTTGTGTTATCATATTCATTTGCTTCCAGAAATTTTTTTATTTCTCTTTTGATTTCTTCTATGACCCACTGTTCACTCAGGAAGATGTTGTTTAGTCTCCATGTGTTTGCATATGCTCTAGAGATTCCTGAGTTGCTGATTTCCAGCTTCAGTGCCTTGTGATCCTAGAAGATGCATGGTATGATTCTGATTTTTTTGAATTTTCTGAGACTCGCTTTATGGTCTAGTATGTGATCAGTCCTAGAGAAGGTTCCAAGCACAGGTTAGAAGAATGTGTATTCTGCAACTATAGGATGAAAAGTTCTATAGGTATCTGTTAGGTCCATTTGGCCTATAGTATCAGTTAATTCCACTATTTCCTTGCTATTTTCTGTCTGTGTGATTTGTCCATTGCTAAAAGTGGGGTATTGAAATCCCCCATTATTATTGTATTGGAATCTGTGTCTCCCTTTAGATCTCTTAATATTTCTTTATTTTATTTTATTTTATTTTATTTTTTTTGACAGGCAGATGGACAGTGAGAGAGAGAGAGACAGAGAGAAAGGTCTTCCTTTTGCCGTTGGTTCATCCTCCAATGGCCGCCGCGGCTGGCGCGCTATGGCAGGCGCACCTCGCTGATCTGGTGGCAGGAGCCAGGTACTTATCCTGGTCTCCCATGGGGTGCAGGGCCCAAGCACTTGGGCCATCCTCCACTGCACTCCCGGGCCACAGCAGAGAGCTGGCCTGGAAGAGGGGCAACCGGGACAGAATCTGACTAGAACCCAGTGTGCAAGTGCCACAAGGCGGAGGATTAGCCTAGTGAGCCGCGGCACCGGCCTAGGAGTATATGCATTTCTAATACTCACATCTTCCTGTTGAATTGTTCTGTTAATGATTACATAATGCACTTGTCTCTTTTAACAGGTTTTGTGTTAAAGTTTATTTTGTCTGCTCTTAGAATGGCTACACAAGCTCTTTTTTGGTTTCTGTTAGCATGGAACATCTTTTTCCATCCTTTTACTTTCAGTCTGCATTCATTTATGTTAGTCCTATGTGTTTCTTGTAGGCAGCAAATAGATGGGATTTGTATTTTAATCCAGTCAGCCAGCCTGTATCTTTTAACTGGCGAGTTGAGTTCATTTGCCTCAAGGTGACTATTGATAAGTAATGGCTTTGCCCTGCCATTTTTCCATAAATATTCCTATTTTACTTTGGGTTTCCTTTGTACTTTTATTGATAGATTTTCTGCCTTTACCTTCTTCTGTAGTGAGGACCATGTTTCTGTGTTTCTGTGTGTAGCACATCCTTAAGCATCTTCTGCAGGGCTGGACAGGTGGTGACAAATTTTTTTAAGTTTGTTTGTTATAGAAGGTCTTTATTTCACTTTTGTTCATAGATGAGAGCTTCGCAGTTTTTGTATTCTCTGTTGGCAGTTTTTTTCTTTTAATACTTGGACATATCTTACCATCATCTCCTAACCTGTAGGGTTTCTGATGAGAAGTCCACTGTGTGTTTAATTGGAGATCATCTGAAAGTTATTTGGTGTTTCTCTCGTGCACCGTTTAGAATATTTTCTTTATGTTTTACTGTGGAGAGTTTGATTATAATGTGTCATGGTAAAGATCTTTTCTGGTCATGTCTATTTGGAGTTCTATGTGTTTCCTGTACTTGGATGCCCCTTTTTTCTCCAAATTGGGGAAATTTTCCATTATTATTTCACTAAAAAGGCCTTCTAATTCTTTCTCAGGAACTCCTAGAACCTGTATGTTGGGTCATCGATAGTATTCTGTAAATTCCCAACAGTATTTTTTAGTTTTCTCATTTCCTCCTCTTGTTTTCGGTTTGATTGTGTAATTTCCTGTGCTTTGTCATCTAAGTTGGATATTCTTTCTTCTGCTTCACCAATTGTGTTATTAAGGCTATCCACTGTATTTTATCTGTTCTGTTGAATTCTTCATTTCTAAGATTTTATTTTGATTTCTCTTTAAGATCTCAATTTCGTGGGAAAAATTTCTTTCATGTCATTTCATTTCATTAGTTCATGCGTGTTTGCTTCAGATTACTTGTAAGTAATCCTATGATCGATTTTTTTCTATTTCTGGCATTTCTTCAATCTCATTATCTTTACAATCTAGTATTGAGGTGTTGTGTTCTTTTGGGGGTGTCATGTTGTCTTCCTTGTTCTTCTTTCTTGGGTTGGTGCTTTTGTTTTTGGCATTTGTGGGGATACTCTTGGGTTCTTCTTTGATTTTTCTATGTGGTGGCTTTTATCTTTGGACTATGTCTGATCAGATTAGTGGAGTGTCTGTTTTCAGGGAATACCTAGAGGTGTGTGGTGAGAGTGGCCAGGGATCTCTGTTCAGTGCTGCAGAGTGAAGGTGTGTCTTAGAAGACACCCCCAGGTTTGGCATGGTAAATGTCCCTTTTTTTAAATCAGAGGTGAGGTTTCTTCTTGTCTATTGGCATAGACTCAGCTGAGCTCCTCTCCTGGAAGGAGACCAGTGCTGGGTGGTAGACCCTGTGAGTATATTAGTAGTCTGCTCTGCCACAGGACCGTACAAAGACTGTGCAGTGCTCACTGTGAGCTCAGATTCCCCAGCAGTGTCTCTCCCCAGGTAACCAGGGAGCCCTTAGCTTGTGGAGCCTCCCACAGTGACTGCCCAAGGTCCCAGCCACACCGTGAGTCCTCCCACACAGCCTCAGTGTTTTCACAGTCCTGGCACACAGCCTCTCACAGTCAAGAGCACCACGCCCCCAGTCTGTTCTCCCTACCAGAGGCAGGAATCTCCATTGGCTGGTTGCTGGGTACAGACACGCGCTGGCACAGTTGTTACATTGTCCAAAATGGCACCTGCTCTCTGTCAGCTTGTTACAGGGCTCCTTTGCCGGATGATCAGGGAGAGAGAAAATGTGCCTTCCCTTTGTTTTTTCTCCTCTAGTTTGGCAGGCACGCTGTCTCCCACGGGGCTCCAAGCCGGGTTCCCTCACAGCTCTTCCTGCTGCTTTTTCGCCAGTGGCTTGGGCTGTCGCAGCCTGCTCACACCGTGCTCTCCAGTGCTGGTGCGGAGGCTCTCGGCTGGTGGGGTCCTAAGTTGTGCGCCTCTTCACCCTCCACGCAGGTCCACTGTGTTCCTTCAGTTTATGGAGTTTCCTCTGCTGTTTTCTCCCTAACTCTTCTTGAGACTGCACTCTTTCCATTTTTATAAACTGTCTTCTCCCAGACTCGGGCAGAAAACTCCCTCCCTACTCCGCCATCTTAATCCAATCCCTATTAATTCTATCATTGAGAGACAGGTGTTGAAATCTATGACTATGATTATGGATGTTTGTGTTCCTCTTTGCAGGTCCATTAGTTTTTGCGTCATGCGTTTTGAAGCTCTGTTATTTGGTACATAAATGATGAGGGTTGTATATCTTCTGAAGGATTGACCTCTTTATCATTATGAAGTGACCTTCTTTATGCTTGTTAATATCCTCTCCTCTGAAATCAATTTTGTGTGATAGAAATACAGCTATTCTACCTTTCTTTTGATTAGCGTTGGCATAGTGTATATTTTTCTACCTTTTTACATTTAACATATTTGCACTTTTATATTTAAAGAACACTTCTTGTAGGCAATATATACTTGGGTCTTTATTTTTTATCCTGTTTGCCAATCCCTAACTTAAAAAAATTTTTATTTTTTATTTATTTATTTTTTTCATTTTATTTGAAAGGCAAAGACACACACAGAGCTCTTCCATCCATGATACATTCCCCAATGTCCTCAAAAGTCAGTGTTGGGGGCAAACTTGGTCTAGCTCTCCCGTGTAGGTGGCAGGAACCCAATCACTTGCACCATCATCATTGCCTCCCAGGGCCTGCACTAACAGGAAGCTGGGCTTGGGAGCCGAAGCTGAGTATGGAACCCAGACACTGCAATATGAGACAGGCATCTGACCCAGTGTCTCCACTGCTGTATCGAATGTGCTCCCCAACCTCTGATTTTTAATTGAGAGTTTTATATCGTTTGCACTTGATGGGATTATTGGTATGATTAGATTTATATCTTTTATCTAGCTGAATTTATTTGCCCTATTTTTTATTTCTTGTTTTCCTCCCTCATGCTTTCTTTTGGATTGAGTATTTTCTTTCTCTCTCTGTTTTTAAAGATTTATTTATTTGAAAGGCAGAGTTACAGAAAGAGAGTGAGAGACATGAAGAGAAAGAGGTCTTCCAGTTGCTGGTTCAATTCCCCAAATGCTGGCAACAGCCAGGGCTGGACCAGGCTGAAGCCAGGAGCCTGGAACTCCATCTGGGTTGACCACGTGGGTGCAGGGTTCCAAGCACTTGTGCCATATTACCCTGCTTTCCCAGGCAATTAGCAAGACACTGCATCAGATGTGGAGCAGCCAGGACTTGAATTGGCACCCACATGGGATGCTGACATTTTAAATGGTGGCTTAACCCACTGTGCTGCACCGCTGGCCCCAAGGTTGAATATTTTTTATGTTCCATTTATTTCCATTGTTGTTTTGTGAATTATAATTCTTTTTATTAATGATTGCTTTAGTTTATACTACTCATCTTAGCTTGTCACAGTCCATATCTAAGTGATATTATACCACTTCATAGAATATCAGAATTCGGAGTATGCTTCCCTTTCTTTCTTCCAGTCTTTGTGGTGTTGATTTAATATTTTTACATGTCATAAGCTCTGTGTGACACTGTTACTATTTTGTTTAAGCAGTTACTTATCTTTTTTTAAACATTTATTTATCTAAAAGGCAGGGTTAAGAGAGAGAAAGGAAGAGAGAGAGAGAGGGATCTTCCATCTGCAGGGACAGAGAGAGACAGAGAGAGCGAGCGAGCGAGTGAGCAAGCTTCTGTTCACTGACTCACTCCTCAGATGGCCAGGATTGGACCAGGCTGAAGCCACATGGGCTGCCTTCCTAGGCACATTAGCAGAGAGCTGGCTCAGAAGCAGAGCAGCAGGGCTGGGGCTGGCATCCTGTACGGACAGTGGTTCGAAACCTGGCTGCTCCTCTTCTGATCCAGTTCCCTGCTGAAGTGCCTAATGCCTAGGAAAGCATTGGAAGATGGCACTTCAGCACTTGTGTGGGAGACCTGGAAGAAGCTCCTGGCTCTTGGCTTTGGCATTTTGGCATGACCCAACACCAGTGGATGGAAACACACACACACTCTCTCTCTCTGTCTCTCTCTCTGTCTCTCTCTCTCTCTCTGTCTCTCTCTCTCTCTCTCTGTGTGTGTGTGTGTCTCCCTCTCCTCCTCTCTTTGTAACTCTGCCTTTCAAATAAAAAAAAAGTGGAGCAGCTGGGACTCTAATTAGTGCTCACATGGGATGCTGGCATCACAGACAGTTCAACTTGCTATACCACAGTTCTGGCCCCAGTTACTTATCTTTTAAAGAGATAAAAAAAAAAAAAAAGAAGAAGGAAAAATTCTTGTATATTTACCCATGAAGTTACTTTCTCTGGTGTCTGTTCCTTCTGCCTGAAGGGGTGTTTGATATTCATGGAGTGCAGGGAGGTGAATTCTGTCAGCTTTTATGTCTCAGAGACTTTATTTCACTTTTGTTTTTGAAGGATGTCTTTGCTGGGTATAGAATGCTGGATTTTCTTTCAATACTTTCAGAGCTGTTGATTCACTAACTTCTGCTTGTTTTTCTGCTGAAAAATCTACTGCTGTTCTTTTTTTTTTTTTAAAGGTTTATTTATTTATTTGAAAGTTGAGTTACAAGGAGAGAGAGAGAATTTTCCATCTGTTTATTCACTCCACAGACGGCTGCAGCTGTTGACCATGGGCCAGGCTGAAGCCAGGAGCCAGGAGCTTCTTCCCAGTCTCCCACGCGGGTGCAGGGCCCAAGCAGTTGGGTTGGCTCCCACTGCTTTTTCAGCAGGGAGCTGGATTGGAAGTGGAGCAGCCAGGACTCCTGTGTCGCAGGTGGTGGCTTTACCTGCTAAACCATAATGCAAGCCTCTGTTGTTATTTTTATCTTTGCTCCTTTGTCTTTTGTCTCTTTTTTTGCTCTGGATTTGTTTTTTCTTTAACATTTTCTGTTTAGCACTGCCCTCCCTCCCTCCCTCCCTCCCTCCCTCCCTCCCTTCCTTCCTTTCTTTTTGACAGGCAGAGTGGACAGTGAGAGAGAGAGACAGAGAGAAAGGTCTTCCTTTGCCGTTGGTTCACCCTCCAATGGCCGCCGCGGATGGCACACTGCGGCCGGCGCACCGCGCTGATCCAAAGCCAGGAGCCAGGTGCTTCTCCTGGTCTCCCATGGGGTGCAGGGCCCAAGTACTTGGGCCATCCTCCACTGCACTCCCTGGCCACAGCAGAGAGCTGGCCTGGAAGAGGGGCAACGGGGACAGAATCCGGCGCCCCTACTGGGACTAGAACCTGGAGTGCTGGCGCCGCTAGGCGGAGGATTAGCCTGTTGAGCCGCGGCGCCGGCCTAGCACTGCTTTAAACAATGTCATTATGTATTTTTTTGTTTTTGTTTTTGAGGATGTATTTGTTTGAAAAGCCAAGTGACACAGAGAGAGGGAGAGAGACACATCGCATCACAAACACAAATATACATTAGATGCACAATACACACAGATCTTCCATTCCCCAGTTCACTCCTCAAATGGCTGCAGTGGCCAGGGCTGAAGTCAGGACCCTGGAACTTCATCCGGGTTTCCTTCATGGGTGGCAGGGGCCCAAGCACTTGGGCCGCCATCTTCTGCTTTCCCAGACACATTCACAGGGAGCTGGATCGGAAGCGGAGCAGCTGGGACTTGAACTGGCACCCTGATGTGGGATGCCAGTATTGCAATCAGAGGCACGATGCCAGCCGCTATGTAGGTTTCTTTATATTTCTTGAGCTTGGGGCTTGTAGATGTTCTTGGATCTGTTGATTTATACCTAAAGAAATAAAATTGAAAAAACTTTCATGCACTCTTTCTTTGGTTATTTTTTCCCCACCCCTCCCATCTCCTTTGCTTTGTGATTTTCCTGCACATCTGCCAGACTGCTTGGCTTTGTCCCACAGCTCACTGGTGAAAATCAATCAAAGCTAAGTAGCTTGGTTCTCACTAAGTTTTCCCCACTATTTCATTTTGAATAGTTTATTGTTAGGTTTTCAAGTTAACTAGTCTTTTCTTCCCCTCTGCAATGTCTAATATGCCATGAATTCCATCTGATGTGTTTTTCATCTCTAGAGTTTGATTGGGATTCTCTGAGTCTCTCTCCTTCTCCTTGTCCCCCATTCACCTGCTGCCTCTCCCTGCACTGTCCTCCATCCATATCTGTGGTTAGACATTTAAGCACTGACGTGTTTTCATATCCTCTACTAAATCCCCCAGCTGTTCTGCATTGTCTCCCTCACTCCCTGCCATGGGCTCCACCACAAAGGCTCTTGCTCCTCATGTTTCCCTCTTGCTTGGTCTCCTGACGAACTCCGATGCTTCCTTGTGTGGTTCTGCGTGGGATGCCATGCCTCCTACTTCTGGGGATTTGGGAGTAAAAACCCATTCCTTTGTGACAACCATTTCTGTGTGTGTCTGTCTTACCATACCTGATTGTAATCCCAGGTACCCTTTGTAGTAAGTGTAGAGATGCCAACGCTGGCTCTGTGAATGTCTGTGTTTCCTTATCTGTGTTTCCTTTGGACCTTCACAGCAGCCACATGAGCAGGCACTAGCATTACTCTTGTCTTTAGATGAGAAGACCCAAGTGAAGAGCAGTTAGATAACTGCCGATGGTCACCAGCCTCTAACTGGTGAAGTCGGGACAGACCTGATGCATCCGATGCCCTATGCTGTTAACCACAAAACTGTCCCACGCATGGTCAGAGTGGCATGCAGTCTGGGGTCAGACTCTTCCAAAACATTTATGAATTGCAACTTACATTATTTCCCCTGAGACAGGATGAGTGTAACTTCGTTGCCTGAATGACAGCTTGAAGCAAAGCTTGACATGACAGGAGAGGCCCTGACCATAGCCCCAGCCTGCTCTGTTGTTGCTGAGGGGAGGAGCAGGTGTTCTGTCTCCAGAACATCCACTTGGACCACAGTGCTCTGCCACGTTATTTATTTATTTTGAAGGTCAGAGTTCCAGAGAAAGGGAGAGACAGAGAAAGAGATCTTTCATCTGCTGTTCACTCCCCCGATGGCTGCAATGGCCAGCACTGGGCTGGGCTGAAGCTAGGAGCCAGGAGTTTCATCCAGGTCTCTCAAACACTTGAGCCATCTTCTGCTGCTTTCCCCGGCCATCAGCAGGGAGCTGGATGTACAGTGGAGCAGCTGGGACATGAACCAGAGGCCATCTGGTATCCTGCCATTGAAGGCAACAGCTTCACCTGCTTTGGCACATGCTGGCAAAAGTCTTGTGCATTTTTTAAACAAGATTGATTGATTGATGGATTGAACCAGTGCCCATATGGAATGCCGTCACCACAGATGGTGGGTTAATCCATGGCACCACAATACTGGTCTCAGAGTCTTCTGTGTTTAAAGCTGGGAGGCTGGGAAGTCTCTGGGCTTTTCCATTCCCAGAAGATGCCAAAGAAAAGATGGGTCAAAAGAAATTCTCCCCCATAACTGACAGACGTTCATTGCAAGAAGTTTGGAGAAGATGGGAGAGACCAATGAAAAATGCTGTTACAGTTCTACAGCCTGGAGATTTCACTGTTCACATTTCAGTCCTTTGATCCTTGAGTCTGTCACTGAAAGAATTAATCAGAGTTCTGTTTTGTGGTCTCTGTGTTGCCTTCTCTTTCGCTGTCCCCTTCTTCTTCCCATATCTGTGAGGGGTATGTATGAAGGTGCTTCCAAGGCTTTATGAAGAGATGCAATTAAATAATGCTCTTATTTTGGTACAAAATTTTTTGAAATTGTATAAGGGGTCTTCAGAAAGTTTATGGAAAATGTATAATATGAAAAAAAAAACTATGCATGGATTTCAAAATTTTTTACAGCAACATAAACATCTTTTAATTCCATTTTCTACAAACTTCCAGAAGTCCCCTTGTGCGGGTGTCTCTTTCCTCTCTGTCAGCATCCCTGCACCCAGAGATACTGCCCAGTTCTGATTGAGTTTGACATCAGTCCCTTGCTGTGAAGTTTGGGGTTCCTCACTCCCAGGGTGTCAGACTCCAGTCAGGAGTTATATCCCTGGGCCTTTACTGCACTTGGCCAAGTCAATAACTAATCACCATGGAGTTTGTCTTATTAGCTACTCACTGCCCCCATCCTCAAACCAGAAGCCAAGGGGGCTAATGACAGTGCTTTGCATTAATATGAGGCAGATTAAAACTCATTACAGCAAGGTTATGGGTAATGAGATCATTGTAAGGCAAGTTGTAGAGCTGGGAGTGAAATGAAGTTATGGAGCGGAGCAGGGAGACTGCACCAGCTGTTGCTGCCATGTTTTGGTGGGGGCGGAAGTGGGTGTGGGGCTCTGCAGGGATGATGTGCTCCAGAGACCTACTCAACCACCAGTGCAGCCAGGGGCTTGGTAAAGGCAGGATGGGGCCCCAGTGAGCAAGTGGGGTCTAGTATTAGGGCAAGCAGCACAAGTAGGGAGATCTTTAGGGAGGAGAACCTGGTAACCCTGTGGCGCTGTTTGCATTTCTCATGCAATGGTGCTTTGCAATTCAGACGACAGAGCATGAAATTAGCTACTGTTTCTGTCTGTTAGATTGTGGTCCTGACTGTTGGCCTGCACCAAGTAGAGGGAGTGGCTGGCCCTGCAGGGTGGTAGCTGTTCTGTTGAATTTCATTTTCTAGGAAGATAGATTATTTTACCTTCCCTGTCTCATTTGTTTATTGAACACTGCCTATTTGCTGGAGCCATTGTAGGCTCTGTATTTTTTTTTAAGTTCTATTTATTTTGAAGGCAAAGAGAGGTAGAGAGAGAGGGATATTAAGAACTTAATCCAGGTCTTCCACTTGGATGATGGGGACCCAAGTACTTGGATTATCACCTGTTGCCTCCCAGGGTGCACAGTAGCAGGAAGCTGGATCCAAAACAGAGCAGGGACTTGAACCCAGGCACTTAGGTACAGGATGTAAGTGTCCCAAGTGGCATCTTAACACTGCACCACAACATCTGCCCCACTTCCCGCTCAGTTTTATATGTTATTTCATTTATTCATCACAGTGACAAGTATAATTATTATCCTTCTTTTATTGATGAAGATATTGAGGTTTCAAAATTAATTAACTTGTCCAAGGACTTATGAAAAGCAGCCAGCAAAACAGGATTTGAACCTAGGTTTTTCTGATTTTAAAGCTGATGTCATTAACTTTTATGCAATGGGATCCCTCCCCATTATATATAAAACCATGTACAAGGATTGGATTAAGATGGTGGAGTAGGGAGTGAGCTTGCTGCTCTGGTCTAGGAGAAGATAGTTTAAAAAAGTAGAAAGAGTGCAGTCTCAGGGAAGAGTTAGGGAGAAAACAGCAGAGGAAACTCTACACAAATAAAGGAGACAGCATCATGCCCACAAAAGAACACAACACTTCAATACCAGATTGTGAACATGATGAGATGGAAGAAATGCCAGAAATGGAATTCAAAAAATTGATCGTAGAATTACTTATAAGTAATCAGAAGCAAATGCACAAACTAATGAAATCTGTATGTGACCTGAAAGAAAATTTCTCCCACAAAATTGAGATCTTAAAGAAAAATCAAAATGAAATCTTGGAGATGAATAATTCAGTAGAACAAAAAAAAAATGCAGTGGAAAGCCTTAACAATAGAATTGCTGAAACAAAAGAAAGAATATCTGACTTAGAAGACAAAGCACAGGAAATGATACAGTCAGAACAAACACAAGAAGAAGAAATGAGAACTTAAAAAACACTGTTAGTAATTTATAAGGATACTACCAAACGAACCAACATAATGGGTTCTCAGAGTTACTGAAGGTGTGGAAGGAGAAAGGATTAGAAAGTCGTTTTAGTGAAATAATAACAGAAAATTATCCCAGTTTGGAGAAAGAAAAGGACAACCAAGTACAGGAGCCACATAGAATTCCTAATAGATATGACCAGAAAAGGTCTTCACCACAACACATTGTAATCAAACTCTCCCCAGTAAAACATAAAGAAAAGATTCTAAATCTTTTTAGATTGCTGTGTAGGAGAGAAACTCCAGATTACTTTCATAGGATATCCAATTAGACTCACAGAAGACTTCTCATCAGAAACCCTACAGGTTAGGAGAATGGCGAAATATAGTCCAAATCTTAACACAAAAGAACTGTCAACTCAGAATACTGTACCCTGCAAAGCTCTCATTTATGAACGAAGATGGAATAAAGACCTTCTATGACAAACAGAAATCAAAAGAATGTGTCACCATCCATCCAGCATTGCAAAAGATGCTTAAGGATGTGCTGCACACAGAAACACAGAAACATGGTCCTCACTACAGAAGAAGGTAAAGGCAGAAAATCATCAGTAAAAGTACAAAGGAAATCCAAAGTAAAATAGGAATATTTGTGGAAAAATGGCAGGGCAAAGCCATTACTTATCAATAGTCACCTTGAGGCAAATGAACTCAACTCGCCAGTTAAAAGATACAGGCTGGCTGACTGGATTAAAATACAAATCCCATCTATTTGCTGCCTACAAGAAACACATATGACTAACAAAAATGAATGCAGACTGAAAGTGAAAGGATGGAAAAAGATGTTCCATGCTAACAGAAACCACAAAAGAGCTCGTGTAGCCATTCTAAGAGCAGACAAAATAGACTTTAACACAAAACCTGTTGAAAGAGACAAAGAAGTGCACTATGTAATCATTAAGGGATCAATTCAACAGGAAGATGTGAGTATTAGAAATGCATATGCTCCTAATTACAGGGCATCTGGCTATTTAAAAGAAATACTAAGAGATCTTAAGGGAGACATAGACTCCAATACAATAATAATGGGGGATTTCAATACCCCACTTTTAGCAATAGGCAAATCACCCCGACAGAAAATAGCAAGGGAACAGTGGAATTAATTGATACTATAGACCAAATGGACCTAACAGATATCTACAGAACTTTTCATCCTATAGTTGCAGAATACACATTCTTCTAACCTGTGCTTGGAACCTTCTCTAGGACTGACCACATACTAAGCCATAAAGCAAGTCTCAGCAAATTCAAAAATATCAGAATCATACCATGCATCTTCTAGGATCACAAGGCACTGAAGCTGGAAATCAACAACTCAGGAATCTCTAGAGCATATGCAAACACATGGAGACTAAACAACATCTTCCTGAGTGAACAGTGGGTCATAGAAGAAATCAAAAGAGAAATAAAAAAATTTCTGGAAGCAAAGGAATATGATAACACAACATAACAAAACCAAGGGGATACAGCAAAAGCAGTGTTAAGAGGAAAGTTTATAGCAATAGGTGCCTACATCAAGAAATCGGAAAGCACCAAATAAATGAACTATCAGTGCATCTCAAGGATCTAGAAAAACAGCAGCAAACTAAACTCAAAACTAGTAGGAGAAAAGAAATGATTAAAGAAATCAACAAAATTGAATCAAAAATGATACAAAGGATCATCAAAAGGAAGAGCTGGTTTTTTGAAAAAATAAACAAACTTACATGCCTTTGTATACACAGACATTGCCACGACTGAAAAAGAACTTCTAAGATCAATCCCATTCATACTAGCTATGTAAAAAAAAATCAAATACCTTGGAATAAATTTAACTGAGAATGTCTAAGATCTCTACAATTAGAATTACAAGACATTAGAGAAAGAAATAGGAGAAGATGCAAAAAAATAGAAAAATCTTCCATGTTTGTGGATTGGAAGGATCAGTATCATCAAAATGTCCATTCATCTGAAGGCAATTTACAGATTCAGTGTGATATCAATCAAAATACCAAAGACATTCTTCTCAGATCTAGAAAAAGAGGTGCTGACATTCATATGGAAACACAAGAGACCTTGAATAGATAAAGCAATCTTACAGAACAAAAACAAAGCCGGAGGTATCACAACACCAGATTTCAAGACATACTACAAGGCAGTTATACTCAAACCAGCCTGGTACAAATACAGATGGAGAGGCCAATGGAACAGAATACAAGTGCCAGAAATCAATCCAAGCATCTATAAGCAATTTATATTTGACAAAAGGGCTAGAACCAATCCCTGGAGCAAGGACAGTCTCTTCAAAAAATGGTGCTGAGAAAACTGGATTTCCACATGCAAAAATATGAAGCAGGACCCCTACCTTACACCTTACACAAAAATCCACTCAACATGGATTAAAAATCTAAACCTATGACACAATACCATCAAATTACTAGAGAACATCTGAGAAACCCTGAAAGACATTGGCACAGGCAAAGTGTTCTTGGCAAAGACCCCAGAGGCACAGGCAATCAAAGCCAAAATCAACACATGGAATTACTTCAAATTGAGAAGCTTCTGCACTGCAAAAGAAACACTCAGGATAGTGAAGAGGCAACCCACAGAATGAGAGAAATTATTTGCAAACAATGCAACTGATAAAGGATTAATAACCAGAATCTATAAAGAGATCAAGAAACTCCACAACAACAAAACAAACAACTGTGCTAAGAAATGGGCCAAGGACATAAACAGACATTTTTCAATCAAGGAAGTCCAAATGGCCAACACATGAAAAAATGTTCAGGATCACTAGCCTTCAGGAAAATGCAAATCAAAACCACAATGAGGTTGCACCTCACCCCAGATAGAATGGCTTTCATACAGAAATCAACAAACAACAAATGCTGGCCAGGATGTGGAGGAAAAATATTCTAATCCAGTGTTGGTAGGAATGTAAACTGGTAAAACCACTATGGAAATCAGTTTGGAGATAACTCAGAAATCTGAATATAGACCTACCATATGACCCAGCCATCCACTCCTGGGAATTTACCCCAGGGAAATGAAATCATCAAATAAAAGAGTTATCTGCACCCCCATGTTTATTGCAGCTCAATTCCCAATAGCTAAGACATGGAATAACCTAAATGCCCATCAGCTGAAGTCTGGATTAATAAATTATGGGATATGTACTCTATGGGATACTACTTAGTAGTTAAAAAAAATGAAATCCAGTCATTTGCAACAAAACACCAGAATCTGAAAAACATCATACTGAGTGAAATAAGCCAGTCCCAAAGGGACAAATACCACATGTTCTCCCTGATCTGTGATACCTAACAGAACACCTAAAAGGAAATCTGTAGAAGTAAAATTGACACTTTGGGAAGCAATGTCCTGAACTGCCTTAACTGTTGAAGAACATTTTTTTTTTCTTCTTCATACTGTTTGTTGAACTCTTTACTTAACCTAGAATTAATCAAATGTGTATAATTTCAATTGAAAAGAGATCTCAGTGAAAAATAAGAGTTGGAACAAGAGAGTGAGGAGTAGGTTTGTAACTATCATGCTGTATAGTTCTGCATACATTCCTATGGACTTTTTTTTTTTTAAATTTTTTTTTATTTGACAGGTAGAGTTAGACAGTGAGAGAGAGAGAGAGACAGAGGGAAAAGTCTTCCTTCCGTTGGTTCCCTCCCCAAATGGCTGCTATGGCCGGCGCTGCACCAATTCGAAGCTAGGAGCCAGGTGCTTCCTTCTGGTCTCCCATGCAGGTGCAGGAGCTCAAGCACTTGGGCCATCCTCCATTGCCTTCCCTGGCCACAGCAGAGAGCTGGACTGGAAGAGGAGCAACCGGGACTAGAACCCAGAGCCCATATGGGATGCCAGCGCTGCAGGCGGAGGGTTAACCAAGTGAGCCATGGCGCCTGCCCAGACTTACTTGTAAGGCTACATTTTAAAAACTTGCCATTGGACCCCAAACCCCATTAAGCTTGGTGATAAAAATACTATCTTAAGTGTTGAAGTGACCATATTAAGTGTTAAAATGATCATGTAGATAGGATTAAGTATTAAAGGGATCATATAATAAGATCAAGTGTCTGGTAATAATAATAGAATTAAAAGGGGGAGAATATTCCAACATGGGAAGCAGTCCACACAGCAGACTCATAAGAATGGCAGTCACTTTAAATAACACTCTCACCTCAGAATCAACCCTTAAGGTAGTCTGGTCTGGCCGGCCAAAAGCCCGTGAGAGCATTCCAGATATGGAAATCGAGGACACTGTGGTAGGAAAAAAAAATGTCATACATGTAGGATCTCTGTGAGGGAGATCTCAGTGGAAAGAAGTGGCCATCAAAGAAGAATGTACTTTTCTCTGAAGGGAGGAGAGAACTTCCACTTTGCTTATGGCCTTGTCTAAATATTGGCTGAGATTGTGGATTGAAAAGGCTTCCATATGCTAGATAGCTTGTGTCAAGAGCCTCGGGTGATCACTGATGTCATACATAGGTGTGTTAATTGTTAAATTAACAGCAGGAATCACTGTGCATTTATTTCCCCTGCAAGACCTCTGACCTCAACGAGTTGTATCGTAAGAATTAACTGTAAAACTTGTTCTCAAACAGTTGTGTGTGTGTATGTGTGTGTGCATGCACACACACGTGCCAAATGTTGAAATCTTTACTTAGTATAGAATTGGTCTTCTGTGCATAAAGTAAATTGAAAAATGAATCCTTTTTTGTTCTAAAGATCCATTCATTTTTACTTGAAAGGCAGAGTTACTGAGAGACCGAGGCAGAGAGAGAGAAGTCCTCCATCTGCTGGCTCACTTCCCCGATGGCCACAAGGGCTGGTGCTGAGCAATCAGAAGCCAGGAGTCAGGAGCTTCCCCCCAGGTCTTCCACATGGGTGCAGGGGCCCAAGCACCTGGGCCATCCTCTGCCGCTCTCCCCGACCACAGCAGAGAGCTGGGTCGGAAATGGAGCCACTGGGACTCAAACTGGAGCCTGTATGGGATGTTGGCACCGTAGGCGGAGGCTTATCCCACTGTGCCACAGCCTGGGCCCCAAAAATGAATCTTCATGGAGAATGGGACTGGAAGTGGGAGACGGAGCAGGAGATGGGGTGGGAAGGCGGGTATGGTGGGAAGAATCACTATATTCCTGAAGTTGTACTTAAGAAATCTGTACTCATTAAATAAAAGGCTTCTTTGGGGAAAAAAATAAACAAACCAGGTACAGCTTACACTGGCATTTTCAGCTATGTATCTTTGACTTTCTTGGTCACCCTGGTACCCAGCCTAGGCCACTGCAGCATGGATCACTCATTGGACTGATTGGCAGCCATCTTGAGTGCCTGCTGTGGTGATTTTGGTTTTATGCGTGTGTTCAACTCTGTCTACACCGCAAGCTCCTTGCTTATGGGGACCATGGCTGTACTTGCTTGCATCCCCCTCCATGCCTTGTGTATAGAGAAATTCAACCAGTGCTTGCTCAGCAGACTGTGGTGCGTGGCATTCGGGGTTGGAATCACAGATGACGGTTTGAACACACGCTGGTTTCACGGTCTATCAGCTGTGGGACTTTGTGAATGTTGCTGATCCTCTCTGAGGTTCACTGGTAAGAGATAATCTCTCTTACTTCTGAAAGAGTTACAGTAAGATCTATTTTATAGAGATAGTGGCAGATCTAAAGACAGTAACAGGTGAGCATTTAGCCTGGTGGTTAAGACCATGGGTGAGATGCCTGGGTTCCATATGGTTGTAAATATGGATTGGATACCTTGCTCCAGCTCCCAGCTCTAGTTCTTACTGGGAGACAATGGGATGGCTTAATTGGGTTCCTACCACCCATGTGGGAGACTTAGATTAAGTTCTTGGCTCCAGGCTTTGAGCCCCACTGTTGCAGGCATTTAGGAAGTAAACCATCAGATGGGAGTGTTGCCTGTCTGTCTCTCTACCTCTCAAATAAAAATTAAGAAAAATATAATCACTACCACCACTACCTATATTTGACTGCTTACTGTAGGATAGTGTTTAAAACACAGCACTGAATAAATGATGGTACATTTCTTATGGTGATTGCTATTTTACAAACTTGAATTGCCCATTATGGTAGTCATTAGCCACTTGTGGTGAGTTAAGTTTAAATTATTTCAAATGTAAATATTTGTGTAAAAATTCAAGGACAGGTTATATTCATAGTGCTTAAGATGCTGCCTGGGCCACTTGTCTCTTATTTTGGAGGGCTATGGGTTCAAGTCCTGACTCCCAGTCCTGGCTCCATGCCTGTTCTAGCTTCCTGCTAACGTGTACCCCAAGAGAACTCAGTGATGGATCAAGCATTTAGGTCCCTGCTACCCATGTGGGAGGCCAGGATGGAGTTCTGGACTTCTGGCTTTGGTCTTGCCCAACACTGGCTGTGGTGGGCCTTTGTTGAGTGAACCAACAGATGGGAGATCTCTGTCTCTGTATCTTTTCGCCTTTCAAGATAAATGAACAAAATTACTTCTGTGCTGTTAAAAAAGACTTCGGTTCCTCTGTCACGCTGGCCACATTTCAGCATGCAGCCAGCACCGCTGTGTTGGACACAGACCATTCCCGTCTCTGTAGAAAATTCTGTCAGACAGCACTGCTGCTAACTTCCCGTTCTGCAAATCCCTCATGGTGCTTGGAGCTACAGATGGTGTGAAGGACTAGGTTCAGGGGCCGCAGAGGCCAGGGGGTCTGGAAGCTTTGTTTTGCGTGGCACACACTCACTTGGGTGGGGAAGGATCCTGCGAGGGCAGCAAGGGGAGGTCCCTGTGCGTGTGCTCTGCCGCCCACAGGCTTTGTCCCCTGGGGTGCCCATGGAGTCCACAGAGGCTGAGAGAGGGGTGTGCACCAGGTGAGTAGCTCCCTGAAGGTTGGCAGGGGCCTGGCCTCTCGTCTTAAAGCATGCCAGACCTGGAGGAGCTGGAGCTGGAGAGGGGCCACGGAAATCAGAGGCCTGGTCTCTTGTTCAGCATTTCTCTCTTTTGTTTTTACAAGTACATTTTAATTTTTTGGAGAATGGCAATGTGCCTCATTTCTGGGAGGTAGGAGAAGGAGAAAGGGAAGGGAGGGGGCCCAGAGGGAGAGAGAGGGAAATGTGAGTCAGAAGCTGGTTGAAGGTGGCTTTGTGGCTTCTTCAGTGCAGGTGTGGGTGCCTTTGCCATTGGTGCTGACTCAGTTTCCTGGATGATGGCTTTGGCAGTGTGTGACCGACCCGTAGTCCTCATCAGCCTACGCCAAGGGCACCTGCGTGACTGGCCGCAGCTACACAGAGCACACGCGGGCTCACCTGGTCTCTGTCCCTGCACGTTGATGGTGCTCAGCCCAGCATTCCTGGGTGCATGATCAGAGAGGGCTCCCTGCGTAGCCCAGACAGTGCTGTGAGGGTCACTCACCTGGCCCCGAGGCAGGCTGCAGGAGAGGGGCAGCAGCGCCTCAACTCTGCTCCTGGGTGAGGGGCACGGCAGGGGGAGGCTGATGCTTTCTGGGGGCGCCCATGGCAGCGAGGAGTGCAGACATGGATCCAGTCGAAAGAAAATGGGGAAGTAGGAAGGCTAGCAACATGCATGGAAGCACAGCAGTACACACAGGGACACACACAGACACACATTCACAGCAACACACACGTACACAGGGACACACACAGCCACATGCACACAGCAACACACACGTGCACAGGGACACACACAGCCACATGTACACAGCAACACACACAGCAATATACACATATACACACAGCAACACACACAGCTATGCACATATACACAGGAACACACACAGGGACACACACAGCCACATGTACACAGCAACACACACGTACACAGGGACACACACAGCCACATGCACACAGCAACACACACGTGCACAGGGACACACACAGCAACACACACAGCAATATACACGTATACACACAGCAACCCACACACAGCAATGCACATATACACAGGAACACACAGAGGGACACACACAGCCACATGGACACAGCAACACACATGTATACAGGGACACACACACAGCAATACACATGTACACAGGAACACACACAGCAACACACAGCAACACACACAGCAATACACACACACCACCACACAAACATCAACATACACACCAACACACATACACAGCAACACACATGCACACAGGAACATACACAGGGACACACAGAAACACACACGCACACACAGCAATACACACACAGCAATACACACATACCACCACACAAACATCAACACACACATACACAGCAACACACATGGACTCAACAACACACATGTGCACAGCAACACACGCAGACACACATAGCAACACATACACAGCAACACAGCAACACACACGTATACACACAGCAACACACACACAATACACATGTATAAAGGAACACACAGCAACATGCACATACCACCGCACACACATCAGTGCACACATACACAGCAACATACATACACACAAGAACACACACAGGGACACACACAGCAACATACACACACATGCACACACACAGCAACACACACGTACACACAGCAACACACATGTACACAGGAACACACACAGCAATACACACATATACCACCACACATACATCGACACACATGGCAACACACATGCACACACACAGCAACACAGTACATGGGAACACACACGGACACACAGCAACACATGCACACACAGCAATACACATGCACACACACAACACACATGCACACACACAGCAACACACACATATACAGGAACACATTCAGCAACACACAGCAATACACATACACACCACCATACACACATCAACACACACACCAACACAGCAACACACTCAGCAACACATAGCAACGCACATCAATACACACACCAATACACATGGCAACACACAGCAACACACACAGCAACACACACACACAAAGCAACACAAACAGCACACACACACTCGGCAACACACACATGCACACGTGCCTTTGCTTCATCTTCATGTGATCTTCAAATTCAATTTCAGGGGCTTCACCCTGTGGTCAGCCAGCATCCTGACACACCGAGAATTTGAGCAGGGAAGGTTTCATATGAAGAGTGAGTAACTACTCAACGTGCCGAATTCCTAAAAGACTGTGAGGTACCAACACATGAAGCAGCTTCTCCTAGGGCTGAGGGATGGTGAGCAGGACAGGACTAGGCACTTGGCAGGGCTCAGAGTCAGGCTGTGGTGGAACGGCACGACAGCCCCAGGGCCGGGCCGGTGGTGGTGGGTGGAGGAGGCAGGAGGCTCGAGCCTGAGCTGATACGTGCGGCAGCCCGCCGGCTGCAGGGTCTGCAGGAAGTACCACAGCAGCGGAGAGATGTAGTGGAGGGCGTGGGCCGTAGCTGGGCTGGGAGGCCACTGCACTGGGCACTGCTGGCTTTTGCTCCCTGGCTGCACTCTGTTGAAAACAGCACACTGGGTCCAGCCAGGGAGACCCGTGCTCCTGCTGTGGTCTCTCTGTGTCCCAAGACCCCCTGTTGATAAAGCCAGATGTGGAACCATCTGACAAAGGGGAGAGAACCAGTGTCGTAAGGCAGGAAGGAAGAACAGATCCAGAACCACGATACCATACATCCTTCTCTTCCCGCGAGCCAAGTCTCCCCTTCATCTGGGAGTCGCCGTGGCACGTGGTCCCGTGCCCTTTCTCATGCCTGCAGCTGTTGGCTGGGTGGCTCTGTGGGGTCTCCCCAGATGGTTGAGGGCCCGGGGCTGGCCCCCAGCAGGTCCCCAGTGACAATGCAGCGGCTGCTATCTTTATTGGGAGTGGAGGGGAGGGTGGGGAATGTGTCTGCACTCCCTCTGCTTCTACTGGGTGCTGATCTACATGGCCCAGCCCCGTGGACGAGCAGGCCGCTGGCTGCCTCAACAGCCCTCCCTAGGGAGTGCTGGCTGGCCTGGTACTCTGGTTGCTCGAGAGCCCTGGGACTGATGACTTGGGGGTGCCTTTCTGGTGGCCCCTAATTCTACATTGACTGCATTTTCTCCTCTGCTGGCACACTGGAACTGGAGCCGGTTATCTGGGCTGTACATTGTTGTTATCCATGATGGCTGGAACCCTTGCCCCGCACTTGCTCAGCGTGCCTCTGCCCACCGTGGCTGCGACCCTGCCCAGCTTTGTGTGACCGGCCATCTGCCATTGGCCAGTGTGGTCCCCAGCTTCTGGTTCTTATGGGAATGCTCCCCTCCCCCTAAACCCAGTCACTCTTCTGTGAAGGACACTCATTGGCTCAGAGAGGATGAGGTATCAGATGTCAGGGGCTGGAGGAATCTGCCCAGAGGACCGGGGTCTTGTGTGCATAGGGAATGCACCAGGAATGCACCAGGAGACAGGCCGTCCAGCAGAGCCAGATGTGGACAGGCCTCTGAGGGCCTAAGGACCCGTGCTGGTGCTGGAGCCTGGGACCTCTGCTCTGCTGTGGTGGGAGGTGGGCTGCTGGGGAAAGAGTGATTGAGGTGCAGCGTTCACTTAATTTCTAAGGTGACAGCTTCCTGTGTGTTTCCCCTGGCAACTGATGATAGAGGCCGTCTGTGTATTGGTATTGAACTTCTCACGTGGATTGATTGCCCCAACAGGTGCTGACTACATCAGCATCCTTCTTAGAACTTAGTGTAGATTCATCGTTGGTGTTCAAACTCTTGGCTGATGTCCTAGGGGGAACTGTGTGTGCCCCCAGTGCCAATGCCCTCAGCTGGGCTGGGGCAGTGACTGGCAGTGCACAGCCTGGGAGCAGGACTGTGAGCATCAGGAGGTTTATTGGGCCCCGCAACCTCCAGAGAGTGTCCCAGCAGCCCGCTCCATGTGCCTGGTACAGTTATTCCTGTGGCGTGAAGGAGACCCCTCATTGTGGCGGAGTGGGTAAAGCCGTCTCCTGAGATGCTGGCATGCTCTCTGGGCACTGGTTCATGTCCTGGTTGCTCCACTTCTGATCCAGCTCCCTCCTGATGGCCTGGGAAAAGCAGCAGAAGATGACCCAAGTATTTGGGCCCCTGCCATCCCTAGAAGAAGTTCCTGGCTTCTGGCTTCAGCCTGGCCCAGCCCTGGCCATTGTGGCCATTTGGGGAGTGAACCAGTGGATGGAAGATTTCTCTCTCTCTCTCTTTCTCCCTCACGGTAACTCTGACTTACAAATAAAAAATAAATCTTTAAAAACCAAAATAGAACAAAACAACAAAAGCGGAGACCCTGCTATGATTTGTGGTATTAAGAGAGCCCTAGATTTGGAGTGCTTTCCAGAACTCCCTTGGATGTTTGTTAGACACTTCTTCATAAGCACAACAGCTGAGTCTCACATCTTGAAATGTACCAGCACCTGAGCTGCTACAGTGTGCGTGTTGTAGGGATTGTGGAGATCTAGATAAACAGAATATGTTTAGCATGTCTGAGAGATAGGTGGCAAATACAGTAGCTTGGCATATCCTTGGATGAGTCATCAGTAGATTAGCGTTGGTTAAAAGCCCTGCACAGTCATTTTGAGGGAGTGAGACCCAGCCTAGGTGGGTTTGGAGAGGAGGAGATTGGAAACCTCAGGCCTTGTGCACAGGCTGGACTGTCTGGGTACCACGGGACTGAAGGGAGGGCGCTGAGGAAAAAGATGGAGGTGTGTGTGTGTGTGTGTGTGTGTGTGTCCCTACCTGGACACCAGGGGGGAAACGGAAGCAAGGTCCAGGTAACGTTCTACACTCACACCTCTCTCACACCCCGTCTCCCTGCAGGTGCACCTGCGCTCCGCCAGGCGTCTCCGGGAGCTCTGCTGTGCCAATCGGGGCACCTTCATCAAGGTGGGCCAGCACCTGGGGGCTCTGGATTACCTGCTGCCGGAGGAGTACACCAGCACGCTAAAGGTGCTGCACAGCCAGGCCCCACAGAGCAGCATGCCAGAGGTCCGCCAGGTCATCCGCGAGGACCTGGGCAAGGAGGTAGTGCCTTGGCTGGAGGGAAGGCCGGGGGTGGGCTGGGCTCCTGACCAGGCCCTGGCTGGGCCCAGGGCCCAGGGCATCTACCATGAGGCAGAGCAGAAGTCACAGTGACTCTCAGTGCTGCAGCCAAAGAGGCTTAGAAGGAAACCTGCTGGTCTTGAGTTGAATCATATGAAATTGTTCATGTTTGACCATTTTTGAACCACAGTCTAATATCTATCAGTTACTGAGGGTTTACTGCATACCAGCAACTGTGCTGGGTCCCGTGTATTATCTCAGTTAATTCTTAGGGCACAACATATGACGGGTGTGATTAATCCCGTTTTGTAGATGAAGGGTGGGTGGGGGCCCAAGGGGTTAAGATCAGGTGTCCAAGGGCAGCGTGGTCCCATCAGTGAAGTGTCCAGGAGCAGTGGCTTTTCCTGAGCAGCCCTGGTAGGTGGTCATCCAGCCTCCGCCTGATAGGACGGTTACTGTCCGTCTGCTGCCCAGGGCGGCTTGTTCTGTTGTCATCCTCTCTGAGCGTTCCTCTGCAAGTCATCGAGTCTTTGAAGATGAAGCCCATGGTGGTCCTTTGACCTTATATCTGTAGCACCAGGACAGCGAGGTAGACAGTAGGTGCTTAATGTTTGTGTGATGAACCAATGAGTGAATGACTGAAAGCTTCCTTAGGCTACTCAAGATGGGGCATAGGTTTGAGAAAGGCCAATTGTTTCATTCTTAGTGGTTTGCAGAGAGCTGGCCCTGACTACTGGTCCTTTAACACAGTTAAAGGTTTCAGGTGCCCAGCCTCCTTCTAGGGACACACTTCCCCAGGGGCAGCCAGGCCTGGAGGAAGCCTTCATTAGGTGAGTTCCTGAGGGCCAGGACCACACCGGAGGTAGCAGAGAGATGCCTGTGACTCCCTTGCCACCAAGAAGCTTGTTCTCTGATGGGAAGGAGAGTGAGTGAAAGGCAAACTTGACTCAGGGCTGGCGTCCGGGAGCAGGCTGCAAACGAGGAGTGGTGGCATGGAAGCACCCCAGGCAGAGGGGCTGGGGTTGGCACTGAGAGTGGCTTTGCTTCTCGCCAAGATTGTTGGCCTCTTGCTTCCAACGGCATGAGAGTCACCCCCAAATTAAAACTAAATAAATCACTGTAATAACAGTGCAAGGTGCATCATTGCTGGGATGTGGCAGCTCCGTGGGGTTGGCTGCCAGGGAGAGGAAGGCTGCTGGGGAGGGGAGCGGGGTGAGAGCAGGCCAGCGGGGCAGAGTGAGGCAGGAAGCTGGGCTCCTCCGTCCCAAAGCCCTGCCTGAGGCCTCAGGGCCTGGCCGCCAGTCTCCTTCCAGGGCGCGGTCCTAGGCGTGCTGGCTGTGTGTCCCCTGCACAACGATGACTCTCCAGCCCCCCAGAAAGGGAGGCTGATGTCAAGGTCACGGTTCTGAGGGGGCGTCCCTTGCAGCCCGTGCTCTTTCCCTCCCCCCTGCACTTCCTCCCTCCCGCGAAGCGCGTTTGTTCCCTGGTGACACACTTTCTAGAGCCGTGGGTGGAGGGAGGGGCGAGGGCTGGGTGGGAAGCAGGGGAGGTGAGTGCGGGGGTGTGAGGGTGGAGGAAAGTCACTCACAGGGCACTTGCTCCTCCTCCTGCCCTCCCACGACTCTTCTCGGGGTGCAGCTGTCACCCTGGGATGACGGTTGAGCTGGGCCCGGGCATCCTGGGCTGCACACCACAGAAATCCCTGTTTCTTCCCTGGGTTCTCAGGAGCGCGGTTAACAAGAGCTGAGTCTACCAGCAGCTTTGCAGGTCCTTGGGCGGGACCTGAGGTTCCTGGGAGACTGCCTGCATGCTGTGACATCTCTCACTGCGAGGGAGGAGCTCCAGGGGTGTGTGTGCTGGCCAAGCTGGTTGGTTCTGGATGCCTGGGTTGGGGGGGTCCTCCCCATCCACAGAGGCTCTGGAAGGTCATGGGTGTCCTCACGCCAGTCCCCGTCCCGGGCACATGGGCTGGCCCTGAGTCGTGTCCCCTGCCTGGGGTGGGGGACGAGGTGGAAGTTGTAGCACTTCTGGACCCTACAGTTGATGTTTGCTTCTGGATCAGGCCAGACAGCACTGAGAGCAGGGGAGGGCGCCGCCCTCACCTAGGCTTGGCTCTGTAGGGAGTGGGCTGGGCCACACCGCTGAGGGAGGGGCGGCGGCAGCAGCATCTTGTCCCCTACACAGCAGAGTTCTGTTTGGCAGACATCCATATGGAAAGCAGCTGTGTGTGTCTGTGTGTCTGTGTGTGTGTCTGTGTGTATGTGTATGTGTCTATATGTGTGTGTCTGTGTCTATATGTGTGTGTCTGTGTGTCTTATGTGTGTATATGTGTGTCTGTATGTGTCTGTGTCTTGCATGTTCCTCAGTATGACCAGAAAGAAAGGTGCTTTTCCCCCTTTTATTTTGGATGTTAGGCTTATGTCCTGAAGGACCAGTTCTGGGGAGCAGCCAGGAGCCCAAGTAAGAGGTGGGATCATTTCTATGGCATCAAGGGTGACCCGGATATGGACTGAATTGGGGTTGGTCTCAGCTTTGGTTCCTTGACTGCCCTGGGGGTGTTGGGTCCTGGTGCACTTCTGACCTTGGCCAGTAGATGGCGCCTGAGCTTGCGAGTCCAGGAGGGGTATTGGAGCCCTGACCCTTCCTTGCAGCGGGGAGACTTGACCAAGTGGGTGAGATTTAGATTCATTTTACTCTTGGGCATGGTCCATGTTGTAGAAGGTGTTTAGGCTGGCATCTCTACATCCCATATGGGGCAGGCACGGGCCTAAACCATGAGACCGTTGACCACCCCGGCTGCCATGAGACCGTGGCTGGGGACCTGGCACAGTTGTTCATGGCAACTCCCAGCCCTTCCTCTGCCTTCCTCATCCAGGTTACGTGTCCTTGAAGTCCCCTGCAGGCTCTGACAGCCTGCCATTCTGTGGAGCAACACCTTTTCTCTCATTCTTTCATTCCTTCTCACTCTTGCCTGTCCACACAGCTGGCATGTACTGAGAATGGCAGAGACTGGACCTTGAGTCTAGCTGAGGGCGGTGTGACCTCACTGTGGCTGCCATGGTCTGGGGTCATCATCAGGGCAACTCCTGGCTGCATCAGAGCCCAAGGGGTTTGTGGGAGAGGGAGGAGTCAGGTTTGGGCAGGTAGAGGTGTTCTGAAGCAGGTAGCATCCGCCCAGGCCCTCAGATGGGAGGCTAGAGGAGGAACTGCTTCTGGGTTAAGGAAACAGGCTCAGCCAGGGTGCTGGCGTGGGGCACCATACGGCCAGGAGGGTGAACAGTGACGTTTGTCCCCTGGAAAGCGGCGTTCAGGGTGGCGCATAGTGGAGCGGAGGTTGGACTGCCAGGGCTCGGGCCGCCTTTTGAAGGACCTGGGACACTGCTCTCAAAAAGTGAGCCCGAGGGAGGGGAGAGCTGGGAGAGGGTCCTGAGCAAAGGACAGACAGAGAGATGGAGATACGGCAAGGTGGGTGGAGGCCCAGCAGCCCGATTCTTTTTGTAATGTGGGAGGTGAGTCCCACACTCAGGGCAGTGCAGGTGGGGAAGGCTGAGGTGAGTGCAGAGCTTGGGGATAGTGTGACGGTGAGACTTAGGAGGTCAGCTGCACTGGTTCAGTTGTCTGTGGTCATGGGGACACACACACTCCCCTCCTTCCCCACCGACTCCTGCCGACAAGGCAGATTTTGTTGCAAGGCATTTCTAGAAGTGACCCAACTCTGGCCCTGCAGTGTGTTTGTGTTGGGTAAGGTTCTTCCCAGCTCTGCAGTTCTGGAGAAGCTGAAGGAAGTGAGGCCAGTGGCTGGAGGGAGACGCGGAAGCACCGTGGTTGGTGGCGATGCTCGCATGGGTAATGGCGTAGTGCCGCTTGGCTTGTATGCTTGGAAACATCTTTTTGTGCATATTATACTCCTTGAGGGGGTTTAGACTCGGCCTTTCCAGGGACCAGAGCTATATGATGCAGGTCTGGGTGTATGTATGTATGTATATATGTATTCATGTATTTATTAGAGAGGCAGAGAGAGAGAGAAGAGCTTCCATCCACTGGTTCACTCCCCAGATGGCCTCAACAGCTGAATTGGGATCAACTCCAGGAGCCAGGATCGCAGTCCAGGTCTCCCACCTGGGTGGCGGGGACCCAACTATTTGAGCTACCACTGTTGCCTCCTAGGGTCTGCATTAGTGGGAAGCTGGAGTCAGGTGCTGGAGCTGGGAATCCCACTGGACCAAGTGCCACTCTGGCGTGGTGCTTTTGGTGCATCCTCTGACCGGAGCTTCTAGAAAAATGCCGAAGAAAGCATGAGGAGGTGCCAAAGCACGAGGTGGAGGAATGTGCACCCCGCGGTTGTGTGTGAGCCCCTGGGTGCACGTGGAGGGTGACTTTCCAGTTGTGTTTCACTCCAGGTTTAAGTGAAAGTTCAGGGATGAGGTCAGGAGGCCCAGGTACGGGGAACACCCCCTGCCTCTCACACTTGCTGTGGTCAGAGAGGAAGCGCTATAGGATGAGGACCACAAGAACGAGGGCAGAGCATGGAGTGAGGCAGGAGGATGCTGGCCTGGGCGAGGGGCACCCAGGGCCCCTGCTGGTGCCTGGAGAGCTGTGAGAGGTGGGGAAAGGCGCTCCCCTGGGGCCCGCCCTGCTCCCAGCTGCAGCAGCCCTGGGCTGGGCCAGGCTTCCTCTTGTGTGAGGCAGGGGTCTCCAGAGAAGCAGCACTGATAGGGTATCCAGGTGTGTGTGTGTGAGTGTGTGTGTGTGTGTGTGTGTGTGTAGGTGCCTTGTGGAATACAGGGCTGCTTCAAAAAGTCCATGGAAAATGAATTTAAAGATATTATTTTTTTGAAATCCATGCATTTTCTGTGAGTTTTTTAAAGACTCCTTGTAGATACGTTGGTGTCAGTTGTGTGTGTGGGTGGGGCACACGCATCTCTTTCTCCCTGTCTCTGCTGGGCCGACACATTGATAGCTGGTTCTGCTTCCACATCTGGACCTGGTTCTGCTCAGGCTTCATACTAAGCCCTTGAGGTGGGCAGGAGGCAAACTGCCTGTTGGTTTGGTGACTTTGCGACCTGGGGCGTGCTGCTGACTTTCGCTGTCCCTGTTTCATCATCTGTAAAATGGAGCGGCAGTGGCTACACATGGGCTGCTTGTGATGCGGTGAGTTGGTGTGGGACACGTGGAGCGTGTCTGGTGCAGGGCAGACAGCCAGTGAGCCTCAGACGTTAGTTCTGTGCATTGCGCTGGATGCTGTAGATGAGCAGAGAACTTGGGTTCTGAGGGGCTTGGCAATGGCGAGGTTACCAGGCTTCTGCTACCTGATACCTTCTTTCTCTTCCCTGTCCCGATCAGTACCCAGCCTGCTCTCCACCGATCGGCCCTTCCCCTCCCAATGCTAGGAATCCCCTCTCTGGCCACAGTGTCCAGCGCCCTCTCCCAGCCTTGGGAGGCTGCTGGCAGCCCTGGGTTGGCCGTTGAGGCTTCCTGAGGCTTTGGGCAGCATGTCCTCTGAGTTGGTAACTCTGACTTTTGTTCTCATGGCCCCCAGGTGGGGCTGGCCCCATGGGGGAGGGGGTGGAGGTGGAGGTCTGGCTACTGCCTAGGAGGAGCCACGGCTGCCCAGGGCCAGGCAGGTGATGCTGTCCCAAATTCTAGACCCTCCTAATTTGTAAGGTGGCAGTGGACTCATGGAACTGGATGGGGTGCGTGGAGTGGTGAACACGACCGGGGTGATGGGGGCCAAAGAGGCTGAGGGAGCCCCTCCCCCCTGAGTGTGACGGCACCTGTGGGCCTGAAGCTGCCAGAGACTTCCTGCCCCTGGGGCTGCCCTGCTTTCCTAATCTTGCTGTCTCTGCTCCAGTGCTGATCCAAGCCTCTGCCTCTCTCATTTCCTCACGTGTACCTGCTCTGTTGCCCGGGTCTGTGCCCGTCCCTGCCCTCTGGAACCCTTGTCCCCATCGCCCCTGTTGTCCTACAGTGGCAGGGCCCGGCTGAGGTCAGCATGCCCTTCACCACCCTGAGGCCACTGGAGTGGCCTGAAGCCACCGTGAAGCTGTGGCCTGGCCGTGGCCTCCCTCCAGCCTCTAGCGTGACCTTTGCTTGTCCTGGCTGTGTTCTTTGTCTCCCCACAATGTCCCTGAGAAGGCCACTGAGTGAGTGTTCTGGGAATGGAACAGAGAGATCTGCTGGCCAGGCAGCTGTGTTATGGGGAGGGCCAGGGGGTGGGGCTGGGAGAGAGAGCCCCCTCCCTCCCAGTTTGGCCTGAGCCTGTCTTCCCAGCAGCTCTCAATAAAAATTGCATTTATATGAAAAACATAATGAAGAATAAGAAAACATTTTTCCCCCAATAACACCAAACATCAAAAGGAGATTTTTATCAATTATGAGAGAGAGATTTCGGCCATAAAATGGTAATTTAACGATTGGGAGATGGATGGTTTGAAGCATTACCGTCAGCCAGGACGGATGGCCGCCATTAGTCACTCCGGGCAGCGGCAGGGCAACGGCTGGGGTGGGCCTGGCCGGTAGGCCTTTCCTCCCGTCGCTTACATGGCCCGGCCTTGCACCATGAGGCCTCTGCTGTGGGGGCTCCTGCTCCTGCCTCGGGGAGGCCCCACACGTCTGTTACGCCACAGCTTCTGGATGAATATTCCACAGCCCAGGCTGCGCCTTTGCTGAATACAGCCCCACAGTGAGGGACTCCGCAGGTGCCCTGGTTCCCTCTGTCAGCCTCAGGCGCACCCCCAACATGATGCTCTTCTCTCATTTCCTTTGGTACGCTCCCCTCTGAGCTCCACGGCTGGCCACCCCACCCCCACTTCCACCTCCATCTCCACCCCCATTCCCACCTCCACCTCCACCTTCACTCCCACCCCCATCCCTACCCCCACCTTCACCTTTACCTCCCCCCCACCCTCACCCCTACCCCCACCCCCACTTCCACCTCCACCTCCGTTCCCACCCCTACCCCCACCTCCACCTTTACTTCCACCCCCACCCCCACCCCTACCTCCACCTCTACCTTCACTCCCACCCCCACCCCTACCTCTACCCCCACCTTCACCTTTACCTCCACCCCTACCCTCACCCTCACCCCTACCCCCACCCCCACTTCCACCTCCACCTTCACTCCCACCCCTACCCCCACCTCCACCTCCGCTCCCACTCCTACCCCCACCTCCACCTCCACTTCCGTCGGTGTGCCCACTGGCTGCTTGGAGGTGCAGGCCTGGTGGAGGGTTTCCCATGGATCAACAAGCTCATCACTCAGTGAGTCAGGTTAGACTCAAGTCATCTTATTTTTTAATTTAATTTTTACAATTTTTAGTTAATTTTTAACAGATTCAATATAGTTTGTAGAAACAATTCTAAGCCAGCACCGCGGCTCACTAGGCTAATCCTCCACCTAGCGGCGCTGGCACACCAGGTTCTAGTCCCCGTCGGGGTGCCGGATTCTGTCCCGGTTGTCCCTCTTCCAGGCCAGCTCTCTGCTGTGGCCAGGGAAGTGCAGTGGAGGATGGCCCAAGTGCTTGGGCCCTGCACCCACATGGGAGACCAGGAGAAGCACCTGGCTCCTGGCTTCGGATCAGCGCAGCGCGCCGGCCGCAGCGCGCCAGCCACGGCAGCCATTGGAGGGTGAACCAATGGCAAAGGAAGACCTTTCTATCTGTCTCTCTCTCTCTCACTGTCTACTCTGCCTGTAAAAAAAAAAAAAAAAAAAAAGAAAAAAAAGAAACAATTCTAAGAATATAATGATATTCCCTTCCTCCCCTCTTCCTTCTCTTTCTTTTTGTTTTTGACATAACATATTTTGAATTTACGTTGCAATCAAAGGCTTAGTGATTCACCAAATAAGAAGTTTAACAAGTAAAAAGCAGAATTTAACAAGTAAAAAGCAGAAAGCCCCTGGTTTTGGGAGAATATAGGTAAAGGCTATACAAAATAATAGAATGTAAAAATGACCATTTCACTCATATACAGTAAATTTTAAAATACTCACAGATCATTGAAACTATAGTAGTGGGGCCGGTTCCATGGCATAGCAGGTAAAGCTGCTGCCTGCAGTGCCGGCATCCCTTATGGACACCGATTTGAGTCCTGGCTGCTCCACTTCTGATCCAGCTCTCTGTTATGGCCTGGGAAAGCAGTGGAAGATGGCCCTGAACACGCGTGGGAGATCCAGAAGAAGCTCCAGGCTCTTGGTTTCAGATCGTCCCAGCTCTAGCTGCTGCAGCTATTTGGGGACTGAACCAGCGGATGGAAGACTTCTCCTTCTCTCTCTCCCTGCCTCTGCCTCTCTGTAATTCTGCTTTCCAAATAATAAATAAATAAATCTTTTTTAAAAAAGAAAACATAGTAATATAACATTCTTTTTTTTAATATTTATTTATTTGAAAGGCAGAGTTACAGAGAGGCAGAGGCACAGAGAGAAAGAGAGGTCTTTCATCTGCTGGTTCACTCCCCAAATAGCCACGACAGCTGGGGCTGGGTCTAACCAAAGCCAGGAGCCTGGAACTTCTTCAGGGTCTCCCATGTGGGTGCAGGGGCCCAAGGACTTAGGCCACCTTCCACTGCTTTCCCAGGCCACAGCAGAGAGCTGGATCAGAAGTAGAGCAGCTGGAACTCAAACCAGTACCCATAAGGGGTGCCGGCACTGCAGGCGGCAGTTCAACCTGCTACACCACAGCACCAGCCCCAGTATAACATTCTTAACCACTGGTTTGACGAAGGTATGAAACAGATTTACAAAACTATTTACAGCGATAGTGATATATACAGGCTTTCTTTGTTTATGTGTGTTTTTTTTTTCTCTTTTTTAAAATTTGAGCTCCTACATATAAGAGAGAACATGTGTTTGTCTTTCTGTGGCTTATTTCTCTCAACATGCTGACTTCCAGCTGCATCCATTTTGATGCAAATGGTAGAACTTCATTCTTTTTTTTTTTTATAGCTGACCAGTGTTCCATCGTGGATCTATGCCATGTTTTCTTTATCCGTTCATGGGATGATGGACACCTTGGTTGAGTCCACAGCTTGGCTATTATGAACAGTGCTGGACACCTTATTTTCCAGATGGTAAACTGAGGTACGGTTTCCAGCGAACTTTCTTCGTAGGTCTTCTCATGTCAGGGTAATGGCACATCTACGTTCTCCCAGGACACTTGCTGGCCCCTGCGGCCACTCTTGAGTGGTTCATTGTTGCCCGTGGCTTGGCCTTGGCACGTGGGAGGTGCTGGTGAGCATTGTGGGGCTGAGTTGCAGAACCCCCTTGAGTGTCTCTTCCTCTTTTTTTTTTTTTTTTTAAATTAATTTATTTATTTGAAAGAGTTACACAGAGTGAGGAGAGGCAGAGAGAGAGAGAGAGGTCTTCCATCTGCTGGTTCACTCCCTAGTTGGCTGCAATGGCCAGAACTTTGCCAATCCAAAGCCAGGAGCCAGGAGCTTCTTCTGGGTCTCCCACGTGGGTGCAGGGGCCCAAGCACTTGGGCCTTCTTCTGCTGCTTTCCCAGGCCATAGCAGAGAGATGGATCGGAAGTGGAACAGCCGGGTCTCAAACCGGCACCCGTATGGGATGCCGGAGCTTCAGGCCAGGGCGTTAACCTGCTGTGCCACTGTGCCGGCCCCTGTCTCTTCCTCTTGAAGCCTGCACTGACCCCTCCCCCTTCCAAGGTTGACCTGACCCCTTCTTGTGAATCCAGCGCACTTGGTTTTGACCCTCATGGCAGTGCTTGGCTTCTCCTCTCAGGATGGCCGTTCTCCCTTGGGGCACAAACGCTGCTGCAGTAACAGGTTGTTGTGTGGACGGAGGCCCTGCCCAATGCTGGACTTCACGGCTGAGCCTCAGGCGTGTGGTGGAGCCGGGCTCTGCACGGTGGCTGGCACTGCCTCTGTGCTTGGTTCTGTGGTTTCTGGGGTATTCCTGTGGGAGGCTCAGAGCAAGGGCAGGATCTGCTTCTTGAGGGAATAATAGGACCATTTTTGGGGCACTGTGGTGTGCAGGTTTATAAAGGAGCCGTTGGAGCCGAGAGCCTTGCTTGAGTCCCGGATGCCACCATATTCTGTCATCCTTGGTGCATTTTATAAGCTTTGGTTTCCTCACCTGTACACAGGGATGATAATAAAACCTTCATAGGACTGTGATGAGAACTGAAAAAAGAACCCACTTAGAAACACTTCAGGATATTGGGCAAGACTTTTTTTTTTTGGATAAGACCCTCAAAAGCATGGGAAACAAAACAAAACAACGACAAAACTTCTATATAGCAAAGGAAGCCAACAACAAATAGACAACCTATAAAATGGGAGAAAGTATTTGCAAACTGTCTCTCTGACACGAGATTAACATCCAGAATATTTAAGGAACTCAAAACAACTCAGTAGCAAAAAGCCAAGTAATCCAGCTTAAAAAAAAATGAGCTGCGGTTGCACCAACGCCGGTACTTAGGCGCGGGCCGGCGTGTCCTTGGGCTTAGAAAGCGGGACGTCCAGCTTACCGGTGCGGTCCTTTGGGGCGCGAGCTACTAACGAGCGAGTTAAAAATGGGTGATGTTGAGAAAGGCAAGAAGATTTTTGTTCAGAAATGTGCCCAGTGCCACACTGTGGAAAAGGGAGGCAAGCACAAGACTGGACCAAATCTCCATGGTCTGTTCGGGCGGAAGACAGGTCAGGCCGTTGGATTCTCCTACACAGACGCCAACAAGAACAAAGGCATCACCTGGGGAGAGGACACGCTGATGGAGTATTTGGAGAATCCCAAGAAATACATCCCTGGAACCAAAATGATCTTCGCTGGCATTAAGAAGAAGACTGAAAGGGCAGACTTGATAGCTTATCTCAAAAAAGCTACGAATGAGTAATAGCTGGCCACTGCCTTATTTATTACAAAACAGCAATGTCCCGTGACTTTTTTTATGTGCACCATAATTTAATTCTCATACACCAGAATTCAGATCATGAATGGCTGACAAAATATTTTTGTCCAACAGTCTAATATTGCCTTGTGTGGTTAAATAGGAAATTTTGGTAGTAATTCCAGTTCAGTGAATGCCCTCACTGTTTTTCCCCTTCTAAGGATATGATTGGACTTAACTAACAAAACTTGTCAATGCCATCCCAAAACCTGTTGGGAGATTGGATTTAGATTTAAATGCTGGGGAAATTGCCTCACTGTCTCAGAACTGAACAAGATTCACTTGTTCTTTACCTACCTAAGGCAAGAGCTGAAGACATTTGGAAACGTCTACTTCGTATTTTTGGTCTTAGCTGTGGCAATCTCATTAGAATTTCCTGTATCTAAACTTCTGCCTTTTACTTACTGAAAGGCATTTTAGTGTGGTTTATGCATATCAAATAAAGAATATTTAACACTTCTCACATTTTATAGATGATCTGTAAGGTCAGGTGCTTTGAACGTCAGCATGACCAGGTGGAGTAACAAGTTACACTTGCTGTTGAATTCTTTACTACCTTAGACTGAGTTAAAATTCAGGATTGTCTATAAGCAGCCATTTGGAAACACATAACACTGAGGAGCTACTGTGTATTTGTGTTTAGTAACGGTGCTTTTGCCAGCTCAGTGGAAGGACTAAGGGAGAGGAGATACCATCAGCACAAAACCTCTAAAATATGTGATCACAAGACTTAAGAGAATTAAAAACAGAATTATAGATAAAAAAAAAAAAAATGAGCTAATGATCTGAACAGACGTTTCTCAAGACGTCCAAATGGCCAACAGGTATAGGGCAAAATGCTCAGCCTCACTAATCATCAAGGAAATGGAAACCAAACTCACAGTGAGATATCATTTCACGCCAGTGAGAATGGTTGTTACCAAAAAGGCAAAAATAGCAGACGCCGGCCAGGATGCAGAGCAAAGGGAACCCTTAGACACCGTTGGTGGGAATGCCAATTAGAACAGCCATTGTGGAAGATAGTGTGCAGGGTTCCCAAAGAACTAGAAATAGATCTACCACGTGGCCCCGCTCTCCCACTGCTGGGTGTCTACCCAGAGGAAAGGACACGGCACGGCACAGGGAGGGTCTGCCCTCCTGGGTCTATTGCAGCACCGTTCGCCACACGTGGGGATATGGACTCAACCTAACGCCTACCAGTGGGTGAATGATTAAGAGAAGGTGGTGCATCTGCGCAGTGGAATACTATGCAGTCATGAAAAGAATGAAGTCCTGTGGTGTGCAGCAGCAGGGGCCAGTCTGGAGGACATTAGGTAAAAGGAAATGAGGCAGACCCATAGATCAGGTGCCGCCCGTGCTCACTCCTGTGCTAGCTGCAAAGTCAGTCTCATAGAAGGACAGCGCAGAATCGTGTTTCCCAGAGGCTGAGGCTGGTTACAGGGTATAAAATTAGGAGGAATACACTCCAGTGTTCTGTAGCATAGACGGGTAACCGTAGCTGATGGTAATTTGTTGTACTTGTGTATTTCAAAATAGCTAGAGGAGAAATTTCTGAATGTTCTCGCCACAAGAAATAGTTCACATTGGAGATGATGGATGGGCTGGTTACCCTGACTTGACCGTTACACAATGCATATATTCATGCAAATATCACACTGTATCCCATAAATATGTATACCTACATGTCATTTACCTTCCCCCCATGCACCCTGTCTAAAGTGCAGTGCCTGCCGACTTAGCTGTGCTTAGTATCTGTAGAGTTCTTGTGAGGATGGAGTGTGGCAATGAGACTGCAGCCCTCACATACCCAGTCCTGGGCCTGGATCCTCAGGGTTAGACAGACGCTGCCTCTTTTTGTTTTGTGATGTTGGTGGCAAGTGCTTCAGATAAAAGTTACCCAGGGAATCCTGAGCTTGCAGGTTGCAAGGGTTTAGAAATCCTACAGTTCACCCCTGCATTTCACGGGTGGGGACGGAGGCTCAGAGAGGAGAAGTAACTTTCCTAGATGGCCCAGCTGGGGCTAGCCCCAGGTCTCCAGGCTTCTGGACTTTCTGTTCTGGGGTGGGAGGGCCAGTAGGCCCTTGAAGGACTTCAGCTGCTTTGCCTCTTCCTGGGACCTCGCGGTTTTCTGTGGACCTTGGGGAAGCCGCATTTTTCTAAGTCTGTCCAGCAGGGCTCCTGACACTCCTTGCTTCCTTCCGCCAGCCTTCCCACTGGCTGGTGGCTTGGGTCCATGATACCAATGTGCACAGCATACAGACCATGCCTGGGGACTGCCTCCTCCCAGGGATCCAGCGCCCAGGGTGGAGCCCATGCTCCCTGCTCAGCCAGTGTGTCTGGGCTGTTCCACGTGGACTTCCTGCAGGTAAAGGGCCTGAGTTCAGAGTGGCCCCAGCCGCTGACCCACCCACCAGTTGCTGGTTTGCGCACTCAAACATTACAGATTTATTGAGCAGGCTGATAGGTGTGAGTGCTGTGGGGGATACAGAATATGTCAGAGCCACGTCCCTCCCTCCCAAAGCCTGCAGACGGAACAGTACACACAGGGAGTAATTAGAGAACAATTAAGCCCTCAGCTGCGGGCTGACGGATGAGAAGTTCGGGGGAAGTTCAGAGGAGTTCCTGGAGGCCGTGGCTGTGAGCTGGCCCTGGAAGGATGACTAGGTTGTAAGGGGCAAAGGACTGGGACAGACGAGGTGGGCAGTGTGGCAGCAAGTGGGGACACGGCTCGTTCAGTGTCCAGCGAGCAGACAGTGGGGCTGCAGGGGCCAGGGACTTTGGGTGAAGGGCTCATTTGTTTGCTAGGTCCACAAACCAGTGAGACAAACGACAGTACTGTGTTGTCCCACTGCTCTGGAGGCTGGGTGCTGGCAGGGGTGGTTCCTTGTGAGGGCGGGGGCGGGGTGGGGGGGGTGCGGGAAGGGGATCGGCTCCATGCCTCTCTCCTAGCTCCTGGTGCTGTGCTGGCCATGTTTGGTGTCCCTTGGCTTGTAGACGTCTTGCCCAGGTGGCTCTACCTTCTTCCTCACACGGTGTCTTCCATGTGTGGGTGTGGTCTGGCTCCATGCCCAAATTCCCCCTTTGTGGTAAGAGAGCATTCACATTGGATTAGGGGCCCACACTATCCTACATGGCTTCATCTTAAGTCATTGCCTCTGCAGTGTCCCTAATTTCAAATAAGGTCCCATTCTGAGGTTCTAGGGGCTAGGGTTTCAACATGTGAGTATTTGGCGTGTCCAGCTCAACCCATAACACATGGGTGCATTAGGTCTTCATGGGTGCAAGGGTCAGAACTTACTGAGGCAACGCAGCAGGTTCATGGTTTTCTTCTTTTTCACATTTTCCCCTCATTTCTTTATTTGAGAGACAGAGTTCCATCTGCTGGTTCATTCCCCAAAATGCCTGCTATGTCCAGGATTGGATCAGGCCAGAACAAAGAGCCAAGAACTCCATCCAGGTCTCCCACATGGGTGGCAGGGACCCAACTACTTGAGCATTCACTGCTATCTCCCAGGGCAGGAAGCTGGAGTCAGGAGCCAGAGCCAGGTACTGAACCTGGGTGCTCTGATGTGGGCCGTGGCATCTTCACTGCGAGGCAGGTGCTTGCCCCAGATCATGGTTTTCTGCAGCCGCATATCAGGCAGGCCTGGGGTACAGTTGGACCTTTGGGTGTTCCTCCTGGACTCGTCTTCTCTCAGCTTGTCTGTTCAGGCGAGGCTCATCTACAGTTGGTTCCCCAACAACCGGGGCCTCTGGCAGCTCTCAACCTACCACCTCCCAACTTCATTCCTAGAGGGACTGACCTGACCCCCAGTTTTATTTTATAGAATTACAAGTCAGGACTCAGATTGATTTAGGATAAGTCAGTAATGTGCCTTGCATGTCCTTTTTTAAAAAAAATTTAAGGTATGCAAATCTTATGTGTTTCCTTTGTACAGATTCAGGAATATAGTGATACTTCCCCTCTACACACACACTCCCATTCTTCTTCCTCCCTCTCCTGTTTCCTCCTTCTCCTTTTACAAAGATCTATTTTCAGTTTACTTTATACTTATAAGATTAACCTTACACTAAGTAAAGAGTTCAACAAATGATATGAAGAAAAAAAACACTGTTCCTCAACAGTTGAGACCAGGGCTGTAAACAATCATCCAATCTCAAAATGTCAATTTCACTCCTATACATTGCATTCACTGATCAGGTAGAACATATGGTATTTGTCTTTTTGGACTGCTTATTTCACTAAGTATAATGGTTTCCAGTTGCATCTATTTTTTTTTTTTTTTGTGAAAGGCAGGATTTCATTTTTTTTTAACTGTTGAGTAGTACACCATATATATATATATATATAGAGAGAGAGAGAGAGAGAGAGAGAATATACTACTGTTCAGTATATATAGTACTACTCAGCAATTAAAAAATGAAATCTTGTCTTTCACAAAAAGACATATATATATAATATATACACACATACACCATAATTTCTTTATCTGGTCATCAGTTGATGGCTATGTGGGTTGGTTCTATATCTTAGCTATTGTGAATTGAGCTGCAATAAACATGGGATCACAGATCATTCTTTTATATGCTGATTGCTTTTTGTTTAGGTAAATTCCCAGGAGTGGGATGGCTGGGTCATATAGTAGACCTATTTTCAGATTTCTGAGGTATTTCCATACTGTCTTCCATAATGGCTGTACTAGTTTACATTCCCACCAGTGGTGGATAAGGGTACCCATTTCTCTACATCTTCGCCAGCATTTATTGTGTTTTGATTTCTGTATGAGAGTCATTCTAACTGGGGTGAGGTAAAACCTCATTGTGGTTTTGATTTGCATTTCCCTGATGGCTAGTGATCCTGAGCATTTTTTCGTATGTCTGTTGGCCATTTGAACTTCCTCTTTTGATAAATGCCTGTTCGAGTCCTTTGCCCATTTCTTAACTGCGTTGTTTGTTTTGTTGTTGAGTTTCTTGAGCTCTTTGTAGATTCTGGATATTAATCCTTTGTCATTTGCATAGTTTGCAAATATTTTCTCCCATTCTGTTGGTTGCCTCTTTGTTTTTTTTTTTTTTTTTTGCAGTAAAGGAGCTTCTCAATTTGATGTAATCCCATTTGTCAATTTTGGATTTGATTGCCTGTGTTTCTGGGGTCTTTTCCAAGAATCTCGGCCTATGCCCATGTCTTGTAGAGCTTCCTCAGTGTTCTCCATTAATTTGGTGGTATCAGGTTGTAGACTTAGATCCTTTATTTTGAGTGGACTTGATGTAAGATAGGGGTCTTGTTTCATACTTCTACACGTAAAGATCCAGTGTTCTCAGCACCCTTTGTTGAAGAGGCTATCTTTTCTCCAGGGATTGATTTTAGTTTTTTTTTTTTTTTTTTTTTTTTTTTGTCAAACATTAGTTGGTTGTAGATGTGTGGATTGAATATCTGGGTGTTCTGTTCTGTTCCATTGGTCTATGTGTCTATTTGTATGCCAGTACCAGGCTGTTTTGATTATAACTGCCCTATGGTATGTTTTGAAATATATATTATGGTACCTCTGGCTTTTTTTTTTAAAGATTTATTTTATTTATTTGAAAGACAGAGTCACAGAGAGAGGTAGAGCCAGAAAGAGAGTGGGGGGTGTCTTCCATTCTACTGGTTCACCTCCCAATGACCACATTGGCCAGAGCTGAGCTGATCTGAAGCCAGAAGCCAGGAGCCTCCCCCTGGTCCCCAACGTGGGTGCAGGGACCCAAGGAGTTGAGCCTCCTCTACTGCCTTCCCAGGCCACAGCAGATAGCTGGATTGGAAGTGGAGCAGCCAGGACTCGAACTGGGCCACAGCACTGGCCCCTGTTTTTGTTGTTTAAAGATGGCTTTAAGTCTCCAAATTCATGCCTATATGGAACCTGGAATCTAAAATGAGATTTTAGCAGATGTAATCAGCTAAATTAACATGAGGTCATACTGGAATAGGGTGGACCCTAAATCCAATGGCTGTGTCCTCATGAGGAGACCATTTGACAAAGGAGGCAGAGATTCGATGATGCAACCACGCATCAAGGACTGCCAAAGATTGCTGGCAGTCACCAGAAGTTGGGCAGAGGGGAGGAAGGAGTCTCCTCAGGTGTCTTCAGTGGGAGGGGCGCCTGCTAACACCTGGGGTTTCAGGTTCCACTGTGAGGAGGTAACTTTCTGTCTGGTTTGTGAACTCGGTGGCAGCTGCTCTGGGACACTAACTCAGATATGCATCCTCAGACAGTCACCAGGGCCAGAAAGCACGTGCGCCAGCCTGTGATTGGTCCAGCGTGGAGCAGGTGCCTGCCCTTCGACCAGCCACTGTGACCAGCGAGGTGGGTTTGCCCCTTTTAAACTCCAGGGTTAGAGTTGGGGTAGATGTCAGGCATGGCAGGCAGCAAAGGCATAACGATGGGTAAAGGCAGACAAAATCATAGATGTCCACATCCGTGGGTGGCACTGTGGTTTTGCTGTGTAGGGCATACTGACTGTGTGTCTTACAGATGCCGTTTCTGATCCTTACAATAATTCTGCAAGGTTGGCAGATTTTACCAAAGGCCCTGAGAGGATAGGTAGTGGCCATGGTCACTTGGAAGTCACTAGGGAAGAAGCAGGACCAGCATCATGTGGACTCTGATGGCCAATCCCTGCCCCTGGAGGAAGGCTGGCTTCTGTAGGCATTAAAGGAAGGCCATGGCCTTGGGCTCTGATGTGATGAGTGTTAGGGAGTTGCCATGGGGCCCTGGTCTTACTAGTGAAGTCAAATTAGCTAATATTTTGGGGTCCAGTGCTATGGCACAGCAGGTTGAGCCACCAACTGCAGCACTGGCATCCTGTGTGGGTGCTGGGTTATGTCCTAGCTGCTCCACTTCTGATCCAGCTTCTGGGAAAGTAGGATGCCCAAGTTCCAGGACCCCTGCAACCCATATGGGAGACCTGGAGGAAGCTCCTCGCTCTTGGCTTCAGCCTGGTCCTGCCCAGTCATTGTGGTCATTTGGGGAGTGAACCAGCAGATGGAAGCCTTCTCTTTCTCTGTAGCTCTGACTTTCAAATTAATCAATAAATCTTTTTTAAAAATTAGTTAATATTGTGTGTGTGTGTGTGTGTGTGTGTGTGTGTGTTTGCATTTTTGTGTACCAACTCCCCTGACTGGAAAAAGAGACATTGGAGGCAGAGTTGGCCAACAGTGCTGGCTGGCTGGAGGGTTCTGGACGCCGTAGCCCAGGGAGGAGGGCCTGTGACTTGTGTTCCTTGGGGCTTTCCCAGAAGCGCACTCCAAGTCAAGGACTCCAACGCAAGCAGGTTTATGGGAAGCTCAGGAGCTGCCAACAGAGAAGAGGAGGCAGCTGGTGACTGTGCTGTTCCACCAGCAGCTGCCACCAGTGGAGGAAGCTTAATCGAGTGGGCGATAGGCCAGACATGGCCTAGACCCTTCCCACCCAAGGACCAAGGGAGAGGGTGGGGTGTGCATGTGCCGGCTTCCTAACTTCATCGTTGGTGGCTGTCCTGGGGGTGCACGCATGGGGGGCTTCCTCCTGCAAGTCACACGGGGGCCGGAGGAAAAGGCTGCAGGCGCTGGTGGTCTTAGCCGGTTGCTCAGAGCTGCCTGCCACAGGAAGCACTCTGATTATCCACAGAGAGGCGGAGTCAGGGGGCTCAGGTCCCACAGGGGGTGTGAGGCAGAGCCAGCGCTGGCTCCAGGCCCGGGCTCCTCACCTGGACGTTCCGCTGCTCCCTGCAAGGAGCCGGCCTTTTCCCTGCAGCTCCCGGCTTCTCAGCACTCCCGGGCAGGAGGGAAGCAGGCAGAGGAGGGGGCCTGGCACCAGGGAACGCTGTCAGCTCTTTTGTCCTGGGTGTGTGTGAGGTGTTTCCAGGCACACGGCCTCATGCCATCCCCACAGCCGCCCTTGTCCTCCTATTTCCAGACGTGGAACCTGAGACTTTTGGGGTAACCGAGCCAGGGACACAGCCCGAGTGCCATGGACTCCAGGGACACACCACACTTCACATACACAGATTGCATCCCCAGGAGGTGAGTGTCCCAGGAGAAGAGAGTTCAGGTTCAAGGCCACTTTCCTGTGACCCCAGAGCAGTCTACCGTCTTGCCTTCCAGTGCTGCGTCTTAGAGCCAATCAGATGATGGACGGGAGGTGCGGGAAGACCCGCGTGGTGAGGTTATCCGGCTCGTGTCTGTCTGACCTGTGACAGCGGTGTTGGTGGGTGCGGGCTGGTGACGGGGAGGGCCCTTCCTTCCCAGCAGGGTGAGGAGGGGGCCGCTCTCGTGCTCTCCTTGTGCCTGCTTAGAACAGGGGCCTTCCCCAGAGAGGAGTCCTCTTCTGCTGTCCCCGTCAGCTCTCACTCGCACCTTCTACCCGATGCTCCTGCGTGGCGACAGAGGGAGGCGCGCCCTCCATGTCCAGCCGATGTATGCTCGCTGTTGAAATAATGTTTAATCTGCAAATGCTAATTCATTTTTTATGCTGATTATGGCTCAGCCATCTGTGGTTGCTGCTTTGTTCGTGGAGTTCAGGAGCAAGCCCGTTTCCCAGGCCTGGCTCCCTGGTGATTTATGCCATGGGAGGCCCACTGCCTGCCTTCCGCCCTTCTTTTTCCCTCCCTCCGTCCCCTTTCCTAGACATTGATTGATTTAGAAAGGAAGGGTGACAGAGAGAGAGAGAGAGAGAGAGAGAGAGAGAGAGAGAGAGAGAGATCTTCCATCTGCTGGTTTGCTCCCCAGATGCCTGCAGCAGCCCCTGATGGGCCAGGCTGGAGCCAGGAGCCAGGAGCGCTATCAGAATCTCCCACGTGGGTGTCAGTGACTTAAGTCCGTGACTCATCGTCTGCTGCCTCCCAGGTGAGTAGTAGGAATCTGGATCAGAAGTGGAGGCAGGACTCAGCCCGGGGCACTCTGATATAGGAGGTGGGCGTCCCAAGTGGCAGCTTAGCTGCTGGGCCACAGCACCACCCTCCTGCTTTGAGGAGAGCCCCACTGTGGCCTTGCCTGTGCTGCTTTGGGATGGGTGCTGTGGTGACTCCTGGTGTGCATGTGCATGTGCAGAGCTTGGCCTCAGACGGGGCGGCCTGACTCCACGTGGAGGGCTGGACTTTGGTACGCACAGGTGTTTGTGTGCGTGTGTGCAGAGTTGGGCACAGTGAGCCGCAGGATTGTAGAATTAGGAAGTCGAAGGACTGAGACCTCCAGGGCTCTCCTTTGGCCAGTGAGGAATTAAGAACCAGCAAAGATGGGGCACGTTCTCCAAGGCTACCCAGCTGCTTGGTGGTGGAGATGGGACTGGCTCCTGGCCCTTCCTCAGAGCACAGGACTCTGCCCGAGAGGTCAGAGGGAGTGGCTGTGGGAAGCTTTACCGGCTGATCTTACCGACTCAATCATCACTCTGATGCATCTGCGGCGCCGGTCTGGCAGGTGCAGAATGAACTGCAGACACAGGAACTTCCCGAGAGGGCAGGACACGATGAGAACATCACCCGCGCTGGGCCACAGGGTCAGGCGTTCTTGGAGCTTGCAAGAAGGGCATAGAGGGAGTGGAGTCAGGGCCTTTGGAGGCAGGGAGTCCTGAGCGGGGTGTTAGTGTGGTCGAGGGGAGAGAGCAGGCCGGCCGGGGAGGTCCTTTGGCAGGTGCATGGCCAGAGCTGACGCAGGAGGCAGGACTCAGGATGTCATCTCCAGAGGGTGTCACCTAGGGGACGGGAGGGGCTGGGTCTCCCAGGCTGGTTTCAGTCGTTCATCAACAATGGTGTTGTGCTGCCTGGGGCCGATGTGGGGAGCAGGTGGTCCCATGGTGAGCTGGCTGCCAGCAGGCCACTTACGGTCTAGTTGACAGCTATGGTCACGGCGATCAGGAAGCTGGAGCTTCAACAACACTTGTGATGTGGGCCATGAGGAAGTGTCCAGAGACGCTGAGTGAGTCTGGGGGGGTCAGGTGGTCTTTCTGTGGGCTCCAGGGACAGGGAGAGGGTGGTGGCTGCAGGGCAGAGGGCGTCTCTGAAAGGTGGGAGAGCAGAGGTGGCTGCGTGTGGTCAGGAGGTTGCAACTCTGTGCAGAGACCCGTGGGCTCAGAAAACAGGAGTAGAACTTATGGCACAGCAAAGATAGCCTGACATTCTCACATGTGACCCAAGCTCAGATTCAAAGTGGAAGTGGCAAGACCTTGCGTGGGCGGGCTTGCACTGGTTCTTTGGCTGCCTGTCCTGGTACCACCTCTCTTGGGCCTGGATGGGGTTGGGGGTGAGCCCTCAGCCTCCTGGGCACCTCAGAGGCCTCACATTGCCCTGTATTCTGACCCCTGGGGGATGCCTAGCAGGCTGGCCTTGGCGTGGGTGTCTTTGGCTTCATACTCCACTCTGTCCAGGATCTCTGGTCTGTATCCCAGAGATCTCTGTGACAGGCAGGAGCAGAGGCATGTCACCCCATGAGGCCTAGGAGTTATTAAGATGGGAAACGTTGAAAGATTAGATTTATGACAGCCGACGGTGGATTATGAAGAATAATTTATCAAATGTCATTGCCTGCAGCCTACAATTTACAGAAGGTTTGCTTAAGCTGAGGGGATCTGATTGGACTGCCTCCTCCCCACCACTAATGAATGACAGCTCTAATGGATGGCCGGCCACACAGGGTGTTTATCTGCTTTTTATTAATCATTATTATCACAACATTTCCATAGGGCCCCTCCACCCACAGCTCTTGAGGTCCCAGCACTGGGAGGCTCTGTTGGCCACCTCACTGTAACTGTGGTGCTCCCGGGAGGTGTGTCAGTCACTGTGGACCAGAGAAGGCCCAGCTCCACTCCTCAGGAAGAGGAAAAGGCAAGTCTGCCTCCCTTCCACCCATTCCTTAGGAACTACCTACTGAGCACCTGTCAGGGTCAGGCATCTTAGCTGCAAGGCAGAACCAAAGCCAAAGTCCGCAGTGTAGACCAGAAGGGGGCATGAAGCAAGCGTCCGTGGAGGTGAACCTGCAGCTGTGTTCAGTCTCTCCACGAAGGCGCAAGAACGCCGAGTGGACACGGTGGGGGCTTCTTGGAGCAGGTGGCACTGACCTGCAGTTTGGAGGATGAGTAGGGGGAGGGAGCCTTCCGAGTACAGAAGATGGCACGTGCAAAGGCCCTGCAGGGGGAAAGGAGGGAGTGTGCTGGTGGCTGAGGCGGGGGAGGAGATGGTCAGACCCTTGGGTTGTGTGAAGGTGTTTGGTCCCTGAGACTGGTGCAGGGGCTTAACCAGGAAGAGTGGCATGATCACTGTCTGTTTGGAACATTCAGGCGAGCCCCATGTGGGGGATGGGTTAGAGGAGACAGGGGTCTGTTACTGTCTCTGCACACAGGAGGGCTGTAGCTTGTACTCACTGACCAGGAGGCCAGAATCACTGACCCCAGCCAGCACTGACTCCATTGCACCACTCACTGGGCCTCAGATGAGGCCCCTGCTGCTCCTACTCCAGTGGTGGGGCTGGGGCGGGGGCGACAGTAGGTTCTATTTCAGACCCTTTGTGATGGTTTCACACACCGCTCTAAGAGGTTGGTAGTTTTAAAGACTTTTTTTTTCTTGTTCTAATTTGAAAGTCAAAGTCACACGCAGAGAGATCTTCTCTCCACTGGCTCACTCCCCAAATGGCTGCAACAACTGGAGCTTGTGCAGACTGAAGCCAGGAGCCTTGAACTCCATCCTCGTTTGTTGTGTGGGTAGCACGGGCCCAAGCACTTGGGCCATCTTCGGCTGCTTTGCCAGGCACATTAGCAGGGAGCTGGATTGGAAGTGGAGCAGCTGGGGCCTGAACTGGTGCTCATCTGGGCTGCCAGCGTTGCAGGTGGTGGCTTAACACACTGTGCCACAGTGCTGGCCCTAAGAGGTTTTTATTTTTTATTTGTTTATTTTTTAATGATTTACTTATTTGAAAGTCAGATTTACAGAGAAAGAGAAAGGGAGAAACAAAGGAGAGAAAGGTCTTCCATCTGCTGGTTCACTCCCCAGGTGGCCGCAATGGCTGGGGCTGGGCCAGGCAAAGCCAGGAGCCAAGAGTTTCTTCCAGGTCTCCCACATGGGTAGCAGGAGCCCAAGCACTTATGCCATCTTCCACTGCTTTTCCCAGGCAGTTAGCAGGAAGCTGGATCGAAAGTGGAGCAGCCAAGACACAAATCAGAGGCCATATGGGATGCCTGCATCGCAGGCAGTGGCTGTACTTGCTATGCCACAACCTCGGCCCCATAGAAATCTTTATATAAGCATTGTACAGATGAGGAATACATAAGCATTGTATAAACATTGTACTTATGAGGAAAGGGTTTGTGTAACTTGCCAGGGCGGCACATCATGGAGCCAGGATCTGAACGGGCCAGTCTGACCCAGGGCTGTGTGGATCACTGTGCTTTGCTGCCTCTCAGCTCTGCCTGTCCTGAGCAGCTGCTGTGCAAACCCCAGGGAGAGCGTGCTCACAGCACCCTGGGGTGTGGCTGCCCCTGGCTTCTTGCTTCTCTGCCTGGGAATGGGTGGGGGAAAGCGGCTTGGTCTCACCTGGGAGGCCCTTGGCAGCGCCACGTGGGTGGTTACCTGGCGCCTGGAGACTCTCCACCGTTGGTCACAGTTGGCGCCATGCCTGCCTCCATGTGGGAACTTAGAGACGAGTGCTTTCTGGGGCCGACCTGGGGTTCTGCCGCCGTCCCCTTATCTGCTGCCCAGCTTGGCAGTAGCAGGAGCCAGTGACTCTGCAGAACTGACAGTTTGATCCTTCGAACCCGGAAAAGAACACAGACTCCCTGCAAGACAAGGTCTACGTGTCCTCGAGCTGTTATTGCTGTTATTATTTTTATTATCACAAATTGCTCTGAGTGGGAGGTGCAGGGCGAGGGCACTCCCACCTGGGGGCAGGGCAGCTGCTGAGCGGGGCTGAGGCCCAGCCTGACGCTGGAGCCTTTTCTACTCCGGTCACCCAGGGTCTGCGAGGTCACACTCGAGGCCAGACTGTCCCTGCCACAGCGGGTGCAGCAGCTGTGTGTGCAGGGCCGGCTGTGATGCAGGCGCGTTCTTCAGAGGGGCTGCTGCCTTCCGAGGGCTCCTCCTTGCCCGTGTCCCCAGCACAGTTTCTGTCACTGAGGGGCCAGCGGTAAATATTTGTTGACTGATGGGCTAGGCTGAGGAATGGCAAATTGGTTTCATCTCAGGCGTTCATTCAGGTCAGTCGGTGGCTGCCTGCAGCTCTGTGCGGACAAGCGATTCCAGGGCATCATCCGAGCTCAGCAGGAATGAGTGCTGTGATTGATTAGTGATGTCTGGCGTGCCTTTGCTTGGGGTCTATGACTTAGCTATTGCTGAATAATAAATTACCCCCAACCATTAATGGCTTAAAACAATACACATTTGTTGTCTTAAGGCGTCTGCGGGTCAGAAATTTGGGAGCAGCTTAAGGATGGCTCTGGCTCAGTGCATTAGCTGGCATTCTCCAGGGAGACCCCTTGCGGGTGTATATGGTGTCGGGGGGTTGGTTGGTGTTGGTGGCAGCTGAGAAGTCCCCCAAGGGCTCGTCAGCAAGCTGGAGACCCCGGTGGGCAGGAGCATGGCCCAGTCCAAGTCCAAAGCCTCGGCACCAAGAAAGCTGAGGCCCAAAGACCCGAAAACCCAGGCGGCCGCAGGTCTGAGTCCTGGAGACCAAGGAGGAGGAGCCTGGAATGTCGTTTAGTTACATATCTATTTTCATTTATTTGAAAGGCAGAGAGACAGAGCTAGAGACAGGTAGACAGACAGACAGACACTGAGAGAGCTGCCATCTGCTGCGTTACTCCCTCAGATGCCTGTAATTGTGGCGGCTGGGCCAGGCAAAGCCAGGAGCCTGGAACACGATCCAAATCCCCCATGAAGGAGGCAGTGCCTGCCACCTCCTGGGGTGAGCATTAGGAGGGAGCTGGAGTTGCAAGTGGAGCCAGGACTCCAGCCCAGGCACTCTGGTTTGGATGTGTGTGTCCCAGGCAGTATCTTAGCTGCTGCATAAGATGCAGGCTCCGCGGCTCACTAGGCTAATCCTCTGCCTTGCGGTGCCGGCACACCGGGTTCTAGTCCCGGTCAGGGCGCCGGATTCTGTCCCGGTTGCCCCTCTTCCAGGCCAGCTCTCTGCTGTGGCCGGGGAGTGCAGTGGAGGATGGCCCAAGTCCTTGGGCCCTGCACCCTCATGGGAGACCAGGATAAGTACCTGGCTCTTGCCATCGGATCAGCATGGTGTGCCGGCCCCAGCGGCAATTGGAGGGTGAACCAATGGCAAAAGGAAGACCTTTCTCTCTGTCTCTGTCTCTCTCTCTCACTGTCCACTCAGCCTGTCAAAAAAAAAAAAAAAAAAAAAAAAAAGATGTGGGCTCTGAGCTTGGAGTTCTGACGTCCAAGGGAGGAGCCAGAGAAGGCCCCAGCTCCAGGAGAGGGAGCTTTTGTTTTGTTTTGTTTGTACCCCCAGTGTCTCCCTCCTCCCTGCGCCACCAGCACGCTGAGGGCAGCAGCTCTTCCCCACTGGGTTTCCTGACTCCTGCCAGTCTCTCCTGGGAACTTCCTCGCACACACACCCAGAGGGATGCTTTTCCTGGCCTCTCTGTGTCCCTTAGTCTGGTTGCACGTCAGCATCATCACACCCGGGATCTCTCAGGGTGCAGGCAAGGAGCTGGCCAGGGTTGGAGTCACAGGAATGTCTGGCTAGGGCTGGAGGCTCTCTGCTGGCCGTGACCCCGGCTCCCCTCCACAGGCTGCGGGAGGGTCCTTGGGACGTGGCAGGGACAGAGGGGAGAGGGGGTCATAGTGGCTTTTGTGACTTAGTCTTGGAAGTGGTACACTGTTACTTCCTCCTCGTGCTGTCTCTTAGGAGTGGGTTCCTTGGTTCCAATTTGCATAGCAGGGGAGGGGCGTGGACTCCCACAGGGTAAGCCACTGCTTGTGATGCCAGCGTTCGATACTGGAGTGCCAGTTTGAGTCCCAGCTGCTCCACTTCTGGTACAATTTCCTGCTAATGAGCTTGGGAAAGCAGCAAAAAATGGCTCAAGTGCTTGGGCCCCTGCATCCACATGGGAGACCGGTTGGAGTTCTTCGCTCTTGGCTTCAGCCTGGCCCAGCCCGGACCATTGCAGCCATGAGGGGAAGTGAACCAGCAGATGGAAGATTGCTTGCTCGCTCGCCCTCTCTCTCTCTCTCCCCAAATAAATCTCCACAAACCTTGCCATAGGGGTATGAGAGTGTGTGTCCCACCTATCTGCTGTCCTGATCCAGTGTTCACAGCGGTGGGAAATATCTGGCCTGAGGACTGTATAAGGCCCGGGGAATCATTTGTTTTGGCCCAGCCAAGACAATCTCAGGAGGGACTGGAAATCCAGTAAATCTACAGCAGGCTAATTTTTAAGTTGATGATTTTTAAAATTTTGATTTTTAATTTTTAAAATTTATTTGAGGCTGGCGCTGCGGCTCACTAGGCTAATCCTCCAGTCCCGGTCGGGGCGCCGGATTCTGTCCCGGTTGCCCCTCTTCCAGGCCAGCTCTCTGCTGTGGCCAGGGAGTGCAGTGGAGGATGGCCCAAGTGCTTGGGCCCTGCACCCCATGGGAGACCAGGAGAAGCACCTGGCTCCTGCCATCGGATTAGCGCGGTGCGCCGGCCGCAGTGCGCCTGCCGCAGCGGCCATTGGAGGGTGAACCAACGGCAAAGGAAGACCTTTCTCTCTGTCTCTCTCTCTCACTGTCCACTCTGCCTGTCAAAAAAAAAATTTATTTGAAAGGCAGAGTTAGAGAGGAAGAGAGGCAGAGCTCTTCCATCCACTGGCTTACTCTCCAAATGGCCACAATGGCTGGGGCTGGGCCAGGCGGAAGCCAGGAACCTAGAGTTTCTTCAGGGTCTGCCACATGGGTGGCAGGATCCAAGCACTTGGATCAGAAGTGGAGGAGCCAGATCTCAAACTGGCGCCCATATGGGATGCTAATGTCACAGGTGGAGGCCACACGCTGACCCCTGGTTGATAATTTTGTGTGACTTGTAAATGATGTTATTAATATCCACTGGCCCTTGGCAGCCAAAAGGTTCGAGACCCCTGTTGGAAGACACAGGAAATGAGCCTGCAGAGGTGGGGTGTGAACCAGATGTGTGAAGCGAGAGGGGCAGGGATGGCAGTGAAGTGGGGAGTGGGCTGGTAGGGTAACCGTGGGGTGTAGTAGGCGGGTCCCTGGGAAATGGTGCCGAGCGGAGGGTTCCGAGCAGAGGGTGTGAGGGGTGGTGGCAGGTGCTCTGCCCAAGGTAGATGTTGACGTGTTGCACAGGCCTTGTTGGCTAGAGCTGGGTGTGTGGATGGCAGTTGGTAAGGTTCACTCTCACCACTTCCATAAGCACAGAGAGATGTGTGCTTGACAGCGGGCTCCAGTGTGTGACAGCTGGCACCCAGCCAGGCCTGAGGTGGGCCACGTGGAGACTTTGAGAGGCAGAAGCCGTCGGCTGCTGATGCCATGGTAACCCGCCCGGAGCGGCTCCTACTCAGGTGCCCTGGGCAGTCTCCCCAGCTCCTGAGTGGAAGCTGCCTGGCCTTGTACCTAGACCTTGTCTTGCCTGCATCAGGCAGGCCCCTGTTTTCCTCAGGAGCTGGGCAGTTTGAGGTTAGTGAGATGTGTTATTTAATGGTGATGACATTTCTACACCCAAAAGTGGGCTGCTGTGAGTGGGTGGGGACAACAGGATGGAACGTTTGCAATTGGGCCTTAGTGGAAAAATTCGGGCCTTGTCCTGTGCCGTGACTGGTGAGCCCATTGCCGGGGGTGTCCCAGGCTGGCAGGCTGCAGATGCCCACGGGGCTGGCCAAGACTGTCCCAGGGAGACCTCCGCAGGCGTCACGCTGTGGCTTTTCCAGGAGAGCTAGTCACCTTTGAGCTGAAGAACAGCCCTGGCCGGCCTTGGCTTTCAGGAAACATTGGCTCTAAGCTGGCTTCCTGGGAACCTGCACAACTGCCTGCCCAGCTGGATAGAAGGTTCTGGAAACTCTGTCTCTGCCCTGGGACTCGCATGAGAGGTCACTCAGTCTCCTAATTTGCAGACCCCTGCAGAAGTTGAGACTTATCTGTCCCATCTGTGAAGCACCTGGGGGTGGCACACTTCTTGCTCCTCTGGTGTTTTTCTGCTCACAGGAAGACAAACATCCCATCCCCATTTAACACACACACACACACACATACACACACAACTAGATAAACCTAGAGAAACTTTTTTTCTTTGTTGTTTTTTCCTTTTCTGGACAGGGACATGGAAGCTGTTGAATCATGGGGTCATTGGGCTGACCATAATTGAAAATCACATAACCAATCATTTGTTTGGGGCCACCACTGTGGCATAGCAGGTAAAGCCACTGCCTGCAGTGCCAGTATCCTATATGGGCGCCGGTTCAAGACCCGGCTGCTCCACTTCTGATCCAGCTCTCTGCTGTGGCCTGGGAAAGCAGTAGAGGATGCCCAAGTCCTTGGGCCCCTGCACCTACATGGGAGACCTGGAAGAGGCTTTGGGACAGGTTGGCCATTGCAGCTATTTGGGGAATGAGCCAGAGGATGGAAGACTTCTCTCTCTCTCTCCACCTCTGCCTCTCTGTAATTCTGCCTTTCAAATAAATAAAGAAATAAAGAAATATCTTTTTTAAAGAATGCAGTTTTCTGACTTAATTGATTTTGCTGCCAGACCCAGAAAGAAAAAAAGAAAGGGCAAAGAAAGCAAGGTTCAGCCATGGTGCGAGTTTGTCCGAGTGGAGGCAGCGGAGGGCCCGGCCTGAACGCAGTGCCGCTGGAGCTGCAGCATGTTTGCCTGAATGGTGTTCTGCGGGATACCCGGGGCAGCCAGGCCTGAGCTGGGCAGGGGTATAATTCAGCTGTAGGCATGGGGCTATTTTCCTTACTCTCTAGCAGCATAAAGTACTTCCACTGAACGCTTTGATTCAAGGTTCCATTTAGAGATACTTTATTCCTATTTAATTACAGGCTGCAGCACCAATCTTTAATTACCTTTTTTATAAGTCAGCTAGGAGCCTCCACTAGCGATCAGTTATCGTGTGTGTGTGTGGGCCTGCATGTGTGTGTGTGCACATGTGTGTGTGCACGCTCGCGTAAGCACAGGCGGGCGTGGGCATGCGACTTGCTTCCAGAGAGGGAGATAGGCTGGCTGCAGGGACACTGTGTAGAGGGGAGGGCATCTGCTTGACGGGTCGCCCATCTAGGGGGGGTGCCTCCTTGTTCCCGTGTTGTCTTGGCTGTCACTGACACAATGGGGGGTTTGGGTGAGTGCTCACAGCTGGGCCTGGTGCAGGGTGCTGAGTTGGCAGCTGGGCTTGGGTGGTGTCTTGGGCTGCCTTGGCGGGAGCAGGGAATTGTAGGAAGCCTCCTTCCTGTCCCCTAGGTGTGTGATGAGCCAGACTCTCTTACCCCGGAGATTAGAATCTGCTGGCCTGGCCTTCTCTTTCCTCTACCTGCCGTGTGATGCTCTTGGCAGCTCTTCTGGCCACACAGCCCAGCAGTGCCGTGTCACTCTCCGGTTACAGTGACTCTGCAATGTCCCTGCAGTGACCGTGGTTTGAAGACTGCTTGTTCTGCCCAGACAATGAGCAGGTGTTCCTGGGCGCCCGGCTGAGGCTTCTGGTGGGGAGTGAGGGCAGGTGACCCCTAAGTCTCTGCAGCAGGAAGATTGGGTCGTTCCAGCTGCCAGGGAGGTGAGGGCCTGTGGTCACACTCTGGTCCAGAATCGCTGTCCTTGGCACTCTTTCTGGAACCAGCAGAGGGCTTCCACAGGGCCTGGTGTTGATGTCATTATCTGAGGCCGGGAGCACTGCTGAAGGTCCACCTTTCCTTCTGTTCCTGGATCTCCATCCCAGCAAGAGGGGGGCGAGGAACTCAGGCTCACTGAGCCTCTTGGACAATCCTGGGCTTCACACCCATGAAGCCTTTCATTTATCCTGGCAGGGGCCTGCGAATGGACTGTGTCAGAGCCCCTTCAGCTGTGTGTGACATAAAGCTTGAACTGGGAGAATCAGAGGGCAGGTACTCAGGTATGGCCAGATCAAGGGGCTCAGCCATCATGATCAGGATTTGCACCTCCTCTCTCAGCTCTACAGTGTGGCTCTTAGCAGCTCCAGCCCCTGTAGGTCTGCCCAAGTTGTGCAGAAGGAATCTCTTCTTCTACAGTTCAAAGGAAAGCAAAATCATTGAATCTGGTTGGGCCAGTTGGTCCGTTCTGAACCAATCAGAGGGGCCAGAGGCACTTAGAGTTCTGATTGGCCAGGCTGGAGTCTCCCAGCCACCAGGGAGTAACAGGTGGACACTGCCTGGGTAAACCCCACACCTGATGTGTACTTTGAGTATTTTGGAACGTTACGCATTTGAGGAGTGAGGGAGCAGGAAGGTCTGGCATTTCAAGGGGAAGAAAAGTGGATCCTGTTCTCCAGCAGAGAGGATGGTGGGTCCAGCCATTTAGCAAACACCTGTTTGGCAGTGACTAGATCCAGCCTCGTCATGGGTGCAGGGACTCCGCAGGGAACAGGACAAAACTCCTTCCCACATGGAGCTGATGTCCTCATGGGGTTTTTAGGGTGATGGTCCTGGTCCTCTTTCATCCCAAGCCTGGGTTCAGGGTGTTCTGGGGCTGAGAGCCCCCAGGTGATGAGGAGGAGTCTTGCCCTCAGGAAGCCTAGAATCATCAAAGAAGGGAAAAGACAGGTGCATTGTTGGGAGCACCTGGGACTTGGGTGTGGGAGAAAGATTGATGAGGAAGCAGGGACCGGGAAAGCCAATCCCATACTTGCCTCTTGTGTCAGAGATGCGTCGGCCCCTCCCAGCACGTCCTGGGCCTTCGGCCTCTGTGGAACCTTGGTGGACAGAATGGAGTTGAGTGCAAGCGACAAGGATGATGGCAGGGATGGAGGGAGCTTCACGAGTTGGGATTGGCAGGGTCATGGTGCAGCCTTGCAAACAGGGAAGGGACAGTGGCCGGGGCCCATGGGACTTCTGAGGTCTGGGCAAAGGAAAAGGGCTGAGGAGCAGGACCGAGGGGCTGCTACAAGAGGGAGGACAGGCAGGAAGGGGCGTGGACCGAGGAGAGCCTGGGGGTGCGGCAGGAGGGGAGGCGTGTGAGTGGTTATGTGGACAGCTGACCCTGAGGATGCTGACCTCTGAGGGCACTCACGTCCCTTGTGTACTACGTGTGGTGTTTGTATGAAGCCTGCAAGTCTTCCCATGAACTGTATGTCATCTCCAGATGACAGATAACCAGTACAGTGCCAGTGCTCTGCAAATACTTGTTGTATGGTATTGTGTACAGGACACGGACAGGAAAACAAGTCCGTACGTGTGCAGTACCCAGTTGACTCGGAGGCTGCTGGGCCTGATCAGAGGGCAGACCTTATACATGTGCATGTGTGCGTGCATGTATGTGCGCGTGCACATGTGTGTGCATACATGCATGTGTGTGAATCATCGGACTGTGAGGAATCGTGAGGCTAGATAGAGGCTTATAGAAATGGAGAAGATTCGAATTTCAACCTTGGCCAGTCTTGGAAAAGGCATCTGGGGCCCTTCCTGCCATCTAGAAGTGGACCATGTAGCTGTGACCACTGGAGTCAGAAGGAGTTTCTCCTCCAGGGCAATGGATGTGGAGTGTGTAAGGGGGCAGGGGGAGGAGGAAGGAAGGAGAAGAAGAAAGGGGAAGGACTGAATTTTCCACTCCACAGAGAGAGAAAGCGAGGTGCAGAGAGGGTAGGGGAGGATGCCACTCTGGGGGCGTCACGGCTGAGCTGTGACAGGGTCCTAGCCCTGGGGTCCCTGCAGGGCTGGCCAGGCTGGGATGGGCTCTGGGACCACCTCTCCAAGCCTCCACTTGGGCAGGCATTACAGGCAGATGTTGGGTTTGGAGCTGGCCCAGGTTCTTTGAGCTCCTCTGGATGGTGGAATTGGACCATCTTCCATATGGTCTTTGTCGTGGGCTGGCCTGGGCCCATGTCCTGTTGACTTTTAATCATCTGTCTGTAAGAACCCAGGAGGCACACTGGGGCGTGATTAAATGAACTCCAGATGCAGTTCTGAATGTTCTGGGTGCACCTCTTGGCCTCTCATGGAGGTTTCCAGAGCCCATGTGCTCTCGACTGAGGACACACCCTCTGTGTGCCTGACCTGGGTCTCCACAGAGGCAGTGGGCCGAGGCGAGGCCCCAGGCTGGGGAACACCTGAGCAACAGGAGATCTGTCCTGGACCCTGGGCGGCCCTGCTCTGGCCCATCGTCCCAGCCCCTCCCGCTGCCCTGGGCCGTCTTCTGAAGTGTGTGTCCTCTCTCCACTCCTGACAGATCCAGGACTTGTTCGTGAGCTTCGAGGACACCCCTCTGGGGGCAGCCTCCCTGGCCCAGGTCCACAAGGCGGTGCTGCGCGATGGGCGGACGGTGGCCGTGAAGGTGCAGCACCCAAAGGTGCAGGCGCAGAGCTCCAAGGACATTCTCCTGATGGAGGTGAGAGCCACCCTTCCTCCTTGCTTCGTCCTCAGCCTGTGTTTCCCTGGGATGGAGGCCGTCTCCGTGGAACTGGCTCAGACAGGCAGGTGGTGTGAGGTCCTTGGAGCAGCAGAGTAGGAGACAGAACCGGGACTGCAACAAGGGGACTGCCATGGCAACACTGCAGCCACAGGGTCCTCATATTATGGGGATGTGGGGGGGGGACTGACCAGACCCTACTTTGTCCCTGGGAACTGTCCGTGGTGGTCTCCAAACAGGCCGAGCTGCTTCTGGGCCCAAGGGCACTCCACAGCCCCTCCTGGCTCTGTCATAGATGACGGTGCCAGCAAAGTGCCCTGGAGCTCTGGTTTGAATGGATGGGGGTATTCCCAGGATATGATGTTTTTATTTATTTGAGAAACAGAAAGAGAGAGAAAGAGAGAGAGAGAGAGAAAGCAAGTGCGAGCTCCCCCTTCCACTAGTTTCCTTCCCAAATGCCTGCAGTGGCTGGGGAGCCAGGAACTGGGAACACTGTCCAGGTTTCCCATGTGCGTGGCAGTGACCAACTACCCAGGCCCAGGGTGTGCATCAGCAGGAAGCTGGATTGGAAGCAGAGTCAGGACCTGAACCAGGCTGACATGGGATATGGGTGTCCTGCGAGCATCTGCACGTAGAAAGGCCGCGCGGCTTGGGCTGTGCCAGGAGAGCGGGTCCAGGTGATGCCAGGCTGGGAGGGTGGACAGGCAAGCACGCTCGTCCTCCAGGCTCAAGTGTGGAAGAGCACGCCTTGTCAGCGCTCAATACACGCGAGACTGCATCCAAACATTTGTGGGAAATGGATTTAAAAGATAAGTTTATTTTTGTGTCAAAAATGTGAAAGCCCGGGCCGGCGCTGTGGCATAGCGGGGTAGAGCCCTGGCCTGAATCGCCGGCATCCCATATGGGCGCTGGTTCTAGTTCTGGCTGCTCCTCTTCCTGTCCAGCTCTCTGCTATGGCCTAGGAAAGCAGTGGAAGATGACCCAGGTCCTTGGGCTCCTGTACCCACGTGGGAGATCCGGAAGAAGCTCCTGGCTCCTGGCTTCGGATCGGCACAGCTCTGGCCGTTGCGGCCATGTGGGGAGTGAACCATCAGAAGGAAGACCTCTCTCTCTGTCTCTACCTCTCTCTGTAACTCTGTCTTTTAAGTAAAAAAAATGTGAAAGCCATGTACACAGGGGTCTTCAAAAAATGCGCGGAAAGTGAAAAAAAAAATAAAACGATGCCCTTTTCCACAGATTTTTTGAAATGCTCGTGTGTCTGTGGGGCTGAGCAGATCTGATTTCTTCCTGGGTAGTCAGTGGGGAACCTTGGGAGCATTCTCATCAGGGGCTGTCACGATCAGCTGCGCATTAGAAATAAAAATTTCTTGGCAACCGGGAGGCAGGGTGCGCAGGCAGAGGGACTGTCGCCTGGAGACTAGCGAGGGGCTGCTGCCCTGTGCGGGACAGAAATGCTGACTGGGGCGGACCCCAGGGGGGCTCCCACTTCACTTGGGGAGGCGTCAGGGGCGGTGGGGTTGAGGAGGAGGAGACGGGAATACCTCTGAGGATTCTGGCTCCAGTGATGACGTTTGGGCGCCTTTGACCAGGTGTATCAGTCCCAGTGCAGGCAGGCCAAAAACAGTTTGCTTGAAGAGCTTCAGACACACGGCACTTAAAACAGTAAGCGGGCCTGATACAGACGGGGTTGCTGGGTCGGCAGTCCACGGCGGGGCGGGGGACAAGGAGGAGAGGTGGATTTCAGGATCTCGGGAGCTGGAAGCACCTGGTGGAAGCTGGAACCCTACTGAGCTTGCCCGATGGTGGGACCCGGATCCCAGATACAGGGCCTGGGAGTTGCAGCCATGGACGCTGTTGGAGGCAGAGGGTTTTTCACCTCCTCCTGGCCCCTGGTATTTCAGCCTTGTTGCTCAGTGGCCAAATCTAGCTGGAAGCGAGTGGACAACAGAGCAAGTGGGAAAAGTAGCTTCTGGGAGTAAGGAGTTGGTCTTGGAGCCGAGTGACCGGTGAGGGAGCAGCCATGCGGGGTGAGGTATTGCTGCCAGTGATTTTAGATAGGGATGTCTGTGTCAGTCTGGGGTTTGGATTGGGATTCGGATTCAGGGTTTGTGAGCCAGGAGACTCGTGGTAGTGGAACTGGACGAATGGTTGTGATGACTGGGGAAGGTGTCTGCAGATACATGGGAGCGAGGGGCAGGCTGAGGAGCATCCTTACGTGAGGAGTGAGCCCCAGAGGGTTCAGTTCACGGAGGGGGTGAAGAAGGCGTGGCCAGAGGGATGGGAGGAGAGCCAGGCAAGAGCCAGCGCAGTGTCCGCACCTGATGACGCATCAGGAGCCTTCTCAGAATTCGGTGGCTTCAGACAACAGCCGGGTGCTTTGCTCGTGAACCTGCGCTTGGAGAAGCGGGTCTGTTTCGTGCAGCAGTAGCTGCAGTGGCTCAGCTGGGGGCCGGAGGGGCCACGCCCAAGGTGGCACACTCCTGTGGTTAGCAGCTGGAGCTGGCCGGTGTGTCTGGCAGCTCAGTTGAGAACCAATGACAGGGTCTTCGTGTGGCTGTTTGAGCTTCCTCACAGCGTGGTAGCTGGGTTCTAAGAGCAAGCTTGAGCCGGCGCCGCAGCTCACTAGGCTAATCCTTCACCTTGTGTCGCCGGCACACCGGGTTCTAGTCCCGGTCGGGGCACCGGATTCTGTCCCGGTTGCCCCTCTTCCAGGCCAGCTCTCTGCTGTGGCCAGGGAGTGCGGTGGAGGATGGCCCAAGTGCTTGGGCCCTGCACCCCATGGGAGACCAGGAGAAGTACCTGGCTCCTGGCTTCGGATTGGCATGGTTCGCCGGCCTCAGCGCGCCGGCCGCGGCGGCCATTGGTGGGTGAACCAATGGCAAAGGAAGACCTTTCTCTCTATCTCTCTCTCTCACTGTCCACTCTGCCTGTCAAAAAAAAAAAAAAAAAAAGCAAGCTTGCCCAGAGAATCAGGCTGGACAGGCATCACTGTTTCTATCCTAACCCTCTGAGCCAGATAGCATTGCCTTTTCCTTGCTGGTGAAGCAATCAGCTGGGGGTGGGCAAACAGACTCTCCCTCCTAATGGACAGGCAGGTCTAGAAGTGTTTCAAAATGGGGACCTTGTTGCAGTCATTTTGGAAAATTCTGTCAGAGTTCCTCAACGTTGGCAAACGGGAGGTGAAATTAGTGACTCCCTGAAAGGGATATTTTGGATTTGGATTTGGTGAGGCAGCGTTGCAGAGGGGTAAGAATCAAGACCTGAGAAGTGGAGACACGTAATGGCACAGAGTAAACCACGGGAGGTCGGCGGGGGGGAGTCAGGGTAGTGGTTAGAGCGAGTGGAGGATTAAGTGCCGGGGCCCCTGGAGCAGGCCTGCCGCTGATGGAGAAGGGGTGGGGAGGGTGGGGCATCAGCAGAGAGGAATTCCGAGGTCACGGCCAAGAGGAGCTTCAGGAGGTGGGCGCTGGAGCACAGAGGAAAGCGGCAGCCTTTGTGACCAGAGGGAGGCGGCAGGGCTGGATGCAGATGAGTGTGCAGGGCAGAGCGGGAGGAGGGGTGGGCAGTGGAGTGTGTGCCTGCCTGATAGCCTCTGTTTTCTGTGTGCAGTGGGAGGCAGGACCATCTGCCCAGCATGAGGGGGGGGGGTGTGGCGGTGAGGCCCTGGGGAGGTGAAGGTTTGGAGTAGCTGCCGAGAGTGCTGGGCGCGGCAGCAGGTTGCCAAGCGGCACTGTGCGCTTGGTGTTTCCGCAGCACCCGTCAGTGAGCACAGAGCAGCCGTGGCCAGCAGTGGACTGAGCCTCCCTGGGTTTCCTGGTCACTGTCGATTCAGACAGGAATCTGCCTCATCCTGACAGTGCCTCGGGGCCCGCGGGGGCCGGGAGGACAGCGGTCCCTTCCTTCTGTGCAGAGCTTCGCTGGCCTCCTAAGTACTGGTGGCCGTGAGGTCAATAGCAATAATAACAGTAATAAAGAGCTGGCATTGTCCTCTCTGAGAGACGCGTCAGACGCTTTTCTTGGGAAGTGAGGCCTGGCGGGCCGTGTGCAGAGTACAGAACAGCTTCGTGGCCGTGGCTGAGACAGTGCTGGGGCCGCGGCCCTGCTCACAGGAGCTGCGGGGAGTGGGCCTGAAGCCCCCACCCTCGCTGCAGGCGAGGCGCTGAGGCAGCGCCTTCTCCTGGGCTTGGTCTTGGGTGTGAAAGCCCCACCCGGGTACCGTTCCTGCTACACAACCCAGAACAGCCCATCTGGGAAGCCCGTTCTGTTTGGTACTTGAAATATGTAGTATGTTTTTCTGAGACCTGGTGTCTTGGTTTTAGGAGTGATGATCCCAAAATGCTGCTCAGGCGTCTGTGGTGCCACAGAGGTTTCTAGGGGCCATCAGGGCTCGGAGCAAAGAGGAAGCGAAGCTGCCTCTCTGCACTGCCTTCTGTGTTCCTTAGGCCAGTCCCAGGCATCGTGTGCACCTAGGCTTCTCTCCCACTATTGCCCCCTCTTCCCCAGTCCTGTGACTGATCATCGCCTGGTTTTGAGAGGAAGCCAATCTGATTAAAGTAATTCACCCTAATGAGAGAGTGATTCAGCCTTTAGATATTTATGTTTTCAGAGGTGATCTTGTAAATCCAAACATATATGTGGGATCTTCACAAAGTTCATGGAGGGGCCAGCGTTGTGGTGTAGTGGCTAAAACTGCTGCCTATGATGGTGGCATCCCATTTGGGCACTGGTTCGAATCCCAGCTGCTCCACTTCCAATCCAGCTCCCTGCTAATGCACCTGGGAGAGCAACAGAGGACGGCTGAAGTTCATGGGGGCCTGTACCCATGTGGCAGACCTAGAAGAAGCTCCTGGCTTCTGGCTTCAAACCGGCCCATTTCCGGCAATTGTAGCTATTTGGGGAGTGAACCAACAGATGGAGGATCTTTCTCTCTGTGTGTCTCTCCCTTTCAGTTGGTAAACTCTGCCTTTCAAATAAATAAATCTTAAAAAAAAAGTATTGACAAGAAAAGTTTATGAAAAATACATGTTATGAGAAAACTGCAAGCATTTCACATTTTTGGCACCAAAATAAGTTTTTTATTTCATTTTCCTTGAACTTTTGGAAGCACTTTTATATTTACTGTAAGGATATAGAGAGAGGGCTCTAGGAGTGAGATTTTTGAGAGTGAAGAGGTGGGGCTGGCTGGTTGTATCAGGACGCTTTTGGTTGAAGGAATCAGAAGCTCCCCCTGAAGTGGTGCAGGTAATAGTAACCCCTGTTATCTCCCATGTCAGGGCACCTGGAAGTTGGATCTGCTGTTGCAAGGCTGGTTGATCACGTGCCTCACTATGGCTGGGAGGAACCCACCGTTTTTCTGCTTTCACTCCACCATCTCCACTTCCAGTTTGTCCTCCTAAGTTAGTATCCATCATGGGCCCCAAACAGTTGCACAGTTGCTGCTGCCCTGCAGAGATGACATCCAGGTGCCCCTGTCTTTCCCCTCATATCCCTTGTCAAAAAGGAGTTCCCTAGGAGACTTCCCTTCATTTCTTACTGACCAGAAGTAGTGCCCATGCCTGCCTCAGCCGTGGCAAGAGAAAAGAGGCTGCCTTGCTTGGCGTGGCTTAGCACAGTCGTGGTTTGCCTCCTTGGGCTAGGGCCTGCCTCCTTGCAGGACATGAGGGATGCATAGAATTGGGGTTCTCGTAGCCAGGAAGGTGGCTGTTGGGCCACCCCCGTGGTTGGCATCTCGGGGCTAGACTGTTGAGTGATGGCAGAGAAGTGGAGGTTGACTCTGTTGGTGTCTGATGAATCTGATGGTGTTTGTGACTTTGCACAAAAGAGCCAGGCACAGCCAAGGGTGCTTTTCAGCTTTGTCATCATCACCTGATACTGTCGCCTTCATCGTTGGGGCAACTCTACTTCTAGATGCAGTGCCAGTGACTCTTATTGATTTGCCCTGCTGTCCAGAGGCAGACTGATTGGGCCCAGAGATTGGAACAGTGATTCAGCAGGCAGGGGTGCACGGACGAGGCACAGCCCCTCCCTCGGCTGGCTTGGCAGCACTTCTTCCTGCCCCCAGGCGTGGGAGCCGGGTGGGCCGCGTCTCACTGCTGTTCTCACTGCTTGAGACGGCGCAGGACGCAGATGGTCTGTGAGCCAGAGAGGAGAGGCCGTCACCCCCAGGTTCCATCACTCCCAGTCACCCCTCTGGCCTCACTGATGGCGAACACCCTCCTGCTCTGTCACCCCCTAGGGAATCGCCCTCGTGCCCATGTACTCCTGTCCCCAAGGCGCTGTGCTTGGCTGGGGTGGAAGCAACTCTTGGGCCCAAGTGCCAGGGCCTGATCCACTGTTGGATGTTGCCCGGCCCATCCCCAGGGTCTCTAAAAATAAGGCCCTGGGGATGGTCATGATTTTGACTTTTTTCCAGCGGCGTTTCAGTGCGTGCTGTCTGTCATCTTGTTTCTTTTCTAAATGTGTTGATTGAACAGTGGGTGGCTGGGTATTGTTTGTGTTGGCACGGACTCCGACGGCTGATTTTATTTTTAAAATGTATATATAAAATATTGAGACAAAGGCGATGCCGTGGAAGCTGCTGTTCGCCCGATAATTCTGTGTTCTGGAAAGCTTGCGCCTTAATAACTTATCTGGGCGAAGATGAACGCCGTGAACGCCACGCTGTTTACATCCCTGGGAGCTGATTTTCGATCCTTGTTGAACATCCATTTTTACCAGTTTGGATCAGTACAGCCGTCCTATTTCGTGTGCTGGTTTTCCACAGAGCATTATTTCTTTTATAATATTTAATAACTTGATAACAGGAACTGGTGTTCAGTTGCACTTTACAGCGTGCAGAACTCTTTCTCTGCCTTATCTCCAGCTTCCTATGGTACTGCCGCGTATTGCGCCACATGAGGCGAGGAAGAACCCAGCCAGACCCTCGTTTGACACTAACAAACCATGTGATTTTAAAAAGTGCTTTATTCTCCTGGAATGAGCGCATGTATACAGAGCGCCTTGTAGTGCAGTGCCTGGCGTGTATGAGGTACTTAGTAATGATAATTTCCTTTTTTTTTTTTTTTGCTATCATAAGTAAAAATCAGTTTTGAAACTTCTATGAGAGTCTCCATTTTTCCATTATATTTCTGTGTGGCCCACAATTGATTTTCCTCTGGTGAGCTAATGACTGTACAGGAAAAAAGCTGATTTTTTTTTAACCTTGAAGGAAGTATTAATTATTGAATATAATATGATTAATTCATAAAAGTCCAGATTAAATCAAGAAATCTCAGGCAGGGGCTGGTGTTGTGCATGGTGAGTTAAGCTGCCACCTATAACTCTGACATCCCATATTGGAATGCCAGTTTGAGTCCTGGCTGCTCCACTTCTGATCCGGCTCCCTGCCAATGTGCCTGGGAAAGCAGCTTCGGATGGCCCAAGTGCTTGGGCCCCTGCCACCTACACTGGAGACCTGGAAGAAGCTCCTGGCTCCTGGCTTCTGATGAGGCCAGGTGGGAAGTGAACCAGTGGGTAGATCATTGTGTGTGTGTGTGTGTGTGTGTGTGTGTGTGTGTGTGTGTCTCCCTCTCCTCTCTCTCCCCATCACTTTGTCTTTCAAACAAATAAATACATCTTTAAGGGGGAAAAAAAAAACATTCTCAGGCATTCTGACACTATACTTCTTCAAAATTCTGAGTTAATCCCTTTTCCCGCTGAAATCTCAGAACCAGAAAACTGTATTTCAGTGACAGAGGAGAAGACCAAACCTTCTAAGAACCCGTTTGTTCCTTTGTCTGTATTCCCTCGTTCATTCATGGGTGTATTCAGCAGCACCTGCTGAGTTAGTGGAGTATGTGCTCAGTGTGGAGGAAATCCTTGGCTGTTTTGGAGAAGTTACACATCGGGAGAAAAATCGAAGAGGCCGCCTGGACACGACACCTGTTTTGTTTTAGTTGATTGTGTCTGTTGTCAAAAGGAAAACAGGCGAATCTCCTTGGGTGGGGGGGCTCCTAAGGGGGTTGAGGGAAAGAGGAGGCGAAATGAAGGCATTGTATCTTACACTCCTCAGCCGAGAAAGGCCTCAGTTGGCAGCAGCTCCAAACCTCTTGGAGCAGGATGTGGATCTGGGGGCTGGGGAACCCCCTGCGTTATATGCACCTGTTCTGACTTTATCGCTGCTGTCCGGTTTTCGGGTTTTTGAATCGGGGGTGATGGCCTCTGCTGAAGTTCAGACGCATGGACTTCCCTTCACAGGGGCTGGCTGATTTCAAGGTGCCTGAGTGCCTACTTATCTGCGGTTTCACGGGCCACAGTCTCGGTTCCTGCGGCCAGCTGGGGCAGAGAGAGAGAGAGAGAGAGAGAGTGAGTGTGAGAGAGAGAGGGAGAGAGAGGCAGGCCTCATTCACACGCCTTTTGTGTCAGCACGCTGCTATTGTTTTATGGTGCTATTGCTGTCAGTCTTTTTGCAGGGCCTCCTTTATGATTTAAACATGTAGGTACAGGAAGAAGCGCAATGTACACAGCACAGGGCTTGGTCCCCATTGTGGTTGCGGGCAGGCGTGAGTTGGGGGCCTTGGGCTGTATCCCCGACACATCACACGAGAGGGACCCGATACACCCAGGGCAGTGACCGGCCACTCACACAATGCTGTGGCAGCCAGCTTTATGGGTAAAGTTTTTTGAGTTATTAATTAGGTTGCTCTAATTAGTTGTTAGCAATGAAAATCAAATCTGTGACTTCTTATGATTAATAGCATTAGCTATGAATACTAACCGATAGGATTAGTAGTGACTAATTGAATCATTGATTAGCAACAGAAAAATCTTTAATGGGCTTTTCAGTGCTGTTGGGATACTAATGATAATTAAAAATCTCACAAACAGCAGTGACACACGATAGTGGTGAGGGATTTTTGTTCCAGTGGTCTGCACTAGGCCACAGGCAGTTTCCCGTGGGTGCCCGTATCTGGCCCAGGCTCGTCAGTAAATGCTGATGCTTCAGTGCGCCCCTTCCCCCGTTGCATTTAGCCTGGACTGAACACCGTGCAGCTTTCTTTGCCTCTTTGGAGCCCAGAGTGGGATTCAGTGTGTTTGATGCCGTGTGCGCCCTCTGCCGGGGCCTGGCCGCGTCGTTTCTGTCTCCTGTGCACCTGCCCTGCCCCCTCTGATGCGGCAGCTGGGTTGTCTCAGGGCACCTGATGGGATGCAGTGGCCGCAGGCTGCCCCGTCTGGGTGCCCAGGTCTCCCAGGCATGGCTTGGGCCTCTCGGTCGCCGCGTCGCCCTTCTTGTTTTGTGTGACACAAACAGAAACAGAACTAAATCGATTGTCATAAGGTCACAGGTCTGGCCCAGGAGAGACTAGACAAGACTGAAAAGAAATTAGACTGCCGCCTAACATAATTAAAAGGGGTTTTGGGAGAAATTGAGTATAATAGCCCTGTGTGATGATTCTTTTAGAGTGATGTCTGGTTCATTGCCGAGGGCATGGGGTTTGAAAACAAAGCCAGGTATGCCTTGTAGTTGATGGCCTTGCTTTAGACGGATTTCTTTCAGCTCACATGTGCCTAGCACACTGTGGGCCACAGCCTTGTACAACAGGGCAATCAGACCCCCAAGACAAGGCTCTTAGCAGGGGCTCGTTCTGGGATAGGTGGAAGGGGAAGATCTTTGGAGACCAGTAGGCCCGTTTTCTTTAAACAGATTTATTTATTTATTTGAAAGGGAGAGTTATATGTAGAAAAAGAGAGACAGGGAGAGATCCTCCATCTGCTGGTTCACTCCCCAAATGGGCGCAACAGCCAGGGCTGAGTCAGGCAGAAGCCAGGAGCCAGGAACTCCATCTGGGTCTCTGACATGAGTGGCAGAGGCTGGAGCACTTGGGCCATCTTCTGCTGTTTTCCCAGGTGCATCAGCAGGGAGATATTTCAGACTTTATGATGTGGAACATGGGTATCCTAACAGATATGTCACCGCCAGGCCAATCACCTGCCCCCAAAGGTAATTTTATGCAATATTTTTAGTGCATCTGCATTTTGAATACAACTCATCACATGAAGTCAGATGTGATTTTTTTTTTAAAAAAAAGATTTATTTGAAAGGTATAGTTACAAGGGTTGGGGGAAAGAGAGACAGATAGAGAGAGAGATCTTCCATCCATTGGTTCATTCCCCAAATGGCTGCGATGGCTGGAGCTGGGATAGGCTGAAGCCAGGAGCCAAGAGCCAGGAGCTTCTTCCGGGTCTTCCGCATGAGCAATTTCCTGGGCACATCACCAGGGAGCTGGATTGGAAGTGGAGCAGCTGGGACTCGAACTACTGTCCATATGGGATGCTGGCACTGCAGGTGGCAGCTTTACCCACTGTGCCACAATGCTACTCCCCTCTCCTCCCTGGTGTGAAATTTACCACTCGTGACATCATAGTGGTGCTCAAAAAGTTTTGCATTTTGGAGCATGTTTGATTTGAGATTTTTGGATGTGAGATATTCAACTTGTATTGTAAAGGCTTGGGTACCAACTGCTCAGAAAAAAAAAAAAGATGGCAGCACAGTTGATGCACCCTTCTGTTGGTAAATGGGACTGTGAAGGACACTCTGCAAGCCGCAACAGCGGCAGTTTGGTGACGTTCTTCAGAGCAAGGGCTTTGGAGTTGGCTAGACCCAATAGGAACCCTGGCTTCGCGCGGCCTGATGGGGCAGCTTTGGGGAAATCTCTCAGAGCCTCGGTTTCCTCACCTGTACAATGGGGATGATAAGATGAGCTCCCCGCAGGGTTGTGGTGAGGACTGAGGGGAATAGGGAGTGCTTAGGCTGGCGCCGGGCACTGGGGGAGGGCTGTGTGGAATGGTGGGCGTGGTTACTGCTCCCTCGATTGGGACTGTCGGGCCACCATCGTGTTGGACCTGGTGCAGACCACAGACCCTTGCTCTAGGGGAGACCCAGGCGGGAGAGTAGGAAAGGTGCTTCTCTTGGTGGGGGCGGGGCCGGACGACGGGTGTTTGGTGGATTGCAGGTGCTCGTGCTGGCCGTGAAGCAGCTGTTCCCAGAGTTCGAGTTCATGTGGCTGGTGGACGAAGCCAAGAAGAACCTGCCTTTGGAGCTGGACTTCCTCAATGAAGGGAGGAACGCCGAGAAAGTGGCCCGGATGCTCAAGCACTTTGACTTCTTAAAGGTAGGAGGGGTGGGACCCCGGCGGACGTGGTGGTCTGGTGAGAGAGTGAGGGGGTGGCCATGAGGCCGGGCACCTCCTTCCTGAGCCTGCTCACTGAGGACAAATGATTTGTCACCAGTGTGCACACTGAAAGCCCTTGAAGGTGATTTACAAAGAAATACCACGTGTGATTGCTAACCTGTCCGTCAGTGAAACTGATGTTGATTGAATAACCTACGATTCCAAGAGCCTGCAGAGTAGGCAAGGGACTATACAGGGGTACTTCCAAAAGTTTGTGAATAATGGAATTAAAAGATAAGTGTATTCTGGTGTGAAAGCTTTTTGAAAGTCAGACGTAGTTTTTGTCATGATATTCATTTTCCACAAACTTTCTGAAGCCCCTGGTATACCATGAACTCTGTCTCTGTGAGGCTTGGGATGATGAGGATGAAGATGAGGATGAGGATGAGGATGGCTAACAGTAATATCCTCTGGCACGGTTCCAAACACATATTTATGACTTCAGGTCATTTAATGTACAGCTAGTTCTGCTATAACACAACATGTGTTCCTTGAAATCACCATGGTATGCAAAATCTCACAACAAAAACCACAGGACCTGTGGCAGGCAGGATTAGGGGCATAGCTTTCAAACGCTTCATCAATGATGCAGAAAAAAACAGAGGCTACAAACGGCCTGGTTGAACCCAAGTTCAGTGACTAAGAAACCCATAAATCCACTATGCACGTGACACTGTACCTTGAAAGCTGCTCATGGAGGTGGGCGTCAGAGGGTAGCCGCTCAGGTGGTAGTGGAAGGTGGGGCCCCAGACAAGGGTGACTCACCCACATGCAGTGGTGTTTGGGGGTGGGGTGTGTCTGTGCAGTCCCTCCTGGCCCAGCTAGCTGGATGCTGTTCTGGGTTCACAGTCTTCTTCACGGATGAGAGGGCACAGAGGCAAGTGCAAAACTGGCATGATGCTCCACTCTTCTCCACGATGGCAGTGGCATTGGAACACATTTTGTTTTTTTCTTTTTTACAAAATAAGTATGACAGCACTAGTGCCCCCAGGTACTGGAAGACGCTTCCCGTGGGGAAGAACGTCAGATGGTGTCCGACGGGAGACGCCGCTCGGCGGTGCTCTGTGGACGTGGAGGGGCCTGCCGAGGTCCAGCAGATCAAGGAGGCCCTGCTGGGCAGCTGGCCCAGGAGCCGGTCTCTGCAGGCCCAGGGGTGGGAATGAGAGAGAAGCATGCTCACGCCCCCACTGTTTCAACACATCTTAGGTGGGCTCGGGCCCATTACCCCAGGGAGACCCCCTTGTTGCTGGAGGGCCAGTCTGGTGGCCTACAGAGGGTTTGGCTGTAGAAGGGATCAGCCCGTCCATCTTTGCTCAGAGTGCCTGGGGCAGGGACACGGAGCGTCTGGGTGCTCTGCCAGCTCCGTCAGAAGCCCCCTCTTGGCAGCTCTGGGGGGAGGGGCTCTGTTGTCCTGGACCAGAGCTTTCATGTTGTTCTTGATGACGTCATGGGAAAGGGAGGTAGTGGTTCTGCTTCCACCAGCCAGACTAGCGCGCAGAGACGAAATGACTGAATATGTGCCTCTGTTAGCCGCGTGAGGACACAAGTGCTCAGCTTGAAGGGAGAAAAGCCAGAGTGCAGCATCGGGACACACGGGTTTTGGTGAGACAAGTCAGGTCCTCTGAGTGCACTGGAGGTCTGACGGGTCTTACAGCTCTGAGCGTGCGTAGCTGGTTTTCCTTGGCCATTCCCTCAGACGGAGCTGGGCGGATCCTCTTGTGCGTGCAAGTCCAGAAGTGCAGACTAGGTCTGCTGATGGTGCGCCAGCCTTGCAGCTCGAAGCACTGGACTCTCAGCTGAGTGACACATGTCCGCTAGTTAGCACAGGACCACAGAGACTAAAATATGCTGCCTCTCGCGTCCCCGTCTTTCATTCCTTCCTTCCACATGGAGCACTTCCTGTGTTCCTAACCATGCCAGGCACTGGAGGTTGTGGCCCCTGCTCTGGGAAGCCTCCCCATCAAATGAGGGAAGCAACCCACACGTGTGGTATTATGGTCTCGGTGGATTGTGCCATGTCAGATGCTTTGTTTTGGTGGATTCCCGAAATGGTGTACTTATTGCCACCTGGAGTAAAGAACTCAGAGGGGGCTCCAGCAGGTGTTGAGGGTACAGAGGGGTAGGCAAGATTTGGCCCACATCGTCAGCATTGGGTCCTATGGAGATACTGTGATGCTGAATCCTTCCAACCAGCCATCGTCCCATCTTACAGACAAGTCGAGGAATAGAGGGCCCAGGGCCGCAGTCCGGCTTTCTCGGCTCCACGTCTGGTGCTTGTCTTGGGATTTGCTGCTGCCTTTTACCTGGCAGGGGTGCCCCCCAGAGCCAAACAAACTGAACCAGCTCCTCCACCGTTCCCATGGAAACAGCAAAATCGTCCCCTGGCTGAGGCTGGCCAGCGACTGCCAGATCCAGACGTGTCATAATAAGAATGACACACATTTTTGAAATGACGATGCCAAATGGGCAAATAATTAATGCACTGCTTTGACCGGCTGCTTCCAAAATCGCACATCATTCCTAAGACAATGGCGGAATGAAGGCTCTGGAGTAATTAATTTTGCCCGAACACATAGCAAGCGGCAAGCGAATTTTGTGCTGCGAACCCAGCTCAACCCTTAACGCTGGAGAGAGACGGCTTCTGTGCATGGGTACCCCTGTGCATAGCTGAGCCCTGGCACAGAGCCTGCATCTTGTGTGTGGGGCATCTTTGCTGCTCCGTGGGGTTTAACAACCTCAGCTTTGCACTGTAAATCTTGGGGCCGCGGACAAGCCCTGAATGTGAATACAGCTTTGGGGTGACTGCGAGAAGGTGAGGGGCAGCCAGGCCGAATGGTCGAGACGAGGGCATCAGGCTGTGTGTGCGGGGGAGAGGGCAGAGGACTAGCAGGGGGGAGGCTTGTGACCACCCGGGGGTCAACTGGGGACAAGGTAGGAAGCGAGACACCTTCTGACCGCAGTGTTTGGGACTGGAAGAGACACACGTGGAGAGGGGATGGGTGTGGGAGCTGTCGAGGGCAGCGCCCTGCCAGGGAAAGTAAGGAGCCTGGAACTCTGAAAACTGGATCTGGAGATGTAGCGCAGTTTGCTAAGGACCTCAGAGGTAGGAACCACTGGCGCATACAGGTTACCCCTGGACGATTGCGACATCGTGCGCTGTATTCGGCACAGGTTTGCTGATTCATCCTTATAATAGCCCTGCAGGGGAGGTGTGGCTGTCACCCCTGATCTCCAGTGGGCAGTCTGGGGCCCAGAGAGGTCAAATCGTCGGCCCAAGCAGCAGGGGATGAGGCAGCCTGTGAACAGAGGCCGCCTGGTGCAGAGCCTGCACGTCCAGCCGCTGAGCGATTCTGCCTTCCTTGCAGTGCACAGGGAAGAGCTGTCTGTTGCCCTGACTCGTGTCCTGGTGTGTCTGAGAGTCCCCAGCCTCTGTGGCTCTCACGGCGCAGTGGGTGGTGTGAACAAGCATTTACCAAGTGCCTAGGGCTGTGTGGAGCTCCGGTACTCTGCTGGTGCTTGCAGGAACTGGGAGATGTTGCTTCTGCTGCAACCATCATCCATTTAGGACTTGGGGGAACCCGCACTCAGAGAGGCTATGCAACTTAGCCACATCACACAGCCTGCGGGTAGAAGAGCTGGGGCTGTGGCCCAGCAGCCTGTCATTTCACACCTGTGCTGGGCTCCGGCTATGGGAGGGCTGCAGCGCTGGTGATGGGCACTGATCCCAGTGAGCCAGGGCTGCTTCCCAGGCAGGTGGACCAAAGCACAGGAACCAAGTCGAAGCACAAGGTCAGGGCCAGAGGGGAGGCCAAGGCCCGGGGTCAGGCTGGAACTGCCCATCGTCCTTGCGCTCCTTCTTCTTCTTCTTCGTCTTCTTTTTTTTTTTTTTTTTTGACAGACAGAGTGGACAGTGAGAGAGAGGGACAGAGAGAAAGGTCTTCCTTTGCTGTTGGTTCACCCTCCAATGGCCGCTGCGGCCGGCACACCGTGCTGATCCGATGGCAGGAGCCAGGTACTTCTCCTGGTCTCCCATGGGGTGCAGGGCACTTGGGCCATCCTCCACTGCACTCCCTGGCCACAGCAGAGAGCTGGCCTGGAAGAGGGGCAACCGGGACAGAATCCGGCGCCCTGACCTGGGCTAGAACCCGGTGTGCCGGCGCCGCAAGGCGGAGGATTAGCCTAGTGAGCCGCGGCACCGGCCCGTGCGCTCCTTCTTGGGGTCAGGAGAGGCCTCAGTGTCAGAGACGGGTCGAGCTCTGCTGTGTGGCAAGGGGCAGACCCTGGTCCCCGCCTGTGGAGCAGTGAGTGACTCCCTCAGAAGCCTCCGAGGGTTCTGTTCTGCTTAGGGGAGGGCACAGTTCTTTCGGCCTCTTTGCCATTTTCCTCTGTTTTCCTTCCTTGATAGAAGAAGCAGGGAAGGGTTGGTGGTGAGACGTGGGTGTTGGGGTCAAGTTCACTTCAGCCCAGCACCCCGAGCCCTCTGTCCACGTGATTTAGGGATGAGTCCCTTTTTATTGAGCCTGATGTTTGTGTTCTATCATTGAAGGCACCTGCAGCGCCCCAGCCCCCATGACAGCCCTCCTGTCCCGGGTCTGACAGCTCAGTCTTTTCAGACGTAAGCAATGGAAGTGGGTCCTGTGGTACTGTTAGGCTGGGCTGGATGCATTTGGAGGGAGACTCCTTGGGCAAAGGAGAAGAAGGGTAGACCCCGGCACCCCATGGCCCCGATTAGCAGCCCCAGAGACTTTCAGGTTTTCCCTCGTTTATGGCTCTTTCCTGCTTGTTTTCCAAGTTGCCCCAGGCTGGCCCACATGGCAGGGGATGGGGGGTGACTTCCTGTTTCTGGGACCCTCAGACACACACTGCCAAGCCTAGGTTTCCAAACAGAGGGAGCAACTTAAATCCAACATGTGCCCCTCTCCTTTGAAAGACACACACGAAGTCCACAAACTTGCATTCATTTTTTTTTTTCTGAAATATTTGGCTTTTTGGAAAAATGCCAAGCAAGTTAAACTTTGAAGTTCAAAGTGACAGAGTTGTAGATTTCTCTATGGGCTCAGATTTTCAAGCGGCAAAAACCACAGGGGAGTTGTGAGACACACAGAGAGAAGGAGATCTTCTACCTGCTGGCTCACACCTCAAATGGCTGGGGCCGGGACAGGCCAAAGCCAGGAGCCGGGAGTTCCATCTGAGCCTCCCACATGGGTGGCAGGGATAGAAGCAATTGGGCCATCTTCTGCTGCTTTCCCAGGGGCATTTGCAGGGAGCTGGATCAGAGGTGGAGCACCTGGGACTTGAACCAGCTTAACCTGCTGTACCCCAAAGCCAGACCCCATCTTGATTTCACTTGGAACCTCTGTTCTAACCCTAGTGTTTCACTCTGTGGATGGCCCTGTTATCCCCAGGCTCCCTCCTCCTCCTCCTTCTTTAAAAGGTTTATTTGAAAGGTAGATACAGAGAGAGAAGGGGGGAGAGAGAGAGAGACAGACAGACAGACAGACAGACCTTCCATCCTCTGGTTCACTCCCCTAAGTGGCTACAATGTGTGGGGCTGGGCCAGGCCAAAGCCAGGAGCCAGGAGCTTCTTCAAGTTCTCCCATGTGGGAGCAGGGCCCAAGCACTTAGGCCATTTTTCCAGGTGCATTAACAGGCAGCTGTATTTGAAGTGGAGTAACCAGGACTTGAACCAGCACCCATATGGGATGCTGCGCTGCAGGCGGAGGCTTATCCTTCCACGCTGCAGCACCGCCCCCAGAGCTCCTTCTTAGGATGGAGCAGGGGAAGTTCTCTCCAGTGAGGGAGGCTGAGGCCTGGAGGAGTTCGGCGACTGGTCCAAGACGCAGCCATTAATCAGTCTCTTGACTTGAAGGCCACTCTCTTACTGCCAGGTGAGTTTAGGGAGTTAGGGGAGAGGGAGCCCTTATCCTCTAAAACATTTGAATCAGATGCCCCTGTTGTGTGTGTTTGTGGGAGGAAATCCACCCATCGACATTTGGGTGGACATGTGGCCTGCGGCGAGCCGGTGGTTCCGATGGGTTTCACACTTACGTGGCAGCCTGGTAGCCTTTGGTGTACCCTAATCTTTTGCCTACTGGGGACATCTGCTCCCTTTGGGCTTGGAGGTATTCTTTGAGTCAGAGGATGTTGAAGAGAGTATCTGTTAGTCAGGCATTTGTCTGGAGGTAACAGAAAGCCCCATTTAGAGTACCTTAAAAAAAAGGATTTATTTTCATCATGGAGTAGGAAGGCTTGCTACAGTTACTGATCTCATTTTAGTGGTTTGCCAGTGTCAGGGCTGGCATCTCTGTGATTTCCCTGGATTTTCCCTCATGTTACAAGATGGTTGCTGCAGCTCCAGGAAGCTCATTCACTTTCCAGGCTGGGAGGGGAAGAAGAGTAGCACTACACCAACGTTGCTTATTACCAAGAAAATGAGCGCCTTCCCAGAATTCCCTAGCAAACCTCCACACATGTCACATGGCCAGCCCTACTGTGAGGTGGGCAAGGGAAGTGTTCAGTTTCGTTGTCTCTGGAGAAGGGGAGGATTGGGAGTAGTGCTGGGTTCAGATCCAGCTTTGTAGGATATTGGCATGAGAAACAAAGCTTACCATCTATTAAAAATGCATTCATTCACTCAACACATATATACATACAATAGGCGTATTACTCAGGAGAGAAAACTGAGGCCAGGAGTTAAAATTCATGGGAGGAGCCTGAAATAGGCCTGGAGGGGGTGGTGGGGAGGGGGAGGGAAATAGCATTTAACACCAGTGCCTCTGTGGAAGGCATTGGAGAGGGGGAGGGGACCCATTCTCTGGCTCTCAAACAGGAGGGGTCTGTAAAGGAGAGGGCGGACCTGCCTGGCAGAGGTAGAGCTGCCTGCCCCACTCTTCACCCCATGTTGTCTACGGTTGCCCCGCCGAGCCCTCTGGCCCTGACTGTCCTTGGTGGGTGGGGGAACCTATGGTTTGTGGCTCACTGTTGGGGGTGGGGGCACCCGTGCTCCCTGGCTCACCGTTGAGGGTGGGGGCACTGTGCTCCCTGGCTCACTGTTGGGGGTGGGGCACTGTGCTCCCTGGCTCACTGTTGGGGGTGGGGGCACCCGTGCTTCATGGCTCACTGTGCCTGGTTGCAGTCCTCACTCCCGCGCTCACCCTTCCCTCAGCCTCTGGGTCTGTTCTGATGGCCCTTTCCTGCCCCAGGTCCCCCGGATCTACTGGGAGCTGTCCACCAAGCGCGTGCTCCTCATGGAGTTTGTGGATGGCGGCCAGGTCAACGATCGAGACTACATGGAGAAGAACGGGATCGATGTCAACGAGGTGAGCGCTGAGGGCACCTGGCCTTGCTTGGGGTACCTGGTGAGGGCCATGTGTCCGTGGTGGGGGGCCTTGGAGTTTGGCCCCATGGTCCTGAGTGTGGCCTGTTGTCTGAGGACTCCTGACGCTCTGAGCAAGCAGGATCTTTTGAGGTCATTCAGTCCAACCCTCTGTGCACGGTGGGTGCAGGGATGTGCCCAGCCCCTCTCTAGCTCCTGCCTCGCCTGGCGATTGCCCATCCTTCTTGAATCTGAGCCCCACCCAGCTGGGCAGCCAGAGAGAGTGGTCCTGTGAAATCAGTAGGGCTTGAGTCTTAGCCTCTGCGTGGCCTCATAGTGTCCCCTCTCCTCCTGCCCTCCCCTAGATCTAAAAGAGTCAGAGAGGGGACAGTGGTCACCAGCTCTACCAGCCTCGCAGGGCAAGGGAAAGGTGGAGAGTGGGGGGCTTGTGTCCTTGGTTTCAGGGTAAATTGGCCAGTGGGTGGGGCCTATACCTCATTTTCTTCTTCTTGGTCACCACAGGGTCCCCCAAGCAGGGCTGGAGTTGTATTTTTCCAACAGCATTTGCCATTGTTATAGTCCCTGCCTGTGGGGGACCCTGGAGCCTATTATTGAGGTCAGGCACTAAGGGGATCCTTATAGCCAGAGCTTAGGCAGCAGGAGGGGTAGGAGCGAGACCCCAGGGAGCCGGAGGAGGTGCTGACCTCAGCCATGGGTCAGCCTCCCCAGTGAGAGGAGTAGGAACTTGCCAGGGATTGGGGTTGGAAGCAAGGGGGAGGGTAGGGGGAAGTTTTCCAGGGCTTCCCTGTGAATACGTATCATTACCCCCATTTGTGGGAGAGAAAGCCAGAGGTGAGCTCTGCCCAGTGTCACAGCAGAGCTGAGGGAGGTGGAGCAGCACGCCCAGTGTCACCAGCAGCTATGGCACCATGTGGATGTAACCCTGTCCCCTAGCTCCCACCGAAGGTCATCTGATGCATTGTGTGGGAGAGGTCATCCTCAGGAGGGCGTTGAGACACACACGGTGCTGGCGCCGCCCTGGGGTGTGCGAGTGCCCCCAGAGGTAGCTGGACCCCCCCTGGTTCTCGTGGCTGATACTGTTGGGGCTTGCTCCTTTCTCCTTTCCCTCCTTCTCCTGTGAGTGTTCCCTGGCTCCAGGGGCCGGGCCCTCGCTGCACCTGTGAGAGCAGACCTCAGGGTCCCCATTTTGCAGGTGAAGCATCAGAGACTCAGGGAGAGAAGACACTTATTTAAATTCACAGATGGTTTTGTAAAAATTTTATTAGTGGAGTGGAAGCTCCCATCTGCTCGTTCACTCTCTAAATTCCTGCAGTGGCTGGGGCTGGAACCAAGAGCTGGGAATGCAGTCCAGGTGTCCATGTGAGTGGCAGGGGCCCAAGTACTTGAGCCAGGACTGCTGCCTCCCAGGGTCTGCATCGTTGGGAAGCTGGAGTCAGGAGCCAGAGCCAGGAGCTGGCACTCTGCTGTGGGCCATGGGAGTCTTCCCTGCTAGCCTGCACGTCTGGTCTGGCCATAAGTCTTAAGCATTATCTGGGTAAAGACACAAGTCCTGTGTGGCCCTCTGGCAAACTCCCAGTCCGTGCTGTGACCACAGCAGGGCTGCTGCTGTTCCGACTCTCGCCGGAGAATATTGAGTATTGGTGCCCGTTACTGAGCTTCCTGTGCGTGGAGTCAGTGTCGGTGGTCTGGCATCTTTGTCTTCAGATGTGCGTTTTCTCTGGGATCTGGCCACTCCGTGTGTGTATCCATGTAATACCACACGGTCTGGATTTCTGAACCCCCTGCCCTGGCTTGCAGGGTTTGAGGGGCTTGGGCAGCTCTTTGGTTTTCTGATTTGATGCCAACTAAATCCTTAACGGCCAGAGAAGCCTCAGGGCTGGGCTGTGGGCTGTGAGCTCGGCAGTGTTCTCACTGACCACCAGATGTGTGGGGAGCAGGCTAGGGACAGGCCTCACTGCAGAAATGACTGTGTTGGGGCCAGCGCCGTGGCTCACTTGGTTAATCCTCTGCCTGCGGCATTGGCGTCCCATATGGGCATGGGTTCTAGTCCTGGTTGCTCCTTTTCCAGTCCAGCTCTCTGCTGTGACCCGGGAGGGCAGTGGAGGATGGCCCAAGTGCTTGGGCCCCTGCACCCGCATGGGAGACCAGGAAGAAGCTCCTGGCTCCTGGCTTCGGATTGGCACAGCTCCGGCCGTAGCGGCCATTTGGAGGGTGAACCAACAGAAGGAAGACCTTTCTCTCTGTCTCTCTCTCTCACTGTCTGTAACTCTACTTGTCAAATAAATTAAAAAAAAAAAAAAAAAGAAATGACTGTGTTATAGAGGAGACTGGCATGGACGTGTGTGAGCACACCTGTGCCATGAGGATGAAAGACCCTGCGGTCCTGGGGGCTGCCAGCAGAACTCGCAGATCCCCCGTCCTCCGACCCTGGCCCTCAGCAAGCCTGTGCTGTAGCACCTGTCCCTCCTGAAGTCAGCTTGGCTGTGGGCGTTCCCTGGGGACAGACCAGTGACAAGGGGCAGAGACCTCATTCCAAATCTCCAGGGGATGGGGTGGTGTGTGACATCCTGGCTGCTGCAAGATGGTGACCCAGGGGGCCAGCCTTGTGGTACATCGGGTCAAACCAAGGCCTGTGACGCCGGCATTCCACACGAGTGCTGGTTTGAGTCCCGGCTGCTCTGCTTCCGATCCAGCTCCCTGCTAATGCACCTGGGTTAGCAGTGGAGGATGGCCCTAGTGCTTGGGCCCCTGCCACCCAAGTAGGAGACTTGGATGGAGTTTCAGGCTTTTGTTTCAGCCAGGCTCAACCCTGGCCATTGTACCCACTGGGGGAGTGAACCAGCGGATGAAAGATCTCTGTCTTTCCCTCTCTCTGTAATTCTGCTTTTCAAATAAAAAAAATAAATCTTAAAAAAAAAAAAGATGATGCAGCTGGCAGGTGGTTTTGCTCAAGGCGGTGGTGCTGGGTGGTGGGGGTTGTGGCTCCTAACCCCCCTCCCTCTGCTATCACTGGTTGAGTCAGCATTAAACCACTTGGAGAGGCCTCTTCACCCTCCAGAATTCCAGTTGCACTGGGCATAGCTTGTGAGGCCCTGAAGACCACTCTAGATAGCTAGTTCCTGACCCCTTCAGTGGGGGAACACCAGGGTAGGAGGACCCAGCCGTGGCAGCGGCTTGCTGTGTGATCTCAGGCAAGTCACACCCCCTCTCTGGTCTCAGTTTTCCTGTTGAAGGTGTTGGAGGAGCTGCACCCTAAGGAAAGGTCCTATTTGCTGGCCTGTTTTGCAGACCCTTATTCTCCAGCTGTGTGGAGAGTATTTGTCTGTGTCACAGTCACTGGGAGAGCTGTTTGTCCATGCAGAGTCCCAGGCCCTGCCCCACACTGACTAGTCAGCATCTGGGATGGGAAGGATTGCAGCAGGTGGCGAAAACCTGCATTTTAATCAGCTCTGCAGGTGCTTCCCCCAGCTGGAAAGCCAGGGGGCCCAGGCCACCCCAGTTGAGCCGTCAGAGCTCACTCTGCTGTTTCGAATCTCCCTGCCCAGGCCTGCGAGCCAGCAGCCTGCAGGGGCCCTTGTTTGTTTGTGTCTGTGAGCCCAGAAGCAGATATTACCGAGGGCCTGACCCGGTGATCATATTTGCCAGTCACTTTAAGAGCTGGCGACAGTGACTGTCACTGATCTCATTAAAAGGAAAGGTGGTGTGGGAGCCCGCCTTCCCGGGCTGGCCGGAGCCTGCTCAGCCACAGAACCGACTATTGATTGCTGGGCCTTTATCGAAGGTTAATTGGATTTCAGGGTGTGTGTGTGTAAGACCCTGCCTGGGCTGAGACACAATTTAATTTGTGTGAAATTAACCAAGAGAAAGGTGACAGAGCCGGGAGTGCTGGGGCAGCAGGGACAGATGATTGGAGGCCAGGTGGGCTGGCTGTGATCCGGATAGATTTAGGGAGGGACCTTGGAGAAAGTGCCACCTGGCCATCCTGAGGTGTGGGAGCCCGCTGGGGCTAGAGGGCCAGGCCTCCACTGGGGGCACTGTGGGTGCTCTGCTCCAATCCCTTGTACCCCCCCACCCCACCTCCCAGAGCCTGTCTGTCCACCTCTGCAGAGGGCAAACTTCTGTCTTCATCAGGGTTGCCGGGGTGCCTCTGGGGGTTTAGCTGGTCCTTGTAGAGTCCTTCTGCTCATCCTCCTTTTCCAGGATCCCATCTTCAGAGGTGCTAGGGGCCCTCAGCTCCTGGGGCTCAGGAGGTAAACATGAAGTTCCCCCACTGCTGGCTTAGGGCTCCATATTTTTAGCCTGCTGAGTAATTTTTTCTTTTTTTTAAACTAATATTTGCATTTTTTAAATGATTTATTAATTTATTTGAAAGGCAGATTACAAAGAAAGAGAGAGATTTCCCAGTTGGCCACAATAGCTGAAGCTGAACTGGTCCAGAGCCAGGAGCCAGGAGCTTCTTCCAGATCTCCCATGCAGGTACAGGAGCCTAAGGACTTGGGCCATCTTCCACTGCTTTCCCAGGCCACAGCAGAGAGCTGGATCGGAAGTGGAGCAGCCGGGACTTGAACTGGCACCCATATGGGATGCTGGCATCTTAGGAAGCATTTTTTTTTTTAATGTTTATTTATTTATTTGAAAGGCGAGTTACAGAGGTAGAGAGAGAGAGAGAGAGAGAGAGAGAGAGAAGGAAAGAATCTTCCATCTGCTGATTCAGTCCCCAAATGGCCGCAGTGGCCAGAGCTGGGCCTATCCGAAGGCAGGGGCATGGAGCTTCTTCCAGGTCTCCCAGGCGAGTGCAGGGGCCCAAGGACTTGGGCCATCTTCTGCTGCTTTCCCGGCCATAGCAGAGAGCTGGATCAGAAGTAGAGTAGCTGGGACTCAAACCAGCACACATATGGGATGCTTGTGCTGCAGGCTGTGGTTTTACCTGCTATGTCACAGCACCAGCCTCTGAGTCATTTTTCAGTAGCTGTGTACTCTTCCCCACCCCCACTCAGGCAAACAGAGTTTTGCTTCTCTCATATTGTCTGCCCTTGCAGACCCCTGTTTTCACGATGGGGTCTTTGCCTTCCTTTTCTCCTTTGGAGTTGTTTTAGTGGGTTTCAAGAGGGCCTGGAGGCCATGGTATAGGTTCAGCCTGCAGTGGGGAGCTAGAAGCCCTTGCTATGTTCTTATTTCTAGTTAAAATCCTTCCTTTGACCTTTTGGGGGCACTGCAGGTGTCTCAAGTTCACCCTCCAGGAAATGCTTATTGAGCACCTGCTATGTGGGTGCTGCATGGCCCGGTGCACAGAGGGTAGGGCCGGCTAGGGGGAGCACAGGATCTCAGAGGAAGGGCACCTGTCTGGCTCCACCACTCACTGGCCACATGCCTTTGTTGGTGACTTAACTCTGAATTTGAGTTTGCTTCCCTGTGTGGTTGGGGTGGTAACAATACTTACTTCCTAGGGTCATTACTTGAACTTCGCAAGCCGTGATCTTCTATGAGAAAGGTAACTTATAATTCATGAGGTCACTCTTCACAGAGGCAGGTCTTCCTCCACAGGATGTTAGAGAAGCTTCTTCGCCCTCCTTCTTGTCCATGCCCTTCTGTTGTCCTGGGATGCATACATTTAGTGATAGTCGCTGATTCAGCATACGGTGACACCCCCTTCCCACCCTGGAAGTCGGGTGCTGAGGTAGGCATCGTGCAGTCAGTTGAACCGACACGTGGGACGCCCACATCCCATATGAGAGTGCCTGGTTCAAGTCCCGGCTGCTCCGCTCCCAACTCCGCTTCCTGCTAATACGCACCCTGGGAAACAGCAGGTGATGGCTCAAGTACTTGGATCCCTGATACCCACTTGGGAGGCCTGGATTCAGTTCCTGACTCCTGACTTTGGCCCAGCCCAGCCTCAACTTTTGTGGGTATTTGGGGTGTGAACCAGCAGGTGGAAGGTCTCTGTCCCTCTGTTGCTCTGACTTGCAAATAAACAAGTAAACATGAATTCCTGCCACAGTCTCTACCTTTCCCCTTGTTTCTGCGAGCACCTGGTCGGGGTGAGCAGCACGGCTCCGTCTTTGCCCAGCGTAACTTCCCACCTGCGAGCAGACGCTCAGCGGCCCGGGGGCGTGGTGCAGACAGGAAGGCTCTCGTGGCTGGATCACTGGGAAGATCCAATGATCTCGCCCACCCTCTGTCATGTCTCAGACCCGATCTTTAGAAGCCTGTGCAGATGAGAGGGGTCCAGGTCCCCAGGACGGGTTCTCGGGCTGTGGCTTTGGAGTCGGCACTTCCTGGATTCCGGTGCTGGCTGCACTGCCTTGGGGAGGCTGCTCAACCTTTGGAAGCCCCAGCCTCCTTGTGTAGACGGGATACCAGAGGTAACCCATGGGACTGTTTGATGATTGAAGCATAAAGCGCCCAGTGCAGTGCCAAGCCTGGAGCATGCGCTCAGTGCGTGCTGACCGACACGGGGATTCCAACCCTGGGTGGGGCCAGCAGTGCAGAAGTTGCCAAAAGAGAGGGAGACATGTAGGGAGGAAACCCTTTCCCCGTGTTTCCTAGTGACCCAGTGAGCTAGGATGTGAAGCTGTTTCCTTGGATTGAGTTGTTGTCCGAGGCAGGAGGTGCCGGATATCAACAGCTTTCCCCCCATCTCTAGGTCTGTGGGTGCTGTGGCCCCTGGGCCCCACTCCCTCTCCTCTGGTGTCTGGGGTGACTGTGATGAACATCTCTATCCCGAGACTCCAGGGAGCTAAGGCCCCGTGCCCTGGCTCCCAGGTGACGTTCTGGCTCCTGCCTCACCTGGGCAGCTAAGAGCAGATGCCCAGAAGCCCCCACATCAGAGTAACTACACTCTTGCCCGCGATTACTGGGCATCTCGGCTTCCTTCCTGCCCACCTCTCCGGATCATTTGCTGAGGGACTTCACAGAGGCGTGTGCTTGTCCAAGGTTTCCCAGTGCCGTGGAGGAGTCTGGCCTCAGCGCCCGGCAGTAGCAAGTGCCCTGCGTGTTCTAGCTCCCAGCCGTGGCTCCTGGGCACGCGGTGGGGCGGAAATGATGGTAAAACACTCCAGGCAGAAGTCTGCTGTGCTCTCTGAAGTCTGCGGAGAGCCTGGGCAGCACAGGAGCGTGTGGGTGACGAACCTCCCTAGGCTCAATCCCGGCTTCTCGCGTGCTCATTAATATCTTGCAACGCCAACCTCCTGGGTTCTTTTTTTCCCCTAGAGATTTTGGCCTTGCTTCTAGAACACCATCCCCCACCAGAAACACAAATAGACATTCCCTTAGGGGTGGGGATAAATTAATCCGTGCAATTATAGAATAATTAACGTACTTTCAGTCAATTCAAATTTTGAGAGAAAATCCAAAAATAACTCCTGGATTCAAATATTATTTACTAAATTAAATCTTTACGCAGCCTTTTTGTAGATTCCTGGCTTTTTCCTCTTCCCCGCTGTGTGGGAAGAAAGGCATCCCATAATTACTGACATCCCTGCCGGGAGTGGCACCTTCTGTTTACACAGGGCAATGGCAAGCCTTCCCAAAGGCTGTTTTCTAAAGAGCACTGCACGGTGGCTTTGCTGAGTGGCGTGGTCTCGGTGTGCCAGTAGTCCTGGGCTTCCCGGGGAGACTTCCCTGCAGAGGGAACACCAGGCGGATGTTGGGAGCCCTGCCTCCAGGAAGAAGGTCCCCGAGGGTGGAGAGGCAAGATGGCTTTATGATGGGGCACCTGTTCTTCGGAGTCAGGCCGCCTGGGTTCCAATCCCAGTGTCACTCACTGATGAGCAGGTGGACAAGCTACTTCCTCTTCCGGGCCTCGCTTTCCTCATCTGGTGCTGCAGAGGAAGGCTGGCAGTGCTGCACCGGGCCGTGTCAAGTGCTTGGAACTCTGCATGGCACGTACCAGCTGTTACCGCTCTGAAATGCTCCCTGCCTTTTGCAAATGCCACAGCATTAGGGCAAGAGGCAGCGTTAGGGATGCAACTCTCTACTCTGTGGGGTTTTTAAATATTGATTTTATTTATTTGAAAGGCAAAGAGGGGCCGGTGCCGCGGCTCTCTAGGCTAATCCTCCGCCTTGCGGCACCGGCACACCGGGTTCTAGTCCGGGTCGGGGCGCCGGATTCTGTCCCAGTTGCCCCTCTTCCAGGCCAGCTCTCTGCTGTGGCCAGGGAGTGCAGTGGAGGATGGCCCAAGTGCTTGGGCCCTGCACCCCATGGGAGACCAGGATAAGTACCTGGCTCCTGGCTCCTGGCATCGGATCAGTGTGGTGCGCCGGCTGCAGCTCGCCGGCCGTGGCGGCCATTGGAGGGTGAACCAACGGCAAAAGGAAGACCTTTCTCTCTGTGTCTCTCTCTCACTGTCCACTCTGCCTGTCAAAAAATAAATAAAATAAATAAATAAATAAAAAAAAGAAAGGCAAAGAGGGAGAAAGGGAGAAAGAGAGAGAGAGAGAGAGAGAGAGAGAGATCTCATGTCTGCTGATTTGCTACCCAAATGGCTGCAACAGCCAGGGCTGGGCCAGACCAAAGCCAGGAGCCAGGAACTCCATGTGGGTCTCCTGCGTGGGTGGCAGAGGGGCCCAAGTAGTTGGGCCACTCTCTGCTGCCTTCCCAGGACACCAGCAGGGAACTGCGTTGGAAGTGGAGCAGCTGGGGCTCACACGGACTCTCCATTGGGATGCCAGCATTGCAGGTGGCGGCTTCACCTGCTGTGCCACAGCACTGGCCCCTCAGTTATCTCTTCTTCAGCAGGACATGTGGCTACAGTTCTACTAGAGGAATGGGCTGAGGGTTCTGTGCCCAGCGATGGCCTCGGGTTTCTCCAGGAACCCTCAGTGCCTCTGTGGGCAACAGGCACGTCTCTGGGTAAATCCATTTGCAGAGGGATGGTGAGACGCTGAGAATTACCCCACACTTAGGAGTAAGGCCCAGAGAGTGTGCCGTGCCCTCTCAGGTCCTTGCTGCGTGCTGTTCAACCAGCCCTCGGAGGATTTTTGTAATACCTGGAGAAATGTCTTGTCCTTCTGTTTCACTTTGCTGTTGACAATTAATTGAGGGTTCACACTGAAGTCTTGCATCAACCTGAAGATTTTATCTGGCTGAGATGTAGGTAATTTCTGTCCAGCAAAAAAGATAACCCCCAAAGGTATGACTTTTTTTTCACTGCCTCATAGGACAATCATCAGTTTTGTATCTCTTCTGGGGATCTTAGTGCCTTATTGTGTTGAAATGCCCTTACGTACCCACTTCCTCAAATTCCCTTTGAATCAGCTCACCATCTTTCTTGCCCTCTTGATAATGACTTACAACAATCTTTGACTTATGTCTATTCTATAGAATAGACATGATTGTATGATTTTTTAAAAGGAAGCAGTTTTTTTTTTTTTTTGACAGGCAGAGTTAGACAGTGAGAGAGAGAGAGACAGAGAGAAAGGTCTTCCTTTTTCCATTGCTTCACCCCCCAAGTGGCTGCTATAGCCAGCATGTTGCGGCTGGCGCGCCATGCCAATCCGAAGCCAGGAGCCAGGTGCTTCCTCCTAATCTCCCATGCGGGTGCAGGGCCCAGGGATCTGGGCCATCCTCCACTGCACTCCCTGGCCACAGCAGAGAGCTGGACTGGAAGAAGAGCAACCAGGACAGAATCCGGCGCCCCAACTGGGACTAGAACCCGGGGTGCCAGCGTCGCAGGCAGAGTATTAGCCTAGTGAGCTGGGGCGCCGGCCAGGAAGTAGTTGTTTTTAAGATTTATTTTATTTATTTGAAAGGCAGAGTGACAGGGAGGGAAGGAGAGAGAGAAGAGAGAGAGAATCTCCCATTTATTGGTTCACGCCACAAATGGGCACAAATGGCCAGGGCAGGTCCAGGCCGAAACCAGGAGCCAAGAACTCCATCCAGGTCTCTGCTGTGGGTGAAAGGGACCCAAGTACTTGAGGCATCTTCTGCTGCTTTCCCAGGAGCATTAGTGTCACCAGAGAAAAAGCTGTGGAAGCCACAGGGTTCTTGTCTTCACACAAGAAAGAATTCAGGTATGAGAGAGCGAAGTAATAAGGTTTTACTGGGGACAGGGCATCCGTCAGAATGGAAGGGATAGGAAGAGAGAGCCCAGTTGCTCCGACTGGGGGAGAGTGAGGTTACATGGTTGAATGGAGAGAATACACGCGCGAGGCTCAGCAGAAAGCAGAGTGTGCAGTCCTTGTTTACCCACCTCCCCCTCTCCTCCAGGACAAAGGATAGGGAGCCCTGGCACAAGGGTTTGTTGGGTGAAAATTAGATTTGCTGGCCCAGGGCAGAGTAGAGGGGCCTCCCTCAGGGCATCTGTGAAGGTTTTATTGCCCCATGTTATCAGGTCAGGTACCCATTTGGTCCTGAGGAGAGAGAGTTCTCCTGGGAGCTTTCCTGGGGGTGGGGGGGCTGGGACCACCTGGGAGGTTATCCGGGCCTGGGCAGGACTTTGAAGTCCAAATGCTGGTTGCAGATGCTGCACTGCTGTAGATGTCAGTTTCCTTAGGCCCTTCTTAGGTATAGGCTGATTTCTAACTTCCTGCCTAATGTTAGCAGGGAGCTGGATCAGAAGTGGAGCAGCCGGGTCTCAGAGTGGTGCTCAGATATGGGATGCCGACATTGCAAGGGGCGCTTAACCCCGTGCACTTGGACGCTGGCCCCTTGTATGATGTCTTTAGTTTATTGAAAATGACACTCGCACAGTGATAGTGTCCTACGTGATAGGGTTTGATCTTGAAGTCTGAGTTTATTCTGTGGGGAGGGGGAGCAGGTGGGGTGAGTCCCACTTAACTGCAAGAGACCCTGGTTGCAGACTGAGGAGGGAGGGGCCTGTCCTGCAGGCCACCCACAGCCAAGCGGCAGAACCAGTGTGGCTCTAGAGTGGAGCCTTCCCTGCCTGGCTCTTCCTTCCAGGCCTGTCCCCCTGCCGCCACCTGCTTACAGTGAGGGGGGAGGACACCGGGTGGGGGCAGCTGGGCAGGGGTGGTGAGGGGGAGGCTGCCTGGTGGCTCTGCCCGATTGGCAGCACCACCCCTGTGCCTCCACCAGCCCCTTCTCCCCACCATGACTTCCCCACGCCCCCAGGGGCCATCTTTCAATGCAGTAATAAGGGGCCCAGAGCGATTAGCAATATTTCAGAAAGCTCCAGGGAGACCATACATCTCCCGTGACAGGTCTGCCCAGACTAAATGAAATGTCATGTCTCTGCTTTTTGGCTGGAATTCCATCAGCTCAGTCTGGCTGCCCAGCTTATCTTGGGCTGATCAGGAGCCCTGATTGGACCTCATATGCGTTCCTTGACAAATAAAAATGAATGATTACTTAATAAATGCAATTGCTTTGGCAGATACAGCTTTTCAAAGCATGTCTCCATGGAACTCTAGAAAACCTAACAAAGAGATTTCTTGGTAGCCCAAGGGTGGGGACCTGCTGGCTTGCCTAGGGCCAGCTCTGGCTGGGGCTCTCCTCTCCCAAGGAACAGAAAAAAGGAGGCCATGGGATGCTGGGCATCAGAGCCTGGTTAAGTCCTGCTGCTAAAGTGGACAGACCCAGGACTGAAAGCAGTTGGAGTGCTGATGTGGTAGTGAAGTGTCACTTCTGAAGTGTCTTCATCTCTCAGAAGCATGTGGTGTGGGGCTGGCGCTGTGGCATAGCAGGTAAAGCCACTGCCCGCAGTGCCAGCATTCTGTATGTGCACCAGTTTGAGTCCTGGCTGCTCCACTTCTGATCCAGCTCTCTGCTATTGCCTGAGAAAAGCAGTAGAGGATGGCCCAAGTCCTTGGGCCCCTACACCTGTGTGGGAGACTCGGAAGAAGCTCCTGGCTCCTGGCTTTGATCAGCCTAGTTCCTGCCATTGCGGCCATTTGGGGAGTGAACTAGCAGATGGGAGACTTTTCTCTGTCTCTTCCTCATTCTGTAACTCTACCTCTCAAATAAATAATAAATTAAAAAATCTTAAAAATGAAAAAAGCATATGGTGAAACCCAGTGGGCCGTCCTCCTGGGAGCGTTAGGAGGAATCTGTAGCCCCAAGGCCACCAGCACTGGGCTAGCCTTACTCACCTCCCCAGCAGGCCTTGAGTGACTTGTCTGAGGTCGCCCAGCTCAGCTGAGAAGCACAGAGGCAAGCATGAGAGCAATGCTTAACCTGCTTTAGATCGGGGCTTTATGGCTGTCTCTCTTTTCTGGAAAATATTTTAATTTATTTAAAGGGAAAGAGACGGAGACATGTCTTCCATCTACTGGTTCACTCGCCAAATGTCTGCGATAGCTGGAGCTGGGCCAGGCTGAGGCCAGCAGCTAGGAACTCAATCCAGGTCTCTCCTGTGGGTGGCAGGGATCCAAATACTTGATCCTTTACCTGCTTCCCCCTAGGGTGGAGCCGGAATCAGAGACAGAGCTGGGACTCCAATCCAGGCACTCCACTAAGGGCTATGGTGTCCCAGGTGGCATTTTAACTACCAGGTCGAATACCCACCCCTCTCTCTTTCTAGTCACAGGAAGCCTGAACCTCAGTGAGTCTCGGTTCCTCATCTGTACAATGTGGTCATAACTGTACCTAGTGTTAGGGTTGCTTTCCCAGGTACTTGGGCCATCTTCCGCTGCTTTCCCAGGTACCTCAATAGGGAGCTGGATTGGAAGTGGAGCAGCTGGGACTCGAACCAGCACCTATATGGGATGCCGGCGCTGTGGGCCGAGGCTTTAATCCACTGTGTCACAGCACTGCCCCCCACTAGTATTCCTAAAGTAGGATTATTCTTGCTGATTTACTTCGGGGCCAGTTATAACTGACTGAGAGTCAGAGGAGCTTCATGGTGTTGGGATAAGAATCAGAGGCAAGAATCATGGCTTCTCAGAAGAACAGAAAAATGAGGGTCCTCTCTCGTGAAGGCAGTCTTCTGTTCACATACTTGGCACTGTTACAAGCAAGTGAGTGCATAATAGTCAGTCTGTGGTACGTAAAGTACACGTCAGTAAAACTTTAGCCAAGCAGAGCCGGTCCCTGCTGTTTTGGGTGTTTGTGACTGTGGGCTAGGTGGTCTTTCATCAGATACTCACACACATAGTTGCTAGTGCCACAAGAGAGAGGCACAGCGTCTTCTGGGAAGGACTGGTAGCAGAGCCTCACCCAGCCTGGGAGGGTGGGGAAGGCTCCTGTAGGGAGGGGATGCTGACCTGGGACAGGAAGGAAGAGAGGATCTGAGCCAGGTGAAGGGAGGGCAGGAGGAATGCTCTTGGTAGAATAGCGTGTGCAAAGGCCCTGAGGTGAGAAAGCATAGGCGTCGTCGGAGAAGAGAAAGAGTGAATATGGCTGGAGTGTGAGCATGGTGCGAGATGACACCGAGGAGGGCGGCAGGGCTGGGTCATGCAGGGCTTCCCCACTGAGTCTTTATCCTAAGACCCAAATCCTGTGTTCCCTACCCTGCAGGTCCCAGCCCCTCTCCTCTGGCTGGAATACGTGCGTTAATGACCGTGGGGTCCAGCCGAGGCTGGGAGGAACACCAAGGGCAGCAGGCGTCTGGGGCTTCAGCCTTCTGGGTGGAGTGCGGCTTTGTCCACTGACACCCCATCCCTGGGCCCCGGGCTGGCCCCATTCAGCAGCTGTTCCCTGGCTGGGAAGAGGCTTTTAGCTTTAATAAAAAAGGGAGCGGAGATAAGAAGACTGCCTCGGCGGGGCGAGCAGCAGTGACAGGATGATTTAAATGGCCTCTCCAGTGTCATTTCTTCTGTGCAGACATCATAAATCAGATTAGCGTGGGGCCCTGGCAGGAGGGGAGGAGGGAGAGGGGAGCGAGGCCTGGACTCTGGGTCTGGCTGGGCCTGGAGCTGGTGGGGCAGCCCCAGCAGACCGTGGTGGGGTCACCTGTTCCTGCTCCCAGGAGGCGGCATGGGTGGAGCGGCTCCCCCAACCCAGCTTTCAGTCCATTCTCAGCTCTCCAGCGGAAACGAGCAGGGACCGAAAAGACAGCAGGGATGAGAGAGACGGGGGCAGATGGAGGGGTGGTGTGGAGTGGAGATGGAGTTTCAGCCACACCGTTCTCCTACTTTATCATGCTTTAAAAAAAGACTTCATGGGGGCTGACGTTGGGCTGCGGGCAGCAGGTTAAGCTGCTGGGGTGCTGGTGTCCCTTGTCAGAGTCCCAGCCGCTCTGCTTCCAATCCAGCTCCCTGCTGATGCACCTGGGAGAGCAGCAGAGGATGGCTCAGTGCTTGGGTCCCTGCCACCCACATAGGAGACTTGAATGGATGGCTCCTGGCTTTGGTTTGGCCCAGTCCTGGCCGTTGTGGCCATCTGGGGAGGGATCCAATAGATGAAGATTCATTCCCCACCCCCTTTAACTGCCTTTTAAATAAACAAATGAATATTTCGATAGCTGGTACCACCTGCAGCATTTCTTGGCTGCTGTGGCTCTAACGCATGGCTGAGGTTGGAAAGGATGGGTTGAGAGCAGTTTCCACCTTGAGTTCAAGAACACATCTCGGGACTGGCACCGTGGCGCAGCAGGTTAAGCCACTGTCTGCAGTGCTGGCATCCCATATGGGCACTGTTTAGAGTCCCGGCTGCTCCACTTTCCATCCAGCTTGCTGCTAATTAGCCTGGGAGAGCATCAGAAGGTGGCCCAAGTCCTTTGGTCCCTGCACCTGCATGAGAGACCCAGAAGAAGCTCCTGGCTCCTGGCTTTGGCCTGGCCCAGCCCTTGCTGTGGCAGCCATTTAGGGAGTTATCCAGCAATGGAAAATTCTCTCTCTCTCTCCTTCTCTCTCTCTCTCTCTCTCTCTCTCTCTCTCTCTCTCTCTCCCCCTTTCAAATAAATGAGTAAATCTTAAACACACACACACACCCCTGAAACCAGTACTGCCCGCCCCAGCTCAGGTGCACCTGGCTGACTCCTGTTGGAAGTGACCAGTTGGAGGGACCAGAGTAGGAATTCCTGAGGCAGGCGCGGGTGGATCTCTTTCAGATCTCACGCCACCTGGGCAAGATGTACAGTGAGATGATCTTTGTCAACGGCTTTGTACACTGCGACCCCCATCCCGGCAATGTGCTGGTGCGGAAGCGTCCGGACACGGGGAGGCCGGAGATTGTCCTGCTGGACCATGGACTCTACCAGGTAAGGGAGCCTTTCACCCTGGGCCCCAGGTCTGGTCCTTCTCGAGGTCAGAGTGCACTGAAGTCCCCATGGTTGCAGAAATGGGAGGTGGAGAGCTGAGGCCGCAGGAGGGGGCCCTGCCTTCATGCTAGGAGCTGTCATTTTGTGCAGGCTCCTGTCATAGCTCTGAGTTTCGCTTTCCTCCTTGACATGTGGTGACATGTGGGATGTGCTTGTATAGGTGATTCCACCCTCCCAGGGGACCCCGGGCCTGGCCAGACACTGGCAGGTGGACTTCCCTTTGCATGTGTACCCCAGGGAAGATGTGCTGTATGGTAGGGCAGGGAGCTGCCTCGGGCTGGATGGTCCAGCTCTGTCCTATGGAACGCAGGATGTACAGCTGGGTTGATGAGCTGTGAATTCCTGCCTGGAAGTTGGGAGGTTCTCTCCGGTGTGGCCCCTGGGGAGGTTTCCTCATTGCTCTCCTGCTCCTCCCCTCGGGGCCCTGCTCCCAACATCCCCAGATTGGACCTCCTCGGGAAAGCCCAAGGAAGCGGGAAGCATCATGTGAAGGGAGGCTAGCTGTTGTCACCAGAGTCCCCAGATGAAGGATGGTCCAGGCGTGACAGAAGTTCGGCTGCTTGCCACGTGCCAGGCCTGGGTGCATGGCAGAGTCCGAGGAGTTCCACTCTCCAGGGCTCCCTGGAGGTGGTGGTACTCTCTTGGGTGAGGGCTCGCAGGAGAAGCACGGGGGAGCTCTTGTGGTCCAGACGTGGGAGTGGAGCCTCTGCCACATTCCCGCAGTGGGAGCCCAGGCTCGGCCCCTCCTGCCTTTGAGGGAGCCTGGGAAAGTGACCCATAGCTGGAGAAGAGGAGACTGTAGATTGTGGTGGTTGCCTGTGCTGCTCAGGATCAAGGCCTGCCAAATACGGGTTGAGCTCCCTGGTCCAAAGGCCCGAAACCGGAAGTGCTCCCAAGTCTGAAACAGCACTGAGATGATGTCACTTGTGGGAAATCCCACACCCGTGACACTTTGCTCCATGCACTAAATTATGTAAATTATTGTATAAAGTGACCCTCAATCTCTGTGTATAACGTGTAAGTGAAACAGAGATGAGCTTCATATTTAGACTTCTGGTCCCTTCCTAAGAGATCTCAGTATGTATGTGCAAATGGCACATTTGCAAATAGTCCACAATCCAAAATTCAATACACCTGGGGCTATTCAACTTGTAATAGCCTCGACCTTGGGCCTTCAGGGGTGGCTGGACTTTGGGGAAGAATCAGGCATGGGGGGAGGGACATGTCTCATCCACGTCAGCCGGGGACCCAATTAGGCCTTTGCTGGGGAGCGGAGGCTCAGGCCCCAGCGTTGCTGCCTGTGCCGCAGGTGCTCACGGATGAGTTCCGCCTGGATTACTGCCGCCTCTGGCAGTCGCTGATCTGGACGGACATGAAGAGGGTGAAGACGTACAGCGAGCGCCTGGGCGCTGGGGACCTCTACCCCTTGTTTGCCTGCATGCTGACGGCCCGATCTTGGGACTCGGTCAACAGGGGCATCAGCCGAGCTCCGGTCACCACCACAGAGGTAGGTGCCCTCCCCACCCTTTCCCCAGCCCTCCTTGTCCAAAATACAAGGGGCAGAGCCAGGGATGGCCTTGTGGGCCCTTCCAGCCCTGGAGCTGAGGTGCTAGGTTGGCGGGCTGCTTGGTGCGGAGCAGAACTAGAGCAAGACTGGACGAGAAGGAGGGAAGCAAGAAGGAACGGTGTCCCTTGTCCCTGGATGGAAGGAGGGAGGGGGTGGTATCCCACTGTGTCCCCTTCACGTCTGCCGTGGAAATGAGGTCACTTTATCTGCAATAACTCAAGTCCTGTGGTGTTGCCTGTAACCCGTGCACACAGACGTCAGCTCCTCAGCATTCTCCCCCACGGCTCTTCTGTCTCCTGCCCGGCACCACGCAGCATGTGGCGCTCTCGGTCCCCGTCCCAGGGAGAGCCTTTGCTTGCCTAGGCCTTGCTGAAGCAGAGTGGCTCATTCCGCCATCCTGCGTGCTTTTAGGACAAGCAGTCTTTTCTCTGTAGCTTGTCTCTCCATTGGGCCTAGACAGGGGTCTGATGGAGCCTGGCTGGGAGACAGGTCTTAGGAACACCTGCTGCTCATACGCCTCCCTCTCCTCCCATGAGTGACGCTTGTGGGATGAGCTCATTGACCTGTGGATTGGGGTGGGCTCCCTTCCAAGAGGCTGCTCTGTCCCTAATGGGGTGACTTCTGTCTTTCCCCGAGGTTGGTTTGCCAGAGCCATGCAGATGTGCATGGTGGACAACTGTACGGAACAGGGTCCTGCCGCTGCAGTCAGAAAGCCCTGGGCCCCAGCACCACCTCCTCCTGGTGGCATGACCTTGAGCGGTTCTCACCACCCCTTGGAGTGTCAAGATCATGTGCCTGTAGGCTGCTTTGCAGTAGGGGCTTTAGGAACCGGTGGATCCACAACCTCAGATGGTATTGCCAAAGAGCCCATCTCTTAGTTCCCCTTGCCTCTAAGTTGCCATTGTTCTCCAGTGACCTTGGTGGCAAAGATGCACCTGCTGCTCCAGGTGCCCACGACTTTAAACTCATTGTCTCCGAAGAAGAGAGGCAGTCTCTCTGCATGAATAAAGTAGGGGTGCTGAGGATGATTTCTGTTCTATTGATAACGCCTGTGAGGGATTAAACCACAATTCCTGCAGTTCATTCATCCACAAGCCTTTGTTGTCGCTGGTCCCTGGGCATGGCACTGAGGACTCCAGGATGAGCAGACAGACAGGCCTTTTGTGTAACTTACATTTCAGTTGATGGAGACAGAGAGTGAGCAAGTGGACAAGCAGGTGAATGGAGTAATTGCAGGTTATAGGCACCGTGGAGCAAGCAAGCAGGGTGCCGTGGATGAGGGGGCAGGGGTGGAGCGTGCTGAGGAGTTGACATGTAAGCTGAAGCCTGGAGGACAAGAAAGGCACCAGCCACAGAAAGCTCTTGAAGGATGCACTATGGCACACTGAGGCCCAGGGGAAGGGGAGGCTTGGCTGTGGCCCAGAGTGTGGTGGAGAGGTTGGAGGAGTAGGAAGAATTTGGAGCGGTGGGCTGGGAAGCATCACACAGGACCTCAGAAGCCCTGGAAGTGAGTTCAGATTCATTCCCAGTACAAGGCTAGGACTTCAGCAGGCCTTAGGCAGGAGAGGGAGACAGTTAGACCTGTCTGGGGTGGAGATGAGCAGCGGGGCCAGGGGTTAGGAGGCTGGGCCATGACTGCAGGCCGGGAGATGCTAGGGGCACAGACTGTGCTGCTGGCAATGAGAGGGAGGGAAGCAGGTGGGGCCAGGCATATGGAGAGGTGAGGCTGAAAGGCTCTCTGGAGGAGTGCATGTGGGGAGGCTGGGTGCATCACAGCCTTGTGGGGTGAGGACGACTTGGGAATGGTAGGGACATATTGGTGTGGGGATGGTCACCAGTTCTCTTTGGCAGTTAGAGACGTCCTGGGCAGTTCAGAGTGGAGCAGGAGGCAGTGGGTTAAGCTGCTACTTGGAAGAGCTACATCCCATATTGGAGTGCTTGGGATTGGATTGAGCTCCACCTCTGCTTCCAGTCCAGTTTCCTGCTAATGTGCACTTTCAGGAGGGAGCAGATGATGACTCAAGTACCTGTGTCCCTGCCATCCACATGGGAGACCCAGGTGCAGTTCCTGGCTCCAGGCTTCAGCTATGACCAACCCTGGCTCTAGTGGGTATTTGGGAAGTGAACTAGCACATAGACAATCTCTGTTTCTTTGCCTTTCAAATAAATAAAAATGGGTAAATTAATTTAAAATAAAAGATCAGGACTCAAAGTCAAGGTCCAGGCCTGATACAGATTCAGGAGTTTTTAGTATACAGATTGTATTTAAAGCCACAAGGATGGACAAGGTCATATGACACACAGTAGGTACTCAGATACTCAGCTGTTTTGTTAACCAAGGTGCCATTTTATTTTTATACTCATTAATTCATAAAGAATTGGTTCTTTCTAAAATTTTCATTTTATTTGAAAAGCAGAGAGAGAGCGAAAGAGCAAGAGTGAGTGAGCTAGAGAATCTCTCAAGATCTTCTATCTGCTGTTTCACAATCCAGATGTCTGCAACAAGTTAGGACAGGCCAAAGCCAGGAGCCTAGAACCCAGTTCAGGTCTCCCATGTGGGTGGCAGGGACCCACATACCTGAACCATTACCTGCTGCCTCCCGAGATGTTCATTTTCAGGAAGCTCAGATCAGAAATGGAGCTGGGGCTTGATCCAGGCACTCTGATACGGGATGTGGGCATCCCAAGTGGCGTCTTCTGTGCTAGACACCTGCTCTTAGAGTGAATCAGTTCTTACTTGCTCATTCTTAAGTATTTTTTTTAAAGATTTCATTTATTTATTTGAGAGGTAGAGTTACAGATAGTGAGAGAGAGAGACAGAGAGAAAGGTCTTCCCTCCACTGGTTCACTCCCCAAATGGCCGCAACGGCTGGAGCTGGGCTGATCCGAAGCCAGAAGCAAGGAGCTTCTTCCTGGTCTCCCATGTGGGTGCAGGGGCCCACAGACTTGGACCATTTTCTGCTGCTTTCCCAGGCCAAGCAGAGAGCTGGATTGGAAGAGGAGCAGCCGGGACTCGAACTGGCACCCACATGGGATGCTGGTGCCACAGGCGGAGGATTAACCCACTGTCACGGCGCCGGCCCCAGTGCCAGTCTTTTGAAGATGCCTTCTCTCATCCAGGAAGCTTTTCATCATCATCTCTGCCAACAGTCATCTCTAATACCTGTGTCATTCAAGGCCCAATGTGGCCTTGTCATGCACAGAGCAGTTACTTGCTTGGACATCCTAACTCTCCATGCTGAGTGCCTGGAGCTCAGGGACCCTGTCCTGCACTCTCTTCCCGAGGCTCCAGCAGAGCCTCTCCAGGCCACCCAGTCCCTGAACTCTGTTTTTCTTTTTTTCAGATTTATTTATTTGAAAGGTAGAGTGATGGAGAGAGAGAGGGAGGTATCTTCCATTGGCTTGTTTAAGCTCTAGTTGCCTGCAGCAGATGGGGCTGGGCCAGGCCAAAGCCAAGAGCCAATAACTGCATCTGGGTCTGCCACGCGGGTGGCAGAGGCCCGAGTACTTGGGCCATCATCTGCTGCCTTCCTGGGTGCATTAACAGAAAACGGGATCAGAAGCAGAGGGGGCTGGCGCTGTGGCAGAGAAGGTTAACCCTCTGCTTGCAGCACCAGCATCCCATATGAGTGTGCCAGCTCAAGTCCCGGTGCTCCACTTCTGATCCACTTCCCTGCTAATATACCTGGGAAAGCAGTGGAAGATAATCCAAGTGCTTGGGCCCTTGTACCCATGTGGGAGACCTGGAAGAAGCTCCTGGCTCCTCGCTTTGGCCTGACCCAGCCCCAGCCATAGTGGCCATTTGGGGAGAACCAGCAGATGGAAGATCTCTCTCTCTCTCCCTCTCCCTCTCCCTCTCCCTCTCCCTCTCCCTCTCCCTCTCCCTCTCCCTCTCCCTCTCTCTCTCCCTCTCCCTTTCTCTCTCCCTCTCCCTCTCCCTCTCCCTCTCTCTCTCCCTCTCCCTCTCCCTCTGCTTCTCTCTGTCTCATCTCTGCCTTTCAAATAAATAAATAAAATCTTTTAAAATGAAAAACAGGGCAACCAGGATACAAACAAACACTCAGATATGGGACGCCAACATTGCCAGCAGCAGCTTTACCTGTGCATCACAATGCCTGCCCATACAGGTTCTGTCTCTCTGAGCCCTGCTCCTGTTGTCTCAGGATACAGGTGTGACTGGCAGCAGCTTACCCACTGTGCCACAATGCCGGCCCCTTATTTTATTGTAAGATTTATTTATTGGCAAGGCAAGGCAAAATGACAAAGAGATAACAGACAAGGAGAGAGAGAGAGAGAGAACTTCTGTCTGCTGGTTCGCTCCCTGACAGCCTGTGTGAGGCCAAGCCGTAGCCAGGAGCCTGGAACTCCATCTGGGTCTCCCACGTGGTTGGCAGGGCCCCAAAGCTCTTTGTCCACCTTCCACTGCCTTCCCAGGCACATTAGCAGGGAGCTAGCTGGATCAGAACCAGTGTTCTGCTGTGGGATGCCAGCATGGCAAGCAGTAACCTAATCCTCTGTGCCATAACACCACAGTGCTGGCCCCTGCTGGCCCTGCCTGGGTTCAACTCCTGACCCAGCTTGTAGTAGCCATGGACGTTGGGCAGGTTACTTAACTTTACAGTGCTTCAGTGTCCTCACCTTAAATGAGAGTAAAATACTCTGTGAGGGCAAAATTAATTAACAATGTGAGCATTTCAATGTGTCTGGCTTATTTAGTATTTAGCTTATGCTCCAGTATATGTGGATCATCATCCTCTTCATCGTTTTTCTGGAGACTGAAAAGGGGTCATTCACAACAAAACAGAGAGAAGTTCTCCAAAAAAAAAAAAAAAAAAAAATTGGTGTGGGAGTAGCAGGACACTGCGATGGCAGCGGCCACGGCAGGGTCAGCTACGGTGTTTTCACAGAGGACGAGGTAAGGGTACAGCTTTAGAGGCAAAGGGGAGACCGGCGTTGCGGCTCAGTGGGTTAGGCTGCCACCTGGGGTGCCAGCAGCCCATTCAGAGAGCTGGTTTGAGTCCTGGCCACTCTGCTTCCAGTCCCTTATAATGTACCTGGGAAAGCAGTGCAAGATGACCCAAGTGCTTGGACCCTGCCACCCATGTAGAAGACCCAGATGGAGTTCCTGGCTCCTGGCTTTGGCCTGGCCCAGCCCCTGCGTTTTAGGCTGTTTGGGGAGTGAACCAGTGGATGGAAAGGCCTCTCTCTGTGTCTGCCACTCTGCTTTTCAAATAAGTAAATAAATCTTTTTTAAAAAGAGAGAGCAGAAAGGAGACAGGTTCCATCAAACATTTTGAAACAATGATCTGTGGCTATGATGACTGATAGCCAGGATGAAGTGAGTCCAGGGTTGAGTGGACCCTTGCTGCTGGGCGGGTGTCCTCTGGGTGCGGGTGTGCCGGACTCGGAGCCAGCTGGTGGTTCTGGCAAAGGCTCTGTCACACTCCCATCAGGCAACCATGCCTACGAATTCCGCACTCCACACCTCCCAGCTTTGCTTGGTTTTTGGTGAGAGTGGGCACAAGTGGCACCATTTTGATTCTGACAGTTTTCACATCCTTCATGTTATCACACCCAGGATTCTGGCGTGGGGCCTCCACGCCCCTCCCAGCTCCCCGCCGGCCTCTGCTGAACCACAGGGACAGCACTCCAGTGTTTTCCCCATAGGGAAAGTGAGGGTGGAGAACAGCTGCCCAGAGGTGTGCAGACCCCAGGGACAGGGAAGGGGGTGGGGACCCCAAATTTAAACACCAACCAGGGCAAAAGCTTTGGGGATAACGGGCTTACGGGCCCACCCTGCATCCCTTTCTGGGGGTGTCAGCACCTTGGGCGGTGGGCACGATGAGACTGGCTCCAGCGCAGCAGAGTGATGAGCAATGGCGGTGTGCAGGTGGGGTCAGCCTAGGGGGATGCAGGCGAGGGTAGGCCAGGGCTTCCTCATCAAGGTCAGGAGCTTGGATCTGTGGGCTGTATTGGCCTGGGTGTGGCTTGAGGGGAGGGGACATGACTCAGCTGGTTCCTGGTAAGCCTGACCTGAGACTGGGGGCTGTGGAGAAGCCTTGGAGAGTAGCCGGCCCCATAGATGTCCTTATGCACTGCATCCAGTGCTGACCCAGAAGTGGGCCGGAGGCCTCCCATCGGGCTTGTCCAGCCACTGTGTTTGACGTCCCCCTGCCTGGAGCGTCCTTGCAGCCCCTCTGGTCACAGGCTGCCCAGAGCTCTGCCATCCCCAGCCGCACGTCCCACACCAGCCTCCCTTATCTGTGTCCCCGCTGCTTCCTCAGGACTCGGAGATCCGCAGCAATGCGGCCAACTACCTGCCGCAGATCAGCCAGCTCCTCAACCGCGTGCCGCGCCAGATGCTGCTCATCTTCAAGACCAACGACCTGCTGCGTGGCATCGAGGCTGCGCTGGGCACCCGCGCCAGCGCCAGCTCCTTCCTCAGCATGTCGCGGTGCTGTGTCCGGGCGCTGGCCTGGTGAGTGTGACTCCCGGCCTCCGCTCCCCCAGGGGACAGCGCTGCAGTCTCCAGGGCCCTGCCTGATCCTCTCTGTAGGGAAAGGGAGTCCCAGAAGACCGGCTGGTGCCTCGGAGCAGTGTTTTTGGGTGGTCCGGAGACTCTCCTGTCTGGGTTAAGTGGTGGATTCTAGGACTTCTGCCACCCGGTCCAGCTTCCCAGGTGATTCTTACCCCCAGGAACTTCAAGCCTGGGAAGCTTGCTGAGCGCTTCCGTCCCATCCAAATGTCCCCTGGGCCTGGGTCAGGAAGCCGTCTCCGTCCCACTCTGGAACTTGGCTCCCTAGGCCTGGCTAGGCGGGTAGGTCAGTGTTTTCCCTGTAGGAGAGACTATGATTTAGGGAAGTGTGACTGGCAGATCCTCTTGGAATCTCAGCTGTCTCTAGACGCCTCACCACCCTTGGGGTGCAGGTGAGGCGGAGGAGGGTGCTTCCTCAAGGGAGCTAGAGTGAAGATTCTAGGCCCTCTGAGTGTGGTGCGTTCATTGGCACAGCCATGCTCTGGCTTGGTGTTCTCACCTGAGGATGACCTTGGCCTAGATCGTGGTCAATTCCCTGCCCATCCACCCTGGGCAAGGAATGGGTCACTCTGTGAAACACCTGGGGCAGGGAGATTTGCCCACATCTCTCGTGCACCTGCTGTCACATAACCGATCAGACGCAGCAGAATACACTGCACACCGAGAGGGCTGTGCGTGACGTGTTCTTCCTGCGAGGATCAGCGGGGAAGTCCTGAGTGGGTCATCCCCATACACACCCATTTCATCGTGTCCTTTTCTTGGTGCAGAAGGAATTAAGCTGGACTGAGGCTAATGACATGAGCCTTCCAGGCCCACCTCACCAGCTTGCCCTCAGAAAGTCTGGAAACGCGTTGATTAGGTTTGAGTTTGGGAAAAGGACCATGGGAATATTCCATCTGATAGGTCTCTCAGACCTCTGATGCCCTGTGAAGCCACTGCTTTTGCTTAGCCCACTTATTTGAAAAATGCCTGTGGAATATTTGAGTTCTCTGGTCCCTGGTTGGCAGTGCCGTGATCCTGTAGCCAAGAGCTGGCTAGTTGGCCGCAGCCGCCATCTTCTGTTTCTCCCTAGTGTCTCTTAGCTCCTCCTGTCCTTCCTTCTCCCTTCTCCAGGCACGAGAGGAGGAACACCTGCTCGTTCTTCAGACGGACCCAGATCTCCTGCAGCGAGGCCTTCACCTTATGGCAGATCAGCCTTCATGAACTCATCCTGCACGTGAAGGGCTTCCGGCTGGCCCACTGGGTCTTCGCCCTGCTTGGCTGGCTGTTTCCTGCCCTGCACTGAGTGACCCAGCTCTCCCTGACCTCTCTCTGGTCTCTCTTCACTTCCCAGTCTTTAGTCCTGTCCTCACCTAGTTGTCCTCTGTGTGCTACACGGTATCTGCAGCCCCAGGGTCAGTGGAGTGTCCAACCCACCTTGGAATTCCTCTGCCCACACTGCAGTCCTCGTCTTAGGGCCCACAAGCAGTCAGTGGGAGACGTTTCTCTCCTGGTCCCAGGAGGAGGTGGAGGAGCCTACTTCCCATCCTGGTACGTGCCCCTTGCCTCCCCCAACCTTTTCTACCACGGGGCTGGACAGCCTGTACCACGGAGGACACCTTTGACTTGCAGAAATTTGATTTTCTTGGAGGTGAGCCCGTCTGAACTTGCTACCGATCAGGTTCCCTCTGCTTGCCATATCGCTCCGCAGAGGTGCCACACCGTTGGCATGTGAGGGCGGGCTCTGTTGCATCCGTGAGCCCATGGCTGTCATGATGATCCTCCCCCCTTGATGTTTTACAAGCTGTGTTTCAATAAAATCCCCTTCCCAATGGCAGTGTTTGTCCAGCGTAACTCATGGGCCTCCTACCTGACCCAACCACGTGCCCATCCAGAGAGTGCCTGCGGCCCTGGCCAAGTTTGCTGTTCCTTTTGGTAGCTGCTGTCTCAGGGTTCCCCAGGGAGGCCTTGGGAGAATACAGTGGGGGCTTTCTTGGGGTTTTTATTCCACCTTGAGAGTGAACCTGCACTGGCCACTGTGTGAGCGCGAACCCGAGCGCTGAGAGCCTGTGCGATGTCCTAGCTGACTTCTCACCCTGTGATTCTCACTGTAGAAGCCACTTTCACTGTGGGGCCACTTCCTGCTTCTTGGAAGTGTCTTTCATCTTCCGAGACCTGGGTTGAATGAGTTATGAATCCCAAAGCCAGGAACGCGGAGGCTCAGCTAATCCCAGGACTCCACTTCCCGCCTCATTTCCTGTGGCCGGGCCGGGCACCTGCCATGTTCTTCTGATTGTTTCCCGATTTGTCCCTCCGGATCTCGTGTGACGGCCCAGTTTCAGGCCTGGGCTCTGCTTGGTCGTCTCCAGTCTTGCTGGAGACTTTGGTCCTGTTGCTGGAACCTGGGTCCCTGGGGTTCGGTTCCCATTCTGCCATCGAGTGTCACCTGGTTGAGCACTGTGTTCCTGCCCATACCCCAGCTTGAGCAGCTCCTTCGTCTGGGACAGCTCCAGACTCCTGCCCTGACTGCTGTGTCTGTGTCACCTCCAGGCCTCCAGGGCGCCCGACCCCGGATCTGGCGTGTCCTTGCTCCCAGAGCACCTGCGCTCCCTGGGAACAACATTTGAGTCTCTTTGATCTTATTTCACTCCATTTACAGGGCCAGGAAAGCTCTGCATTTGAGCCTCATTTTCTGTCCTCTTTAGTCTGAAAACAAGTAGATTTTCTAGTGACCAGAGAGGATTTGCAATTCTTTTTTTTTTCTAAATATTTATTTTATTTATTTGAAAGTCAGAGTTAGAGAGAAGGAGAGGCAGAGAGAGAGAGAGAGGTCTTCCATCTACTGGTTCACTCCCTAATTGGCTGCAACAGCTGGAGCTGCACTGATCTGAAGCCAGGAGCCAGGGGCTTCTTCTTGGTCCCCCACACAGGTGCAGGTGCCCAAGGACTTGGGCCATCTTCTGCCACTTTCTCAGGCCATGGCAGAGGGCTGAATTGGAAGAGGAGCAGCTGGGACTAGAACTGGCATACATATTGGATGCCGGCACTGTAGGCAGTGGCTTTACCCGCTACGCACAGCACCAGCCCCTGCAATTCTTTTATTTCTTGAAAGAATTAATTGTTCTTAATGACCAGTGGGATGCATCCAGGGGCCTGAGAAAATAATTTGCAAGATTTTTTATGAATTGCAGGGATGCAGGCTGCACGTGCTATTTTATGGAGTCCTTTATCGCCTCTGAAGTAAATACAAATCTCCTTTCGGTTCAGCCTAACGGTTAGTTGCTTTGCGTGTTTGACAGAATGGTTGGCTTCCTCTGCCCTGGGATTCGAAACCTTGGCACCCAGACGGTTTTCCAGGGAGAGCAGAGAGGTGAGGGGAGCTGGGGGCACAGGGTAGTTTGGGAATGGGAGAGGAAGGGCTGGCTTTGTGGCGCCAGCAGCCTGCTGTGCTTCCAGTACAATTCCACGTTAACGTGCCTGGAAAAAGCAGTAGAAGACGGGCCAACTACTTGGAACCCTGCCACCAACGTGGGAGACCCAGATGCAGTCCCTGGCTCTTGGCTTTGGCCCGGCCCAAACCTGGCCAGTGAGACCATCTGGGGAGTGAACCAGTGCTTGGGAGACCTCTCTGTCTCTATCTCTCCCTCTGTCTGAGTCACTATGACTTTCAAATAAGTAAAAATAAATCTTAAAAAAAAAAAAAAGAAAGTAAATGGGGTGGGAATAGGCTGATTTTTTTAAAAAAGGTTTATTTATTTGAAGGAGTGACAGAGAGAGAGGTAAAAGCAGAAAGAAAGAGAAAGATAGATCTTCCATCTGCTGGTTCACTCCCCAGGTGGCTGCAACAGCCAGGGCTGAGCCAGGCCAAAGCCAGGAGCCAGGAGCTTTATCCAGGTCTCCCACATGGGTGGCAGGGGCCCAAACACCTGGGCCATCTTTTGCTGCTTTTCCCAGGCCATTAGTGCAGAGCTGGGTTGCAAGTGGGGCAGCCGGAACATGAACTGATGCCCATGTGGGATGCTGGCCCTGCAGGCGGTGGCTTTTCTGCTACGCCACAGTGCTGGCTCCAGGCTGATGTTTAAGTGGCTTCCTCGTGTAAGAGGCCATGCTAGGCTCTGTGAGCATGTGACATCCCTGAGCTGTCCCATCATCTGTGAGGGAAGGGTCCTTAACTGTATCTTTTTTTTTTTTTTTTTTTTTTGACAGGCAGAGTGGACAGTGAGAGAGAGAGACAGAGAGAAAGGTCTTCCTTTGCCGTTGGTTCACTCTCCAATGGCCGCCGCGGCCGGTGCGCTGCAGCCGGCGCACCGCACTGATCTGATGGCAGGAGCCAGGTACTTATCCTGGTCTCCCATGGGGTGCAGGGCCCAAGGACTTGGGCCATCCTCCACTGCACTCCCTGGCCACAGCAGAGAGCTGGCCTGGAAGAGGGGCAACCGGGACAGAATCCGGTGCCCTGACCGGGACTAGAACCCGGTGTGCCGGCACCGCAAGGCGGAGGATTAGCCTAGTGAGCCGCGGCGCCGGCCGTTACTGTATCTTATAGAGGTGGAAACCGGGGCTCAGAGGAAGTTGGTGATTTTCCCTTGGTCTCACGGCTGCTGAGTGGTGGCCATTCTGTGTACTTCCATGGTGCTGTGGGCATGGGTTACACTTGCTCCTTGGGCTGTCGTGTGTGCATGAGTTGGGTCTCCAATGCCCTGATTTCACAGGGAATTGAATTGTCCTCAGGGTTGGAGACAAAAAGTTCTAGAAAATGCAGACTGTTCCCTGGGCCTAAGACAGGAGGGGCGTGGACCCTCTGGGGCTGCCATGAGCACCTGGAGTCAGAGCAGAGCCCACTGGCTGGGGGCTCAGTGTCAACCTTCACACACTGGAGGTCACAGACCCCCACCTCATCTCAGACAGAAGCTGCAGGCTGGGCCATCATCCCCTGTGCTTCCCACCAACTGACATACATTCAAAGGCTCCCACAGCCCCAGGCTTTGATGACTTGCTAGAATGAGTCAGCTCAGGGCAGTGCTATGCTCATGATTGGAGTTTGTTACAAAGAATACAGCTCAGTACCAGCCTGGTGAAGAGACAGGTAGGGTGAAGTGTGGGCAGCTCTTGAGGTCGGAGGCTCCGTGTCCTTCTTCACGGACGCAGGGTGCATCACCTTCCTGGCACAGCCGTGCGTTCACTGAACTTCTGTGTGTAGTTTTCACTGGGTTTATTTCATGGGCAGGATCCATTGACACAGTGGCTGCAAGATTGAGCTCAACATCCTGCCACCTCCTTAGAGCAAACTTAGGTGGGACCCAAGGAATAACAGAGACTTTCCTGCCCCTGGGGGAATTCCAAGGACTTAGAGGAACCAAGGGCAAAGACAAACGTTTCATTATGGAACCACCACTCCTGCACGTGGCCTGAGGGCACCTTGGCTGCTGGCCTGGGTGCAGTCTACTCCAGCAGCCCAGGCGCAGAGGAGAGCACGTGTTCCTGGGCCCCGGTCCGCGTTCAGCGAGAGCCCAGGTGAGCTTCTGCAAGGCGCCTTCTCCCGATTCCTTCACTTCCTGTGGAAGGTGTCGTGTGGGTTGGCCACTGATTTGGGTTTGGTGCTTTCCAATAAAATCGTGTGACTTTTCTTCCCTGATGGTGACAGGTACTGATGCCTATAAGAAAGGCACCACTGGACTACTTTAAAGAGTTTTCTTATTTATTTATTTGAAACACACACACACACAGACATTGAGAGTTCTTGTCCTCTGGTTCACTCCCCAGATGCTCACAACAGCTGGGCCAGGGCCCGGCTGAGGAACTCCCTTCAGGTCTTCTGCCTCCCATAGTGCACGTGAACAGCAGCTGGAGTCAGGAGCCAGAGCGCTCCCGTATGCGGTGGGGCTGTCCCACGCAGTGTCTTCACCACCACCCCAGGTGCCCACCCCAAGTGTTTTCTCTTTAACAAGTGGATGTCTCTTACTTAACGTCCTTGTTTAATCTCAACAGAAGGTGCGGGCTTCTGTGATTTGGACACCATGGCTGTTTCCCCCTTACTCTTCTCGAGTATAGGGAAGAAGGATTTTGGCTCTCTGGTAATGACAGATGATCTGGTGTAGTAAGTATGCACACACATCTAGAGTCTACACGTAGTTTTCAGTTTGCAGGGATGTTGACATCTGTATATTGAAAAAGCTACACATGCCGCTTGTTCCCCGATGAGGCACTGCCTAGTTTGACTGTCAGGTTAATTTCTGCAGAGTTCCGAGCTGGAATCCAAGATCAAAGATGCTCTTTCTGTCTCACAAGCTCCCTAGTGCTCCCTGGCCAGAGCTGACATCTCAGGAAGCAGAAGCGGCTCCAAGAGGCACCCAAGCGAATCTTGGGGAGCAAGACTTGTTGGGCTGTTTGGAATGACCCTCCTCGTAGGCCAGTGTGAATGCACATTAAATGGAGTCACACCCCTGGGGCACGAGTGGCCAGGAGAGACGGAGCCGTGAAGAGGAGCGAGGCTCCAAGTTAGGAATGAGCGGCTGGGCAAGATCCTAACAGGCAGCATGAACCGGAACCCAGGGCAGGATGTGCCTCTGGCTGCCTGGCCTGTTGGTGCTGCGATGTTCCTCGGGCTGGAGTGACAGGCCTGTGTTCAGAAAGAGGCCTTGAGCTCCAGGTGACCTGGGGTCCCTGCCTCAGGTAACCGTGCTCCTGGCTAAACAAGACGGGTGGGAGGCTTAGTCCCCCAAGCCATGAGTCTGCAAGTACTTTGGAAAAAGCCAAGTTTGGAAAAGAGCCTTTTGTTCAAAAAAACCTGTCTTCACCTCCCTTCCTCTTCTTTTTCTATCTGTCTCTTCTCTCCCCTCCTCTCCTTCCTGTGAAGCAAAGCCTGGCTGGATCCCTACTGGAAAGGGAGAGTTATAGGGAAAGAGGGAGGGGGAGAGAGGGAGAAGGAGAAGAGAGAGAGAGACCGAGACCTTCCATCTAGGTTCACTCCTCAAATGACTGGGTGACATGAGCCCAAGCATCTGCTACTTTCCCAGGCACATTGGCAGAGAGCTGGATCAGAAGTGGAGCAGTCGGGACTTGAACCAGCGCCCCTGAGATGCCTATCACAGGCAGCAGCTTAACCTGCTGCACCACAATGCAGGCCCCTGTCTTTATCTAAAGGAAGGAGGGATCAGCCCTGGGAAGTCAGAGTTGAACCCTGGGGTGTGGCTGCGATGGCCATTTTCCTGTGGTCAGTGGCTCTTGGCCTGATGTCTGTGGCTCCCGTGGAGTTGGCCTGAGGCCCCACCTTCTGCCAGTGTCCCTTCTCCACAGGGCACCATGCCGCCTGGCCAGCAGTGCTGGGGGCAGGAAGGTTCTCTGCCCAGCTCTGCCTTGGGTGCGATGGCGGCAGAGCTCCTCTGTTGTTTCTTGCTGGTTTTCCCTTCGTGTGTGTAAGAGGGAAGGCGAGGCTCTTACTGTCGCTCCCCCTCTTCGTGGAGGAACGACACAGGACCCTGTGCTGTTCTTTTGTCTGCTCGGCCCTCCCCGGGTTTGCTGCTGGTTCTTCCCGGGTTGGCTGCCGTCCCTTCCACCTCCGTGGAAGGGCAGTTCCCCCTGGCCACATTCCCCACTTCCGCAGGGGAGCGGCACACCGCCGGCTGGCTCTCTCGGGGGCTGCACAGGTGTTCCTTCAGATAGATGTTCCCCTTAGATGTTCCTGGTGCATGTTGTCTCTCTCCTCCTTTATAGTCCTCTTCCACCAATCCCAACTCTGCTACCCACACGCCGAGTACGCTGCTCTCCTCCAATCAGGAGCAGGTCCTACAGTTTATTGGTTGAACTGGAGGCAGCTGTGTAGAAGCTGTTACTCCTCTCCCAGCGCCATATTGTGGGAAAGCAGATGCATAGAATAAGTCTTAATTCCAGTAACAGTCTAGTCCGAGTTGCTCCCCACACTTACGACTGGAGAAATGATGAGTGTGAAGGCTCCCGACCCCTGCTGTGTCAGCTCCTGTCTCCTCACCCCACTCCCTGCTGCAAGAACATTCCAGAGCAGTGCTCTCCAACTCTCCTGTGCAAACAAATGCCCCAAGGTCTGTTAAAGCACAGAATCTGCCCCCAGGAGACCAGAGTGGGGCCTGAGGCTCTGCGTCTCTACCCAGCTCCAGCTGCTGGTGCTGCTGGGCCCGGGCCCACACTCGGAGCTGCAGGGACCCAGTGAGTGGCTCTGAAAGTGTGGTCCCCAGGAATATAGATTCTCTGGCCTCACCTGAGGCCAAGGACCCTGGAGTGAGGCCCCGAGCCTGTAGTAGTTGGCCCTCCAGGGGATTCTGATGCGCATACTCAAGTTCAGAGCCATGGGTCTGTGGTTCTCAGCCCACACCTGCACATCACACTCACCCAGAGAGCCGCAAATGCCCAAGATTCGATTCAGTTGGTTAGAGTGGGAGCCAGCCTTCAGCTGACATTGTATTTAATTTTTATTTTGAAATATATTTTTCAAATTCTTGTTTATTTGAAAGGCAGTGAGGGAGGGAGAGGGACGGAGATGGAGATCTTCCATCTGCTAGTTGACTTCTCAGATGCCTGCAATAGCCAGGGCTGGGCCAGGCTGAAGCCAGGAGCCTGGAGCTCAGTCTCTTATGTGGGTGGCAGGGACCCTAGTTCCTGAGTCCTCACCAGCTGCCTCCCAGGGTGAACGTTAACAAGAAGCTGGAAGCAGAATGGAGCCAGGCCTTGCATGCAGTTCCTTTCATACAGGATGGGGGCATTGCAAGTGGTCTCTTCACCACTGCACCAAACGTCTGTCCTGATACAATTTTAGATTCAGAGTTGAGTTGTGAAGATAATACAGAGGGTTCCCACAATCCCTTCACCTGTTTTCCCCTAATGTTAACGTCTGATAAAGTCATGCCCCTTGAGTTCTAGGAAGACATTTCGGGAGTACTGGAGTGGTAACTGCAGGTGAGTTTCCTCCCCAGTGTCCTCTCTGTGCTCCGGGATTGCATCCAGGATCCCACCCTGCACTCAGCTGCCATGCTCCTAAGTCTTTTCTGCTCTGTGACAGTGTCTTGGGCCTTCCTTGTTACTCATGGCCTTTGAAAATTTATTGATTGATTTTATTTAGTTGTGAGACAGATCTCCCATCCAACAGCTTACTCCCCGATTGCCCACAATGGCTGGGGCTGGACCAGGCCAAAGCCAGGAGTTGGGAACTCAGTCTGGGTCTCCCATGTGGACAGCAGGGACTTAACCAGTTAAGCCATCACCTGCTGCCTCCCAGGGTGTGCATTACCAGTAAGTTGGATGCGGGAGCAAAGCCAAGACTAAATCCAGATACTCTAATATGGGATGCCGTTGTGATCTTGGGCAAGTAACCTCTCTGGGCCCCACTTCCTCAGTTTAAGCAGGGGAGATACTAGAACCAACCTCATAGGTGCATTGGGGAGATCAAGGTGGACAATATAGGCACGATCCTTCGAGAAGATAAACCGTAATAAGCCCTCAATTAATACTGCTTATTTTTGTGAATAGCTGGTGTGGAAGACATCATTCCAACCCCCTCACTCTTGGCTGCCTTCTACTTGAGAGGTGGACTAGTGAGGCCTTGCTTTTCCAGCCTCCCTTGCAGCTACCTACAGTGGTACTGTGACATGAGAGGTGAAGGGGGAATCTTCTGGAAAGTTCTTTCGGAGCGGATAAGGGTATGGTTGGTTAGTGCTGCCTTTTCCTCCCCTCCTTGCAGGGGAGGCTGGAGTGCTGGGATAGGCGTCTGGAATGATAGCGGCCATGTTGTGACTGTGAGACAGCAAGTCCAACAGGATGTTTCGTTTGTTGTGGTCTGGATTATGTCTCCCCGGAATTCCTGTGTTGAAACCTCTAAATCCAAACAGGACCATATCTGGAGTCAGGACCTTTAAGGAGTTAGTTAGGTTCAATGGGGTCATAAGAGTAGGGCCCTGATTGCATGGGGTTAGTGTCCTTTGAAGGAGAGAAAGAGCCTTTTCTCCCTCCTGTGTGTACAAAGGCCCCGTGAGGACACATCCAGAAGTGGTTGTTTGTACACCTGGAAGAGAGGCCTCCCCAGAAACCAACTGGGCTGGCACCTTGATCTTGGACTGCCAGCCTCCAGGACCGTGAGCAAATAAATGTCTTTGATGTTTTGTTACAGCAGCCCATGCCAGTACCAGCAGATATGTTGCATCCCCTGCTGGATGCTGGGCGGCCCCATCCTTGAATGTGTGAGTCCTGGACCAGTGTCACACAGGCACTGAGGGATGTGTGATATGTTTCGTTATTATACAGCAAACAGCAAAATGATTCCCCCAGGAAAAGGCTCAGCTTTGGTCTGCATGGAAATCTGAGTGAGGGGTCGGGGATGGGAATAAGATGAGGGTCCCAGGTGTGGACGGGGTTTGAACTCCCCAGCCGCTGGGCTTTCTCACAGGCTGGGATGGACCTGGGGCAGAAGGGAAAAGGAGAGGGCAGGACTCGGAAGCTGTCAGGGATCAAAATCTTTGACATGAGAGCCACCAGGCTAGAGTCCCTGGCAGAGAGAGGGGTGAGCACACCCTGTGCTGTGGGCGTGGCTATGCCTAAGTGGACACAAGATAATTACTTATGGGGGTGGGGGTGACTGTGAAGGGGCTGCTTTCAGAGCATTGGCAGGCTCTGTTCTGCGTATCATTTACTCATCTGCAGTCTGGAGGAGGTGGGCAGGAGGTTCTGCCAGAGCCCAGTGGTCCTGACCATTGGATTAGTTTCCTGCGGCCACTGTCACTGGTGATTCCACACTCAGTTACGTGCGTTTTCTTGCAGTTCTGGAGTTCAGAAGGTCGAAATTCCAGGAATTATGCTGCATTCCTTCTGGAAGCTCTAGAAGAGAACCCGTCCTCTTGCCCTTTCTGGTTTTGGAGGTTGCCTGCGTTCCTTGGCTTTCGGCTGTATTGCTCCACCTGTGCTCCTTTGTCACTTCTCAGCCCCTGACACTGTCCCTCCTCCCTCTTACAAACCCGCTTTGTGATTACACTGTGCCTTCCCGGCTAATTCAGGAACCTCTCCTCATGGTGAGTGCCTTAACTGAATCACCCCTGCAAAGTCCTTTGGCCATGGAGGTAACTTTACCAGTTCCTGGATTAGGAGGTGGAATCTTCAGTTGGTGGGGGTGGGAGGGTGTGGAGTATTATACTCCCTAACATGACATTGAATCCTGACACGATAGCAGCAGCAATAACAATGATAGCTAATACTTAACTGAGCACTGACCATGTGCTAGCCTCTGCATGGATCCAATTTTGTAACTCTCTGAAGTACAGGTACCACTATTATCTCCTTTGTACAGGTGGGTAAGCTGAGGCATAGGAGGTTTGGGTTGCCTTCAGGTGGCAACATGGGCAATGAATGTTGTAGCCAGGCTTTGATCCAGGGTAGTCTGCGGTTAGAGCTTGGTCTTAGAATCCTTGATCTCTTAACAGGTGGCCTTAATTTTTTCCATCTGCCTCCATTGAGTGTATGGTTTTCACAGAGCCTGCTCCTGCCAAGGCTGCCAGAGGTGGGATGCTCTCTGTCTTCTCGTGACCTCCTTGGTCTGGAGTTGGTGGGCTCCTGCAGTGGTCGCAGCTGGGCAGAGGCACCCCCGAGCAGTCTCTGTGCATGAATGGTAAACCTGTGTGGTCCAGAGCTCACCCAGCCAGTAGGGCCATAGACATCAAGCCGCTTGGTTCACTCTGAATGCTGGGATATAGCCCTTTCTAGGGATCCTTTAACTAATGAGAGGTAGAGATAGAGATGATAGAGATAGAGATAGAGATAGAGATAGAGATAGAGATAGAGATAGAGATAGAGACATACATACATATATATATATATATAGAGAGAGAGAGAGAGAGAGAGAGAGAGAGAGATCCAGCCTAGCTGCTGGTTCATTCTCTAAAGTCTTGGGTGAAGCTGGGAACCAAGAATCAATCCAGGTCTCCCACTGGGTGGCAGGAACCCAAGCACCTGAGCCGAGCCATCCTCTGCCTCTCAGGGTGTGCATCCTTCTGCCTCTCAGAAGCTGCCATCAGCAGCTGGGACCAGGTGTCAAACCCAGCACTCTGATCTGGGTGTGGGTGTCTTAACCCTTGTTTTAACTGCTAGGCCAAACTCCTGGCCCTGGGAAGATTTTTTTTTTCTTTGACAGGTAGAGTGGACAGTGAGAGAGAGACAGAGAGAAAGGTCTTCCTTTTCCGTTGGTTCACCCCTCAATGGCCGCTGCGGCCGGCACACCGCGCAGATCCAAAGCCAGAAGCCAGGTGCTTCCTCCTAGTCTCCCATGCGGGTGCAGGGCCCAAGCACCTGGGCCATCCTCCACTGCACTCCCGGGCCACAGCAGAGAGCTGGACTGGAAGAGTAGCAACCAGGACAGAATCCGGCACCCCAACTGGGACTAGAACCCAGTGTGCTGGCGCTGCAGGTGGAGGATTAGCCTAGTGAGCCGGGGCGACGGCCAGGAAGTAGTTGTTTTTAAGATTTATTTTATTTATTTTAAAGAGAGTTACAGAGAGAGGTAGAGATAGAGTGAGAGGTCTTCCATCTGCTGGTTCACTCCCCAACTGGCTGCAATGGCTGGAACTGCACTAATCTGAAGCCAGGAGCCAGGAGCTTCTTCCAGGTCTCCCACATAGGTGCAGGTGCCCAAGGACTTGGGTCATCTTCCGCTGCTTTCCCAGGCCATGGCAGAGAGCTGGATTGGAAGAGGAGCAGCCGGGACTAGAACCGGCACCCATGTAGGATGTCGGTGCTTCAGGCCAGGGCTTTAACCCACTGCGCCATAGCACTGGCCCCGGGAAGATTCTTTTAAGGAAAGATAGTATCAGCAGAAATTCAATTTTGTCTCATGACCAAGTAAGAATGTAGAAGAAGTCCTGCCCCTTTCACTTCTCAGGTATCTGAATGACAGGATTTAGGAGAGAAACCATAAGCATTCAGGATGTTTCAATGCACTGATTAGAAGGGAGTTCTGACTTACAGTCATTCATGTCCATAGTAGACTGGTGGTGGGATGTGTCCAAAACAGACTCTGCCCCTTGTTCTTGCTTTGGCCTGCTCGGGATGTGCTAGGCAGGGCTCAGTGTGACACACACTGGACCAGGCACCTGGAGGGCAGACCTGTCGTCCTCGTCTGCTCCCAGACCTGCTTGCTTTGTCCCTGAGCCTCGGCAGAGCTTACCCACAGGTTGCCCTTCCCAGAGGGCTGCAGTGAGTGTGAATAGACAGTGCCGGTGAGAGCCACAGGGAGGAGCAACGCTCAGAAACAGGGCTCTCGTTTTCCAGAAGGACCTCAAACAGGGCTCTCGTTTTCCAGAAGGACCTCGTGCTCGCAAGTGTACTGACGCTTGCATTTCCTGCAAGCTACGGGGAGAGAGAGAGAGAGGTGGCTGCTCCTCTGAGCACCAAGTCTGGATCCAGCATGAGCTCATGCCTCCAGGCAGGGCTTTCGGCTGAAGCTATGGAGCGTGAGTACCCCACGGCTGGGTACCAGCTGCAGTGGCTACTTTGCCTCTCCCCTTGCGCCCCTGGATCCAGCCATTCCTGTGGGCCAGATACACCCTTGATTTTTCAAGTAGGGGAACCCAGTACAGGGGCAGGGTGCCCACCCTTATGTTTTTTGGTGTGAGAGTCCTGGTCATTGCAACTATTACCTTTGAGGACCTTGCAGCTGCGTTGGAAGATGTGGAGGCCTAGAAAAGGCTAGAGAAGCCTAGAGGAGAATAATAGAGATGTCTACACGAATAGGAAATAAATAGACAGCCCCGGACTGGACACTCCCCAGGGAGCTGAACAAAAGCAAACAGAGTTAACTGGTAATAAGTTCTTGTCATGACTTGTTGAGATGATGAGAGCAAGGACAACGGATTGGTTACTTCATGTGCCATTTTCTGGTCAACAACAACAGAAAGACCATGTCGTTCTGGCTGGATGCCCATTGGATGTACTTTGTCTAATAGTCATGCCTGTTTTCTAGTGACCCATGGGGTTCTTGGAACTATTTGCTTGAAATAGGCTTAATCCCTCGTATTGATTCTGCTAGCTGTTGTCCACCCAGGCCATCCCCAGAGAGCTGGCAGGAGCTGCTTCCTTAATCACGCTATTAGTGTGACACAGACATCCCTGGGCACATTTAGGATAAGGACAGTCTCATGTGGGAACTCCCTACCTGCCTACGAGCTAGGCTGACTGGTCACGGCACCCATAATGAACCAGAGATGAGCTTGGGAATGGGATCGGTATGTGGGGAAGCCTCTCTCTCTTCCTACTCTGTTTTAATTTCATACATCCGGTTGGATCACATGAGAGGCTGTCACCTCTTTCTCCCTGTCTGGGTTGTGTCACTGTTCAGATTCCTGAAGTTACTGACTTACAGACACTGGGCTCACCCCAGGCCGTGGCTTTGCTCTCTGCCTGTCCACAACCAGGCCCTCTGCTCTCTATGTTAGTGACGGGCCCCAAGTCCCGCCTTCTGTAGGCAGCCTCCCAAGGCCACTCTGTCTCCTTTCCCAGTTCCATCTCTTCATTCCTACCTCCCACACTCGAACCTAACCCTAACCCTAACCCTGCCAGTGCACCCCCTCAGGGGGCACGGATCCCATCTCCTTCATTTATTGCCGCCTTACTCCACGACAGTGAAAGCTGTGCTCAGCCTTGCATTTGTTGTGTGGCTTTTGTGCCTCAACCCATGCATGTTGCATGCATTCATGGGGTGGTGGTGGGGATGGAAGCACAAGATCCCTCGGACATGAGGCGCACCTTAAGGAACTGTAGTGAGTCTGATGAAAGGAGCTGGCTGTGGGTAAGGAGGGAGCTATCGCAGGTGAGCAGTAGTGAGCCTGAGTGTGTTGGGCCTGGGAGGAGAGAGGGTTTTAGACAAGTCTCAGAGGCTGGGGTGACAGCAGCTGGTTTGAAAGCAAGATGATGAGACCATCTCTATGTCTCTTTGGGGCCAGAATTCCCCAGATTTTCATTTTTTAAAGATTTATTTATTTATTTATTGGAAAGGTAGAGAGAGAGAGAGAGAGAGAGAGATCTCCCATCCACTGTTTCACTCCCCAGTGGCCGCAATGGCTGGAGCTGCACCTATCTGAAGCCAGGAGCCAGGAGCTTCTTCTGGATCTCCCACATGGGTGCAGGGACCCAAACACTTGGGCCATCTTCTACTTTCCCAGCCCATAGCAGAGAGCTGGATCGGAAGTGGAGCAGCTGGGATTTGAGCCGGTGGCCATATGCTGGAGCTGGTTTTACTCGCTATGCCACAGCGTTGGCCCCCAGCTTTCCATTTTGACCAAGGGGCCTGCATTTACTGTCTCAGTAGATGGTGCTGCTAGTAGCGACCTGTCTGAAAGCCATGAGTGAGCCTTCACCCACCCCTGCCCTTGACCTTCCTAGTGATATTCTGCTTCCCTATCTGCCTCCTGTATCTCATGTCCACCATGTCTCCTCTCTCTTCCACTGAGTCATGTAGAGCTAGTCTCCTCTGTAGTCTCCTGTCCTCCCATCTTCACCCTCTCATCCCCCTCCTTGTCCCCACCCCCAGCCCACCAAACCAGTTCTGGCTTAATTCCCCTACAGTCAGCTTGCCTATAGACATTGCCAAATCCCCTTCTGCTAAGGATCAATTCTCCCAATGGTGAGTTTATCTCAAATTTAGTATTCTTGAATATTTTCAAATCCACTTGACTTTCCGACTGTTTCTTGCCTTCATTTATTATTTGCAGTTCAGAGGATTTTAAATAACAATTCATGAAAGATCATTTGACTTAATTTTGTATTCTGAATAAATATTAAACATGCAGCTTTTTGTGAATGGGGATTTTGTATTCTTATGGATATCTTTTTCTAGGTTACTACTTCCAATCATTTTAAAGTTAAATAATATTTAGCCATTTTGTCTGAAGACACTTTCCCCAAAATACAGCTGCCCTGGAAATGAATACTCAGGGGATTAATTACAATCAATTGTTATATACTGGGCCTTCCTGATCCCCTGGTTTCAGATGAAGAAACAGTGGCTATTAGTGTGGTACCTATCTTTTTATGAATTACCATCTTGGAAGATGATGATTCCTACCTAGAACACCACCGATTTTCCAAATGTCCCCACTGCCAGTGGCCAGCACACAGCACATGCCCGGTGAATGTGCACAGTGAGTAAGTGGGCATCTGAGATGAGGCCTGCATCAATCTATTCTCTGTTGCTATGACGAAATACATGAGGCTGATGTCCCGTCAAAAAGAACAAGAGGCTTATTTAGCTCACAGTTCTGGAGGCTGACATCCAAGACTGGGCAGGCCTATTGGTTTGGCCTGTGGTGAAGGCCTCATGATGGTTGTGTCATGGTGACAGGGGGAGCTCACAGGGCAAGACAGGAGGCTGGAGAGTGGGGAGCGGCCTGTTTTGCTCTTCTGATAACAACTCACTCTCTTGAGAACTGATTCCCTCCATTACCTTGTGAGGGTGATGCCCTCAAGGACTACATTACTTCCCATAAGGCCTCGCTGCCTAAAAGTTCTCCCACCACAATACTGCCACACCCAGGACCAAGTGTCTGGCCACAGCATCCACATTCAAACAATAGCATGGCCCTCATACTACCATTTGTAGCAAAGTGATTGAACTGTGTCAACTTCCAGGGATGAGATATTGGCTTCAAGTTGAAATAAACTGATGGAATGAAATAGACTGGCATTGATAAAATGAATGAATTTGTAAAATAGATATGACAAACACTGGGTGTGGTGCTGCCACCCCTTACCATGGCCCATGCAGACTCCCTAAATTGATCACTGCATCCCTTCAAGTGGAACTTGGATGTGGCCCCAGAATCCTTCTTAACACAGCATACCAGTCAACTGCCACTGCTTGAGCAGTGTTGCCGTGCAGTGCCCAACTGCCACTGTGGCTCTTTAACTAGGAGGCTTTCTTGGGATGGTTTTGGAGTTTTCAGGAAAGCAGGAGGAGGGACTGGTTGATTTTCCTAAATGCCTGAATGTTCCTAGCTCTCTGGTGGCGGAGAGGAGACATCTTGGGCTCATTTAGAGGGATTAATTTACAATCATTGAGATGTTCCCTGGTTTATGGGATGTTTCCACTTACATGGTATAACTGGGCTTTCTTCTGCAGGGAGACTGATCTTCTGGAGTGTGGGAGCCATCGTGAGTCATCTGCACTAGAACTTAAAGGAGTTCTTAGCAAGAGCCAGGTCCCCTGTCCTAGTGGGCAGCTGGGGAAGCTAGAGCACAGAGCTAGGAGGATCCTGGGATAAGAAGCCAGAGACCTGGGGGCCCAGTTGTTGGTCCCTTAGGGCAGTTCCATTGTTGGTCACAGCATCCTCATGCCCTCTAATTTCTCATCTGCAAATTAGGAGATTAGGTTAAATCGGTGCTTTCTGTAAGTGAGTTTTCTGGAAGTGAGTAGGGGAGATTTTTGGCTATCACAGTGATTGGAAGATTGCCACTACACTCGAGTGTGTGAGATCAGAGCTGCTGGATGTCTTGCTGTGGACAGCACAGCCTCACTCAAGGAATATTCCTGTGATCTGTGTCATTTCCTGGTGTGCCCCAGGTCATGCAGGTAGGGAAAACCTGTTTATAATGAACTAAACTAGCAACCTGTTTTCCACGTAGAGGCAAAGGATTTTTTTGCATGGCATTATGCATTGTGTAGGGCTTGTCTTCCCAAATCTCATGCAGGTGTTCAACTCTTAGTGGCCAATGGATTAAGGGTGAAAACTTGATTTAAGTATGGTGTCTTAGCTGTGGGGCCGGTGGGAGGTCTTTAGGTCCCTGGGGGACGCCCTCAGAGGCGGTTCTTGAGAGAGGGTTGATTTTTTGAGTTCAGGTTTGAGCTAGCTCCCCACCCTCTGCTTCCTGGCTTACCATGTTACAGTTCAGCACACACTGTGACAAGGTTCCACCAGACACTTGACTGGAGCTGTCCAGTCTTGAACTGTAGCCTCCAAACTAAGCGGAAATAAGCCTTCCCCCTCCCTGCTCTTCTTGGGTGTTTCAGTGAAAGTGCTGAAAAGTGGACTAATACACACAGGTTAAATACCTGCTGAAAATTTCCAGGAATGCAATTTTCGTGACAGTTGAAGGATGATTTGCTTCTTTAGGATTTACTGTTCACCATTTTGGGAAAATATCATCTAATGGCAATGTAGATCCTGCATTTAAATTGATCTGACTCTTAAAAATTATCTGTGTGGGGTGATTATAATTTTTATGCATCGTATTTCACAACAGGAAGGGGGCATTACTAAACCTGTGTTATAAAACAGATATGTTAGGTCTGATTGGGCTAAAATCACTGGTCTAGGGGTCCCCAAATGTCCTTTTCAGTCTCACGCCCTCTGAGTCTGTGATGGCCCTAGCACCTTGTCACTTAAATGTGTGGTCTACCTACCGCAGTGTAGGGTGTGGGGAGGTGTTGGCAATGAAAACGCAGACCCGCTGAGTCAGAACCTGCAGTTTAGTCCTGATGACCTGAATGCATATTCAAGCTCCAGCAACAAGGCCTTCGATTACAGTGGGAAGGGCTCCCAGAGAGCGCTGGGTACAGGAAGACAACCAAAGAGACTAAGAGCACCTTGAGTGGCAGGTGTTCACCGTACCTATTAATTTTTTAACTAATTATTATTCAAGAGCCAATGAAAGAGAAAACCAGAGAGACCTAGAGTACAACAAGTGACATCTGGTGCCAGAACTAGCCTGCCACAGGGTGGCCCACCTGAGATTTTTAGCGTACATTCACAGGTGTCCTGGAAGTCCAGCCGGAGGAACCCAGCCGCTGCTTCCTCCAGCAAAGCCTTGATTACCTCCAAGGAGTAGTAACATCTGCAGGAGGAGGCCTCTCCCGAGAACCCCACCCCCTCCCGTTTTCCCTCTGCAAGAGAAAGTGACCATTTCCTGCTTTCTTCCCAGCACAAGGTACGCTCAATAACGGTGTGCCAAATAATGAAAGTGTTGTGCTAGCAGGCTTGAATCAATTAGTGCTTCTAATTGAAGCTGAATTTAATTAATTATATAATTTGGGGCTATTCAGGTTTAATTCCATTAAATTTACATCATGAAAACAAGGCATGAGGAAGGATTATGAACAAAAGGGAAAGAGCTCCCACGTACAATAGCTGCGCATTTGCTTGGAACCCTTACTGTCTTGGCCAGTTCAGGCTGCTATAACAAACGCACCTTAGACCAGAGAGCTGAAACAGTAAATGATTCTTCTTTACAGTTCTGGAGTCTGGGAAGTGCATGGTGAAGGCACCAGCAGATCCGGTGCTGGGTTAGTTCCTGAAATGGTCCAGAGACCTCACCCTCTGAGGAACCCAGAGAGTAGAGCAAGGGAGAGGATGTGGGATTCTTTCCCTAGGACCCGGTGGTAGCTCAGTTTCCCTAATTTCCCCCCTTCTCCCCTCCCAGCCTGGAAAGAATACATTTTCCGTTGGCATTTTGATGGAAGAGGTGATGCAGGAAGCAGGGGAGAAAGGAATCCTGCTCTTAGTTACCATGTTCTCGCCCATATCTGTGCTTACGAGTCCATTCCATTCCCTTAAGAAAGATCCAGATACCCAACATCTTGAAAGACAAAGCCTGTAGGAGACTCCTTCCCATCACCCCACCCCCACCTCTGAGTCTCAGTCCCACCAGTTACAAGCAAAGAAACAGCCTCCTTTCTGCCTGACGGTGGGGGTGCAGCAGGAGATGAGAAAGGAAATGGGGGGGGGGGAATCTCATGACTGAGCAGTGGAAACTTCTTAGTCCCTCGTGGAAGCACGAAGTCTTGCATTTGCTAAAGAACCTACAGTGAGAGCATCCTGGTTCTCCTTTGGTGTGTGGGAGCTCCACCTGCCCAAGGGTGCCCTTCTTCTGCCCCTTTTTCTCTGTGCCACGCTTGGAGCTAGCAGAGCACCTGTTGACTTGCTGTACTCGGCCGCAGCTTTGGATCCACCTTAGGTTGGCCCTGGCTCCCTCCCCCCCCCCTCCCCCTCCCCCTCCCCCTCCCCCTCCCCCTCCCCCTCCCCCTCCCCCTTCCCCTTCCCCTTCCCCTCCAGTGGACAGTGAGAGAGACAGAGAGAAAGGTCTTCCTTTGCCGTTGGATCACCCTCCAATAGCCACCACGGCTGGCGCGCTGCGGCCGGTGCACCGCGCTGATCCGAAGGCAGGAGCCAGGTACTTCTCCTGGTCTCCCATGGGGTTTAGGGCCAAAGCACTTGGGCCATCCTCCACTGCACTCCCGGGCCATAGCAGAGAGCTGGCCTGGAAGAGGGGCAACCGGGACAGAATCCGGCGCCCCGACCGGGACTAGAACCTGGTGTGCCGGTGCCGCTAGGTGGAGGATTAGCCTATTGAGCCACGGCGCTGGTTAGCTCTCCCTTTCTGCCTGCCCTGGTCTCCCGAGGCCTGGGTGAGGCCGGACCTGTGCCGGGTCTCACTGGAATCATTTGGTCTTCATTTCCTTAGTGATTTAGAAGTTTCCTGTTCTCTGTCTTCGAGCCTTGCTGAGGGGGTGGCGCTGTGTGGCTCTCTTTTCCTCTCTGGTTCTTGTGGGGAGACACGGATGTGGGCAGCCACCATTGTCTCTGTAAAGAGGAAGGGAGAGGTGGCCTCTGGGAGTTGGGGGGCTGAGGGGTCTCATTCAAGATCCCACAAGACAAAGGAGAACCCCCAAAGCAGAAGGCATGAAATCCTCTCCCACCCCAAGAATTGGCTAAAGATATAGGCTATACTGAGAACATTGGTCTGCAGGGCTTGGCTGAGATGCGGCCCTGTGTGCTCCCACTTGGGGGCTGCTCGGTCTCAGAGTTTAGAAAGACAGTGCACCCTTCACAAACCAGTGCGTGATAAAGGACTTCAAGTGACGCCTGTGATAGTGCCCACCTCTCCCTCTCCCTCCTCCCTCCCTCCCGCTGTCAGGTGGTAAATGCTGGTTACCCAAGGCCACAGTTATGGGGCGTGAAGCAAACAGGAGAAACTGGAACCAAACTGGGGAAGCAGGCTGCAGGTGCCCCGGCTGCTCGGACTGTGAGCAGCCTGGCGTCCGCACCTGCTCTTCCAGGGCGCCCAGAGATTCCTGCCTGGACGCTGGGGTCTCTCCTCTGCCCCTTCAGAAAGGGCTCCAAGGCTCAGAGCACAGCAACCTCAGCAAGATGACCCCCGGGGTACCCCCCAACCCTTTCTGGAGGGCCTCCCTGCCTTGTGGGGTGGCAAAGACCTGGCTTGTTTCCCTGCCGCATGTTGGTGCCACCTTGAGTTCCGCTGCCTGTGGATCTCTCTCTCTCTCTCTCTCTCTGTCTCCCTCTCTCCCTCTCTGTCATATACTAAGCCCCTAGAAATATGTGTGTTTTTTTTTGCCTTCCATAAAGAAATACAAGTTCTCCAATTTCCCCCCTCAGAGACATACCTCCTGTTTCTATCCCCTGTGAGTAAACAGAAGAACTAGTAAGTCCTTCTCCACTAGGAAGCTCATTGCCTGTGTTTTGGATGGAATTCCCATCAGAGCACCTGGGAACACAACAGCAGATTATCTCATTGCTCGGGCCACAGTGGTTGGGTGAGGAATAATGCATGAGCTCACGTGGACCAATCAGAACCCCCTCTAAGACTTCACTCCCCCAATTTCTAGGAAGAGGAGCTCCATCTGGGGCCAAGCTGGACTTGGCTGCTGGCCTGTTCTTACCCCTGGAGAAAGCTTGTGTGAGTAATATCAATATAAGCAGAGCTCTGGGGATATCAGCCCAGCTCCTGGATACTACTATGCCTGAAGTCCACTTATTGCTTCACTTTGGGGTTACATAAACCAATTACCCTCCTCTCTTCTGTTGCTTCAGTTGAAATCAGCTAGAATTGTCACTTGTGCCTGGAAATTGCTTCTCCAGGAACCAAAATTCTGAAAATGTCTACCATGTGCCAGGTACCATGCTGTGCACTTTGGATGCACTGTCTGTTTTAATCTTGTTTGAGGACTGTGACAGGTACAATAAGGCTTGTCATCCCCAAATTCATTCCGGTGTTTGAACTCTGATGTCCCAGTGCAGTGGATTGAAGGTGGGGACTTGACCTAACTGTGGTGGCTGGAAGGTGTTTGGGTCACCGGAGCTATGCCCTCAGAGGTGGTTCTTTTGGTCCCAGTTTGGCTGAGGTTCTTGCTGTGGTTTTTTGGCTCACCACGTGATTGCCTCTGTGCACCAGCTTCCGCAGACATTGGACCACGGGGCTGCCGGAGCCTCGCCTGTGACCTCCAAACTGTGAGCTGAAATAAACCTTTCCTTTCCCAGGAAGCTCCCGCCAGGTGTTTTAGTTAGAGTAATTCAAGGACCTCGCATGGCAGCCATGATGACGTCAATGTTCCCAGCTGGGGAATGGAGGCTCAGATAGGTAAGTACATTTCACATGAGCACACAGCAAGCCGCAGAGCAGGGACCTGGTGCTTTCGGCTGTGAGCTCCCATGACACTCACCGGCTTTGACTTCATGGGAATTTGGGTTCATACCACCTGGTAGCATTATTTCACTTTTTTATGACTTAAATCTAACAGAAGCACCTAAATCATAAGATCCTTGATGGCAGGGACTGTGGCTGGTACTCTGTTTGCCATCACCACTATGCACTTAGCTTGAACAAGGTCTGGTACAAACCCTAAACAAATCTTTGCTGAGATCCTGATGAATCAATGGCCCTTCATGAAAGCCTCTCTCTACCCTACTTATGGCAGAGAGGCAGGAGGCAGAGTGTGCAGCTGCACCTGCTGAGCTGAACGTGCCCTTTGCCACTGCTGCAATTCCAGTTCTTCCTAGGAGCTGGCCTCAGAGACTCTCCATCACTCAGTATCTATCCAGTCTTATAGCAATGTTTTCTGGATATTTATCATATACCAAATACTCTGCAAAATTCAGGATGCTTAGTGAATAAGATATGGCTCTGGTCCCCAAGGATCTTATTTGTAATTTCCTACTAATTACCCAAGAGCTTTTGTCCAGAGCATTAGTGAGTGGCTGTTAGAACTGTCGACTCTCCCTTTTGGATGGCCCCTCATGGGGGCTCAAGCACTGCCCAGGAGAGGAACACCAGTTCCCCATGCTGGTCTTTCTCAGCTCTCTGGGCCCACACGTCAACCAACAGGGCTGTCACAGTGCACAGCTCCAGGGAGCGTTGTTCACATAGACCAGTGGATTTCTCCGAGGCTGAGCAATGCACAGCCTTTGCAGCGGAGCACGGGGGCCCTGAGAACCAAGCGGGATCCATTCATGCCACCCTCCCCATTCACAGTCACAACCGTGGCGCATGGTATAGGTTACAGAGAATTGCACCTTCACGTTTTCAGTTGAACTCAGAAATTCTATTTTGGGTCCCCTAATGCAGTCTCTCTCCACTGCCCTTCACCCCGGGGGACTCTGTTGGCTCTGTGAGCTCCCTGGAGCCCCCTGTCAGATGGTGACAGTCCAACTGCATGGGTGACAATTACCAAGCACCAAGTCGGATCAACAGCTCCCGGCCCCCTCCCACCCCAGCCCCCCTCCCTTAGCATTTACCTGGAATTAGCAGTGGTCACAGCTTGGCAGAGGGGACTGGGCTGGTGATTATGGACGTACTCCTTGTTTGTCTTTGCAGCCCAGAAACCCTGTCAGTGAGGAGAAGCGATAATAACATGCTATTAAGTCCTTTCTGGGTAATGTAATTCAGGAGTCAGGAGGAGACAGCTTGGTCATTTCTGTCTCCGAAAAGCATAGAATAATTTTCCATGTCGTTATCCCCCATTTTAAAGAGCCAGGCTCCATATATAAATATATACCTGGCTGTTCTTGTGGGTCTATCTATAGATACACATGAACTCTCAGATGCACATGTGTGAATTTGTGCACAATGTACATGTACACGGGGGGTGTGGGCAGGTGTGTGTATACATCAACACAAACTTCACTTCACTTTAAATATAAATATGTGCATAAAACACCTCCTTTTTGCCCTGTGGCTTCTATAATCTAGGTTTTCAGGAATTAAGTTGCATTCCTGGCCTCTCCTGACAAGTGTGGAGTCCCCATTTTTGTTCATCATTATAATTATTACGCGAAAGGATAGTACTCCTGGTGACAGACACCTTCAAGGTGTGCAGGGCGACACACAGAGACTGCATTTCAGTCCCCAGTCGCTGTGACTCCCCGTTTCTAAGTCCTTAGTTCTTTTTTTTTTAAAGATTTATTTATTTTATTTGAAAGTCAGAGTTACACAGAGACACAGAGAGAGAAGGAGAGGCAGAGAGAGAGAGAGGTCTTTAATCTGCTGGTTCACTTCCCAGTTGGCCACAATGGCCAGAGCTGCGCCGATCCGAAACCAGGAGCCAGGAGCTTCCTCTGGGTCTCCCACGTGGGTGTAGGGGCCCAAGGACTTCTACTGCTTTCCCAGGCCACAGCAAAGAGCTAGATCGGAAGTGGAGCAGTTGGGACTCGAACCGGTGCTCAATGGGATGCCAGCACTGCAGATGGCAGCTCCTCCTGCTGCGCCACAGTGCCAGCTCCAGTCCTTAGTTCCGAGTAACCTTCCTGGAGCTTCTGCTTTTTTTTAAAGATTGATTTTTACTTATTTATTTGAAAGACAGATTTACAGGTTTGAGGGAGAGATAGATCAATATCTTCCATCCACTGGTTCACTCCCCAAATGGCTGCTGGGCCAGGCTGAAGCCAGGAGCCAGGAGCTTCATGGGTGCAAGGGCCCAAGTACTTGGGCCATCCTTTGCTGTTTTCTTAGGAGTGTTAGCAGGGAGCTGAATCAGAAATGAAGCAGCCAGAACTCAAACTGGTGTTCATACGGGATGCTGGCATTGCAGGTGGCGACTAGCTTGCTGCTCCACAACGCCAGCCCCACAGACCTTCTGATTCTATCAGAGAAAGCCTGTCTGGCAGGCACCAATGATTTGACTGTTTGTCCTTTAACACCTTATACCTGGCAACTCAGCGCTTCAGTCAGCAGAGGTGCACATGTAGCATGCAGTATTCTCTCTGTGAATGCAGTGCGTAACTGGGTTGCGGGCTGCAGCATTTTCAATCTGGAAGGAACCTGTGAGTTAGCTGCGTGCTCCATCTTTGCACAGTGGATAAAGGGACAACAGGTGTGGGAGAAACCTGTCTGGGGTCCCTGAGAGTTGGGGGCAAAGCTATGATGTGAACCTACCCTCCTGCTCCTCCTGCCGTCAACTTGCTTCAGTCTCTTAGAAGGTCATGTCACCTCACTCCAGCAATGTCCTTTTGGTGTTTCTTGTTTTCCAACTTATTTATTTATTTTCATTCTATTTGTAAGGCAGACAGGGAGAGATCTTCTACTTAACTGTTTCACTCCCGAATATCAGTAATAGCCGGAACCAGGCCAGGCTGAAGCCAGGAGTCCAGAACTCAATCTGGGTCTCTCACATGGGTGGCAGGGACCCAAGGACATGAGCCATCACCTACTGTTTCCCAGGGTGCACGTTAGCAAGAAGAGGAGGAGCCAGGCCTCACACGAGGCACTCTGAGATGGGATCAGCTGTCCCAAGCAGTGCCTGTAATGGCGGCGCCAAATGCTTGCCTTTCCTGCTCTTTGTGAGACAGAGAGGGAGCCGGGAGCGTGGATCCTGCATAGCCCCAGTGTAGACCTAATCGGCTCCTCTCGGGCAGCTCTATTCACAGTGCAGTGGTGAGAACACGAAAAACAAACCCTGGCTTTTAATCCAGCTGTGCCCCACAGCCTTGGACAAGCTCTCACAACGCCCTGGGCTGCTCTCATCTGTACACTGGAAACAGTGGTACAGTTGTTGGGAGGAGGAAGGAAGTCCCGTCAGGGGCCTGACGTGATTCACATGTTGGCTGAGAACCTGCACCTGCTCCAGCGTTCTCATCTCATTCCTTCCTCGACGCTTCTGCAGTTTGGACAATAGCCTGGACCACGGCTAGTGAGTGAGTGAATGTACCCCGTCCGCCCTCAAGGCTCTCCAAATTTATATCTCCTGCCCCTATTGATAGGAATGGCCTCCAGGCCATATATTAGCTTTACTCTCTCATTTATTCTTTTTTTTTTTTTTTTTTTGACAGGCAGAGTTAGTGAGAGAGAGAGAGACAGAGAGAAAGGTCTTCCTTTTCCGTTGGTTCACCCCCCAAATGGCTGCTACGGCCAGCATGCTGCGCCAATCCGAAGCCAAGAGCCAGGTGTTTCCTCCTGGTCTCCCATGAAGGTGCAGGGCCCAAGCACTTGGGTCATCCTCCACTGCCATCCCGGGCCACAGCAGAGAGCTGGATTGGAAGAGGAGCAACCGGGACAGAATCCGGTGCCCTGACCAGGACTAGAACCCGGGATGCCGGAGCCTCAGGCGGAGGATTACATACTGAGCCGCGGCGCTGGCAGCTCTCTCATTTATTCTTACAGGCACTTGAAATTTTTTTGGGTTGCACAGAGAGACATAGAAAGCTGCCATCCTTTGGTGCAATTTAGGTCTCCCATGCGGGTGTCAGGGACCCAATTAACCTTCACCTCTGCCTCCCAGAGTCTGCACTGTTGGGAAGCTGGGGTCAGAAGCCAGAGCCAGGAATCAAACCCAGGTCCTCCAGTGTGGGTGTGGGCATCCTAAGTGCTAGGCTAAGCGCCTGCTCCCTCCTATAGTATTAACTGAGTATTTAACTCCTATGGTATTTAACTGAGTGCCTGTTAGGTGTGCCTGTTGTGTTTCTAGCTGCTAGGGATTTAGCCAGAACAAAATAGCCTCAAATCCTTGTTATTGTGGATCTTACACTTTCCGTGCTCACACTGGAGTGCTCCGGAAGAGGGTATTGTTCTGGAGTGAGACGTAAGAAAGCCCGAGAGGACATTTGAACACTGAACAGGTAGGGAGTCAGGCCCATAGTAGCAGAGGAAATAGCGGAGACCAATGTCCTGAAGCTGGAAGTACCAGGAGGCCAGGAGGGCCAGAGTAGATGGTAGGAAAGGGCACGGAGTTGAGCGGAGAGAGGATCAGGGAGTAAGGAGGGTGGGGGAGACGCAGATGCTCAAGAGCTTTGTAGGCTGTCGCCTTAGCTGCCTGTTGCTTACAGGAAGAAATCCAAGTGGACTTCAAACCATTCATAGAAAATAGAATGAAAACATGTGTCTTCTGGTCCCTAAACTGTTGAAACTCATGCATAATTTTTTATAATTACATTTGCATGAGCTTTGGGAAGACTCTGCATACTTTTCAGTTTTTTTTTAACACAAAAATAAACTTACCTTTTAATTCCATTTTCCGTGAATTTTTTGAAGTACCTTTATATGAGAATCCAATGGAGGGCTTTGATTGGACATGTAAGTGACATATTATGACATGATTTAAGGGAGCCATTCCGATAGCTAAGGGTAAATGTAGGAGATAAGAATGGAAGTGGGGCAACCAGTGGAGGCCACTTCAAGGTAAGCCATGGACCATGGTGAGACTGTCAACACCACATTCCAGATGAATTTTAAAGGTGGAGCCAATAGATTTGCTGCAGATTGAATGAGGGGGTGGTGAGAAAAAGGGAAGTCAAAGATGGCCTGGGCAATGGGTAAGATGAGGATGATAGGGAAGACTGTGGTTGGAAAAGTTATTATTGTTTTCTGGGAGAAAGAAGAGAATTTGATTTGGACATGGTTAGTTTGAGATGACATTTCCTTAAGTTTATTTATTTGAAAGGCAGATCTCTCTCTCTCCCTCTCTCTCTCTCTTTCTCTCTCTCTCTCATCTCTACCCCTATCTTCCTTATCCTCTGGTTACTCCCCAAATGCCCACAATGGCTAGGACAGGGCCAAGCTGAAGCTTAGGATCTGGGAAATCAATCTGGGTCTCCCATGTGTGTGGCAGGGACCAAGTGACTGGAGCTGTCACCTGCTGCCTCCCAGCGTGCTCATTAGCAGGAAGTTAGCACTGGGAGGGAACCCAGGCACTCTAATTTGGGATGCAGGTGTCCCATGTTGCATCTTGACTGTGTGCTGAATGTCTGCCCCTTCAAGAGAACTTCTAAGGCTGCAGGTGGAGATTTTGAGTAGGGGAAGCGTTGGAGCCAGAGGTAAAAATTTGAGACCTCAGTGTAGAAATGGTTGAAAGTCATGAGACTGGACCAGCTCACATATGAGTGGATATTAATCCAAAAGGTCTGGAGACTGAGATCTGGAGCAGCCCAAACCTAGAACGTTGGAGAACAAGATGGGACACACAAAAGCAACAGTGAAGTAAGAGCAAAACTAGGAGAGTGTGAGTTCTGAAAGCCGAGTGCAGCAAATGTCTCAAAGAGAAGCCGTGGTCATCTGCCTTGGTCTGTTTTCTGTTGCTGTCACAAAGTACTTGAGACTATATATATTGCAACAGAAGTTTATTTTGCAACAGGGTTTTGTTCATGGTCCTAGAGGCCAGGATGTCAAAACCTACAGAGCCACATCTGGTTGTGTGGCTGCAACTCACCACAGAAAAGGGAGGGGCAAGCAGGTGTGTGTGAAAGAGACAGAGGGAACCCACTCTCACTGCAGCTAAACCAGTCCTGTGATAACTGTAGTAAGCCCTTTAACAACTTAATTTCCTCTTAAAGACCCCACCGTTTCTTATTATCATAGCATTGGGAATTAAGGTTCCAATACATGGAATTTGGGGGGACACCTTCAAACTATTGCTCCACCTATGTTAAATATTGCTAATGGTATAATTAAGTAAAGGGTTGAAGATTGATCATTGGAGTGGGCAATGTGGGGGTCTTTGGTAACCAGCATGATCAGGGGATTCACGTCCAAGTCTTGTGGTTGCAGCTGTGTGGCACAGTAAGCTGGCGGCAGAAGGCACAGGAAAGGAAGTCCATGAGCTTCTAAACATATGAGTAGATGCTTACCCTCACTGGTAATGAGAGAAATGCAAATTAAAATACTACGTGGGGCAAGCTTTGTGGCATAGCGGGTTAAACCACCACTTGGGACACTCACTTCCAGTATTGAAATGTTTGAGTCCCAACTACTCTGCTTGCAATCCAGGCCCATTAGCAGGAATCTGGGTGGGAAGCAGAGCAGTCAAGTCTCTAAACCAGTGCTCTGAGATGGGATACTAGGGCTGGAAGCGTAGCCTAACCTGCTGTGCCACCATGCTGTGCCCTACTTCTCTCTCTCTCTCTCTCTCTCTCTCTCTCTCTCTCTCTCTCCCCGTCACTCTGCCACAAGCTGTGATTGAGTGACCTGGAAGTCTGTTGCTGCCACTCAGAAACTAGGAAGTCACAGCTGCAGTGACAGCTGCCTTCAAGCCATTCATAGGCTCTCTCTTGCAAAAAGCCACGGTGGCCAGACCTGCGCACAGCTGCCACCATAGCCAGGGAAAGTACAACTTCTGCCGTCTTCCACCTTTCTCCTCTCATTGGCAGAAATGGGAAATGTAGTTCCCAGGCTTCTAGCCCCTGTGGCCTAGGTCATGTCTCCCTGTGGGAGAGTGTGGAAGAGGAGAGAAAGGGTCCTGGATGCCAGTAGACAGCACCTGCTACAGTCGAACCGTTGGTGTCTCAGCATCCATGCATACTCTTTTCTCCGTATTTAAATTTCTGACAGCAATGAGAACAACACACTGTGTCTAAAGGGAACTATTATGGCATCATATACAGATGAGAGGGTAGCCTCCTTTACTCTTCCCTCCCTCCCTCCCTCCTTCCTTTCTCTTTCTTTCTTTTCTTTTCTTTTCTTTTCTTTCTTTCTTTCTTTCTTTCTTTCTTTCTTTCTTTCTTTCTTTCTTTCTTTCTTTCTTTCTTTCTTTCTTTCTCTCTCCCTTTCTCTTTCTTTCTTTCTTTCTTTCTTTCTTTCATTCATTTACTTACTTGAGAGTTGGAATTACAGAGAAAGAGAGGCAGAGACAGGGAGAGAGATCTTTCATCTGCTGATTCACTCCCCAAATGGCCACAATGGTTGGAGCGGGGCCTGTCCGAAGCCAGGAGCTTCTTCTGGGTTTCCTATGTGGGTGCAGGGGCCCAAGAACTTGGACCATCTTCTGCTACTTTCCCAGGCACATTAGCAGGGAACTGGAATGGAGCAGCCTCTGCAGGTTTGGAAACCCAGGAGAGTCAGCTGCACAATTTAGTGTAAGTCCAAAGGTCTTAGAACAAAGGACGCCTGTGGGCAGCAAACTGATATCTGAGTTCAAGGCAGGCAAGAAGCAGAATGGGACAAATGCCCCTTCCTCCACTTTGTGTTCTTTGCAGGCCCTCAACAGACTGGCTGCTGCCCATCCACACAGCGCAGAGCAATCTACCCTACCCAGTCCACCCACCTAACTCCTCCTCAGCTAATTTGGAAACACCCTTGCAGACACAGCCAGAAACAGTGTTTCATCTGGGTACCTTTTGATGCAGTCAAGTTGACCCATACAGTTAACCATCACAGGGTGCTAGTAGGCATTCCAGAAACTCCTCTCGGTTCCAGACATACTGCTCTCAGGTCTCCACTGAGAAACATCAGTCTTCTTATTTGCCCTTGACCACCAAGGTCAGTCAGAACTGAATTCTACCAATAGCCTTAATGAGGTTGGAAGAGGACTCTGAGCTGCAGTTGAGAACATAGCTGGCCAACACTTTGATTGAGTCTTGTGACACCCTAAGAAGGTCTCAGCAATGAGAGGCCTACAAAACGATGAGCTCATAGATGGATGTTGCTATAAGTCATCAAATGCTAAATCATTTGTTGCAATAGCAGTAGAAAACTAATACACATTCAGAGATCAGAAAGCTGTAAGAACCCAGTGTTCAAAATTAGCCCATTAATATTGGGACTAGACATTAGATGGCTGTTGATGTGATTTGAAGTTCAACAGCAAGTTCACAGCACTTTAAAATATTTTCATTAATTGTGTCAAGTCTAAATTAATACAAACTTTTAGATTACATGACTATGTACATTTATCTAAATGCATAGAACCGTAAACTAAAAAGAGTGAGGTTTATAGTATAAAAACTGGGTTTCAATAAACCTATCTTTAAAAAAAAAACAAGCCTTTAGGGGCTGGCACTGTGGCATAGCTGGTAAAACCGCCACCTGTGACACTGATATGCCATATGGGAGCTATACCATATGGGTTCTGGTTCATGTCCAGGTTGCTCCATTTCCAATCAAGCTCTGTGCTAATAGTCCAGGAAAGCAGCAGAAAGATGGCTCAAATGCTTAGGGCCCTGCACCCCCGTGGGAGACTGGGATGAAGCTCCTGGCTCCTAGCTTTGGCCTGGCCCAGTGCTGGCCATTGTAACCATTTGGGGAATGAATCAGAGGATGGAAGCTCTCTCTCTCTCTCTCTGTAACTCTGACTTTCAAATTGATAAATAAATCTTTTAAAAAATCCAAGGCTTTAGATCTACTTGAATTTGCAGGCAATACTAGGGTTTTGATGAATGACAGCATGAGAAAATATGCATATTTGGACTGTGGAACATTCCACATGACTCTTCAGAGTCAATGTCATGAAAAAAATGATGAGAGTTGATTGTTCTAAATGAGGCAAGATTTAAGCATATCATAAACAAATCCACCGCATGTGCCTTATCGGGTCCTGGCTTCAAAGTAGCAGCTATAAAAGGCATTTGTCAGAGAATTGCAGAAATTTTAATATAAAATTAGTTTTAGCTGAATTATTAGAGAATTACTGCTATTTTTGTTAGGTGTAGTACGGTATTGTTAACTGCAGAAATTGTTCATCTTTTTGGAGAAACATCTTGAGGTATTCTGGGGTGAAGGGTCGTGGTGTTCCTATTTTACTATGAAATGATTTGGTTATGAGGCAAAAAATGGCAAAATATGAGCACTGGTTGAAATTAGGCGGGTGGCATGTGAGTGAGTGTTGGATCTTTTTCTCTTTTTTTGTATGTTTGAATTAATATTGAAATTCTATTGGAACAAAGAAAGAAAGAAGCAAATAAAAACCAGGAGAAAGTGGCTGCTGGACCTCTGTAGCTGACTGACAGCCGCAGCTTAAAGCCTCAAAACAGGTGATGCATTCTGGAATCTGGAGCCCAGTGGCCACTGCAGAACCCACATCTGCTGAGACCAGCCTTGGCTACTGCACTGGCCAAGGAGAAGGGCTCCAGCTTCCCTTCTGCCTTCCAAATTGTGTGTGTGTGACTGATCAGACTCTGTCCAGAACCCTGCTGGCCAGAGGCATTCACCAGGAGGGTAATGGGGCTTAAGCTGCAGAGCCCCCCACTGTCCTCTTGAGGCCCCATCCAAGGCCCTGGGAGTGCCCTGGCAAACTGTTCACAAGATCTTGTGCTTCTGCAACCAGTTTTGCAGAAGTCAGGTATTTCAGCTGCAAATGGCAAGACTGCTATCTATTTCTACTCTGATTTTCTCCGTGTCACACTTTCCCCTATGTCAGATGGTACTGGAATGGCCCTGAGGAATTTTTGCAATGCAGCTAAGGGGAAGTTGAGCAGGGATGCATTTGGTGTACATTTAGTAGGATGGTTGTTGGAACTTGCAGTCATTTGCTACTTGTATGGATATAGGAATGGCCTCTGGGAACACCCCTCTAGAGCATGGTGCCAACTCACATGGCTTTATGATACAAAGATGCAGGACCTGAGGTTATGCATCATATGAATCTGTCCTGTGTCCAGCATTTACGTCACTGGTGGAGGGCAAAGAAAGGTTACAATGTACAAGCTAAGAGCTGGTGTCGTGTAGCAGGTTAAGCCACTTCCTACAATCCTGAGTCACTTCTGATTCAGCTTCCTGCTAATGAACCTGGGAAAGCAGCAGAAGATGGCCCAAGTACTCAGGCACCTGCACCCATGTGGAGACCCAGATGAAGTTCCAGGCTCTTGGCTTCAGCCTGATGCAGCTCTGGCTATTGTAGGCATTTGGGTAGTGAGCCAGAGGATGGAAAATCTCTCTCTCCCTCTCTGTCTGTCCCTATGCCTTTCAAATAAATAAAAAATAAATTTAAAAAATGTACCAGCTGGAGGCTAGTCTCTGTAGCAGTCTTTCTCTTACCAGTGGTGTGAAATCATGAGTAGAGAATTTGTGGTGGTGCCTAGTCAGAATGGAAGTTTTTCCTATCAGTATGTTCAATTATTTAGCTTGTACACATAAACACACCAATGTTTAAATCTGGGTACCATGAATCATGGAGTTTATTAGAATTCCCGTGTTTATAGGCTGCAGACCTATAGCAGTACTGCTGATAGTGTCTAAATCTCACATTTTCTATACATACCAGCTGTCAATAATCAAAATAACATTTAATGAACTATGGTAGAGGCCAAATTCAATTACTGTTCTATTTATTCTCCAGAACACAGTATTGCAAAATCTTGATCTATGAAAAAGTGATCAGAGACTATATAGCTCAAGCAAAATTGGAGGAAAAAAACCTACTATAAAGTTATGTTGGGCAGCAGAGTAATTATAAGATTATTTTTCCTGCATTTTATGATGTCTCTATTATTGCATTTTTTTTTAAAGATTTCTGTATGGGGCCACAGCGGATTAAGCCACCGCCTGCGACGGCAGCATCCCACATGGGTGCTGATTAGGGTCCCGACTGCTCCACTTCCAATCTTCCCTGCTAATGTGCATGGGAATGCAGTGACAGATGGCCCACGTGCTTGGGCTCCTGCACCCACATGAAAGACCTAGATGGGGTTCCAGGCTCCTGGCTTTGGCCTGGCCCAGCCCTGGCCATTGTGGCCATTTGGGGAGAGAACCACTGGATGGAAGATTCCCCCACTCCCTGCTTTCAGTAACTCTGCTTTAAAATACATAAAGAAATCTTATAAATAATTTATTTATAAATCTATAAATCTTATTTATTTATGTATTTAAAAGGCAGTTTAAAAGAAGGGGAGATACACACACACAATCTCACATGCGCTGATTCACTCCCCAAATGCCTGTAATCGCCAGGGCTGGGCCAGGCTAGAGTCAGAGCTTGGAACTTTATCTCAGTCTCCTATGCGCATTGTCATCATCTGCTGCCCTCCCAAGTACATGAGCAGGAAGCTGGATGAGAAGTGTGGCATAGCCAGGATTTCAACTGGCCCCTGATATGGGATGCAGGCATTCTAAGAGTAGCCTAACCTGCTGCACCGTGACGCCTACCCCTGTTTCGTTTCGTTTCTTTTCTTTTTCTTTTCTTTTCTTTTCTTTTCTTTTCTTTTCTTTTCTTTTCTTTTCTTTTCTTTTCTTTTCTTTTCTTTTCGTTTCGTTTCTTTTCTTTTTCCTTCCTTCCTTCCTTCCTTCCTTCCTTCCTTCCTTCCTTCCTTCCTTCCTTCCTTCCTTCCTTCCTTCCTTCCTTTCTTTCTTTCTTTCTTTCTTTCTTTCTTTCTTTCTTTTTTGACAGAGTGGACAGTGAGAGAGAGAAACAGAGAGAAAGGTCTTCCTTTTGCCGTTGGTTCACCCTCCAATGGCTGCCACGGCCGGCGCACTGTGGCTGGCGCACCGCGCTGATCCGATGGCAGGAGTCAGGTACTTATCCTGGTCTCCCATGGGGTGCAGGGCCCAAGGACTTGGGCCACCCTCCACCGCACTCCCTGGCCACAGCAGAGAGCTGGCCTGGAAGAGGGGCAACCGGGACAGAATCCAGCGCCCCAACCGGGACTAGAACCTGGTGTGCCTGTGCCGCAAGGCGGAGGATTAGCCTATTGAGCCGTGGCGCCGGCCAATAAATAAATCTTTTAAAAAATAAAATATGTGATATTTTGTGATGCTTTTCTTATTCCAAATAATTATTTATAATATTGTATTCTTTAACTTAAAAAGAGGCTTCTGCCACTGTATAATTTTGGACAGGGAATGGCAGAGCAAAAAGATAAGAGTGTTGGTCTCTCTCAGGTGCTGGGGAGCCACACCGCACTTCCAGACTGTTTTAATTTGAGAGCGAAATAAATCCTTCTCTTGTTTAAGTGACTGCAATTTTGACTTTCCTGTTGTGAGCAACCAAACAGAAACCTAACTGATGTATGCATTTGCCCTTTGACTCAGCAGTTCCACTTCCAGGAATGTGTCCTCCAGAGACACTGGCACATATGCAAAGTGATGTCCAGTCAAGGTCACTCACTGCAGCAATCTGTGCTCACCAGCAGGACTGGTGGAATGAACTGCGTGCATCCAGAGTGAGACAGCATGCACTGTGTGGTGGGAGGAAGCTTGCTGTATAGCTGTGGAAAGCTCCAGTGTATTTTGTTGAGAGTCATAAGTCACGTACAGAACAGTGTGAATTCTGTGCTATCCTTTGTGTAAACATACATGTGTGCTTGTGCGTGTGTAAAACGCTGCTGGTGGGGTGGGTGTTAGGCAAGATGCCCACAGCCCTCATCAGAGTGTTTGTTTCATACCTGGCTCAGAATCCCCAATCCTGCTCCTGCTAATGCGGCAGGAGGTGGTGACTCAAGTCACTGGATGCCCGCTACACAAGCGGGAGACCTGTGTTGAGTTCCCAGCCTCTGCCCTCGGCTGGTCCAGCTCAGGTTGTGGCGGGTATTTGGGGAGTGAGTCTGCAGTTAGGAGCTCTCTGTCTCTGTCTAAGTAAACTAAGACAAACAAAACCAAACCAGAACCGATATCTCTGGAAAGACCCAAGACTTAGCAACATCGGTTGCCTCCGGGGGCGACTGAGTGGCTGAGGACAGGACCGGGAGGGGGACTTTCCCATGTATTCCTTTTGAAGAATCATTTACACGTTAAACTACTTTAAAATAAGCAAAAATTAAAAAAACTAGAAGACATCCTTGCATTTAACACCTGTAGAACAAAGCATGCTTTATTACAAGAAAAAGAAAACACTGTTTTCAGGTTAACGATTAAATAAACAGAAATCCCTTGAGTTGCCTATAAGTAGGGATGCCATATATCTGGCTTACCCAGGACAGTCTCAGAGTGTGTAACTTGTTCTGGTGCCTCATTTCATTTTTTAAGTAAAAGATATTTAATTTAAAAAGCAGAGCAAGAGAGAAAGAGAGAGAGAGAGGAAATCTTCAACCTTCTGATTCACTCCCAAGTGCCTCTAATAGCCAGGGCTGGGTCAGGCTGAAGCCAGGAGGCTGGACTTCAATAGGAGTCTCCCACATGAATGGCAGGGATCCAGTACTTGAGCCATCACCTGCTGCTTCGCAGCTGCGCGTTAGCAGGAAGCTGGGTCAGAAGTGGAGCAGCCAGGCATTCTGCTACAGTGTCCCAAGGGGCGACTTAACTGCTGCCCCGAATATCTGCCCCTCTCGCTTCACTGTCAACACCTGGAGGATAAACTGTCCAGTTAGGGGCCGGCGTTGTGGTACAGCAGGTTAAACCACTGCCTGTGATGCTGGCTTCCCATAGGGGTGCCGGTTCTCAGCTCATGGGGGTGTGGGGAGGTCCTTCCACGAGGGTAAAGATCGCCGACTCCCATTCACTGCTGCATTCCAGTGTCCCACGCAGCACATGCTCTAAAAATAGTTATTGAAAGAACACACGGAGTGGCCCAGGTAGAGTCTCTTTTTATTATTTTATTTTTTTGACAGTGAGACAGAAAGATCTTCCTTCTGTTGGTTCACCCCCCAAGTGGCCGCTACGGCTGGTGCATTACGGCCGGCATGCTGCACCTATCTGAAGCCAGAAGCCAGGTACTTCTCTTGGTCTCCCATGTGGGTGCAGGGCCCAAGGACCTGGGCCATCCTCCACTGCACTCCCAGACCACAGCAGAGAGCTGGCCTGGAAGAGGGGCAACTGGGACAGAATCCGGCACCCTGACCGGGACTAGAACCTGGTGTGCCGGCACCGCAAGGCGGAGGATTAGCCTAGTGAGCTGTGGCGCTGGCCCAGGTAGAGTCTTTATGTATGAAGGGCAGCAGTGTCCCCCTGCGCTGTGGTTCAGAGGCTCAACACAGCAAGAGCGGAAGTGGGGAGGCTGGGACCAGGCTGAGCTAGTTTGGATTTTCCCTAAAGCAGGCCCTGAGACAAGGACTGGGGTGCAGGGAAGTGGGTATTTGGGAAGCCCAAGTGAAGGCGCATTGGAAATGAGCAAAGAGAATAAATAAACGGGGATTAAATCACGGTTGTGCAGCTAGAACTCAATCCCGCCTTGTGGAACAGGGCTCTCCACCTCCTCCCGGGGATGGGGGAAGGGCTACTTAATGAGGATTCTCACCTGGTTCTTTGGGGGCGTGTCCTGGGGGTGTTACATCCCTAACACGCGTGGGCGTGGCCAGCGTTCCCAGCAGCCCTCCACCAGAGCTACCGGTGGGCGAGCTCCCAGGAAGCCTGGGTGGTTGGCGTTGGGCATCCAGAGCTGCTGAGGCAGAGGCCCCACAGAGCCCTATATGGGAGAGGATGGCCGGGCCGAGAAGCCGATGGATTTGAGGTACTTGGTGCATGTGGAAGGTGACCTCTCCCAACCTCTCTCACACCAGAATTTACTATCATGGTTTGGCTGCTGGAGAAGAGCCCTGGCTGACACCTGTGGGAAGGAGGCAACAGGTGCAGGAGTGGGCTAAGCGAGATCCACCAGTGTTCTCAGCCACACCTACTAGCCCCTACTACCCGGGGCTAGACCTGCCCCTCCAAGTGGTCCCGACTTGGACCCAGATGCTGGCCCCCTACTAGCGTACTCACTTGGACCCAGGTGCTGGACCCCTGCCTGGGACCGGCAAGTGTGCAGTTGGCCAGGTGGCTACATTCAGCTTAGGCTACTGCTCTCAACTACAGTCTCTAGCAGGCCAGAGCTGTTGCAGGTGCTGGGAGTGTGGTGGTGAATGAAACCAGCTGAGGAAGGGGCTGGAAACTCACCTCTACTAAGAGCAGCTCGCCGAGGGGAGGGTGGTTCCGGGAGCAAGTGTCATGAGTTCTTTTCTTCAGCTTAGGATAGAAATAAAAAGCCGGGAAACAATTTGCAAAGAAGCGGATAGTTTTCTTATCTGTTGCAAGGGGGCAGAAAAAGCGTCTCCTCTGACAGTAGCCCAGACAGAGTGCCGGAATGGGACACTAGCTTTCAGGGGGTGCACCGGGTTTTTATGATCTTGCTTTTTTAGTGGGGTTCTATGGGAGCTCCTATTGGATGGAGGCTTCCCATGATGTATGATCATTGGTTTGGGACCCACGAGACAGCCAGATTCCGCTTAGGGGCCTCAGCACCCCTCCTCTGCCAGTTCTGGGTGGAAGATTGCAGCTGGCTTGAAACTGTGGTGAAAACCACAGGCTCTCACACAGAACAGAACAGGACGCTATCGTGGGGAGAGACGCCAGCAGGTCTCAAGCAAGCCTCCCAGCCACGCAGCCTGCTAAAGCTCGAGGGGTCCCCACACACCCAGGCCTGACCGGCGGCCTCAGTGCTAAGCAGGGACATCAGTAGGGTTGGTTGGTTGAGGAAGGTGGGAGTGGCAGTGGTGGCGACCTGGAAGAGAAAAGCAACCCGACCAGAGGTCTAGGGACAGGGCAGCCTCTTGGCACGGGGCGCTCTGGGAGCTGCCCCTGGAGCGCTCCCTCTTTTGCCACAGTTCTTGCCTCTTAGCAGGCATAGGGGCAGCCCCTTTGTGAGTGACAGACGTGCACTGGCACCCTCTGCTGTGCTGTTCACCTGCAGCCTAGGATTTCAGGACTCCGAGAACCATGAGACAGGCGTAGCTGGAGGCTGGCGCCTTCCACATGGAACAGCTGGCACTGCCTCTGGCCTGATGAACCCCGGGAGAGGGGGCGGACGGGCCGAGGGGGCGCCGGGCCCCAGTCCGCGCTGAGTGTGTGCGCGCGCGCGCACCCTGCCTCCGCCCCGCCTCACTTGCGACCTGGGACCTGCTGGTGCCTGCAGGGGGCCGACCGCGCCGCCCTCGGTGCTGCCTGGGATCTGTCTGCCGCCCTCCCCCACCCCAGGCCCTTGGGTTTGCAAACGAAGGTCGAATGTCCCCGCCGCGGGGCGAGACCAGCCGCCGGCTGTCTGCGCGGTCACGGATCATTAGGGCTGGGGAGGGCGAGCGCAGCATCGGCTGGGTACAGGCGCGGCGGGCGCGGGACCCGGAGCCAACCCCGACCGCCTGCGAGGCTGCGCCTCTCGGGGTATGCGGGGTCGCGGGAGGAGTTCTGCTCTGGGCTGCAGCCTGCGAAGCTTTTAAACAAACAGCCTCTCTTCCTCCCAACCCCCGCCCCCCAAAACCCCAGAACACACAACAACCTCTCAATGCGCTGGCCACGGCTCGGCTTCCCGGTGATACGCAGCGGAGGCAGGCTTGGGAGGGCACTGCGTGCGCCAGCGCCGACGCACAGTGGATGAAAGAAAAGCGGTGCCGATGGGTGAAACAGGTGGCCGGAATGCCACCAACGTGCGACTTGAAGGGCAGCTGTCCTACACCGGAGGGCCTTGGGTTCACGTCCCGGCAGTGGCCCCCGCCTCCCGCTAATGCGCACCCTGGGAAGCAGCAGGCATGGCTCAAGGACTTGAGTGCTTGGCGGCAGGCTTGGTTCTGGCCCAGCCGGGCCATTACGGGCATCTGGGAACGGATGAGAGCTCTCGCAGAGAGCATTACTGGCTTGGCATGGGGTGAGGACGGAGGGCTGCGTTTCCGGCCCAAACCAGAGTTCCCCAGTGGTCCTCTGAGGCTTTCTTTTTACTGGGCTGGCAGAGGCTCCTGGGTCTTTTTGGGGTTGCCAGACACCCAGCTAAATAAGTTCAGATAAATGGATATTTTTTTTAAAGTATAAGAATATCCATGTATTCGCTGTTTATTGGAAATGCAATAAAAATTGTAAGTAAAACTATGTCCTAAATAATGCCTGGGATATATTTACTAGAAAAAAGTGATCATTCGTGGGAAATGTAAATGTGATTGGGTATCCGGGATGTTGTCTGTTGTGAAACAGAAGCTCCCTGGGCACCAGGCCCAGGAGCCAGGAAGGCCGCAGAGGCCAGCCCCAGCACTATGAGTGCTCCGGGAGGTGCTGATGAGGCAGCCTATTGCCCGCAGGTGCATGGAGGGGATTGAATTGGGAACCAGAAGCCCTGGGCTCTGGGGCCCTGTCCTTCCAGTACTGAGTTAGGTACACTTAGCTTCCCTGACCCGGGTAGCAGGTGTGGCCAGCACATCATCCATACTAGTACCCCCAGCCTGTACATTTTAAGAAGCAGAGGGCAGGGGTCTCAAATTCAAGTGCTTCTGGGTGCTGATAGGCTAGGGGAAGTGAGAGCTGTCCCCAGGGGGCCTAAACCATGGTGTGGGAGGGGCAGCTGGGATCCGGCCCCAACTGATTGTTCCTTGGTAACATGAGGTCAGATCTTGAGATTTTGCAAAACCATCGGGATATCTGAATTTTCATGCAAAAGTAGGATTGACATATATTGGCAACTAATGCATCTTTTTCTTAAAAAAAAATTTTATTTATTTGAAAGAGTTACACAGAAGAGGCAGAGAGAGAGAGAAAGGTCTTCCTCAGTTGGTTCACTCCCCAGATGGCCACAACAGCTGGAGCTGCGCTAATCTGAAGCCAGGAGCCAGGTGCCTCCTCCCAGTCTCCCATGCGGGCGCAGGGGCCCAAGGACTTGGGCCATCTTTGACTGCTTTCCCAGGCCATAGCAGAGAGCTGGATCGGAAGTGGAGCAGCTGGGACTCGAACCGGTGCCCGTATGGGATGCCGGCACTTCAGGCCGGGGCGTTAACCCGCTGCACCACAGCACTGGCCCCTAATGCACCTTTTTCTTTAAACAAAGTATCTTATACATCAAGTAGTCCTAGCTAACCAATGAAAGCTAATATATTTGCATAGGGCTCATCATGTGCCAGGTATTACTCTAAGAGCTTCAGGTACATGAATTCATCTAGCTACCCTAGGTAGTGGATAGATTATGAATCCCATTTTACAGATGTAGGCACTGAGGTACAGAGAGGCCAAGCTACATCAGGCTTGCATTGGGCTTGCAGGCAGGCAGTTTGTTGTATTTGAAGACTGAACTTTTCTGGGCTTGTTTAGCATTGAGTTTTGTTGAGAGCAAAATCATGGCTTAAAAGCACAGGCCCCAAAGTGCAAGACCTGTAGGTTCAAGGTCCGGCCTCTGCACTTCCTTATTGGTCAGGAGGGGGGCCTGCTACTAAAGGCCTAGCAATCTGCTTCCCGAGCTGTGTGCCCATTTCTGTGGTGTAAATGCTCCCAGCGTGATTTGTTCCAGGCTGCGTGAGCACTGCTCTTGGATGTGGCGGTAGGAGAGGCGCACAGTTGGCGGTAGTGAGCTGATAGGAGGCAGCTCTGGCGTGTCCCTATGGCTGTGCGACCTTAGATAAGCTGACCCTCAGTAGAGCCTCCTTGCCTATACACTGCAAACAGGACCGTCTGCCTCTCCATGTGAGAATGAGAGCAGCTTCTGAGGGAAGCAGGTGGACCACGCCCCTTCCTCTGTAAGAGGCAGCTTTCATTACCATTGCTGCGATGCTCCCCGGAGCTAACCCTGTCATCTGTCACCAGGCTTCAGCTGCACATAGGAGATGCTCAGCGGAAGTTGAAGGAATCATTTTCTTTATGCCCCTCCCTTAACAAAATCTTCCCTCTTTTTTTGATGAATGCCTCCGTTGTGCATACAGAGAGGCTGACATTCTTTTTTTTTTTTTTTTTAAAGATTTACTTATTTATTTGAAAAGAGATAGAAGAGAGAGAACAGAGAGAGATCTTCTGTCTGCTGGTTCAGTCCCCAGATGGCCGCCATGGCTGGGTTAGGCCAGGCTGAAGACAGGAGCTAGGAGCTTCCTCCAGGTCTCCTAGGGGCCCAAGGACTTGGGCCATCTTTCATTGTTTTCCAGGGAGTTGGATTGGAAGTGGAACAGCTGGGATTTGAACCAGTGCCCATATGGGATGATGCTGATGCAGGCAGAGGCATCTCTGCCATGGCACTGGCCCCCAAATCTTCCCTCATTTTCAAGTTCAAGCCAGTTCTGCATTTACCATGGTGCCTACCCACAGGGCTCCTCCCTCTCCCCAAACTCTGCCAGTTAAAATGGGAGGGAGGCTCTCTGAGGAGATAGGGCCCAGGACATGGCTGCCTCGTGGTGGTGAGGGTCTGCAGCAGCCTCCAGGACACAGCAGATAGCCTGGTTGCAAACACTTGGAGCAGGTGTGAGGCCTTAGGTAAATATATTTTTTTAAATGAAGATTTATTTGTTTGAAAGGCAGTTAGAGAAGAGAGGAAGGAGAGAAAGAGAGAGCCATAGATAGACAAAAGAGAGCTTCCATCTGCTGGCTCAGTCCCCAGAAGGCCACAACAGCTGGTGCTGGGCCTGCTGAGTCTCCCACAGGGGCCATTTTCCAATGCTTTTCCAGGAGCGTTGGCAGGGAACTGGATCAGAAGCAGAGCAGCCAGGATTCGAATTCAAGCCCACAGGCGCCAGCTTAACCCCTGCACTGCAAGTCTAGCACCTTAGGTAAATCTTGCAGCTCCTCTGGCCATGAACATCTCTGCCCGTAGAATCACGACGGGAACCCCTTTCCGGTCTCCAGGTGACAGAGGGGCAGACGAGCGACCTCTGAAATGGGATAGCCTTTGAAAGTGAATTCATCACATATGTATATCAGGGAGTGTTCAAAAAGTTCATGGGCGACACATATATTTGTTCCAAAATAAACTGATTTTTTTTTTTTTTACGATTTATTTATTTGAAAGAGTTAGACAAAGAGAGGAGAGGCAGAGCAAGAAAGAGGTCTTACATCCACTGGTTCATTCCCCAAATAGCACAACAGCTGGTGCTGGGTTGATCTGAAGTCAGGAGCCAGGAGCTTCTTCCAGACTTCCCACATGGGTGTAGGGGCCCAAGGACTTGGGCCATCTTCTACTGCTTTCCCAGGCCATAGAAGAGAGCTGGATCGGAAGTAGAACAGCTGGGACTTGAACCAGCATCCATATGGGATGCTGGCACTTCAGGCAGTGGCCTTACCCACTACACCACAGCGCCGGCTCCTAAACTGATGTTTTAATTCAGTTTTCCCATAAGCTTTTAGAAGATCTCTCCTGTGTGTCCCACCTCTCTGTACTTTCAGTTTTGTCACCTGTAGAATGGGAATAATTCCACTCTCACAGGGTTTCTATGATGATTCAATGAGTTAATTTAGGCCAAGTCCTCAGAATGGGCTTGTCACATATTAAGGATGACATACGTGAGTGCTTCTTTTTATAAATTATGTCCAGGGATGATAGAGCCTTAGTCTGACCCTTCATGAGTTGGGGGTGGGGGAGGGGCAGGAGACTCTTTTGAATGGGATTCTGCTGGTGTTTCCTTCTTGCTGTTAAACGATGGCTCAGGCACACTTGTTATGGGAAGGCAAGGAAGGATTTATTCAGGATCATCTTGATAGGTAATGGGGCCCCTGGCAATAGGAGTTTGCAAAGGGGCAGAAAAATTGGGCTCAATTCGAAACACAGCACAGGCAGGTAGGGATTTATAGCCAGAGTAGCAGAGTGTGTGCGGGTCGTCTGTGGGTGGAAAGTTACTAAGTGGCAACATCAGGGTAAGGGGATTGTGGCTGAAGACAGGCTAGCGTGATCAGTCATCACTTGGAGTGCAGTACAGGGGGCGGGGCCTGATCATTTATCCAGAGCAGGAGGCTCTTACTCAGCTGGCTTAGCAAGGCTCTTTGCTAAAACTGGATTTTACGTGGAAGTGCCCAGCTGTGCCTAGGAAAAGTTTCAGGAGCCTATCTACTGCTCAGAGTCCAAAGTCGCCGAGGATTTGTTCCCCCACCCAACAAACAGACCCGTGTTCATGCTGCGGGCAGAAGCTTTGATTCCTGGGAAGGTAGAGACGGTGGGAGTGGGTTGGACGCCCTGTCTATGACTGTGGACTGGAGGGCAAGGAGGTACCTCCATCCAAGTACTCCTTCCTTTTCATCCAAAATAGTTCCTACATCCAAGGGAGGCTCAGGGCCTATGCTAGGCTGGTTCCGATCTCAGAGGAGGCAATGTAACCTCACAGCCAAGTGCTGGATGGGGTCAGGAAACTGGAGTTGGGCTGTGCCCCTCTTGTCCTGAGTGCTCCTGGACAAGCTATTCAGCTCTTAGAGCCTCCGTGTTCTCATCTGTAAAGTAGGGGGTGGGGTGGTGTTAACTTCATGATCTTTGCAAATTGCTTGTGTCTCTGAAGAGTTGTCTGTGCTTGTTCCTCCTCTTCTCTGGGCCGGGGAAGTCAGAAGAGATGGAGGAAAGTAGTTTTAAGGACCTCTGTCTCGGCTGCTGCCCGGCTTGGATGTCCGCATCGGGCTGCAGTGGCGGGAACTTTGTGTCATGTGAGGAGCAGAGGAGCCTAGTGGTGAGGGAGCTGCTGGAGGCTGGATGCTCTGAGACCCCAGTGCCTGGTGCCCTGGGGCCCAGGGCCTTGGTGGTTTTCCCTACAGCCTTGAGGTTGGAAAACCGCTACTCATTGCTCAGTACCTGCGTTAGCTGAAGCTGTTAACCATGGGCCTGTACTGTCCGTGCCTGGCAGTGGGGGTTGCAGCCAAGCTGGGGAGAACAAGGGGGCCACTGTGCGTGCTGAGCGAGAGAGGGGCAGGCTGCTTTCTCAGGCCTCAGCAGCAGCGTGAGTGAGGTAGAGCTGGAACTGCTTGCGGCCAGCTTCTTTGCTGCAATATGGAGAAAGCCTACCTGAAAACAGGACAAATACAGGGCATGGCAGAATAGACAGAGGAGGTTCTAGTGATAGAACTTCAGTGCCTGGATGCAGCCATGCCTAAAGCTGGCATCACCCTCAGACTTGCTGTTACATATGAATAAATCCCTCTGTATGATTATTCCACTTGAGTTGAATTTCTATTGTGTGCAGTTGACAGTGTCATGGCGATGATAGTCCAAACCGTGTGGTGTCAGTGTCTGGATGGTATGTTAGATCCCCTCCTCTCCACGTGGACCAAGGTCCAGGAACACCAGATTCCCCAGGAGCTTGTTAGAAATGCAGCCTCTCGGGCTCCTCCCAGACCTACTGAGTCGGGATTTGCATTCTACCAAGAGCCCAGCTACTTCTGCACACACTGAAGTGTGGAAAGCACTGCTCCAAACTAGTCCTGACTCTCAGCTCTACCTGCGCTTGGAGAAGTCCTAGTGCCCAAGCCGCACTCCACGTCAATCAGACCAGAATCTCTGGGGGTGGACCGTAGGAGCAGCATTTTAGAAAGTCCCGGGGATAACAACATACGGTGGAGGTTGAGAACCACTGCTCTGGGTGGTTTGCTGGGTGACAGGTGAAAGGTCTACTGCTTTGTACTGGTGGTGCTGGAGGTCCCTTGAGAATGCAGTAGGTGCCACCTCTGTTGGGTGGAGGGCGTGAGACTGGGTTGTCTCCTCCAGATGCAACCCACAAGGGCCCCAAGGGGGAATTTTAGCAAATACTGGAATCTTTCTTTAGGCTTGTGGGGTCATCCAGGTTCTAAGGCGAGAAGGAATTTAAGGATGCGAAGCAGGTAGAAGCAGAGAAGCAAGATTTATTTACATGCAACGTGAGAGCACCAACAACTGGAGATCCTCGCTAGCTCAGGAGAGCGAGCTGCGCTTGACAAGGCTCAGGGCCCACCTCGAGTATGATGTGGAGACACAGGGGGTGTCTGGGGCGGGGCTTGAGTAACACTCATTTCCTTGTCGTATTTTTAAGGGAGTGATTTTAATTATTTTAATGATATTATAATAAACTAAGTCATTGCAGGAATGTAGCCATACTGGGTATTTTTGGTGGATGCCACTCCTGAATGAAACTCGGGAGGTTGTGGGTCTCCACTGCGTGGGAGGAGGCAGTTTGGGCGGTGCAGGTGGGGGTTGCAGCATGGGTGCTGGCAACCTCAGCTCCTCCTCGCTGGCCACCTCCTGGCCTGCATCACTGGCACCACAAATATCTTTTCCTCTGGATTCATAACACAAGACCATGTGAAAATCTCTGCTTGCCAGCATTGGAGTCCCTCTGACCTGGATACTTCAACATAAGAACAATCTGCATCCCAGACTGGACCCAATTTTTTATTGAACCATAGACTACCCTCCTCCCCCCGAATATGTTGTGGGTTTTCATTTCCCTTCTAAACATTGCTGTAATGAATCAATCCACTCTGGGGCTAATCCGGCTGCTTTCTGGAACCAGTCAACTGAAAGGAAGTGGGGATATCACAATATTCTCCGACTAGAACCCGAGCAAAGTTATGTGCATCTGCGACTTGGCTTGATGGATCACTGTGGGAATCTGGCCCCGTCCTGTGTTCCCAGTGGCTGATCAGATGCTGGTTACCTGCATTTCCATTTCTCTCTGAGCGTGCGCCTCGCCAGGACCCATGGGCACCTGTGACCAATTCTGGGCAGGTCCAGGTGGCATTGTTAGGCTGTTAGCTGGTGAGAGCTGTTGCTGTGCATGGAAAATGAATAAGATGGAGGCATCCTCCTGGGGAGGGGAAGAGAGATGGGCAGGGAGTTGCAGGGCCTGTGTTGTGCTTGTTTCTAGGGTTGTAACTCCTGCAGGGACCCCTGTCCTGCCTGGAGCAGGGGGAGGTGTGGTTGGGGCTGGAGGAGAGCTGGGAGCCTGCCTTCTGTGCTCACCGAAGTCAGCAGCTCATCAGGAATTCTAATCAGGCAGAAACATTTTCCCGGCAGCTCATTACCAACTCTAACAAGGTCCCAGCTCCAGGTCGCGGCTGCGTTTCTCCTGCTGGGGATGACGATGAGCAGCTTGTTGGAGCCTTTGGTAACTCATTTGTTAACAACATGCGATGCACAGCTGCAAGAAGGTTCAGGCGTGGAGGAAGCAGAGGGGTGGGCAGGGGAGGAAGTGGAGGGATGGCTCCCTTCGAAGAGGGTTGGAAGGCCAAAATGTCCAGTGCTTTAGGGGAATCAACCCACACTCTACTGGACATTGAGAATATTCTGGAAATCTAGAACATCTACAGACTAGCTCCTCCTTTGTGTATCGAAGGAGGTAGCATCATAGGCCCTTGCTGGCTGGGGAGTCAGGGGCAAGGTTTGTATCCTGAAGTTCACCTTCCTGCCATCCTTGATTGTGAGGAAAATCTCAGAACCCCTACTGTGCAGGCTTCGTGACACCAAAGGTCAACTTTTGCTCTTTCTTAATGTTGAAAGATAATTGTATGCTATCATTTTCCAGTTGAAAAACTCTCAATAGCTCCCTGACTCTTACTGTTTTAGTTGGTCAAGTTTCATAATCTTACTCAAACTAGCTCTATTATAAAGATTTTTTCCCACCCATATTCTCCATTTGAAAATATTAAGGGCCTGGTCTCTTTAATATCTGATTCAAATTGTTAATTTGACTTTCTTGTTTGGTCTTCTCACATATTCAAGTCCTGTCCATGAGCAGAGAAGAACCAGTGTATTCTATCTTCTATAAATCCTTTCATGATTGTGCTAGTCTTCAAAGGGTGCACAGAACATGGCCTGGAGGCCCCAACTGGCCATAAATAAAGTTTTATTGAAACATGTTTGTGCTCATGAGTTTGTGTATTGTTTGTGGCTGCTTTTGTACTATAGCAGAATAATTGAGTAGTTGCAACAGAAATCAAATGAACTATAAAACTTAAAACATTGTCATCTTCCCCCTTGCAGAAAAAAACTTACCTACCTTGACTTTAATCATAAAATTCTTTGGCTGGCGCCGCAGCTCAATAGGCTAATCCTCCGCCTGCGGCGCCGGCACACCGGGTTCTAGTCCCGGTTGGGGCGCCGGATTCTGTCCTGGTTGCCCCTCTTCCAGGCCAGCTCTCTGCTGTGGCCAGGAGTGCAGTGGAGGAGTGGAGGATGGCCCAAGTGCTTGGGCCCTGCACCCGCATGGGAGACCAGGAGAAGCTCCTGGCTCCTGGCTTTGGATCGGCGCGGTGCGCTGGCTGCAGCGGCCATTGGAAGGTGAACCAATGGAAAAGGAAGACCTTTCTCTCTGTCTCTTTCTCTCACTGTCCACTCTGCCTGTCAAAAAAAATCATAAAATTTTTCTTTTTTCATTCCGTTCCTCCCTTCAGTTTCCTGACTTGAACTTCCATCACACTTCACCTGTATGTTTTTTTCTTTTGTTCTTTTATAAAGCTTTATTCATTTTTAAAAAATTATTTTTTGGATAGGGGGAAAGAGCTACCATCCCCTGGTTCACTTCCCAAATGTCCACAATGGCCAGGGTTGGGCCAGACCAAAACTGGGATCTGCAGACACAATCCAGGTCTCCCACATGGGTGGCAGGAACCCAACCACTTGAGACATCATCTGCTGGTGCCTTCCACAGTGTGCATTAGCAGGAATCTGGAATTGGGAGAAGAGCTGGGCACACAAATATGGGATGCAGGTGTCTTAAGTGGCATCTTAATCGTAGGTAAAATGCCTAACCCAGTGAGTTTTCTTGAATGCAATTCTCTAAAAATGTAAATGGTCATTTAATTACATATTCTTTCTTTTGATATAATATCCTAATCGTCAAGAGCAGAATCTCTTTATATCTGTGTTTGTACCCTTTCAACTCTTAGAACTGGGGTTCAATAGATGGAGAATGATCCTTGTTGGTTGCTGAGTCTGATGTAGCTCATGGTTGTCCCCTCTCACAGTTGCCACTGAGAGCAGCACAGAGAGCAGACCTTCTAGAAGTTCTCTGCAGGGGTGTGAATCATGGAGTTCCAGCCTCTGGACCACAGCTGTCTGTTCTTACCACGAGTTGGTAGCCACATGCAGCTTCCTTAAAAGGGAGACCACCTCCATCTCAACAAGGGAGGACACCCTCTACTTGTGGATAACTTATGGGATGCTGTCACCCCTGGTTCATTTCTATCCCTTTTCTTTTCCAACATTTTCCCATTTTACAGAATTTGAAGTTAGGGCCATGAATTCCATTGAGTTATCTAAGAACAAAAGTAACTTCCTGTCTCTGAATCCTCATTATACAGAAACACAATGGCATTGTGATGGTTGGGAGAAAGTCCAAGCCCTAATCTCTGGAACCTGTGACTATGTTGCAGTTTATTTATTTTTTTTCAACTTTTATTTAGTAAATATAATTTCCCAAAGTACAGTTTATGGATTACAATGGCTTTTTCCCCTCCATAACTTCCCTCCCACCCACACCCCTATATTGCAGTTTATTTCAGACGTGACTAATGTTAAGGACTTTGAGATGGAAACATTATCTCAGGGTGGCCACCTGGGCACAGTTGAATCACTTGAGTCCTTAACAGGGGATCAGGGAGGCAGCAGAGTTGGTCAGAGTGGTGACGTGAGAAGGACTCGAGTTGCTATTGCAGGTTTTGAAGATGGCAGAAGAGGATCTTGAACCAAGGAATGCAGGCAGCCTCTAGAAGCAGGAAAGGTGAGAAAACCTTCTCCTAGAGCCCCCAGAAAGAAGCACAGCCCAGTGGGCACCTTGATTTTAGCCCAGTGAGGCCCCTGGCAGATGTCTGACCTGAGGAACCATCAGCTAATTAGCCTGTGAAGTTTAGCCCATGTATTCTGAGGTCATTTGTTACAGCAGCCCTACTAAACAAACAAGGATGCAAACGTGTTAGCCTAGAATGGCTGACCTCTGATATGTGAGCCAAATGGTTCAGACTCAGAGGTCGAGGCCAGAGGGGCACGTGCCCACCCATTAGAGAAAACGTGGAATTGTCCACAGTCCTGGAGTGACACAACGGCTGCTTGTCTTGGACTTTGCGTTTTTTTTGACAGGCAGAGTAGACAGAGAGACAGAGAGAAAGGTCTTCCTTTTGCTGTTGGTTCACCCTCCAGTGGCCACCGCGGCAGGCGCGCTGCGACCGGTGCACTGCGCTGATCTGAAGGCAGGAGCCAGGTACTTCTCCTGGTTTCCCATGCGAGTGCAGGGCCCAAGGACCTGGGCCATCCTCCACTGCTCTCCCTGGCCACAGCAGAGAGCTGGCCTGGAAGAGGGGCAACCGGGACAGAATCTGGCGCCCCGACCGGGACTAGAACCCGATGTGCTGGCACCGCTAGGTGGAGGATTAGCCTATTGAGCCGTGGTGCTGGCCGGACTTTGCTTTAAAAAGTCTAATCCAGGGAGCAGGTGTTTATTCATCCAGTGAAGATGCCCACACATTGGAGTTCCTAGAATACATCCCTGGCTCTGTCTGCTGGCTCCAGCTTCCTGCTAATGCAGGCCCTGGGAGGCAGTAGGCGATGTTAACTTGGTTCCTGCCACCCACGTGGGTGACCTGGATTGCATTCGCAGCTCTTAGCTTTGGCCCCAGCCCTTTCTCTGCTATTGCAGGCATTTGGGGAGTGAACCATGGATGGGAGCTCACTTTCTCTCTCTCCCTCTCCTTCTGTCTTTCTGCCTTTCAAATAAATAAATATATTCTTTTAAAGGTTTATTTATTTGAAAGTCAGAGTTTTGCAGAGGCAGATAGTAGAAGGAGAGAGATCTTCCATCTGCTGGCTCATTCCCCAAACAGCTGCAATGGCTGGAGCTGGGCTGATCCAAAACCAGGAGCTTCCTCCTGGTCTCTCATGTGGGTACAGCGCCCCAAGGACTTGGGCCATCCTCCACTGTTCTCCCAGGCCATAGCAGAGAGCTGGATTGGAAGTGGAGCAGGTGGGACTTGAACTGGTGCCCAGATAGGATGCTGGCACTGCAAGTGGTGGCTTTACCTGCTATGCCACAGCACCATCCCCAATAATAAATAACTTTTTAGGGACCTGCTTTGTGGCGTTGTGGGTTAGGCCCCCACATGGGTGCTGGCATCCCGTACTGGCCCTGATTTGAGTTCTGGTTGCTCCTGTTCTGATCCAGCTCCCTGCTAATGTCCTGGGAAAGCAGCAGAGGGTGGTCCAGATGCTTGGGCCCCTGCACCCATGTGAGAGACCTGGTAGAAGCTCCAGGCTCCTAGCTCCTAGCTTCAGACTGGCCCAGCTCTGGCTGTTGTGGCCATTTGGGGAGTGAACCAGTGATAGAAGATCTCTCTCTCTCCCCAGATAAATAACATAAATCTTTTTTTAAAAAAGGCTAACATTAACTATAACATGCACCTTTAAAAAAATCTTTTTTTAGAGATTTACTTAATCATTTGAAAGTCAGAATTAGAGGGGCCAGCGCTGTGGCTCACTTGGTTAGTCCTCTGCCTTGTGGCGCCGGCATCCCATATGGGCACCAGGTTCTAGTCCCGGTTGCTCCTCTTCCAGTCCAGCTCTCTGCTGTGGCCCAGGAGGGCAGTGGAGGATAGCCCAGGTGCTTGGGCCCCTGTACCCACATGGGAGACCAGGAAGAAGCACCTGGCTCCTGGCTTTGGATTGGTGCAGTGCCAGCCATGGAGGCCATTTGGGGAGTGAACCAGCGGAAGGAGGACCTTTCTCTATGTCTCTCTCTCTCTGACTGTCTATAACTCTACCTGTCAAAAAAAAAAAAAAATGAATTAGAGGGAGAGGGAGAGAAATCTTCCATTACATGGCTACAACGGCCAGTGCTGGGCCAGGCCAACCCAGGAACCACGAGGCTTCAACTAGGTCTCCCATGTGCGGGGCAGGGGCCCAAACACTTGCACACATATGGCGTTTGTTGAATCTGAACTCAGCTGCCCGGAAATGGGGGCTGGAGGAACCGTTGTAGAGCCACAGGTAGGTGGGCCACTTTGTAGCCAGCATGGCGGCGGCAGTAGCAGCAGCAGCAGCAGCAGCAATAGTGACATCCCTACAAGCAGTTTCTGAGTTGGCTTTTATAGTGAGTTTCCAAGGTAGTGGCCACTAGCCAAGTAGTTACCCAGCAGAAAATGGATCAGCCTTCTGTATCCACTGACCAGCAGAAAATATATCAACCTCTAGGACCTGCCTGGTTGTCATAGAAACACAGATACTAGTATAGAACTTCATGTACACTATTCGACCTGTTTACCTGCCTGGTCTTTCTTGCTGTTCCATTAGCATCTTCTACTGCTCCTCCCAGGCCATCAGCAGGGAGCTGGATCAAAATAGAGCAGATGGGACTCGAACCAGCGCCAATGTGGGATGCTGGTGTCTCAGGTGGCAGCTTTTCCTGCTACACCTGCCCCTAAGTATTTTTTTTTGAAGATTTATTTGAATGACAGAGTTACAGAGAGAGAAACAGAGAGAGGTCTTCCTTCTGCTGGTTCACTCTCCAAATGGCCTCAACAGCCAGAGCTGGAAGCCAGGAGCCAGGAACTTCTTCCGCATCTCCCATGTGGGTATAGGGTCCCAAGGACTTGGGCCATCTTTCTCTGTTTTCCAGGTGCATTAGCAGGGAGCTGGAATGGAAGTGGAGCAGCTGGGACACGAACTGGCCCCCATATGGGATGCCGGTGCTGCAGGCTGGGGCTTTAACCTACTGCAGCATAGCACCTGTCCCCAGTATTTTTTTTTTTAAATAATAAGTCAAATTAGGTGAATGTGAATGACAATAGCAGTCATCTTTGCTGGCAGCCCATTTGGTGAGGAGATGAACTGACTGGGTTTTTCTGTTGCATGTGACCTGTGGTTTAGATATTAGTTTGGGTGTCCTCAAAGGCCCCTGCATTAGAGGCTTGGCCCCAAAGTTTGTGTTAATGACGTAAAGAGGATGGAAATGCCATCCAGTTATGATGTGTAGGCGGGGCCTTTGGGAGGGATAGATTGGATTAGGTTGGTAGGGTGGCTTCATGGCTTTAATAAGGAGAAACCTCGACAGAGACATGCTTTCCCGCTGCCGTATGCTGCTCTGTGCCACCTCCGGACTCTGCCATCAAATGCCCATCATTAGATGCCAAGCCAGTGGGGCCGTGCGCGTTGGACTGCAAGCCTCCTTCCTTCCTAAGTAGCTTGTCTTAGATGTTTCATTGTAGAAACAAAGCTGACTAATACAAGGTGGATAGCGTATGAACTTCGGGATTTTAATACCAGCTGATAGAATGTTGGTCCTCAGAGAATGCAGAACCCCAAAATTCAGAGCCTGGGTGAATGGGTATTGCTCAGGTTACACAAACAACCTCAGTCACCCCATGTTAATTACCTACTAGCATCAGGATGCTCCACAGTAAGCCATCCCCAAATCTTGCTGCCTTCGGTCAGTAACCATTTGTCACTGCTCACGGGTTTATGGACTGGCTGCGGATTGTGCTGATCTGGGCTGGGCTCAGCTTGCTCACACATCTGTGGTCAGCTGGCCGCTTGGCCAAGGCTGACCTCAGCTTGGATGATTTCTCGGTGCACTAGGGAGGGAGGACAGAGAGACAGAGAGACACAGAGACACACACTCTGTGTGCGACAGAACACATGGAGATACACATTCACAGAGACACACACAGGCTGCCACAATAGAGATGCGCACACATACAAACACAGAGTCGGACACAGACAAATGCGCACGGAGACTGAGGGACAGACGTGCGCAGAGAAATACACACACAGAAGAGAAGGGAGACAGACAGACCACGCTGGGAGGCTTTGGCTTGGAACCCACATGCTGCTGCTCCTGCTGCCGTCTATTGATCAAAGGAAGCTTCAAGGCAGCGGAAAGATCAGGTGCACACACACAGGCCCTGGACCCCGGGAACTACCCACTTTCCAAGTGCCCTGGGAAGGACGGGGAATTCGGTCCATTTTTGTAGACCGTCTGCCACAGGTTTTCCGGGAAGGGAAAACACCTCTAGCCCCTAACAACTCCACAAAGCTGAAGTGAACTAGGCCACTGCCCACATCTCTGCAGAGTGAGGCTGGCTCGCGACAGTCCCGAGGGAGCCATTGGAGCCTCCAGATCACTGCCGGCTCCCCCACACCCCCCAAGAAAGCCGGATTTCTCCCTGCAAGCGCCGGCCGCCAGCCCCTCCCTTCTCTGTGTCTCTGCTCCAAGCCCGAGGGACGCCGTGGGCGACCAGCCGGCGTGATGAGTGCAGCGTCCGTAAACCTTCCCCTGGCCTCTGTCGCAGCATCAGCGTGAAATGAACTTGCTAATACTCCGAGAGCCACAGACCTCCTCCTCTTCCCCCGCGCCACGCGTCGAATCGATCTGGCTGGGTGAGCTGCGACAAAGCCCGCAGAAACAAGCATCAGCGAATTTAAAGGCCTGTTCGAGGTCTTGATTCACCGTGAAGGAACTGGCCGGCAGCAGGCACTGACACTTCCGCCGCGGGTGACCCCGGGATTTATCGACTTGCCCTGAGATGCCAATATTGACCAAGACTGAGTTCCAAAGGAAAAGGCCCAGTGGCAGAATATCTTTATTGCTGGAGGAATCGGAGGATTTGCTAGTTCTCCCTTGTCCACTGAGAGAGTCCCACTCTATACTGTTGCAGAAGTCCTTTTGGAATGGAGAAGCTCTTTCCCCACAGGGCCCCCTGAAGAAGAGTGAAGGTCCAGTGCGCTGGGACCATGACCCACACCCCCCGCCATTCTCCTGCTCCTGTGACATTGCAGAGAGCCCAGAGGAAAACAGGATAGGATTTTGCATATCCCCTGCTTATGGAGAGTGTCTGCTTCCTTTTCCCCACCTGACTCCTCTACGCCCCAGCCTTGCCAGCTTCCCGGGCAGGCTAAGGAATCCTGGTGGCGAGCAGTGGCATGACATCACCCTCCATGCTGGCTCCTGAGAGTGAAATTAGTGTGAAATTTGGTGCTTGCTAATTTCAAGGCACACTAAGAACAGAATGAAAGGGGAAAATTTATTACCTGCTAATTAATTTTTTCATTGAAATATAGCCCGTAGTCCTCACTTTGCAGGAAGATTTGCAAGCAGTTGAGTCATAGATAGTCATTTTTTAAAAAATATTTTTTAGTAACTCTTAGGGCCTGCGCCGTGGCAAATAGGCTAATCCTCCGCCTTGCGGCGCTGGCACACCAGGTTCTAGTCCCGGTTGGGGCGCCGGATTCTGTCCTGGTTGCCCCTCTTCCAGTCCAGCTCTCTGCTATGGCCCGGGAGTGCAGTGGAGGATGGCCCAAGTGCTTGGGCCCTGCACCCCATGGGAGACCAGGAGAAACACCTGGCTCCTGCCTTCGGATCAGCGTGATGCGCCGGCCACGGTGGCCATTGGAGGGTGAAGGGCAAAAGGAAGACCTTTCTCTCTGTCTCTTTCTCTCACTGTCCACTCTGCCTGTCAAAAAAAAAAATTTTTTTTTTTTAGTTACTCTGAGTGTCAGGGTCCCTAGGGAAACCAGCCAGGGGAAGAACTGACAGTAGAGTGCTAAGGAAGTGGCCCAGAGGCTGGTCAGAGAGCAAGAGGGGCAGAATTTTCCACCCCGGCTTCCTTACCCAGCTCTGTCCTACTTGATGGTTCCTCAGTCCTGTCCAAGATGGAAAAGCGAACCCAGTAGAAAGAAGCTGACAGAGCTGAAGCCACGGGAAGACAGAGCGTTCACGGCCATGGTTCCCCTGTGTTCAGAGGAGCAGGTGCATGTCCTTTGGATGCTGCACCTGTTGCTCAGCCATGGGTTGCCACCAGCAGTGTAGTTCTGGCTGGCCACGGCAGGGTGTAAAGGGATTGGTCACAGCATCAACCTCATCCAAAAGAGACGCTGTCACACAGATGCAGGGTGCAGATGTGACAGGCAGGTGAGGGCCTTACCAGCTGAGTGAGCTCGAGCACGTCCCTTTTCCTTTCTAAGCCTCCATTTTCTTGTCTGTAGCAATGAGGAAGTTACGTTAGCACCATGGTACACACTGTTTTTTGTTCTCATTCTTCCTTGCCTGGAGAACAGCAGTTCTACTCCGGCATTGCTTCCTAGGATTCCTGGGGTGGGGCCCAGTTCCTACTCCAGGACTGAACACAGGACTTGGCCAATAAAATGAAAAGGAACTTTTCCAGGGTGGCTTGGGGGAAAATTTTCCATCCCTAGTGAGAGCTGGAACACTAGGAGAATCTTGTGTCGTCGGATGCTGCCTTCTTGATAGGGAGTGAGTGGGTGAGCAGGCTCTCTCTGCTGTCCCTTGCTTTCCGTGAAGAACACTGTTGAGTAATGCTGTGGCTTTGGCAACCGTTTCATTGCCAAGAGACCAAGAGAATGGGAAGACCTATCCAGGGTCCTGTGTCACAGGATGGTAAAACAAAGCCACTAACTCCCCTGTGTGTTAAAGCCACTGTGAATGGATTATTCTGTTCCTTGCAGCCCAAATCATTCCTAAATGATACAAGCACTTAGATTATGGATATGCTGAGAGAATTAAATGAGATAGTCAGAGGATCTTTGCACAGAGACCTGAAAGTTTCTGCAGAGCTTAGACAAGGGTTAGTGTGATGTGTTCCCTGGGAATAAAGATGAAGGAGACTGGGGAGAAGGAACAGAGAAATGGGACTCCACTTTGACTTTTGTTGTTGTTTTATTTTGAAGAGAAGGCAATTCAAGACTTGTTGGATAGTTCCAGTCCACTGGGCATGCATTTTCTGCTTGATTAAGCACCTACTGAATACATCTGATAGACACTGGCTGTATTTTAAAATCTGTATGTAAACATTGGTAAGTCTTACCCAGTTTCTCGTATAGATTCTGCAACTCTGGGTGGCTTCATGTTAGAGTTCAGTAAGTGGTGCTCCCACTGTTTGAGCTTTTGATTGCCTTTGAGGTTGCAGTCTGTATACACTCAAAGGCACTAGATAGTTTCCCAAGCAAGGGAAGCTTTTGGTAAGCAAAGAATCATTTTTAATGCCAAAAATCACCTTCCCATTTGTTAATTTGCAAAAATTCTTCCAATTCAGATGTATCCTGACTTTGGGTGGAGTAGTGTCCCAACAAGGCCATTGTAAGTCAAAAATATCATAAGTTGAAATATATTTAATGTACCTAACAAAACATCATAGCTTAGCAACACTGGGTGTTACAGAGTATCAGGTAGTTAGCCCTGTGGTCATGTGGCTGACCGGAGCTACTCCCCAGCACCACAGGAGAATTTCATATGATGTATCACTAACCTGGGAAAAAGAGAAAAAAAGAACTGTACATATGAAATACAGGAAATCTGTTTTCCTTATATTAATAAAAATAAGAAAAAGAGAAAAAAGGATCTATGATTAAAAAAGCAGTTCTTTAGAAAGAATAAAAATGATTTAAGTAAAATATAAGATCTTCATGAAAATGAGTATCATAGGAAATAAATGAAGGTAAATTAAAAAAATCAAAACATGGAATATGGTTTCTATGGACTGTGTAATACCTTTGTACCACTGTAAGTTGAAAATTGTAAGCCAAATTTTCATAAGGTGGGGACTGTAGTTGGAGTCTTCAAAACGAGGCAGATCTCTTCTTTGCTCCAGAATGGCTTGGTATGTGGTGGTGACCCACAACTTGACTGAACCATAAAGAGAGTGACTAGGAAGCAATGCATTCCTGGCTTTGAGTTGATAGTGTTTGTTTGTGTTAAAGGTTAATATTCTTTAAAATTTTTTTTAGATTTTAAAATTAATTTTTTCCATATTATTTGAAAGGGACACACACACAAACACACTCACACACGGGTCTGGGCCAGGCTGAAGCCAGGAGCCTGACCTTCAATCTGGGCCTCCCATGGGGGTAGCTGGGCCCAGGTATTTGAGCCATCATCTACTGCCTCTGGGTGGTGCATAGTATGCAGGAAACTGATTCAGAAGAGCAGTAGCTGGGACTCAAACCCAGCACCCTGACATGGGACACTGACATCCCAGGTGGTGACTTCACTGCTAAACCAAGTGACCACTCCAATATCACTTGTTAAAATTTTATATTTTAAAATTAAACGTGGATACTCCAGATACTTAATTGAAAAACTGAATTAAAAGATAAGTTTATTTTGGTGCAAAAAGTTTTGAAATCCACACAGTTTTTAATTCATGTTCTTCATGAACTTTTTGAAGACCCCTTGTCTTGTAAAGTTAACTGTTCATGTGTAGCTAGTTCTATTAATTTTAATGCATAAATGGGTTCATGTAACTAGGACCACAGTCAGAATAGTGCTCCCTTATGCTAGCACTGCATTGTTAATTCTTCCCTTACCTCTGACCTCGGTATCCACCTGGCTTCTCTCCATCACAATAGTTTGGTGCTTTGAAGTGTCATAGAAATGGAATCCTGTAGTGTGTCACCTTTTGAGACTGGTTTCTTTTTTTTCTTTTTTTTTTTTTTTTTTGACAGGCAGAGTGGACAGTGAGAGAGACAGAGAGAAAGGTCTTCCTTTTGCCGTTGGTTCACCCTCCAATGGCCACCGCGGCCGGCGCGCTGCGGCCGGCGCACCGCGCTGATCCGATGGCAGGAGCCAGGAGCCAGGTGCTTTTCCTGGTCTCCCATGGGGTGCAGGGCCCAAGCACCTGGGCCATCCTCCACTGCACTCCCTGGCCACAGCAGAGGGCTGGCCTGGAAGAGGGGCAACCGGGACAGAATCCGGTGCCCCGACCGGGACTAGAACCCGGTGTGCCGGCGCCGCTAGGTGGAGGATTAGCCTAGTGAGCCGCGGCGCCGGATGAGACTGGTTTCTTTCACTCAACACAATGTATTTGAGATTCCTTCAAGTTGTCATGTGTATCAATAATTATTGCTGATTGATATTCCATCGCATGGCTGTGTCAGTATTTATCTGGTTAATTGTTTAAGGACAATTAAGTTTTTTCCAGCTTTGGTAATCATGGCTAAATCTGCTACAAACATTTTGGTTCAGGGTTTTGTGTGGACATAACTTTCATTTCTCTAAGACATATAACTAAAAATGGGCTTGCTAGATCATATAGAAAGTATGTGCTTAACTTCATAAGAAGCTGCCCAACTTTTTTCCAGAATGGGCATGTCATTTTGCGTTCCCAGTCACAATTGTTTCACATTTTCATCAGCAGTGGACATTTTTGGCACTTTGGGTTTTCTCTTAGTCATTCTGATAGAGGTGCAGTGGTATACTAGCATCATGATTTTAATTTGCATCTGTAAAGTGGTTAATCATGTGGAGCAAATTTTTTGATGTGCTTATTGATACAAATCTTTTTGGTCGAATTTTGAGGATCTTTATATATTCTGGATACAAGTCATTTGTTAAACATGTGATTTCAAAATGTTTTCTCTGAGTCTATAGTTTATCTTTTCATGGTCTTAACAATGTCTTTTGTAGCTTAAAGTTGTGAATTTTGATGAAGCCCTATTTTTAGTTTTTAGAACAGTTTATGCTTTTGCTGTCATATCTAAGAATGTTTTGCTCAAATTCAGTTCTCAAATAGTATTGCCTATGTCTTCTACAAGTTTTGCAGCTTTACATTTCATATGTATATGAGATATTTAACTTATTTTTTGAATGAGGGTAAACTTTAAGTTGAAGAATTTTTTTGCATATGGATGTCTAGTTATTCCAAATCCATTTTTGTGAGTTTATTTCTAGACTATCCTTTTCAATCGATATGTGTGTGTTTCTCTTTAATTCCACACAATGACTACTGTAACTTTAGAGCAAAGATTAAAATCAGTATGATTTCTCCAATCTGAATCTTTATTTTCAAAGTTTTTTGTGTTTTTCTAGTTCTTTTGACTTTCCATGAAGATTTTAGAATTAGCTTGTGTAAATATATATATATATATATATCCCCTACGGGGAGTTTAATTGAAATTTTATTAAATTTAGAGATCAGTCTGGAAAAAATGGATGTCTTTACTATATTGAGCCTTCTAATCCATGAACATTGTATGTTTCTTTATTTAGGCCAAATTTGAATGTTTCCATCAGTGTTTTGTGGTTTTCAATGAATTGATCCTATGCATATTTTGCTAAATTTCTACTTAAGTATTTCACCTCTGGATTACTATAGTAAATGACATATATTTTATTTTATTTTTAATTTTTTAAAAAAATTTTTACAGGCAGAGTTAGACAATGAGAGAGAGAGAGACAGACAGAGAGAAAGGTCTTCCTTCTGTTGGTTCACCCCCAGATGGCTGCTAAGGCCAGCGTGCTGCGCTGATCCAAAGCCAGGAGCCAGGTGCTTTCTCCCGGTCTCCCATCCGGGTGCAGGGCCCAAGGACTTGGGCCATCCTCCACTTCCTTCCTGGGCCACAGCAGAGAGCTGGACTGGAAGAGGAGCAATTGGGACAGAATCCGGCACCCTAACCAGGACTAGAACCTGGGGTACTGGCACTGCAGGTGGAAGATTAGCCTAGTGAGAAACGGCGCTGGCCTTTTAAATTTATTTTTTCAGGAATACAAATTTCATAAGTACAGCTTTAGGAATATAGTTATTCTTGCCACCATATCAGCCCTTCCACTCACACTCCCATACCTCCTCTACCTCCCTTTCCCATTGTCAGTCCCATTCTTCATTAAGATTCATTTTCAGTTAACTTTGTACGTGGAGCACCAACTCTATACTAAGTAAAGATTTCAACAATTTGCACACACACACATACACACACAAAACTGTTTGAGAGCTGGTTTTACAGTTAGTCAATATAACTCAATGAGGACAGAGGTCCTGCATGGGGAGTTAGTGCACAGTGACTCTTGTTGTTAACAATTGACACTCTTATGCATGACATCAGTGACCACCAAGGCTCTGGACATGAGCTGCTAGGCTATGGAAGCCTTCTGAGTCCTCAAACCCCATCAATATTTGGATAAGGCCATAAGCAAAGTAGAAGTTCTCTCCTCCCTTCAGAAAAAAGTATATCCTTCTTTGATGGCCTCTTCTTTCCACTGGGGTCTCACTCACAGAGATCCTTCATGTAGAACATTTTTTGCAGCAGTGTGTTGACTTTCCATGCTTGAAATGCTCTCGCAGACCTTTCAGCCAGACCAGGAAGACTTAAGGGCTGATTCTGAGGTTAGAGTGTTACTTAAAGCAATTGTCATTCTATGAGTCTGCTATGTGGACTGCTTCCCATGTTGGACATTCTCTCCTTTTTAATTCTACCTATCATTATTACTAGACACTTGATCCTATTTATATGATCTCGTTAACACTTAATCCTGTCTATATGTTCACTTTAACACTTAATATGATCAATTTAACAATTCAGATGGCATTTTTACCACTAATTTTTAATGGATTTGGAGTCCCATGGCAAGTTTTTAAACTATCCTTAGAACTAAGTTCATAGGAATGTATGCAGAACTATACAGTTTTAACAGTTAAAAACTTCCTCCTCCCTCTCTTATTCCCATTCTTACTTTTTACTGAGATCTATTTTCTTTTCTTTCTTTCTTTTTTTTTTTTTTGACAGGCAGAGTTAGACAGTGGGAGAGAGAGAGAGAGAGACAGAGAGAAAGGTCTTCCTTCCATTGGTTCACCCCCCAAATGGCCACTATGCCCGGCGTGCTGCGCCAATCTGAAGCCAGGAGCCAGGTGCTTCCTCCGGGTCTCCCATGTGGGCGCAGGACCCAAGGACTTGGGCCATCCTCCACTGCACTCCCGGACCACAGCAGAGAGCTGGACTGGAAGAGGAGCAACTGGGACAGAACTGGTGCCCCAACATTGAGATCTATTTTCAATTGACTTTATAAATATATGATTAACTCTATGTTAAGAGTTCAACAAATAGTATGAAGAAAAAAAATTATGAAAAAACAAAGAAAACAAAACTGTTCCTTGACAGTCAAGACAAGAGTAGCTTAAGTAATTCCTTCTTGAAGAGTCAATTTCACTTTTACAGATTTCATTTTAGGCGCTCTATTAGTTCTCACAGATCAGGGAAAGCATATATTTGTCCCTTTGGGATTGGCTTATTTCACTAAGGCTGATGTTTTCCAGATTCATCCATTTTGTTGCAAATAACTGGATTTTATTTTCTTTTCCCACTGTGCAGTATTCCATGGTGTACATATCTCATAATTTTTTTATCTGGTCTTCTGTTGATGGGCATTTAGGTTGATTCCATGTCTTAGATATTGTGAGTTGAGCTGCAATAAACATGGAGGTACAGATAGCTCTTTTGCTTACTGACTTAATTTCCCTTGGGTAAATTCCCAGGAGTGGGATGGATGGGCCATATGGTAGGTCTACACTCAGATTTTTTAGGTATCTCCATACTGTTTTCCGAAGTTGCTTTACCAGTTTACATTCCCACCAACAGTGGGTTAGGGTACCCTTTTCCCTACATTCTCACCAGCATTTGTTGTTCGTTGATTTTGTTATGATAGAAATGGCATATATTTTGAAAAGGTTGATTTCCAACTTTGGATTGCCAACATGTAGAAATATGATTCATTTCTGTGTGTTGACTTGGTAATTTATGACCTTCCTAAACTCATTTATTTTTTCTACATTTTTTTTTTGTTGACTCCTTAGGATAGTCTATGAAGAAAATTAGTTTGTCAGTCTTATTTTTTCCTTTCCAATCTGTTTATTTTTCTTGGCTTGTTATGCTAACTAGAATTTCCAGGATGATGTTGAATCAGATTGATGAGTGTCTTCTCAAACAGCGGGGAAACAATGCAGTCCCTCACCACTTAAGTATGATGTCAGCTGTCAGTTTTTCATAGATGTCTTTAGCAGAGTGAGGAAATTTCTCTTGTAATCTGCTGACTTAAAAAAAAATAGGCATTGACTTCTGTGAAATGCTTTTGTACATTGCCTACTATGGCCACATGGTTTTTATTCCTTGGATATTGACATGGTGGGCTGTATGAATGAGTGTTGAATATTGAACTGTTTTTGCATTTGCAGACTAAAATTTTCGTGTGGTATATAATTCTCTCTGTATTTCCCTGGGTGTAACTTGATAATATTCTTCAATGATTTTGTGTGTATATTCATGAGAAATATTGGCCTCTAGTTTTCTTGACCTTAATTTTAGGACTCAACAGTATGGTCTATTTTTGTGAATGTTCTGAGAAGGTATATAGTCTTTATTTTTTGGGTGGAGTATTTTATTTAGAAGAATGTATATTTTGTCAATGGTTAGGGGATCCTTTAAACATTAGTTAGGGCCTGTTGGTTGCTCATCTATAGTCTTGCTGATTTTACTGTCTATTAGTTCATTAAGAGAAGAATGTTAAAGTCTCCAATTATAATTATGGACCTGCTTACCTTTTCTTTCAATTCTTAATTTTTGGGTCATTTATTTCAAAGCTCTGATGTTAGGATTGCTATTTCTTCTTGGTGAACTTCTTGGTAACATTGTCACTTCTGAACATTTTTGCCTGATATTAATATATGTATTATTTATAATTTATATATATTAAACAATAAGATATAATTTATAATTTATTTATCATATGATATTAATATATACATATATTAATATATGTATATATACTGGGATTTTTCTTTTGTTTAGTGTTTTTGAAGTATATATATATTTTTATTCATTTATTTGAAAGGCAGTATGATAGAAATGGAGGAAACAGAAAAAGAGGGAAAATTTCCATCTTCTGGTTCACTCCCTCAAATGCTGTGACAGCTGAGGCTGGGTCAGGCTGAAGCTAGCAGCCTGGAACTCCACCTGGTTCTCCCACATGGGTGGCAGGGGCCCAAGTTCTGGGACCATCATCTGCTGCTTCCCAGGCACATTCACAGGGAGCTGAACTGAAAGTGGAGCACTCAGGATTTGAGCAGGACTCCCTTATGAGACATGTGTGTTCCATGTAGTGACTTAATCTGCTGTGCCACAATGTTTGTCCCTCTCCTCTGTTTTTTATTTTATTTATTTATTTATTTTTTATTTTTTGACAGGCAGAGTGGACAGTGAGAGAGAGAGACAGAGAGAAAGGTCTTCCTTTGCCGTTGGTTCACCCTCCAATGGCTGCCGCGGCGGGCATACTGCGCTGATCTGAAGGCAGGAGCCAGGTGCTTCTCCTGGTCTCCCATGGGGTGCAGGGCCCAAGCACTTGGGCCATCCTCCACTGCCTTCCCGGGCCACAGCAGAGAGCTGGCCTGGAAGAGGGGCAACCGGGACAGAATCTGACGCCCCGACCAGGACTAGAACCGGTGTGCCGGTGCTGCAGGCGGAGGATTAGCCTATTGAGCCATGGCGCCGGCCCTCTGTTTGTTTTTTAACCTATGCGTATTGTTATATCTGAAGTGAAATTCTTTTTATTTTTAAAGTTTTTTATTTATGTAAGGTGAACGCATTTTGTGTACTTCCTGTATACAGATCTTGGAGCAAGTGATACTTCCCACCTTTCTTTCCCTCTCATCCAGGCTCCCACCCTCCTTCCTCCTTCCTTTCTTTTAATTTTTACAATGACATAGTTTCAGTTTATTTAAAATCACATACTTAGTAAAGTAATATAGACAAGGTCTGTAAACAATAAAATTTCAAAATGTCAGTTTCTCATAGATAGCATACAGCCAGGTCATGCTTTGAAAAAAATCTATACTGACAAAACTTGTGTAGGAATTGGTGTGCTTACACTGTTTTTACTTGATGTGACTAATGATAAGGCACATTTAAGCCTATCATTTTAATAGTTTTCTTTTTGTGCTGTTTGTTTTTTGTTCTTTTGATCTCCCTTTCATGTCTCAGTTTTTTTTTTTTTTTTAAAGATTTATTTATTTATTTTTTGAAAGTCAGAGTTACACAGAGAGGAGAGGCAGCGGTCTTCCATCCGCTGGTTCACTCCCCAAATGGCTGCAATGGCTGGAGCTGCGCCGATCCGAAGCCCGGATCCAGGAGCTTCTTCCAGGTCTCCCATTCAGGAGCAGGGGCCCAGGGACTTGAGCCATCTTCTACTACTTTGCCAGGCCATAGCAGAGAACTTAATCGGAAGTGGAGCAGCCGGGTCTCAAACTGGTGCCCACATGGGATTCCAGTGCTTCAGGCCAAGGTGTTAGCCTGCTGCGCCACAGTGCCGGCCCCATCTTTCAGTTTTTTGAACAGTTTTCACCAATTTATTCTAATGTGTTTATTTTATTGAATGTATCTCTGCGTAAATTTTCAGTGGTTGCTCTATGGCATTATAATATGCATACTTAATTTTCACAGAATGCTTAGGGTCACCATTGTGCCATTCAGGGAACATCCCTCTGTTCTCCCTGTTTCAGGTCGCAGCTGGCTTACGTAATACACCTCCACACGTGGGCAGGCTCACTAGATAGTCTTAGCTTTTGATTATCATATGTATTTTGATGAACTTAGAGATGAGAAAAAGTGAAGCAATTTTCCTTTAGAGCAAGTCTCTTGGCAGTAGATTCTCTTAGTTTTCCTTTAGCTGAAATTTTTCAAAAAAAATATTTATTTGAAAGGCAGAGTTGGAGGGAAGAGAGAGGAAGAGAGATACTTCATCCACTGGTTCTTTTCCCAAATGGCTGCAGCAGCCAGAGCTGGGCCAATCTCCAGGTGCCTGGAACTCTATCCAAGTCTCCCCTGCTGGTGCAGGGACCCAAGGTTTTAGGCCATGTGCTGCTTTCGCAGGCTTACTAGCTGGGAGCTGAATTGGAAGTGGAGCAGCTGGGACTTGAAATGGCACCCATATGGGATTCTGATGTTGCAGGCAGTGGCTTAACCTGCTGCTCCACAATGCTGGCCCCAGAAAAGTCTTTTTTTTCACCTTAATCCTTGAATGATATTTATGCTGGCTGTGGCATCCTGAGCTGAGAGTTCTTTACTTTACAATTTTTTTTTTTAAAGATTTATTTAATTTGAAAATCAGAGTTACACAGAGAGAGGATAGGCAGAGAGAGAGAGAGAGAGAGGTCTTACATCCACTGGTTCACTCCCCAAATGGCCGCAACGGCTGGAGCTGTGCCAATCCGAAGCCAGGAGCCAGGAGCTTCTTTCTGGTCTCCCACGTGGGTGCAGGGGCCCAAGGACTTGGGCCATCTTCTACTGCTTTCCCAGGCCATAGCAGGGAGCTGGATCAGAAGTAGAGCAGCTGGGTCTTGAACCAGAGCCCATTATGGGATGCTGGTGCTTCAGGCCAGGGCGTTAACCCACTGTGCTACAGCGCCGGCCCCTTCTTTACAATGTTTAAACACAATGTGCAATGTCTTCCTGTACCCCACGTCCTCTAATGACAAATGTACAGTCATTTGCATCATTGTTCTGTTGACAACAGGTAGTATATTCTCTGGTAGCTTTCACAACTTTTACTTTGTATTTAGCTTTCTTTTTTTTAATTAATTAATTTATTTTTGACAGGCAGAGTTAGACAGTGAGAGAGAGACAGAGAGAAAGGTCTTCCTTTTCCGTTGGTTCACCCCCCAAATGGCCGCTATCCGAAGCCAGGAGCTTCTCCTGGTCTCCCATGCGGGTGCGGGACCCAAGCACTTGGGCCATCCTCCACTGCACTCCTGGGCCATAGCAGAGAGCTGGCCTGGAAGAGGAGCAACCAGGACAGAATCTGGCACCCCAACCAGTACGAGAACCCGGAGTGCCGGTGCCACAGGCGGAGGATTAGCCTAGTAAGCCACAGCGCCGGCCTGTATTTAGCTTTCATTAATTGGATTGTGATGTGACTGGGCATGGGTTTCTTCTATTTTGAGCTTACTGAGCTTCTGGAATTTGTAGGTTTATTTTTCCCGCAGATTTGGGATTATTTCAGTCACTATCCAAATTTTTTTTCAGTAGCATGCTATTTCTTTTCTCTGGATTGTAATAACCCAAAAATTAGACTTTCTATTAGTGTTCCAGGGGTTCTTGAGATTCTGTTCATTAAAAATTATTTATTTCTATGTTTCATTTTGAGTAATTTTTATTTAACTTTCAGTTTTTTGTCCTTTTCTGTGTCATTGTGATTCTGCTCTTGGGCTCATTCTGATTTTTCTGCTCTCAACTTTCCATTTATTTTTCTTAATGTTTCTATTTCTTTGCTCAGACATTCTATTTTTACATTAGTTTCTACAGTGTTAGTAATGAATTGTTGGAGCATATTTGTAACAGCTGCATTAAAGTATTAGATAATTTTAACATTTATGTGGCCTAGGCATTGATATCTATTGATTATATTTTTCCAAATGAGCTGAGAGTTTTTTGGTATTTCACCTGTCAAATAATTTTGGGTTGTAATCAGTATGTTTTGAATATTTTGACATGAGATTCTGGACCTTTTTAAAGTCCTATAAAGAACATTGTGAGCCAGCGCCTTGGCTCACTTGGTTAATCCTCCGTCTGCGGCACCGGCATCCCATATGGGCGCCGGGTTCTAGTTCCGGTTGCTCCTCTTCCAGTCCAGCTCTCTTCTGTGGCCTGGGAAAGCAGTGGAGGATGGCCCAAGTGCTTGGGCCCCTGCACTTGTGTGGGAGACCAGGAGGAAGCACCTGGCTCCTGGCTTTGGATCAGCGTAGCTCTGGGTGTAGCAGCCATTTGGAGGGTGAACCAATATAAGGAGACTTTTATCTCTCTCTGTCTCTCTCTCTCTCACTGTCTAACTCTATCTGTCAAAAAAAAAAAAAAAAAACCCAGAATATTTTCAATTTTTATTTTAGTAGGCAATTAGTAGCCTGGTCAGGTTCAATATACATTTCTTATCATTTTCTGTGGGCTGTTGATCCCATGCCAAGTTTTTTTTTTTTTTTTTTTTTAAGATTTATTTATTTATTTGAAAGAGTTACAGACAGGCAGAGAGGGAGGGAGGCCGGTCTGTCTTCCATCCACTGGTTCACTCTCCAGTTGGCCGCAACAGCCAGAGCTGTGCCAGTCTGAAGCCAGGAGCCAGGAGCTTCTTCAGGGTTTCCCTGTGTGTGCAGGGGCCCAAGGACTTGGATCATCATCTACTGCTTTCCTAGACCATAGCAGAGAGTTGGATCAGAAGTGGAGCATCCAGGACTCAAACCCTGTGCCAAGTTTAAAAAAAAATTATGTTTTTGAAAGGGAGGGTGGGGAGAGAGAGAGAGAGCAAGCGAGTGATAGAGAGAGCGAGAGCGAGTGATAGAGAGAGCTATTGGCTGGCCAGGATTTCAATCCAGGCTTCCCATATTGATTCAGGAACCCAGTTACTTGAACCATCACTTCTGCATCCCGTGGTTTGCATTGGCAGGAAGGAGGAGTTAGGACCCAGAGCTGGGAAGCAAGCCCAGTTACTGCTAAGGAATGCAGGTGTCTTAGCCACCAGGTGAAATGTCCATTCCCCAGTTTGAGTTTTAAATCCTTTGTATGCTATTTCACTCTCACCATGTGTGTGCCATCCAGTGGCTAGCCTGAGACTTGAAAGGCAGGCTGTTGTTAGTTCAGGGATCATACTAGTTCAGTGACTGGGATCAGATTCAAGCCAGCCACAATTGCACCCAGAAGTTCATAATCAATTTTATGAGGTCACTTTCCTAATCTCTTCCCTCTTCACTCCTGTCTGTCATTTTCTGGGACCCTGGGACTTCCTTAGTTGATATTTGGGTGTTTATTTACCCAGTTTTGCTGTCAGCTTCCACAGGTGTGCCCAACTTTAGGGCCATGCAGTAGATGAACATGGAACAAAAGCAATAGAGGTTCATTGCATCCTCTTGGATCAAGAGCTTCATCAATCAAATAATCGTAGAGAATCATTTCCTTTTCTCTGGGTGTTCCCCCCCCCCCCATAGGATTCTGTTGCTACCATAGGATTTGGAGAGCTGAAGTGTGAGAGAATGGACAAAAAATATCTGAGGATTTATGCTTAAAAAAAAAAAAGAATTAGGAGCACCTAAGTGTTAGCTCTGCAAGCCAGAACTAGAGGCTATTCCTGGAGTTCCTACTCTGTGCCCCAGTGCTTCTTCTGGGTTTGGAGCTGCATTGAATTCATGCTAGGGGATAGCAGATGGAAAAAATGGTAAACCCATTACTTTTGAAAAAATAAAAGTGAGAGATAAGATAGCTGTTTGGTGCATCTGTCCAGGATTTATAGCTGCCTTCAGTGGGAGAAACAGGTTGAAGTATGTTTATTCCATCTTACCTGGAAATAGATGCATTAGTCCGCCTTTCCTCATTTTGACTAAAGTACTTGACAAGGAGCTTCTTTGGAAAGCAAAGGTTTATATCAATTTAGAGTCTGGAGGTTGCAGTTCAGGATCAGCTGGCCTCAGTCTGGTGTCTGTAGAAGCTGGTCATGGCAGGTAAAGAAGAATAATGATCACATGGTAAAGTGGGAGGCAGAGACAGAGCAGGTAGACCAATCTGGAACTCAAAATAACCAACTTTCTCATGAGAATTACCTTCTGAAGGCATGTCACTAACGACCCAAACACCTCCCACAGTTTGGATGCTGTAATTGGATTGCATCCCCACCCTTAATCCATTGACCATTAAGACATCAGGGTTTAAACACTTGCAGGAGTTTTAGGGTGATAAGTCCTGTGCCTGTAACTCTAGAACTCTTAACTTCCCTCTTGGATCTAATACTTACCATTTCCACACACCATTAGGGCACTTCAGATGACTTCATGTGACTCATTCTGTGCCTTTTTTTTTTTTTAAACAATAGTTGGCTTTCTTTAAAAGGAGAAGTAGCCTTTTATGGACTCCTGGAATTTATTTCAGTTATTTTTTCTTGCATTTTGTTCTTTAAATGTGTATTGACACCCAACTAGGTCTAAACTTAACTATAAACCAAAGTCAACAGAAGACAGTGCAAATCAGCATCATTTATTTAATGGAACAGGTGTCAATATTTGTTGACACTGAACAGCTGTTCATATTGTGAATAATAGCAGATGACCGAAGTGTGGGTTCTTTAGTCATAGCCATGCTTCCTGTTGCTCAATGATGACTCATTTCTCCTACAAATTTCTTTGTGTAACCACTGCACCATTCTGAGGCTTCCCTCTGTATAATGCACTGTGATGTCATTTCTCCTATTTTTAACTCAAAGCAGTATATATATATAAATTTTTCTTTTTTTGAAAGATTTATTTTTTATTTTTATTTTTATTTTTTATTTATTTTATTTTTATTTTTTTATTTTTATTTTTGACAGGCAGAGTAGACAGTGAGAGAGAGACAGAGAGAAAGGTCTTCCTTTTGCCGTTAGTTCACCCTCCAATGGCCGCTGCGGCTGGTGTGCTGCAGCCGGCGCACCGCGCTGATCCGATGGCAGGAGCCAGGTACTTATCCTGGTCTCCCATGGGGTGCAGGGCCCAAGCACTTGGTCCATCCTCCACGCAGTCCCTGGCCACAGCAGAGAGCTGGCCTGGAAGAGGGGCAACCGGGACAGAATCTGGCGCCCTGAATGGGACTAGAACCCTTGTGCGGGCGCTGCAAGGCGGAGGATTAGCCTAATGAGCCGCGGCACCGGCTATTTATTTTATTTTTTGACAGGCAGAGTGGACAGTGAGAGAGACAGACAGAGAGAAAGGTCTTCCTTTGCCGTTGGTTCACCCTCCAATGGCTACCCGTGGCCAGCGCTTCACGCTGATCCGATGGCAGGAGCCAGGTACTTCTCCTGGTCTCCCATGGGGTGCAGGGCCCAAGTACTTGGGCCATCCTCCACTGCACTCCCTGGCCACAGCAGAGAGCTGGCCTGGAAGAGGGGCAATGGGGACAGAATCTGGCACCCTGAATGGGACTAGAACCCGTGTGCGGGCGCTGCAAGGCGGAGGATTAGCCTAATGAGCCATGGCGCCGGCCGAAGATTTATTTTAATTTACTTGAAAGTCACAGTTACACAGAGAGAGGAGAGGCGGGGGGAGGGGCGGGTCTTCCATCCACTAGTTCACTCCCCAGATGGCTGCAATAGCCAGAGCTGTGCTGATCTGAAGCCAGGAGCCAGGAGCTTCTTCCAGGTCTCCCATGTGGGTGCAGGGACCCAAGGACTTGGGCCATCTTCTGCTGCTTTCCCAGGCCCTAGCAGAAAGCTGGATCAGAAGTGGAGCAGCTGGGTCTCAAACTGGCGCCCTTATGGGATGCCGGCACCGCACGGTGACTTTACACGCTATGCCACAGTGCTGGCCCCAGTATTTATATATTAACTCTATTTTTTAACATACTAATATATTAAAACATTTAAATACTCTATCTTTAGTGAGCCAAGGTCATTAAAATAAGTCACCACTGTCAAAACCAGTTGCACTGGAAACTTTGATTTTTAAATTTCCCAGAAGGACTTAGTTATCAGGTAGTCAACCAGATGATCTGGAATATGTTAATATTAGAATTTTTTTAGACTAATAACCACTAAAAAGGGAGTCTGTTAACACAATAAAATCATGTAGCTTTAGAAAATCCATGACTGAGAAAATTCATTTGCGAATTCCAATTTGGGAGGCATTGAGATATTATTAAACAATCCTTTCAACAAAGGTCACCATCACCACTTCACAGTGAGGAGACAGTGCTAGAAAGGATGAAGCTACCGGCTGAGGCCTCAGAGCTGACCGGTGGCAGGGTCGGTCGTGCAGAGGTCAGCCCAGCCTGTCTGTCGCCAGAGCTGCCACTCAGAACTGTGACTCTCAAGACTCACATCTTGATCTGTGTTTCCAAAGTGGGCGAGGCCTACGAGCAATCTTCCAGGCTAGGGTCTCCCTTCTCTCATTGACTTATTCCTTTCTGATGTGATGATTATATCACCTGCTGCTTTCCACCTGTATTCGCACAAAGCTGGAATAGGGGGTAGAACTGGACTGTGAAGCCACGCAATCTGATGTGGGATGTGGGCATCCCAACCTGCAGCTTATCCACTAGGCCAGATGCGTGCCCCTACTTCTGTTTCATGGTCCCAATTCTAGATTCTTAGGGAGAGGTCTTTGATGGGTTGTCTTAGGTTGTGTGTTCACCCTTGGTCAGTCAACTGTGGCCAAGGTGACGGGGTTAAGTTGATTGAAAAGAGTGACTGGGAGTCTACTCCTGTCAGGTGGACTTGGGTAGGGGAGAAAGAGTTTGGTGGTTTGTCAGCTATGGACAATTCAGCAGGAATCTACTCTCAGTGTCCTGGCTTCTGGGACCTCCAACCACTCTTCTTGCTCTTCCCAACATAAGCAGCAGCTAAAGAGGAGAAACTAATGACTTACATTGGACTTTCTGGCACATAGGAGATAATTCTGAAAGGATGCCAGATGAATACATGGAGAATATTGCCTTTAAACTGTGAGAAGTTGGCCTCTTGATTTTGAGCTGCGGTCTATCAAGCTGGAGGAGTGAGAGGAGGTAGGCAGGGCAGATTCCGTGAGGTTCGTCCTTGTAAACAGCTTGGATAGATGTCTTTCTGCCTTCTGATGTACCAGGCCCACAGGCAGGTGACTTGTCCCAGGGGCACAACTCTCCACGAGCTAAGGAACTGACACATTGATTTTAAGACGACTGGAGTCTGTATTGAGTGCTTCTCCCCCACTCTCTTCCTGCCGCCTCGTAGCCTCATTCAGATATGTAACCATTCCAAGCAGCGTGTCCCTGGGAATGGCCTTTCACGGATCCCTAAGCCTATCTAAGCTCATATCTTGGATCTACTTGGATTGTGGAATAGGAAATTCAGGCATCACCCTGTCTCTCCTGCTCCAGACGCTGCACTGGTGACAAGGCATAGGGTGGGCTCACAATAGTGCAGACAAGCTCCTTTAGGTGACTTGGAATCCTTTCTTCTACTTTTTAAAGTTCAGGTGAAATTCACATAGCATACAATGAACCATTTGGAATTCAGTGGCATTTAGTGTATTCATAATATTGGACAATCAGCATCTCTCTTGAGGTTCACAGCTTAAGAACATCTTATTTCCTTTAAGTAACCCTTCCTCATTCCCTACCCCGCCCCCAGCCCCTGGCAAACACTCCTGTGCTTTCTGCTTTATGAATTCATCCATTCTGGATATTTTATGTAAACGCGAATTATATAATATGTTGATATTTCTTTTTAGCATAATGTTTTCAAGGTTCATTTGAGTCAAAGCCTATATTGATCCTTCATTGCCTTTTATGGACAACTTTTTAAAACATTGGATTGCTTTGCTAGTATTTTGACACATTATTTTTTTAAAGATTTATTTATTTATGTTAAAGTCAGAGTTATACAAAGAGAGGAGAGGCAGAGAGAGAGAGAGAGAGAGAGAGAGAGAGAGAGATCTTCCATCTGATGGTTCACTCCCCAAATGGCTGCAACGGCCAGAGCTGCACCCATCCAAAGCCACGAGCTTCTTCCGGGTCTCCCACAAGGGTGCAGAGGCCCAAGGACTTGGGCCATCTTCTACTGCTTTCCCAGGCCATAGCAGAGAGCCGGGTTGGAAGAGGAGCAGCTGGGACTAGAACTGGCGCCCATATGGGATGCCGGTGCTTCAGGCCAGGGCGTTAACCCGCTGAGCCACAACGCTGGCCCTTGACACATTCTGACATTCCTCTCCCCTATTTCTCTACCTCTTTCTCTCACCTTTTTTCTTTTGAAAGGGTTATGGGAAATCTCTTTTAACTTGGAGAGGAATGTAGAAAGACTTCATTGTTCTTGATCAAATTTGTTTGTAATGCATTGGACTAGGACATCCAATAAGATTGCTGTCAGTAGTGTTTCTGAAGCCTCTAAAGGACCATGGGAGGTAAAAGTCCTCATTTGATCATACAACATTTATTGAGCACTTATTTTGTGCTGGAGTATTCTCACATGTTTGTTTCACTGAGTGAAACAAGCTCATGTTTGTTTCACTGAATGAAATAAAATATCAACCCTGACCTCACAGAGCATGCAGCACAGAGAGGCAGTGATAGAAAGTTCAGCCCGCTGCCACTGTGTGGCGCAATGCATGCTTCTGTTGGGTGTTGACTCAGGTTGCTACAGAGCAAGGGCATTTAATCAACTGGGGAGACTTCTGGAAACAACTGATGTTTGAGTTGAATCCTGAAGCCAAGAAAGCATTGCAAGGAAGGAGAAGGCTGGGGGAAGCAGTTTATGGGGTGCTCTGCACATCATTGTGAGGCCTGTAGATCCATGAAGACACCCAGTGAAACATCAGAAAGAACAAGAGAAACACCAAGCAGTCCTGACTTCCCTGTAGTGAGACAACGAAGGGCCATCCATTCATTTGCCAGTGAGCCAATTCCCACTGCGTTATCAGGCTTGTCGGGATGTGTAGCGACCTGACCCTGAAAGCCAGAGTTGCTGGAATATTCTGCCAGAAGTAGTGGAGAGTGGGGTGAAAGTAGACAACCTCAGTTTCAATGCTGATTCTGTCATTTAGAAGTGACCTTGAACAAAATATTCACCACCATGGTGTCTTGGTTTTGTCATCTATGAAACGGAAATTATAATATTACCCACCTCTTTGGGTTGTCTTGCAGACTGCATGAGTTAACATAGTATTCTCAAGGGCACAGGACAGTGCCAGCCAGAGTCAGTGCTGGACTTTGAGCACTAAGTAAGTCTCCTTTTTTTGATCATTGCTGTGGCCTGACCCCAAGAACCACTCACTAAGGGCAAGAGCTGTGTGGCTGCTGTGTGCAGGGCATTGAGAGATCTGTACACCCTCTCATTGAACTCTCCCGGTGATGTCTGAGGGCGGTGAAAAGAGAGACTTGACAATGACTACCTGGCTTAGAGAAATCATTCCGCATGGCCCATAGCTAATCAGGGCATTTGGTCCCAGTGTGCATGATTCCAGAAGGGAGCTCCAACCCCTGCTGATCTGCCCCCATTGTCAGGCAGAGCTCAAGTGACGCGTACTCCTCAGGCCTGGGAGGTTGTGTGTTGGAGGGACAGGTTGAGCATCCTGAGATCATTTGAAGTTTCAAACACATGTTTGGGACATTTGGATTTATCTCCTTCCCTGATGCCTCAAGCAAAAATCCTCGTTTGGTTCTTCATTTACCTGCATCCTACCTCTATCAGATGAATTCCATGTTCATCCCATAAATCAAAATGCAGCGACATTTCTTCTTGGAACCAAGTCTTGCTGGGTATAGAGACCATGTTGACATTCTGGTGGGGCACGTCAAGTGGCTTCACAGTTAGCACTGGAATATAATCACATTAAAAAATGTATTTGTGGGGGTCAGTGTTGTGGCATAGTGGGTAAAGCCTCTGCCTATACCATCGGCATCCCATAAGTGCCAGTTTGTTTCCTGGCTGCTCCACTTCCGATCCAACTCCCTGCTAATGGCCTGGGAAAAGCAAAGGAAGATAGCCAAGTGTTTCAACCCCTGCCACCCACACGGGAGACCAATAAGAAGCTCCTAGCTCGTGGCTTCAGTCTGGCCCAGCCTGACCATTTGCAGCCATTTGTAGAGTGAACCAGCAGATAGAAGACTTATCTCTCTTTGTCTCTGCCTCTCCATCTCTGTAACTCCACCTTTCAAATAAACCTTTTTAAAAAGTTTGAGAAGGAGTGGGGGGAATATATGTGAATGACAATGGACAGTAGGACAATGAGTGTGGGAGAGTGGGTTCCCATCTGTTGGAAAACTCCCCAAAGGCTCACAATGAATAGGGCTGGGTTGGCTGAAGCCCAGAGACCAGAACATAATCCTATGGGGGTGGCAGGAACCCAATCAGTTGAGTCATCATTGATGCCTCCAAGGGTTGTATTAGCAGGCAGGTGGATTCAGGAGCTGGAGCTGGGTATTGAACCCAGGCACACTGATGTGGTGCGTGGGCATCTTCAGTACTAGGTTAAATGCCCACCCCATAACCACATTTAATAGACAGAAGACCTCAGTCTCAAGCTGTGGCCATAGAATTGGCTCAGGAAGTCGTGGCTTTAGACAGGACACCAGAAGTCATCGCCTAACTGAAGAGCACACAGCTTTCCTCGGAGGGTTGCAGGAGCATCCACTGCAGGTATTTGGGGATTATGGAGTTCTCCAGGTTCCAGAGGCCTGGTCAAGGACTGTGGGCTCGAGGGTTAACTCTACCAGTCATGTGCTGCAGGGGTTGGCACTCATTTGTGACGGCTGCTTCAGTCTTCATGATGAGTAATCTTTGCTAAGAGCTGTTAGAGTGCCTGAGTCAGTAATGACAGGGAGAGTGGTCATCATCAGGTTTCCTGCTTTGGTCACAGCCTTGGGAAAGCCCCAGAAACATGGCCATGAGACTGTACCCACCCTCCCTTGTGGTCTATAGTACCGGGGCTGAAAAACAAAGCTGTTTAGAAACCTGGAGGTTGAATTCTGTCTGGATTGTTACTATTAACTTGGAGATCAGAGGAGAGAGAGTAACTGGGGATCCATGCAGGGAACTTACATCTGCTTAAAGATTTTCCACCTGATAGGGGGCGTGGGCTGGGTGGGCGATAGATTCCTTGTGATGCTTTAGGGGGGAAGTAGAGGACCAAATGTGCTTGGCTCTCAGAGTTTCTGCGATTAGAAGAGAAAAGGAAGGGAGGTGAATCCTCTCTTCTCTTTCTCCTTCCCTTCTCCATGTTTTCTACAAGAGTTAGTTGACCGTTTACCAGGTGCTAGGGCTGACTGATAGACACATGGAGAAAACACACCAAGGAGTTGTGTCTTTTGCAAGGGAGGCAGCCAGCACAGGATGCATTGTATGATAATGGGGCCTAGGCAAAGAGTTAGGAGAGCACAACAGAGGGAGAACTGACTTTGCTTAGAATGGGAGGGGAGTCTGGGAGGGCCTCATGGAGGAGGTGGCCTTTGAGAGGGACCCTAGAAGAGTTTGCCAGGGGCTAGAGAGGGAGGGAGGAGAGAGTACCAGCAAGGATTTGGAGGTATGAAAGAGGCTTGGGTAGCTGCTCAGGAAATGGGATATATTGTGTTCTAATAAAATGGACGAATCAGCAACCCAGAATACATATGGCATGATGGTAACACTATTGTCAATAGTATGTTAGTGTGGGTGTGGGCCTTTTTAGTATTTGTGATTTTAAGGAAATCAAAATAGATATTAATTAACTTTTGGGTAAAATATGTATTCCCAGACTCCTGACTACATTTTGTGGGCTAGCCATGGATTTTTTATACCTGGAACATAGCATGTCAGGAGGGTGAGCTAGAAAATAACAAAATGAAGATGTGGGCAACTTAATGCTTGATTTGCTACATGAGCTAAGGCTTTTCTTAAAAAAAAATCCAGAAAACTTTGCAACAAACAAAAGCAGAGAGTTTAGTGAAACCCTCACCCAGCTTGAATACCCGTCGGCTTCCTTCCATGTTTGTTTCATTCTTTCCCTCAGCTCTCTTTTTTAATTGCTAGAGCATCTTGAAGCAAATTCAGTATCCATAGTTACTTCAGTATAATATTTTCTTCTTCTTTTTAAAGAAATAAAAGCATAAAAACGTACCAGTGCTTTGTTTTAAAAATATCATAATAATATAATTTTTATACCCAACAAATAAACAAAAAAACCCTAATATAATTTAAAATTCTCTCTTCAGTTTTCTCTATATTTGTTTAAATCAGAATCCAAATGCAGTTCACAAGGAAGGGCAATTCAAAAAGTTCATGGAAAATTAACAGATAAATTTCATATTAGTGCAAAAATGTTCGAATCCATGCATAGTTTGGTATAATATACATTTTCTATGAACTTTGTATGAACTTCCTACAATATGTGGATGATTTGTCTCTTGATTTGCTCTTATTTTTTAAGATTTATTTTATTTGAAAGACAGTGTTACAGAGAGAGCTAGAGCCAGAGCGAGAGCGAGAGAGAGAGAGAGGTCAGTCTTCCATCTGCTGGTTCACTCCCCAGATGACCGCAACAGCCAGAGCTGAGCTGATCAGAAGCTAGAAGCCAGGAACTTCCTCTAGGTCTCCCACTTGGGTGCAGGGGCCCAAACACGTGGACCATTTTCTCTTGCTTTCTGAGGCCACAGCAGAGAGCTGGATTGGAAGTAGAACAGCTAGGACTTGAACCAGCACCCACATGAGATGCCAGCACTGCAGGCTGGGGCTTTAACCCTCTGTGGCACAGCGCCAGCCCCTTGATTTGCTCTTAATCTGTGTTGACTCTCTACATCTCTTCCTGCTACCTTCCACTGAAACATTTTTTTTTTTTTTAAGTTGGGAAACTGAATTGTGCTGAAGAACTCCCAGAGTTTGAGTCTGGCTGATTGATTGTACCCTTGCAGTGCTCCTTAATAAACCTCTCTCGCTCTCTCACTCCCTGTGAACTTGCAGTGAGCCCCAGCTTGATCAGGTTCACACCCTCTTTCTCTGGCAGGAGGATGTGGTAGTGTGTGCCTGTGCACTTCCTTTTGTGTCCCCATCTGCTCCATGGTTAGTGATGGGAACTGCAGCCACTGGCTTCCGGTGATGTCAGACTGATCTGTCCATGTTAGAGTTTGTATTAAGCCAGAGTGGCAAAAATAAATTAGTGTTGCAAAGGTTGCCCCTGGCGATTGTGTTTTGGAGAATGAGCTAATGAAGTGACCTGGGAGATGGGTGAGACTGGTTGGAAGTAGTTGCTGTGGTTCAGGCGCAAGACGAAGATGTGACCGAGACAGTGGCGGGAGGAATGACACAAGAGCAGCTGCGTCTGAGAAGTACTAGGTAGGTTGTGGGTGTTCACTGGATGTAGAGTTAACGGAGCAGAATCCAGGTAACCAGCCTGTTGTCTTTCCTCCTCTAGATAATAATGCAGGGAATTTCATTTACTCCCACAATTTTTTTTTTTTTGACAGGCAGAGTGGACAGTGAGAGAGAGAGACAGAGAGAAAGGTCTTCCTTTGCTGTTGGTTCACCCTCCAATGGCCGCTGCGGCCGGTGCGCTGTGGCCGGCGCACCACGCTGATCCGATGGCAGGAGCCAGGTACTTCTCCTGGTCTCCCATGGGGTGCAGGGCCCAAGTACTTGGGCCATCCTCCACTGCACTCCCGGTCCACAGCAGAGAGCTGGCCTGGAAGAGAGGCAACCGGGACAGAATCCGGCGCCCCGACCGGGACTAGAACCCGGTGTGCCGGCACCGCAAGGTGGAGGATTAGCCTAGTGAGCTGCGGTGCTGGTCTACTCCCACAATTTTAAACACCCTTGCTAGGATGGCCCAGGTGCTTGGACCCCTGCACCCCCATGGGGGACTGGGAAGAGGCACCTGGCTCCTGGCTTCGGATTGGTGCAGCGCTGGCCATGGAGGCCATTTGGGGAGTGAACCAGTGGAGGGAAGACCTTTCTCTCTGTCTCTCTCTCTCACTGTCTATAACTCCATCTGTCAAATAAAAACAAACAAACAAACAAAAACACACCCTTACTGGCAGGTGCCTCCAGTCTCTGACTTTAATGGTTTTCCTGAACACCACAGTCTCATACAATCACCCACTGAACCTGTCTGCTGGAGTCTCAACTTCTGTGTCCAACACTATAGTCTTCGGGCTTGGTCACGACACAGTTAGGCCACTACCTGTGGCACTGGCATCCCGTATTAGACTGCCACTTCTAGTCCTGGCAGCTCTACTTCCAATCCGGCTCTCTGCTAATAAGCCTGGGAAAGCAGCAGATGATGGTTCAGGTACTTGGGACCCTTGCCACCCATGCAGGAGACCAGGATGGAGTTCCTGGCTCCTGGATTCAGACTGGCCCAGTCCCAGCCTTTGCAGCCATTTGGGGGAGTGAACCAGTGGATGAAAGAGCCCTTTCTCTCTCTGTATCTCCCGTCTGTCACTTTGCCATTCAAATAAAGAACAGAAAACCTTAATCCTTTTTCTGCATAAATGCTCCCTTCCTTGTCCTCTCCTTCCTAATAATGGAGCTCCTAGTTGCTTAGACAAAAAGTTAAGAATTTCCTTATTCCTTACCTGCCCATCAAACTCTCATCAATGTTTGTCAGCTCAACTGTCAAGATTTATCTGAATCTGAACACTGTTCAGCAACTCTGTCAGTGTTAGCTTAGGCAAAAATGTAGTTACCTTTCAGCTCATTCTAAGATCTCACTGTTTCCAGGTAGGAGATGTTAATTCCAGTGGAATTAAGGCTTGAAGAATGGTACCTTTCCTTATTCTTCTTCAGTTCTCAACAGAGGTAAGTGGCTCTCATTCCTCTTCACTTAATGCCTCTCCAGGCTCAAGGCATCAAAGACAAGCTGTACATGATTGTGAGCAGGTGACTGCAAACTGGTCCCATTTCTTCACCTCTTTTTTTTTTAAGATTTATTTATTTTACTAGAAAGTCAGAGCTACACAGAGAAAGAAAGAGATGCAGAGAGAGAGAGGTCTTCCATCTGCTGGTTCACTCCCCAGCTGGCCTCAATGGCCAGAGCTGTTCCAATTCGAAGCCAGGAGCCAGGAGCTTCCTTTGGGTCTCCCATGTGGATGCAGGGGCCCGGGTGCTTGGGCAATCCTCCGCCCTCCCAGGCCACAGCAGAGAGCTGGATAGGAAGTGGAGCAGCCAGGCCTTGAACTGGTGCCTACATGGGATGCCGGCACTGCAGGCAGTGGCCCAACCCACCACGCCACAGCACTGGCCCCTCTTCACCTCTGCTTGCATCTGTGTTTTTCTCCACGTGGCTTTCCAAGGCTTCCCAGCTCTGTCTCTGGGCTGAGTCAGTGCCTGGGCTTAACCAGGGGAACATCAGCAAGTTCTGATGCGACCACAGGCTTGAAAAGGGCTTGGGCAATTAGACTTTGTCTTTTTCTCTTGGACCTCTGCCATTACCACAAGAACACCGTGGGACTAATCTGCTGAGGGCTGAGAGAGATGTGAAGGAGAAAGCTGAGGCCGGCCTGAATCAACAGGCAGCCAGCTCACCCCAGACGTGGGAATGGGTCTAACCAAGATTAGCAGAACTATCTCGTCTGCCTTCCCTGATATTGGAGCAACTGGGGCTTCATGGTTGTCACGCAGCACCATGCTAGTCAATAACTGGGGAATTCCACGTGTATGTCTACATTTGTAAAACCAGACTTGCACATCCAACTACCTATCAGAAGACTCCATTTAGATATAAAATAGCCCCAAGAAAACATGACATGACCAGAACAAAACATGACCAAAGCTGCCTCTGGTCAGCTTTGGGTTCCCATCATTCACCTCGTAGCTCAGGCCAAAAAAGTAGGAGTTACTCTTTATTCTTACATTTTCTTTGTATCTGTTATCCAATTAATTAGATTGTGTTTATTTTACCTTAAAAACTTATCTCTACACGCACCCACATTTCTGCAGTCTTACTACCAACTACCTTAGTCCACACAGTCCCATGACCTCTCTTCTGTGTTGTTAAATCACCTTCTCTCTCTTTCCATTCTTGATGCAGTATAGGCAGTTTTGTCAGCCTGGGGAATTTTAAAAAATTCTTTAGATAGGAAACGAAAGTATAGGTAACAAAAGAAATAGATAAATTGACTGTATCAAGATTAAAAGTGTTGTTTATTAAGGGACACTATCAACAGGGAAAAAATCTGTTCATGGAATGGGAGAAAATAGTATGAGCCATACATTTGACAGAGAGTTAAAATCTAGCATATATCAGAGCTCTTCAGAAAGTTCATGGAAAATGCTTATTGTGCATAAACTATGCATGGTTTTCACATTTTTTCAGCAAAGTAAGCATCCATGAACTTTTTGAAATACCCTTGCATAAAGAACTCATACAACTCAAAAATCAAAAACCACCCAATGTAAGAATAGGCGAAGGACTTGAATCGGCACTTCTTTTAAGATTTGCACGTGGTCACCGAGTCTGTGAACAAATGTCCAGCATCACCAATTGTTAGGGAAACATGAAAGATCTTCAGACAGCCCATAGAAAGTTTAATGTCATGAAAAACTAAGGATTTTACACTTTTCTGTACCAATATAAACTTATCATTTCATCTAATTTCCATAAACTTTTTAAAGTACCCTTGTGCCGCAAAACCACAATGAAATACCACCTCACATTCACTGGGATGGCTGCTATAAACAACAACAGCTATAAAAAACCAGAAAATAACAAATGTTGTTAGTATAAAAAGAAATCAGAACCTTTGTGGAAAGCTGGTGAGAATATATTTTGGTTCAGCCACTGTGGAAAACAGTAGTTATCACAGTGGTAGTTTCTTAAAAAAATATGAAATATGAAATTACCATATGATCCAGAAATTCCAGTTCTGGGTATGTATGCAAAAGGATTGGGAACAGGGACATGAACAGATATTTGTATAATTACATCATAGTAGCATTACTCAGAATAGCCAACAGATAGAAGCAACTCAAGTGTTTGCTGAGATGAATGGCTAAATAAAATTTGGTATATACACACAAGGGAATATTATTCAGCCCTTAAAAGGAAGGGGATTTTGACACAAGCCCAACATGGATGAAGCTTACAGACATTGTACTAAGTGAAACAGGCAAGTTACAATAGTGTAAGTACTGTCTGAGCCCACTTACTTGAGGTATTTAAGTTACAATGGCAGAGATGGAAAGGAGAGTGGTGACCTCCAGAGGCTCAGGGGAGGAAGGAATATGGGGGAAGTACTGCCTGGTGGGCTCAGGGTTTTGGTTTTGCCCATGAAGGTTTGGTGGTGATGGTTCCACAGCAGTGTGGACACACTTCATGCCGATGAACGGTGCATTTAAAATGGCTATGATTATACATTTTGTTAGCTATTTTTGTCAAGTTTAAAAAATAGCATGGAAAAATATTTCTCAGGCATTTAAGATATATTTCAATATCTTCTTTTTACCATGCCAACAATATAGCAAAAAAGAAATGCATTCAAAGATAATGAAATAAATCATTGGATTTTTTTTTCTTTTGGCTCACAGTAAGAGCTATACCTATTTTCAGACATTATTGTATAACCAGACTCTCTTCCATATTCAGGGTACACTATAGCTCTTTAACTCCTATCTCACATGTAAATTATTTTCCCTGTCACACGAAGACTGACAACAGAAGTGTGCTTCATGGTTAATTAGGTGTTCTATTTTGAGTTTTTGAACACAAACTGAGATTGAAAAATTTTAAATTCTATAATATTTGAACAATTTAAAAAGTCTTGTTTTAAGTGAGAGGCAGAGAGAGGGAGAGGGGGAGACCATCCATCCACTGCTCTACTCCCCACGTACCTAAGAGCAGGGGACTCAGCCGAGGTCTCCATGTGGATGGCAGGGACTCAACCACTTAAGCATCACCTGCTGCTGTTTATGAAACTTTGCATAAAGGTCAGGTGCACCTAACTTCCAAGTCTGCCTCTCACTTAGGACCTGTGAGATCTCTGGAAAATTCAGTCCAACGGTTGTTCTCACTTTTAGGCTGTAGGCAATAGTATATCTGTCATGGACTTACTCAAGACAGTCATGTCAAGTCTTAGCCTACTTCCAACACATCCACATTCCATGTACCTCAGTCTGCTTGCTGGTTTATCACATTGGAATTGAGCCTCACAGCAGCTTTAGGAGAAGGGTTTGGCAGATGTTCTTATCCCCATTTTATAGATGAAATACTGAGATTTTTTAAACTTTTATTTAATGAATATAAATTTCCAAAGTACGGCTTATGGATTACAATGGCTTCCCCCCAATAACGTGCCTCCCACCTGCAACCCTCCCCTTTCCCACTCCCTCTCCCCTTCCATTCACATCAAGATTCATTTTCAATTCTCTTTATATACAGAAGATCAGTTTAGCATACATTAAGTAAAGATTTCAACAGTTTGCTCTCACACAGAAACATAAAGTGAAAAATAATAGATGATTTTTTAAATGATGATGAAATCAGATCAGACCTATTGTCATGTTTAATCCCAGTGAGAGTCAAGTTGGGAATTGATAATTTCTTCTTCTTCTTCTTCTTTTTTTTTTTTTTACAGAAGATCAGTTTAGTATACATTAAGTAAAGCTTTCAACAGTTTGCACCCCCATAGAAACACAAAGTGAAATATACTGTTTGAGTACTCGTTATAGCATTAAGTCTCAATGTACAGCACATTAAGGACAGAGATCCTACATGAGGAGTAAGTGCACAGTGACTCCTGTTGTTGACTTTACAAATTGACACTCCTGTTTATGGCATCAGTAATCTCCCTATGCTCCAGTCATGAGTTTCCAAGGCTATGGAAGCCCCCTGAGTTCTCCGACTCTTATCTTGTTTAGACAAGGTCATAGTCAAAGTGGGGGTTCTCTCCTCCCTTCAGAGAAAGGTACCTCCTTCTTTGAAGACCTGTTCTTTCCACTGGGATCTCACTCACAGAGATCTTTCATTTAGGTTTTTTTTTTTTTTTTTTTTTTTTTTTTTTGCCAGAGTGTCTTGGCTTTCCATGCCTGAAATACTCATCATGGGCTTTTCAGCCAGATCGGAATGCCTTTAGGGCTGATTCTGAGGCCAGAGTGCTGTTTAGGACATCCGCCATTCTATGAGTCTGCTGAGTATCTCGCTTCCCATGTTGGAACTCTCCCCTTTATTTATTTATTCTATCAGTTAGTATTAGCAGGTACTAGACTTGTTTATGTGCTCCCTTTGACTCTTAGTCCTTTCATTATGATCAATTGTGAACTGAAATTGATCACTTGGACTAGTGAGATGGCATTGGTACATGCCACCTTGATGGGATTGAATTGGAGTCCCCTGGTATGTTTCTAACTCTACCATTTGGGGCAAGTCAGCTTGAGCATGTCCCAAATTGTACATCTCTTCCCTCTCTTATTCCCACTCTTATGTTTAACAGGGATCACATTTCAGTTAAATTTCAACACTTAAGAATAACTGTGTATTAATTACAGAATTAAACCAGTCATATTAAGTAGAACAGACAAAAAAAACTAAGAGGGATAATGAATTAAGTTGTTCATTAACAGTCAGGGCTATGCTGATCAAGTCACCATTTCTCATAGTGTCCATTTCACTTCAGGAGGTTTCCTTTTTGGTGTTCAGTCAGTTGTCGCCGATCAGGGAGAACATATGGTATTTGTCCCTTTGGGACTGGCTTGAAATACTGAGATTTATTTTGACTTTCCTGAAGTCATGGAGCTTTGGAGTAGAAAAGCAAGGATTTGAACTAGGCCTTGTGTTCCCATGCTGTCTGCCTCAGGTTCTTTCTGTTCATATCACCCTGATGATGTCAGGTAGAGTCAGTGCTGGGGAAGCAGGCCTAAACACTTCCCCATGCTCTGCACCAGGGGCCAGGAGATGCTGCGTCTTTGCTTTTGTTATCAAATACTGGGGGTGGGGGGTGGGGGTGGGGAGAAGAAGCAGCCTATCAGAAAGCCAAACTACAGACTTCAATGTTATCAAGGGTGTTCTGATCCTGTTACATAATCCCTAGTGGCGTCTTGCCTTCCAGGCACAACCTCTACTGCTCCAATTCTTACTCTGGAAACTTTCTCTGATTTCACCTTTTCCCTTCTTGGCGGGGTGGCCAGGCAAGACTGGAGCTGTCCCCTTTGATAAGAGCCTGATGATGTTTGCCTGTGACTCCATTGTTTTAAAGTTAGGAGACTTCACCTTCTCACTGTCCTCTTTCCTTTCCCAGTTATTAAAAAACAACAACAACAACAACAACAACAACAACACAACACGGTAAGCTCAATCCGCTGTTTAAATAGTTGCCTGACAGCATGGCTGTATAGACAGGGAGCGTGACTGCGATGTAGTGTAGTAGTTGGGTGGAGGCAGGGCCATTTTGCCATCTTTCTGTTGAGCCTGGAAGGGACCATCGGAGACTGCAGCTAAGGAAGCGAAGGTGGGCTAGAGTTGCACTTGGGAAGGTGTGACAGGTCATGAACTGTGCCCTAACACGGCTCCTAAACATGTGAGTTGCCAGTAGGTGGTGCCCTTTCTCTGCCCAGGTGGTAGCGGTTGGTCATTACTGTGGGGAGGGAAAAGATGTATTCCCTGCAGCTCGTTCAGCCATCTCAGAGGCTCTTGGACACACAGGGCTGGTGTTTCTTTCTTCCAAGCAGATGTCCATTTCCCATGATGAGGGAAACGGAGTAGGGCTTTGCTTCTTCAGCTGCCAGAGCCACTTCTCTGCCTGCTTCTCTATCCTCTTTGGGGCTTCCACTACCACCTCTATGTCTTCAGGCATCTCTGCCTTTCAGATGATCATTGGTTCTGGGAGAAGCAGGCTAGAGTGTTGCCACAAGGCTGGAATGGTGTGGGGAATGGGGACGGGATTATCGGGGGGCTGCTTCTTACAGGGGTTGTTTCCCCGTTCCCCCGCGATGGATTTCTGCTCTTGTTTCTGGAGAACAACGCTGTCCTGTAGTCTTGCACAGAGAGCCAAACCTCTTAGCCATAGGGATTGGAATCACCCTGGGTAGCTGTTGGCCCTAAGCCCCTTCTTTCATTTTAGAGGGATTCTGAGGAATCTGAGGTCTGAACTGGGAAGAAAGAAGAAAGGGTGAGGAGAACCTAACATGACAGAGGAGACCAGAAGGAAGAAGAGATAGCTAAGCAGACACTGGAGAGAAAAACATGCGCACAGAGAGACACCCAGGGACAGAGACACATTGAGATGCACATGTGACGGGGCCATTGATGTGGTTTCACAAGGATGGATTTGCATCCTCACTCATTTCTTCAAACTCTGTGGAACCAGAGAAGTCACGTGGCTGCTCCAGCCTCATTCTCTCCATCTGAAAAATGGGAATAACTACACTTAATCTTACAGCTCTGATGAAAACCGAAAGGAACAATGGAGGATACCCTTTCATATGCAATGCAGCTCTGGTTAAACGGATATCACCCAACATCAACCAGACTTTGAGAGGATGTGGTCCTGGCCCAGGCTGAGCTCTAGGGGTGAGTGTTGGTGCTTTCAGAAGCCCAGGGAAGAAATCCTAGTGCCCTGCACCTTAATCCCATTTGTTCAGAGGATTCTGTAAGAGGGGAAGTCTGACGGCTTCTGCTTCAAGCTACTCGGTGGAGAAAGCTCCTTTGCCCGCGGTAGCACGGAGTTGGAGGGATTGATAGAGCCACGTGCAGATCACTTTTTGTAAGAGTTAAGTCATAGCCAACCTCTTAATTCATTTACTATGTGCCAGGTGCTTTTTTGTCTTTTTTTAAAAAAGATTTATTTATTTATTATTTAGAAGGCAAAATTACAGAGATGAAGATAGAGTGAGAGAGAGGTGTCTTCTATCCACTGGTTCACTCCTCAAATGGCTGCAATGGCCAGAGCTGGGGTGATCTGAAGCCAGTAGCCAGGAATTATTTCAGGTCTTGCATGCAGGTGCAAGGGTCCAAGCATTTGGGCCATTTTCCACTGATTTCTTAGGCCGCAGTGGAGAGCTGGATCGGAAGTGGAGCAGCTGGGATTCGAACCAGCTCCTGCATGGAATGCTGGCACTGCAGGTGGTGGCTTTACCCACTATGCCACAGTGCCGGTCCCTTCTTGCCAGGTGATTTTTTTCTTTCTTTCTTTTTTTTTTTTTAGATTTTTATTTATTTATTTGAGAAGTAGAGTTATAGACAGAGGGAGAGAGGGAGAGACAGAGAGACAGTGAGTGAGTTCTTCCATCTACTGGTTTACTCCCTAAATGGCCACAACAGTTGGAGCTGAGTTCATCCAAAGCCAGGAGCCTCCTCTGGGTCTCTCACATGGGTGCAGGGGCCCAAAGACTTGGGCCATCTTCCACTGCTTTCCCAGGCCATAGCAGAGAGCTGGTTCAGAAGAGGAGCAGCATCAGAAGAGGAGCAGTTGGGACTCGAACCAGTGCCCGTATGGGATGCTGGTGCCGCAGGCAGAGGATTAACCTACTGCGCCACAGCTCCAGCCCCCTTTTCAAAGTGTACCATGAGGATGAACATTCAGTCCCGAGAAGGAGCTACTTCAGCCGTCTTTCTTCACAGACACAGCAGCTGCAGCACAGGGAGACAGGAGGAAATAGCCTGAAGTCACACACACAGTGGCAGAGGAGGTGGACCCTCAGGGCGTTGGGTGCCCAGTCCTTGTCCTTACCGCTGTGCCCTGCTGCCTCCTCGGTGAGACCCACATCCTTCCCATCTCGCTGGGCAGCAAACTTGAGGCCGCTTCAAAGGAAGACTCCAGTGGCAAGTGCCCCTCGTCCAAGGGATGCTCCCTGGAGCCCTTCCCTGCACTCGGAGTGATGATGGGGGTCCCGGCAGGCCAGGCTTGCTGTCATTCTTTTTGCTGGCAGTGAGATGGCAATTTTAGCACTTCAAGAGACACATGGGGAAAGGCCTTCACCTGCCTTTGTTCCCTGTCAAACACAGAGCCCAACAAATGTCCAGGTAGTGCTGGCCTGCCAGCTGCTACAGTTGTCTGAAAGGTTTTGGGCTCCAGAGCTGGGAGCAGAACACAGGGTTTGCAGACTCCATGATTTTAAATCTGTCCTTAGGGCAGAAACAGTGGGCCTAGGGTAAAAGCCAATGCCATCTTCATGTTGCCTTGCTTCCTGTTGGAAAGGGCAGGTGAGCAGGTGAGCTGGTGTGCAAGGTTCCAAACCAGGACGCAGCGAGCATGGCTTTGCAGGTGCTCCTCATCCTGCTCCCGTGCAGCTAGGCAGCCTCCCTGTCTGGGATCCCTGTGACCCTGGTGACCACTGCCTGCCCTGGGGCACCATTGCTCTCACTTCACCTCCAGAGAAGGCAAACTTTGCACATGGGCTCCTGGATCAAGAATCCAGGGTCCCATTGGAGGGTCTTCCTGAGAGTTTGTTGTTAACACCACACTCATTGCCCAGGTCATCTCTGCCTGTCTCACTGAGTGTGTTTAAAAGAAGGGGGTAGGTGTAGTACTCCTGTCCTATCACGTTTGAGAACATCTGGCTGTGACCTTACACGGGACGTCCATTCTTCAGACCTCTGCACACTTTGTCTCTCCGCCCTCAAGCGTCAAATGTGGCCAAGAGAAGTCTGAAGCCAGATTGGTATTTTCCTTCTTTCTTCATCTCTGAGGGCCAATAATTTAACTAGCATGTGTCCTGATGTGTATCATTTATGTATTTTGATTAATCTTTTTCTTTGATGTTTAATAGCTTTGTGATGTCTGTTGATCTGGAATAATTGTTTGTGGCATATATGATGTACCATTTTGATGTGAGTAATTTTCACTGAATGGAGAATCACTATATTTCAGAAAATGTCTTGGTTCTATTCTTTTAAACCTTCCGGGCACCAATTTTCCTTGTGTTTGACAGTCTTTGTCCTCTGCCTTTGTGGTCCCCTGCCTAATTGTTTTAATCTCTGTTTCATTTCCTCATGATTCACTGTGACTCTGTAAGACTCTCCCTCAATCCTATTAGTTTTATTTTTCAACTGGGTCGATTCTATTTCATTCAGCTGTTTCTAATTTACTTACTAGATTTGTAATACATTTATTTTGCTTCTTAATCAGCTTCCTCAGGTCTGTTAAATTCCTTGCATTTCATTCTCGTGGTCTATCATCTCTTGTCTATTGATTTTGTATTTTTATTAACTTCTCTAGAATAAAACTCATGGGGCATATAGTTCTTTTGTTTGGCTTAATTTTAACATTTCAGATGGTTGGGTCTGGCTTATCCTCTTTGTTTTCCCTGATAGCTCTGTCCATGGAAATATGGTAAACTTGGGTGGCCTTCTCTGCCTCTGCCTCTATCCCACGGTGGGACTCGGGGAGGAGGGTTTCTACTGGCTGCAGCTTCCCCTTAGCTTTTCCTGGATCTCACATCTTAGGCCGTCCATCGCCAGAATACAGGGTGTTTTGAGGAGTCTCTGGAGTCTTTGGACTCCAGTACTTCTCTTGGCTACCATTTTGGAATTCTGTGGCAGGAGGTCTTGTTTGTTTCCCCATTGGTGACTGCTAATGTCTTTTTGCTGGGTTTGTTTCACTTAAAATTTTTTTTATTAACAAATGAGACATAAGAAAACAACATATTTTGTGGTACTTTGTGATGTTTTATTACACATATACATTGTGTAATGTCCAATGACAGTAAATAGATTTATTATTTCCCCTGCATTTTCATGTTCTTTATTCAAGTGACTACCCGGAAGTCTGTGTTCCTTTTATAATGTATAAGGCTATTAAAATGAAACACAAAATATCTGGGCTGTCTAGGTTCTCAGCCAACTTTGCAACTACGCTTCTTAGTGTGTTAAAATCTACCTCCGTGAGGAAGTTTAATCAGAGCAACCTTTTGAGCTGGATGCTTATTTGGGAACAGATTAGGGCAGATAGAGAGCGAGCAGGGCTGTACCACACTTTCTCCCGTTTCCCAAGCTCCACCTTGCCAGGCAATTGTGAAACTGGCTTCACAGTGGGCTTCAGGCGATGTTTAGATGTGCTTATGTGGTTTTGCTTTTCATTATATTGATCCTGGCTAACATTTATCTTCTTTTGGGGCAATAATTTTGGAGATTTTCTTTCAAAGTTTGCTTTTTGTTTTTGAATGTTGCTTCAAGAGAGAAGGTTATATACAATCTTTGCCCAGGGTTTTGTCACACAAGAAACATTGAGGTCAAAGTTCATTTGTGTTTGCACAACAACAGAACCCACAAGATGTTCCTATATTATGAGCCCATACCTTAAACCCAAGTACATCCTTACACTTTAACTCCCTGTCAAGGCCATCAGTAGCAGCCTAAAGGACCAAGTTTGTCACCACTTTGGATGACTTCTGGAACATTCTGCTTCTGAATATTTGACTTCTAAGTTAGTGTTTCAAACACTCATGTTTTGTCTCTCTGTCCAAGTTTTGAGTTTCAAATAAAATTTCACACTATGACACTTTGTGAAGACACAAAAAAAATCAGTTGTGGAATTTTCTATTTTTTTTTTAAAGATTTATTTGAAAGGTAGAGTGACGGAGAGGGAGAGACAGAGAAAGACATCTTCCATGGGGCCGGCGCTGTGGCATAGCAGGTAGGGCCACTGCCTGCAGTGCTGGCATCCTATATGGGCGCTGGTTTGAGTCCTGGCTGTTCTGCTTCCAATCTAGCTCTCTGCTGTGGCCTGGGAAAATGGTGGAAGATGGCCAAGTCTTTGAGCCCCTGCACCCATATGGGAGACCTAGAAGAAGCTCCTGGCTCCTGGCTTTGGATCAGCACAGCTCCAGCCGTTGCAGCCATCTGGAGAGTGAACCAGTGGATGGAAGACCTCTCTCTCTCTCTCTGCCTCTGCCTCTGCCACTCTGTAACTCTGCCTTTCAAAAAAATAAATAAATCTTAAAAAAATGACATCTTCCATCTTTGGCTCACTTCCCAAATGGCTGCAATGGCTAGGCTGGGCCAGGCCAGAGCCAGGAGCCTGGAACTCCATCTAGTCCTCCCACATGGGCGGCAGGGGCCCAAGAATTTGAGCCATCTTCTGCTGATTTCCAAGACATGTTAGCAGGGAGCTGGACGGGAAGTGGGAGAGTCAGGGCTGGAACAGGTGCTCAGATGCTGCAGTCACAAGAGACTGCTTAGCCCCCTGTGCCACAGCGCAGGCTCCTGGAACTTTGTATTATTGAGGAATTTACTCTCACAGATTTGAGAATTCACTTAGGCTTACTTTGTCATCAAAAATACTTGGTGTGGTTCAGTTGAAGGGAAGTTGGAATGATTGGGAAGAGCTCAGCTCTTTTGAGTGCTCAGGGATAAATGACAACCACAGAGCACTCTGGGCCATGTGGTGATCAACTCTATGTGACTATGAAGCATGTGTCTGTTTTCCCCAGTTTCCATCTCAGTCCCTGTCTTGACCTCAGCGCTTCTCAGTTCCACTTTCCAGGCTTGTGTAAAGGTCTCCAAGCATTCAGTCCACATGGGCACTTCAGGTCTGGTGTGTCTGGGCTCCAGTTGCTGTATGGGAACCTGCTGAGCCTCTGATGAACCATGTGGCACTTCCTCCTGCCAGGGGTCCTGGGAAACTAGGCACAGGTCCCCTTTTCTTGGAGATATCCTTTTCTTGGACATCACTCTCTCTTTCTCTCTAACGATTTATTTATTTGAAAGGCAGAGTTACAGAGAGACATATATATATATATATATATATATATATATATATGTATGTATGTATGTATGCCTGTCTCTCTCTCTCTTTATAGAGACAGGTCTTCCATCTGCTGGTTCACTCCCCAGATGGCCACAAGGGCCAGAGCTGTGCTGATCCCAAGTCAGGAACTTCTTCTGGTCTCCCACATGGGTGCAGGGAGGGGCCCAAGCACTTGGACCATCTTCTACTGCTTTTCCAGGCCAGAGCAGAGAGCTGGATCAGCAGTGGAACAGCCCAGAACTTGAACTGGTACCCACATGGGTTGCTGGCACCACAAGCAGCAGCTTTACCTGCTATGCACCACACTGGCTCCACCATGGACATCTCTAATCAGTGAATTTTTGTCCCTTCTTTATCCTCAGAACATCTCTTTATGGTTTGTACAAAATCCTCCCCCTTTTCTTGTTTTTGGCCAAGACCTTTTGTCACTGCACAAAGATTTCCTCCCTCTTACCTTTTCTGTCATGCTAAAGTGCCAAAGATTCCTACTTTGGGAAGGAATTAGCCAGAAATTGCTGTGTGCAATTTTCTGATGTGTTTGAATGGGATATTCATCAGGATTCCACTAGAGAAGCAAACCCAGTAGGAACATACATCTGACGTCACGGATCCCTGCTGTTTGCCTCCGTGTGTGCATGCGCACACACACGCACGCACACACACTGTACTCTCAAGTGCCTGCCTGCCTCTCTCTCCAAGGAATTGGCTTATGTGACTGTAGGTTCTTACATACACCATGTACACATATGTCTCTGTATTTCTGCGTACATATGGCTCATGCATGTGACTACAGGTCCTGGCTGGGCCAGAGCAAGATCTGTAGAGCAGGCTGGGAACTCTCGGGCAGGAGCTGCTGCGCCCATGGTGTCCAGGCGGGATTTCCTCTTCCTTGAGGGAACTTCAGTTTTGCTCTTAGGACTTTGCACTGATTGGATAAGGCTCATCTATGTAATCAAGAATAATTTCCTTTATTGAAGTCATTGCAACAATAATTTGTTTGATAGGATAACTGGGTCTGATAGCCTAGCCAAGGTGACAAATACAACTAACCTTCCCAAATGGAGAGGGAGGAGAGAGAAATGGAAGGGACCAGCTACTGCAGAGGGAGAGACCTGGCAAATTCCTTGTTAGAATTTAACATGTTCCTCCTCTTCTGCAGAGTGACCGGCAGGCGGGGCAGTCCCATTGCATAATTCAGCAGGCCAGTTCCCTGGAAACGCCCCACCCTGAGACCGCCCGTGTGACTGACCGGTGGGCAGCTCTCACCCCAGGTCCTCCTGTTGGAGATCCTTCATGGATATCACCACGCTGAAAACCCCGAGAAACCCCACAGCTAAGTAATTTGCTATCCTTTTAAAACATGAGACTTTTCCCAAACTCATCTGACCACAATGTCTTGCCTCTCTTTGCACATCTATCCACAGAGCATGCCGAAGGTAAGGCTGGCTTAAGCTCCTCTCCCTGAAATCACGGACCGGGGTCACTTGGATACAGCTGAGGCTTCCCTGATAACATATAATACCCAACATTTTCAGTCCCTTGTTGCATCTTTGTATTTCCTGCTTTCCTGGTCTTCATGGAAAGCACAAGATTGGCTGACACAGGAAAGTGGAGTTTTTTTTTTTTTTTTTTTTTTTTTTTTTTTTTTTTTTTTTTTTTTTTACAGGCAGAGTTAGAGAGAGAGAGAGAGAGAAAGGTCTTCCTTCTGTTGGTTCACCCCCTAAATGGCCGCTACGGCCGGTGCGCTGCGCTGATCCAAAGCCAGGAGCCAGGTGCTTCCTCCTGGGCTCCCATGCAGGTGCAGGGCCCAAGCACTTGGGCTATCCTCCACTGCCTTCCTGGGCCACAGCAGAGAGCTGAACTGGAAGAGGAGCAACCGGGACAGAATCCGGCGCCCCAACCGGGACTAGAACCTAGGGTGCTGGCGCCACAGGTGGAGGATTAGCCTAGTGAGCCACGGCGCCGGCCGTAAGTGGAGTTCTAAAGCTTCTTTCTGGTGCGTATGACAGAATCTTTTCAGAGATAGAGACTTCAGGGGCTGCCATTGTGGCGGAGCAGGTTAAGCTGTCTCCTGAGATGCTGGCCTCCCATATGGGTGCTGGTTCGTGTTCTGGTGGTTTCACTTCCCATCCAGTCCCTGCTAATGGCCTGGGAAAAGTAGCAGAAGATGGCCCAAGTGCTTGGGCCTCTGCCACCCATGTGGGGGACCTTGATGAAGCTCCTGGCTCCTGGCTTTGGTCAGGGTCAGTCCTGGCCATTGCAGCCTCTTGGGGAGTAAACCAGCAGATGGAAGATCTTCCTTCCTTCCCTTTTCTTTTGTTTTCTTCCCTCCCTCCCTCCCTCCCTTCCTCCCTCCCTTTCTCTTTCTCTCTTTCTTTCTCCCTCCCTCCATCCTCCCTCCTTCTCTCTCTCCTTCCCCCTCCCCCCTCCCTCCCCCCTCCCTCCCCCCTCCCTCTTTTCTGTAACTCTGACTTTTAAAATAAATAAATATTAAAAGTATTTTCACTGAATATTAGGCAAAATGTTCTCTAGGACAGGGCATCCTCCCCCTGGCGGGGGGCAAGCGGCTACCCCGGGCAGCAGGGGCCTTGATGCCAGCAGAGCACTGTTGGTCTCATCCAGCGTATTCCTCCACTTACCCTTTGTCTACCTGGGGGCTGAAGCCCAGTGTGTGCGTGCACATGTGTGTGTGTGTATGTGGGGGAGTGAGGGGCATGCACACAGGAGGAAAGAGCTAAGAGTCTAAACACCGGATTGCTTTTGTCAGGAACTGACTTGGTGGCAGAGACCCCTGCAATGGTTAATTTTGCATGTCAACTTGATGGGTCCCGGAGTGCTCAGATATTTGGTTAAAGTTATTCTGGATGTGTCTGTGCAGTATCTTGGGATGACATTAGCATTTGAATTGGTAGGCTGAGAAAAGCCCTCCCCACCCTGGGTAGGATCATCACAGCCATTGAAGACATGAATAGAACAAAAAGGCTGAGTAGGAGAGAATCCGCTCCCTGCCTGCCTTCAGAGGGAACACGGATCTTCTCCTGTCTTGGGACTTGGCCTTGGACTTGGGTCAGATCTTCTGGTTCTCAGGCCTGTGACTCCTTTTTTTTTTTTTTTTAAAGTTTATTTATTTATTTGAAAGGCAGAGGCACAGAGAGAGAGAGCGAGAGAGAGTGAGAGAGAGTGAGAGAGAGAGAGAGAGAGAGAGAGAGAGAGAGAAAGAGAGGTCTTGTATCTACTGGTTCACCCCCAAATGGCTGCAATGGCCAGAGCTGCGCTGATCTGAAGCCAGGAGCCAGGGGCTTCTTCCAGGTCTCCCATATGGGCGCAGCGGCCCAAGGACTTGGGCCAACTTCTACTGCTTTCCCAGGCCTTAGCAGAGAGCTGGATCAGAAGTGGAGCAGCTGGGACTCAAACCGGTGCCCATGTGGGATGCTGGCAGCTTTACCCGCTACACCACAGCGCCGACAGGCCTGTGAGTCTTGGGCAGGAACTTCCAGCATTGGTCTTCTGGGTTCTCAGGACTTTGGACTTGGACTGGAAGTGATAGCATTGACCCTCTTGGGTCTCCAGCTTGCTGAATGCAGACCCTGTGACTTCTCAGCCTCTAGAACTGAGCGAGCCAATCTGTGTCTATTGCTTCTGTTTGTCTGGAGGACCTGGACAAATATAATCCCTCAAAAACAGTGACTTCAACAAGATTGGAGTTTATTTTTCTGTCATATAACAGCCTGCTGCTGTTAGAATTCCCTGCTGTAAAGGATTAGAAAACAATTGTTCTAGGTAGGCAGTTTTTTAATTTGTATTGTTTTCAAACAAAGAGTTGGAGTTTCAAGGTACAAGAGACCCAGGTTTGGCTGTCTCTACGGTGTTTCTTTCATACGTATCATCCAGAATAGCTCAATTCTGTGTCCCTGGTCCATCCAGGAAGGAAGAAGAAATGGTGCTGAGAAGGGCGTGTTCCTGCCCTTTGGAGGTATGGCTCCTACATATCTATCCCCTACTGTGCATCGCGTTGGGCAGAGCTTGGTCTCCTGGCCACATACTCACATAGGAGAGGGTGCTGACACACAGAAGCCCTATTGCAGGTGGCCACGAACCCCAGGAAAAACTAGGGCTCTTGCTGTTCTGAGAACAGACTCGGGGGGACAGCTGACGCTGTTCTCTACGGTGTTATATAGAAGATGTGCAAGGATGTTTACTAAGCCCTAGACTATTTCTAAGCAAGGGTGCACCTGAGGCCCCCCCCTTTTTTAATTCCAGAGAATAAAGGATTTGGATCCTAAGAACTGAAAACCATGAAGTGAATAACATTTAAACCTCTGAGTGTGTAGCGACTGTCCCAGGAGACTAAATATTTGTGGTTGAAGCTCCTGTTGGCCAAGGAGCCTACAAACTTACAATGTGAAGAGCAACTTAGTTCTTGCATCATAACTACTTGTGAGAGTGGATGCGTCTGCCTCCCCAATTATACGGTGCTCACTCAGGGCGGGGACTCTGCTCTGCGCCTGACTCATGGTGGGTGCTCGGTAAACACGGGCTGAACCCAGCGGGGGAACTGTCATCTGGAAGAGCTGATCTGTAGGATGTTCTTGACGCCCACACCCGTTCTCCCTTGCACCCCCAAGCCGTCCTGAACTCTGACCTTTGCTTGTGCGTTAGCTGGAAGTGCTGGGGAGCGAATCCATGTAAGAGCTGGGAGTTCTGTAACAGCCAGGAGCATCAGTTCTGCCCGATTTTGTTCTTCATGTTGGTTACAAAGTCCCCTGCAGCCTCAGGAAGTGGAGTCTATCTCCTGATGGGGTGGCGGCAGTGAGGTTTTTGGGCATGTGCATAGGCAGTACAGCTGCAGCCGTGTTTGGAACGTGTCCTTGATGCATCCAGGACTGAGAGCGAGATCCTTGGGGACACTGAGGACTTGCGGTGTTATGGTGCCATCAGCCATGTCCCCCTCCTTCCAGAAGGCCAGCAGAGCCTGGAGCGCCAGCAACATCCCTGGCAGCCCCCGCAGTGGCAACAAGTAAAGGACATCTCCCCAGATGGAGTCAAGAAGCCCGTGAGCCAATAGCCACGCTGTGTGGGACAGGCCACAGGAGGCCGGTGATCTAATACCACGCCCCGTGGGACAGGCCACTGGACACATTTGAGCATCATTTCCCCCATTTGACAGGTGTGGGTTCACATTTTTATTGGAGAGGCAGAAAGAGAGAGAGAATCTCCGTCTTGGTTCTCTCCCCAAGTATCCTGAACAGCCAGGGCTGAGCCAGAGCCAGGCCCATAGCTCCATCTGGGTGGCAGGAACTCAAGGACTTGAGCCGTCATCGCTGCCTCCCGCAGTGTGCGTTAGCAGGAACTTGGAGTCCAGAGTGGAGGCGGGACTGAACCCAACTGCTCCAATGTGGAACACGGGGATTTTAAGGGTAGGCAAATTGCCTACCTAGAACAACTGTTTTCTAATCTTTTACAGCAGGGAATTCTAATTTTTAATTTGTATTATTTTCAAGCAAAAGTTGAAACGGATCAACTGGACAAGGAGGCCATCCAAGGGAGTGCTGAGGGACAAGTGTGCTCACTTGTCCTCCCCTGCCACCTTCTCCGTGAAATCTCAGTCTCTTTAGAAGGCATCTGGGATCCTCGGATCAGAGGGCATTTCCAGGGTGGGAGGGGATGAGGCTGACCACTTACATCTCAGGTCTCGCTCCGCAGTGTTCCCCGACCCCTCAGCCGCACCTCCCAGGAGCCTTAAGCTGAAGTGTGTGCCACGTGTTCGGGATGAGCCACCGAGGGAGAGCAAGCTGTCTGGAGCAGGGATGGACATGGGTGCTGTTTGAATTAATGGGGGGGGGGATTTCTCATCCAGTGCAAGGTTCATGTCTGGGGCACCTAGAATAAAAGACAGAGCACAGGGAGAAAAGAACAGGAGCTTACTTGATAGAAGTTTTGTATGACTCAGGAGCCTTCAGAGACCAATATCCAAAGAAACAGGGAAAGCTGTGTATTGAAGAAATGTATAAGTTGCGTTTATTCTGAAGGACAAATGGACAGAAAGACGAAGAGACAGAGAGCTTTCATGCACTGGTTCACTCCCTAAATGCCTGCAATGGCCAGGGCTGGGCCAGGCTAAAGCCAGGAGGAGTCTGAACTCAATTTCAGTCTCTCCCTTGGGTGGGGCGGCTCCAAGTACTTGAGCCATAGTTGGATATGGGATGTGGGTGACCCAAAAAAGCATCTTAACCACTGCCCCAAATGTCTGCCCCCAAACTGGGCAGCTGTGTGGAAGTCTGATGGGGACCAAGGCTGTGATCTGTTGGCAATGAACTGTGGGGGTCAGGGGGTGCGGGGAGGGTGGGTTCATTTCTTTGGGTTGTGCCTGGTGGCTCTGGGGTCCCACACCGCCATCAAGGGTGCCTGGTCTGCTCTCCGTCCGAGTCCTCTCCTTTCGCTGATGCTCCCACCCCATGCACGCAGGTTCCTCGCTGGTCTTCCTCCAGCTGTCTCCGACCCACCCCCTCCTCCAGCCCACTCCCACCCCCCCACCCTTTTCTCTCCCACGTTTTCTGCTCCCTATCTTTGTCTCTCCATCCCGTTCTCTCTTAAAAAAAAAAAAAAAATCAATCCACAGAGCGATTAGATTTGCAAATGAGCGGGCAGGAAACTGGGAACAAAGGAACAGAGCCGAAGAGGGAGCAGGTATAATTACTGTAATTAACTCGAGCAGCAGGGACACAGCCCCTCGTCCGCGGCTGCTGCTGCTGCTGCTGCTGCTGCTGCTGCTGCGAGGCGCTGAGAGGAGCCGGGCCCGCGGGGAAAGGCAGTGGAGGCGCTGGCGTCCTCGCGGGGGCGCTGGCTGAGAAGCTGCCCCCAGAGCAGGTGTCTGTGCCAAGACCCATTTCACCTCCTGCCAGAGCAGGGAGGAGGGTGGGGCCGGGGAGCCTGGGAGTCTTGTCCGAACGCTGAGCTCATCACCTGCTCTCTGCTGTTCTGAGAGCCAGCTCTGGTTTCCCAGAGACCCTGAAGAAGGAGCACTCTGAGTCCACGACATCCGCGTCCCAAGACATCCCCGAGACGCACATCCTTACCACTTACCTTTTTTTTTTTTTTTTTTTTTTTTTTTTACAGGCAGAGTGGACAGTGAGATAGAGAGACAGAAAGGTCTTCCTTTGCTGTTGGTTCATCCTCCAATGGCCACTGTGGCCGGCGCACTGCACTGATCCAAAGGCAGGAGCCAGGTGCTTCTCCTGGTCTCCCATGCGGGTGCAGGGCCCAAGCACTTGGGCCATCCTCCACTGCACTCCCTGGCCACAGCAGAGAGCTGGCCTGGAAGAGGGGCAACTGGGACAGAATCCGGCGCCCCGACCGGGACTAGAACCCGGTGTGCCGGCGCCGCAAGGCGGAGGATTAGCCTAGTGAGCCGCGGCGCCGGCCGCCACTTACCTTTCACCTTTCCTCTGGCCAAACCTGACCATGCCTGCACCTTGAACACGCGTGTTCTTTCTCTGCCCGCATGGGTGAGGCTGTTTCTTTCTTCCTGTGCTGCACTGACTATGTGCCGCTCTGTGAAATGTCATCCCTGCTTTGAAATGCCTTTGCAATGACAGCTGCTGCTCCGAGGTCTCGCCTGGCCTCACCCTCCACAGAAAGCTCTTCTCCCTCTCTCTCTCTTTTTATGGCCCTTACCTCATGCTGGTCCTATGGGGCGTGCAAACAGCCATGGCTGGGATTCCTGGGTTATAGCTTTCACCTCTGGGGCTCTGTGTCCGTCAGACTCCTTTTTCTTGCCAGTAGTAGAAGTCCTGACTCAAGTTGGTTTAAGCAACAAAGAAGAGAATTGATTTGCATAATGGGAAAACCCGAGGATGTCAGGTATGGCTGGATCCAGGTGTTATCAGATCTCTCTCTCTTAGGGAGTTCCTCACCTGTAAGGTAAGAGATCACAATAGTATTACCTCATGATACTGGATGCCATGAGTTAATCTGTGTAAAGCATTTAGAACAGGACTTGGTAGGGAGTCAGTGCTGTAATCACATTATTATTCTTACTTCAATGTTCCAAACTAGAATACAAATGTCCTTTTGCATCAGGTCCAGTTAGTTTTCTCCTTTAAAACTTATCAAATTTATTATTCAAATTTTTCTCTAACTCTACTTTTAACTTCTTAATTCAATCCCTCATAATTCCAAGTGTGAATTACTCTCCTATTTTCCTAATTGGTCTCCCACAACTTTCTTGTTTTCCAATCTGTTCTCCACACGGAAATCTGATCACATCTCTCCCCTTACTGAAACCTTGAATGGCACCTCACAGTGATCAGAATACTAAGTCCAATTCTTGGGCATGACATACAGAGTCTTCAAGGTTTTCTCTCCTCTCCTCTCCTCTCCTCTCCTCTCCTCTCCTCTCCTCTCCTCTCCTCTCCTCTCCTCTCCTCTCCTCTCCTCTCCTCTCCTCTCCTCTCCTCTCCTCTCCTCTCCTCTCCTCTCCTCTCCTCTCCCCTCCTCTCCTCTCCCCTCCCCTCCCCTCCGCTCCCCTCCCCTCCCCTCCCCTCCCCTCCCCTCCCCTCTCCTCTCCTCTCCTCTCCCTTTCAATTTTGTTTTATTTATTTGAAAGGTAGAGTTACACAGAGAAGAGAGATGGAGAGAGAGAGAGAGAGACAGACAGACAGACAGATCTCCTATCTGTTGATTTACTCCCCAAATGGCTGCAATAGCTGGGGCTGGGCCAGGCCAAAGCCAGGAGCCAAGAGCCTCTTCTGGGTCTCCCTTGTGAGTGACAGGGGCCCAAGGACTTGAGCCATCCTCTGCTGCCTTCCCAGGTGCATTAGCAGGGAGCTGGATTGGAAGTGGAGCAGCCAGGACTTGAACCCATGCCTGGATGGAATGCAGGTGCTGCAGAAGGTGCTTAACCCACTGTGGTCACTTCTTGATGCTCATCTTTCTCCACCCCCATCCCCGTCTCCTGTCTCCCACCCCCCATCCCCGTCTCCCGTCTCTTACCCCCCCCATCCCCGTCTCCTGTCTCCCACTCCCCATCCCCTTCTCCTGTCTCCCACCCCCTATCCCTGTCTCCTGTCTCTCACCCCCCATCCCCGTCTCCTGTCTCTCACCCCCCCATCCCCTTCTCCTGTCTCCCACCCCCTATCCCTGTCTCCTGTCTCTCACCCCCCATCCCCGTCTCCTGTCTCTCACCCCCCATCCCCTTCTCCTGTCTCCCACCCCCTATCCCTGTCTCCTGTCTCTCACCCCCCATCCCCGTCTCCTGTCTCTCACCCCCCCATCCCCGTCTCCTGTCTCTCACCCCCCATCCCTGTCTCCTCTCTCTCACCCCCCATCCCCGTCTCCTGTCTCTCACCCCCATCCCCGTCTCCTGTCTCCCACCCCCATCCCCGTCTCCTGTCTCTCACCCCCCATCCCTGTCTCCTCTCTCTCACCCCCATCCCCGTCTCCTGTCTCTCACCCCCCATCCCTATCTCCTCTCTCTCACCCCCCATCCCTGTCTCCTGTCTCTCACCCCCATCCCCTTCTCCTGTCTCCCACCCCCATCCCCGTCTCCTGTCTCTCACCCCCCATCCCTGTCTCCTGTCTCTCACCCCCATCCCCGTCTCCTGTCTCTCACCCCCCCATCCCCATCTCCTGTCTCCCACCCCCCAACCCGTCTCCTGTCTCTCACTCCCCATCCCCGTCTCCTGTCTCCCACCCCCCATCCCTCTCTCCTGTCTCTCACCCCCCCATCCCTGTCTCCTCTCTCTCACCCCCCATCCCCGTCTCCTGTCTCTCACCCCCATCCCCGTCCCCTGTCTCCCACCCTCCATCCCTGTCTCCTCTCTCTCACCCCCCATCCCTGTCTCCTGTCTCCCACCCCCCATCCCTGTCTCCTGTCTCCCACCCCTCATCCCTGTCTCCTGTCTCTCACGCCCCCCTCCCCGTTTCCTGTCTCCCACCCCCATCCCCGTCTCCTGTCTCCCACCCCCCATCCCCGTCTCCTGTCTCCCACCCCCCATCCCCGTCTCCTGTCTCCCACCCCCCATCCCCGTCTCTTGTCTCTCACCTCCCCCATCCCTGTCTCCTGTTTCTCACGCCCCCATCCCTGTCTCCTGTCTTCCACCCCTTGTCTCGTATGCTCTCATTCCTTTTCACTTGCTGTTGCCTCTTCAGCATTCACTGAGCCTCAGGGCAGGCATCACCTCTTGGATGTCTTGTCTGTTCCTCCCAAGATCATCTATGTACGCCTCCTAGAGCACTCTGGGAATACTCACCCTGGCAGTTGTCACTTTGCGTGAGTGTCCATCTCTTCCACCAAGAAGGCAGGGACCTCATGTTTGGATGCCTGGATGTTGGCACAGTTCTGACACCTTACCTGCACTCGGTTTTACTGAGTACATCGGCTACAGATCATCCCTGTGAATTTGTCGGGCCTCTGCTGGTTGCAAGGCACAGAAACTGGCTTTTTATGTGGCCGGGTCCAGGTACCCAGTGACGTCATCAGACCATACCTCTCTGCACCTTAGACCTGCTTGTCTCTGCCTTGGCTCCTTAAATTTGTCCACAGTCAGCTTTCCTTCACTAGCCTGGCCACCCCAGGACAAAGGGGGTCTCTCGCTATATTTTCACCACCGCTCGTTCAACCAAGGGACTTGCTCTGCTAGGGCCGTGCAGTGTGGCCATTGGTCAGGCTCCAGGTACCCGCCCATCCCTGGAGCTGGGGGAATCTAGTTATGCTGCATGTACTGAGTAGGGCAGGAGTGTTCCCCAAAAGAAAATTGGGGTCCTTCTGCCAGAAACATGAGTGGGTGGGAAGGAAGCAGAAACAAGTGTACAAAGTGTCAGGTACCACTAGTTCTGTGAGTGCTTTAGTTAGTCTTTTACAACCATCCAAAGAAAATCCATTCTGCCGATGAGAAGACCAAGGCCCCGGTGGCTGAGTCTCACCAGAGTTTTACAGTTTACATGGTTTAGAGTGAAGACTGTGAACCTGACGGTCTCTTCCCAGAGCCTTCCCCCTTGAAGAAGTTTTATCAAAGGAGGGGTAGGCATTGGTGCAGTGGGAAGCCTGCACCTCGTACCCTTGTGCCTGGGTTAGAGTCCTGGCTTTTCTTCTGATTCCAGCTTCCTGCTCATGGGCACCCTGGGATGCATGAGGTGATGGCTCAAGTAGTTGGGTCCTTGCCGTCCACATGGGAGATCTGGAATGAGTTCCAGGCTCCTGGCTTTGGTCCAGCCTGGCCCCTTGCTGTGGTGGGCACTTTGGAAATGAGTCAGCAGATGAAAGATCTCTGTCTTTGAAAAAAAATTAATAAATAATAAGATGAGAAAAGTCTATGGAAGGAATATACACATGCGGTTAAAATTCTACATGCTACTAAAAGGTGTCGCATGGAGAAGTTGTTTGATTTGAAGCCCAAACCCTGAGCCCCTCTCTACTCTGTCCTACCCTGCTCCCTCCCTTCTGTCCACTGGATGAGGCTGGTCCAGCTTGAGTCTGAGGCTAATCTGTCCCCACTTCTGAGGACTGTCTTGGGTACCCTGTGTATTTGTTTTTTAAAGATTTATTTATTTTACTTGAAAGAGTTACACACAGAGAGAAGGAGAGGCAAGGAGAGAGAGAGAGAGAGAGAGAGAGGGAGAGAGGGAGAGAGTGAGAGAGTCTTCCATCTGTTGGTTTACTCCCCAGATGGCCACAATGGCTGGAACTGCACCTGTCCAAAACTAAGAGCCAGGAGCTTCTTCCAGATCTCCCACGCAGGTGCAGGGGCCCAAGCACTTGGGCCATCCTCTGCTGCTTTCCCAGGCCACAGCAGAGAGCTGGATCAGAAGCGGAGTAGCCAGTACTTGAACCGGCGCCCATATGGGATGCTGGCACTGTGGGTGGTGGCTTTACCCTCTACGTCACAGCGCTGGCTGCAGCCTGTGTATTATGAGGTCTTTCCTGTCTGGCTGATGGGACCATGTGCTATTTCCAGCCCTGCGTGACATCCAAAAATTGTCTGACTTCCTGCTTTTGGGTGGTTCCTGCCCAGCAACAGAGTCCTTTCCATACACACACAGATCCACGTAGGCACAGATCGGGTGCGGTACTATGTGCAGCTCGCCCTCCTCTGACACTCTGCACTGCATGGCCAGCTGCATTGGCTGCCCTGCCCCGCGGTGTCTGTGTGCTGACCTCAGGGAGACCCTGGGGCTTGGCCTTGGTTCCTCCTCTCTGCGCAGTGGTGTGGGAGCCACCACCAGGCAGTAAGCTGGGGTTGTTGTAAGCCTCCCCCTGCCACATCTTTATGGTCTTCTCAGGTATCAGTCCTGCACCTTGTCTGAAAAATGTCATTGCATCAGGTTCTGTCCCAAGGCTGGAGGTTAGATCTGGTCCCTATTATGCCACCTGCACAGAATTGGTGCTACTAGTGTTTTCCTTTAATCCTTCCCCGGATAGTGCATAAACAAGCGCCTATGTCCCCTGCTCTGTCTTCAGATGTACCTTACGTTGGCCCCTTATTACTCTGCAGATTGTTCCCTACAGATTGACCTCATTCTTTTAAAGGCAGAGCTTGTACTCCTAACCTCTGCTCTCTCCTGCCTCCCTGAGTGACAGCCTAGTTATTATTGGCTGTAACTGATGCTCGGGAGATAGATGAGGAGTTGAATAAATTACACTGAAACTGCACCCAGGTGGCTGGGCTCTCGTGTCCTGTTGACTGCAGGAAACAGGTTGCCCCATCCTCAATTTGGGTTCTTTGTTTTCCAGACTCTTCTGTCCCCTCCCCACTCAGCTCTCTGGAGATTTTTCTCTCCTCCTACTCTGTAGTAGAGGGACTCACAGTAATAGTCAAACCTCGGTGCTTGTTTCTCTTCTCCCATTTTATAAGAATTCAGCTTACATCACACTGCATCTACTACATAAGGAGGCCGGTTCAGGGGGACACTGTAAGGCAACATGGACATGCGCCTGGCATCAAGAACCCCAGAAAGGCACCGACCTGTGGTGTAGCGGGTAAAGCCGCCACCTGCAGTGCAGCATCCTATATGGGTGCTGGTTCGAGTCCCAGCTGCCCCACTTCTGATCCAGCTCTCTGCTATGGCCTGGGAAAGCAGTAGAAGATGAAGCAGCTCCTGACTTCAGATGGGCGCAGCTCCAGCTGTTGTGGCCATCTGGGGAGTGAACCAGGGGTTAGAAGACCTCTCTCTCTCTCTGCCTCTCCTTCTCTCTCTGTGTAACACTGCATTTCAAATAAATAAATAAATCTTAAAAAAAAAAAAACAGAAAATGCACTTGGGATGAATTTGGATTCATTTGGATGAATTGCACACTTTTAATGTAGCTTCTATTATGGGTTGAGCTGTATTTCCTCAAATTCTTGTATTGAATATTTGGCTCTCCTGTGTAAATGTGTTTGGGGATAGGACCTTAGAAGAAGTGATTAAAGGAAAATGAGGTTATGTGGATTGGGTCCTAATCCAACAGCCCTGGTGGCCTTAGGAGGAGAGGAAGAGGCATCAGGAATGTGGGCACACGTCTCAGCAAGAACAAGACCTGCAAGGCAAGGAGCAAGACCTCCGGAGAAACCCATGCTGATGCCTCGATCTTGAACTTTGAGTCTCCTGACCGAGATATGAGGTGTTCATTACAGGAGCCCTAGTAAACTAATACTTGCCCTGCTCAAGTTCCCTTTTTTTTTTTTTTTTTTTTTTTTTTTTTTGTCCTGGTGGTCTAATGTCTAGGTGGCACCTACTAGTTAATACTGCCAAGGACTAGTGCAGAGAGAGACTCACTGGTGAAAGCAAACATTAGAAACGTCTTCCATGTTCACAGCAAAAGAGGAGCTAAGTGAATGGTGAAAGATTAGTATATAGTATCAGCATGCGGTTCTTAAAGTGTGTGTGTGTGTGTGTGGGCATTCGGCTGAGTGGTTAAGATGGCCACATTCCGTACCAGAATGCCTGGGGTTGAGTCCCAGCTACACTCCCAGTGCACCTGCCTGCTAACAGATTATAGCTGAGTCCCTGGGTTCAGGGCACCCATGTGTGAGACTGGATTGAGCTTTCAGCTCTTGATTTCAGCCTGATTCTACCCTGGCTGTTGTGGGCATTTGAGGAATGAACCAGCAGATCGGAGCTCTGTGTGTGTGTGTGTGTGTGTGTGTGTGTGTAATAAGATTAAAATGGCCTCCAACTGCAAGTCACCCGCTTTATCTGCACTTTGTTAGACTGTTTGCATCACCCCAGCTTGAAAAGCCAACACTTGGTGTGAGGTACGAATTGACTGTTCCCCGTTTTCTTCCAGTTCTCACAGCAGCTCCAGCAAGGGGCATTTTTAGCCTTATTCCTACAGAGTAACTAGCTCAAGGTCATATCTGAGTGTCTGGGGGAACCAAGATTGGAGTTCAGATCCTTTAGACCCTAAAGCCTGCAGCTGCCCCTGAGGATGAAGCCCTGTTCCCCACAGAGTGTTTTGTGTAACTTACATAGACAGTTCAGTGAGTTCGGGTGAATGGATACACCCGTGTAACGACAACTCCAGTCCCCATGTGTTTGTAGGATAAGCCCGTTGTGTTCATGATTGCCCTTTTGCAGTCAGTCTCCCCCACCTTCCCCCACTGTAGGCAGCCTCTGATAGGCTTTCTATCGCCCTAGATGACGTTTGTCTTTCCAGAAGTTTCCATAAGCGAAATCCTACACCATATAACTTTTTGTGTCTGGCTTATTTTGTTCAGTGTAACTTTTCTGAGAATTACCCAATATGTTTTCAACATCAGTAGTTTGTTCCTTTTCCTTGCTCAGGAGTATTGCATTGCATAATTTGTTGAGCATTTGCTTTTTGTTGGAATGGGGACTGTGTCTAGTGTTATTTTGAACAGAAGTTAGGAGAAAGTCATGAGCAGTTGTGTGCAAGTCTGTGCAGCCATCCATTCTCATGTTTCTTACATAAATACCTAGGGGATTGCTGGGTCATGTAGTCAGTCAGTTTTTAACTGTATAAGAAATTGCCAAGCCTTTTTAAAATACTGCACTATTTTGCATTTCTACCTCCAAAGTCTGAGATTTCCAGTTACTCTGCAACCTTGCCAATACTTGGTATTGTTTCTCTTTTTAATTTTAGCTATTTAAAGAGGTAGGAGTTGTGGCTTATGGCTTCAATGCACATTTTCTCAATGGCAGTGTTGTTGAGCATATTTCTATTTGCATATTTGCCATTTGGATTTCTTTTTTTGGATATACCTTCAAATTTTTTGTCTTGTTTCTTTTTGAGTTACTATCTTCCTATTGAGCTATAAGAGTTCTTTATATATGCCATATATCAGCCTTTTTCCAGATGGGCATTGTGTGTATATTTTCTTCTGTTTATGACTCACCTTTTTTTCTTTAAAGACTATCTTTTAAAGTATTTAATTTTGAGCTAGTCTGTTTTATCGGTTTTCTTTTTTTTCTAGAGTATGTGCTTTTTATGCACTGGGGATTTTTTTTTCCTCTGCTAAGGTCATAAACATTGTTGCTCCCATGTTTTATTCTAGAAGTTTTATTTAATTTTAGCTCTTATTTTTAGAACTGTGATAAATCTTAATTTTTATTTATAGTTTAAGGCAGATTTTAAGGTGTATTCTTTTTTTGCTGATATTTAATGGTCCTGGCAACATTTCTTGAAAATCTTTTCCCATTGGACACCTTTGGCATTTTGTCAAAAATCAGTTGGCCATATATGAGTCTATTTCTGGATTCTTTACCCCATTGACCTACATGTTTGTCCTATGTTGATTGTACTCTTTTTGTTACTGTAACTTTATGATAAATCTTAAAATTCTGTAGTTCTTATGCTGTTTTTGAATGTAGTGTAGGAGGTAGACTAGGTCTTCCAACGTTGTTCTTCTTTTCCAAAGTTGTTGTGGGTATTTTAAGTCCTGAGCATTTACATATAAACATTATTGTCATTTTGTCATCTTCTGTTAAGAAAAAGCCTGGTGCCTTTGTGATGGAGGCTACATCAAATCCCTGTACTTGGGGAAGTATTCACCTCTGAATGATATGGAGGCTTCCAATCCATAAACATTGTTTATGTCTTCCTTTATTAAGTCCTGTTTAATTTTTCTATGAATATTTTGTTGTTTTTCAACATACAGATTTAATATTTAGTCTGTTAAATTTCTCCATAAGTGTTTCACCCTTTTTGATGTTACTATAATGGTATTTGTGGCAGCCAGCCTTCAGATCGGTGCCAGTGACGCTACCCTCCTGGTATTCATGCCCTGCCCCTGCATGATCTCCTCAACCCCCCAGCCTGTGCCAGGAGGGTCTGTGACTGGTGGAATATGGCAGAAGTGATGGAATGTGTTGTGAGAGTAGGTGATAAAAGTCATCACAGCTTGTTAGCTTTCTCTTGGATTGTCTGCCCTGGAGGACGTGAGAACAGAGTTTCTGGAAGATCCGGGTGGTGGAGAGCTGAGACCTTCACCTGTGAGGAACTGAGGCCACCATGAACAAAATCCTTATGGAATTGTCTTAGGGGTGGATCCATCAGCTCCGGTCAAGCCTTCAGATGACAGCAAGCCCAGCTGAGATCTGGATCACAACCATGTGAGTGATGCTGAACCAGACCACTTAGTGAAACTGACTCCAGGATATATAGGTTGGCACATTCTCACTCGGACTTACTTACAGTGGTGGAACTAGAAATGTGCCAGGGGATTTCAACTCAATCTTACCAAGGAGGCAGGTACCAATGCCAGCGTACTTGGTAAAGTGATAAGTATAAATAAACAACTGATCAAAAAGATAGGGTATGTGTCGATGAGATTTCACAAATAAGACCAGTGTAAGCAAATAATGAAGGATAGAATTAAAAGGGAGAGAATGATCCTGCGGGGGAAACAGGACACACAGCAGACTCATAGAATGGCAGCACTCCTGCCTCAGAATCAACCCTTGGGACATTCGAATCTGGCTAAAAGGTCCATGAGAGTCTCACAGGCATGGAAAGCCATGACACAGTGGCAAAAAACAATCTAAATGAAAGATCCTGGTGAACAAGACCCCAGCAGAAGGAATAGGCCATCAAGGAGAGAGGTGCCTTTCTCTGAAGGGAGGAAGGAACCTCCACTGTGATAAGGCCTTGACTAAACAAGTTCAGAGTCGGTGAACTCAAGGGGCTTCCATAGCCTAGACAGCTCATAGCAAGAGTCTTGGGTGATTGCTGACATCATAAATAAGAGTGCCAATTGTTAAATCAACAACGGGAGTCACTGGGTACATGCTCCCCACGTAGGATCTCTGTCCTTAATGTGTTTTACTATGAAACTTAAAAACAACACTACTAGTCGAACAATACCCTATACCTTGTGTGGTTGTGTGAGTACAGCCTGTTGAAATCCTTGCTTAGTATATACTAAGTTGATCTTCAGTATATGAAGGTAATTGAAAATGAAACTCGATGAATGGCAGGATGGGAGAGGGAGTGGGTGAGGGGAGGGCCACGGGAGGGAGCGAGGTTGGGAGGGGGGAAGCCACAACAATACAAAAGTTGCACTTTGTAAATTCACATTTATTAAATAAAAAAAAAACTATATAACAAACAAAAAAGAAAAAAAAAGAACTTAATATTTTACCCTTTTAGTATTTTTTATGTTCTACTTAAAACTATTGGTTGAACTCTGTAATTAATACACAATTACTCTTAGGTGTTTAATTAATGCTATAACTAGTACTCAAATAGTATTTTACACTTTGTGTTTGTGGGTGCAAACTGTTGAAATCTTTACTTAATATATGCTAAATCGATCTTCTGTATATAAAGATAATTGAAAATTAATCTTGATGTGAATGGAAGAGGAGAGGGAGTGGGAGAGGGGAGTGTTGTGGGTGGGAGGGAAGTTATGGGGGGGGAAGCTATTGTAATCCATAAGCTGTACTTTTGAAATGTATGTTCATTAAATTAAAAAAAAAAAAAAAGAAACTGACTCCAGACTCCTGAGTCTAAGAAACTGTATGAGAGCATAAATGATTGTTGTTTTCAGGGGTTAGGTTATACAGCAATAGAGAACTAAACCAGTATTTGAAAATGTTCCTGGGATCTTTTAATTTCAATGTTGAGTTCTTTGTTTCTAGCATGTATAAATTATTTTATTTTATATTGACTACATATATTGTGTATACAGATTTCTTAGGACTTGCTACGTAGGTGATCACGTGACAAGATGGTTTTAGTTTTTTCAAATCTGGATGCCTTTTGTTTATTTTATTGTCTTATCTAAGAATATTAAGGTGTTGAAAGCAGACTTTCTTGCTTTGTTCTTGATTTAAAGGAGAAAGAATCACATCTTTCCTTCTAAGTGTGATGCTAGCTGTAGATTTTCCAGATATGACCTTTATCAAGTTGATAAAGTTTTTTTCCCCTGTTCTAAGCCTACTGAGAATTCCTGTTTGACTTATTTTCTGATACTTTTCCTGAATCTATTGAAATACTCATTATATATTCCTAGGATATGTTCACTTGTCGTTACATATGAGTTTTTTTTTTAAAGATTTATTTTATTTAATTGAAAGGCAGTTAGAGAGGTAGAGACAGAGAGAGAGGTCTTCCATCCACTGGTTCACTCCCAAAATGGCTGCAGTGACTGGGGCCTGGGGCTGGGCCAGGCTGAAGCCAGGAGCCAGAGCTTCTTTTGGATTTCCCGTGTGGTTGCAGTGGCCCAAGAACTTGGGCCATCCTTTGCAGGTTTCCCAGGTACATTAGCAGGGAACTAGATTGGAAGTGGAACAGCTGGGACTTGAATCAGTGCCCATATGGGATGCCGGTGCTGCAGGCTCGGGCTTCAACCTGCTCCGCCACAGGGCTTGCCCCTATAGGAATAGTTTTAGAAAATGCTTGATGAATACTTCACTCACCTGAGAGAGGTCAGGGGACTCTGGTCCTGGATGCTGCTTTGGTGCACACGGCCCATGGTGCTTAAAGCCTGGGTCAGTGGACATTCGTAGCCCTCTGACATCCTTAGAGGGAGTGACCTTACGGAGACACGGTAGTCCTTACAGACTGCTGATAATTTCCTGCTCCCTGGAGTCAATATATTTTTCCAAATAACAATATATGTTCAACTTTAATTTGGAAGAGGATTTGAAAGTCTTTTTTAAATTTAATTTTTTTGACAGGCAGAGTGGAAAGTGAGAGAGAGAGACAGAGAGAAAGGTCTTCCTTTGCCATTGGTTCACCCTCCAATGGCCACCGCGGCCAGCGCATTGCGGCCGGCGCACTGCGCTGATCCGATGGCAGGAGCCAGGTACTTATCCTGGTCTCCCATGCGGGTGCAGGGCCCAAGTACCTGGGCCATCCTCCACTGCACTCCTTGGCCACAGCAGAGAGCTAGCCTGGAAGAAGGGCAACTGGGACAGAATCCGGCGCCCTGACCAGGACTAGAACCCGGTGTGCCGGCGCCGCAAGGTGGAGGATTAGCCTAGTGAGCCGCAGCGCCGGCCGATTTGAAAGTCTTAATAGTGAGTGGAAGAAGGAAGAAGGACTGTGGTGCCAGTTGTAGATCCTCTGTTATCTACCCAGGCTAGCTCCTACCTGAGAAAAGCTCCCTGAAGATAGCCAGCCCACCCGTCCCTAGAAGGCTACTTCTGTGGACACATGAATATTCCTCCTAGTCTAAGTTTCCAGCAATCGAAATTGAAGCTGAAAAGGGCTTTAGGAATGGTAGCTTTACGGGATCCTCGGGCATGCTGGGGAATCGTAAAATGCAGGGAACCGAAGAATAGTGTCTTAGCACGTCACTGTGGACTCTGCCATCCCCAGACACTCACCGCAGCTCTCCCGGCTCTTGATTCTCTCGTGGCTGGTGCTGCGTTTCTAGCATCTCTGATTTGCCCCACATCCTGACATCCCTCTGTCTCTCAGGATTCAATGTCCCAGGTGGAGGCATCCAGTGGTCAAGCCAGGGTTAGGCTCTCAGGTTACTGAAGGATGGCCGAGGGATTTTATGATGAGATGAAGGCCTACTGAGATGAAGGCCCTTCCTAATAATGAGATTATTTAACTAGCAGCTAAAGCATGGCCTTTAGGAGTCTTAGTAATAACTCCAGAATCACTTGACAGGATGCCTTCAATCAGGCAACATGACAGCTACACTGCTTTGTCTATCTACTGGTTTCTGTGATATCCTGCCCCTCCTCCACACTCCCCAATGATTCTGAGTGGAACTTTGCGGTGTATTGGTGCTCCCCATAGCCGACTGGCCTATCTGCTCAGCAGGCTTTGATAAGGATTTGTTGAAAGCTCAGTGTTCTTCTCTTTGGGATTTCAGGGACACAGGTATGAGATATTACGATAATCTGTGTTCCATCAAGAGCATGAAGACCTCTCTTGGCTTGCTGCTATGGTTTGGTTATGGTATGTCTCCATCAAAACTTATACTGAGGCTTTGTCCCCAGTAGGGTAGCAATGGGGGTGGGTGGTGACCTGCGCAGTTGTTTGAGTTACGAGGGTAGAGCTCTTATGAATGAGTTAATGCCTTCTTGCATGACTGAATTTTCCCTCTCATGGGATAAAATGAGTTTGGCTTCCTTGGCTCTCACTTGCTGCTCCTAATCCCATGCCTGCTTGCCTGTCTGCTTTCCACCATGAGATAAAGCAATATGAGGCCCTCACCAGATGCAGCCATTCAGTCCTGGATTTTCCAGCCTTTGGGACTGTGAGCCAATATAGACCTCTTTTCTTAATAGGTGCTCAATTTCAGGTGTTCTGTTATAGCAAAAAAACAAACAAAAACAAAAACAAAAAACAAAAAACACTTGCATATGAGGCTATGGTGGGTGTCTATAGAACGTCAATTAAGGTAACAAACCACATTAACAAAAGAAATAAGAAAAGTGATAAGATTATTTTAATGGATCCAGAAAAAGCAGTTAGTAAAATTAAACCAAATTTCAAGATAAAACTGTAAGCAAATTTGGAATAGCAGGAACATTCTCAACTTGACAAAATTATTTTAGAGATCAGCATGGTTAAAATCATATTAAGAATGCAAAACCAAGGGCTTTTGCAATTTTTGTTAGGGAGACCGAGACATAGAACTCTGAAAGGGAAGCTTTGAGCGGATGAGGTGATGAGAAGGGGAACTGGTGGCACCACTGAGTCCCCAACAGCTGACAACTTCTCAAGGTTACTGCTCCGAGAAGGGCTAAAACCTCCAGGCTTTCTCCAGGGTCCAGTCTGCCGCGAATCTGGTGTCTGAGTAGCTAGGGGCAGAGTAAAGCAGACATCCTGTCTTCCACACTCTTTTCATCTCACTTTTTTAAAAAAATTTTTTAAAATTTATTTTTGACAGGCAGAGTGGACAGTGAGAGAGAGAAAGACAGAGAGAAAGGTCTTCCTTTTTTCCATTGGTTCACCCTCCAATGGCCGCTGTGGCCAGCGCACTGCGCTGATCTGAAGCCAGGAGCCAGGTGCCTCTCCTGGTCTCCCATGCAGGTACAGGGCCCAAGGACATGGGCCATCCTCCACGCCTTCCGGGGCCACAGCTAAGAGCTGGACTGGAAGAGGAGCAACCGGGACAGAATCCGGTGCCCCGACTGGGACTAGAACCTGGGGTGCTGGCACCACAGGCGGAGGATTAGCCAAGTGAGCCATGGCGCTGGCCTCATCTCACTTTTAATTCTGTGTCCCTTGCCTTACCTAATATCGACTGGGACAATTAGATAACAAAAAGGTTGTACTTTAAAACAAGGTGTTCAGGTATTTATAGTAAGGAGATGTGACTGAGCCAGCTGCTAAAAATAAAAGGTCTGACTTAATCCGTTCTGGAAGATTGTGCCCAGTGCATTCAGGGATAAGGGAAATCAAGGCAGATCTGATATTTAGACAACTTATCTCAGGTTGGTTTGGTTGGGCTTTCATGAGAAATGATAGATTTTTCCAAGTTGGCAGCAGTGGTGGGGATGGGCTTTCAAGGAAAAGCCTTGACTCTCAACCTCGACATCACCTGGATCTAAAATCTGTCTCAAGCTCCTCCAGCATTCATCTGACTCCTCCCAGCTTTGCACTGCATACATTTCCGCAAAGCTTTATTTGGCCCATACAGGGGATTTGGAGATCTGACTTCTGTTTGGGGAACACTAACTCTCTGCCGGTTTTCTGGCTGACGTGCATTTAATTTTCTCAAATGCATGTGTGAGTTCCTTGAATGTGTAAACATGTGTGCAACCCTGATTGGGCACTTCTGGGTGCCCTGAGCCATGATAGGCCCTTCTCGTGTTGTTTTATTTAGACTTTGCCATAACCCTGGTGGAAGTTCTCAGTGTTGCTGTTGGTGAAACTGAGGCTCAGCTGGGATTTTCCAAACCCACGATGCTTGGGAACTCAGACTGGGATTTGAACTCACTTAGCAAGAGACTTGAAGCTCGTGGTATACTGGCAGATTCTGTTTATTCTGGGATGTGTACTTGTAGGCCTTCAGTAAATGTTTGCTTATAATGGCTTGCTTTCTTTTTAAAAAAGGTTTTATTATTTATTTGAAAAGCACAGAGGAGAGAGAGAGAGAGAGAGAGAGAGAGAGAGAGAGAGAGATCAACTGATTGATTGATCTTCCATCCACTGGTTCACTCCCCAAATGCCCACAACAGCTGGGACTGGACCAGACCAGAGCCTGGAGCCAGGATCTCCATCTGGATCTCCCACCTGGGTGGCAGGAACTCAAGCACTTGTGCTGCCCTCTAAGATACATTAGCAGGAAGCTGGTTTGGAAGGAGAGGGGAAACTCCATCCCAAGCACAGTATGGGAGGCAGACATCTCAGAGGCTTAACCTACTGTACCACAATGAAGGCTTTCTTAGCTACTTCTTTCTTGTTCTCCTCTCCTACCTGGAGTTCAGCAGTATGATTATACTGTCCAACTTTATATCTATCATTGTATCAATTAGGAATATATTCAATTGCAAGGGGAAAAACGAATCAATATGGTGGTTTAAAAAACAAATAATCTGATTAAAAATGAGCAAAGGACCTGAATAGACATCTTTCTCAAAGAAGTCACACAATGGCAACAGGTATAGAAAAAGTGCTCAATATTGCTACTCCCAGGGAAATGCAAATCAAAACTACAACAAGGTATCACCTCATATCCATTAGGATGGTAGGAAAGCAAATTGGTACAACTATTATGGAAAACGGTATAGAAGTTCTTCAAAAAATTAAAAATGGTACTGCCATGGGATCTAGCAATCCCATTTCTGGGTATATATTTAAGTGCTGTGCACTCAGTATCCAAAGAACTGTCTGTGCCTCTATGTTCATTACAGCATTAGTCACAATTGCTGAAACAAGAGGAGCAACACAAGTGTCCGGTGATAGATGAGCAGATAAGGAAACTGTAGTGTATATGAGGCTACCTCCAAGATTAGTGGAAACATGGAATTAAAAGGTACATCTATTCTGGCACAAAAAACAATTGAAATCCATGCACAGTTCTTTTCTACTATATATTTCCAGGAACTTTTTGAAGACCCCCCTCCCCCATACATACAATGGAATATTATTCAGCCACAAAGAAATATCGCCGTTTGTGATGACATGGGTGAACTTAGACACCAAAAGACAAACACTTACAGGGTCTCACTTGTATGTGCAATCTGAGTTGAACTCCCAGAAGCAAGGAGTCGAACCGTGGTAGCTAGAGTGAGGGTGTGGGGGAGATTGAGTCAAAAAAGCAAACTTGCAGGTATAAGAATGAAGTTCTGCAGGTCTATTGCACAGCATGGGTGGTGGTGGGTGTGTTAATTAATTTGATTGTGGCAATCATTACACAGTGAACACATACATCAAGTGGTTACACTGAATATCTCGGATATATTCCCCCTTACTTCTACACTTAAATATATATATATATTTTTAATTTATTTATTTGAAAGAGTTACACAGAGAGAGGAGAGGCAGAGAGAGAGAGAGAGAGAAAGAGAGAGAACGAGCTCGAGGTCTTCCATCCAGCGGTTCACTCACCAATTGGCGGCAACGGCTGGAGCTGTGCTGATCCGAAGCCAGGAGCCAGGAGCTTCTTCCGGGTCTCCCATGTGAGTGCAGGGGCCCAAGGACTTAGGCCATCTTCTGCTTTCCCAGGTCATAGCAGAGAGCTGGATGGGAAGTGGAGCAGCCAGTTCTCCAACCATATGGGATGCTGGCGCTTCAGGCCAGGGCATTAACCTGTTGTGCCACAGCGCCGGCCCCATTAAATATATTGTTTAAAATGTTCTTTGGCATTCCTGACATTGAGATATGGGATCTGTGTCTCCTCCCCTTGAATCTGATGATGACTTGGACCAACGAGTTCCCCAGGAATGGCCCTGCCTGACTCCTGCATCTGCCTGGGTTATAAAGGACTGTGCAGCTTCTGCTTAGGTTTCTTGGAATCCTTGTTCTTAGAATCAAGCCATCATGCAATGATGACCCTAAGGCATGTGCAGAGGAGACATGTACAGGCATCTGGTCAACAGTTTCATCTCAGTGCAATCTTTGTCTCAGCCCATGAGATAGACACAGGAGTGCAAAGCTTGTGGAAGGGGACTCTCTGGGCCAGTAAGCCCAGCTCCTGGGTGTCAGAGTCTCCTTGGCTGAGGCCCCTGACACTGTAATAGAAGCCACTTAGCTTACTCCATCTGAATTCCTGTCCACAGAATCTGTGAGTTTAATCAAGTGACTCTTCCATGACCCTAGATTTTGAGTGGTTTGTTAGATAGTAAAAGTAGCTGCATTATCCCTTGGAAGGATTTTGAAAGAGGAAGTACCCCTCACACATCTTTAACTTGATATCTATATATTTTCTATACAACTTTAGGTAGTTGCAAAGAATATAAATTTTGGCATAGTATAAAAACTGACATTTAAAAATAAACCTATTACATGCTCCTTTTAAAGTTGCCACTGAAGTCTAAATACCATAGTGATTTGGTATTATTACTTTCTGTTTCACAATGTACAAACAAGCTTTTCTTTAGTAGTCAGAAATTTTTCCATCATTTCTTTTTTCTCCTCGAACTTGTATTTTCATTGCATTTTCCCTACAGACTTTTAGCCTAATGTAGGTAATATATTTTTATGCTTGAAAGTTTTTTTTATTGATTTCTGTTCCATACTTTTCTGCAACAAAACATGCATATAAATTGAAATAACATTTTAAAACAGTTCATGTGACTAAAAGGCTCTGAGTATTGAAAAATTTCTTTGGAATTGAATTATCATTAAAATTATTACTACTATAAAATAGAGAAAAACAACATAACTCTATTATATATTTTGCTGTATAATTATTAAGCACAAAACATGAACTTATGTTGGAAATGCATCTGCTCTGAGATGGATAGGGTTTTAAAAATTATTTCTTGTATCCATGAGTATTACTTATTGCTAGAATAAGACATCAGTTGTTATCAATTACAATCCTGTTTTTTGTTTATTAAGACACAACTGCTGTGTTAGGACCCTTGATATTTCTGAATTATTTGAGATGCTTCCAAGTAAAATGTGAGCAGTCCTCAAAAGTTCATGTAAAATGCGTATTAGATTAAAAAAAAAACTTATGCAAGGATGCAAACATTTTTTGCACCAAAATGAACTTATCTTTAATTCTTTTTCATCGATCAGACTTTTGAAGTACCTTCCTAGTAGAAATCCCATAGTGTTTAATCATCACATATTATTTTAGTGATCCATCAGCTTCCAGTTCGATTAGGTCCTCCGATTATGTGGGAAGCAATTGGAAAAGGACTTGTGACCAAGTCGTTGTTCATCTGCAAATGAGTTTGTTACTCAATCGTTAGAGACCTTCCCAGCCTCCCTATTTCTGTTTGTCCTCCTGTTGGAGCCTTGGACGTTTCTTCTCCAGGATGCATCCTTTTGAGGGTTGGCATGACTGGGAACTGTGCCCCTCTTTTGTTAAGCGGGAGAAGGGCTGCCCCGGGAGCATTTGGCCACTGCCCTCACTGCATACAGATGGCTTTCAGCAGAGCGTAAAGGAACACTGGCCATCTGGAAATTGATCCTGTAAGCCTATCCATGCCCCAAACCAAATCCACTTGGACTTTCTGGGATGTGAGTACCCTATTGGGAGACTGCTGTGGCACAGGATATGAAACTCAAGGATGGAGGGACTTGAGTTTGCCTTCTGGCGTGTTGACTCTCCTGTCACGGGCAGCTGTAGGCTAAGTGTCTAACAGATCCCACCTCATGCAGTCCTCAGAACAATCCCCAGAGGAGGAACTGTTGTCCTTACTTTGCAGATGAGATATAGGGGTTAAGGGGCAGCCAGCCGGTACCCCAACTGGGGTCTAAACCCAGGGCTGAGGGGTGACAGAACCTGGGCTCTTGAACACCTTGTGTTAAGATGAGCCCTGGTTTGAGGCACGGGGGGTATGCCAGGGATTGGCTGGACTGCTGTTGCTGCTACGTCACTTGCTTCCCTCTCTTACTTTTTAAAAATATTTTATTTATTTATTTGACAGGCAGATAGAGAGAGAAGGTTGCATCCATTGCTGGTTCACTCCCAAATGGCCACAATGGCTGAGGCTGGGCCCTTCTGAAGCCAGGAGCCTGGAACTCCATCTGGGTCTCTCACATGGGTGGCAGGGACCCAAGCATTTGGGCCATCTTCTGCTGCCTCCCAGGCACATTAGCAGGGAGCTGGATTGGAAGCAGAGCAACTTGGACTCAGAGATGGAATGCCAGCATTGCAGGGAACAGTGGAACTGCTGTATCAAGATGCTGGCCTCTGGTTTTTATTTTCATTTCCTTAAGCAGTCTCTCTGCAGCCATGGTTTACAGATGCTGGCAAGCATCAGAATCAGCTGGAGGCTTTGTTTGTTTGTTTTAAGATTTTCTTTATTTATTTGAGAGGTAGAGTTACAGACAGTGAGAGGGAGAGACAGAGAGAAAGGTCTTCCTTCCATTGGTTCACTCCCCAATTGGCTGCAACTACCGGAGCTGCACCAATCTGAAGCCAGGAGCCAGGTGCTTCTTCCTGGTCTCCCACATGGGTGCAGGGGCCCAAGGACTTGGGCCATCCTCCACTGCTATCCCAGGCCATAGCAGAGAGCTGGATTGGAAGAGGAATAGCCAGGACTAGAATCGGCGACCATATAGGATGCAGGCACCACAGGCGGAGGATTAACCTACTGTGCCAGGGCACCAGCTCCTGGAGGCTTTGTTAAAGTGCAGACGGCCCGGCTGTACCCCCAGAGTCTCTGAGTCAGTGGGTCTCAGGTGGGGCTGAGAATCTGCCTTTGTATCCAGTCCCTGGGTCTCAGAACCACACGGGGGGAGCTGCTTCTTTGAAGCATGTCCAACCCCATGGGAAATTCCCATTGTTAATGCATTAGGGATTGATGTTTGATGTTTTTCCTTCAGTTTCTTTGAGAGATGAGGTTTAGATCTTCCTAGAAGTGAGTATGAATGAATATGCATGTTTCATGCACATTTTTTTGATTTATTTATTTGAGAGGTAGAGTTACAGAGAGAGGGAGAAACAAAGAAGGAGGTCTTCCAGCTGCTGGTTCACTCTATGAATGGCCAGAACTGGGCCAATTTACGCCAGGAGCCAGAAGCTTTTTCTGGGTTTCCCATGTGGGTGCAGGGGCCCAAGCACTTGGATTGTCTTCTGCTGCTTTGCCATTAGCAGGGAGCTGGACAAGAAGTGGAGCAGCTGGGACTCAAACCAGTGCCCTTATGGAATGCTGGTGCCACAGGTGTAGGCTTAGCCCATTATGCCACAGTGCTGGCCCCTCCTGTACATTTCAACACCTGAAATAACTTGGGGACAAATCCGAATTGCAGGCATATTTGCTGGAGATTTTTGTGATTGGGCATGTCCAAATAGGGGAAGTTGTGTTTTGATATTTTTATTTTTATTTTTTCATTTATGCCTTGCACCTGAAGGTCTTCTTTGTCAGGTTTCCCCCTCTGTCTGATGATGGAATGTCCTTTTCTTCTTTCTTCACACATTGGTTCAATCTTCAACACTTCAATCTTCAAGGTCCCATTTTCTCTCTGAAGTTTCTGGCTGAGTCAAATACCTTTCCTCTGAATTCCTCTACTTTGTGTATAACATTCTTTTTTTTAAAAATGGTCTTTATTTATTTATTTGAGAGGGAGGGAGGAGGGAGACAGATGAGGTCTGAGGGTAGAGGGAAGCTGCCATCCATTTGTTCGTTCCCCAGATGCCAGCAACACCTAAAACCAGGAATGAAGAACTCAATCCAGGTTTTCCACGAAGCTGGCAGGGACCCAGCTCTGTGAGCTATCACCCCATCACCTGTTGTCTCCCATGAGCAGGAATCTAGAATTGGGAGTGAAGTCAGGACTTGAACCCAGGCACTCCCATATGGGATGGCAGTCGCTGGCCAAGAGCCCACCCCCTGCATGCTTTCCAGAGATGTGAGCTGCTTACCCTTTATATTTTCTGCTAGATGACTCAGTACTGGTCAGTGTTCAATAGGTAGTAATTAGCTAACATTTAATTAGAACTCACTGCACGCCAGGCATTTACTGAACACTTTACATATACTATTTCATGAAATCCTTACAATAACCTTCTTCTTCTTATTTATTTATTTATTTATTTATTTATTTATTTATTTATTTTTGACAGGCAGAGGTAGACAGTGAGAGAGAGAGAGAGACAGAGAGAAAGGTCTTCCTTCCATTGGTTCATCCCCTAAATGGCCGCTGCGCCGATCAGAAGCCAGGAGCCAGGTGCTTCCTCCTGGTCTCCCATGTGGGTGCAGGGTCCAAGCACTTGGGCCATCCTCCACTGCACTCCCATGCCACAGCAGAGAGCTGGACTGGAAGAAGGGCAAGCGGGACGGAACCGGCGCCCAAACCGGGACTAGAACCCGGTGTGCCGGTGCCATAGGCGGAGGATTAGCCAAGTGAGCCGTGGGGCCGGCCCTTACAGTAACCTTCTGAGGTAGATACTGTGGTCATCTTTACTTCACAGTAGAGGAAACCGAGACATAGAAACGAAACCGAGACATAGAAACATAACCTAGACAAGGGTGCATCCCTATCCAAGGGTATTGTACTGTCGTAGGCTCTGGAGTGCGGCACTGACCCTCACACTCAATGGTCTCAAATACTGATCTGTCTGTGAAGCTCCTGGATACTGAGGCAAAGTATTTATATCAAGATTTAGAAGTCCCCAGGGGAGGGCTGGTGCCACGGCTCAATAGGCTAATCCTCCGCCTAGCGGCGCTGGCACACCGGATTCTGTCCTGGTTGCCCCTCTTCCAGGCCAGCTCTCTGCTGTGGACCGGGAGTGCAGTGGAGGATGGCCCAAGTCCTTGGGCCCTGCACCACATGGGAGACCAGGAGGAAGCACCTGGTTCCTGCCTTCGGATCAGCACGGTGCGCTGGCCGCAGCGCACCGGCTGCGGCGGCCATTGGAGGGTGAACCAACGGCAAAGGAAGACCTTTTCTCTCTGTCTCTCTTCTCACTGTCCACTCTGCCTGTAAAAAAAAAAAAAAAAAAAAAAAAAAAAAGTCCCCAGGGGAATAGACTCCAGGCAGTGCCTTCTCCCTCTTGGGGCTGATTTCTTAAGACGCCAACACAAATGCCTCCAAACGATGATGCAGCACTTGTGTTTGTGCATGTAGGAGTTACTACTGTGTCCAGCGTTAGGAGTCTTGGGTCAAAACAATCTGTGCTGGCATCAAAGGTGTTACTGGGAACATTAGGGCAATTCCTTGGGTGTTTTAGCTTCATGGAACACTGCAGCTAGACTGGATGGGGTCAAATTCCAGCTCAGCCACTTAAAAGTTGTGCAACCTACAAGTTGCTGAGTCTTGGAGTACCTCTGTTTTCTCATGAACAATGATATTGATAATAATGGAGCCTACTTCATAGGCTTGTTGTGAGGGGAAGGACATTAGCATATGTAAGGAAGAGTGCCAAGCACATAATGAGAACTATGTAGACATGAGAAAGTGTAGACATTTGCTGTGCTGTCCTTAGCATTTTATCCCTGGGCTGTAGAGGGCAGGTGTATACTAAGTGCCCACTGTGTATTTGTAATTGGATGAATGGTTAATTCTGAGTGGAACTTTGTAATGTTTCACCAAAGTGCACTTGAAGGCAGTACCTTTCAATTTTTTTTGACAGTGGCTATGTTAATCAGCTTTTTGTTTCTGTAATGCAATGATTGAGGCAGGCTACTTTACAAAGAAATGGGTTTGCTTTGGCTCCTAGTTATGAAGAGTCACAGTCTAAGATTGGCTTGGCCCCATTGGCTTACCCTCTAGTGATGGCAGTGGTGAAGCACATGTGGAAGCAGGTCAGATGGCAAGCCGATTTTACATATATATGTACATATATATACATGTGTGTATATATATATATATATATATATATATATAGAGAGAGAGAGAGAGAGAGAGAGAGAGAGAGAAAAGCAGGGCCCTAACTTATGTTTTATAACAATTCTTGTAAGAACTACCTTCTGAGGGCATGCCCAAAGACCCAAAGACCTAAGGGTCTCTTAGTAGACCAGCCTCCTAAATACTATAATTGCATTAAATTCTCAGCCTTTTTATATCATGAGCTTTGTGGTTTAGGCATCTGAATGAGTTTGGAGACCAAATAGTGTTTAAGTCATAGCAGTGATCTATAGTATATAAATACAGTTTTTTAAAAAAGATTTATTTATTTATTTGAAAGTCAGAGTACACAGAGAGAGGAGAGGCAGAGAGAGAGAGAGAGAGAGAGAGAGAGAGAGAGGTCTTCCATCCACTGGTTCACTCCCCAATTGGCCGCAATGGCTGGAGCTGTGCCGATCTGAAGCCAGGAGCCAGGAGCTTCCTCCAAGTCTCCCACGTGGGTGCAGGGGCCCAAGGATTTGGTCCATCTTTTACTGCTTCCCCAGGCCATAGCAGAGAGCTGGATCAGAAGTAGAGCAGCTAGGTTTTGAACCAGTGCCCATATAGGATGCTGGCGCTTCAGGCCAGGGCATTAACCTGCTGTGTCATAGTGCCGGCTCATATATATATATATATATATATATATATATATATAGTTTAAATTAAGATGCAACATGTACACACACCTTATGAAACCATGCTTATTGGGGCCGGCACTATGGCGTAGCAAGTAAAACCACTGCCTACAGTGCTGGCCTCCCTTATGGGCGCTGGTTAGTCCTGGCTGCTCCACGGGATTCAGCTCTCTGCTATGGCCTGGGAAAGCAGTAGAAGATGCTCCAAGCCCTTGGGCCCCTGCACCCATGTGGGAGACCCAGAAGAAGCTCCTGGCTTCTAGCTTTGGATCGGCACAGCTCCAGCCATTGCAGCCAACTGGGGAGTGAACCGGTGGATGGAAGACCTCTCTCTTTGCCTCTCCTTCTCTCTCTATGTTACTCTGACTTTCAAATAAATAAGTTAATCTTTTAAAAAAACCCATACTTATCATTATCACACAAGATGCATTCTTATATTTTCTTTTTTTAAAAGCTTTATTTATTTATTTGAAAGGCTGTGTTACGGAGAGAGAAGAGGAGAGATAGAGAAGGGGAAGAGAGAGAGAGAGAGAGACCGACCAAGACCTTCCATCTATTGGTATTCTCCTCAATTGGCTACAGTGGCCAGGTCTGGGCCAAGCTGAAGTCAGGAGCCAGGAGCTTCATCCAGGTCTCCCACAGGGATGCAAAGGCCCGAGCAGTTGGGCCATTTTCCACTGCTTTCCCAGGCACATGAGCAGGGAGCTGGATGGGAAGTGGTGCAGCTGGAACTTGAACTTGTGCCCATATGGGCTGCTGGAACTGCAGACTACAGCTTAACCCACTGCACCACAATGCTGGCCCCCTTAGATTTTCTATTCAATATAATTTCATTAAAACATGCTGATCACTCATGAGTTGATTTCACCTCCTATTAAGGGTTCAGGGCTGGCAGTTTGATAAATAATTGACTTAAGGGAATTTCTCCCTTCAGTGGACACACTCCGTCTATACATGCATCAATACAAGGAGGCTTCAGAAAGCTTGTGGAAAATGGAATTAAAAGATGAGTTTATTTTGGTGCAAAAAGTTATGAAATCTATGAACAGTTTTACCTTAATAGGCATTTTTATGAATGTGGGGAGCAACTCGGACTATACTGTTACTGGAATTAAGACTTATTCTATGCATCTGCTCTCCCACAATATGGCGCTGGGAGAGGAGAAAACAGCTTCTGCACAGCTGCCTCCAGTTCAACCAATAGGCAGCAGGACTTGCTCCTGATTGGAGGAGAGCAACGTACTCGGCGTGTGGGCAGCCGAGTTAGGATTGGCAGAGGAGGACTATAAAGGAGGAGAGAGACGGCATGCACCAGGAACATCTAAGGGGAACACCTGTGCAGCCCCCGAGAGAGCCGGCCGGCGGTGTGCCGCTCCCCCGCGGAAGTGGGGAATGTGGCAGGGGGAACCGCCCTTCCACGGAGGTGGAAGGGACGGTAGCCAACCCGGGAAGAACCAGCAGCAAACCCGGGGAGGGCCGAGCAGACGAAAGAACAGCGCAGGGTCCTGTGTCGTTCCTCCACGAAGAGGGGGAGCGACATAGTGGTGCCGTGACTCGGATATGAAGCCTAGGCAGGGTTTAGTGTCGTTCCTCCACGAAGAGGGGGAGCGACATATGAACCTTTGAAATACCCTTGACTGGCCAGGTGGGTTTTGCATGTCTTTGCTCTGACTTTAGAAGAAAAACTTTCACTTTCAGGTTCTTTAGCCCTGTGTTCAGGTCGGTAGAGACCATTTCTTCCGTGTTGTGGTTGGCTGCATCTCACGACTCAGGCTGACCTTGAGGTCTGCATGTCTTCCTGGGGCCCAGTGAATGTGCCTTTTCCATGGAGCTTCAATTTCCCAGGCTGGATGGACTAGAGCTGAGGCCCGGAAGGCCTTGTGCCTTCCTGACAAAGTCTGGACTTGGCTCAGGAAGTGCCACCTTCCCCTAGAGACCTCTGTCTGCATTGTAACTCTTTCGCTGGAGGACGGCTGGCTCCTGGTGTGGGGATGGTCTTGGTCTTGCACCGCCCCTCTGCTCACTCAGATGTAATCCACCACCATTCCTTCCCTTGCTGTGGGCTGCTGGCTCATGGGCTGCAACCCCCCAAGGGGGAACTGTGATGTCTTGGCTGCATTTAGCTGGGATTCCTGAGTGTTCTACGACTGGCAAGAGCAAATAGGAAACTGTGTTCTGCTGCCAGAGAATGGGGATGGGGTGAGACAGGTGGTGACTGGAGAGAAAGAGGCTGGGTGCAGAGTGTCCCAGTGTGTGTTTACAGCTGTACAGACTCTACACAGAGGGGACCTTTCCAAGCAGAGCAGCCCATGCTCTGTTTCGTGCCCAGGGTCCTGCTCCCCTTTCTCTGGTCACTCAGTTTTCTCTGGTGCATGTTAAGGACAAAATCCTTTGGAAATTGTGGCTACCAGGTTGGTTTTTTTTTTTTGACAGGCAGAGTGGACAGTGAGAGAGAGAGACAGAGAGAAAGGTCTTCCTTTGCCGTTGGTTCACCCTCCAATGGCCACCGCGGCAGGTGCGCTGCGGCCGGTGCACTGCGCTGATCTGATGGCAGGAGCCAGGTACTTATCCTGGTCTCCCATGGGGTGCAGGGCCCAAGTACTTGGGCCATCTTCCACTGCACTCCCGGGCCATGGCAGAGAGCTGGCCTGGAAGAGGGGCAACCAGGACAGAATCCAGTGCCCCGACCGGGACTAGAACCCGGTGTGCCAGCGCTGCAAGGCGGAGGATTAGCCTAGTGAGCCGCGGCGCTGGCCCAGGTTGGTTCTTTTTAAGATTTGCTTGTAAATGCCATATATGATGGTAGTTCAAATCAAAATAGAAGAAGGAAAAAGCCTAGGAGGCTAAGGAAGCCTTCCATGCTCCAGGAGTCTCCTAATGTGATGATGATGATGATGATAATAATAATAATAATAGTCATTCCTTTCATTGATCAAACATCTCGGAGCCTTGATGCCTGTACATTCTGTGTCCTGACTCAAACAGGTGCTTATGTCTCTGCTCTATTGCTTGAGGTCTACAAGTCTCTGTCCATCTCTGTTTAAACATTTTACATTTTAAACTCTGCATTGTTTCCTTGAAATGCTAAGCCAGCATTCTTAAACCTCAGCCATGTAGGCTTCTGTTTGCTCTGGCTTAGGAAGGTGGAGAACTCCACCTCCTATTGTGCACGTGTTCCGTTCTGTCACTGTTCACACACATCAAGTATGAGCGCGTTCCGCACAAAGACTCAGTAATGCAGATGCTAACGACATGCTGATTCTGCACGTGTTCCCATTTACCAAGTATTTCTGAGTCTACTTGGGATCGATAGTTATTTTTTGCAAAGTCTTCATTACTTCCTAATTGTTTGAGTTTCTTGGCCCCCTCCTTTTTTTCTTGTATTTTCCCTATTACAGCAGTAGGTCACAGACTTTTGGATTTCATAAAGCAAAAAGTAAAAAAAAATTTAAAAGAGGTAAGGACCACCTTGCGGTGCCGGCACACCGGGTTCTAGTCCCGGTCGGGGCGCCGGATTCTGTCCCGGTTGCCCCTCTTCCAGGCCAGCTCTCTGCTATGGCCAGGGAGTGCAGTGGAGGATGGCCCAGGTGCTTGGGCCCTGCACCCCATGGGAGACCAGGAAAAGCACCTGGATCCTGGCTCCTGCCATCGGATCAGCGCAGTGCGCCGGCTGCAGCGGCGGCCATTGGAGGGTGAACCAACGGCAAAGGAAGACCTTTCTCTCTCTGTCTCTCTCTCACTGTCCACTCTGCCTGTCAAAAAACAAAAAACAAAAAAAAAAAAAAAAAAGAGGTAAGGAGACTGATGTAGGATTTCCTTCCTTTTTTATTTGTCCCAATAAAACAACTGCCTTTTGCTTTTACCATCACATCATAGAAGAAGTTGCCCAGTGGGGTCTGGGAAGGATGTCAGTTGTGTTTTTGGGATCAGGCATTTGGGGTAGTGGTTAGGACACGATGGTGTGTGCACATCCTGAATCCGAGTGGCCTAGGTTACAGTCTTGACTCCACTCCCAATTCCAGCTTCCTGCTGATGTGCTCCTTGGGGGCAGAGATGGTGGCCCTAGTACATGGGCCCCTGCCACCCATGTGAGAAACCCAGGTTGAGTTCTTGGCTCCAGGCTTTGGCTTGGCCCAGCCCTGGCTGTTGTGGGCATTTGAGGATGAACCAATGGATGAAAAAAATCTCTGTCTCTCTGCCTTCCAAAATAAATAAATAAATAAATAAATAGATAAATAAATAAATTTTAAAAAGGGAAAGAATTAAGAATTTATAGAAAGCACTTATGCTTGTGGAGGTCTGTTCTCAAGGATGCTTTTTGGGTCTTTTGTGGGATTCAGCTCTGCCTCCTTAGATTTGGTTCAGTGCAATCTGTGGGTACCAACTGAGTGCTCAGCATTGGGGTGGACGCCAAAGAAGGACTGGAGTTTGTTTTCATCCCCAGATGTCCCCCAGAAGACGTGTAGCAAGCAGCCAGGTAGGACTGTAACATTTGAGTCTACCTTTCCACAAGACTGTGGACTTCTTTTAAAAATGTTTATTAGTTTGAAGGGTGGAGCAACAGAGAGGGAGGGAGGAAGGGAGGCAGGGAGAGAGAGAGAGAGAGAGAGAGAGAGAGAGAGAGAAGAGAGAGAGAGGAGAGAGAGAGGAGAGAGAGAGAGAGAGAGCCATCTTCCATCTGCTGGGTCACTCCCAAAGTGACTACAATAGCTTGGGCTGAGTCAGACTGAAGCCAACAGCCAAAAACCCCATCTGGGTCACCGATATGGGTGGCAGGGACCCCAGTACGTGAGCCATCACCTGCTGCCTCCCAGGATGCATTAGTAGGAAGCTGGACAGGAACCAGAGCAGCTGGGGCTGAATAGGCACTCTGATACGGGATATGAGTCCCAAGCAGTGACTTAACCTGTGTGCCACAGTGCCTGCACCGAGACTATGAACTCTTAAAGGTACTGAACATATCATGCTTGTGTCTCTGTGTCCCACATATGTCACAAACACTCTGCCAGTGCTTGCTCACGTGTTACAGGACAGTGCAAGATAAAAGATGCACAGTGCTTTAATCGAGGTCAGCTCTAGGCAAATACTGAGCAATACTGTACCAGGAGTGTAGAAGAGAGCAGCGAGGGGATAGGGCATAACTGGCCAGAAGACTCTGTGGAAGGAGATGGTGAAATTGGAGTTGGGCCATGAGGCTTGAGTAGCATTTGGCATGGTTTGGCCATAAATAGTGAAATCCTTTTAGAAGGCAGCTTGGAGCCCAGGTAATAGTATGCAGATAAGTCATTTGTTCTGCAAGTGAATCTTTCTCATTGGTAGTATCTGGTAGCATGGTATGGCATTGGACAGCAAAGAACCATTAGGGCTCTGGTTTGAAACCAGGAGTGATTCTGCTCCCCAGAGCAATTTGGCATTATCTGCAGACATTTTGGTTGTTATACGTAGAGCAGGGCTGCTAGCATATACCTTGTAATATTGGCATATTGGATGCTACAAAACATCTTATAATGCATTGGATGGGTCCCCATTCCCACCATAAAGAATTGGCTGGCCCAAATTATCAGCAGTTCCATTGTTTAGAAACCATGATTTGGGAGATTGGTAAGAAAGAAGAAATACATAGGGTGTTTCAGGATTGTGGGTAGTGTCTGGAATCCAAGGCTGCAATAGCAGGCCTCTAGCCTTCCGGGCAATGAATGGTTCCAGCTGTCTTCCTGTTGCACTTCTCTTTTCTGCCTTGTGCTGCCAGGTGTCTTCTCTCCTCCCTTATCACCTCCTCTTTGCCTTAACACCTCCAGAACTTCTACTTGTTGGCCTCCTCCCAGTGAAGGCCTCAGAGCTACCAGGGGAACTCTGGGAGATTGTTTAGGCAAAGAATAGAATTTACAGTGTTTGGAATCAGTTGGGTTGATCCAAGATAAACTTTTGCCTTTCTGTCACCTAAGCTAAAAGTCCCTGTTCAGTTTCATGCGTGCGTTCTTATTCAGAGGGACATTTGTGGCTTTGTCAGAATTTTAACTTGTTGAGTCTGTTGGCTTCTTTTTTTTTTTTTTTTTTTCCTTTTTGGCAATGGCATAATAGCAGCATTTACTTACCTTAGGGGTGACAGCAGGGTAGAGAGGTGAGTTTTCCAAAATACAGTCCCTGTAACATTAGTTCCCTTTATGTTAATAAACATTCTCTGAGAAAAGGAATTCGGGGGACATATTTCAGTAGCCAATTATGTCTGGGACACTCCTGAGTTAAATAGATATTTTATTGCAAGACTTCTTAGAGCCTTTATTATTGATATTGGCATTTTGAATTTCCTAGAGGAAACAGTGGTATACTGTATTTGCAGACTTAATTGGCCACGGGAAAAACTTTGTAGAACATACAGCAGCAACTTACTTCGAGAAGCATTCTGCTGACGGAGAGTGTGGATTGGCAGCTGTGGTATTTCACGTCTCTCCCTCCACAGTGAGTTACTTCTTTCTTTGGGCAAGGTGCTTCCTGAAGTCTCAGTTTCCTCATCTGGAAAACACAATCCCAGGAAAAAATCGTGCTCCCTTCTCCAGGTGTCGGGTGTCCTGCCTAACTCAGACTTCTGTGGTTTTAGTCCTAGGGACCTGCATTTTTTTGTTGTTAGTACAAATGTCTTTTTTTGGGGGAGTGTGAGAGGCTGGTATCTTTTGACCTTGGTGTGTTTAGCGTTTCCCCCAAATGCCTGGCACATAATGACGCTCAATAAATGTTTATCAAGTGAATCGGCTGATAATATCATCATGTCTGATGCACCTTGCACAGCCCCAGCGAACCACAAAGGCCGGGAGCCAGAAGCTTCATCCAGATCTCCCATGTGAGTGCAGAGGCCCAAGGACCTGGGCCATCTTCTGCTGCTTTTCCCAGGCACAGTAGCAGAGAGCTGGATCAGACGTGGAGCAGCTGGGACTTGAACTGGCGTCCACATGGGATGTTGGAGTTGCAGGTGGCAGCTTTACCTGCTACAGTGCTGGCCCCTCTGGCTGCTTCTTAATGGACCTAATTGGGGGGTGGGGTGAGGATAAGAGAACCTTTCACAAATTGCTGAAGGACTTCTCAGGAGGGCCCTGCTGCATCTGGGGCCCCAGAGTATGATGAATGGTGAAGGAAGCAGCGATGTGTGCCCTGGGGAACCCACCAGGGGCCTACGTTAACCTTTGTATGAGCAGCATGTTCCAGAGGGAGGGCTTTGGACTGGTGGGGGCCAACATGGTTTTTGGTGTCTGTGTGCCTGCCCCTGGGCCTGAATCTCCAGTCCTAAAAGGAAAGTGTGGGACTGGAAGATGTTTGCAGGCCTCTCTTGGTTTGAGGAGACACAACGCTGAAACATCCGAGGGCTGGGCTGGGGAACAGCCTCGTCCCCACACCTCTGTGGGCTTGGGAGGGCAGACATCAGAGCCAGGGAGGGAGGAGGAGGGGCCGGTTGGCAGCTCAGTGTGAAGAGGTTAACTTGGAGGGAGGGAGAGAGACTGCGCAAGTCCTGTGACCACTCTTGCAACCTGGGCTGCTCCAGAGACATTGTTAAGTCCTTTGCCTTCCATTTTTGAAAGATGCATCGTTTGTTTAAGAATAGTTTTAGACTCATCGGAAAATAGTGACCACAACACAGAGAGTTCTTGTGGACCTCATGCTACGGTCTGAATGTTTGTGTCCCTTAAATTCCTCTGTTGAAATCCCGCCCCGATGGGGTGATGGACTTCAGGGAAGGTGATTAGGTCACGAGGTTCTGCTCTCCTGAATGAGATGAGTTTATTTTTGTGTATTTGTTATTTTTAGATTAAATTATCATTTTTTTCTTCATGGGAAAGTTGAACATTTGAAAATACTGACTTGGTGCTGAGGTAATGTTTGGTGTATTTTTTCCAGGATGGGTCTAGAGGAGTATTGACTAGGATTTTTTTCTGGGGTGAGGACTCTGAATTTTATTTATTTGGTTTTAAACTTCAATACAGTAAAGCTTACATTTTTTTGGGTACAGTTTGGTGATTCTGCCACAGACACAGAGTTGTGTAATTACTACCATGATCAGAAGAGAAAGAATTCTGGCATTCCCTTTGCAATCAGCCCTCTGCCTACTCTGAATCCCTGGCAGTTAGTTTCTTTTCTATGTCCCTATAATTTTTGTCTTTTCCAGAACAATATGATTGTGTATTTAATAGAGAAAAAATTTTAAATGTTAAGTCCAATTTGTCAATGTGTATATTTTAAAAATTGTGTGTATGGGGTCTCATTCTCTCCTTCTACCACATGAAGACCCAGGAAGAAGGCTTCATTTAAGAGCCAGGAAATGGGCCCTCGCCAGGTGCTGAATGTGCTGGCGCCTTGATCTTTTTCCAGCCTCCAGAATTGTGCAAATAAATTTCTGTTGTTTATAAGCTACCCAGTCTATGATATTTTGTGATAGCAGTCCAAATTCATGTGGTGCGAGTAGGCAGGCAGCTACTTAGGTCCAAGTGAGCTGGAATCCTTGCAAGCCCTATAATGTAATGTTATCTCTCTAACTGTCAGTCAAAAATACCCAGCTTCCCATGTGTCTCATCTGTGGCCAAGAAGGGGAGATGCCATGCTTATATTGATGTTATATTCCACGTGGAGGGGCAATAACATTTCCCTGATGGCTTCACACATGCTAAAGCACCACCCCCTACCCCATAAAAGAGTTTGAGAATGGGGGAGAGCCCTCTTTTTGCCATGGGCCACGGTCAGGTGCTGCTGTTCAGGCTTTGTGGGCCACTGTCTGGCCTACTCATGGATATTTCTCATGTATGATTGTGTGCTTTCTTTCTCAGGAATAAATCCTGTTCCTACCTGTGTGCATTATCATGTTTCCTCTAAGAATTCTTATATCTGTGAGAGATAAGAACCTAGAATGCAAATTAATATGCTGGCGCCCACATCAAAATGAACACATAATAGACATAATTTATTAACTGAAAAGGAGTCTGGTTGAGAAATCAAAGTTTTATTCAGTGAGTCAAACTGGGGACTTACACCTGGAAACAACCAATCAGTGGCTGGCTGTTTGCAAGCCTGAATTTTATTCTTTTCTTGCATTGACTTGGGTTCAACAATATAGATTCATGTGTTATTACCAGATTGAAAACTGAAGGGTACCTCACTGGAAATTGAGCAACACCTGTACTGGCTAACAGACTTGCGTATTGATTAAGGAGGTGAATGACATTCCTACACTCATCCACAGGGGATTTTGTTGGTATGCAGGGAGAGGCAAATAGTGAGGTTGCTAATCACTCTTCCTACAATGTGAAGCTCACTCCTTCCTAAAGTACAGTTGGCATGTTTCCTTCATTGTGGTTGAGTTCTCCTTGGGAGGTCCTGTTGGCTGGCAACTGATAGTCTGGTGTCTTCTCAGCACCAACAGCACACTTGCTGGCTTGGGTCTCTACAGGATTCAAGTTCACAAATTTCCACTACTGCGAGCATCTTACACCAGTACCGCTACATTATTATTAACTCAGGCCTACGCTTCATTCAGGCTTCCTCAGTTTTGACTTAACGTCCTTTCTCTGTCCCAGGATTCTTGTCCAGGAAACCATGTCCTGTTAGCTCCTCTTGGGTGTGGCAGTGACCTTGCCTTTCCTTATTTTTGATGACTTTGACAGCTTCAGGTATTACTGATTATGCATTTTGTAGGGTGCCCGTGCAAGGGGCTTCGTCTGATGTGCTTCTCATGATTAGAACCGGGGTGTGGATTATGGGAGGAGGAGCACAGAGGGGAAGCGCCTCCTCCCATTGCACCGAGGACGTGGACCACCAGGGGACTTAGCGCTGGGGTGCTGAGCTCCATCATCTGGCTCAGACAGAGTTTACAGGTCCTCTGCCCTAGCCCCCTCATGTTCATGTAGCCCCACACGTAAGGAGTGGGGAGTTGTCTCTGTGAGAAGAGTCATTTTTAACTAAAAATATTTATTTTGACTTGCGACTTGTCTTGCCTCACCAGCCTCATGGAGAGCCACTCTCCTTTCTTTGTCAACATCAGACAGCTAATCAAGCCACAGGGAGTTAAGCTAACAGACGATTGGCCTTCCCTGTAGAAAGGTTCTCAGAATGCTGAAGTTGTTAATTCTGTTTCTCCGAAGCAATGGCCTTGAGAGAGATGAAAGAAATCTATCTTCAACAAGGGCTGTGACTGCAGAACCTGGGAGGCAGAGGAGGTGTGGTAGTGGGGGGCGGGTAGGGCAGTCACTGACCAAAATGGGGATGGGAGAGGCTGACGCAGCACCACCCTGTGGCTAAGAGGGAATTAACCTGGGAGTTTGATCTGCGCCTAATTGCAATTTCTCAGCCTATGCCATCCACCAGCATTTCTTATGGATTACTGCTTATCCCATGCTGATAGGGGTCAAAGAGAAATCTGTTTCCTGCTACAGTAGTTGGACAACAAGGCTTCTTGACGTCGTCTTGGGTTTTTGTTCCCAACTTGCTGCTATTGTCTCCCAGGTCAAGCTTGCCATCTTTATTAGGCTAAAGTTGATCAGGTTTTTGAGCTGACCACACCCCTGTGTGATCTCATGCCCCTACCTGACCCCACCTGTATGCCCACCTGCCAATCAGGCTACACAACCACTCCGCTTTGGAAGAGGATAAAAGGCCTGGAGCACGCTGAGCCCCTCTCTTTTGTTGCCCTTGTTGCCCCCACGCCTTTGGGGCACATGGCCTTTGCTTTCCTGCCTGCATGCTTGCTGCCCGTGGCTCGCTCCTGGGCTGCTCTCTGCTTGGTATGGACCTAACTTAACTTCCAGACTTATCTTTCTCTTCTAAATAAAGCCCTCACTCTGCTGTGCATTTCTCGCACTGGATAAAATGCTTAACAACTTAACAACAGCAGCAGCAAAAAGTTGGCATCTTTATTTTTTTCTGCTGCTCACATCCGGAGCTGGTGTTGTTCCCAGGTCAGCCACTGAGTGAGGTGTGATCTTCCATCTCGTGTTTGCTTATCTGCACGGTGGTGCGGTCCATTGGGCCAAAAAGGGCAAGGATGCTTGGTCCCCACGGGCACCGTTGCCAGACATTCTGACTGACCATGTTCTTCCCTGGTGATCACAGACATGGCCTCAGAATCCTTGTTACCACAGTGTTCCAGGGCTCAGCCGTGTATGGACTGCAGTGGGAAAGCCAGTAAATGATTGACCACCCTTGGTCCAGATATTCTTTTAGGGCCTTTTCAGCGATACACATTCTAAGATTGAGGTTTGCAGAATTCATTCCATTATTCAATCAGTAAACATGTCTGGGTTCTTCTGTGTGCCTGGCATTGTGCTAGAGGCTGGATGTGTGTTGGTGAATAAAGTAGACAGGGCCCCTGCCTCTGTGGAACTTTGAGATTCTAAGTGCTTTGATAAATGTCACTTGTTGGATTCCAGTAACTCTTTGTACCGTGTAGGGCAGCTGAAGTCATCTGACAGCCAGAGGGATGAAAGTAGATTTTATTGTGTACTTTGAGCAACGCTCAAATGTGTTTTTGCATTTGATCTTCACAACCACCTTATAAATTAGGTAACACCCACAATTTACAAATGAAAAAGGCAAGGCGTACAGAATTAAATCGCCAACATCGGGGAGTGGTAATGGCAAAGCTGAGATTAGACCTTCAGTCCATGGGATGCCAGAGGCAATTTTTCTTCTTCTTCTTCTTCTTCTTTTTTTTTAACTTGAGAGGGAGAAGGAGAGAGAAAGGGAGACTTCTCATCTGCTAGTTCATTCCCCAGATGCCCACAATGGCCCAGACTGAAGCTGGGAGAGTCAGGACCCAAGAACTCAGTCTAGGTCTCCTACGTGGGTGGCAGGGACCCGATTACTTGAGCCGTTGCCACTGCTTCCCAGGATGCACCACAGAAGGAAGCTTGAATTGGGGCTGGAACCCTGGCACTCTGGGGTGAGGGCATCTCGTATGGCATCTGAACTGCTGGCTAAACACCGCCGCAGAGGCAATGAATTTTAGACCACAGCTTGTTCGTGGTACCCAGCCTTCCTCTTCTTCCGTGGAGAGGGTCTTCCCTAAGTAGGAGCGGCAGATTCGATTCCAGGCTGGGGCGGTGCACTTGCTGACCTGCAGCTGCGGGAGCTTCTGGCTGGGGATGAGGCTGCTGTGCGGGTCAGCCCGGCTGAGCAGGGCTCTTGCGAGAAAGAGGACAGAAATGAGGCCGGTCGGGGGATGCACCTCCTTCTGCGGCCTGGGATGACTTATCACACCACATCAGCCAGTGTCTACTAGGGCTTTCCTTGGACTTTCCACGTAGGTTTCTCCCAGTCACTTACAGCTCTCAGATCTCTCCCTGGCCTTAGGCTGCCTTGAGACAGGACGGGCCCTGGAAAGGAGAGTGCTTTGGCAGGAATGTTCCTGTTTCTCCAAACACACCTTGGAAGTTAACCCTTGAAGTGATGGTACTCAGAGGTGGGGCCCTCATGGATGGGGCTGGTGCTCTCACAGAAGAGGGGGAAGGGGGCACTCTCAGGCCTTTTTGCATTTCCATCTCTTCTGCCACGTGGCAGCGCAGTGCTTGTCCCATTTGCCCCTTACCACGGGAGGACACACAAGCCACAGAGTGGCCTCTTAGCAGCGGAGAGCAGGCCTCTGCAGCCTGAACGGTCAGTGCCTCGGTGGTGGACTTGCCAGCCTCTGACTGTGTGAGACCACAGAGCACTCTCGGGGGCTTTGTTATTGATCCCAAGAAGTAGGTAGCCAAGGCAAATGCCTACAAATGGGGAAGTGGCTTTGGATGCTGAGCCGTAGAGCACTCTTCAGGGGCAGAGAACTGTCGAGATCTTCTTAGACCGTTCCGTGGTCGTCATCAGAACCGTGGTAGAAACATGGACAGGAAAGACAGGTCTGATGTGGTCATGGAAAGGAAGAACCGTTTCAGGAAACAAGACACTGCTGCAGGGAGCAGGGAGCTTGGCAGAATCGTGTCCGTGTGCTAGTGTTTACTGGAAGGCAGACTTTCAGAGTGATGGACTAGGGTATTTGGAAGAGGAAATCTCCTAAGCAAAGTGTTGAGGCTGCCCCGTGGCTGCTCTTGACTGCGTGTAGTAAAATGTCAGGAGAGAGAACTGAACCAAAGACAGACTGGACAATCGAACAGTAAGCAGAGCTTACAGATTTGGAAACTTCTCACCAGGCCACATCAAGAACCAAAGTGTGTTTGTGAGAAAACACGTGTGTGGCCAAATGATTGTTTGATAAGAAGATTAGTGTGGATAGAAGGAGGCCAGATGCTGTTCACTAGGACAATGCAGGAACGACTCTGAGAGGGGCTGGTGTTTGGTGCAGCAGGTTAAATCGCCGCTTGCGTGTCAGAGTGCTGGTTCGAGTCCTGACTGCTTCATTTCTGATCCAGCTCTCTGCTAATGACCTGGGAAAACAGCAGAAGATGGCCCAAGTCCTTGGGCCTCTGAACTCCCCTGGGAGACCCAGAGGAAGCTCCTGAATCCTGGTTTTGAATGGCCCAGTTCCAGCCATTGCTGCCATTTGGAGAGTGAACCAGCAGATGGAAGATGGATCTCTCTCTCTCTCTCACTATCTTTCATTCTCTCTGTTTCTCTCCTTGTACATAAGTAAATAAATCTTCAAAAAGAGTGATCCTGAAGGCATTTTAAAGATATTCCTTGATGTGTCACCCATGAAGGACCAAAGTTCCAGGGCCTTGAAGGCAGCAGTTTGAAAGGGGAGGCCCAGGGTTCTTGTGGGACATCATGCTTTGCTCCCCAGAGCCCCCACAAGCTATATGCATTTGGGTGCAGCACTCCTTGGCTGCAGTTCTGATTCAAGAAGGCCTAGATTCGACTCTGGCTGCCACCCAAGGAGGCATAGGCAGTACCCGTGGTGTCTGCATGGTGCCAGCTCTGCAGGATGCAGGAGCTGTGGGGGTCTGGCTACCTCCACCCAGCTTCCACAGGATGCCTCCGAGAGCCTTGGGGTGAGGCAGAGAACTCCCACAGGGCTGGGGCTGTAACAGAGACCTCCCATTAGAGTAATGCCCTGTAGAGCCATGGGAGAGGGGTCATCACAGACACCCCACTAGGGCAGTTCTTAGTGGAGACATGGGGACAGAACTGCTCCCAAATCGCAGGCCCTGAGAGCCACCAGCGTGGAACAGAAGCCTGGGGATGCTGTAGACACCCGACTGCAGCCCTGAGAGCTGCTGTGTGGACTGTGCCCAGTGAAGTCAAGGACTGGGACTGCCCAGGGACCTTCCCAGCCCCCACTTCAGCCTGACCAGAAGATAGGACATGGGATCAGAGATTGCTCTTAAACCTTGAGATAGGCTTTAAAATGTATTTTACTGACTTTTAATGATCATAAATCTATATTCTTTTAAAAATGTTTATTCCATTCATTTGAAAGAGAGACAGAGAGCTCCTATCTGCTGGATTACTGTCCAAATGAACACAACAGCCAGGGTTGTCAAGTGTAAGCCAGGAGCCGGGAACTCAGTCAGGGTTTCCCATGAGGGTAGAAGGGGCCTGAGAACTTGAGCCAGTACCTACTGCTACCCAGGGTGCACATTAGCAGGAAGCTGGAATGGACAGCATGTCTGTGACTCAAACCCAGGCCCTCAGATACGGGATGTGGACATCCCAAGCAGTAATTTAACTGCTACACCAAAGGCTCACCCCTTACACCTCAATGTTGGATGTTGTCTCCCTTGTTGGGTTCTGGACTTACTTGGGGGCATAGTACCCTTTTCTTCCCCTTTTCTCTCCCACTATTGTGATTTGGAAGTACATCAGTTGTTTAATTTAGTCACTTCAAAACAAGAGAACAATTTGCTTTAGGATGAATTGTACCTTGAGTCTTACCTATATCTGCTTTTAGTTGAGATTTTGGACTCTAGACTTTTGAGTATTGAACTCATAAGTAAGTATCTAGACTTTTGGTGCCAGAACTGGGGGCTACTGGGATGAAATGAATGTATTTTGCAGGTAAGAAAGACATGACATTTGGGGATTGGAGTGGAAGGCTGTGGTGTGAATGCTGCGGTGTGTCCCTCCAAAATTCTGTGTTGAATCTTACAGCTCAAGGTGATGATGGAGTGTTGGAAGATCGACCCTCCAGGGGTGACTAGGTTTTGAGGCCTTGCCCTGTGAAAAAGATTAAGATTCTCATAGAAGGGCTGGGGGGAAATAGGTAGGCCCTCTTTTGCCCTTTGTCTCTTCCCTGGGAGGACCCTGAGATGGTGCTTTCTGTGAAGAACAGACCCCCACCAGATGCCAAAGCCACCAGTGCCTTGACCTTAGAGCTCCTGCGTTCCAGAACTGTGAGAAACACATTTATAAAGTGACCAGCCTAGGTGTTTTATGATGGCAGCAGGAATGGACTGGGACGGTGTGTCTCGTGGAGAGGAGGAGGAAGGCGAATACTGGACACAGCTGGGTTGAATTTGCCCTCGGGGATGGAGCTCCACCAGAAGCCTAGACCTCAGTGAGGACCTCGCGTGCAGGCAGCTTGGCTGTGTTCTCACAGGCCGTACCCAGCTTTGCAGAACTTGGCACTTCAGCTCCCAGATGCTCCCAAAGACTCATGTTCAGTCCTCCTCCTTGAGTGAGTCCATTCCAGCTGGGTGAAACAAACACTCTCCCAGAAACTCAGTAGAGAAGAAAAATGTTAAGGCTTCGTCCAAATAGTTCCAAAAATGAGGAAGTCATCTTTTTTTTTTTTTTTTTTTAATCATACATAAATTCTCCTTTCTTTCCCAAGTAACAATTCAGGGGATGGGGGTGGGGGGTGGGGGGAGTGTCTGTTCTTTCTTATTAATGGATTAAGCATCCAAACATTGGTACTTGTTCTTGTCTCAGTTACCCTGGGAGGAAAAGCTGAAGCCAGTACATGGGCACAGGGGGCTGATTTGGGGGTGGTGGAGGAGGATGTGGCACACTTGAGTCCTCCCACTGATGAAGGGTGCGCGCTTCAGTTCTCCACCAGCCGGGGGTGCTGTGGCTCAGCGGCCTCCTTGGCAGAGAGCTTCCTCATTCAGGGTCCCACCTGCTTCCCAGGGTGGCTGGGATCCAGTGACTGACGGAAGCTAGGACCCCAGTTCTGGCCACCCCTCCCCAACCCAGGACTATGCAGAGTGTCACCCCAACTCCAAAACTTCCTGGAGGGTCAGTGGGGGCTTCCACGGAGGCTGCCCTGAGACTCAGCTGCTCCCTGTGCCCAAGCTGCTGCCTCCCCTTACCCAGCCCAGGTGTGATCCTCAAAGCTCCCCACTCTGGACCTCTGGTGTGTTCATTTCCATCTCAAGCCCTGCTTCTCAGGGACAGTGGGTGTCAGAGGCTATGGTGGGAATTTGGACTTGGATCACTAGTGTGTGTGTGTGTGTGTGTGTGGGTGGGTGGGTGGAGGGGCATGGTGGTGGTGGAGTGGGAATATAAAGTTGGCTGAGGGAAGATTTGTTGATTTGGGAGCAAGTACTCTGCCTGGGGGCACTGCTGAGATGAGTCCCTGTAGTTGAGGGAAACCACTGGCTTGCACGGAGGTGGAAATGCAGGGGTGCCGTGGAGTGCTCTGTGGGAAGAGGGAGTAGAGGTGGAGAGAATGGATGTGGTACAGTGGTTGAGCTATATAAGCTGGAATACCCAGCAGAGCATGACTGAGACCAGAGGGTTTCTCAAGGCACAAGCAATGTGCTGGCGAGGGTAACACCCTCCTCACTGAGCTCTCTCCTCCAGAGGCCACGGGCTGTGTGGGAGATCTGTTATAGCACAGATAAATCTGTTATAGAACAGAAGCTGGTGGATCAGATTGTGGTCATCAGAAGAGAGGGCACGTGGGAGTCCGAGGGTCTCCAGCTGTGGAGTTAGGGAGACACCTAACTGAACACGGCAGGATACTACTCTACAATCAGAAGACACTGGGAAGATCCGGACGTTGAGGGCAGTTGCTTCAGTAAGAAGGTGTCACCTCTTGCTTGGTTGCTCCAGCTGAGCCAATTTGAGACCTATAACCTGTTGGCTAAAGTGGAGGCACCCTTGGGAGCATCACAACAAATGTGTATGGTCCCAGCTGTCCCAATTCTCCCTCCAAATAACCAATAACTTGGGTAACTGTATAACTGTATGCTGGGGATGAAAGTGTCTTAAACCCCTCAGGACTATTGATAGGCTCTGAATTGACACTGATACTTGGAAACCTATTTGGATCCACCTGTTAGGGCAGGGTGTGTACAGCAGGGTATGTGTGTGTCTCTCTGTGTGTGCACACATGTGTGTGTAGGGGGTCAGATGTCCTTTCCCTGGTCCTACTGGGTCTGTGGACTCCCCTAGTGGTTACTTTGCACGCCCCTGAGTGTGTAATTGGAACAGACATTCGTGGTTACTGGCACTACTTCCTCATTAGTTACTTGGTTTGTGGGGTGAGAGTTATCATAGTGGAGAAGACCAAGGAAAGACTGTACCTCCCTTCTCCAGGTAGGATGGCAATGCAAGCCCAGCATCAGAGGAGATGGCAGAGTGAGTGTCACCATTAAATACTTGGGGGATGCAGGCATGGTGGTCCTCATGGTACCTCCATTCAGGTCCAGCCCAGTTCCTGCAGAAGCTACAAAGCTCTTGGGATCTGACTGCACCAGTGAGCTCCAAATGTGCTCTTTCCTATTCTTACTTAAAAGAGCATCAGAAACAGTTTGTCTTCCCTTGGTCCAGGGGAAGAAAAAAGGAACACTTGCCATCTTGGGCTATGTTCATTCTTCCACCACCATTACAGTGTAACCCAGGAGGCACTAGAGGGGCTGGGCAGCACACAGAGCATCACACCAGTCCACTCTGCTGGTGACGTCGCGCTCGTGAGACCAGGAGAGCAAGAGGAGCCTCGTACACTGGAGGGTGGAAGAGAGACACCACGGAGATTCAGAGCACCACTTCCTCAGAAAAGCATGCGCTCATGGCGTGCTGTGACACTCCCTCCCAGGTGGTGACACATGTTGTCTCTTGAGCCTTCCCCAAGAGTGGAGCATAATGCCTGGCAGGTATACCTAAAATACCGAGCCCGTCCGCTATTGTGGGTGGATTAGACAAGTGGGCACAAGGTCATGTGAAGATGGAGGTAGAGATGGGAGAGAGGTGACTACAAGCCAAGGGATGCCAGCGAGGACCGGAGGCACCAGAAGCTGGGGGAGAGTGGGGGCAGAGGGTGGATTCTTCCCCAGCCTTCGGGAAGCAGTGTAGTGGTGCATGTGTCTTGGTTTCAGACTTCTGCTGTCCAGGAAGTGTGAGACAATGCACTTCTTCTTCTTCTTTTTTTTTTTTTTTTTGACAGGCAGAGTGGACAGTGAGAGAGAGAGAGACAGAGAGAAAGGTCTTCCTTTTGCCGCTGGTTCACCCTCCAAAGGCCACCGTGGCCGGCGCGCTGCGGCCAGCGCACTGCACTGATCCAATGGCAGGAGCCAGGTGCTTCTCCTGGTCTCCCATGGGGTGCAGGGCCCAAGGACTTGGGCCATCCTCCACTGCACTCCTGGGCTATGGCAGAGAGCTGGCCTGGAAGAGGAGCAACTGGGACAGAATCCGGCACCCCAACTGGGACTAGAACCCGGTGTGCTGGCGCTGCAAGACAGAGGATTAGCCTAGTGAGCCACGGCGCCGGAACAATGCACTTCTGTTATTTTGAGCCACCCAGAATTTTCCATGGTTGGTTTCTGGATTTTGTTTTGTTCTTTAAAATAACACTAAATGTTGTTGAGGTAGAGGTAAATTACTTGGATTCAGTTGGATTCCTTTGGGGCTGTTGTAAAATTGCAACAGTACAGATCCAGAGCAGCCTTTTGTCTGGGGATGATTTGGTCCAACTGGTACGGCAGTGCCCTTCTGAGCATCCTACCCAGTGCCTGTGTCTTACCGGGATTTTCCTGTCTGGGTGGTTGGAACGTGAACTACTTCTTGGGTATTACTCTGACTACTCCTTTCCGGTAGATTTCTGAAGTCTTGGATGATTTCCCCTCCAAGGTGTCAGGTCCTTACACTGGTGATTACTCTAGAGACCTTTTAAGGGCCTATTCTCCACCCGCTGCCTGTGAAACCCAGCCGCCACGCGTCCTGTGTTGTGGTTTCTGTTTCCTCGATGCAGAGACAGCTGGGTCCTGTTGATGTGCTCCCTGCTGCCTTGTGCTCAGAGTGGCCTCTGCTGTGAGCAGATGTGGCAGGCAGTACAGCTTGGCCTCTTTGTTTCTCTTTTCTTGGTGACAGGCAGCCCTGAGTTGCTGGTCATCTAATCTCTGGAAACTGATGGCCATGTGTTTTGTCTGGTGTTTCAAGTTGTTTACGGTGGGAAAGTGGGGCCAGCATTGTAGCATAGTGGGTACAGCTGCCACCTGCAATTCCAGCTTCCCATACGGGTGCTGGTTTGTGTTCCGACTGCTCCACTTCCGATCCTGCTCCCTGCTAATGCGCCTGGGAAAAGCGGCAGAAGATGGCCCAAACACTTGGGCCCCTGCCACCCACGTGGGAGACACAGATGAAGTTTGTGGCTCCTGGCTTTGGCTTGGCCCAGCTCTGGCCATTGCGGTCATCTAGGGAGTGAACCAGCTGACGAAAGCTCTCTCCCTTTGCTTCTCTCTGTAGCTCTGACTTTCAAATAAATAAGTGGAATTAAGAAAGAAAAAGGTGGGTTGGTAATTCTATGTCTTCTTATTCCATCTTTCTTTTTTTTTTTTTTTGAAGATTTATTTAGTTGAAAGGTAGTATTACAGAGACAGAGAGAGAGGCAAAGATCTTTGATTCTCTGGCTCACTCTCCGAATAGCTACAATGGCCAGGGCTGAAGCCAGGAGCTTTACCTGGGTCTCCCACATGTGTGCAGAGGTCCAAACACTTGAGCCATCCTCCACTGTTTTCCCAGGCTTATTAGCAGGGAGCTGGATCAGAAATGGAGCAGCTGGGGCTGAATTGGTGCTTACATTGGTTGCCAACATCACAGGTGGCAGCTTAACCTGTTATGCCAACAATGCCAGCCCCCTCTTGTTCCATCTTGCCCAAAAGTAGATGTCCACTAATTTTTTTAGATGTATGACTCAACTCTCAATTCAAAGGATTGTAAATGAAAAGGAAATTAAAATGCTTGGGTGTGGTGAATGATTCCTTGGACAATAAAGCCATTGGAGTTTTGTAGCTTCCCCACTAATAACCAAGACTTGCTAGGATTTTTCAACCAAAATTGATGATTTTTTCTGCTCTGTCCTTGTCAACAGGTGTGAATCTCCCCTTGGCAGGTTTGTGTGTTCCCTGTACACTCCATCAAGGGGCAGTTAAATGTGCTGATGTCAAGTGTTGTCCTAAGAGTCAAGGTTTCTTTGATCTGGGTAGTGGCTTCGCAGAGTGTATGAAATTGGGAAACCAAGGAAATATGTGTAGGATGCATAACAGGAAGCAGAACTCAGTGGCCAGGAGACAGGTAAGCCCAAGCAGGAAGGAAGAGACTGGAGCAATGGTTGCCAAGAGGAAGGCCTCATGACTGTTATAGGGTAGGGGTTGGGGTGGGGGGAGGAGAGAGAGAGGCAGAGAGAGAGAGAGAGGACTTGTATATGCTGCTTCATTCCCCAAATACTGCAGTGGCTGAAGCCAGAAGCAGGAATTCAGCCCAGGTCTCCCAGGTGGATGGCAGGGACCCTACTACTTGAGTCATCACTGTTGCCTCCCAGGGTTTGCATGAACAGGAAGCTGGAATTGGGAATGAGAGCCGGAACTGGAACTGAGTTGAACCTAGGCATTCCAGTGTGGGATGTGGGCATCCTAACCTGTGTCTTAACTTATAGGCTGATGCCCCTGCAGGTTCTTTCTCAGTGAGAGGTTAGAGTCCAGTTAGAGATGCCAGGTGAGGGAAGTGCTGATGGGTGGGTCCGAGAAGCTGGGTTTGACTTTTCTGACTTGGGCACATCCTATCCTCCTTTCCTGTAAGTCAGTGCTCTCCACAAGGGCATTGGTTCAGAAGCCTATGAAGCAGCCTGGACTTCCACAGGAGGGCTAGGAAGAGTGTCACCCCAGCATGGGGGCCTCTAGCCCTTTCCGAAGGGACTTCCTCAAAGGACAGTCCTGTGTAGAGTGCTTTTCTCTGAATACATTTGGGAAACGCTGACCTGCATGTGTGCATCTTGGAGAGTGGTTAGCAGGTTAAAGTTCTTACAAACCCTACAGTGAAGAAAGCAACTCATGATTCAAGTTTACCCAACTTCCCCTCAACTTTCCCTTCTGTGGGAATCGGGGTCCTTCTATTACGAGCGTCTTTAGATGGAATACGATTCAGAATCTCTCATTCAAAATCCTTGTGCTGGACGTTATCAGAATTCAGAATTTTGCGTTCTCTGAAGTTAATGCAGGGTACATACCTTATTTTCTGCAGTACCCCAAGAGTTCTGGAGCAAAGAAGCAGTTGCCTGTTTCATGAGTGAAATGTATGACAATTCACATACGTGGGAAAAAGGGAGATAGTAAGTAGACTCACACAGTTCTGGTTTGCTACCAAATGAGTTTTTCTGAGGCTGATATTTTCTTAATTTTTTTGAAAGAAGTTTTGGGTTTAGAATTCTATCTGTGGGGCCAGTGCTGTGTTGTAGCTGGTCAAGCTGCTGCCTGCAGTGCTGGCATCCCGTATGGGCACAGATTGGAGTCCTGGCTGCTCCATTTCTGATCCAGCTCTCTGCTAAGGCCTGGAAAAACAGAAGATGGCCCAAGTCCTTGGGCCCTTGTACCCACATGGGAGACCAGAAGAAGCTCTTGCCGCAGCTCCGGCCATTGTAGCTAGTCAGGGAGTGAACCAGCAGATGGAAGGCCTCCCTCCCCCTCCTCCCTCCCACCCCCCTCCCCCTCCCTTTCCTTCTCCTTCTCTCTCTGTGTTAACTCTTTCAAATAAATGAATCTTCAAAAGGAAAAAAAAAAGATTTGTATCTGCTTGGGCTGCCATAACAAAGCATCGTGGACTATGGGGTTTATACAGTAGACTTATTTCCCACAGTTACAGAGGTTGCAGGTGCAAGATGAGGGGACTGGCAGGGTGTGTTTCATTCTGAGGCTGCTTCTCTTGTCTCATTGGTGGCCGCCATCTTCCCCTGGGCTCCCTTCCTTCTTTGTGTGCCTGTGGGGGTGGGAGTGGGGCACAGTGTGCTCTCTTGTGTCTCTTCCTGTGCAGACGCTCGTTCTGTTGGGTCAGGGCCCCACCCCATGAGCTCATGTGACCTTAATTTCTCCTTTAGGCTCCACTTCCAAACACAGCCAGTGTGTGAATTTTGGTGGGACACAAACATTCATCCGCAACAGGAACAGTAAGGAAGAGACTGTGGCTCAGTCTTGGCAGCATGTTCCAGCCATACTAGTCATTGTGTCTCTTGGGTCTCCCTAGCTGTGTAGCTGGACAGAGCCTTCGAATGGGCCACTCGTCCCTGGTCTGACAATACCCTGTCTGAATAGGTCTCCCCTCTCCCCTGCTCCAACCTGACTCGTCAGCTGCTGGTTCACTTTTGCCTCCATTCTCCCCTCCCTTGCTGGTGGAGGCTTTTCTGATGCCCTAGGATCCTGAAAGCTGGCCTCCATCAGTCATCTTATTTTTCTAGTAGAATTTCTTTTCTGAAATGATTTTCTTCATTTTTTTCCCACTTGTCCTTCAGCTAGAATGAAAGTTGCAGGAGTGGGATTTTGCCTTCACGACCACTGCATGCCTGCAGCCCAGCCCCGGGTCGCATGCTTCATACGTGGTGATCCTTGTGGCTGTGACCATCAGGTCTGAGTGGGCACTGGTCTTGGAGCTTCTTGTGTGTTATTTCATTTTGAAGGGTTTTTTGACCGACATAGTGGACCTCTCCTTCTAGACAGATCTGGCCCATGTCCAGCCCTATCTTAACCAGGAAATCTTCTGCAAATATTCTGGCCATTATGAGCCCTGTATCTGTCTGCTGTGCTGTTAACCCCCTGGGAGCCACATTTACATGCAGATCATAACTCACCTGCCATTGATTTTCTTCTGAGCAATGGTTAAAATTAATTGAGTGCTTTTTGTTTTTGTTTTTGTTTTTTGTTAAAAGCAACTTCACAGCTTGTTTTGAGAGGTTTATTATGTTAGGTTTGCTGGGAAAAAAAACTTTTGAACTAAAACTCAATGTTGGCGAAAAGTCCCTTGCTGGGACTGGCATTGTGGTGTAGTGGGTAAAGCCACCGATTGTAACACTGCTATCCTGTATGGGCTCCAGTTGGAGTCCTGGCTGCTCCCTTTCCAATCTAGCTCCCTGCCACCAGCCTGGGAAAAGCAGTGAAGGATGGCCCAAATGTTTGGGAGACCTGGATGAAGCTCCAGGCTCCTGGCTTTGGCCTGGCCCCAGTGGCCATCTTGGGAGCGAACCAGTGGATGGAACATCTTTCTTTATCTCTCCCATTCTCTCCGTAACTCTGAATTTCAAAATAAATAAAATAAATCTTGTTGGACTCATCCTAAAGATGTGCTCTTTGATGGGGATTTTTGTTCTTTCGGCCCATCCACCAAGCAGTCGTTGAACGTGAAACATGTACCCAGCACTGGAAAATGCAGGCGACCATGCTGGGCAAGGCAGGCGCCACCCTGACATGCTTATGTTCCAGAGGAATTTTACAGTTCGGGTGCACATCTCCTGGTGCTAGCAGGTGACTGGGCATTTATTCATTCATTGATTTCCTTGTTCACTCATGGACCAATATTTATTGAGCACCAGCCAACTTGCAGCCTTGGTAGAGAGCTACATCAGAGTGTCTAGAGAACATAACTTAGAGGAGACTGTGGAGGGGAAGACACACCAGTGATAAGCACAGCAAGCTGCCTTAAGAGGGTGTTGGCTGTAGCCTGGGGTCACAGGGAAGGCTTTCCAGGAGCAGGGAGCATGGGTGATCTCACAGGTGCTCTCTGAACACTGGGCAAATAGAAGAATCTAACCATGGTGTTTATGTAACCAAACACTCCCTTCCCCGCTGCAGCTCCCTCGTGGGTTGCACAACCACTTCCCCTTCTCAGGGAAAGTGAAACTGGAGACTGACCATGCCAGGGCCCTTTGAAGCTGACCTCTCTGGTGGCCCAGCCAGGGTTGGTGCAGGAGGTGACGCTACGTGTCAAGGCATATAGAATGAACACGACTGAGCAATAGATTTTTATCACCCGCTTCCACTGAACCCCTTGCAGCCTGAGTGGGGCTGCTGTCTGTACAAGTATAACATTGATTCCCGGGCTTGGGGGTGGGGGGCTGTGGGCTGAGCTGGGGGGCAGGGGAGAGGGAGAAACTGACAGGCAAGAGGGGGTTGCTCACTCAAGGGTTAATTTGTGCTTCCTGTGTCTGTGCCCTCTCCCTACTCAGAATCTGTATTTATGGATGAGATAATTAGTGGAGGCTGTGAGATGGCTCTGGAAGTGTAGGGCTGGGGGTAGGGGGTGGGGAGGCCCAGGTCCCCTGTGCTCCTGGCAGCTACCCTCCCCCTCTCTCCCTTTCTCCTCCTTAAACCTAATGAGACCCTGTGCACGGTGGTGGTGATGGTACCTACGAGCAGTGCCTTAGCAGGTGCCTGGCATGGGTTAAGGTGCCGGGCTTTTCATCCCCAGGCAGCCCTGTGAAGCAGTACAACTGCTTTCCCCAGCTCTCTCCTGGCCACGTTAGCTAAAGCAACCCCTGCAGCCCAACCCCCACCAGGCGCTCGAATCCAGGTTTTTAAATTTTTGTTTTCATATTATTTCATTTTCTACACCTCTTTGTTTTTAAGTTTTATTTATTTGAGGGGCAGAGTTACAAGAGGGAAAGACAGAGAGAGAAGTCTTCCATCTTTTGGTTCACTCCCCAGATGGCTGCAATGGCTGGAGCTGAGCCGATCCAAAGCCAGAAGCCAGGAGCTGCACCTATATTTGGTGTCCATGTACTTGGGCCATCTTCCACTGCTTTCCCAGGTGTGTTAGCAGGGAGCTGGATCAGAAGCAGAGTAGCTGGCACTTGAACTGGTGCCCATGTGGCATGCTGGCGCTGCAGGCATAGGCTTAATCCGCTACACCTTGGTGCTGGCCCCTCAAATCCAGGTTTTATTCCTTGCATAGCATGAGCACACTGGGGTCATTACCTTGTTTGCTTGTATTTTGCCTGTTTATTTGCTGTCTGCTTTGTCCTGTTTGCTGAATGCCTGGTCTAGAACAGATATCCAAAATGTATTTGTTGAATAAATAAAGGCTTATAGAACAGGCTGGGAAACTGAGGCTCAGAGGCAAGGAGTAATTCTGAGGATCCCACAGTGAGAAAGTGGCAGAGCTGGAACTGGCATCCAGCTGTGATTATTTTAGAGCTCATGGTCGTAGCCATGGACCAAGAGTCTCAAACTCATATACGTCGGGGCCTGACTGCTGCAGGGACTGAGTGGAGTGGGATTTCTGTGTGTGTGTGTGTAGTATATATCTGTGTGTTATGTGTTTAGAGTGTGTGTCTGTACATTATAGTGTGTAGCTGCATTATAGTGTGTGTACATGTGTTACAGTGTGAATATTTGTGTGCATTTGGAGTCGGTCTGTGTGCTTAGAGTGTGTATCTGTATGGGTGTTTGTGTTTCTGTGTTCTGGAGTGTGTATCTGTGGGCATTAGTATAATGTGTTATTGTAGTGTGTATCTGTGTTCACTATAGTGTGTATCTCTCTGTGTTATAGTGTATATCTGTGCCTGTGTGTCTGTGGTTTGTTTTGTGTATCTGTGCTTAGAGTATGTATCTGTTTGCATTATAGTATATATCTGTGTGGGTATTATCATATGTATCTGTGAACTGTGTTATAATCTTGTATCTCTGTGCTTAGTGTGTATCTGTGTTATAATGTGTATCTATGCATGTTTTTGAAATGTGTTTCTGTGGTTTGGAGTGAGTGTGTGTGCTTAGAGAGTGTGTGTGTGTTATAGTGTGTATCTGTGCATGTGTGTAGGTTACAGTGTGTATCTGTGTGTGTTAGTATGTATCTGTGAGTGTCATAGTGTGTATCTGTGGGTGTCTTAGCGCATATATGTACATGTGTTTTTTTTAAGATTTATTTATTTATTTGAAAGTCAGAGTTACACAGAGAAGGAGAGGCAGAGAGAGAGAGGTCTTCCATCCGCTGTTTCACTCCCCAGTTGGCCACAACAGCTGGAGCTGCACCGATCCGAAGCCAGGAGCTAAGAGCCTCCTCCAGATCTCCCATGTGGGTGCAGAGGCCCAAGGGTTTGGGCCATCTTCTACTGCTCTCCCAGGCCACAGCAGAGAGCTGGATCAGAAGTGGAGCAGCTGGGACTCGAACTGGCGCCTATATGGGATGCTGGCACTACAGGCAGTGGCCCTACCCACTATGCCACATCACCAGTCCCTGTACATGTGTTTTATAGTGTGTATTTGTGTGGGTGTTATAGTGTGTATCATAGTGTGTATCTGTGCATGTGTGATGTGTGTGTTATAGTGTGTGTTTGTGTGTGTGTGTTATAGCATGCATCTATGTGTGGTGTTATGTGTATTTCTGTAAGTGTGTCAAGTGTGGATCTGTGTGTGGGTGTTATCGTGTGTATTTCTGTATGTGTGTCATAGCATGCATCTATGTGTGGTGTTATGTGTATTTCTGTAAGTGTGTCAAGTGTGGATCTGTGTGTGGGTGTTATCGTGTGTATTTCTCTGTGTGCTGGGAGGCCTCTGTGCACTCTGGGTTCAGGGTGGGGACATTGATTGTGGCCGAGGCCTGGAGCTCCCTTGCAGCCCTGGCTGACAGGGCAGACTCTGTTCAGCTGTGGCTAATTGTTGCTGGATCTTTTGAGTTTTTAGGACAAGCCAGAAATCTGGGTTTTTATGTGAAATTTCCTGGTTTTTAAATGCCGGCAACAAATCCACATTAAAAAAAAAACCCACACAGAGCGCAGGCCAAGCACAACACAGCTGCAGGCTGCGTGGGGCCCGCAGCTTGCAGCCTCTGTCCTCAGATCATCCTCTCTGATGGCAAAGCAGCAGGCATCTCGCTTGCCCGTCTTCCAGGGATACTGCACATGGAGGGCTCTCAAAGCCTCTCCTCACCTAAGCTTCCCTTTGCTATCCGCGATGTTCCAGGAAACCGGGCAGAACACTGCACCCATTTTAGAGATTAGCAAACAGAGACACCGAGGGACTTCCGAGAAGCCAGAGAGAGGTGGGGAGTGTCCCTGGGCTTTCACCCTCCTTCCTCCATGCCTTTCTCTTGTACTTGGGATAGAGAAGGGAGGCTCTGTGTGGTGGCAGGGGTTGGAGGTTTAAGGTGCCGTAGGACTTACTGCCATCCCTGTGGAGAGCTGTGCTGGTTCTTATTTGGAGATGTGGTTGTCAGAATATCACCGTGCTGGGGACTGATGCAGCTCCGTTGATACCATCCATTGTGACCAGGCTTCCACAGTCATCAGTTACCAGCCCAGCATGCACTGAGAGCTTCACAGCCCAGTGCCTACCCTGCTCTGGCCTGGGGCACATGGTTGCTGAATGGGTGAATAAATGAATGAACAAAATGAATGAATGATTCCCCAAAGGCTCATGCAGCTAGGGGAACAGGGACAAGGACTATCTAAATACTATGATAGTGTCATGGCTGTAGCTAACATGCTCTGTGTGGACATGTATACAAGGAGATTTAAAAAGGTTCATGAAAAACTGAAATCGAGAGAGAAGTCTATATTGGTATAAACCTTTCTTGAAATCCGTGTTTAGGAAGTTTCTAAAGCATTCATGGAAAACGCATATTATGAAAAAACTATTTCAACTTTTTGCACCAATATAAACACATCGTTCAATTTCATTTTTAAAATATTTAATTAATTAATTTATTTGAGAAGTAGAGTTACAGACAGAGGGAGAAACAGAGAGAAAGATCTTCCATCCACCGGTTCATTCCCCAAATGGACTGAACAGCCAGCCAGAGCTTAGCTAATCCAAAGCAGGAGCCGGGAACTTCTTCCAGGTCTCCCATATGGGTGCAGGGGTCCACGCACTTGGGCCACTCTTCTACTGCTTTCCCAGGACATAGCAGAGAGCTGGATTGGAAGTGGAGCAGCTAGGACTAGAACCGGCGCCCATATGGGATGCCAACCCTCAGGTGGAGGCTTGGTGCACTACACCACAGTGCCAATCCCTCAGTTCTGTTTTACCCACATACTTTTGAGGTCTCATGTGTTCTGAGCACTGTTTTAAGCCTTTTCCATGAATGTTGGAATAATCTATGTAGAGTGTTACTTGCTAGAGTCACCTATTAATATTTTGTTTAATGCTAACAGCAGCCCTGAGAGGGAGACATTCTGATCCCTTTTTTTGCAGGCAAGGGAACAAAACCTCCAGGAGGTAGAGCTCCTGGCCCAGGAAAGCCAGCTGGTGTGTGATGAGGCCAGGGCTTCAACCCTGCCTGCCTGACCCTAAAGCTCCTTCTCTTGGCCACCAGGGAGAGCACAGGAGAGCCATGGCTCCAGAGGGCAGGACAAGCGAGCAGCAGCTGCAAGAAGCAAGCGAGGAAGGTGCATGGGGGGCGGCACCAGGCTGAGAAAGGGCAGCCAGCGAGGGCCTCTGGGAGCAGAGGGCAAGTGTGAACGAAGAGACAGAGTAGAGTTCAAGCCCTCTCTCCCCCAGGGCTGTTTCCACACCAACGTGATGGAAGCTGACAGATTCTGGATTAATCTGAAGCTTTCAGCGCTCTGAGTTCCAGGTGGAAATTTTGCCTGAGGCCCGGCCAGAGCATGGTTTGTAAGCAGGGCTTGACCTTGGCCGCTAGCCTGGTCTTGCACCTCCACATTTCTCCATGGAGACTGGCTGGGCCAGGGTCCCTTCTGAGACAGGTCAAAAGGGTTTAAAAACAGGCAAGAAATGAGAGAGTGGATCAATGTTTTTCTCAGTGAACTCACTGCTCTGTGAAGGAAGTAATTATATGAACTTATGTGTAGGGTGGGGGACCTACAGCTGTCTCTCCGTCTCTCTCACCATTTATTCCTTGAGGTTTCTCTGGGACATTTGCTGGTTCCTGTCTCCATGGGGTTGAGTGAAGATGCTGAGGAGGTACAGGTGGGTGCTTTCAAACATTTGTTTTCCTCACAGCACATAATAAATAAAACATAGCACCACACAGTGTACAAATATAAAATAGTGTCAGGAGGAGCCAGTGCTACAGCACAGCAGGTTAAACCGTCCCTTGCAATGTTGGCATCTCCTACTGTAGTGCTGCTTCAACCCCCAGATGCTGCACTTCCTATCTAGTTTCTTGCTAATGCCCCTGGAATGGCAGCAGACAATGGCACAAGTACTTGGGTCCCTGCCACCCATATGGGAGACCAACATAGAGCTCCTGGCTCCTGGTGTTGGACTGGTCCAGCATCAGCTATTGTGGGCATATAGGGAGTGAACCAGTGGGTAGAAGATCATGTGTCTGTGTGCATCTCTATGTCCCTCTCTTTGTTGCTCTACTATTCAAATAAATAAGTGTAAAAAAAATAGTGGCACGATCCATACTGTCTGTGGTTCCATTAGGCCTGGTCTAGGAGCCAGAGCTTCTGGGGGCCACTGGGGCCACATCGAAGCCCATCCTTTACCTTCAGGGTTTGGTCACATTAGATTAGTTGAAGGGAGCAGTGTTCAGGGCACTGTCATTGGGCAAAAGCCAGGCTAATAGTATTTTGGTCACACTGCTTTGAATACTATTGTGCAGTTATTTGTGCATTTAATTGATGTGAGGCTTGCAATGTGGCAGCCAGCTTGTGACTATGAGTAGGCTATGATACAGGAAGGATGGCAGAGGACTGATGGAGCTAGTTGTCAAGGACATTGCTGGGGTCCTTACTCTGGGACCAACTACTTCTACTTCTTGTCTAGTAAGTAGTAACCGTCCTGCAGTTTAGGTTGATTTTTTTAAAAAAATTATTTATAGAAAGGGAGCAAATTTCATATATGCACTTAAAAAAATTATTTAATGGCCGGTGCCACAGCTCACTAGGCTAATCCTCCACCTGCGGCGCCGGCACCCTGGGTTCTAGTCCCGATTGGGATGCTGGATTCTGTCCCGGTTGCTCCTCTTCCAGTCCAGCTCTCTGCTGTGGCCCAGGAAGGCAGTGGAGGATGGCCCAAGTGCTTGGGTCCTGCACCTGCATGGGAGACCAGGAGGAAGCACCTGGCTCCTGGCTTTGGATCGGCGCAGCGCGCCGGCAGTAGCAACCATTTGGGGAGTGAACCAATGGAAGGAAGACTTTTCTCTCTGTCTCTCTCTCTCTCTCTCTCTCTCTCACTGTCTAACTGCCTGTCAAAAAATTTATTTAAGATATACAAATTCATATATACAGTTTCAGGAACATAGTGATACTTCCCATCCATGCTCCCACCCTTTTTCCTCCTCCCTCTCCTATTCCCACTCTTAATTTTTAAAAGGTCTATCTTCAATTTACTTCATACTTATAAGATTAACCTTACACTAAGTAAAGAGTTCAACAAATAGCATGAAGAAAAAAAGTACTATTCCTCAACAGTAGAGACAAGGGCTGTAAATAATCATTGAATCTCAAAATGTCAGTTTCACTCCTGTATATCACAGACTCACTAGAATTGTTTGATGATTTCTGTATGAGAGCCATTCTAACTGGGGTGAGGTGAAACCTCATTGTGGTTTTGATTTGCATTTCCCTGATGGCTAGTGATTCTGAGCATTTTTTCATGTGTCTGTTGGTCATTTGAATGTCCTCTTTTGAAAAATGCCTGTTCAAGTGCTTTGTCCATTTCTTAACTGGACTGTTTGTTTTGATGTTGACTTTCAGAGTTCTTTATATATTTTGGAGATTAATCTTTCATCAGTCGCATAGTTTGCAAATATTTTCTGCCATTCTGTTTTTTCCAGGAAGTCTTGCTTGTGTCAATGTCTTGCATAGTTTCCCCAGTGTTCTCTGGTAATCTGATGGTATTGGGTCATGGATTAATCCATTTTGAGTGGATTTTTGTATAAGGTAGGGGTCTTGTTTCATACTTCTGCACCTGGAGATTCATTTTTCCCAGCACCATTTGTTGAAGAGACTGTCCTTACTCCAGGGATTGATTCTAGCTCTTTTGTCAAAGATAAAGTGGATGTGTGGATTGATTTCTAGAGTTTCTATTCTGTCCCATTGGTCTACACATCTATTTTTTTTTTTTTTGCCAGTACCAGGCTGTTTTGATTATAACTGCCCTGTAGTATGTCTTGAAATCTGGTATTCTGATGCCTCCAGCTTTATTTTTGTTTTGTAAAATTGCTTTAGCTATTTGGATTTTCTTATTTCCATATAAATTTTAGCATCATTTTTTTTCTAGATCTGAAAAGAATGTCATTGGTATTTTGATTGGGATTGCATTGAATCCATAAATTGCTTCTGGTAGTATGGACATTTTTGTGATATTAATTCTTTCAATCCACAAACATGGAAGATTTTTCATTTTTTCTTTTATTTATTTCTTTAATGTTTTATAATTTTCATCATAGAGTTCTTTGGTCTATTGGTTAAATTTATTCCAAGGTTTTTAATTTTTTTGTAGCTATTGTGAATGGGATAGACTGTAGGAATTCTTTCTCAGCCATGGCTTTATCTATGTATATAAAGCCTATTGATTTTTTGTGTTAATTTTACATCCTGTCACTTTACCAAACTCTTCTATGAGTTCCAGGAGTCTCTTACTGGAGTCTTTTGGATCCCCTAGTTTTGAATCATGTCATCTGCAAACAGGTATAGTTTGAATTCCTCCTTTCTAGTTTATATTCATTTGATTTCTTTTTCTTGCCTAATGGCTCTGATTAAAACTCCCAGGACCATATTGAATAGCAGTGGTGAGAGTGGGCATCCTTGTCTGGTTCAGGATCTTAGTGGGAGTGCTTCCAACTTTTCCCCATTTAATAAGATGCTAGCAGTGGGTTTGTCATAAAGGTTTGTGTTGAGGAGTGTTCCAATTTATTGAGGAGTATACCCAATTTGCTTAAGGTTTTCATCATGAAAGCATGTTGTATTTTATGAAATACCTCCTCTGCATCTATTGAGACAATCATATGGTTTTTGTTCTTTAGTTTATTAATGTGATGTATCACATTGGTTGATTTGTGAATGTTGAACCATTTCTGCATACCAGGAATAAATCCTTCTTGGTCTGAGTGAACGATCTTTCTGGTATGTTGTTGGAATTGATTAGCTAGTATTTTGTTGAGGATTTTTGCATCTATGTTCATCAGGGATATTGGTCTATAGTTCTCTTTCTTTGTTGTATCTTTTTCTAGTTTAGGAATTAAGGTGATGCTGGCTTAATAGAAGGAGTTTGGGAAGTTTCCTTCACTTTCAATTATTTTGAATAGCTTGAGAAGAATTGCAATTAGTTCTTCTTTAAATGTCTGGTAGAATTCAGCAGTGAAGCCATCGGTCCTGGGCTTTTCTTTGTTGGGAGGGGCTTTATTACTAATTCAATCTCTGTCCTTGGTTATTGGTCTGCTTAGGTTTTCTATGACTCCATGACTCAATTTTGGTAGATTGTATGTGTCCAGGAATTTACCCATTTATTCTATATTTTCTGATTTGTTGGCCTATAGGTTTTTGTAGTAATTCTTGATGATTCTTTTTATTTCTGTGATATCTGTCATTACATTTCCTTTTTTCATCTCTGAGTCTATTGATTTGAGTCTTCTCCCTCTTTTGTTTTTTAGTTAGTTGGGCCAATGATGTATCAATTTTGTTTATTTTTTCAAAAAACCAGCTCCTTTTTTTCCGTGATCTTTTGTATTTTTTGTTTCAAGTTGGTTTGTTTCTTCTCAAATAAATAAATTTTTGGGGGACAGGTAGAGTTATAGACAGTGAGAGAGAGACAGAGAGAAAGGTCTTCCTTCCATTGGTTCACTCCCCTAATGGCCGCCATGGCTGGTGCTGCGCCGATCTGAAGCCAGGAGCTGGGTACTTCTTCCCAGTCTCCCATGCAGGTGCAGGTGCCCAAGCACTTGGGCCATCCTCTGCTGTCCTCCTGGGCCACAGCAGAGAGCTGGACTGGAAGAGGAGCAACCAGGACATTACCAGCGCCCTAACCGGGACTAGAACCCAGGGTGCTGGTGCCGCAGGTAGAGGATTAGCCAAGTAAGCCATGACTCCGGCCTCAAATAAATAAATTTTAAAATATTTTTAAAACATTGACCCTCAACTCACTGATTTTACCTTACTGCTAAGTTTCAAACTGTAGTGTGGAAAACACTGTTTGAATCCAATAGTCTACTTGGAGCTTGTACTCACTCCTGTTGTCAAATAGTTTTCTAGTCATTGCTTCAATTTCTCTGGTGTTCGGGAACTCAATATTTACCTAGGAAGCCAGTTCTATCTTTGGACAGATCTGTTTGTTAAAAAGTTTGTTATAGTTGTTTTAAGTCTGGTCTTCCACATATGACCATCTCATTCTTCCAAGTAAAATCCCTTCAAGTATTTCAAAACAGAGGTGGTGTCTCTTCTATCTTTTGATATTATGTAGTAACTCTGGGTCTGTGCTGTGTTCGGCTCCGCATCAACAGCTTGAGAGAGACAATTTCTGAATTTTCTAGCAATTCTGGAAGCTTAGTATTGAAGTCATCACTAAAAATTAAATTTTGTAACTTAGAACTGTAACATAAAGGTGAAAAGTACTCTGAATGTGTTAGTTGCTACTTATTTTACTATGTACTGTTTATATCATCTATAGTTTGTGTAGTTATTTGTGTCTCTTGTGTCTGTGTGGTAGAAATACCAGGTGGTTGTATGCTACTGCCCATCTCTGTTCTCCCCAGCTCTGTGTTCAGCGGTGTCTTACGCGTAGCTTGAGACAGGCCATGGTGAGAGTATTTACCCTGTGTAAGTCGTGTAACAGAGCCCCCTATCTGGGAAGCCAGTTGTTGTGCCTGTATCAGCACATCATTGTTCTGGGATCACACTGGTTGAGTTTAAGCTTAGCTACCGCACTGGCTAGCTTTGTGGTTTGGGCAAGTTATTTAACATTTCTGAACCTGAGGATCTTTCTACAATGTACATTCTTCTAGGGTTGTGATCTTAGTACATTTTCTGTAGCTGTAACCATATCTGAGACTGGTAATTTATAAGGAATAGAGGTGGGTTTAGCTCCTGGTTTTGGAAGCTATGAAGTCCAAGAGCGTTGTGCCAGCATCTGGTGAGGGCCTTCTTGCTGCATCAGAGCATAGTGGAGGGCAACACATGGTGAGGCAGCAGGTGTGCTAGACAGAGCTCACTTTTATAACAAAGCCATCCATGGGAGAACCCATCAATCCTTGAGTGATTATTCCAATCACAAGAGCAGAGCCTTACCAATCTCTTAACACTGCTGAATGTGAGGAGCAATTTTCCAATGCATGGACTTTTGGGGAAATAGTCAAACCACAGCGGACACATTGTGGATTAAATGAATGGACACACACGAAGTTCTTAGGACAGTGCCTGGCATGCTGCATCTACAAAAGGTGTTAGTTGTCACCTGGGCTTATTATTGCCAGGTGATTCCCTTTGCTGTGGAAGGATGCGGTGGCAGGAGTAACTTAGCCTGGCCCTCTTGGTTTCACATTGGACATATGTGTTTGCGTTCTCTTCCCAGCCAGATCACAGGTTCCTTGAGAGCAGGATGGGTGACTTCTTGTTTGCCAGCCTTGAGCTAGACGCAGGCTGGATGCTCAGTGTCATTGGTCTAGTTACAGAAAATTTGTCCAGTGACCTGTGACAACCCTCAGAGCTCCCTGGATACCTTGCCCCTCCCACAGTGGTGTCCTCCTGGTGGAGGTCCCCAGGCTTGGCTGAGAGGATGGAGGATGGTTTAGGAAGGCCAGGTGCCACCTGGTGGTTGGTGATTAAGTCATTAAGCCTTTCCTGCCTGTACCTCCCTGCACCTGCACCTGGCTCAGTGTCCTGTAGCAGGGCTGACACCTCTTCCCTCCCTGCCTCTGAATGTGGCTTTGTGGAACTCATTTAGGTCCTGATTCCATCTTGCATGCAGCTGCTGTGTTATTCCAAGATGCTGGGAGACTCTCTTGCCTCAAAACAGCTCCTCTTCTGCCTATATTTTACTATTAGGGATTTAGTCTTTTGGCATAAACAGTGTTTTCTCCAGTACATTCTATTTAAAAATGGTGGTACCTTGGGAGAGGGTTGTATTAGTAAGCTCTCAAATCTTGAGGTGAATGAGCTTGTCAGATATATTGCTCCATGCCCTACTGCCATCCTCCACAAACGGTGCATCAGTTCCAAAGAAACGCTGCAGGCAGCTCTGTGTAGTGTCGACTTCCTCAACCTGGCTGCACTTGCAGAGTCACCAGGGGAGCCTTCACTTAATTAGAACAATATTAATTTGATAGCTATTGACCTTCCATTTCCCACTCAATATAAATGCCATTCATATTCTCACTATTTAAAATGTTTTTATGTATTAATAAGAAACACAAAGAAATTCCCACTTGGCTTAGCCACTTTCATCCTAACGAGTCTTTGACAAAGCACAGATTTCCTGGGTCTCTCCCTCTACAGACAGAGAATCTTCTGCAAGGCAGATCAGGAATCCATTAAAAAAATCCAGGAGATTCCAAATATGCAGGCACGTGTAGGCACCTGTGAAGTCATGGGCTGGTGTTTCACAGTGGTAGGTTCCTTATTTGGTTCATTTCCATATTTCCACAACTCCAGTATGCACATAACAGGAGCACAGTGGGTGCTCAATAAGTGATGTTTTAATTAAAGTGGAAGAGGCTGGAGCGGGGCCGACCTGAGCTCTGGCACTTGCTGTGAACACTGGGCGTGTGACTTCTTCCTTGTCTCAAGACTAGAGATGAGGGTGCCCATGTTAATGGGATGATCTCAGAGCCAGTGGGATCTTCCCACTGCCTCTAAGGCCTCCCCTTCCTTGGACAGGGCATGACCCAGGGGTGACTCCATGTCTCCAGTAAGCACTGCTCTCACCCTGTCCACAAGGGGTCTGCCCTCTTACCACACTGCCTCTGGACTGTGCAGGTGGAAAGCTGGGGACACTGGCAGGGCTGAAATCAATCCATTCTCTGCTTGCCTGTGAGTGGCTTGATTTGATTCAGGTCTGCAATTATGGGCCCAACTGATGCTAATTTGAAGCTTAACCTGTCCTAATTCCTACAGACTAGTGGACAATAGCCTTGGAGTAACCCAAGTGAAGAGCAGGGAGCTTGCAGAGGGAGGCAGGAGGGTCCTGGGCAGAGCAGCAGCAGAGGGGCACTACTCGGGGGGTGAAGCTGTGGAGCAGGTGTTGGGTCACCTTGCTGTATAGGGGAGGGCGTATTGATCTCCTTACCCAGGTGTAACTGTCCTGCTGCCTTCACTCCTTTTCCATCCTAGTGTTAATAATCATCACGGGTATATTGGTGTGAATATTTTATTACTTTAAAAAAAGATTTATTTATTTATTTGGAGGGAGGGTGGGTATGAGAGAGGGAGGGAGGGTAAGGGGGAAGTATCATTATTCCCTTAAAACTGTATATATGAAATACATGGACTTTGTTCTCCTTATATACATTTTTTAAAAAAGATGTTACCAGTGGAAGTAGGCGGTACACCAGGTTAGGCTACTGCTGGGACCCACACGATACGCCCGTATCAGAGTGCCAGCTTGTGTCTTGGCTCCTTGCTTCTGATCCGGCTTCCATGTTCATGCACAGTCTGGGGGAGGCAGCAGATGGTGGCTCATGTACTTGCGTCCCTGATACTCATGTGGGAAATGGATGATGTTTGGGCTTCCGGTGTCAGCTTGATCCAAAACCCAGCCCCTGGCTGTTGCAGACATTTGGGCAGTGAGCCAGCAGATAGAAGATAGCTCTCTCTCTCTCTTTGCTTTTTAAATATTTATACATTTGAAAGAGTTACAGAGAGGCAGAGAGAGAGAGAGAGAGAGAGAGAGAGAGAGAGAGAGGTCTTCTATCCACTGGTTAACTCCTCAGATGGCTGCAATGGCTGGAGCTGCACCAATCTGAAGCCAGGAGCCAGGAGCTTCTTCTGGGTCTCCCATGTGGATTCAGGGGCCCAAGGACTTGGGCCATCTTCTACTGCTTTCCCAGGCCATAGCAGAGAGCTAGACTGGAAGTGGAGCAGTTGGGACTTGAACTGGTGCCCATATGGGATGCTGGCACTGCAGGTGACAGCTTTACCCGCTGTGCTACAGTGCTGGCCTTTCAAGTAAACTAAAGCAAGTAAATGAACATTAGAAAAGTATGTTGGAGCCGGCGCCGTGGCTCAATAGGCTAATCCTCCACCTTGCGGCGCCGGCACACCGGGTTCTAGTCCCGGTCGGGGCGCCGGATTCTGTCCCGGTTGCCCCTCTTCCAGGCCAGCTCTCTGCTATGGCCAGGGAGTGCAGTGGAGGATGGCCCAGGTGCTTGGGCCCTGCACCCCATGGGAGACCAGGAAAAGCACCTGGATCCTGGCTCCTGCCATCGGATCAGCGCGGTGCGCCGGCTGCAGCGGCGGCCATTGGAGGGTGAACCAACGGCAAAAGGAAGACCTTTCTCTCTCTGTCTCTCTCTCTCACTGTCCACTCTGCCTGTCAAAAAAAAAAAAAAAAAAAAAAAAAAAAAAGTATGTTGTTTAAAGAGCATGTATTTAGAAAAGTTGAAGCCGGCTGGAAGAAAGGGGAGAGCTTTTGGAAAACAGGCAAGTGTGGAAAGCATTTCATGGGACGTACAAGTGTACTGGAGTGTCTCTGAATGGAGATGGCTGGGGCCATGTCTCCAGTCCCATCTGCTCCCGTCCTTGCTGTCATGTAGAGGGGCCTGACTTCTCTACAAGATGGTCTTTGCTTGTTTGTGACTTAGGGCATCCTGGACCTGCCCACAATGATCAGTTGCAAAGTGAAAAAATTCAAGTTTAGCGCTTCATTCAATGATCTGGAAGATGTCAGGAAGTAGCCAAACACGGTATCCTCCTGGCTCATTCGTTCCTATTGTTTCGTTACTACTGTGTAAAGAATTTGGACCTGGCCGGCGCCGCGGCTCAATAGGCTAATCCTCTGCCTGCGGCGCCGGCACTCCAGGTTCCAGTCCTGGTTGGTACGCCGGTTCTGTCCCGGTTGCTTTTTCCAGTCCAGCTCTCTGCTGTGGCCTGGGAAGGCAGCAGAGGATGGCCCAAGTGCTTGGGCCCTGCACCGGCATGAGAGACCAGGAGGAAGCACCTGGCTCCTGGCTTTGGATCGGTGCAGCATGCCAGCCATAGCGGCCATTTGGGGGGTGAACCAATGGAAGGAAGACCTTTCTCTCTGTCTCTCTCTCTCACTGTCTAACTCTGCCTGTCAAAAACAAACAAACAAACAAGAATTTGGACCTGTCCTAAGTCTCTCAGTTTTGGCTGTGTGTGTTCGTGCATGTGTGCTGTGTGATTAGGGGACTGATGGATATTCCTAAGAAAATCTCTTAATGAAATCATGGCATAGAATCGATACCCTGCTGCAGGCCCCCAGGCGACTGAGGTGTATCCCGAAGCCTCCAGCTTTCAGGTGCGGGGCTGAGAGCAAAGCCCTTCCAGGGTCCTGCTTTTTATTACCACGTCCAGGTCAGAGTAGAAGTGAGTGGCTGCTTGCGCTGGAGTATGACTTGAGGACAATGCTATTGCTAATGTCACCGCCATTGCTACTGCTCATAACTAATTTTGTCAACCACTTAGTAGTGGCAGGAACTACGGTCAATGTGGAAGCTGTGTTTTCTAAGTTGACACTCACACTGTTCCTATTAGACAGACTCTGTTCTCAGTACTGTTCTTCAAATGAAGAAAGATTATCAGAGGAGATTCGTTTATTATAATTCTCAGGTCTTCCTGATACCGTGTTCCAGAATTCTAAGGACTCTGCCGTGATTGTTGCTTTTTGGTATTCCTGAGGAAGGGGGCTGAGAACAGGAGCAGGTGTATGGGGAAGGGTGTCTGGGATGCTAAGCAGTATTTGCCCAACTGAGTGCTGCTTCTCTCCTGGGTAGTGCCTGCCTACAACCTCCCTTCAGAGCTGCTCAAAACTAGAGGGGGCATCATTCACGTGTTGGTCTGCAGCAGGAGCTGCAAACTTCCATTTGTTTTTTGAGAGTTAGAAAAAGAGAGAGCTCCTATCTGGTGGTTTACTCTCCATATGCCCACAAGAGCCAGGGCTGGGCCAAAGTCAGGTTCTGGGAACTCAGTCCAGGTCTCCTGTGAGGCTGGTGTGGACCCAAGTACTTGAGCCACCCCTGCTGTCTGCATTAGCAGGAAGCTGGAGTCGGGATCTAGAGGCCAATACTGATCCCAGGCACTCTGATAGGAGACCTGGGCATCTTAAGAGGTATCTGAACCATTAGGCCAAATGCCCACCCCAGGAGTCGGCAAACTTGGTGAAGGGATAATGTTTCTGACTTTGCAGACTGTGTAGTCCCTGTCACAACGACTCAGCTCTGCTGTTGGAACCGGAAAGCAGCCACAGATGATTCATGAAAGAATGGACGTGGCCAAGTCCCAACAGAACTCTATTTTAAAATCAAGTGGCATGCAGGATTTGGCCAACAGGCTGTAGATTGATGATCCCTGGTCTGTGGCACTCAAAGGGATGACGTTCTCTGGGACAACCTACAGCGGTGTCCAATAAGGGGAACAAAAAGGAAGCCTTGCCTTTTTGGTGACTGAGGAGTATCTGTAAGACAGAATGATCAGCTAGGATAAATGAAACTCCTGTGAGTCTATGTGAGTGAATCCTACTCTTTATAGAACCATCCCAGTGTAATAGCCTTTATTACAACAAAAGCACACTCATCAGCATTGACAGGACAGCCTCACCTGGGGGGAGGGGAAGGGTGTATGACAAGGCTGTGTCTTGTCTTCCTGAGTTTTAATTGTCTTTGGGGGCAGTGGCCCTCACACCCTCATGGCCACGGTCACTGAGGTCATGACTCCAGGGAGGTACTATTCCCCTGTTTAAAGATCGGCCCTTATTGCAAGCAAAATGCAACCCTAGTCCTTTCTAGTCCAGCCAGAAGATGTAGAGATTTAAGCTAGATCAGAGCATCTGGGGGCACTGCACATGAGACTTAACTGCATCCAGTTTGCCACCTACAGATTTCTGGCCCTAACACTGCAGCTTGTCCATCAGTCTCAGAGTCTCTTGTTCCACACACTCATCTAGTATTTCCTCATTAAGTCCTGTGTCGGGCTGAGGGACATCCCCCGTCCCCTGGTAATCAGTGACGTGGGGTTTGTCATTATACATGACCTATATGGAGGACCTCAGTTCTGATATACGAAGAGGGCCCCGGGCTGTGATGTGTCTATGAGCTTGAAATAAACAAAAACACATACATGTAGCACAAGGAAAATAAAGTACAGAGAGGAAGAAAGAAAATAAAGATCAGGCAGAGTCCTTCCTGCAGGATGGCCACTGCACATGTGGATGTGACTCTCTGTGCTTGTTTTCTGTAATGTGCTTGTGTTTTCTCATAGAC